>NC_090444.1:744040364-745240364 GCF_031143425.1 Pleurodeles waltl | reverse complement strand
TCTTAACCTTTACTTACCTCCCCCAGGAACTGTTGATTTTTGCACTGTGTCCACTTTTAAAATAGCTTATTGCCATTTTTACAAAGACTGTACATGATATTGTGATTATTCAAAGTTCCTAGAGTACCTAAGTGAAATACCTTTCATTTGAAGTATTACTTGTAAATCTTGAACCTGTAGTTCTTAAAATAAACTAAGATAAGATATTTTTCCAAAATAAAAACCTATTGGCCTGGAGTAAGTCTTTGAGTGTGTGTTCCTCATTTATTGCCTGTGTGTGTATAACAAATGCTTAACACTACCCTCTGATAAGCCTACTGCTCGACCACACTAACACAAAATAGAGCAATAGAATTACCTATTTTTGCCAATATCTTACCTCTAAGGGGAACCCTTGGACTATGTGCACACTATTTCTTACTTTGAAATAGTATATAGAGAGCCAACTTCCTACAGTGAACCTACAAGCCCTATATATCCCCACAACCAGAAGAGTCCAGCAGACGTAACGGTATATTGCTTTAAAAAATCTAACATCACAGTAAAAAGTTACAGAGTAAAATGTGAAGAAAAATGGCTGTTCTTTTCACCTCAATTTCTATATTTTTATATTTCAGTTGTTATTTTCATAGGAAAACCTTGTAGGATCTACACAAATGACCCCTTGGTCAGAATTTTGTCTACTTTTCAGAAATGTTTAGCTTTCCAGGATCCAGCATTGGTTTCCTACCCATTTCTGTCTCTAACTGGAAGGAGGCTAAAAGCACAAAAATAGTAAAAATGGGGTATGTCCCAGTAAAATGCCAAAATTGTGTTGAAAAGTGTGGTTTTCTGATTCAAGTCTGCTTTCTCCTGAATGCTGGGAAGCTGGTGATTTTAGCACCGCAAACCCTTTGTTTGTGCCATTTTCAGTGAAAAATCCACCAACCTTCTTCTGCAGCCCTTTTATCCATTTTTTAGGGAAAAGCAGATTTTTTGCTGTATTTTGGCTCATTTCTTGGTCTCCTTCAGGGAACCCACAAATTCTGGGTACCTCTAGAATCCTTAGGATGTTGGAAAAAAACTACGCAAATTTGGCATGGGTAGCTTATGTGGACAAAAAGTTATGAGGGCCTAAGCTCGAACTGCCCCAAATAGCCAAAAAAAAGGCCTGGCACCTGAGGGGGAAAAGACCTGGCAGGGAAGGGGTTAAACTACAAAGGCTAGATTGGTGGACAGAAAGCCCAGGGGCCTGCTGCAGAAGTTGATTAAAAAAATAACACAACGGAAGAAGGGTAATAGCAGTTTGGGACACAAAGGGTGGGCGCTGATTAAACAACAGATTCTGAGGACGAATAAACCACTTAAAGTTTACAAATACACAGTCCCATAGCGTACTCTTTTTCAAAGGACCTATCGGTTCTACCCGACACACCATCAAGAAGTCAGATACTGCTGAATGTGGGAAATTGGCATTTGTGTGCGACTAATAGAGTACCTTGATTTTAGGATGTTTACTACCACATAAGGGCAATCTTCTGGAGGGAGGTGCACCATAGGAAGATGTACTTCTGAATCAGCCTTCCTGTTGCCAGAAACAACCAGCTACCAACGACCAATAGCCAAGCAAATATCCAAAGTCAGCAGGGCAAAGAGGGGGTGGAGAACAACACAGGGAATAGTGCTGGGAGCCGGAGCTTTCAATGCTGCACTGCTCGTGCACCCGCTCCACTCTTCTCCAACTCCGCTCCTGATGTGTTCTGCTCCCGCTCAGCTCTCCACTCCTGTCCACCGGTCGCAGCATTCTTTGGCTCAGGAGACTCACAGAGGGCAAGAACCAGAAAGATTAGCTTGTAGGACCCAGAGCCTAAAAACCCAATGTCCTGAAGACCCAGGCGTGGGGACAAAGGTGGCCTCCCTTTTGCCACTCTCTCACAGCCAGCCTACTCTCTCACAGCCTGTGACTTCTCAGTAGCTCCTGCGGGCTGCAGCTCCCACCACAGCACGCTGCAACCTCTCCCAACATGCTTCCAGACAATACATTTATAACCAGGGGCGGATCCTCTGTTAGGGCGGAGGAGAATCGCCCCACCGCCAGAAGCAGCTGCATAACTTCTACAATACAACAATAATAAATTTTATTTCCGTTGTATTGTAGAAGGGGTTGGACCACAGGGCTGACAAGCACAGAGGGAAAGTGATCAGTACTCCCCCTCAGTGCGCATGTATGAAAGTGATCAGTACTCCCCCCTCAGTGCGCATGTATGAAAGTGATCAGTACTCCCCCCTCAGTGCGCATGTATGTTTGGCCTGCCATCTCAAGCCGGCTAAACATACATGCGCACAAAGCTCTGTCCATCCTGGCAACGCATTGCTAGTTTGGAGAGAGCAGGTAGACTCTCCCAGTCTGCTTGGGAGCGCCCTGGCTTAGCGCCTCGACCAATCCGAACGCAGCGGCATGACAGCAGTGCTGTCCAGATTGGCCGCAGGGCAGGCTGGGAGTCTGTGCCTGTGGGGAAGGAAAAGAGGAGCTGCGCCGTGGCGGCGGATTAAGGTACGTTTTTTTTTTTATTATCAGTTTTTTGCCAACACCCCCCCCTGTCTGCCGCCCTTCCCCCGTGAGTCGCTTCTGTTTATAACTTCAAACAAAGCCCCACTGCCTTACCTGGGCTACTCTACTCTTGACTCCCAGCTCCCCAGAAGTCCGACACTGTTTCACCCAGGCAGGCTTGGTGGGTTGTGACTCTGTTATTTCCTGGCTGCTCTTGTCGTGCTCAGAATAGTGACAAAAAGGGGTGCAGGTTGTTATAATGGCCTTCCACTGCACTTCCAAGAGTCCTTGCAATCTGAGCCAGCCGCCTGCACTCCTCCTCAATGGGTGCGTGGCAGGGAACTCCATCAAAAAGTTCAGGGTGTTAACGCATTGTTATATCATTTTGAAAGGATTATCATTTGGCCCTTGTGCTCACCAAACATGTACTTAGTTTCTTCGGTGTGGTAGTGCACAGGCTTTAGGCATTTTTAGGCTCCCTGAGAACGTCAGCTGAAAGGTGCAGGGCAATGAAGTAGGCATTGTCATCGTAACACATGCCCTTCTTCGGGATCCCCTTGAAAGGTCCTGGCCAAAGCCACAGCTAGAGGTCACCTGAATGTAATCCCTTGTGTCTGTCTGGGAAAGTCTGCCGAAAACTGCACGGCCACCAACCTCCCATAGGAAAGCACTGACAACATGGCACAGAGGGTTCCAGCATTTCCTGCTTCTCTCGGCTGCAGGTAACAATGCCCCCTAGACAGCCACCTCAACACAGCATCCGCTTCCATTTATGAACACAAGTGGCAGTACCAGGACTTGCTTGTGTCATATTGTGTGTGTATTCTGGATTTTGGTAGAGTTTATCAGAGTTTAGGAGCAAAGGAGTGGGTTTAGATTGGTCACTCGTCCCCTGTTCCATAAATGTTCATTTTCTGTAGGAGCACATCTCATTGCATTGCTATTGGGTATTTTTGCTATCCCCGCATCTCTTCTCTTTCATCCAGCTGGCTACTTCTGTCATGCAGTTGGTTGGCTTATTTCATATGTGGCGGCCTTGTCCGTAAATAAGAGTGTGAGTTGCATGTTATCTGCATAAGAGGATTTGGATGTGGCATGCATGGATGAAGTTGGCCAAAGGGATGTGTGTGTTGAAGAGAGTGGGGCTAGGCACTGCGCAGATGTGTCTGTGGGCTTCGAGGAGTGAGGTGCCAGGCTGATAGCTTTTGTTCTATCCATTATGAATGAACAGATCCAGTGGAGAGTGGGTACTTGGATGCTAATCTCATGCAGGCACTTGGTGAGGATGGGGTAGGAGATCATGTCAAAAACTGCAGAGAGGTGCAGGAGAATGAGGATTGTGTCTTCTCTGTCAAGGATGTTGTCTGTGGCAGCAATGAATGTTGTTTCTGTCCTGTGGTTAGGCCTGAATCCAGAATGCATGGTGTTGAGGAGCTGATGGTTGCTGAGGTGGTTGGTGAAACTTTGGTTGAATACTTTTTCCTAGACGTTTGCCGGGTACAGGAGGAGGGAGATGGGTCTGTAGCTGGAAAGCATGGCTGGATCAGTGGATGATTTCTTGGGCAGGGGCATGACAGTGGCAAGTTTCAAAGTGTCCAAGAATGTGGTTGAGTCAATGGAAGTATTAAGGATAGATGTTAGTGTTTGCCGATTGGTAGGAGTCCTTTGATGGAGGTGTGGTGGGGGCAAGGGTAAGATGGGGCCGGCGAGTGGATGGTATTCATGATACAGCAGTATTAATGGTGGTGACAGAGGGCCACGATGTCAGGTTTCTTTCTTCTGCCATGATGGGAAGTTGAGTTGCTATTGGGACTAGGTCTGGTTGAAAGTCAAAGTTGCCATAAATGAAGGTGATTTTGTTACAGTGAAACTCTGAGAGCTTGTTGCAAAAGTCTTGTGAGGAAGTGATGTTGGAAGTGGGGGGAAATCTTTGATGATGGTGAAGGTTACCTTGTTTCTGTTAATGCCGCTGTTGATGTGATCTGCAAACGCTGTGCTTGGTGTTCCCTATCAGCTGGTTGTGGCGCCTTAGGGCGGATTTGAAAATCCCTATAGCTGTGGTGTCTTGACTTGCTCTCCATTTTTACTCCAATTCGTGTTCTGCCAGTGTCATAACCAAAGCCCCACAGACCCTGCAGTGTGGGGAGCCCCCAAGCTCCAGGGGGCCCCCTCATCAGAGCACCTGGCCTGAGAGCTTCTGGAAGGGGGGCCCCCTCCACGTTCTTTGCTGGGGGCCTCCTCCAGTTTCGTTACACCAATGGTGTCCCGTCCAATAAAAAGTAATTGTTTACATTTTTGTATTTCTTGCATCGAAAACGTGTTTTCTGGTCCTTAGGCGTTTTCAGCTCATTGTACATTGTCCGTGAATGTGAGAGGCTCTTCTCTTTGCTGTAATCAGTGCTTTAAATGGGCAGGTACTGTCCGCTACTGAGTACCTGCACTTCTTTAATTTGAAGGGGAAAGCACTGCCGCAATACGTTACAATGGATGAGTAGTGGCACTTCTAAAGAGTAAACAGGTACTTTAAATAGAGAGTACCTGCACTTCTATCTTTCCATTTAAATCTCTGGCTGTAATCATTAAATTATGTTGGGGGTTCGTGTAACCCTCTGCAGGGAAGCTGAACTCCGTCCATACTATAGGTAGTGGGCTCCAGTGCTGGTGATTCATTCTTCCATCCCGCAGATAATGAAAAGAGTACTGCTGCGTTGGATATAGTGCACTTGTTTATTACAGACGTCAGAGCTTGATTTGCGCCAGTGGCTGGAGGCGGTGGGCACAGGATGTATGTGTTATAATCGGACCTTTATCCAAAGGGAGAAATGCAGAAAAGGGAGAACAGGGAATGCAAAGGCAGGAAAACAGTGGGAAATGGGGAAAGGAGAGGTGAAAAGGGAACTCTACGCTTGAAACAAAGACAGGAAGTGTAGAGAGGTGAAAGAAAGAGGCTTGATGCGGAATCAGATTAAACAGTCTTTGTATTCCGCAACAGTTCGCTAGCTCCAGCAGTGCGCGCCCAATAAATGCTTTGGGCGCTTTCAATTAATACTTAAAATATTAAGTACTATTTATGTCCCCACCAAACGTCAGAAACCGCGGCGCCAGTCCGCATAGAAATCACTCGCTAGTATTGTCTAATGTTACGTGTGTCACCTCCGCTTGAGTTTCCGCTTTCATAAGTGTTTGTTTACAACCCTGGTTTATTTCATATTTGCCAGTGGCCGGAGAAGGTTTCAGAAATAAAAGGGTCTTTCTATTGAGGCACAGCGCTTTCCCGCTGCTAAAGAATCTCGGGCGCGCGATGAATTATTAGCGAATTTTATTCACCACGTACTTTAAAGCCAGGCAGACAACGGCGGCCTCGCCTTTTTACAACCAGATACAGACACTGGCAACGCTTCTGTTATACTGAGGGGTGCTTATCTGGTCGTTATAAATATACTTAGATGCAGTCGGAATGTCTCTAAATACGTGCATAAATATTCGGACATGTTTTTAGAAAGCTGTGGATACCCTGTAAAAATCAAAGGAGTGAAAGCGAAAATATTTTCGGTGGTTCAAGTTAATTCCACGCTATAGAACAAAATAAAACAGCTCTTTGCATTTAATTTTTAAAAATCCGGAATATTTACAGAGCAGCCTGACTGAGGTATGTAGGATGTGAGTCTCTCTCTCACATTTCTCTCCTGGGCGACCCCGTCCTCCCTTCCTGACCGTGCTGGTCTCGTGCTCCCCCACCCCTCGCACGTTCTCCCTGTGTTTCGACACAAGGGGCCCCGCACGCTCACGCACCTCAGTTAAGCGCCCTTTTGAGTTGCTGTCTCACGGACCACACAGATGGCTGCCACTGACTCAAATATGTGTCTAGGTGATTAATTGTGAGTCACTCGTGCCTCTCTGCTGAGCCTCCATTACAGCGCCTCCGCCAGTGGCGGGGGCAGCGTTTATTTACAGAAGCCCCCGTCGGTGACCCCTGTAATGTCCTTTCTTTCTTGTGCTGCAGGGCGTTTTCCTTATGTTTGCTAATAATAGTCATGAAAAAATTATAACAACAATTATTACTGTTGTTATTATTAAAGGGAATCAGAATTGTTTCTTTGGAGCTACTTCCGAAAGACATGGGTGTTGAATGCCGAGACTGCCTAGTTTTTCTTCGCACATCAAGGGTACCGCCTTATACTTCCGGTCTATTTATCTCAGGCATGTGGGTGTTTTTTTCACTCCTGCTTTCTCTCTTGGTAACTCTTTTAAAGCATTATTCTCATCCTTCTTATTTCTCAATTTTCTGCACTTCCCTCTCTCGCTCTAGATCAAAGCCCGAGGATGAAAAAAGTCTCTGTCCCAAAAATGACTCCCATCTGCGGCAACGGGCTGAAAGTGGACCCTTTTAGGAATACTGTGAAGGATACAAAACCTACAGGCGATTTCTAACCTACCTGGGAAGACTTTAAAATATAACTGGAAATGAAAATAAACTGCGTCACATATTTGTATTGCCTCTGATACACCCAGGCCGCGTCACAGGGACAGGACTGGTTTAAACTGCAGCACGACCGAGACGAAACCCCTTGCTGTGATGTGTGCAATTGAAGACCTTTGGTTTGTGTGTGTATGAAACTTAATGTGATGCTATTAACGCCTAATCTGGAATGAAAACACCGTTTCCGGTAGAGACGCTCCTGATCGACTGGCAAAATACGGAACAGGAAGGGTGGAGGAAAGAACGAACCATCCCAGAGACAAGCACGAGTGCAATATTTACAACATTTAGAAAGTAAAACCACTTTTCATATTTCTGCTGCCTTTGAACCACGGACACAGCACTGAACCACTAGTGACGTCACACACGCCCACGTGATGTGTCAAACTACATAGTGCGTAGAAGGAATTTACGGGTTCCAATTGCCCTGCAGCTACAAACGATGTAACAAACTCTCAATTTAACAAAGGATACATAGCAGCTCGCCCCACAATTCATTGTACTAAACTATTAATATTAAAAATGTAAACTCCATCTGACTCTCGCGTTATCCTATGTCCGACATGATTTGCTAATCTAACCCTAGTTCTACGTGCATTCTGGTACTTGTAGTTGTGTTTGTGTCCAGTAAACACAAAACCACAAGAACTAGAATGCAGAGGGGAAAGGCGTGTCAGCAAAGAGGCTTAAGTCTGATCCACCTTGGGGCTGTGGAGTAAGCGCAACGATGCCTTTACCATAAAGGCAAACACTATACAAATGTCAACAACGTAACATTTAATGTTGGTTGTGCGCCAAGAAGCCAGATGCTACCCACCGAACGCACATCTGTCAGTAATATAAGAATGTATATATATATATATATATATATATATATATATAATTATATATATATATATATATATATATTTTAGAAATGAAATAAGCGCAGTTCGGAGTCCTATATAAAAGCAAGAGCAAGTATTACTGTTTTTACTAACTAACCCAGACGTTTTTTCCAATTGCATTATGGTACATATAGTTCTGCTCGCTCCATTTCCGATAAGAATTTGGTTTTATAGTTTTTTTGTATTGCACTTGTGTCGTTTTTAAGCAGTATATAAAGGTGTTACTGTTACTGAATTAGAATACTTATAAGAAACCTTTTCGTCGCAAATTTTGATCATGACTTATGACAGACATCGTATGATCTATGCCACCTGCCTTTTGTCGAGAAGTGACGAATGATTTATGTATTTTTTTTTTTATGTTGTTGCTTATGAGGTCCTTGACCGAAATAAAGTATTCAAGAGAGAATTACAACACCCAGTTTTTAGGTCTCAGAAGGAAGGATGGCTGAGTTTGCCTTCTGGGGATTCAAACTCCTAAATCTTACAACTCACTGAGCCATCCAGTTCGTTGAGCACAAGTTACCAGAATGCGGGTGTTCAAATAAGAAAAAATAAAGGACGTGTTTCAAGTCCTCACGCCTCTTAGAATAATATGTGGAGTCAGGCAGAGCTCAGTGCCGAGGACAGATGTGACCTGAGGGGGACCCGATTGCCCTGAGCAAGCTTAGAAGATGGCTGAGCTGTTTCTGCAGGGGTACCAGGGCACAGCGCCCGCTCCATGACTGTGCAAGAAGACTATTTATATCGTACAAAAAGGCACAGCAGTTCACGCTCTTGTAGTCTCCAGCTAAGGCTTCAGGAATGCTATAACAGTAGTTGTCGCTCAATCTCCAGTTGAACAAAGTGGCGTCACTCGAAGTGCTATACAGCCAATGATCGAATTTAGCTAACCGACTGGCACCTTCTGTATGCTGTAGCGGGCGGGAAGCAAAATCTGATTGACAGCTGAACAGTTCAATGGATACAGAGGTCTGACCCAAATCCCCTGTATGTTTATATTTACTTAAAAAGTTCACCTTTCCTATTTCCGAGCTAGTCCTAGTCTCTCTGGGTGCTTTCAAACCAACACCATAAAGTTATGCTTTTCTGTGTTGTTTCAGGTTATTTATTTTAAAGTTTTCTAAAGATAGGATGATCCCACTGTCAACACCAGAACGCTTTACATAGTTGAAAACATATATACCAAGTATAAAATGAAAAAATAAAAGCAAATCCAAGCAAAACCGCGAGCATTCAACACTTATAAATATATACAGTAAGTCACATTTTCTCTTGTCGCATGATTTAGTCAAGCCTACCGCATAATTTGGTCCACCCCTGCTACCAAATGCCCACAGCACATTAAAATATATACTGAATTAACGTTTTATTTGGCATTTCTCTACGATGCGAAATGTATCGTTTGACTTCGGCTTTGTACTGTATAAGTTATGCAGCCACATGTTAAGATGGCGTCATAGTTTGCAGTCTCCGTGATTTGGGTCAGATGTTGACGCGCAGTGCGTCCCTCGACTGCAGCCCAGCAGCTTCAAAGCCATGCACAGACATGCAATTATCTTCACTCTAACTGCCAGAGCTCGTCCAGAGGTAATCTGTAACCTAGTTGTCCACCAATTCGCCATATTTATCCCAAAGAAACTACTATAATCGAAATCGATACTTTAAAGTTACGTTTGTCAGGCTTGAAAGAATGTGGCTTGAAAAGTACGGCTGTCATAGAAAGTATGATGGACAAACACAGCTTGAGAGGCTGGCGTCTCCAAATGTCAACAGCCATCCAGGAGCTGTGCTCCTACAGACCACCACTGCAGCTCTGCCATTATCTGCCCGGGGTCATATTAGGGGTCGCGAAAAAGGTGTTTCAGACTTGCAGGTGCGTCAGTGTCCCGCGTAAACTGCTATTTACATGGTTTCCCTTGCCCCCAAACTGAACTGAAAAAGCAAAGAAGTGTTTTCTGATGACAAACCAATGAAAGATAAGAAATGCTCCAAAGCAGCCTACTGAGCAGTCCTGACCAGGATTTTCTCAGGTATTCTTAAGAAACGGTTCAAAAATATTGTGATCAAATTCAGAAATACCACCCGAACAACACACCGTAGCGGTTCGTAAAGGCGTGTGCTGGTGTTCTCATGCGTAGATTACGGTTATGCGTGTGAATACACAATGATCATTTAGGTGTCTCCCCTTCCCACATCTGTGTAAATTACGCATGTTATATTTTCCCAGTGCTTTACGTTTCCACATTTATTGCCTTCCAAAATATGTGTGAAGTATGCGTCTTGACCTAGCTGCATATATTTATAGTGTCCATCCATGTCTTGGATTTCCCCACCCTTCCAAATCCTGCGTTTCTGATCATTTAATAAATTTCCGACTGGAGGATTTATGAAAATTGTGGAATTCTGTTTCAATTTTGACCAATATATTTATTTTCCCTTGACAGAAATTGTAATTTATTCCAAACTTTTTAACAGAGTGATGCATGAATTGCTTACCTACAGTCGGATTATACATATAATTTTAGCACGTTTCCGCTTTATAAATCACAAACAAAATACGTCGCAGCCGCTTAAAAGCGTGCACTAACATGTTGCTCCTTTTCACTTAAACCAGGAGAACTCATCCTGCAAAGTTGTGCTACCTGTTTTGATGTAGTTTTTTCTTCTAAGTAGCACCCCTGTTGAGCCTCTGCTTTGTTGGATTTCCGAATTATAGACTAGCCCAAACCTACAGGCTTTGCCAGTGCTCGTTTTTAATGATGCTCACCCTTCTTACGTTTTTAATGATGCTCACCCTTCATAAGTATAAAATGACTCCCTGTGTTTTGAAGAGCATTGTATTCTGTGCAAACTCCCATCAGACAAGCAAAATGGTTCACTCCGTTGAGTTTAAGGCGATCGCTCCCTAACCACCTTCCGGCTTCCCGTGGAGAGTCCTCGGTTGACAGGCATGATGCGGCTGAGACTGTATGACTTGCCAAGATATTCAAGAGGTCTGTATTTCAGAGCTGCTGCCTCTGCTCTGGGCGGGTGGGTGGAGCGAGGCTGCGGTGTAGTAACTAACAACCGAAGATTTGTGGGGGTTCACTGATGTGGTTGAGGAGCTCTTGTTGCAGCAAAGTAGATACGGGAAGGGGAAAAGGCTCGAGGCGATGCAAGGGGTGCCCTGGGGTGGGCACTTGTGCTACGCACGGTTGTCGTGTATATAGGGAAAGGCTGCTTTGAAGCGGTGTGGAAAAATACCAGGTGAAATCCGACAGACACCTCACCATGCCCTACCGAACGCACCTGTACTGTACTATTCATCAGAAACTACATGTATTAAGGAGGTGTATCACTCCAAACAGCCCCCTGAAGCTACGCCCCTGGGTCCCGCATCAGATTCCGTGGGGAAGGGGCATCATTTTGTGTTACGCCACTGTGTCCTGGGAGTACCATGGGAGGGGGCACGTGTGGGTCGTGCGCGGGATGCTCTGGGGTGCGCAGAGTGCGGTTTGGATAGCGCGTTGGGCTGCTTTGGTGGGGGGGGGGGGGGGCGGAGTAGACCACAGAGATATTCGAGTAAACGTGGAGGGGACGTTGCGCCGGTGGTAGAGAGGACTGGGCCCGTTGCAGGAGGGGGCTCGACTGCCCTGGAGTGGGCGCTGTGGCGCAGAAGGGCTGCTCCCGCGGGGGGCTGGCGCGGGGAAAGGCCGGCCCTGGGGTGGGTGCGGATACTGCGGAGGGGTGGGTGGTGCTGCGGTGGGGGAGGCGTGAGCTCTGCCGCCTCCTGACCTCCGCTGGCACGGGCTCCGCCTCCCGGGCGGCGCTCCTCCCGCCCCCGGGGCTCGGCGGGCGGGCCTGGAGCGCCAGCAGCGCAGACATGAGCCGGCGGGGCCCGCGGAGCGGACAGCAGGTGAGGGTGGGCGGCCGGGCGAGGCCCCTGTGCACGGGGCCGGGTGCGCGGCGCCTGTGTGGGGATTTGTGCCCGCGAGGGAGCGGGGACGTGTCGGGGCCGCTCTCGGGGCAGTGACCGCGGCTCGCACCCGCCAGACGCCGGTCCTGCCCGTCATCTGCTAAGTCACCATTTCCAGTCGTCGGAGGGAGGATGAGTCACGCTACCTTGTTTACTCCGGCCTCGCTGCGGGATTGTATATATAATATATACAGGCACGCTATATCCTCCCCGAGAGAGGAGGCATTTATCACATCAATCGTGGAAGTATATAGAATGCGTGGGGAGGGCGGCACTGGTTAATGGGGTAAACTTAAAAAAAAACTGCAAACAGGAGATGCAGTCTTGAGACGCCGAAAGAGGCCCGAGTCTCGGCCGAACATCTAGCGTAGTCTAGTTCCGCTGTAAAGCTTAAAGTGCACTCTCAGGTCCAGTTTCGCGCTATATATAAAACAAAATTACACATAAAAAAATGGGATGTTTCGTAGAAGACCGACACGATGTTGCCGACTATTAAATTGGCATGCTTTATTCCTACTTGGACGTCTTTCTTTCGCCACCTTCGCTTCCTGCCTCGCTCGCCTAGGTTTGCTTCCCTCCCTGATTTTTCCAGTGTCGCAGTTTACTAGTATTTCTCTTGATCTAACTTGTGTGAAAGAAGTCCTCCCCGCCCAAAAAATGAGAACGGGTCCCCTTCACCTGTTACTGCTGGCAGAAATTAAGCACCGGTCTTCTATTTAGTCACACCTGGAGTATTCTGGTTAAAAATATATTTCGCCATATGTAGTTTTCTTCAGCGCCCGTGTTGGACTGGTGGTGCCATTATTTTGGGGATGCGTGGGAGATGATGTGGTAATGGGAGAGGACGTGTCCTAAGGGTCAGAACTGGGGAACCAGGTTCAAGTCTCGGCGTCGGTTCAACATCCTCTAATTCCGACAATCACTTAGGGCCATATGTACGAACACTTTTTCCCATAGACACAGAATGTGTAAAAACCTTTGCTACATCTGGCCCTTAGTCTCTTCGTGCCTACAAAACCATGAATGTGTTCTAATGTGTCTTTGTAACTGGGTCCCATGTGAAGTGCTCCTGTACCTTCCTGTCGAGGTCGCTCTTTATGAAACTGCAAAATAAATGCATGCCGGGTTAAGCACGGACTGCTTGGACGTCACAGGTTCAGATTCTAGCAAGGGCCACTCTGCATCAAGTAAATGAGTTCGTGGTTAAAGAGGGTAAAAGTAACACCCTCTCAAAAAAATATAAAGGGGAAGACGCCCAGTTTCCTTGACAATAGCCGCCCCAGTTCCCATCGCCCTTCATGCCTTGCGAATGGGGCCGTGGGTATACGAGAACCTGGGAAGCCTCGGACCGTCCGGCTGCGCTGCCTATGGCCTTAATCGTGTCAGTCGCACGCACTTTGCAGACTGCGAGCTTCGCACGCAGACTCAGGGAGTGCGCGGAAAGCAGTATACAAACAGCGGCAGGTTTTCAGTTGTACATGTAATTCTTTTTTGTTTTTTTTGTTTCTTCTTTTCTTCAAACGGTGTTTTTCTATAAAGAGGCACGCATGTCCTTTCGGGTGCTTAGTGGAGCTAGATGGAATACAAAAGCGAAAGGTGTCTCGTAAAAGTCAACTAATTTTTTTTCACAAGACGAACGTTTATTAGCGTTAAAAAATGGGAACTTTTCCGGCATCTGTGTATAATCAGTGTTTTGACTTTATCGCACCTGCTGTGGTACTTGCTTAGCATATCTGTCACGATTTTGCGGTGTAGCTCAGTGTTATCTTATTTCTCGCGCAGCCACGAATACGTCGTACTGGAGACAGAGCCGTACAGAGCATTATTAGTGTTCTGGCATAAAGTGGAAGCCCCGGGGGTAGCCGTCTTATCCGGAACAGTTTTGTTTTTTGTCTGTTGTGTTAAACTTGTGAAGCTTCCGACTTTCGCAATTACTGCAAAAAGTAATCAGATGACTTGTTTCGTGGTTGAATACGGGCCATGGAAAGTAAGGGCATCAGCTTGTATTACCGTTTAAGAAAGAATGAGCCTGGGTTGAGAGAACGTGGCGCATTACGGCCATGCAACGATGCACACATTTGAATTGCATAATTGGATGTGGCATATCTACATTTGAAGGCACTGGCAGGTTGTGTTTCGCCAGGAACAGCACGATTTTCATTGAAATGCGAAACGAAGTTAGAAAAAAAAAAAATCACGGTCCAAACTCGGCAACTATGCCATTAGAACACATTTCAGCGCTCCCTTCCCGACACGCATATGTATAGACAGAACCGCTAGTTACCATAGTTTGCTATGTTGGCCGTACACCATGTGTCCATCATTGGGTTTTATGGTACTTCCGTTATAACGTGCAGTAACGCAAACAAAGACGTCATATCCCAGAATGTACAGTTGCTTAAATGAAAGCCGCGAGACCGTAGCAGGTAGGAATATACATGTAGTTATTCTAGTCATTTTTTTAATGGACGCCTTTGCGCCTTCAAAAACATAAGCGGGCGAAAGTAAGTCATGAGTACAAGGCTACCAAATTATCGTGGTTCATGCGTGACTAGTTAGCCCAGTCCCGATTTTTTTCTTAGAATTCTGCGACTTGTAGTTTTATGGTTTATAATCGTACACGTTCCAGAATGCTAACAAAAAATGGTACCGGTTTAACTAGTCACGCATGAACCTTGGAAACTTGGCAGCAGTGGAAAGTGCTAAAACGACGCCCGACTCTTGAAGAGCATGATATAAGGGGCCACGCTTTCTAACCTACCCCCCAACAAAAAAAAACTCACTCAGTCTCTGCGTCACGTATCAATGGGTAAGCAAAATCCTGACATGAGTTTGTGTTGTCCAGGTTTGTGTTCTGATTCCCAAACCATATATATATATATATTTTTTTTTTTTGACGGAGGTATGGTTGGTCTCGATGAACTGCCTAAAAAATTAGTAGTTTGTAAGTGAGCGTAGGCGGTTGATCCGAGCTTGAACACTAGAGGGCAGCAGGGGATTTCGACATCCTCGGTAGGTGCCTGTAATAAGATCGAAGCTGTCTGGAAAACTACACGTTAGGGGCGCGTAAAAGTGCATTGAAATGAAACACACTTGCACTTTCTACATGTCAATCAGGACCAGTGGGATTATGCGATAGGAAAGGGCCAAATTATGCGGTGCAATGCAGCACGTTCTGTGCTTGTAATACTTAGTTACATTGACATTTTTACACTCATTACCGCTGCCTGGGTATTGGTTGCACCTTATCAGTAGCAATTTAACACCCTAAAATAGCATTAAGCAACATAAAGGTGTCCAGTCAACTTTTCGTAACCTTTGAACCATTTGAGATAGAAACAAAATTAGTTGGTTGTTAAGAACTGCATATTATGCAGCACATGATGGATTATTTGGCAAATCCATAATTATGCGAAAAACGCAGTTGGTGCACAATGGTATAATTCCAGAGGCCCTGATTTTAATTGGCTTGTTTCAGCAGGTTTAGGCGTTAAGCAATCTAATTTGGCGTGCCTGGGTAATATTTGGCTATTCCGTACTATGGCCTATCTCTAAATACTACCTTCTAGGACACATTAGTTCCCGTGTGGTTAAAGCCTAAAACGTGAAGGAGGTATGTAGCAACATATCTAGCTTTGGGTTAAGGTCAAATATGAAATAAGGAGCCTAGATATAAAGCACAGTTAACAGGCTTGTTAGCATGTAAACATTGAAGTTAGTAAAACCTGCACATTCCCACCTGACCACTACACACATCTGCCAACTGTACCCACCTGCTTTATTTTCCTGCTACAAACACGTAAAATAAACATCAATCATCAATCCCTGTAATTGGTTGAGCCAAACACAGCTTCATATTATGAAGCCACTAAATAAGAAGCATTGACAAATCCTATAGGTCTCGTCCGTGAAACCAGTCAGAACTAGCAGTGCTTGCCCGCCTCCCCAGAAGCCTGCTGTGTATGTTTGAACGGATTTTCATAAGGTGTAAGAGAATCCATTAAAAAAAATACCATCATGGATGTGCATGCATTTGTAGAATCCACTGCTGAAAGGATTTTCCTAAAGCAGAGGCTAGAGGGCACACGTCCACAGTGGCCATCTTGAAATACTTAAATATTTTAAGACTGTGCCTTGGTTTTTTCATGATGGAGACTCCATTGGCTTCCTTTGCTGGCCCACACCACTGTCAAAACCATCTGCATCATTTACAAAACCACCACAGCAAGTATCACTGTTTATCTTACAGAGGAACTCACCATCTCTGGGGGTTCTCAGCACCCCCCTCAGCCAAGACCCCATATAAAACTGTAGACTATTAAGTATAAAAAAGAAAAAATATGATGGAGGTCCTTTTCCATCTATGCGTGCAGGATCTGCAACATCTCCATATCCATCAGGACCACTCGAACACTGCTCCAGTTTAGGAAAGAGTTGAGGTGCACCTCTTTGAAAAACACATGATCACAGGGCATACACAACTAGGCTTCCTCTCCTACTACTTGCTGACTTTAAAACTCTGCTAGCTTTTAGCTAGGTTCACACTATAAAGATACTACATACATAAATACATTGAGCTGGGAAATAAGCAAACCCTGGGACGCTTGGGTTTTTATAAAGAGAAGAGGAAAGATGGAACAAGGAGAGAGGGAAAGACATTAGTCAATCACTGAACTGCAAAGTCTGACATCAGCAATGATATGATACAGGTTGTCCAATCAAAGACTGTAAAACCGAAATTCTCCTTGATTAGCACAACCCAAGAATAGGGTGGAAGTCCATCATACCAGGAGCTGGGAAGTGAGAAACATATGGAAGCCATCTAAGCATGAACAAGGTGGTGACCCAAAGTCCATTTAATGTTTTGTATTTTTGCATAATCGGTTTTCCACAAGGAGCAGCTAATGCAGACTGCAATTGAGACTTAATCCACAATTCTGGAACCTCTACTTTTTCTTTGTGGATCTTGTGCTAGTTTAATGAACTTTACCAAAGGTGGGGCTTGTGCTTGAGAGATTTAACAGGTAGTCAAATATTTACCCATAGCTGCCCTCTCGCTTAAAGTTAACAGTGCTTACAAGGCACACACCATGGGTATCAAATGTGTATTGTCTTACTATTCTTTCTATACAGAGCAAATGTCTGTTTTGAATACTTCTTTAAAGTAGTTATTGAAATAAGCCAAAAGATCATTGAGTACACTGAATCTCCATTGTCATGGCGCAAAATGATTCACACACACTCTCTCTCTCTCTCTCTGAGCCCTTAGTCTCCCATATCCTGGGCCACTGGAATTACGCAGTAGGGGGTGGGTCAAATTATGCAGCAGGGTTGAGTAAGTTATGCGTCACGAAAAGGAAAATTATGCAGCACATTTTGTGACAGTTTTTCTTCATTATTTAGTCATTTTTAAACTTAGCACATTCTGGGTTTTATTTATACTTCATTAGTACCAGTTTAACACCCAAATATGGCAATAAGCTACAGTAAAGTGGCCAGTCAATCTTTGCTAAGGACCTTCCACTGCGCAGCAACACGTGTCACTGCGTTTTACTCAATTGAACCGTTTGAGCTAGAAATAATCTTTTTTTGGTTAAAAATCTGCAGATTATGTGACAAGTGATGAATCACGTAGCAAATCTACAATTATGCGAAAATCGCTGCAGCCTCCACAAATGCATAATTCTAATGACCCGGTCTGCCTCACAGATATTCATTGGTGATGAAGCAGAAAAGGAAAGACTAGCAAACATTTATATATCATGCAACAAAATTGTATAAGACAATGTGATTTTAGCAAAGAAAAATAATGTATGTAGAAAAATGGGCCCACGTAGTAGGTCGCCATTAGTATAAACAAGCTTAATTAATCATGAAAACCGACAATTGTACTAATATGTCATAACTGAAGCTATATTCTATGATTTTCTCGTTAAAACTGTTATATGCTTAGCTTAAATTTAGCAGAGGCTATGACCTAGTTGCCTGGTCTCAATTTTAACTGCATAGTTTTTCACTTGTATTAACAGAGATGTGTTTTGAATCTTTAAAAGCTGTATTTTTCCAGTCGAATGACTAATACACTTATCTCAAAGTTGCCTGCTAGGCAACTTTCATCCCCTTTGAAGCTCAAGGTCAGTTTCTGCAGGTGCAGACAATAAAGACACTGATGCAGAATTAATTGGCAACTTTGTTGCTAATTATGTTCCAAAACTCCAAGGACACCTTATGCGTAGATGAGTATTAAGAGAAAAGACACTATTCATTGGTCAAATAGAAATCACCCCATGGACCCTCCAATGGAAGAACCTGAAGAATTTTGAACTTTTCTTACTTAATCCCATCTGACGAAGAGAAGACAGCCATTTTCTTTGATGCCATTTTGAAGCCAGATTTGAGAAGCCATTTTGATGACTGATGCTTTTTCTCTATCCCAGTGAGAGAGATTTGAAAGAATTCTCACCC
Source organism: Pleurodeles waltl (assembly GCF_031143425.1). NCBI lineage: Eukaryota > Metazoa > Chordata > Amphibia > Caudata > Salamandridae > Pleurodeles > Pleurodeles waltl. The sequence continues at coordinate 745,222,044 of NC_090444.1, read as the reverse complement.
TAGAGACTTTAACTTTACTTTGCCCATACAATAACTTTTGCCCCCCTATTTTCCTTGCTGCTGCAAGGAAGACTTGACTTAAACTTTGCCCCTTTGAATTCTGCCCCATGCTGATAGAACCGGTACCTGAAGGACGAAGACTTACCTTGAATGCTGATTGTATTTGGTAATAATGAAAGGATAAATGTACTATTCATTGTGTTTTCCTTGTTAGGTACCAAGTGCTTATTTTGACAGAGCCTAAGCTAGAAGTTTTCTAAATTTATGTTGATTAAATCCATTTTGCATGAAGCCCCACATGCCAAAGCTAATTGGGAGTTGAGGTATTCATTTGATGCACCATGCTGAATTGAAATCTTGTTATGTTGAGGGATGTATGCAATTAGTCAATTTCAGTTACTTTTATTAGTGATTTGCACAGCTATATTATAGTGTATAATTATTCTAGTTTTACGTAGGTTGCGTGTCTTCCGTCACTATGGATAGCCAGTAATGTTCGTATATATGTATCATTTGATCTTGAGACTTACATTGTGCTAGCTTTGTTAATATAGGGAAATAAACTCATTAAGTTTAATAAACAGGTGTGGTTATTCATGACTGAAAGGTCATGGTGTGTCTAATTACTGATTTCTGTTTAACTAATTTGTTGATCAATTACTAATTGAGTATTAGTTTTTGATTATAAATGAATATTGATCACTGATTTGAGAGATCAGACGATTTCTTTGGATGAGGAGAACTCAACCCGGTCAAAAGGTTCACCGACCTCCGGTGTGTCCAAGTATAAGTAATTTACAAGGACTGGATGCGCTATCATTGGTCTTGGGCTGAATGAGAGGAGGTTTAAGGGTTCAGGGTCCCCATGCATCGCAAGGGCAGCACGGACCGTGTTAAGCCCCAGAAAATGTCTGCAACCCACTATTGTTTTACATTGATTGTGAGACTGTACTCATCGGATGTCGAGAACCGCTTATGTGGTCAGTGCCTGTTCCTTTGTACATAGGCTTGCAGTTATCTTTGATTTTATAGTTGCTTCTAGATCCAGGGCAGGCTGGCAGCGGCTGCGCTGGGTTCACCACTATTTGAAGAAAAAAAAAAAAGCGCCCCTTCCGCACGACTTTTCTGCGGAGCAGCAGCGGTGATTCACGTTGAGCCTTTCAGCGTTTAACGTCGCCTCCCGTAGCCCCATTCGGCGTCATTTGCTGTCCCCATTTCCCCTCTCCGCGAACATTCAGCGCGGCCGGTTACTGGAAACAAACTAGACTTGGCTCTCGCGCGGCTCCCCAGCCAAGTGCGTGTGAGGACAGTTTGTAAACAATGGGCTCCAGCGAAACCAGAAAGCGAGGAGGCGGGGCGAGCGCCCGGCGGTGGCTGCTCCGATTGACTAAGATTTTTTCACTAGTCCCGCCTCCTGACAGCTGCAAGGGACAGCTACAACCAATTGCAGGCACGGCCGGCCGTGTTGGGCGTTCTTCCAGTTGGCGGTGATTGGCTGAGCTGCAGTGACGTCCTCGCTGGTCGAGAGCCCCCTCCTCCACCCGTGCTGAGAGCTGTCCTCACGCGCCGCTTCCTGCAGCTTGTTATTGTTTGCCTGTCTCGCGCCTCGATAGGCGGCCTTTGCTGCTTGTGCCCCGTGGGATGGGCTCCTGAGTTGGAAACGTAAGTTGCGCCTTGTCTTTGCAGGACTCCGTGGAGCACGGGACACTTGCTGCGGGAGGTGCGCGCTCCTTCGTTCAGGGTTCGGGCCGGGGTTGCAGGAGCCTGCTTCTGCCATGAACGCCGACTCCGCGCAGACCCGGCCGGAGCTGCTGCCTCAGCAAATTTACTGAGGGAGGCTAGTGGGAGGGGACGCTGTGTACCAACCCACGGGAGTCGCTGCGCCTCCAGGAACCTCTCTCAAACCAAGAATCGCCGGAATCATTGCTCCCAGTGATCTACCCTCCCCCTACACTTCCTCGGTGAACGCCTGGATCGGACTCACTGAACTCTGTTACCTTCTGGAAGTCCGCACCCCCTTGGATTGTCACAGCTCACGGTCGGCATTTCATCCTATGGCCCAGAAACGCTGCCCTTATCTCGTTGGAACGGAATTCCGTGCCATGAAGCAATTGGGATACTTGGATCCCTCTGCCGAAATCTGTTGAATTGGAATGAGGTTTTGAAAGGCCGCAAGTGGAAACCATTTTTTTGTTTTTAAAATTAAAGTGAGGGTTGGAAAGTGTACAAGGAGGGGCGTCCTGACAACTGTGCAACATGTATTAGTCACCCATGGCATTTCCTGCTCCCATACCCCCCTTTGGCAATAGGTGCACTCCTCCTTACTGTGCGTCTCTCTCTGTTTCAGAAGCCGCCCAATGAGAGCTGCCCTCCTTCGCCCCTTAATGCCGATGCCCCCAACTCCCGCGTCCTTAGGTGGCGCTACCTCATAGCCCCCTTTCTCCTCCCCTGGATTACCGACCTGCCACGATCACTGACCCTTCCTGCTTCCCTACCGGAATCCCCCTTTTCTCCTCCTGAAGCTCTGTCACTCCTCTCCACTGGGAATCACTGCCCAGTCCCTCCTTTGCAAACCAGAACAGTGGCAAGATACACGGAAAGGAGACACACGAGACAAGCGGATTAATGTGTGACCCACACGGCCTGCTATTGTCACAGTAGGTGTTATAGATGCAAGTCGTCGATCTCCACGCTAGAACAGCTGTGATTTGGTGTGCATGTTTATGGCCCGGAGTTGTCCTGTTCCAGATGTATATTTTCTCGTTAGTCTTGCCAAACACTGGATTGTCCCAGAGGATGTTTTCATTGTGGGGAGGGGTGTTTAGGTTTATCCCCTATCTACCAACGGTGTGCGTGGCTATAATGATAGTGGATTTTGAGACATGGATGTGCTACTAATTCATGGTATGTGCAGTCTTCGCTGTCCGTGCTGGAATACGTCTCCGGCTTGCTTTTCTCGTTACTATCTCCGTGTTGTCCCGTTGCTTAACTGTTTTTCTTAGGGTGGTGGGTTTTCGCTGCCCTCAGATTTTATTTTTTTCCAGCTGCTGTTTAACCAGTGGTTTTTTTTCCCCTCTTCATCTCCCTAGGGAAAACAATCCACCAACCAGTTTTGGTGGGTCGTATGTGTGGATTTTATGGGTCTAGGTCACCCAGTAACGTGTCATTGATTTTTGCGTACGTGCATGGTGTATCGATAAAGTTTTACGTCTCTTGACTTGTGTCCAGGGGTTTAACTTGGTCAGATTTTTTTTATTTTTATTGGGGTGCTTGGCATTTTCCGGTAATCAGGCTGGCTTATAATGTTCAAATACATTATACGACAAGCAGGATGCATGGGAGTTTCTAACGAGGCAATGGAAAGGGAGCTGAACGTGGGTTAATAAAAGTACTAGGAGCGGGAGTACAATATTTTGCAAAAAAAACAATAATTATGACTTTTAAAATGGAGAGCGAGAGAACGTGTGCCTTTTTATCTGTGTGTATGTAAAAAGTCCTGGTGAAATCTGACAGACATCTTTCACCATAGACTGAAAGCACCTGCACCAAATATTTATCAGAAAATACATTTATAAAAACTTAACGTTGAAATGTGACTACGCAAGACTCCTCATTTCCATTTGGACTTTATAAATATATTAGGGTGTGCCGTGGTATTTTGAAATTTTAATGTTGGGAATGTGCTAGTGTGCATTTACCTTCTGCTCATTCATTGAGAAACGTGAGAATGCAGTGAGCACCTGTAAGGAGGGATGTGATTGGTACTGAGAGTTCCTGCGGGTTAGTGAGTGGTGGGTGTAGGTTCTTCTGCAGGGAGCATTGTGAGATTGCACATAATGACTGCAGTGAGGGGTGCATAGAACTCCTGTGGTGAGGGCTTTGAGGGGTGCTGAAAGCTTCTTCGCGTAGGTGAGTGAGTGTTATAAGGGCTTCCTGCTGAGAAGTGAGTGAGGGTTGCAGGGAGTTCCTTCCGGAAGGAGGTAGGGGTGCAGGGAGCACTGTTTAGGAGGCGAGTGAGGGTTCTGAAGAGTGCAGGGAGCTCGTGCAGGGAGTTTCTGTCTGAAGGAGATGGGTGGCGAGAGCATTGTTTGGGAGGCGGGGGAGGGTTCTTAAGTGTGCAGAGGGCCTCTGCAGGTTGGAGAGTGAGGGGAGCAGTAATCTCCTTCTGGGAGTACTGTGAGGGGCGCATGGTGCTCCTGTATGGCATGTTTTGAGGGTGCACTGAATTCATGCAGGTAGGAGAGTGATGGGTGCAGTGATCTGTTAGAGTGGAAATAGGGGGGGGGTTCTGTGAACACATGTAGGAGCATTTTGAGGGTGCAGCAAATGCCCTGTAGGGAGCTTTGTGAGGGTGCAGGTACTTCCTGCAGGGAAGAGAGTGAACGGTGCAGCGGACTACTGAACAGAGGATAGTGAGGGTGCAACCCAAGACAGACAAAACACAATAAGAACACCACTCCGGTCATCATACATGCTGCCAAAACTTCACCCACACTCTCTTCAGTCCATAGTGCTACCACCGCATAGCTTGCTACGTTGTCAAATGCCCTTGAGCAGCGGTGTATAAAGTGATAGAGATGCAACTACATTAGTGTAACAACAATTCAGCAATACCACTAAGTGTAGTTACTTTGTTATTTCTCTAACCTTGACTAAAGCTAGACATAGTTTCCTGCATTACACTTCCTTATTTCATGCCAGTTCTCATTGAAGTAAGTCTGCATTTGGAGCTAATTGGCTTGTATAGAGAGAAAGACAAGTCGTCCAGAAAGGTGTTTCAGTGTGTTTTATGTTGTTTGCTATAACATTTCTCCTTTATGGTGATTCATCTCTGACTACCACCGCTTGATGCACACTACCTGGAGACGCGAGAATTTAGGAACAAATGGAGGGTTGCACGAAGCTTTTGTTGCCAGCTTAATGCTTGCAGCCACTGGTTAGACGATGGAGGCTAAAGATGTAATCAGTTGTCTTAGTGCCAAGTGGTGTTAGGGTTTAAGCTCTTGCTGCTTATTTTTTTTAGTATAACTAGCAGGTTATGAGTTAAAATCCTCGCAATATCAATTCAGATTGTCACCCTTCTGATGTTGATAAACTAAATGGCAATAGCGAACAAACACTTTCATGTACCTAAAACATGCCTGTATCACGGTGGAACAATCTGATAGAATAGTTTACATTAGCCTAAGGTTGAAAAGGAATGATTGGAAGCAAAATAACGTCGTGGCTCAGTGTCACAAAAAGTGCTACTGTGTGCCGCAGAATTCATAGTTCTGTCCCTCAAAATGTGCTATTCTGTGCTGCAAAATCCTGAAGGGTCTGTCTAAGGGCCTTCGGAAAGGGAGAGGAATGTGGATTGGTACAGGATCTTCCCCTGGTTAACAGCATCTGCGCAGTGTAAGGAAGAGTATCGAGCACGTGCAGCGCTACTACACATCTCCACTCAAGCACTGCATCTGGCAGCCTCTCACTGAGCGTCCAGCCAGGCTGGTTAATTTGTCTGAACCTTGTAACTAGAAAACCCAAGCCTGCGGCGGTCGAGTGATCTGCAGCTGGCCTAGAGACTCGGGCGTTTCCGAGGTACTGCTGAATGGGCTTTGCCATTTTCGTAACTCCGTTGTCTTCAGGGAAAAATTGCTGCTGCCTTCTCAGAAGAGTGGCATGCTCGCGCCTTTGTACAGCTTTGTTGAGCAGGCGCCTTTTCCCTCTCCTCTAGCTGCTTGCTCTGTCCTTTTTCTTGTTACAGTACAATTCAGCCAACTGGCAAACAGCGCTTTATAGTCATCAGATACATGGCTTGAACAGTGTGTTTGATGAAGTCACACTTTTTGCCAGACCACAATCTGCAGGATTGACTTGTTCGTTAACAATCTTTAAGATCTTAGACACGTTTGTTGCTATTTATGAAAAGCCAAGAGACACATTTTATTCTTTTTTAGAGCTGTTTTTCCACGATCACCGTGAAATGAGGCCTGTAGTGTCTGATGACGTTAACAGCCGCCGCTAATCGTATTGTTTTCCTAGACTCAGGGCTTGACAGGAAGCGTTCGCTGGGGCAGTGATCATAGTTGTTGTGCAATTTCGCTGCGGGTCAGTGGGAACACCACGATGCAATATATCTTAAGGGCTCTAGAAAAACTTTCAAGAAGACACCATCTGACCCAGGCCCCCACACGAGGGCACGAGGATTTTCTGCTCGCGCTGTGGTCGAGAGCTTTCCTGCCCTTAAAAAAAAAAGCCTACGGTAGCTAAGCCATTGTACAGTTGTTCCTTTCCGACCAGAGTGCCGGCTCCACAGATTTTGTAAAGTGGCCTCGTTTGCCTTTGAGATTTCCACGTGAGGAGTGTGCCAAGAGCGCCCCAGCTCATGGATGTTCTTTCTCCCCAAAAGCCCGCTCTGTAATTGTTATAAATATGTGGGGTGGGCGCGCAATGTGTTGTAGGAAAGTTTATTGGCCTATTTTGGGCCAGCCCGAATAATTTTGTGTTTTCTGGTATGTCTTTGATAAACATTTTGTCTTGCTTCTTTTCATCTGGTACCTGACGCAACAACTTTGCTTTTCAGAATATTCGACCAAATGGCAAAGCCACCATCAAGCCACCATCATTTAGGGTCGGAGTGTGAAAGTGGAGAAAGGGACCCCCGCCGACCACCTCCGAGGTCGCGGCGACTGGCATCGGTGGCCCCTCCCTCGTTACAGAACCTGCCCCCAGGTAATGGTCTGGGACCTGGTGACCCGTTCAGCCCGCCAGGCCAGCCGAGCAGTCCCGGTCCGTTTGCCACGAGATCACCACTGTGCATGTTAATGAGGGGATCTTCTGTGCTCTCAAACTCTTCCAGTGGCTATTTCTCTGAAACGGATCGGAGTCCTGTGCCTTTGAGCTGTGACAAATCCACCCAGACGCCCAGCCCACCCTGTCAAGCATTCAATCACTTGCTATGTGCAATGGGTAAGCAAACCGATGGTAGGACACGTATTGAGTCCGTGATCTGTGGTGTATGTTTTCATCTGGTGTCCAGAGCTGCACTGGAAACGGGGTTGCTGAATTAAGCAAGTACCGTTAATTTCTCTTCTTGCTTGGTCCATGTGGTACGTGACAGCTCTGTGCATGTTTGAAGCCATTTGCAGTGACCAGTAGTAAAAGATGTATGGCATGCTTGGGCAGCTCAACTTACTGATTTGTTTTCTTGATCTATTGTTGACTAATATTTAACTTTTAATTCCGATTAGGACAGACACGGACTTCTGAGTTCTAAAGTTACAATTCCTGTTTGTACCTGTAGCAAATCTAGATTATGCATTGATGTCCGCTTAGCCTCACTATACAGTGGTAGGGAATGCTACATCCAACAGGGTTCAAGTTAAACATTTAGATGGTAAAGGCCTTGGAAAAAGGGAGCGTCTGAGTTGTGTTCAGAAAAAGGATTGGAGTTGTGGATTTGCAAGTATCTGTAGGAAAAACATTTTTTGGGCTGGCTGGGTGGCATACAAAAAATGTGTGCACTTTCGTCTGCCAGGTCATCGTCATGATAAACTTAAAAAGCAGAATTAAGACCCATTTTATTGAAATAATAGATCACTAGCTGCCACTAAGTTTTCCTGGCTGGTTGAATTGATGGACACTGTGTACAATACAAAGATGTGTCAAGGAAGCTTGAAACTTAAAATTAACATGCAATGAAAAGTACTGACTAATACTAATTATTAATTGTTCTTTGCACAAATAACTTCCCATTAAAACTGGCAATGCGTGGTAACCACCCAACTATGCTGCCTTTGTCCTTCACTCCTCTTATAAAAAAGTATTTGAACTGTGCTAGACATCCCAAACAAAGCTGCATAATGACATTAAAGTTAACACAAATCATTTTCTGGGTTGCTAGTGAGCTTCTGTCTCTGAAGTTTCCTTGAAATCTGATGAGAGGAACCATCACCCAAACACACACAGCGATGGTATTGACTTAATTTGTGAATGGTGTCTGTAGGTGGGAGATTAAAGTCTGTTGGTGTTGTGTTGTACCTTAGGTGAGACAAACGATCTCAAATTGTTTATCCCGTTCTTTGGGGAGCCCACCTAAGCTCTGAGATACATTGTGTTCCACTGACAGTCTAACATTTGCCTCTCCCTAGAAACCACAGATGCCAGCCAGTTCGTGCCTGGTTTGTGGCTGCACAGTGTGACACATTAAAGTGTGTTAAAATGTGTTTAAAATGAATAAACGTGCACCGGTCTGGGGTCTTGGGAGTAACGAGTGAAAGTTTCCCTGGACAGCTCGTGACAAACATAATAGGCAAATAAAATTATGTAGCTGTTTGTCAATGTTTTTTTCTGACAATACACAATCTTGGTGATATTTCCTCTGATAAACCATGTGAGAAGTGAGGAGTAGTAGGGATGACTCGCAAAAGAGGGAATAGACGAAGCAAGGGCAGGAGGGCAATGGCCTCTGTTACAAGTAGAAGCGGCAACAGAAAAACTGCCCTCAGTAGATGACAGCAGAGAACAGAGTCATATGTTTAAGACGGTTGCGCATAGTTTGTTTGCAGCTGGCTGTATTACTAGTATTGGTGGACACAGCTGTGTGGAGTGTTCATCTGGAATGACCATGTAGGAGTTGTATGGCACTAACAGCTACTGTTATAGCAAAAGTTGTGTTCAGGATACACAAAAAAAACGCAGAAGTTCATGGGCTTCTTGTTTGTTGGACTGAGGCTTCAGTTGTGTGTGCTGTGACTGAGTACGGCATCAATGCTAGTTTCTTGGCAACAACTTGCATGCAAAAGATGTCTTACCTAGGCATTCCTGTCATATATGGCAGTGTAAGCGCTGTCAATGTGAGTGACCCGGCACTGCCGAGCCAAGGCGTGAGGCGCAGTACAGTGTTAGCTCTGATCATCTTGTAACTCTAGTGTACTGAAGGCAAACATGCCCAACATGTGTAGGACCCTTTAGTTTCCCTCTTTGTGATTAAGACACTCCGGCACAATGCAGTCTGTTGTGTAGTTGTTCCCTCCAGGACAGAATAATTTAAACTCACTCTGCCTTAAATATTATTTGCGTTTGAAGTTAGTGCTGTTATAAGTGCTTTTTATTTTCCCCCTTGCTCGTGTGTGCACTTGAAGGTGCTGCTGCACACCATCCCATGAAGCGTAGTTTAATGCTTATGTATTCATAAATGTCGTAGAGTAATGCGTCGAAAGAAATTTTCACCCATGCACTGTCTTTACTCAAGGACAACGGTCTGCCCATTGCTAGGCGGCATGGGTTATGAGGGTAAAATAAAGGCTCATTGCATATATATATACAGGCAAGTATTATGCCGTGCTAGAAGTAAACAGTAACATTAACATCATATCAGTGTCATAAAATGTATTTTTTTGATTATCTTAGTTAATTACTGTGCACTACACATTACAGATGTAACCGGTAAAGGGATCGCACGATTTGAAGTCACTTTGAATAAAACAGTAAATGATTAAAACTAGTCATGGTATGTATTGGTACGTAAATGGTGCAGAGTTAAAGAACAAGGGAGCGCTGTACAAGATGCGGGGTGCTAGGAGGTGATACAAGATTGCATACAAGTAGTGGAGGTTGAGGATTTGTGTGTTACATAAACTCTTACATTTTACACTTCCAGTTGCATTTCACATACTTACTTTTTTGGGGGAAAAGAGAGATAGAAATTATACAATTCTAGGCACATCAATAAGTGCTGCTACTACAACATATCTCCTCCCTGCAGTGCAAGAAATCGACAACACTTACTAAAAGGCATCTATAAGTGCTACACCTGACCTATTAACAGGGTGAGTTTAGCTTCAGTCATATCTGTGAAGATTTCTTTTGAGCTTGTCATGTTTAAATGAGCTGTACATGATTTGAAGTTCTCGGCAAGCAATGGAGTTCTCTTTACATTGGTTCATTGTAGTGTTTGGAGTGGTGTGGTTCAACAATTAAGCTGTCTGTGGGTTTGCTTCATTGCCAGGTTGAATAATTCCTTTCTCTCCATTGCATTTTTACTTTCTTCCTGGCAGGAAGATTTCTATTGCAATTGTCTGCATTCATCTTGGAGTAGATTACTTTCTTCAATGTAAGAATTTCCAAGATTGCTTGTGCCTTTAGTTGAGTGTCTGGAACCAAGGTCTTTCGTTCACGAATCAGATTTCTTATACAATAGAACCAGTTTTTCAATTTCTGGAACTCCCAAAGGAGAGGTTGTTGTACCTCTCGAACAGTAGACAATCTAGCAGCCTCCTCACAACTGAAAATGCACTTAAAAGCTGAGACATTTGCACTACAGTTTGGTTTAAAGACTTTCTGACAGCTATTTTACCTCTTGTCTACCACCATTAGAATCTTCCGGAGGATAGCTGGCTTCTTGCCTTTAAATTCTTCGAGGCAGCACATTTTTTTGGGGGGTGGACATTGTGTCCGTGATCGGAGGTCTAGAAATTAGGACAGTATTCACAGTACCAGCTCACACAAGATGAAGGCATAGCTGCCTGTTAGTGTTAAGCAACGCCACTAATTGTATGTGTATTTTCTTTGTACTCAGAAAAAAGATAGGTGAATTCTGTGAAAGAAGATCAAAGCACACTACAGAGTTCTATTGGATCTTTCCTTCCTCAGAAATGTCTGCAGCAGTAGCATGAGTATTAGTCGCGGATTGCATCGCGCAGAAGGGGTTGGGTTGGGTGGGGTTGGTGAAATGTGCGGGGGGGCCGGTGGGAATAAAAATTAAATAAAAAAAAATAAAAATAAACAAACACTTACTTCCTCTGTCGCGCTGCTCCTTTCCTCTTTTGCTGCAGGCACAGGCTCCCAGACTGCCCAGCAGCCAATCCTGACGCTGCTCAGAGCAGCATCAGGCAGACTGGGAGCCTTTGCAGGTTCTCTCCAGCCCAGTAACTGTGTTGCTGGGCCAGAGAGAGCCTACTGCACATGTCTGTTTGGCCGGCCAAACATGCATGCGCTCTGAGGGGGAGTGCTTAGCACTCCCCCTCACTCCTCCTCGGCCCTGTCCCTTTATAAGGAAACAATAATAAACACTGATTATGATCATTTCCTTGTAAAGGTTTGCAGCTGCTGGCGGGTGAGGGCACACTCCCCCGCCCTAATGGAGGAGCTGCCCAGATGAGTACTCCAGGTTGTAAAATAGCACTTGTAGTTTTAGTGCCTAAGGAGCCTATGATCGGCACTAGAAAGTAAATGTCCATACCTCACCAAGTGGTGTATTGTGTGTACGTTTGAGATTATCAGTAAACACTGTAGTGTTGGCAATCACACATGTGAATATTGCCTTAAATTAACAGCCTACCCATCTGCCCATGTACTATTCAGCACTTTTCAGACAATTTGTTATCAAATGTGTTGTTTTTATATTTATACAATAGGAAAAATACTATTTTACTTGTTCCTAACAAGAAAGGAATAGTTTAATGGTGCCCTTCCTGAAGAAGGCTTTTGGTGATCACAGAAGTGAGGCTGAAACAGCTACCTTCACCTCCTGGTATATTACAATTGCTTGCAAGGGCATCTAATGCTCTCTGGGCAAAATAAGTGAAGTAGCTCTGCATCCTCTGTCAGTTTTGATTTTTCTGGAAAGGTATTTTCCACTACATTTTAAAACTAGAAAATGACTTCCATAAAACGTGTATGGTCTTTTTGCCAGCTAAACGAAGTAGGTCTTAAGCAGTTTCCCTTCCTGGCATAGAAATTATTTTTTTCTCTCCAAAAAATACTCTGATAGAAATAAGAAGAAAAGTTCAAAACGAAATGTAATTTATTGTGGTCCAACCACCCCATTGCTCCTCTACAAGTTCTTTCAAATTTAGGAAGTGTGCCCTTCAGAAACACTTACTAGCTTGCAGGGAACATGGCAGTTCCCATTGGGTTTCTGGTCATACAACACATTATTCATATTAATGAACTTAAAGGTCATTACACTGCTAGGCCTTTGCCAGTTTGTAGCCTCCTTCCATGCCTCTTTCTTGCAAATTAAAAAGCCATGCTAATGTTTTTTTTCTTTTTTTCGTTAGGCATAATGGCCATCACGGCCCCACTGCTGTCTAAGGCGTACATTCCATGTGCACTGAATTTGCATCATTTTTCTACAAAGAAACACACTTACTATATCCTTTATCGTAACATTATAAAGTCTTTTACAAGGTTACGTATATCGGTGGGTTTCAGGTGATGCCTCCCACAGAGGACCAATCTGTGAAAGGCAATTCTACCTATATCCAAATTCGTGGCATGAGCGGTTTCTGGCGCTTAGTGTAGACACAGAAAAAATAGAGCTTATTGATACAAAAACTCAATAACCAGTGTGTTCTTCAGAACCCTCCTTATGCTCACATTCTCTTGCTTGGATCATCTCATTTAATGTCTTGGCACTTTGTTTTTTGTTACTGTGAACACAGAGGTTCAGGGTCTATCATTTGTTATCTGATTGAGAAATGGCTGCGGATTCCTTATCTTAGAATTTCCTGGCGCCAGCTAGGAATCCAGAATTTTTTGGTGAGCAGTACCCTGCGCGCGTCGTCGGGTGTCGTCGTTCGGATCCGCGTGCGTCATTTGGATCTGCATGGCGTCCGCGTTATTGGAGCAGTCTCTGATGTCACGGTTGCCTATAAAGGCACCACACTGGCGTATGTCAATTCTTTTCCTTCTGCACCGGTTAAGTGCAGGTCCGGATTTGAGCTACCCTCTGCCTTTTTTGACCTTTTTGTTGAGTTTTTAGAAGTCTGTGCAAGGATGACATCAAGGAAGACTGGGTTCAAGCCATGTGGTGCATGCCATCGCACCATGTCGGTGACTGAGCCTCACCAAGGTATGTCTCTGGTGCCTCGACAGAGGCCACGACTCGAAGTCGTGTTCCATCTGCCAGGCCATGGCTCCGAAAGCTTTGAGAGCACGCTGTCTCTGAAGCTCATGGTGGCCCAGCAGTCGACTTTGTGTGGCATGACTCCTAGGATGTCACGGTCTCGATCAAGGAGGAGGTCACAGGACTGCTCCAGTAGTCCAAAGCCCTCTTCGGGCTCGAGGTCCTCCAGGCACTCAGAGAAGAAGCACGAGAAGAAGTCCAATCGGACTTCGAGGCATCTCGGAACGTCCGTGTTCCAGGCACGGTTCTACCGATCCTATGCCAGGGCTGACTTCGCACCCTCTCCTTTCCGGGAGCCAGAGCGACCCCTGCTCAGCTCAAAGAGTTTTACGACGCCACAAGCCTCGTATTTGAGATGACTACCCTGCTGGCGCTCCTTCCGGCCCCATGGGGTCAGCAGTAGCCCCATCGGATTCAATGCCAGTGGCTTCGGACTCAGCGCCATTGGGGCACTCCAGGATCCAGTTCCGGAGCGACGCGATTACACACAGTTGGCCTCCTTCGGCATTGCTCCCGACGTAGATGCTATCCCCTCCGCCAGCGCCCACTGGTGGAGCAATCCCCATCCTCATCCCTGATAAGCCGGAACGGCTTAGTACGACATTGATTACTACTTCAGTGCCAACAGGGGCAAGATCAATATCTGAGGCTTATTACGATCAGCTCGAGTTAGGAGGGGCCTCGGGACCCTTTAGAATTTGGTTTGGAGCATATGGACTGGTATGAGGAACTAGAGGAATCCAGTGTACTGGATATTATTCCATGGTATGCTTTCAACTCCTGTGGCTACGGAGGAGGGTCCTTCATATGCTATGGTGGGGCATATGGCTGCTGAGGTCTTGGACCTAGATGTGCCTTTTGTGCGGGTCAGGACTAACCTCCTGACTGAGGTGCTTCAGCCTAGGGGTTTCTAAATTGGAACCGATGTTACCCTTCAATGAACCCCTCACTGATGTCCTGCTGTGGGCGTGGTCCAAACCCAGCACAGGGGCTCCTGTTAATAGGACAATCGGCCGCCGCCATCGACCAGCTCCTAATGAGCCTAGTTTTCTCACCCAACACCCCACCCCGGAGAGCTTGATGGTCAGGCCTCCACTTCCCATGGTTCCTTCCCATTCGCTCTCCCACTGGGGTCGTGGACCCTTTGTCAACAGGCTCTGGGTCTCTGAACATGACTGGAACTGCAGGGCATCACCCTGGTGGTTCCACACCTGGCAGGTTCTCAGAACGCCAGGGTTAACGACCTTGCTCCATCAGTGCCCTGTGGATCACAAATGGTATCTCATCCCGGAGGTCGTGCAAGGAATCTTTCAGTAGCAGGGAGAACCTTGATTAGTTCTATTCGCCTCCACAGAGAACGAGCAATATCAGCAGTATTGCACGTTGGAGTTTCCAAGTTGGCAATCGATCAGCTATGCTTTTCGTCACCAGTGCAGTTCAGGCCTATTATATGCATTTCATGCCTACACCACTTCTACCCAGAGTTCTCAAGAAGATCAAGAACGACCGGGCCCAAGTAATTCTAGTGGCTCCAGATTGGGCAGGGGAGTTTAGTATCCTGAGCTTCTGAAAACAAGCATCAGTCCTCCAATCAGGTTGCTCCTTCGGGAGGATCTTCTGTTGCAGCAGGGGAAGGTTCTCCACCCGCACCATTCAACTCTGTGTCTGCATGCGTGGAGATTGAGTGGGAACAGTCAATGGCTTTTGACCTTCCTCCCGAAGTCTGTAAAGTTATTTTGGCAGCCAGGCGTCCCTCCACTAAAACGGTATACACCTGCCGTTGGAAACGCTTTGTATATTAAAGTACAGAACGGTCTATTGATTCTCTTTATGATATCCTTCTCTTTATACTATCCCTTGCCCAGCAGGGTTCTGCCTTGGGTACTCTCAAGGGCTATCTTTCTGCCTTATTGGCATTCCTTTGGTTGCCTGATTAACCTTCACTTTTCAAATCTCCCATTGTACATATATTCCTCAAAGGGCTTGTACATGTTTCCCCCTATGCCCTTTATGCCCCAATGGGACTTAAATCTGGTCCTCACATTTCTTATGCGTGCTTCCTTTGAGCCCATACACACATATCCCCTCTGTTCTTAGTGGCAATAACATCTGCCAGGAGGGCGACTGAGATGCTGGCTCTTCCATCCAAGCTACTGTGTCTCACCATGTTTTCCGACAAGGTGGCTCTCTGAACTTGTGCTTCCTTCCTCCCCAGGGTGGTGATCCCATTTAATCTGGGTCAGAACATCACCCTGCCCACCTTCTTTGCTTCACCTCATCCCTCTAAAGGAAAGGAGTGACTCCACCGGCTGGACCCAAAAAGAGTGTTGTTGTTCTACCTTGACCGCACAATAGAGTTCCAGGTTGATGACCAACTCTCTGTGGGGTATGTGGGAGCAAATAATGGTCGGACAGTGCAGAAGCTAACCGTTTCATGCTGGGTTGTTCTCTGCATCAAGACCTGCTACGCATTGGCCAGGAAGCAGCCTTCTGAGGGCTAAAGGGCTCATTCTACCAGGGTCAAAGCTGCTACCACTGCGCTGACTCAGGGCGTTCAAGTCCTGGATATCTGTCACGCAGCAATGTGGGCATCCTTGCACACGTTTTAAAACATTACTGCCAGGACAATCGGGTTACTTTGAGTGGCGGTATCCGGGGCCCACCGCCTGGAGATTATGGATTGGGTATCTATTCTTTGTTAAGGAATCTGCAGCTGAAAGTCTCTATCAGATGAACAAGTTACTTACCTTTGGTAATGCATTATCTGGTAGAGACTCTATCTAGCTGTAGATTCCTTACACCCAACCGTGCCTCCCAGCTCTCGTGATATGTCTAATAGGCTTAGGGTTTATCCCTTCCTGGGTCCTAGTTTTGGACAGACTAACTGTTTGGTTGACTCTGCGCTTCTGGTGTGGAAGTTCATGGGTAAAAGAACTGACGTATGTGCGGCAGGGTGGTGCCTTTATAGATGACCATGATGTCACAAACGGCTCCAACGATGCCACGTGGATCCGAATAACACCACCGACTGCACCCGCAGGGTACTGCTCAGCCAAAAATTCCAGTTTCCAAGCTGACGCTAGGAAATACTAAGGTAAGTAATCTGCAGCTAGATAGTCTCTACCAGATAATGCATTATGGAAGGTAAAGGCACATCAGTGTCCTAAAATGTCCAAGCATTTGAAGACCCCTAACTAAACAAATTAATTGCACTGAATAAACCTTTTTAATTTCGAATCCAAGTCAACATTTTTGAGATTAACTAAGATTCTTTAAGGATTATCCTGTCCTTGTGGTGTCCTTTTTAGGGGCGAGCGCAAAGCACTCCGTCCCCTGCTGTAATCTCACTTTGGGCTTTTAACCACGCCCATGTCACGTCAGTCACTTTCACTGGTTCGTGGGCTTGCCTTTTAAAATCTGCATGCTTTCATTTGTGAAAGGCATGCATACGTTATTCCTTTTACAGTGTTTAGCTCACCTACACACACCTACACAGCACCGGTAAACTACTGAAAACATACGAGGCTTGATGTTTTCAGCCTGGTTTCCAGACTACTTTATCTTTTCATTTTCCAAGCAGCGCGATCGCGCTGGGCTTTACATATCGCGATCATACTCGGTTTTTCCATGTTCAATTTTATCTGGCGCGATCATGCTGTTTTTTTTCTTATAATGTGTGTGGCAAGAATAGTCCGGTTAGGAGTTTACAACGTTAATAGTTCTAACTCAAGCAAATATGAGACCCGTTGCATTGCAAATACTTGTTACATTTACGATAACTGTTTTTTAGTCTAAATCCTTTCTGCCCTTGTTTATGAGTTGAAATTGATAATCCTTTTGGAAACATCTAAATTGGAAAGCTAATTTTCTCTGATCCTGAACTGTTTCTATGGCATGGCATACTGTCCTTCCCCAATGTTGTGCGTGGTGTTATCAACCTCAGTGGAGAGAGTGACTCCTTTAGTCTGTATCGAGGTGTGATGTTGACTAGAGCGAATTAATTATCTTGTTTTCTGAAACAGTGAGGTTTGATCGTTGTGAGTCAACTCTCGAGTGTGGGAGTCATGCTGTTTGTTTTCTGTCTTTCTTTACTTTGTCTAATGCTCTGACTCATTTGCGGTAGCACATCTCAAAACGGGTTTCTGGAAAGGAATAACTTATTTAATATTTATTTACCATTTATGTTGGTTCTGGTATTTTATTTTACTCACACTTCTAGATATTTGCTAAAAAAAAATAAAAAATGATACGGTTTCCCCTATCTTGTTAGTTTTTTGCCTTTCCTTTTCCTAACATGGCTGATAGCTCAGCTGCATTCTAGCCTATTGTTATTAATTCTTTAAAATATATCGAATGGTGTGTGGCTCCACCAAGAGAAATGTTATTGCCTCACACCTGTGCTCTTGGCTCTTTGTATCACTTTGCCTTCCTTGAAGTGCTTCTATTCAGACTATTTTCTCTCTGGTGGCCCTCAAAGCTAGGGCCAGCCCTGCAATCTCTGCCAGGAACCAGGGATCAAATCTCCGTCCAGTCCGATCAAATTGCCCCCGCATGCTTCCACTCTCTCAAACTCTGCATAAAAGTGTTCCGGTGGATCCCGTTGGGCACCTAGATCTGTCATAAACGTCCTGATCATCAGCAGGCTGGACTACAGAAACGCCATGTAAGTGGTCATCACCTCGCAACCTGCCATAAGACTTCAAATTATACAAACCAAAGCAGTCAGACTCACTCCGAAGCTACCACTTCACTGTCGCATATCCAAGCACCTCAAGGACATCCACTGGCTTACGATCCACAAATGTGCCCTCTCTAAGTTAATCACATACACCTACAAGGCATGACAAAGGCAGGCCCCTGCATACCTCAATTGCCACATCCAGTTACATATACACACCTACAAGGCTCCTCCGCTCGTTGAACCTTCTCCTCGCTCGCGTCCCATGCATTCACCGAGCCAGAAACGGACCCAGTTCCTTTTCCTATCTGGCCCCAAAGGCCTAGAACAACCTCCCATGCTACATCCCAGCTGCCATCTCCATCACCGACTTCAGCACGCAAAGTTGGAGTTGCAGTAGGCTTCCCAGGGTACAGCTCCACCCTTAGCATGTGCCAGGGTACCCTAGTGTGTGATATGCGTGCCATACAAGTAGACAAAACTTTTCTGTGCTTTTCAGATGTAAAACAGTTATATTAATGCACTGTGTGTTACAAATGGCTTTTATGTAAAAAGCAACCCTTTGTTACTTTTTTCCCAAGCATTGATAAGTCTTATGGCAGCCTTTAAAATAACAAAGGGCATTTGTGCATGTAATCCATGTATACAGTTTTTGTCAATGGTTGTGTTTATATGACGGTGTTTAAAACAATACGTAATTGCTGGTGACTGTTTGCGGGCAGTTTTTGAAGTATTTAAGAGGGGAAGGTGAGTGAAGACATGGCGCTTCAGTCTGTTGAGCATTTAACACAGATTTCATTGTGTAAACTCTTTATAGGTGGCCAGAAACAATTTACAGAGCAAATGAACACACTGAAATTCTTCTCCAATAAAATGATGAGCTACTCTAAGCTCGGCCATATATCAGTTTATTTGAAGTTGGAGCAATTTAAGAAAACAATTTAGTTTTTCATGGATTTTATTAGTGTATTAGACAGAAGGGTTGCCCACGTAACTCCTCACTTTAAAGCAGATAAATTATTCAGCTTTCTGCCATGGTTCATAGGTGCAACAAAGAGGTTAGGTAGGGCTATCTGCTTAGGCTGGAACATGAGTGCATTTTTTCCTCAAGTAGGCATGAGTGATAAATTAGAAATTATTTTAATACCCAGTGCTTTAACTGTAGATTCTTTAAAAAAAAAAACAGTGTTAGGTTGTTTTAAATGCGTGTACCTCTTTGTTCTCTAAGCTGTGTCTTACGTTTTTTTTGCCACGTTTATGGCTACATACTGTTGCAAATCCCGCATCAATATGCCACTGCATCCTGAAGATATAATAAACGCAGAAATATTCTCATTTCTTTCTCATTTTTTTGACAAATGTTATCAATATTTGATTGCATTTCTCAAATAAGCAAGCATAAATCCTGGAACAGTCACCAAGGAAATATTGTCTTGAATATCTAGAATCTGTCAGAATCAAAAGTGTGGATTGTCCTAGGAAATATAGTTTGATCACTCAGTTGTATAATAGTAATGTTTATCACTAAGTTGTGGTAGAACCCTGTTTATGGTGCACTGGTCATTTGACGGCAGATATGAAACTTGGAACTATATGGAAAGTATAACAGTTATATATATTCTAAATCTGTAGGAACTAAGTAATCTATTGGTATAAAGAATACCTCCATTTTTGGTAGTGTATGGGTTCAGAATGCAGGTGATAAAATAGCTCTGGTGCATTTGTGAAATTTGGAAAGCAATTGAAAGTGAAATGCCGGCACAGTTTTATCATCCTGGGCTGTATGGAAAAATATCACTATCATATATTTTTAACATCTACACACTTAAGTTTCTGTCGTTTGGTTCGGTGCCAGATCTCCTTCTCCCGAATGGCTGTCTGGCAGTGTGATGTACATGACATAGAGTTTAACCAATTGTTTTCCTGAACATGGCTGTTTCTTCCTTTCTGTCTTCCTCATGCAGGAAGACATCCATACAAAGGCTTGACCTACGTATGTACTCCCCTAGGTTCTTGGGTGTAGGGGTACCAGGCATGAATGGTATTTCAATGGGTTTGAGCAGGGATTAGCACTCTGCGCAGCAGAGGTCTTTTTTTTTATGCCAGAGGTTCCATTTTGGAGGTCTGAGGCATTTGGAATTTCCAAAACCTACCAACCCCTGACACTTTTAGAAAGTGGAGACTTTTCTGTGAGTAAATACTCAAAACTTTTACCGAATGGCAAACGCCTCACCATCCTATGCTCCAGCATTTCTGATTAAAACAACAGTATACATGTGGGTGAGACTACTGTAGAGGAAAGGAGTCGTCAAAGGCTATGTGAAGACCACATTGACAGTAAAGTGACACCACATTGTCGGTTTTGTCCAGTATGGTAGCCCACGCACGTGCCTGATACTGTATTTATCGGAAAGAGTATGGGAACATTGATGAGAATTTTGGATAGAACGATCAGTAATTGTATTTTTATGTAAGCAGGATTGGAAATCGCACTTTTGACCAAGAATGAAGCAATGGCACTTCCTACAGTATGTGATTAAAGCTGAGAGGTGAGCGACATGGATTGCCCAGGCAAACGCTGATCTTGCTTGTGAGGTATAAGATCACTAAGTCCAGGAAGCTAAGAAAGGAATTTATCGGATGTTCTGTTATTTTTATAGGTGACTGTGTAAATCGGTGTTTGAGGATAAAACCCTTGTGGAAGTTCATAGATGCTTCTGAAAATTATAATGACCACACTTAACATTAGGAGATCTGTAGTAACCTTTCCAGATGTGGGAGCAAGATAGAACTGTTGACTATTTATTATTAACAGTGTAAGGATCTGTCTCAGTAGTACACACAGGTACTCTCAGCTTCCCTTGGTCTAATCCTCCAACGGTCCTCCGTTCAAACCATAACATTCCATTTCGAACCCGGTAAGTAAAACATTCTATTGCAAGCAATGAAACAATTAGCTCAAATTCTTAGGCAGATACAACACATCTTCCCTTATAAACCAAATAACACAACACAAAGGACAAGCAACAATACATTCACCCATATCCTTAGCACCACACACACACACACACCAAAGAAACAAACATACCATTAAACCAACATTACACAGATGACACATGGATACGAGTAAAATTATGTCCGATACCTAATGGGTTTGGTAGCCTTTCATGAACTTCTGCGCAGAGGTGGAGCACCCTTCTCACCTTTATGGGAATCGGCAGCAGTGGAATTATCCCCAGACAAAATCTGGCACTTAGATATTCTGTCAGCTTGGCCACCAGTCAAACTTGGAGGGCCAATTTCTGTAGAAGCTTGGTCACATACTTTATCTCCCCCACTTCTACCACCCTTGATGGATTCCACCAATGTCCACCAGCACCTCTGACAGCATATCTCAAATGTTCTCAATTTTTACCTGGATCATCAAACCTGTTTCTCTCTTTTGCACATGAACTGACGATTTGATACCCACCATATCCCCAACCTGTATTACCATGTTTTTAATTCCTTTTTTCTGATCATAAAGGCATTTCTGGTCGTTCTGAGCCAGGCTAATATTTTCTCTGACCAACAGCATCAGGTTTTCAACATCTGAGCCGCTCTTCAGCCATCCAACCTGGACGGAAAGTCGTATTAGCTTTTTTTTCCTCTCAACTGCTCAATTGGTGAAAATTAGATCGAAAAATGAGTAGTAGTCCTATAGAACCACACCATACTCCTCACAGGCTTTACAATGTAATGGTTGCCACTTTTTGCCCATTTAATATATATTCCCCTACCCTCCGGTTCACTCTCTACAAGACTGTTGGTTTGTGGATGCTTTAAGGGGGTCCTGAGGTGTTTTATATCACGACTGAAGGGATTTCTGAAATTCCTTGCTAAAACAAATTGGGTACCGTTATCAGGAATTAAAAGTTCTGGAAAACCCTCCCTCAAATAATTATTTCAGAGTAACTCCATAACAGAGCTTGTACCAGGCTCTTTCACAGATGTAAGCTCCAGCCACTTGGAACTGTAATCCATTGCTACCATAATGAATTTAGTACCTCTGGGTAAAGAATCATAAGGACCCATGACATCAGTTCCTAATTTTGTCAACTGTCTCGACGGGACCTCAATGGAAGTCAAAGGGGGAGTTAACATTCTCAAACATTTGTCAGCTGAAGAGCATACACCACAATTTTCCATCACATCTTCAATGTCCACATCCATCCTAGGCCAGCAAAACGAATCATGAATGTGTCTTTGGTGAGCTTTGAAGCAAGATGCCCTCATGGGCATTATGAATTATACCACATCTCAACTTATGCAGAGGAACCATTCTGTCAGCCCTAAATAACCTTCCATCTTCCATGGAAAGTTCCTCAGAAACTTTAACCTACAGCTGGAGCATGGAAGGTAATACTTTTTTCCCTCGGCCAACCATTTTTTAACATTCTCTAGCACATGCTAACACCTTGTCCTCTGTTAGAGAAACTCTCCATTCAACTTCAGAATATACACCTAGTTCTGGTACTTCAATGGATGCTACCAAACTGTTCTCAAAATCCTCTTCCAGGAGTTCTGCCAAAACTAGTTCAACCTCAGGGATGTGGAATTCCTATCACCCGAGACCCAGGACATATTGTTTTGGGTCAAGGGCAACAAGTTTTCATGTTTATTTTGTCCTTGGGACAAGTAGGCACAACCCCCCTGCAGCACAAACCCTTTGGCTGCCAGTTTACAGAGAAGGGAACTGTCTGTATTTGAGGTGATATGAGTGTACATATCTTAATGCTGTTTGAACTTGTATTTATGGTGCATTAATGAAAAGCCTTCATTATTAGGGAGAGCTCTGAAATTAACTTTTTAAGGTTAAACTGCACTACTGACAGTGTTTTCAGTGAAAAAAAGAAAAAGTGTACTCACGTTTGGAAAAGTTTAACAGTATGAGGCTACGTATAATGCTCCCAGAATGCCCTGATTAGATGCAAATGTTTCTAGAAGCTTGTAGGCAAGAGTGATGATTATTTGCTTTCAAAATAAAATGTTCAGAAAAAAATGGAAGTAGGGAACAAAAAGAAGTTTTCACTACTATGAAAGTTTAGGTGCTATTTCTTTGATGCGTCATTTTGTAAAATGTATTGATACATGCTATTATTTCCAAAAAATATTACTAAAGGGAAACCAATGTAGCCATTTTTAGCAAGATTATGGGAAGTGTGGGGGAAAAAAAACAAGCACTGGCAAAGCCAGCCTATTCAAATTTTTATTTGTGAGTCCTTTGGTCTCGTTAATGAATGTCTTGTTTTGACATGGTTTTTGTACCACTTTATTGTTGTTGGAGCTGTCAGGCACGTCCCATTATACAAACACTGGCAAAAAGAAAAAATATATATTTTTGGTCTCAAAAAGCAAACATTGACACCAGTGGCTTAAGAAAAGGCCCCACAGCCCCCTCCAGGGGCTTCATCAGCACAGTATCTTCCCTGAGTGAATCTGGAGGGGGGCCCTCCATGTTTTTTGCAGGTGAGCCCCTTCCAGTTTTGTTCTGCCACTGACTGCCACAGTAGTTCCTGGCACCACCAAAACTACTTTGTGTGCCAGTATGCTCCTTGTGGAAGAACAGAATGCAATCACTCACAGTAAAGCCAGGCGATAGAGAAATCGGAGTTTAATAAAAACAGAATGTTTTTGTTAACGCCAGACTTAATTAGGGACCCAATACTTAAAGAAAGTCATAAAAATGCATCCATGGTATATGTCTTTGAATTAGTAGCTTCCATGAATTCACAAGAACTTACAGAAGTAGACCTGGAAATTGTACTCCCAGGAAGTATTTGTGAACTGTATTTTTGCACGAGCAAATATGCATGTGTAGATATGTTCATGTGAAAATATATTGAGCATTTACAAGTTCACTTTCCTCCAACCACTCTTTTCCCAACCTTGGAAGAACTTCTGCTTCTGTCATTGTGAGGAGTACATTTCCAACCTTTCTCATTATGGGAAAAGATTAGAGAAGAGGTTGCGGAAATTGTTAAAACATGCAAGTTATTAGATTTGCAGACTCAGAGGCACAGTGTCTTGGAAAACTAAAACACCTTGCACATCGTTCAGCATGTTAAACATTATTCTTTGAAAAACAATGCTATGGAGGTGAGCCAAAACGGCATACGGTGATACCTGGGGTGTGTGCCTAGTGGAGCAAAAAAAGCTGTTAAGTGTCCTGACTCCAGTGTAAATCTACTTGGTGATGGCAGATGCAAGACATAGCTTAGCAAACTAGCCCCTGCAGTTTGAACAAACATGACATTAATTGTGGGTAACAGGTGGGAATCAACCCATATATCCTTCTTTGTTGATCTCAGATCAACACGCAAGTAGTCTGCTATTCAGTTTACATCCTGCTACTAAAAGGGACAACCACAATGTTGATTCAGCAGTTTCAGTGATCCCCTATTCACACAATGATTTGAGTTCAATTTCAAGATCATTCCAACACTAAAAAGAATCACACGCAACTTGTGTTTGACAGGGACTTCTCCATCTTTGACCTTGATTTTATGTTTGAACCCCTTGATTTTGTCCAGGGTGTTCAAAACAAATTCTGAAAATTTGTGGTTCCCCTCCTCCGCAGTATCATTGCACTCTTTCACCAGCTCTTGCCTTTTGTAACCAGGTCTGAGAACCATTCTGAAAAGACCCTGGTGAAACCACCCCAGAATGTCCAATCCCTCGATGGAAACATATTGTTTCCTTCAATTCTCCTACTCTAAAATTCAAGTACATCCTCTATGTATCCTAATAGTTCAACTTTCTGCCCTTTATAGGAAACAGGTGAACGGTCAGGTGGAAATAAACTGTTACCCCATGTGTCTTTGAATACTTTCTGGGTGATCATGAAGATTCTTTATTCCGAATCAACCACGAGTTTTGATGTTTTATCACCCACACAAATGTCTGCAATGGGATTGATACATGAGAGATCCCCCAAAAAACAGGACTGTCATTTCCATGGTGTTGGTTGTCATCAAAACTGGAAACTTCATCTCCTGCACAAAGTATCAGATCCTTCAATCCCTATTATATGATTCTGAATCAGCCTCACAGACTGTCACACATGCAACCGACCTGAAAGTACAATTTTTTTTTTTTTTATCTGACAAACTTAAGCAAAATGTCCTAACTTTTTCCAACAATTACAGGCGACGTTGTTAGCTGGACAAGCTTTACCTTATTTTACATGAAGAGGGTTCCCACAGCGGAAACACATTTTAGATGAAGATTGTTCCATTTTAAAACCAGAAGCTTTGTTACCCTATTGTTCCTGTGAATCTCGGGCATTTTGCTGTGTCCACATCTTCATCAAACTTCTATTAACGTTTGTAAAACATGTTCCTGAGAACTATTAAACTGGGTTGTCAAGCAGATGAAAGCGTCTTGATACTCAGCAAGCTGTTCACCTTCAACTATCAGTAATTTAAGTAAGTGCCTAAATGTGGATCTCCCTTCAAAACCCAGAGAGTGTAGAAGAATACTTTTTTTCTTTCTGCTCTAAACCGAGCTGGTCCAATTGCACCTAATAAGTTTAGAATCCTCAAACCCAGTTTACCACCTGACTGGTGGATCTCCAGGGGTATCCTGAAAATATGTAGATGCAGCCCCCGATTGCATTGTCAATACACAAAATATTTAAGTTAAGCTTTTTTCCAATAAATAGAACAAGATAGGACAGTATTATTGTGCCCAGGTACAATTGTAAATAGATATCAGTACCTATCACTCGGAAGAAATACTTGACTGCCATCAGTGTGCTTGTCATTATGATGAGCTTACAGTATAAGCATGATGTAAAATAATTAATGTGCTTGTCACTGCTGAAGAAAGAATTGAGATGTAGACCAAAACTCCAAAAATAAGTGTTCTTGACACTGTTGTAAGAGTTGTCGAAGAGCAAGTTCAAATTCCCAGAGGACAAGCGGTAGACATCAAGGGTGGGCTTGACGCTGATGTTTAGGGATTGCACTACAATAAGCTGAGTGCATTATTTCTGTTATATTAATAAGAGCATTGCTTCCAATATGGTGATCACAAACCTTTATGCTCAACAAAAATCAAAATAAGCCTATCAGTCAAACTGGTTCCAAGAAGATGTGCTAGGCAACAGAATCAGGAAGATGTGTTCAAGAAGATCTGTTGCCACAGATTAAGCGGGAGCTCATCCTTGCATGCCCAGACGCAAGTTGGTTTGAAAAAACGACATCCAAAATCGTGGGCGTGACGTGCGACAACAATCACTCTAGTAGACTAACTCCATGATGGCGGGCAGGAAGATAGTGTTACTTGCGCAGGGGCAATGAGGCAAATAGCTCAGATGCTTGGGCAGATACAACACATGAGCTCCAGCTGAAATGGAGAGGGAAACCACCAACAATTAAGTTGGTGAACCTATATGTAGACCTTAACAAAGTGGCCGGTCAGTGTGGCCTCCCTGCCCGATTGATATACGTTTTTCAGAATGGGCACTGCTGTATCGTGCTGGAACTGATCCAATGGTTAGGCGAGGGCAGGCATCAGCGAGCTGTGCGAATGCTGTCAAATCCGAAGGCAGATGAAGAATCCGTTAACTTTAGCTCCTCCTGGCCAGTACTGAATCGAAGATTTACTCCAAGGTGATGAATGAGTTGTTAGACTTAGCTCTCCAATACTTAAGCACTCGTTAAGCAATTTTTTTTCCGTGACAGGGCCTTTTTCACCTGAGTGCATTACCTAATCTCAATAATTGACACAGCTACAAGTAAATCATAAAGTGTCACACTTTTTAATTGACTTAAATTACTTAAAAGCTTTTCCTCGCATAGAATAGGACTTCCTCTGGGCTGTTGCAGAGGTTTTCATGGGTTCATGTCAGTTTTTGCAGATTATTTCTGGATATTATTCTGAATCGGAAGTCGAAGGCAACGGCTCAAAGAAATTCACATGGGGGATAAGGCAGGATATCTTTCTTATTTTCTCTCTTTAGGCAATTCTTAGTATGCAGCACACCATCGTTTCACAATTATAGATGGATAATTTATGTGTATCCCGGAATTATGTGGTGTAATCTCTAGTGTTTGTGATGACCGTATTATAAACAGATGTCTGTTTCGTATTAAGTTGGATAAACTCCGTCATTTCATCCTCTACAATGTCGTGTACATTTGGAATTAAATATGCGATGCCTCTCACATATGAGGGTAAAGCTACTTGTTTGTGATTTATCAAAAGTGACATGAGGTTTGTGATCAAAAGTGGCTCCCTGAATGCATTTGTTTTACAAAAACAACAAATTAATGCAGTCACACAATGTGAAAGCACTTTTGAGGGTGGGTTTTATTTTGACATTTCCTATTTCCACATCATGTACAACTGAGTTTAGAAATGACTGAAAGTGATAACTTTTCTTAACAGTGTGCTTCTTGGTTACTGCATTTTAACTGATTTCACAAAGAAAAAATGTGTGTGTTTGTGTGTGAGTTTTTAAGGAGTTACATTCTTGCTGGTAATCCGTTCCGTTCTGCATTCACTTTGTTACGTCTTGTAAGAAAAAATGGTGGGCAGTTAAGAGATACAAAGTTAAGCCCCAGCTAGGCTATTTGCCCCTTGGGGTCACATTCCAAGCCTGTGTGATGCCTTAAACCGTTCAAAAATGGTAGCTGGTAGACGAGGTGGTGGGAAACAGAATGGTACATCAAATGGCTCTCAGCCTGCCTTGGCCTCTGGGGGGCTGGGGGGGGGGGGGGGGGGGGAGATTCACCCCCAGCCCCCCTCTAAAAATAGTTTAGGGGGCTTCTTACACTAGCATCTACTCCCTATGTGTGCCCTTTTAGTATGGAGGATTTCTTTGCTTATTGGGTCCTGCACGAAAAAAGGTGTGCTTGGGGTTTTTCTTGCTTGCACCTACGGCAAAATCTGCTAAATGGATTTATCCCAAATGGCATGAAAAGGGAACTTCACTCACAAAACATGCTTTTTGTTCGTTTGTTTGCTGAAAAATCCATTCAGTCGATTTTATGATTCGATTCTGAAAAGCGAATCTAATTTGAATCACAATTTTCTTTCCGTGCGCCCTCCCCCAAAAAAGCCATAGCAATTAGGCGCTGGAAGGGTGCGGGGGGCTTTTTTGGGGGCGAAGGTCTGGTGAGGGGGCTTGAATAAAGGAGTGGAGAACCACATCGGGGAAAAACACAATATAGCACATGATTCACAAGTCAAAACAAGGTCACGCAAGACTCGATTTTAGGAATTCAATTTGTGACTTTCACAAATGGTCAAAAAAATAAAGAATGTGTGAGGCAGAGAAAAAATCACAGGAAAAGCTAAAGGACATCAGCAGTGTGGTAGGGCGTGCTAAGCAGTGGTTAGTCACCCACAGTGGGTTAGACACCGGACCTGGCCGTAGGGGAATGAAAGATGTTTGTGACTGAACTACATAATGATGCCTAAAGTGTTGATTGCTTGTAAAATATAGGGTGAAGTAGCTTTTTGCTGGATAATGTTTGTGGCTTCAAATATAAATGTTTTGCCTAACAGCCTATAACATTTAGGTTAGGGTCATAGACAGGACGAAAGGTGTTGAAGATGGAACATGCTAGGTAGTCGGGCATGATGCGGCCAACAGTCTGGGCACCATATCGAGTGAGTGCATGGCTAGAAGCACACCGAGATGTGTGTATTGGGTGAAAGGCAATCTTATGACAAGAAAATGGAATGCTTCTGTGGGCCTCTGCCATCTGAAGGGGGCAGTCAGAGTCGACAAATCAAGGTAAAAACAGGAGCCATGTTGCCTGCACAGCACCATGGACCACAAAACAATTTCCCACTTCAAGAATGAAGATGAAAAAGCCAGCCATGAGACAGCCATGAGACAAACATGTTGCATTTGGCAGTAACCATGCGGTCGGATCAGTTTAAACGCCTCGGACATAGGAACAGCTGGAAGGGTTGGCCTCTTACAGTGTAAGCCATGGGCATCCAAATGCCTGGGCCTGCTGGAGACAGGAAAGGAAGGGGATGCCTCTTCGGCTACACAGATCACATGCAGTCCACTGTCCGCAGCTGGAGGGGCAGATAGACAAACCAAAGCAAGTTAACCCTAGAAGCGCTAGTTTGCCCCCAGACAGGGGCTGACACACGTGGATTATAATGGTGGTTTGAGAGCTGCTGAAAATTAATGGCAATTTTGTTTGAATATGTGTGTATTTTATCTTTCACTTTTTTTTTTTCATCTGCCTGTGGTGCAGCTATGTCAGAACATTCCACTTCCATGATTCAGTCCCCTGTAATTTCCCTCAACCATTTCACCCACACCGGATCATGTTTCTTAGGGCAACTTCTAGCCTCATAAACCACCTTTTCTTTTGGGGAGCACCATTCAACCCCTGGGCACCACTCATGGGGTAACTGGGTTCTTCCACTGTGTTGCTAGATCACTTTTGGAAAATTTGCAGGGCTGTGCCCAGAAATTATTTTTCAGCTCTTGTGTCCCCCACACCTTCCTGGACCCCCAGCAAGATCACCAGGGGGAACAAGGGAACCTCCCACCCCAATATCTCGGTAAGCTCCTTTGTAATAACTGACCAGTAGTTTTAGATTTGAGGACAGACCCAGGTCACGTGATCAGTCAGCTGGGGAGAAACTGCAGCAGCGTCTACCTGGCTCCGGGAGTAGACCCGTCTGATGCAGTCCCTTTGGTGTTAGCTAGGCGCCATGTAAGTAGTAGGTCTGAATCCACCTCAGTCGGAAAGAGATACTGAGTTTTGGGTGCCATCAGGTTGTCTCTCCAGCAGGCCTCCTCAAGAGTGTCCACCTAATTTTCCCAGCAGGCCGGGGGTGGTCTGGGTGTTCGCGAGGAGTGTATGGTAAATCTGGGATATTTTCCCTTTCCCTAGGAGTGGGTTGGTGCATGGGACCCCGCCGAGAGGGCTCCTTCACAGTTGTAAATACTTATAAAACTGTGTGGATGCAAGCGTATATTCTTTTCGAATTTCCTAAAAGGAATTTATGTGTGTTACTGCCGATACATGTCCCAGTAATGATAACCCTATTGGGTCCAATTTCTTGAAATCCTGGATCTTTGCAGGGTCCCCAATCCAGATACCGTGCCATAGGTGAGTTTGTATGGTAATCACATTTGCCTAACGGGTGTGCCTTAGCGCGGATCTGCTTGAGAACATAGGCAGGCTGGTGATGGTGACAGTGTCCCGAGGGATAGGAGATCCATATAGCATGTTTGGGACTTTGGGAAAGCCCATCAGCGATAGCTCAAGACGATAGGCTGGGTTTGCCATCCTCCATGAAACCAACCTTGCACTGCTACTAAATGGGAGGCTAAATATTAGAGAAAGAGATTCGTCATCCCCAGGCCCCCTTCATATGGATTACGTTGGAAAGGTCTGTAGGGCCAGGCGGGACTGGGTGCCACGCAACAGGAAAGTAGTAGCTATGCACTCCTGTGATCAGAACCATGCGTGGTGTATGCTGAGTGGGGTGTTTTGAAAGACGTACGAAAACCTTGGCAGGATCATCATTTTATAAAGAGCGATGCAGCCCAACACATTCAGTGGGCGGGATTGCCATTTGTCAAGGTCCTGTTTTGTCCTTTTCACCAACGGTTTCATATTAAGGATCCAGGTGATTTCTGGTAGCAGCATTTGATGCTGAGTCTGCGAAGGGGCATGGTGTCCTGCCAGTCAAAGCAGTCTCTTGTGGGTGCCAGGGGCATCAGCACTGATTTGGAGGGGTTTAGGCAAAGGCAGCGTGGGCCTAACACAGCTGGGTTAGCCAAATATAGGCGGACATCATCCACGTATAAGGCAATTCGATCCTCCCCTCCTTTGCCCCAGTTCCACCCCTAGATCGCTTCATCTGTGTGGATCTTGTGTGCTAAGGGTTCAATTGCAAGGGCAGACAATAGGGGTGACGGAAAGCATCCTTGTCTCATTCCCCTCCTGATGGGAGAAGGCATCCGAGAGGGTCCTGCCAGTCTGCGCTCTGGCTGTAGGGTTGGACTACATAGGGCCTGCACCAGTCCCCGGAACCATGGTCTGAAGCCAGCATGCTCCAGCACTGCCCCCAGGTAAGTCAAGCCCACCGAATCAAAGGTTTTCTTAAAAAGAAAGGAGTAACAGGTTGGTCTTCAGTCTTTGTCAATAGGCCAGGCCCTGAAGACAATGACCTGTGCCGCGTGTCTGCATAAAGCTGCACTGATCCGGTTGTATTAAGATGGGGAGATTCTGCAGGAACCACACTGGCAGAATGGTGGCAAGTAGCTTAATTTTGCAGTTGAGAAGAAAGGGAGGTTGATGGACTGAGAAGGAGGTGGGGGGAGTTTGTGACTTTGGAATTACCACAATGTTGGCTGTATCTATCTCAGGTGATACTGCTCTTCTCCATATAGTGCCAGATCTTTGAAGGCCTTGTAGTATTCTGTTGGAAAAACCCTCAGGACCCGGAGTTTTCCCTGAAGCCATTGTACCTAGTGATGTTGATATGTCTACAGTTGTAAGGGGTTCGTCTGATATTTTAGTTTCAAGTCGGGGAATCCTGAGGAGAGAGAATCCCTCTAAGAACTGTGTGGGAGGCTCATTGTCTTCACTGTTCGGGGTTGCATATAGGGTGCAGTTATATTGGGCAAAAGCTTGCACTTATGTCGGTATCGTGCACAGTATATTGCCTTCTCGGTTTATGATTTCAGTTATGATCCTGGGGGTCTGGTGATTGGAAGCTAACCAGTACAAGAGCTTACCATTTTTGTCCCACAAGCCATATATCTTGGCTGTCGTGGCCTTCCAGACATGCCTAGCCACCTCTAGGGAGTGGTGGCGGATTTCTTGTCTGACTAACTCAAGCTCTCGAGTCGCGGTCTCCCCATGTGCCCCAGTCTCCAGGCGAAGGGCGCAAGTCTCCAGATGGGTAAGTTGGAATCAGCACGCCCGCTCGCGAGTTCGGAGATAGTATGTTTTGTATTAATAATCATTTTCTCCTCCAGCGAGCAGAGCATGTCAATCTTGGTTAATAAAATGGCAGTCGTTGAGCTCCAAAATTGAGTCACTCAGAATGGCATGTTTTCAAGTGGCTGAGTTATTCAAGTGCATGGGTTATCAGCAGGGTTTCGTGTTTGTGCTGGAGTGGTCATTATGACAAGTGCTTGGTGGTAAGGTTGACTGCTGTATACTTTACGTTTGAGGTCCCTTCAGGAAGTTGTTTGATTTCACACATCTGTCGAAGGGGCCCTTCAAGGGATTTTCCTTTTTTGATCATGAAAGACTGAAGTTGAAATCGAGTTTAAGTGTGCGTGTGATGTGGATTTTTGTGTCAAGTAGGATGATTTGATGCTTGACATCTGCCTGATCTCGTTTACTACTTATGCTTTTTTTAATTTAGTTTGTTGGGTTTTGTTAGTGAAGTGAGAGGTTGAGGGAGTGGGATGGGCAGGGAAGGGCAAGTGCAGAGATGTTTATAATGTCATGTACTTTTGCGACATTCAACCCTCAGTTTATCAAGGCATTTTGTAGGTTTTGAGCTGCTCTGCTTATTTCTTTCAGGTACAGTTGCCTTCCAGTAGATAACACTTGTGAAACTCTTCAAATCCTAGCTTTTGTTCGTTTCAGTTGATCCATATTCTTAGATTTTGTTTACATTTATTTTTCTGTCTTAGAATCAAATGGAAATGAAGAACCATCCAGGACAGGGGTATACAGCATAGATTCATAAAAACCATGCCCAGGCTAGATGTAATGGGCATCCAAATAATCATATACAGCTGAATTAAATGTCAATAATGTAAATAATTGTTAGTTATCCTGAAACTGTGGAATGGATCTGGCCCTCCTGGGCCTACATTGGACAACCCAGTCGAGTGCTTCAGCCCCTGTGATGGTATTGGGAAGCTGTAAACTGGAGTACAAATAGTTGTTTGTAAGCCCCAACCCTGTTTAAAGGTATGGCCAGCATGAGTGCGAAGGGGAGAGACAAAAGGAAAAAGAAGTTTGTTCTCAGCCAAACATATTGGCAGTTGTGCCATTATCCATATAACAGGGTCAGTCTGCAGGGGGGTAACAAAACCTTTCAAAGGAGGGACAAACTTACAGCATTTACTAATAAGGAAAAAGGATTTCTGAAATGCAAGCCTGTGAACAAGTGAAAGTGATGGGCATGAGGTGGGTGTGGATAAAAACCCACAATACTTACAACAGATCAAAGCACTTGTGTGCCCGACCTAAAAAGAAGCCTGCTATGCCCAGCATGCCAGACCACTCCATTCTTTATTATGTTTGATCCACTGAATGTATGTGACCCAAGTAATTCTGTGGAACAGTGGTCTCTAATCAGGGGTGTGGAATTTATTAAAATATCTACTTGTCCATGGGACAGGTCGGTTCTTAAATCTACTTGTCCTGTAAAAATGTCTACTTGTCCCTTTGGTGCCATGTAGTGGGTGACAAATTATGGCAGCAGTCTTATTATGTAAGAGCTCTGATAATTGGCTCTCTGATTATGGTAGGGCTGAGACTATAGTAGGGCTTGAATACTTGCAATTTCAGTCCCTTCTGTAGCAATTTCCATATTTTGCCACCTTTCCGCAGATCTATATACTATAGGACTGGAGGAAGCAGTAAGAAATAGTTCTAGAGCTGGAATGCCTTTGAGTCTGAAAATCTACTAACTTGCATGTTTAAAGGATTTTCACCATCTCTTCTCTAATCTTTTCCCATAATAAGAGAGGTTGGAAATGTACTCCTGACAATGGCAGTAGATCTTCTTTCAGGGTTGGGGAAAAAAGTGATTGGAGGGAAAGTGAACTTGTAAACACTCAATAGATTTTCACATGAGCAAATCTACACATGTATATTTGCCCATGCTAAAATACAGTTCACAAATAGTTTATAGAAATACGATTTCCTGGTATACTTCTTGGGAATTCATGAAAGCCACTAATTCTAAGACATATACAATGGGTGCACTTTTGTGACTTTCTCTAATTGGGTCCCTAATTAGGTCTGGCGTTAACAAAGACATTTTGTTTTTATTAAACTTCTATTTCTCTCTATTGGGTGGCTTTACTGTGAGTGATTGCATTCTGCTCTTCCACAAGGAGCATATTGGCACACAAAGTAGTTTGTTCAGTGCCAGGAACTACAGTGGCAATCAGTGGCGTAACGAAACTGAAGAGGGGGCCCCTTCGCAAAGAACATGGAGGGGCCCCCTCTCTGTACTTAATCAGGAGAGGTGCTGTGCTGAGGGAGGCCCCCCTGGAGGCCATTGGTGGCAACGTGAGCTTTTGGAGAGCAAAAACTTTTTTTCCCCCCCTGTGTTTGTTACAATGGTGGGGGCCTGGCAGCTCCAACAACAATAAAGTGTTACAAAAGCCACGTCAACAGGACACGCATTGATGAAACTAAAAGTCTCCGAAAAAAATGTCAGTTGGCTTTGTTGGTGCTTGTTTATTTTCATGCTTCCCATAATTTTGTTAAAAATGGTTACACTGATTTTCCATAAGGAATTCTTTTGGGGAAATAATAGCATGCATCAACACGTTTTACTAAAGTTTCATAGTAGTGAAACTTTTTTTCTCAGTTGCATTTTTTTCTGAACATTTAATTTTAAAAGCAAAGAATCTTCACTCTTGCTTACATGCTTTTGCAAACATTTGCATCTAATCGGAGCGCATTCTGGGAGCATTATACTTAGTCTCGTCTTGTTTAATTTTTCAAATGTGTGTACACTTCTTTTTATTTTTACTGGAACCACTGTCAGTAGTGCAGTGTGACCATAGAACATTTATTTACAGCGCTCACCCTAATAATGAAGGCTTTTCTGTTAATGAACTGTAAATACAAGTTTGAACAGCATTAACATATGGACACACCTTATCTCAACTGCAGACGTTCCCCTCTCTGTAAACTGGCTGCCAAAGTGTTTGTGCTGCGGAGGGTTTGGCCTACTTGTTCCAAGGACAAAATAAAATGAAAACCTGTTGCCCTTGACGCTAAACAAGATGTCCCAGGACTTGGGCAATAGGAATTCTGCATCCCTGCTAATGGAAACTACTTTACAGTTGTTTTACAGTAATTTGTGTTGGTATGTTGATAATAAATGTGTGATATGTATGCCCTTCCAAAATTATTGCATGCTTAGTGTACGATTATCGGGCAGGCATCTTTTGTATCTGCTAGCAGAAATTACAACTATTACCTTTCAGAAGCTGGCCTACATACCCCTTCCTGTAGGTAAATTGTCAATGAAGTTAAAGCAGGAATTGCTCATATAGTTCTAATACATATGAAATCTAGATGCATGCAGGTGTGTTGAAAGCCTTTACAGTAAGTTTTAAAGACTCCTCCAGGGTACATATTAATGTCAACCGTGCAGACGGGACCTTTTTTATCAACACCTTTACTATACTACTGCTGATACCGTGTGACTTTTTTCCAGAAATTACATGCATTTATCAGATATGTAACCTTTATTCGTAATTTTTTTGGTCTTCGTAGCCCATAGCCTCAGCTCATCAGCCTTTTCTCAACATGTGCCTTTAGCCTGCATGCATTCACTCAGCATTCCTTTACTTCCTAGGTAAGTGTTCTATGGGGGTTAAAAAGTGGGTAAAGATAAAACGGGCTAAAGGTTTATTTTATGGTTTAGGTGACATAAACAAGAGGGGTCGGGGAGATTTCAGGTTTGCGGGTTTAGTAAAGATGGTAAAGGTTATTTTAGGGTTAAGGGGTGGGTAGAGGTAAAGAGGTAAGGGCTATTTCATGTTTCAGGCATTGGTAGCATTAAAGGGTGGGTTGAGGTGAAGGAGGTATATTTTATTTTAGGGTTATGGGGTGGGTAGAGTTAAAGGGGTAAGAGTTACTTTAGGGTTAATGGGTGGGTAAAGGAGTAGAAACTTGTTGTAAAGGCAGCTATTTTAAATGGAACTGTGGAGTTAAAGACATTAGGAGTAAAATCTGCGTCGTAAGGGCGTGTGGAGTAAATGTTTTTGGACTAACATCTGATATTCATTCTTCAAGCTGAATGTTGGTACCGAATCAACACATGCGAATTATAAAGGCGGTTTTGGCATACTCCTGTATTACACAGCATGGCCCTACAAAATTGCAGAAATATGACCCTGTCTTAATACTTTATTGTATTTAGATGTTTGTTCTTCTTGTAAAGACATGGTGGCTTCTGTGTTAGCAAAGGATATACCTGTCTGATGTTCAGTATTAACCAGGAATCTTAGATCGTGTAGGCAAGCAAAGCATAGTTCTGGTTAAGCTGCTATTTTTATGGTAAACAAAATGTTCACTTCTTTTTTCAGTATGAGCAATCTCGGAACCAGGTTTTATTTTATTCGGTTTCCCTACACGTACACTTTAGCTATCTGTTTTCGAAATACCTATTCAGCACACTGACAGTCTTTGAAGTGGGCTTTGGTCAGCCATTATCATTGTCTATCTTGCCAATCTCATTTGCTTGCATCTTAATGGATTGCCTTCCTTTTCTTGTATTTTTTTTTTATTTTCCGTTGAGCATGCTGGCTTTACCATCCTTTCGATTGGATGACTTTTATCCTTCCAAGGATGACACCTGGGAACCGTTTTTTTTCTTCTTTTCGGTTCAGCAGGTGGGCTTGCAGGTGTGTTCGGTCTCGGACTCTTTTCCTTAAGTGCCGAGTTTCCACCCCGTCCTCAGGTGTGCTCCGTGTTGCTCACCTCAGCTCATCTTTTGCGTCACCTGTCCCACTAGTCACAGTGTCATAGTGTACACTTGTTCGTGTAGGGTATCACGTGCATGTTCATTATCATGCTGGGCAGGCCAAATTAAAAGTAAACAGTAAAATTGCCTCTGTGGTGTTGGAATGCATATGCGCCTATGTCATCTTGGGCCACATTTTTTGTTGTCCGTTATGTCCAGAATTGGCAGCCAAACTAGCATCGTTTGGAGGCACGAGCTTTGGGCTATGCCAGTACTTGTTATTTTTTTGTTAGCTCGTGCGCTGACAACACGAAAAGACGGCTATGAGTCCCTGTAGCCTGTTGGTCAGGTTTAGTTTTAGCAGATCCTATGCCTAGTCTTTCACTTTTCCTAAATTATGGTGGGGGGGACCAATTTTCAGCCCTGAAGTGAGTGTCCTTCCGTCTCACTCGCCTCATAGAGGGTTCCCTATGTCATCAGGAACTGTCTGTGGTGTGTGCTGTCGTTTCAGCCTTGGCGCCGGAGCCAGACTGTACATTTCACATCCTGTCTTTGCGTTCTTTGGGATGCTCGAAAGTCGTTCTTCTTCACTGAAACCAGATGACTAGTTCACGTACTGGCAGTTTCCAGGCGATGGTGGTAGTCTTTGGAGTTTCTTCCCGCGTCAGACTCATTGAGGGCAGATCTCAATGGCACCCCCTCTTTCTCCATGCGCTGCGCGAACTAGCCGCAGGCCCTT
The DNA here is from genome assembly GCF_031143425.1 of Pleurodeles waltl. Classification (NCBI taxonomy): domain Eukaryota; kingdom Metazoa; phylum Chordata; class Amphibia; order Caudata; family Salamandridae; genus Pleurodeles; species Pleurodeles waltl. The sequence goes on along the minus strand of NC_090444.1, from coordinate 745,185,027 downwards.
ACCGGTGCTCCCACAGATTCCTCAGAGATTTTGTTTACAGCTGGAATCCTCGGAGCTTCAGATCCTCTCAATACCATCTGCCATGAAGGGGTCTCAGCAAACTAGCAGGGATTCCTGGAAGGTCAGCGCTCTCCATATATTTCCAGCCAAACCAAAGTCTTGAGGGATGTGTTTGCTAAAAGGCTTGCAATGCTTCGGAACTCTCCCCAGTTTGACCTCTGGCCCAGTGTTGCGGAAGACATGGAGCGCTCATTTATAATGTATTGAAATGCGGAAGAATAAAAAGTTAACACATTTAAAACTTTAAACTCTTAGAAGTGTTTTTACAAAAACCTATATAATCATTGTATTAGTAATAACTCCTGCAGCGTGAGGTAACCATTTCTTTGGATTACCTGTCAATCTAAGTGAGTCTCGAGTCAAGTAGCAATGGTGAATCTGCCCTCAGCCCTTGTTTTATACTTACCCATTTTGAAGTTTATGTATAGAATCCAAACACCCGGGTCACTTTTGGAAACACATGTAAAATTGCATTTGTGTGACAGCAAACAGTGAAAAAAATGTACTTGTATTTTTACTAGTGCAGTTTTTCAGCTCCAAAACATTTTAGTTTACTGGTACAAATTAAGATTTCAGTAATACTGAGAATCTGAACACCACCTCTTTAGTGGTCCCCGGTTCAGTGATTTGCCAGTTTTGAAAAATGCATAGATGGCATTGGAATCAGTGGCCAGTTCATGAAAAATAATTTACGTACACAGACACCGTGTCACTGGGTCTGTGTTTAAACCAACAGATGAACTAGCTGTGCAGCAACCCGTATCCGATGCCCAATACACCTAAATCCGGCAGGAGGCGGATCAGTGGAGAGGCTCTGTTTCAAAAAGAAATATAGTGCCTGCACTTGTTTTCGACCTTTCCCTTCATCCCTGCCACTTTCAGTTTAAAGAAGACGACCTTGCAGTAATATTATAGAATGTTTGCCACATACACTTTCCCAAATGCATGAATATTACAGTTAATAATGCTTCGAAAACTGCATTGAACCAGTAGGAAATCCGCCTTTTCTGCGTGGTCATCTTTTACTGAATTCTATATGTTTGCAAGCTCTAGAATTCTGTGCACTTTACCACCTCCTGACCAGTACTCCTCTTTAAACATGGTCGAATTGGCATAATCATAATTGGTATATTTTACTTGCTAATAGGTTCCTAGTATATGGTACAAGATAGGCTGCAAGGTCTGGAAGTTAAATGCCGCCAGGGGACTGCAGCGCCTTTATTACCATCCACTAAAGTAAAATAAAAGTTGTAATTTTTTAAATAAAAACCACTATCAAAAATTATTCAAGTTTGCCTTAGTCTAACATTATTTACATTCCATGTCATCTGAGTAATAGTTACACAAATGGTTTTCAAGAAAACCAGGCATTTGCAATATACAACATTTCACATCTCAGAATTCTTGGTTACGCAAGTATGGTCTATTAAATGTCACTGTTAGTAGTAAACCACATCACCACACTTGCTATATAAAATACTTTATCATAGGTCATTATCATTTTTAAAACATGTACAAATTCGATTGTATTTTGTCATATTTGGACGATTTTCGATCAGAATATTATACCTTGAATGATTGCCACAAATTGTATTGAGGCATGCTATGCAAATTGTCTTTTCATATCACCTGGTATTTTATTGTACTAGTTTGTCCATACGTCATCGATGAATAAAACACTACTCATTAGCTGGCCATTAGTGCAGTATAGTAGTGTATTTTTGACTGCAATAGCAATCGGTGCCATACAGTAAGTGTGATATTACTCTGTAGACTTGCTCCGTGTGATCATTTATTATGTGTATAATTGCCTTTCTGAATAAAAATAGAATGCATTAAAAAAAAAAAAACGGGATCTGCAGTGGTCATTAAATTAAGACAATGAAACAGTTACTCAGCAGATCATTGTTACAGCATAATGGTGTGTTTTTAACTGCAAGAGTTGTCATTGTATTATCTTGAGTATGATATTGTTCCTTAGACTCTCCATCCCCTGGGTCATTTAGTGAGTATATTAGTGCAGTGTTAAAAAAATAAAATAATACATTACACATAGGTGATCACAATATTAGTTAAATCAAAAGACAATGAAATTATTACCCATGGTTCAAAACAGAGATGATTAGTGAAGAATTCTTCACCGAAAACTGAAATCTCTATGAAATAACATACTGACAGAACCTTTTTATTGGTTGTTACTGACAGTTTCTTATTCAAAATTAATTTCTACTCTTTACTATAAAGTCTATGAATTGCAATCTTTTCACATTTGTCAAGTTGCTTAAATGCTATCTCAAATTTGACCAGTCGACAGATGAGTTGACTATCAGTACTCCGTAAACTTACGGATGTCACTTTTTCAAACATGCAGATGCTCCAGCTAAAAAAGTAGGGTCGCAAAAGGTTTTTATGAATGTTCAATAGATATGGACATATACCAATAACCCACTGTAGAGCCAGGTGTGACACTGTAGCCTGACTGTAATAGTGCAAAATATGCACTGCAACCTGTCAATACTTTTTTTGACGGGTAAAAATCTTCATTTTAAATATTAGTAAATTACCCATATGTAAGCATTGTAGCCCACAAGGTAGGCTGCTTGGTATTTAAAAGTTGGACGTAGTGAAAATTAACATCACCATGTCTCTACAGCTTCAAGGCCCTAAAAGCAATTTTCATTGTTAGGGGCCTAGCTGTCCTATGTAGAAAACGAGAGTACACACTAATATACTAATACTGTATATGACTTGAATGAGAATAGCTGGAAAAATAATTAACTATTTTTAATGGCTATTAATAATCGATTTCAGCCGTGAAGTCCGTTTGAAAAAAAAAAAAAAAATAACAAGGAAAAGTAACTTTTGAAAATGACCTTTTCCCTGCCTGAAATTCCTGGAGAATAATTTGCGTTAATTCTCTAGCTTTTTCCAGCTAATTATTAGCTTTGAATGGGTGTGAAATATCAGGACCATACAGTAGGCTGACCCGAATGGGTCAAGATGATTCTTCTGTTTTAGCAGAACATGCAGGGTGGGGGATGTGGGCCTCCCTTTGGCAGCACTGTTCCAAATCCTGCTTGGCCAAGTCTGCTGAGTGACATTTAACACTTTGGGAACAATTGAAAGGGAGAGAAAAGGATGCCACACAGTTCTGTGCAACCACTGTCTGGTTGCTGAAGGACATTTTGTCCTACCAGACTTCTGTCTCTGGGTTTTTTGAGCGTTCATTACCCACCTGAAACTGGACTTTAGTTAGATGTTGGAGGACATTAGAATTACCATAGTAGATTCCCCACACAACTCAAGACCTCAAAGCCCAACTTTAGTGTAGTTACACTTTCACCATCTTGAAAATGCCTTGATAAATGGCATTTTGGACCTGTTGCAGTAAGGCAGGCAGGACAAACTCCTGAAGAAGTGAGTAGAGTTGGTCCTGTGAACTTTTACTCCATTGGTTGTGGAATGGCTAGGAGTCAGCCCACCCTCCTAGCTGGTTCCACGCAAAAATATGACACTTCCAGGCATCCACTTGAGAGCACTTTCTGGAACTGCAGAATATCCAAAGAGGACTGGACCTGATATCTGTGTCCTAAGTTGACCCCTGAAGGACTGGACGTACTCCCTTTTGTACCTTGGCTGCAGGGAGGCACCAAGCTGCATGAGGCCTTTTCTTGCAAGTATCCAGCTGAACATTGGCAACTGGACTTGGACTGTACTTTCAATTGGCCTCTACCAGACACTGTGAGTCTCTAAGTTCCTCTCTTGGGGTCCTGGGTAAGCTTTAGAAGTGTGCTCGTATGGTTGACTGGGACTTTAAAAAAAAAAACTATGAGCCTGATGGGTGGGTGGAATCTCTGCCACAATGGTAATGGATATCCCATCCGCTGAAATTAAATCCTATTATTTCCTATGGGATTTCTATTTTGGCATTCAAGATGTTAGTCACTGTGTGACAGAGTAACCTGTCCATAGAAATCTAAATCAGGCACTAAGTCAGAAATCTTTGACCGGGACCAACCTGGTTGGTGATCCGATCTGCGCTCCACCATTGTCAGCATCAAATTCCACCTAGTTCCCGGTCTGCCGTGACTATCATTCCCACTTTGTGTTTTTTTGTATGCTATTTTTAAATCAGATCTTCGGTTCCTTTTATTCGTTTTTTTTGTCATTTTGGTGTCACTGTATTTAGTACATTTTACTCTATTTTCCTAATTTGGTTTGAGATTATTATTTTTCATTTTGACTTTATTACTTGTTAGAATTTGGGGTACTAGTAGAGGGGGCGAGTAGCAACATAAAAAAATAACCATAGTCCTTCTCAAGGTGACCCACTAAATTAACATGAGTTCAGCACCCAACCTCTTTCTCCCTCCCCTCACCCTCACTCCAAGTAGCTGGGATAGAGAGTAGATAGGCGTACCTGAGAGGCAATTTGTTAAGTATTTATGCAGTACTTAATAAAGGCAAAATACAACACAAATGTCTCAAACCAATTTAGAGAAATTGAATCTTTTTTTTAATGAAGTGACACTAACTTGACAAAAATTCAGTAAGTTATTAATTGTTTAAGGTTCAAAATAGAGCTAGAAATTGTTAAGCGACAACCACAGTCATCTGGTTGCGCTAGACCAGGACATTGTATCATGTAAGGCTGAATCCAATGTAGCTTGGATCAGATATAAGGACTATGTTCATCCCAGTCAAAGAGTTATCTCTGCGCATTGAAATTTTTCTGGAGCAAAATGTCTTCAGCGGGGCAAGGCAGCAGACTTTGGCCGACGCTGGGCTCGTCCATGACTGGAAGTAGAAGTCTGAGATATTCGAAGCATTCCATTAAGGTAGGAAAGCTCAGAGTGGGAAAAGTTCAGGATTCAATGTCTAACAGACACATATGCGGTTTGATCCGGGGAAGCTTTCTACATTTGGTCTCCAAATGTTATCTGGAACATGGATTCTCTCAGAGGGGTAAGGCTGCAAGCTGTGGTCAAAGGCTCAACGTCGTAGGATACTGATCAATGATGGTCTCGCTGAATCTGATGTGCTGCTTTAGCGAAGAATGTAGGGGGAGCAGTGACCAAGTTTATTCCAGTGTCAATGCAACAACAGATCAACTTGGCAGGTTGGTCCCAGTCTCATGCTGGTTCTCAGGGCAAAAACGTTGGCAGTAAGTTTTAGTCCCTGGTTTCATGAAACTTTAGGAGGATTACACTTTGACACCAGCTAAGGGTTTGGAACCTTGGGGACAGCACTTGGGGTAAAGGCTGTTGGGGTTGACTTCTTTGTCGTGAGTAACAGAGGGAGCACAGGTCCAGACTTCAAGGCTGTTCTAGGATCACAGTACCAGGCAGCAGGTCGGGCATCTTCTGTTCTTTCCCAGGCCCAGAAGTGATCTGGGATGGGTGCTGTGGGAGCCACATTTATGCCAAGTGCCAGCCTCTGGGTGGAAGAATCTCCTAACCACTCCTTAACCAACAGTGTGAATCTTCCCAGAGGAGACCATACCCTATTTTGCAGCATGTCCAGTGTATTGAGCTGTAATCCATCCCACAGTGCCCCTCTGCCAAAAACTAACATGCCTGATCCGTGCATCTCCTGTACAGAGTCCCTGTGCCCAACTTAGAGTTGTTGCCAGGGAAACAAGTAACCCCTCCTCTGCAGTCAGTCCAAACTGGTTCTGGGGCCAGGTCCTCTCCCACTGTGCCTGGTGCCTGACTGGCTAGGAGGGTAAAGGAAGGGGGCAGGCCAGGTGTTAGCTACATCTGTTGATGCCAGCCCCCTTTGAAGTTAAATAAATTCCTGGGCACAGCCCAGATGGTCATCTTCCAGAGAAAAAGAACACCTCCCCTACAGATTGCTGTAGTAGGTGAGGAGGTGTTGGGTGAGAGATATAGAATTACTAACCTGAACGTAAATCACCATCGCAAATTGACTTGTTGCACCTCACGCAGGGGTATAGCTTCAGGGAGGGTGTTTAAGGTGTTATGCCCACTTATGAATGTATTTTCTTATAAATAGTTGGGTACTAGTGCTTTCAGTTTGTGTATTGGTCGGATTTCAGCAGGTAGTTTTGCATACACATAGACAAAAAAAGTACACACGTAGTACTTTGTGAAAGTCCTAAAAAATGCTGGTTATTTTACAGAATATTGTATTTTCTCTCTTAGTACTCCTACCAAATCACATTCATCTCCCCTTCCACTGCCCCTTAGGCCTCACTCATACACCCTGCTTGTCCTATAATGCATTTTAACATTATATAGCATGATTGTCGGAAAATCTGAAGCTCAAACACCCCCCCCCCCCCCATCTTACTGACCAAGCTACGCCCCTGACCTCACGAGTGCGCTGGCGTGGTTTCCTCCGCTTTGTTACTTGTGGCCTGTTCATCTCAGCAGCTGTTTCTAAGCAGAACTCTGACACCCTGCCGCTGCCTGGGCTTGTCACGCACATGTGCCGCTGCAGAGAGAGCCAGAACATACTGCATCTAATCGCAAAAGGCCACGAGTCACGATTCTGAAGTTATGCAACGGGGTGAACGAGACTGTAGTGGAGCCATGGGCTGCCATGCCCCTCTTGTGAAATATGTTTCTGAACTACGTGCTAGTTCATAACTCGTCAAGTCTGGATTTTTATCCCTCCGCAAACTTGCTGTGGCGTTTGAGTGCACAGCCTGGGGTGCTGAGTTAAGCCAGGGACTTCTGCATCAGTTTTTAACCTTTTCGGACTGTTGTCGTTGTGTCACGGGCGCTTTAACTTGCTGGGTGCAGGCTGGCATGTGTGCTTATCATCCGTAGACTGCTGATTTAAGATAATAGACATGCTACAAACCGGGATGTTTTGACTGCAAGAAATGTTCATGTACAAGCGCAACTTGTAAACTTTTAGTTCTTGCTTATTGAAATAACTGTTGTGGGTTTCTGGCTGTGGCTTGGTTCAGCAAATAAAAAAAAAGCAGTTACTTTTGCTGTGATTAGGTCACGATGGATGGGGGTAACAGGCAACGGATTGAAGGAAAAATATACTATCCGCCCTCTGCAAAAGTAACTCCAGTGCTTTTCACGACCCATTGAAAACCTGTCTTCCGGTTTATACTAAATTCTACAACAAGGGCATGAGTACTCGTCATCCTGCATTTATTACTGGAAAGCATTCTGCGAGCACCAGAATGCAGTGCTAAATACAGAACTGGATAAGCCGTGCATGCCTAAAGTGGAGCCGTCCTGATGCACGTTAGTGTGCGCCGCCTTGTGCACCTGACTGTGTGACCAGCTACACGTCATTCTGTGCGCCCCCGATCATCACCACTGTGTAGGCCCTGCTGCAAAGTGTTTGGTTTAGGTGTATTCCTGAAGGACTGTAGGTTATTTTGCGTGAGGGGTGCCTGTCAGTGTGTTGTTAAAGGTGTATTGTTCTATATGTGCATTTATGTCGGTAAGCATGACCTATTTAAAAGCTAGTGCTCTTTTCACTCCGTTTAAATCGCTGCTCGAATGGTTCCCTCCAGTATCTGGCAGACTTTCCTGACTGGGGGATTGTCTGCCAGCAGTCGATATTAATAAACAAATATCGCACTAGTCTTGGACAGATCTCTCCCCCGTGGCAAGCTCTTCCAGTTGTCTCTCATCCAAAACTTTAGTGTTTCCAAGCGTACGAGCTCTGGCTCAGAATAAAACTTTCCAGCAAGATTGAAGCCAGGCACATTCACTTAGTTTTCACCACACGAGTCATTGCTGTCTTTGATTGTGTTGAAATTGAAGTCACCTGTTTCTTTCCATTTATTTTGAATTGATTTAAATCTCTCTGTTCAAATGTCAGGATTTGTCAGTAAATGTGCCAGAGAATAATGCTGAAGCTATATTTTGTTGCCTATCATTTAGCATTTTTTTGGATGGAATAATGTTTAAGGGTTCAGTGATGGATTGTTATGTTCCCAGGTAAGCTGAACAACTGTGGGTGTAAAAAGGTCTTAAAAATCCAGAAAGCTTTTTTTTTTTTTTTAACCATGAAGATTGTCAACTTTGGGTGGGACTTACCAAGTAAGTTCTGCCACTCGCCTTCCCTGAACAGTTAGCTTGCAGCCCCATCCATCTCCTCCCTACCCTCTGTTGTCCGAGTCCATGTGCTAGCCCCCTGCCACCTACCCAGTCTGATGTGCTGTTAGTGCCCTCCATTTATCTTGGTGTCCCTGCCCTTCGTTGCCCAATTCTGTGCCCCTCCTGCTTGAACGCTGTGCTTAAGCTTGCTGCCCCTACCCTCCTTCGCTTGCTCTCCGATGTCTGTGTGCATGCTCCTGTTCCTTTTTGCCCGCCATGTTCCATAGACCTGCCACTGCTCCTTGTATATACTCTAGGTGTTCTGTTGAGTTGCCACTACCCCTCCCACCTGCCTGGTTAGATGGCTGCTGCCTGTCCCTGCCACCTCTACCCTGCCTGTCTGAGTTCCATGCCCCTATGACCTCCCTCCTGCTCTCCATGATCCTTTTTGCTGCAACTCCCTTTTGCCCTTCAAGCTCTGTTGTGAGGCAACTGCTCCACCTGCCTGCCGTGCGTGGTTGTTGTGAAGCCCATTCCCCTGTCTTCTCTTGTATGTGTCTTGCCCCTCCCCCTCCCTCCTGTCCTCCAAGGTCATTTTGTGCATGCCCCTGCCTGCTCTCTCTTGCCCAGTATGGCTGTTGTGCTGTTTCTACCTCTCCCACCTGTCCTCTATGGTCAACTTGCTGCCCGAGTCCCTCCCAACTTACCTCTGTTGTCTGCATGTATGCCATTATAGTCTCACTGTTATCCTCCAAGGTGTGTTGTGCTTCCAGTGCCCATCCTGCCTGACCTCCATGGTCAGCTGGCTGCTCCTGCCCTCTGGTTTCCATGTGTAAGCCCCTATCCCCTCCCTCCTTGTCTGGTTTGTTGTCATGCCCCGCTCCCTCCCTCCTTCATTGTCCGTTATGCCAGAACTGTCTCCTGTCTGTCCAGTATAGCCAGCGTGCTACCCTTGCCTCTTTCCCCGCTGCTCTCTGTGCATGGCCTTGTCCCCTCCCTATTGCTTTCCATGATATGTTGTGCTCCACTGCCATCCCGCTAACCCTGTGTGGAGTATTGTGCTGCAACCCCTGACACTTGCCCTGTACGGCCAGTTTGGTGCCCCTGCCCATCTCCCTCATTCCATCAGTTATCCAAGTCCACGTACCTACCTCATTCCTCCTGCCCTCTGTTGTCCAATGTACCATACTTGTCAACATTTTGCACTTGGTAAGAAGGAGATTTAGAAAAAGATACCTGGGGAATTGATTTGCCTCATTGACTTACATTCAAAAAGAGGACATTTTAGGCAGGAGACAGATAAAACTTTTGGGCTTAAAAACATCAGGAATCTCCTGCCTGAATTGGCATGTTTGGTGTACTGCCACTACCTCTTCCTTATGCCCTCAATGGTCTTTCAAATTGCCACAGCGTCTTGTCTATCCTGCGTGGTTGGTTTGTTGCCTCCATTTTCCCTGCCCTCCATGGTCCGTTGTGGTGTTGCTGCCCCTTCCGCCTGCCCATCATGGTTAACTTGTTGCCTCTGTACCCTCCTCCCTGCCCTGAATTATCCAAGTCCGTGCCCCTGACCTCAGCAATCTAGTTGTTCTATAAAATTGTTGATGCAAACATTCTATATTTATTATAAAAGTGTGTCACGCCTAACGTCAACTTGATGTAATCAAAACTGTAATACCTAAAGCATTTCCTTTAGAAATTCTAAAAATAAGAGGGTCTTATTGCCATAGAAATTGTGTACTGCTCAAAAAACTAATATGAGGACATATGGTCTGAGTTCCCGAATAGTGACAAAGCACTTTTAAATTATTGGCTATCTTTTTTTTTTTTTTTAATCCACTTCATTTTGTTTCACTTAGGGGGAGGATGTGGTTTTACGTCCAGAGCTACAGACTTTGCCACTGGGGAACCAGGTTCAAGTTTCAGCGTCAGCTTGGCATCCTTTGATTATGGGCAAATCACTTTATCTCCCCATGCCTAAAACTTAAATGACTGTGTCTTTGTGTACCGTAACTGATACTTATGTAAAGAACTCTAGTAGCTTTGGGTCGAGACTGCACTAAATAAAATTGCAAAACATCAAAGAAACTAAATGTTTTGCACACTTCTGTCATTGGGCTACACTTGGGCTACACTTGAGTGACACTTGTGCTACATTTGGGCTCTTTTTTCCCTCTGGTGGCAATCTTGAGAGAGTTATTTGTTATGAAGCTCCCATATCTCCTCATTTACTGCGGTATCCTCGGTAGAAAATGCTTTCAGTTTTTGACTTCAAGTCCATCAAGATAGCGTCCTCATTAGAACATTGTAGTAAAGCCACTGATCGCCAGGGAGCTAACTGGCAGTCTGCTGGTAGTGTTGAAAGTGAATGTTGCAGTCTGCGTGTCAGAATGATTTAATGAAATGGAAGAGGCAGATATTTGAGAACTTGCTTAAAACGTGTCCTAATTTTTCTATATACAGCACTAACAATTTTTATGAGAAAATGAGCCCCTCATTTTATTCCTTTCTATATTAAATGTTTTAAGCTGTAACAGTTGATACATTCAAGATGGCGTCAGGAGCATCTCACTTTTGTTTTAGGTAAGACTGTTAGCACTCTAGTTGTTCTTTATAACACTCTGGGAGGCTGCAGTAGAACACAAGGGAATCAACCGACAAGCTGCTCCTGTTGGAAGTGCTGTTTTACAGTTCTACTGACAATGTGCAGCTTCATTCTCGTATGACTGAGAAAGATAGTGTGTATATTTCAGAAAATATGCTCTCATTTTAGCTTCTGGAGCACCTTCCATAAACTCTGTGGGGAAAATCATGAGAAAACTGTTTTCTCTCAAACATGATTCATGAAATCACAGCAGGATGAAATCACATTAGAGCACACCACAATTCCTAAAATTAGTATGATACCATCAACAAATGATTTATATTGTAACTAAAATGTATCACCCCATATATTCTCCTTTTTGTGGCCCTCAAAACCTTCCATTTACTACAATGCATTTCAGTAGATTATATCATATATATTGGTCCCAGTCAGGTCTCACCATAAGATCTGTGCTTAGAATCCGCCCAGATACACAAATTTGGATTACCGTTAATACCTCAAACTACTGAATGGATTTACAACAAATAAGAAAAAGCGTGATCTCCGGACCAAAGAGAGCACCTTTTTGGAAGATTTTGTGAAGATTTGTCAAACAGTGCCAAAGATATAGGTAAGTCAAAAGACGTTTTTTTTCTATGGAAACTAGTTCCTAATTATAACTACCTACTGTTTATTTATCACAGTGATGGTGTCAATGTGGATGAATGCCGCTCTGTGCAAGTCCTGCATTAGGGTGTGCCATCAGCTCAAAATTGATGCCCTACTCTGTTGCATTTATGGTTGCGCCAGCCCATATGTAACTTCTCCCTGACAAACCTTGTGCCTCTTCTGGGAAGGTTTTGGTGAATTCCCATTTTGGTCTTCCAGAGCAGAGCTCTGCTAGTGAATGCTGGACTGGCCATAACCCTGTTTGACTTCCTGATTCCATTGTTCCCTGATTTTGTTCATGCGTGGTGGATAGCCTGCATGGAGTATATACCAAATGTAGAGTTCTTAAACCGCCTGTGGCTTCTCTCTTTGTCTTGTACTATATGCGTTTTTGGAAGTTGCAGTTTTGCTTAATTATTTTGTTTTGATAAATTTTATTAGAGAGGGCAGTTATTTGGATTGCATCGTATTCCATAGTATGTAAATGTTGAATGATCTGGCTTTATTTTTCATACAAGTATTTTTGGAGAGGAATAATCTTACTGCAGAATACCTCTCATTATTTGTGTTCTGTTTTATTTTTAAAATAATGTTTACCTCAAACGGTACAGTACTGTGTTAGGAGTGCATATGAGATTGTGATCTGGGCTCGAGCTACATAACCGTCTCGGGGACCGACTTCCTCATCTCAACTTGGCATTGTTTTTTCTTCTTTCATAACAATTTGGCAGTCGCCCAGTTCACATTATTTGTTGGCTCAGACTTGCACAGCTTCTCTTTCCTCTAGACACCGACTAAAGTCACCACTCTTGGTTGTCCCTAAACAAAGCATCACAGGTAAGATCGTTTCATATTATCAACACTCACAGCAACGCACGTGCGCCATCTTCACTAGGCCTCGATTTATTTATTGGCATAAATGGAAACTCTTTAAATATTGTGCGCTACATTTGATTCGCAGGACACGGTCTCGACCCTTCCATTCCTGTACGTTTTAGGCACAATGCATAAATTATGTGGTGGGTTGTGGAGCAGCTCAAGGGTTTTGAGTCTTTTTTTTTCTTTCTTTCAATAAACGTTGTTTGGTGGTGGGTAGCCATTGCCTATCCAGTTGTTGTTAAACAGCATGAAGTGTTATTTCAATGTTTAAAAATGCAGCTGCTTATAGTTTGTGTTTGACTGTAGTTTATTAAGGTTTTTGTTGGTTAGCGTCTCCTAGTGAACGATTTGAAAAGGGGCAGTGTTTACAGCCTTTATTAAAAGCAGCTTGTGGTTTAGTGCGATGACAGCGAGGAGTGTGGAATCTGAGGGTCCGTTAGGTAATGCAGCGAGCTTGTAATACGAGTGAATACATGTAAAACTAGTGTAGGGGAGAGAGACGTTCCCATCTCAATGGTTGCTTGGTAAGATATTTCAAGGGGAGTATGTACCTCTGACAAAATACCAGATGGTGAAGCCTATTGCTCACTTAAGAGTGAAACTTAAATCTTTTTTCTTATTCCACTCGCAGTGGGCTTAGAGCCGATTCGTTGCTTACTGTTAGCTTGCTTTGCTGACCCTCTTGATTGGCTCCATTTTATTTTTTTTGGTCTTGCATCAATCAATCAGGGATTTGTAAAGTGCACTACTCACCCTTGAGGGTCTCAAGGTGCTGAGGGGGGAGAACGTGGGTGGGGGTGCTGCTACTGCTCAAACAGCCAGGTCTTGAGAAGTTATCTGAAGGTAAGGAGGTCTTTGTTCTGGCGCAGGTGGGTGGGAAGAGTGTTCCATGTTTTTGGCAGCGAGGCATGCATGTGTTCCATGCCCTCTCGGTTACTTAGTGTATTGTTTAAAATAAAGGACTTGGAGCCCACCCATTTCTTACCATTCATTAACAACCTTCTTTGCTGCCTCATAAACCTCATAATTATCCTGTGATTGAGGTATGTGTTTCAGTACACTCGCTCAGTTTCCAGTTCTTGCTCTACTTTCCCCACTTGTTCTGTTTTAAAACACATTTTTAGACCTTTTTGATTCTTGCCACTGCACACCTGTTTTTGTTGCCTTTCAGCAACATTTATTTTATGCCTCATACTTTTGCATTGATTTTTAAAGTTTGGTTTCTTGTTTAAATTGCATACACCCACAACTGTACTCCTCTATGCCATTCCCCTCTTTTCTACTCTGTGCTACACGACTTTACTCCACATAAAGCCACACCGCACCACTCCGCTTGACTCCACTGCATGCCACTATGTGCACCGCCACTCTATGCCACTGTACTAAACTCTGTGCCACTCCATGTCACTTCACTCTACACTCCATGCCATACCACACAATGCCACTTTACTCCACTCCGCACAGTGCCACTCTGCACCACTCTACACCTCTGTACTCAATGCCACTTGTCTCTGCCACTATATACCCCTGCAGTCTAAACAGCTCCACTCTACGCCACTCCACGTCCCTCCACTCAACTTCATTCTACTCTACGAAACTTGATGCTGCTCCACTCCACACAATGCTGCTGCTCTAGGGCTCTCTAGTCCACGCCACACACTCAGCTCCACTTCACCCTGCGCCACTCCACAGCCCCGTACAAAGCCCCTTTGTGCCCCTCGACTCTGTGCCACTCCACTCACTGTTAATCTATGCCACTCCACTTCATATACAGTGTTACTTTGTGCCACTCCACTTTGTGCAACTCCAGTCTATGCCACTCCACTCAATGCCACTTTACACAACTCTATTCCACTCTGCCACTCCAACCTATGCCACCTTATGGTACTCTGTGCCATGCCACACCTCCCCACTGTACTTCATGTCACTTGACTCTGTGCCAGTCAACTGCACCACTCCACACCACTTGACTCTGTGCCAGTCAACTCTACTCTATGAAATCTCTACATCCCTCCACACTAAACCACTTTACGTCTCTCCACTCTATGCGGTGTTACTCTATGCCGCTCCATACAGTCACTTTACTCCACTCTGCGTAACTCCACTCTATGCACCTCCACTCTATGCCAGGCAGCGCCACACAGTGACACTCTATCCCAAGTCATTCTATTCTAACCGTACCCCTCCACTCTATGCCACACCTCTCTTCTCTATGCCATACAGTCCCTTTCCCAAAAAGCTACTTTATGCCAATCCACTCTATGCCCTTCCACGCCGCGCCACTCCACTCTTCTGCACTCTATGAACTCCGGTCTGTGCAACTTCAGTTTGCCAGGCCCTGCCACGCCACACCACTCCAAACAGTACCACTGTAGGCCGTGCAGAGTGGCATAGAGTAGAGTGGCAAGGCACAGAAAGACATGGCACAGACTGAAGTGGCATTTGGAGGGATGTAGTGGGGTAGAGTTACCCCCATGGCACGCCCCTCCACTTAATGCCACTCCAGTCTGTGCCATGCTGCTCTGCATTGCCACACTGCAATGCTCTACATACTCTACTCTGCACCACTCTGAGCCACGCTGCTCTGCACCGCTCTCCTACACACTGTGCCACAAATTTTTACCCATGCTGAACAGCAGTCACACTGCTGTACAACATGGCTAAAATACATTGGCAAAGCCAATAGCTCATGCATAGGTGAGACCTGTTGCCTTTGCCAATGAATGATTGTTAACTTGGGTGGACTTTGGTTCCTCTTCCTATGTTTGCCCTTTCCCTGGGGTGTGGCCTCATTACTTTTGTCCTCCCATTGTTTTCATTTCAGGCACTACCTTTTTCTTTTTGGTTGAACACTCCATGAGATTGCATTTTTTTGTTTGATTTTTTTTTCTCCTTTGTGTTGCCCTCTCACTCCCCTGTGTGCTTCCTCCCCACACCGCCTTCATGATGCCATCGCCCACAAGTGCTTCTCCCCTGTTTTGTTTCTTGCCTGTATTCCTCCCCCTGTCCACTTTGCTGTGTCACACGTGCTTCTTTTTCCCACTTTATTCCATGTTGCTCTTGCCTATGTTGTGTCCCCCGTCCTGCAGGGTTCTCCCTGTCCCTGCCCCCTGTGTTGCGTTACATTCCCTTTTTTTTTTATTCATTATTTTTTTTATTATACTGTTGGCTTTGCAAATGCTCGTTTGCTTTCACCCTCTTGTGGGTGATGGTTCTCAGTGGACTTCAAGCTTCTTTATTGTTTTCATCTTTAAGTAAGTGAATCAAAATGGGGACCAGGACTCATTAGGTCGAGCCTGTTGCGAGGCATATTGTGGCATACCATGAACTTAGAGGAGCGTGGAGCCTCCCTCCTGAATAGGCCTACCTTGTCACTCTAATTTGCCAGCTCCCTATTCATGTCCACGCTTGTTTATTTGTGTTTGTGCCCTCCCACGGTTCATTGCCTCTTTACAATTTGTGCGTTTGACTGGTGTTTGTACCTGTTATCCAAGAAGTGTGTTGCTCCTTGTGTTTCTTCCATGACCCTTGTCTTCCCCTATTTTGCTTTTGACCTTTTCCACCTATTGCTTCCGCTCCCCCGTCCGCTGTTTGGGGGGTCAAAGGGGAGAAACACTTTTCTGCGTTTTAGCTATTAGTTACTGATCCGGTCCGGCTCGGTAACTACAAAAAAGTGTCTTGTCATTTGGTGCAAAATTGAGCGGGCGTGGGAAAGGTGTGTTTTTTTTTATTTTTATTTTTATTTTTTAATAATTTTAGCCATCAGGGTTGCTGTGCAGCATGACCAACAGCCATTGGCAAAGCCAATAGGTTGTAAACGTGAGACCTAATTGTGAGAAGGTAGCCTCTTTCTAGCCTTGTTACCCCCACTTTTGGCCTGTTTGTGAGTGTATGTCAGGGTGTTTGTCACTGTTTTCACTGTCTCACTGGGATCCTGATAGCCAGGCCTCAGTGCTCATAGTGAAAACACCATGTTTTCAGTATGGTTGTTATGTGTCACTGGGATCCTGCTGGTCAGGACCCCAGTGCTCATAGGTTTGTGGCCTATATGTATGTGTCACTGGGACCCTGTCACACAGGGCCCCAGTGCTCATAGGTGTGCATGTATATGTTCCCTGTGTGGTGCCTAACTGTCTCACTGAGGCTCTGCTAACCAGAACCTCGGTGGTTATGCTCTCTCATTACTTTCAAATTGTCACTGACAGGCTAGTGACCATTTTTACCAATTTACCTTGGCTTACTGGAACACCCTTATAATTCCCTAGTATATGGTACTGAGGTACCCAGGGTATTGGGGTTCCAGGAGATCCCTATGGGCTGCAGCATTTCTTTTGCCACCCATAGGGAGCTCTGACAATTCTTACACAGGCCTGCCACTGCAGCCTAAGTGAAATAACGTCCACGTTATTTCACAGCCATTTTACACTGCACTTAAGTAACTTATAAGTCACCTATATGTCTAACCTTTACCTGGTAAAGGTTAGGTGCAAAGTTACTTAGTGTGAGGGCACCCTGGCACTAGCCAAGGTGCCCCCACATTGTTCAGAGCCAATTCACTGAACTTTGTGAGTGCGGGGACACCATTACACGCGTGCCCTACATATAGGTCACTACCTATATGTAGCTTCACCATGGTAACTCCGAATATGGCCATGTAACATGTCTATGATCATGGAATTGCCCCCTCTATGCCATCCTGGCATTGTTGGTACAATTCCATGATCCCAGTGGTCTGTAGCACAGACCCTGGTACTGCCAGACTGCCCTTCCTGGGGTTTCACTGCAGCTGCTGCTGCCAACCCCTCAGACAGGCAGCTGCCCTCCTGGGGTCCAGCCAGGCCTGGCCCAGGATGGCAGAACAAAGAACTTCCTCTGAGAGAGGGTGTGACACCCTCTCCCTTTGGAAAATGGTGTGAAGGCAGGGGAGGAGTAGCCTCCCCCAGCCTCTGGAAATGCTTTGTTGGGCACAGATGTGCCCAATTCTGCATAAGCCAGTCTACACCGGTTCAGGGACCCCTTAGCCCCTGCTCTGGCGCGAAACTGGACAAAGGAAAGGGGAGTGACCACTCCCCTGACCTGCACCTCCCCTGGGAGGTGTCCAGAGCTCCTCCAGTGTGCTCCAGACCTCTGCCATCTTGGAAACAGAGGTGCTGCTGGCACACTGGACTGCTCTGAGTGGCCAGTGCCACCAGGTGACGTCAGAGACTCCTGCTGATAGGCTCCTTCAGGTGTTAGTAGCCTTTCCTCTCTCCTAGGTAGCCAAACCCTCTTTTCTGGCTATTTAGGGTCTCTGTCTCTGGGGAAACTTCAGATAACGAATGCATGAGCTCAGCCGAGTTCCTCTGCATCTCCCTCTTCACCTTCTGATAAGGAATCGACCGCTGACCGCGCTGGAAGCCTGCAAACCTGCAACATAGTAGCAAAGACGACTACTGCAACTCTGTAACGCTGATCCTGCCGCCTTCTCGACTGTTTTCCTGCTTGTGCATGCTGTGGGGGTAGTCTGCCTCCTCTCTGCACCAGAAGCTCCGAAGAAATCTCCCGTGGGTCGACGGAATCTTCCCCCTGCAACCGCAGGCACCAAAAAGCTGCATTACCGGTCCCTTGGGTCTCCTCTCAGCACGACGAGCGAGGTCCCTCGAATCCAGCGACACTGTCCAAGTGACCCCCACAGTCCAGTGACTCTTCAGCCCAAGTTTGGTGGAGGTAAGTCCTTGCCTCACCTCGCTGGGCTGCATTGCTGGGAACCGCGACTTTGCAAGCTACTCCGGCCCCTGTGCACTTCCGGCGGAAATCCTTCGTGCACAGCCAAGCCTGGGTCCACGGCACTCTAACCTGCATTGCACGACTTTCTAAGTTGGTCTCCGGCGACGTGGGACTCCTTTGTGCAACTTCGGCGAGCACCGTTTCACGCATCCTCGTAGTGCCTGTTTCTGGCACTTCTCCGGGTGCTACCTGCTTCAGTGAGGGCTCTTTGTCTTGCTCGACGTCCCCTCTCTCTGCAGGTCCAATTTGCAACCTCCTGGTCCCTCCTGGGCCCCAGCAGCGTCCAAAAACGCCAAACGCACGATTTGCGTGTAGCAAGGCTTGTTGGCGTCCATCCGGCGGGAAAACACTTCTGCACGACTCTCCAAGGCGTGGGGGATCCATCCTCCAAAGGGGAAGTCTCTAGCCCTTGTCGTTCCTGCAGTATTCACAGTTCTTCAGCCTAGTAAGAGCTTCTTTGCACCAACCGCTGGCATTTCTTGGGCATCTGCCCATCTCCGAGCTGCTTGTGACTTTTGGACTTGGTCCCCTTGTTCCACAGGTACCCTCAGTCAGGAATCCATTGTTGTTGCATTGCTGATTTGTGTTTTCCTTGCATTTTCCCTCTAACACGACTATTTTGTCCTTAGGGGAACTTTGGTGCACTTTGCACTCACTTTTCAGGGTCTTGGGGAGGGTTATTTTTCTAACTCTCACTATTTTCTAATAGTCCCAGCGACCCTCTACAAGGTCACATAGGTTTGGGGTCCATTTGTGGTTCACATTCCACTTTTGGAGTATATGGTTTGTGTTGCCCCTATCCCTATGTTTCCCCATTGCATCCTATTGTAACTATACATTGTTTGCACTGTTTTCTAAGACTATACTGCATATTTTTGCTATTGTGTATATATATCTTGTGTATATTTCCTATCCTCTCACTGAGGGTACACTCTAAGATACTTTGGCATATTGTCATAAAAATAAAGTACCTTTATTTTTAGTATAACTGTGTATTGTGTTTTCTTATGATATTGTGCATATGACACTAAGTGGTACTGTAGTAGCTTCACACGTCTCCTAGTTCAGCCTAAGCTGCTCAGCTAAGCTACCATTATCTATCAGCCTAAGCTGCTAGACACCCTATACACTAATAAGGGATAACTGGGCCTGGTGCAAGGTGCAAGTACCCCTTGGTACTCACTACAAGCCAGTCCAGCCTCCTACACTAATGGCTTCGCTAATGCTTGCGTTATATCACCTGGCCTTCATTCAAACCTTGCATTGAACCTGGTGAATAATTGCATTCACCACCTCCACTGGTGCAGTATCCGCTCCCCTCAGCACTATTATAGCGCACAAACATTTGGTGGATGCAATGATTGGTCAAGTTCTGTGCACTGTGATTGAATTGCTAATGGCTTTAGTTTCTTGTTGGAAAAACATAAGAACTGACACTTTTTGAAAAGTGTTGTCATGATAACGCAACACATTTGAACTTCTTAAAGATTTAATGGCAGATGAGCAACCTGTCAGATCAGACACCTACACATCGATCACTCCAATCCTCACAGAATCCCATTATGTCACTGTCCAGAACCCAGTGCATCACCATGACATATACAAAATTCTACTAGCCCATATTCTAGAAGTTCCCATTATAACACCCTTCCGTTCCCAAGCACCATTTTCTTCAACAGCAGTTTGTGTTTTGCACTTTACTGATAAACCGAGTCGTGTATAAAGCGAACTGTGACTTTGCCTTACCTTTTTTCGCACTCCGTATATACATATATCGTTGCATGCACGAGCACTCATTTGTACAACGACCTTGCTGTTTTGTTTTTGTATAAATGAGTAGTGCTGTTTCTCAGTCCCGTGGTGCGCACTTTTTCGACTGCAGGAAGATGGGTTGTTGACTTAGCCACAATAAGAGTTGAGCTCATGAACTTCAGTTTGCCCATAGATTGCTGCCGTTTGAACACTATTCCTCTAAACATAGGCTATTTGACAATTTCTGTAATTTAGGGATGTCGTTTACAGAGTTAAAAGGCTATGCCTTCGTGCAGTCTGAAGGTCACGCGATTGAATCTTCATAATACAGTTCGAGTTATTATGCTTGATATAGATGAAGGCTTGTAATCGTCAGATCCCAAGTTCGAACTCTTAAAGATGGCGCAGACGAGTTATGCACCTCTTGCAAAGGTTGGCTTGCAGCTGTAAGGGTAATCATTTGAATCTCTGAGGGGCAAATTCAACCTTACTTTTTAGCACTGCCTATAAAATAATTACCGTGGAGTTGATGGGAAATTAACAGCTACCATTTCTCTCCAAGAAATAGTTAAACGTATTATGGGTGCTTTTATAAAAAAAAAAAAAAAAAGGACGTATCGATAGAATTACCTATATCAAAACTACCTATACATTCAATATTATCGAGCATTGTTACTTGTACAGCCAGGCGATACGAAGCTGCAGTATATTGAAGATAGTTCTCCCCTTTCATTCTCCTGTGCACTTTTTCTTCACTTTTTTTCTCTGCAAATCTTTTTCTAGTACAAAAAGCGTGAGAAACTAGACCACTTTCCATAGTCATGAATGCAAGTTGTGAAGCGAGGCTGCATCTTTATTTTTTTCACTAAATTCATTTCGGTTTGCAGGTTAAAGTTTAGTCCTATCGAAAGCTTAAGGATTAGAACAGCAATCACCAAAAATGTGCAATTTGCATATTGTCTTCCTAGAGAAAATCTGGGCAGATGGCAGGTGTTTGGACAGAAAAATCCTCTGCATGGTAGAAGACGTGTAAGCCTGCCCTGAAAGCCCAACTGAACTGTCTGGGTCCCTATTTCTGATTTTTGTTGTCTTAGACAAACACAGATCATGTATGTGTGCCATGACATAGGCTTGTCTTACGGAATGCAGTCTTGTTGGAGCTGGAGGAGTGCCCAAAGTGCAACCCTTATATCTGTGAAAGGTTACCACTTTCACCAAAGAGTTACGTGACACAAGTGCAGTGGTAGAAGCATACAGTGTAGAGCTCAGTAAGAGTGAGGTGCTTTTTACCATGCCTCACTGGAGTGAGGCCTCCAGGCTCACTCCCCTCTTTAAAATTACACTGATGTGTGCTTAACTCACCCTTGGCCTACATCAGGTAGGTGTAGAGTGCTGTGCAGGAGTAGTGACTGCACTGGATGTATGTGTGCTTGGGAAGGGTGCAGTACAGGAATAGAGCAGTGCTGTGCCGTTCATTTATATTTAGTGCATGTACTGAGTGAATGTATGCCCATTGGGAATACAGTACATGGAGGATGTTGTTCTGTACATAGTTTGAGCTCAATTGAAGCATGTGCAGGGTATACGTGTTCTTGCAGGGAGTGGCAATACATGAAGAGTGAAGTGTTGTGCAGTGCGCACATGATGAGCGTGAGTGCTGGCAATGCGTGTTTGCAAATAGCATACCACAGTACAATACAGAGAAGCTACAATACTGAACATTGTACACAGATTGAATGTGTGTGTTGAATGTATATGTGGCTGTTGCGGCACGATACAAGGAATCCACAATGCTGGACAGTATGTGTGCTGTGTATGTATTCTTAGTGCAAGTGTTCCTGCAATGGTCCATTACATGGAAGACCCTGGGTTCCATTTTGGGAAGCCCAGGCCTTCCTGGTGAAGACATGAAGAAGAGCGGAATCCCCCTGACTAATTAGTGTGTTGCTGCATTCCTGTGGCCTAGGAGGGGCACACTGGAGGAAGGGAGGAGGAAAGAGACTCTACCAGTTTACACTTCAAAAGGGTGCTCTTACTCAGTGATAGATTAAAGGAAGCTTGGACACGTCTCAGGAAGGAGATAGGGCTGATAAGGGAATCATAAAGAGTGGGACCGGCAACCAAGTATTGACCTTCTGATTCACATACCACTGTGGCTGTCTTTCAGGTGTGAACTTTAGTCACTACCATGGCCTGTGTTAAGGGGATTATCCACTTTAGAGTTTCTCCTACTATGACAGCCTTTCGAGAGGAAATATGAGGAATGAAGTGTACACTTCCGAAGAGGTAGAAACTCTACTTAAATCTTCGCCTCAGACCCCAAATCCCATTTGGTGTCTGGAAATGGACTATTGTGAGAAGGGGAAGCTTGGCAAGACATCTGCCTGTACGAGGGCTGTAGTCCAAGGCCTGCTAGTCTCCCTGATGGGTGAGCAGGACATTGTTGAGGAAAACCAAGGCCCACCTACCCAGGAGCCTGGAGCACCAGCAGCTGCCTGTTTGTCAGGACCAGTGTGCCCCCTGATAAAGAGGAGAGAACATTGGAGCGAGTGAGGTCTAGTGTGCAGCCCTACCGAGGTGAGTCCCAGTCGAAGGTCCGAGAATATAATTGTGCACTGATCAGGTCATGTGTGTGCAGGATTCATTTGGTGACACCCCGTATGCCGGGATAGGGCCGTTGTGGATTGAGCTAAGCATGGAGAGCTGTGCAGGAAGTACCAAGCCTGTACTGTCTCATTGCGGTGACCCTGTATGCCAGAGGGGGGCTACAGTTGAAGTAATTGTGTGACCAGCGCATCAGGACTGGTGAATGCCTCAGAGGCAACCCTGTATGCCAGGAGGGGCCACTTTGGCGTGGGTGATTGCACTGAGGCGCCTCCACAGTGTCCTGAGGTACTGCTGCAACCCGGTATGCCAGTACTAAGGTGCCAAAGAGTTTGGGCTGCAACTGCCACATTGGAACCTGTGCATCAAGATTCGCCCCTGATCGACCCCCGAAGACCTTGGAGGAAACCAAGGAAGCTGTAGCGCCCTTGCTGGTTTCTGGTCAGAAAGTGGAAGACCAACCCCACCCTGTGTGGGAAAGACTCTTCTACTGCGTTTATGCAGGCCGGGAGCATATCTGCTCACTGGCGAAAACCAACAGTGCTGCTCAGGAGAGAGCATGGGACTGCTGGCTGCTGCCACTTGTACCACGCACATCTTGACTTAGCCGAACAGGATCAATCCTTGCGAGGACCCTCTGGCACTGTCACTTCTGATATGCTGAATTGTTTGTGCTGCTGGAGCAGGTTAAACCTTAATTCGGCCTGTTGGGCCCCAGAGAACTCTCAGCTAAAGGTGCTGCGACAACTTTGACACTTTTGACTAATTCCTAAGAGTCATTCTCTGGATGCGGCCACCTTTTTGTTTGAATTAATCCCAACCGCACTACAAAGATGAGGGTGGGACAGTGATTTGCCTGACAAATGCTAATGCCTCTATCTCAAGGGTATTGTGCTGTTCCTTACAAATGTTATTCCTTTGCTTGTGTAGAGTTAAAAATAAAATCCTACTTTTTCATATAAAAAAAGCAAGTATTTGACTGGACATTAATTTATTGACATTACTGCATGCACCTTGAGTTATGAGTCTTGAGCTGTGTGTGCAATGTGATAGACACTGGTTGGGAGTTTGGCATTGCCGAATTAACTCTCCTTCCTTCCAAGGTCAATAAAATATCTACTGCTTATTTTGGTGAAAGTAAAGCCTGTTCACAGTGCAATTAATTGGATAAAACTGCAGTACTTGTTGCAAACATGCAGGAGTAATATGTGCTAGGGGTCCACTCTACATGGATAATTACTTATTGTATTGGTTTTTGAATGCTTCACTGAATCACATTGTTGATAAGGTTCCTTAAAGTTGCTCCTAATGTGGGCAGCAACTATATTTTAGACGTGGATTATGAGGCTGTACCAAGTGGATCATTGTGGATCAAAAATTATTCATATCTGATATGTTACAAATCTTGCCATCTGGGCTTATGATTGTAGACTTTCTTAAATGTGACTTTCTGAATAATAGCAGTGGCAGCATGAAGCGAACATGAGCAAGGCTGTTAGATACAGTTAGTTTAAGTAAGGGTGAATCTGATGATGGGAAAAAGAATCCAAGACTTAGATCAAGTAATTTGTCCAAGTGGCCTATTCCAGTGGAAACAAGTACCCTAATACAAAACTGCCTTGCCTTCTATGTACTTTTTATGTATTCGTCTATTAGTTTTATATCTATACGCATGAACAAACTCAATTAGATCTTTTGCCTTTGCAGCATCCCGAAGTCCGTCACTGTCAATGCCTGAAAATATGCGGCCTGAGATATGGATTGCACACGAGCTGCGGCGCATCGGCGATGAGTTCAATGCATCGTATCATCCGAGAAGGGTAATACCTTAATGTGATATCATTTCTGATGTTGACCAGGGTGTTTGGTGGTGAGTGCTCGCTTCTTGCATTTCGTGGTTTATGATTCATTGGTGATCATAGACTGTGTACTCAGTTGTGTACAAAGTGAAATTTGTAGTTCTAATTCTGTCGTGTTGTGACATTGGAAGGGCATGAGAGCTTATTGAAAAGATGAAAGCAACTGGTGTGAGCCAGTTTGTTTCATTTATATGGTTCTAAAATCCTGCGTTTTCCTAAATTGAATGGAAAAAGATCAGATGATGAATGGAATGCTGAACAAATAAAACATTCACCCCAGTCACAGATTTTTTTTTTTGCATGCCATGTCATTCTAGTTTGGACCCACACACATGTAAATCAGTCTTGGTCCTGCTCCCCATGGGATCAGTCCAGCCTGAACTGCCAGGCCAGGTTCTCTCTCTGCTGGAAACAAGCTTCCTGGAACTGGTTTCGTCCAGCCTGAACTGCCAGGCCAGGGTCTCTCTGGACTGGAAACAAGCTTCCTGGGACTTGTTTTGGGGTATCACCCCTCATCAGACAAGCTAGCTTGAATCCGGTGGCATAGCGAGCATAGGACCCACGTCTGGGCATACCCTTCCCACTTACTTGCCACATAATCTTTTTCTTATTTGCTTTTAATTGCCTCGACTTCTTTAGGGCATTGGTATCTCGGCTGGATAAGCTAAGCCTACACAGTGATCTATTTATTGCTTTCTTTTGACTTTGAATTTTCCTGTTTTGTGAAATGGGGGAAACAGGTGGTTAAGCATAAGTTTTGCTATTATTTACTCATGACGAAGTACAGAGGCCTTCACCCTTATTTAACTCTCCACCTTTTTAATGTCTTCTAGTAGATATATAAATTCAAGATACTCTCACAAATGTTCAAGGTACTCACATTAGTCCAGGTTCTGTCTGCACTGGATCCAACGACTAGATGGTATCTTTGAACTTGCAGGACACTTACTTTTAATATGCCTGTCCTGGACTAGGAGCATTTTCAATTTGCCATGTACCCCTTTGGCCTCGTCATTGCCCCTTGGATATTCAAGAAAGTGGTGGTCGGTGCACAGTTTCAAAGGTTGGAAATCAATTTTCCCTATCTTGACGACTGGCTGTTGAAGGCGGGCTTGCCACAGTTAGTTGCAGACCACCTCCAGATGACCGGGAACCTCTTCACATCATTTGGGTTCACTATCACCATGCCAAAGTCAGACCTGACTTCAGTTGCAAAGCTCACTTTCATTGGTGACTTCCAGGATATGGTGCAGGTATGAGCCTTCCGTCCACCACAATGAGCCAAGGACATTCAGGGTATTATCCCAATATTTCAGCCTGAGTCTTTGTTCTCGGTGAAAGTGGCCGTAAGGCATCTTGTCCTTCTGTCATCTTGCTCATTGCTTTGTCAGACAGTGTGCGCAGACTATGCGGTGGAAGCAGATGTCCAAGTGGGCCCCACCCCACGGCCACCTCTTGGATTCCATCCAGTTTTTGGAAGAGATTGCAAAAGTCCTACAGTGGTGGCTGCTGGATAGTGATTGGACACCGGCAGACCCCTCCCCTTGTCCCACCCAGTGCAGACTGTGGTAACTGAAGCAATACTTATGAATAAGGGCGGACAGCTGGTGGAAGTTGAAATCTGAGGACTCTAGTCTCCAGCAGAGAACAGACTGCATGTCAACATGTTAGTTACAGGGCATTCATCTGGCATGGAAAGCCTTCCTACCACTAATCCGAGGAGTCTGGTTCAGGTTCTCATGGACAAAAAAAACACGGCACGTGGTACTGTAATAAGAATGGCGGGTCGGTTCCTGAGTTCTTCGCCTCTGGACTTGGTTGAAGTACCAGGATACTTCCCTTGTCAAGAACCCCCGGTAGGTCCTTTCAAGCCAGGGTGGGCATACTCTGCTGACTGCAACTGGCAGGTCAGGAATGGTGATTACATCCCTTCTTGGCACTGAGAATCTCACAGCAATGGGTAGAAACCTGGATAAAGCATTTTACCACTGTCTAAAATCCAGTGGCAAACTGTTTGTGTGCAGGAGTTTCCAAGAATGGCCCCCTCTGATTCCATTCCAGATAGTGGCACATGGGACTCATGTATGCCTTTTTGCCGCTGCCTCTCCTTCCCAGAGCTCTGAAGAACAGTAGCAACTGGGCCCCAGTCATCCTAGTGGCTCCAAATAAAGCAAGGAGAATATGGCTTCTGGGCCTTCTGGTTATGAGCATCGTTCCTCCAGTCAAGCTACCACATTGGGGTGGTGAGGGGGGGTGGTTCTGGGCCAGCAGCAGGGCAATGTTCTTCACCCGAACCTTCACAATCTGCACCTCCATACAGGCAAATTGAGCGGCAGCAGTTTGACTGCCTTTGGCCTTCCTTCCAAAGTTATGGACTTCATCCCTACTACCCATTGTCCTTCTACTTGTGTTAATGTTGGGCGCTGGAACAAGTTTATGGCCTGATGTGTCATATGTAGTATGGAACCTTTACAGGCAAAATTGTCATACTTCTAGATGTTTACTTTGTCTCTGGTGCAGCAAGGACTTGCATTGGGGTCGGTGAAACATTATTTGTCATCTATTTCTGCCTTTTTGTGTTCGTAGGGCCACCCATTCCCTTGTTCACTTCACCTGATAAGATTTCTCAAATGTCTGGCACATAGGTTTCTCCCCAACCCTTCAGGATGGCATAGTTTGGTCTTCATTTTCCTCATGTGCACACCCCTCGAACAAATACACAGCTGTCCACTACATCGGAAGGCTGTTGTTCCTAAATCCAGTAACTTTGTCTTGTACTGTAAGTGAACTCCAAGTGCTTTTGATGCAGCCGCCTTACACCACCACATTCCTGCACTTGTCTCACTCCAGTACTTTACCTTGCCCATGTTTTCCCCCGCCAATGGCGTTCAAAGACCAGAACGGTACTGTGCGACATTTTTAGTGGATACAACTTGGCCGCTTTATTAACAACAGACACATGGGCGATTGCTCATAAGTATTGAAATCATTTGTTGTGGCGAGGCATTAATCTTTTGCAGCATAGCCCGCATCATCACTGCTATTTAAACCATACTTCTGTTATTAAATCATCACACTTAGTTGGTGGTCTCATAAATCAACAATATCAGTTCAAAATCAAGTTCAAATCACCGTGCAGTTCTTACAACCAGAAATGGCAGTGACTGATCGGCCTTTGAGTCCTGGCCTCTGTTTGTGATGTCTCTTTTTCCCCTTTTGTCTGTAAGCAATCCCACATTTTGTCTTGGTGGGGGCTCAGTCCATAGTGTTTGTTTCAGCATGTTTCTCTGAGGGGGTAGCCTCTAATTTTTTGGATTAGGCCCATCACGCTACCTTGCGTGTGTCTGTGCCCTGCCATCCGTCCTGGCGGGTCTGGGCTGCGAGTGCCGTGTTCCGCTTACTCCCCTTAGCTGGCCTCTTTTCACCCTGCCGTAAGGCATCCCCAGGTGTGTGGACTTCCATTTGCACACCGTCTTACTAGGTGTGCTTACTGTCAGTATTGATAAAACCTCCTTTAATTACCGCCACGCTGCCTGAGAGGCTTACGTCTCCGGGCAGCTCCCCCAGCTTTGCTTTTTTAAAATTATTATTATTATTATAATGTGCAGCCTGCCTGTGCAATTCCTTCAGACAGGTTTGCCTAGAAATTCTCCATTCCTTCCGATGATAGGTGTTCCCCGTCCAGTGCGTACAACTCCGGTTGCCTGGGGTGGATCAGACCGTGGCGTATGCTTTCCAATACTTGCAGACTGCAATGTTCAGCTTCCTCCTGGAGTTGTCCACCGCCTTGCTTGACAAAGCCCCACACCAATTGAATCTCAGGATTGTTTCTGACCAGATGATGGTGGTGCTGCCACGTAACCTTGTTATTTCCGTCAGACTCTGTCTTATCTCATTCAGTACGATCTTCCTCCCCACCTGGGGCAAGTCGTTACTCCCCCCCCCCCCCCCCCCCCCCCCCCCCCCATGGATGATTATTCTGTCTGGTTGTTTCTGAACTGTCTCTACTAACACTTGCACTGCCTGTGAGAGTTGTGCTCACTTCATGCTGGGGAAACCCCACCATTTGATGTTTCTCACAGTTTGGACTCTTCTCACTTTATTGATGTTCTGATTCCACCTTGCCTGTAATCTAGAAATGAAGAGGTGCCCAGTCACCCATACTGTACTGGTTGGTGCGCTTGTCAATGGAATCAGAGACACAATCTGTCAGGAGAAATTGGGTGTGGCAAGGCCCCGTTATATTAAATGTGGCCGTACGTAGCTTTTGTATGCTTTAAAGTGCCACATACCCACTGCTTTGATGGCGTTTTCCTCCAAACCAAAGTCTGCTGCCGTTGTGGCTGCCCCATTGCGAAACGAGTGTGAACCAAAAACTGCTGGTGGCAAGCCTCCATGCCTTAATGCTTTGCGCATGGCTGCCGTGAACTGGTATTTGCTCAACCAGTCCCCAGTGCTGTGCATAAATAGGTGGGCCGGCAATCCAGGGCGCGAAGGAAGGTAATTCAGACCAGACAATAATTTGTTTGTGCTATGCAGTTGAGCTGAATCCAAGTGCCCTTGCCCCGCTGGTCAGTTTTTGATATCTTTAGTAAAAAACGAACCCTATCAGACTCCAGTCTGCAATCTTCGGCCTGGAGTTACTGCTGCCACCCATTCTGTTAGCTGTGGCTACTATCTCACTTATGCAAAAAGCCCCAAAGAATGCTGTAATAAAAGCTGCTCTGAATAGACCTAACTCATATGGGTTGTCTGCCACTGTCTCCAATGTGTCTATCAATAGTGTCAGCCTATTGAAATCTATGGCATGTCTGTTGTCCAGTTTTGGTCCCTCGAGCCGTTTCCAGCCCTTTATGGCTGTTCTAATGTAGTGTGAGGCTGTAGGATCTGTCCCCGTCTGAATCTTTCAGAAATGAGCCACCGCTGCCAGGTGGGCCTGTGCCCAAGACTTAGTCTTCCCCTGCTGGTAGGTCCAATTGATGAAACGGTCAACTGCCGGTCCGGTCGCCGCCAAATCCCTGAGCGACTTAAGCCCTCCTAATTTCCATCAGTGACCTGGCGTGTTTGGAATACCTCTTGTGTGTCTCAGTTTTGAGCACATTCCCAACTAATATTGACAAGTCTGCTCCGCCAGATCCCACAGACCTTGTGAAAAAGGAGTCATCACCTGTCTCGCCTCCGGGGCTAGTTTCCTGAATCTGTCCATCTGGGAACGAGAGAGAGCATATGCTCGTGAATTTTTTATGCCCTGCACGTGTCTAGCCCTGACATCCAGATTCCCCTTGAGTTGCAGGCTGACCATTCGCCTCGAAAGTCTCAGCGTGTCAGGGCAGGATGCCGATCCCTTGTTTATGGCTAATACCACTCCTAGGTTGTCGGATCATATAGTTAGTTTCATGTTCTACAGTTTAGCCTTCAAGACTGTCAAGGCTATTACTATGGGAAATAGTTCTAAGAATGTGATTTTCCTGGTGATTCCTAGGTCATACCACCTGGCCGGCATTTGCCTGCACACCACTCCGTGCCTAACAGCGCCCCAAAACCACAGCCGCCTGTGGCGTCTGAACTATGCCTTCTCACTGGCTGATATCCAACCCTCTCTCCAAATAAGCCGACAGTTGAATTGGTCCAGGAAAGAATCCCACATGGCCAAATTGCTTTTTTCTCCTGATCCTAGCCTGACATGGTGGTGTTTCTCGTGCAAGCCTGATGTCAGTCTGCCTAAACACCTTGCAAAGACCTGCCCCGCTGGGATAACCCTGGTTGCGAAATTCAGTTTGCCAACCATCCTTGTAGCTCCCCAAGGAGCTGCTTCCTTCGCAGTTACCTGATCTCCTCCCTTAGCTCTGACACCTTGTCCCCCGGGATCCTGGAGGTTCCGCGATTGAATCTAGCTCGATGCCCAAGAAAACTATTGTTGACGCTAGGTCTACCGTTTTTTCTGCTGCCAGGGGGCACCTGTTTCCACTGGCAGGTCCTGAAAAGCCCTCAGTAAACTATCGCATTCGCCTGTGTCTGCTTTACGAACAAATAAGAAATCATCCTGGAAGTGCATTTTTCCCCCAGCTGGATATTTTTTGTGTAGCGCCCATTCCAAAAATGTACTAAACTGCTCTAAGTAAGCGCAGGAAATGGAGCAACCCATGGGCATAGCTTTGTCGACATACACTTACCCTTTGTGTTTGAGACCCAGTAGGTAAAAGCTGTCTGGGTGAACTGGTAATAAGCGGAAAGCTGACTCAATGTCCGCCTTTGCCATTATGGCCCCTCCGCCTGCTGACCTTATATCAATGGCATCATCTACTGTGGCGTAACCTGCTGAATAAGATTCAGTGGGGATGCTGCCATTCACTGATGCATCTTCTGGGAATGATAAATGGTGTATGAGCCTGTATTGTCCTGGCTCTTTCTTTGGTACCATGCCCAAAGGTGAAATTATTAAGTCTTTGGGGAGGGGAAGCAGTCCTTCGATGCGACCCAGACTCGACTCCTTGTCTATTTTTAGCTGAACCACTTCAGGGTGGTGTTTGGGCGATATAAAAATTTTGCCAGTTCTCCCTACTATCTGACCTCTCACTGGGATCTTAGAACCTTCTTCAAATCCTTAAGCTAATAGCGCTGATTCTTTCTTGTTTTAGTACTCGTTGGCTAGTTTCCTCAGAAATTGTGTGTTGATAGGGGATCTGGCTGTTTTAACATTTCTCCAGATCCTGGCCCGTGCCCATGTTGAAAGACTATCTTTAATGTTTCTTTTTCCTCTCTTTCTTGTCTGATCGGTGCTTGCCTTTCTTGCATGCTGCTGCTGGGTGAACTCCCCCACATGACGAACAGCTGTGCCTGAACTTACAGCTCTGTCCCCATGTGCACTCATCTGTTTCGAATTTCCAACAGATAGCCTGCGATCTCTTGTCCCCATGACCCTTACCATTGTGCTAGGGCTTGAATCTATGAAATGATTTGAGTTCCTCGTGTTTTCCTTTGTGATATGTGTTTCGAAAGGGCATATCCCCCCTCCCCACCCAGGATTTAACCTCTTTGGCTACCATCATTTTATGTATGTAGCTAGACACATCCTCTTCGTTCCATTCCATTTCTGGGTGGGCCTGCATTTTTAACCGAAAACTTTTATTGTATTCTAGCCATGCGTCCCCAAGGAATTGGTGGTGTGAATCATGTTTGACTCATATAGCTAGAGGTCCGCTGCGCTGCGAGGGAATATTTCTACTATTACACAAGCCATGATCCTGAAAGCATCCAACCAATTCTCAAAGTTCCTTTCTTTCCTGGCTCTCTTTCTTTCCCACCTATCCTCATCTTTCTTATCACACATGGTACGATCCAAACCTTCTAACTGAATTTCTAGTGGGGTAAAAATGTCTATAAATTCCTTCGCCATATTCTTTCTTTTACTGTTAACAGGATTGCGTTTCCAAAGCCTGCCGCCCTTGTTGTGATAGCGGGGGGCCCTAATGAGGGTCTGACATATGCCTCAGGAGATTGCCCCACTGACCTAAGTGTCCTGATCTTTCCTCCCCAGAACCCAAGCTGGCGTGGGGTACCCTGCGGCTGGCCATTCGCTCCTAGCTTCCTGAGCATTCCCCTTTATTGGGGTTTTCTTGGCTCCCCCCTTTCTTTGCACATCCCTGACTCTGCCCTGCACCGCTACCCTTCTGTAAAAAAGGTGCAAAAGATTTCAAACACTCTTTGATTATTGTGCTTATATGCTCACCCTCTGTTGGTTTCCACAAGCTGCAGTTTTCAGGAGCTTCTACCGTTGCTCGTTCAGAGGTAGGCCGGTTGGCCCCCTTAGGTTTTTTAGCCACCTTCTTCGCTTGTTTCCCTTCCGCTCTCTGCTGCTTACTTGCTTTATGTGTGGGATCTAAATCTCGCCCTGGGTCATCCGCGTCGTCCTTTGTGGTAGAGTTTAGCTCAGACACCTGTTGGGCGTCTCCCTCAGGGGTTCTCTCCTCCACCTTCGCCCGCAGCCAATCTTTGCTGCGCCTCAATGCCTCAGCCCTCATCTGTGCCAGCATCCTCTCCAGATCATTCTGGTGGTCACCTACATCCACTTCCTCCATGGTGTCTCAGAAAGCTCAGTAATATAGTCTCAAATATATATATATATATATATATATATATATATATATATATATATACAGGGAGTGCAGAATTATTAGGCAAGTTGTATTTTTGAGGATTAATTTTATTATTGAACAACAACCATGTTCTCAATGAACCCAAAAAACTCATTAATATCAAAGCTGAATATTTTTGGAAGTCGTTTTTAGTTTGTTTTTAGTTTTAGCTATGTTAGGGGGATATCTGTGTGTGCAGGTGACTATTACTGTGCATAATTATTAGGCAACTTAACAAAAAAATATATATACCCATTTCAATTATTTATTATTACCAGTGAAACCAATATAACATCTCAACATTCACAAATATACATTTCTGACATTCAAAAACAAAACAAAAACAAATCAGTGACCAATATAGCCACCTTTCTTTGCAAGGACACTCAAAAGCCTGCCATCCATGGATTCTGTCAGTGTTTTGATCTGTTCACCATCAACATTGCGTGCAGCAGCAACCACAGCCTCCCAGACACTGTTCAGAGAGGTGTACTGTTTTCCCTCCTTGTAAATCTCACATTTGATGATGGACCACAGGTTCTCAATGGGGTTCAGATCAGGTGAACAAGGAGGCCATGTCATTAGATTTCCTTCTTTTATACCCTTTCTTGCCAGCCACGCTGTGGAGTACTTGGACGCGTGTGATGGAGCATTGTCCTGCATGAAAATCATGTTTTTCTTGAAGGATGCAGACTTCTTCCTGTACCACTGCTTGAAGAAGGTGTCTTCCAGGAACTGGCAGTAGGACTGGGAGTTGAGCTTGACTCCATCCTCAACCCGAAAAGGCCCCACAAGCTCATCTTTGATGATACCAGCCCAAACCAGTACTCCACCTCCACCTTGCTGGCATCTGAGTCGGACTGGAGCTCTCTGCCCTTTACCAATCCAGCCACGGGCCCATCCATCTGGCCCATCAAGACTCACTCTCAGTTCATCAGTCCATAAAACCTTAGAAAAATCAGTCTTGAGATATTTCTTGGCCCAGTCTTGACGTTTCAGCTTGTGTGTCTTGTTCAGTGGTGGTCGTCTTTCAGCCTTTCTTACCTTGGCCATGTCTCTGAGTATTGCACACCTTGTGCTTTTGGGCACTCCAGTGATGTTGCAGCTCTGAAATATGGCCAAACTGGTGGCAAGTGGCATCGTGGCAGCTGCACGCTTGACTTTTCTCAGTTCATGGGCAGTTATTTTGCGCCTTGGTTTTTCCACACGCTTCTTGCGACCCTGTTGACTATTTTGAATGAAACGCTTGATTGTTCGATGATCACGCTTCAGAAGTTTTGCAATTTTAAGAGTGCTGCATCCCTCTGCATGATATCTCACTATTTTTGACTTTTCTGAGCCTGTCAAGTCCTTCTTTTGACCCATTTTGCCAAAGGAAAGGAAGTTGCCTAATAATTATGCACACCTGATATAGGGTGTTGATGTCATTAGACCACACCCCTTCTCATTACAGAGATGCACATCACCTAATATGCTTAATTGGTAGTAGGCTTTCGAGCCTCTACAGCTTGGAGTAAGACAACATGCATAAAGAGGATGATGTGGTCAAAATACTCATTTGCCTAATAATTCTGCACTCCCTGTATATATATTCATATTCGATGGCATGTGTAGCTGCATATACACATGCTATGCATAGTCCTGCCATCTAATGTTGGGCTTAGAGTGTTACAAGTTGTTTTTCTCCGATGAAGTCTTTTCGAGTCACGGGATCGAGTGACTGCCCCTCTTCGCCTCCATTGCGCATGGGCATTGACTCCATCTTCAACTGTTTTCTTTCCGCCATCGGGTTCGGACGTGTTTCTTTTCGCCCCAGTAGTTCGAGTTGGAAAAGTCCTAAAAACTCTCTAATCCGTCGGTATTGTTTCGATCGCGTATCATCTCTCGTCGACACTTCGGTACCGGCGGATCCAACTTCTTTACTCGCCCTTCAGGGCACCCGCGCCCAACTCTGGCCTGGTCGGGCCAACCACGTGGGGAAGCCTCATGGACCGGACCCCAATTCGCTTTTGTCCTCTGTGCCACGCCAAGTTCCCATATACAGACCAACATCTCGTCTGTAACCTTTGTTGCAAAGGTTGGAAATGGCGCCGATAAGCACCGAACGTCTCGACGTGGAGGAAGAGGAGATTATGTACACCGCAGTCTCTGTCCGAGGGTCCGATTCCGAGCAGGAGTCCGAGGAGGACAGACCAGTCACTGCAGGACAGCATGTGAGTACGCCTGCCCAATCCAAGCCCAAACACAATGCCTCGGGAACGCCATTGTCTGAAGGCCATCGCTCCACCTGCAAAAGGACTTCCCATGACCAAGCAACAACTTCGGCACCGAGAAAGGCCACGCCACCGAAGCCTTCGGACTCGAGCCGAAGCACAGGCTCCGAAACAGGCAAACACCGACCCATCGAGTCAAAGCCTCGAAAATCCCTTTCGTGGTCGAGGCCAACATCCACTCCCGGCCTTTCGATCCAGAGAAAACCGGCTTCAGAGCCGAAAAGACCCATCTACACAGAGGAGCCTGGACTTACAAAACAACTTAAAGAAAGCCATAGATTTTCGGAGGAACTCACACAAATGGAGGAAATTGATGAAAGGCAGGCCAGAATTCATATTCATAAAGACACTGGCAAGATTCTAACTGCACCTCCTCTGAAAACTAAGAGGAAGCTAGCCTTTCAAGGACAATTGGACACTGATCAGCCACCAGCTAAAGTGCCAAGGCCTAAGCAAAAAACTCCCATCTCCACAATTTTCACCTCATCAGTCTCCTCCTCATTCTCCTCACCAGACTGTCTCTCCACCTACTACTCCTACACCTGCCCAGTCTCCAGTACACTCTGCAGATTCACAACACAACAGTGTCAACCCATGGGATCTCTATGATCCAGATCCCATTTCCGATAATAGCCCAGACTGCTATCCTTCCACAAAATAAAATGATGGACGGAGTGTTGAAACTTTTCAAACACTCACCCCCAGTCACAGATCTGGGTTTAATCCATTGTTCCAAACCATCACCACCAGAAGATAGCACTGCATACACTCAAGTTCTGGCTAGGGCGTCATCATACCACAATGTAGCCATGCACGCCGATTGAGGATGATTTTCTCTTTAATACATTATCCTCCACTTACACTACTTACCAGTCCCTTCCCATGCTTCCAGGCATGTTGAAACACGCACATCAAATTTTTCAAGAACCAGTCAAAGCCAGGATCATCACTCCCAGAGTGGAGAAACATATAAACCACCTCCCTCTGACCCGCCATTCATTACCTGACAACTACCTCCTGATTCTGTAGTTGTGAGTGCGGCAAGGAAAAGGGCCAACTCCCAGTCATCTGGTGATGCACCACCACCTGACAAGGAGAGCAGGAAATTTGATGCTGCTGCAAGAGTAGCATCGCAAGCAGCTAATCAATGGAGAATAGCCAACTCCCAAACACTACTGGCTAGGTATGATAGGGCCCACTGGGACGAGATGAAAGATATTGTCCAGCATCTCCCCAAAAACCAACAAAAGAGGACACAGCAAATAGTCGAGGAAGGGCAGGCTATTACTAACAACCAGATTAGGTCCGCTCTAGACTCAGCAGACACTTCAGCTAGGACAATCAATACTGCAGTTACAATTCGGAGACACGCATGGCTTTGGTCGTCAGGGTTTAAACCAGAGATCCAGCAGGCTGTCCTTAATATGCCATTCAGAGAGAAACAGCTTTTTGGCCCTGAAGATGATACGGCCATTGAAAAAATGAAGAAAGACTCAGACACTGCTAAAGCCATGGGTGCTCTGTATACTACACAATACAGAGGTTCATTTCGAAAACCTCAATACAGGGGTGGTTTTGGAGCACAAACATCTGAGACATCCACCTCACAATCCAAACCATCTTACCAGCCTGAGTACCAACGAGGTGGGTTTAGAGGAACTTATAAAGGCCAATTCCCCAGAGGTAGGGGGCAATATCAGCCAACAAAACAAACCTCACTCACAAAACAGTGACTCGCTCCACATCTTTCCTCATCACACTTCACCTGTGGGAGGAAGACTGCAAACGTTCCACAAAAATTGGTTACCCATTACAACATAGAATATGGTATTATCCATTATCCGCAATGGTTAATGCATAGAATTGGCACAAATTCCTCCAGATATACCTCCAAAACCACACAAACTCTCCTCCCAACAGATCTCCATGTTGCAAGAAGTAGTACAGTCACTATTACTCAAACAAGCCATAGAGCTTGTACCATAATATCAGATGGGAACAGGGGTTTACTCCCTGTACTTCCTTTTATTCCCAAAAAAAGATGGAACATTGAGACCAACACTAGATCTTAGACCTCTGTTTTTACATCCTGTCAGAACACTTTCACATGGTAACACTGCAGGATGTAGTCCCACTGCTACAACAAGATTTCATGGCAACATTAGACCTCAAGGATGCGTATTTTCACATACCCATCCATCCAACGCACAGAAAATATCTCAGGTTTGTAATACAAGCAAAACATTACCAGTTCAAAGTGTTACCCTTCAGGATAACAACAGCTCCCAGAGTATTTACAAAATGCCTTGCAGTAGTTGGAGCCTACCTAAGAAGGCAACACATCCATGTATTTCCATATCTTGATGATTGGCTAATAAAAGTCAGCAGTCATACACCGTGTCAAAACCATACACATTATGTAATACAAACCCTATACACTCTAGGGTTCTCTATAAACAACCAAAAATCCCACTTGCAACCAGCGCAAATTCAACAGTATTTAGGAGCCACACTAAATACGCAAACAGCACTTGCAAGCCCAAGTCCACAAAGAATACAAACATTCCACAATATATTGGCGCAAATTCAGTCAAACCATCAGTACACAGTCAAATTTGTCATGAAACTGTTGGGCATGATGGCATCATGCATCGCCATTGTCCCAAATTCAAGATTAACCATGCGGACATGACTACAATGTATTAACTAAACAAACAAGTAGGGACCCACTCATCGCAACTGTCCCTTCTAGCACAAAAGATTTGGCAATGGGCAATACATAACAACATTCACCTTGTAGCACAATACATTCCAGGGATACACAACCAATTAGCAGATGTTATTAGCCGAGATCATCAACAAACACTTGAGTGGGAAATTCATCTCCAAGTGCTTAAGACATATTTTCATCACTGGGAAACACCAGATATAGACCTAGTCGCCACCAGCGAAAATGCAAAATGCCAAAACTTCGAATCCAGGTTCCCACACCCTCCATCTAAGGGCAATGCTCTATGGATCAACTGGTCAGGGATATTTGCTTACTCTCCCCCCCTTCCCACTCATTCCATTTCTAGTCAACAAACTACGTGAAAACAAATTCATTTTTATAGCACCAATGTGGGCACGTCAACCATGGTACACAACACTGTTAGATCTGTCAGTAGTACCACACATCAAACTGCCCAACAGACCAGATCTGTTAACTCAAAACAGACAATTGATCAGGCATCCAGATCCAGCAATAATCAATCTAGCGATTTGGCTCCTGAAGTCTTAGAGTTTGGATATCTACATCTTCCAACAGAATGGATTAAAATAATTAAACAAGCTAGAAAACCCACTACCAGGCAGTGTTATGCAAACAGATGGAAAAGGTTTGTGTTCTACTGTCAATCTAAACAGATTGCCCCTCTTTCAGCATCAATACAAGACATTGTGGGTTACTTGCTTCATCTGCAAAAAGCAAATTTAGCCTTTTCGTCCATCAAAATACATCTCACTGCTATTTCAGAGTTTTTGTAAAATATACAACACACCTCTCTAGAGTCCTTGTTATCAAAGCCTTCATGGAAGGACTAAAACGTATCATACCACCAAGAACACCCCCAGTGCCTTCATGGAATCTAAATATTGTACTCGAACAACTCATGGGTCCACCATATGAACTTATGCATTCATGTCAGATTCAATACCTAACTTCATTAAGGAGAGTTAGTGAAATACAAGCTTTCACTATTGAGCAACTCTTCATATAAGTACACAAAGTAGTACTTCGGACAAACCCAAAATTTTTACCAAAGGTAATATCACCGTTTCATATCAATCAAACAGTGGAACTCCCAGTCTTCATCCCACAGCCAGACTCTGTAGCAGAAAGAGCGCTGCATACATAAGACATTAAAAGAGCTATAATGTATTACATTGATAGAACTAAATCATTTAGGAAAACCAAACAGTTATTTGTGGTGTTCCAAAAACCGCATACTGGTAATCCTATCTCAAAACAAGGGCTAGCTAGATGGATAGTAAAATGCATCCAAACATGCTACCTAAAAGCCAAAAGGCAGCTATTAGTAACACCAAAAGCACATTCCACCAGGAAAAAAGGAGCAACAATGGCATTTTTAGGAAATATACCAATGACAGAAATCTGTAAAGCAGCCACTTGGTCAACACCCCATACATTTACCAAGCATTACTGTGTAGATGTGTTTGCAACACAACAAGCCACAGTAGGACAGGCTGTACTAAGAACACTATTTCAAACAACTTCAACTCCTACAGGCTGACCACCGCTTATGGGA
Source organism: Pleurodeles waltl (assembly GCF_031143425.1). Classification (NCBI taxonomy): domain Eukaryota; kingdom Metazoa; phylum Chordata; class Amphibia; order Caudata; family Salamandridae; genus Pleurodeles; species Pleurodeles waltl. The sequence continues at coordinate 745,146,109 of NC_090444.1, read as the reverse complement.
GAAAAACTGCTTTGTAGTCTATCCATAGCATGTGTATCTGCAGCTACACATGCCATCGAACGGAAAATGTCTCTTACCCAGTGTACATCTGTTCGTGGCATGTTCCGCTGCAGATTCACATGCGCCCTACTGCCTCCCCAGGAGCCTGTAGCCGTTTAAGTTAAAACATTCATTTGTACATATGTATATATATATCTCTATTCCATTTGCATGGACATCTCTTTTCTTTACACTCTATCACTCCTACCTTACCCTCTGCGGGAAAACAATCGAAGATGGAGTCGATGCCCATGCGCAATAGAGCCGAAGAGGAGGAGTCCCTCGATCCTGTGACTCGAAACGACTTCTTTGAAGAAAAACAACTTATAACACTCCGAGCCCAACACTAGATGGCAGGACTATGCATAGCATGTGAATCTGCAGCGGAACATGCCACGAATAGATGTACGTGACATTTTCTATATGTGTTTTTTTTTTTTTTTTTTTTATATTCCCCCCTGAAATCATCTGTTGTTGCAAAGCATTAATCATATATATATATATATATATATATATATATATATATATATATATATATATATATATATATATATATATTTTTTTTTTAAAGGGATGGAAGTATTATATATATTTTTTTTAATGTTCGTGTGTACTTTCAAAGACGGGGGTTTCAGGATATACTCATCCGTTGTTCCGAATGATTGCTTTAGATATGAGATGCCAATGTCCTACGAACATTGCCAGAAGAAAGCCGGACCCGTCTCCCAAAGTCACATACGAGGAGGAATTAGGCAACAAATGCCCTTGAGGAGTCGCGTTGCCTGATCTAGGCAGTCCTCCACTCAAGGTGCTCGGGTCCGGAGTGCTTGCTGTCCGTAACTTTAAAAGAAAAGTCCGTGTTCCCGGCAGTGCATGAGTTTCTGGCTGCTTCCGAAATGGGGAAAGCCCTTGTCGCGTCACCTGATTAGGTGGTCCACCACACAGGGCACAGCGGCAAGGGCTGCTTGCCGCTAAATCATTTAAATCTTGACCCCTTGGAGTTGCGTCGCTGTGCGTGCGGTCCTCCAAGAGGGAAACAATGCTTTGCGATGCTGGTAGGCACTGGTAAGTCCCAGCATCTGCGCCCCTCAGGAAGGGGCGTTCACGTGGTCGCGTCACCCGTGGGCGGTCCCACGCTCACTCCCTGGGTTCGGCGCTTAACGCCTAGTACCTGTCTGCACTCGCTGGAGTCACGGAGTGCTTGGTGCGATCGGTTCTCCTCGGGAGCGGGGGCGCAGTGTCATGTGGTCGCGTTGCCCTCAAGGGTGGTCCCACGGCCGGTGCCTGCAGGTAGCCGCTCTCGGATGCCGAGGGTGCCCCAATTCACTCAGGGTGCCGGCGAGGAAGGCACGATCCCAACGATGTAGCAGAGATGGAAACTGTGCAGAAGGTAGGTCAGCGTCTCCTGTTTTCTTCTGTCCTTTTGTTTGCGTGCTGTCCCGGGCCGTCTGTTTGGCCTTCTATAAGGACAAGCGCCCTTTATAACTGCACCCCCTTAGCCCCTTGCAGGTCTTCGCCTGCCCCCCCATTGGGGGGGTTTGAACGCTTCAAACCCCCCTCCCCCCTTGGTCTTTCGGTTTTCACGCCTTCCCCCCAACTTGTTGCTTGGGGGGGTGAGAGTGGGGGGGGGGGGGGGGTGTCAGGCCTGAGCGGGCGCAACCTTTCCCCAGAAACCGGCTTTTCCAGTTCCTTCAGGGTCCAAGGCGGCTGTTATGGCACCGGCCCATTATGCCCCCTTCAGGGGCGGCCTTTGCTTGATAGAGTGGTGTTGCGAACAAGGGTGCCTTTTTGTCAAATATTGTGACTGCTTTTCACTTTGGGCAATCCATAACTCCCCCAACGCTCTTTGCTGTTCCTCACCCTCCGAAGACGGAAGGGCAACTCCACTAAGGCTGATGCTGCTGTAACTGTGCTGACACACAGATTGCCAGTCCGTGACACCTGTCAGTCTTCAACGTGAGCACCTGTCCACATGTTCCCAAAGCACTACTGTCTTGACAACTAGGTCAGGTGGGAAATGCATTTTGGCTGTTTGGTGCTGCTGGTCAGTTTGGTCTGAGCCATTCTACAGACCCACCACCTCATACATCTCTGGCATCTATTGTAAAAGTAAGGAGCCTGGTTAGAAGTTTCCATCAGAAGAACAAGTTACTTACCTGTAATGCTCTTTTGGTGAATACTCTATCTCTCTGAAGAATCCTCACAGCCCTACAGCACACAGCTTCTCCGTTCTGTAGATTGGTCTCTTCCCATCCAAAAAGGTCACCAACTAGACATCTGCACACTGACACCTCTGATTATTTTGCTCTGTGTCCAAGCGTTCAGATAGTTGAGAAAGAAAATGACAGTTTGCTACTCGCCTAGTCTCCCCAAGGACCTTCATGCTGCTGTTCCGCCCCCCAGCATGTCTGTTGCTGCCCTGCCCTCTTGGTCTCACTCTGTTTTCGTCTCTATTTTTTTTTTAAGTCGAGCATAGCAGCGCACAAGCACTGCTTTTCCGACGTGTTGGTATCTATCTGGGCTTTTAACAATGCCCACTTCACGCCCATCACTACCGCTCGTCTGTGGGCTTGCCCTTCAAAAATCCTTTACCATTGGTAAATGCTTTACTTTGTCCCTCCTTTGTGCGGTTTGGTTACCGCCTTGGCCATCGCCCTTCGCCCCTGTTATATGGATAATTGCACTTTTGCCAATAAGCTTGACTGCGAGCTAACTTCTTTTTCCTTTTGTGTCTCTCTTCACACATGGCAGCCGTGGCGCTGTGAATCAGCTCGCTTATGTGAAACAGTTTTACTTTTAATTTTCAATTTATGTGGCAAAAAAAGTCCGGTTAGGAGTTTACAACGCTAATAGCTCTATCTCGTGCAAATGAGAGACCCATTGCATTGCAAATGCTTGTTTTTATTACACACACCCCACTGGTCTCCGCTCCCTTGTTTCCCCTTTTGTGAGGATGAGTAGCTGTGTATACATCCTTGTAGTATTATTTTTTTGCTAATTCTAAAGAGACTTGCCAAAGGCAATACACCTGCATTGACGAGACCATCTGGGTTTCCAAATACTTACTAATTTTTAGCTTTTCATGCAAGCTTTTGGTTTCAAAAAGTGTGCAGTTAGCACCAAATCCAGTTTAGTTTCCACATAACCCGACTGCTGAGCTGGCATATCGATAGTGGTGCAGATTGTACATTTGTGGCTCCTAGCTGTGCAAAAATCCACCACAAATTCCAGGCCCCTGCGATTAATGTGGAAAACCCACCGAGAGCGAGCTCCCACCAAAGAGCTTCGTTGTAATATTATTTCCCCCTGGCACTAACTCCAGCCCGAACTTTTCTGGTGAGGACTGGTTTATCACCCGTTGAGTGGTTAGTCTTCAAGTAGACTTTGAACATTAGCTCTCTTTAGTTTTCAAGTGTCTGCTTTTTAGAAATGTACTATAAGTATGAGTTTGTTGTTTCCACGAGTGTTGCAAAGGCCGTGGAAGTACTTTCCCTTATAAAGACATTGTGAAAATTAAGGACAGAGAAGCTTGGCTGGGATTTTTTTTTTGCAACCTTCAGAGACAGGTTCCGATTAAAACCTATATGGAAATGGAGTTGTCTGTTTTGTTACAATGTAGGTGTTTAGGGCCTCGCCCCATTGAATGCGCTAAGGGGCATTCTAGAAGGGTAGAATCGCCGAACGCAATTGTTGTGGGAGAAACTGACTTTAGCGACTGAGTCAACTACTCCGTGGTCGTTTTTTTTTCTTTTTTCTGTGACCAGTTCTTTCTCTCCACTGTTAGTATTACCGCAGTGTATTTACTGTTTCTTACAGAGTTTCGCGACAACATATAATTAATTGTCTCATATCGGAGTCATTAAAGTTAATTTTTTCCCGCACTCAGTCGTATAAACTTAAGGTAAATACATCAGTTTCATACATTGGGCAATCAGTCGGAGTCACTTGCCGTGAAACCCACAGACCTTAAAATAGTAAGCTGGAACAGACGATCGCCTACTTCTGGGTAAAACGTCAGTGCTTGTCCTTCCTGTAGGCCCCCTGTTTAACATCTCCTCTGCCACCACTGGCCGCGTCCTTGGTTTTCTTTTAAGATGTGCCGCAGCAGTGTGTGGAGGGGTGGTCTCTAGAATGATATTGTGCCTGTCCTGCTTTCCTGCCAAGTTTTGTATGTTGATATTCCGTTTGACTGAAGACAGTTCTGAAAAGTTGGCTACTTGTAAACCGTAATCGCCATAATCTTGTACTTGTGATTTTTTATTTTGTAAGCGCACTCCATAATTATGATGAAAAGCTAATTAAAAAGGCTTTTTTTATAGCTCCAGAGTAGACTTGTGTTGAAGGCAGCGCTTTCTCATGTTGGGTCTATTCTGGTTTTCTGTTATTCTCTGGGATTCATAAATACCATGTTTTACACTGAATAACATTTCTCATTTCCATGGGAAACCATCATGTACATATTACTTCGACATCTGAAGCATGAAAGATTCTTGTTCTTGCTGGCATTCGAATCTCTGCTGAGGAAGTAAGAGTACTCCAGAACCAGGGGCTTAACTCTTTTGGATGCCCTAGCCCATGTTTGTATGAAACAGTATGGCGCTGAACGCTGCCACTTAAGATATATAACCTAGTGGCGGTCGTAGCTGGGTAGTTATAGTTAGGATCTAGTTTCTATAGAAAAAGATTTTTTTTTTTTTTACTTGCCTATATCTTTGGTGCTGGTTGACAAATCTTCACTGAATTTTCCCCCAAAAAATGTAACGCTCACGAGAGCCGCAGTGTGGAAAGTTTCGGGGTGATCTGTCATGCGCGGGTTGAGAAAAAGATGTGGGGGCCCAAAACGCTTTTTCCCCCATTCAGTTTTCCATAGGGATTTTGAACAGCCATACCGCCCAAACTACTGGACGGAATTACACAAAATTTTGCAGAGAGGTTGCTCTTGGTCCAGAAAAGCGACCGGTTTGTGTTGAGATCCGATTGTCTGCCAACACTTCACCCGAGTCCCAGACAAACATGTAAAAAAATAGGGAAAGGGACCAGGGTAGGGACACCCTGACCCCTTAGCTCTTGTGCTCGGGGTCCCAGAGCGCCCCCCAATTTCCAGAGCAAAAAAAAAAATATGTTTTTCCCTTTAAAAAAAAAATGACAGCAGGTCCACAAAAAATTTAAAAAATAAAAAGCGCCGCCTCCTGCACTTACTTCACTGGAGCCCCCCCCCCCAGGTGGGCTTGGCCCCAGGGACCACCACCTCCCTGGGGCACTTCTGTTATACTCATGTTGGCTCCCCCACCCCCGCCACACACCCACAGCCTGGGGCACTTATTAACTGTGTGTGTGTGGGGAGGAGGGGGGATGTTGGCCTTCATGGTGTATGGCTGCGGTTGGTGATTCCATTATTTACTCTATTTTCAGGCCGTTGTTAGTGTGTTTTGAGACAATGTTCATAAATCTTATGAATCTGCTCATGAACGAACCATCTTTGCTGACTAAACAATTTGTTTGGAACAAGGTCTACAATATGCTAACTTTGGTAGTAGAAGCTGTCGTCTTTTTACCAACAGTAGGGAAAACTTAGGCGACATAGGCTAATGACTCTGATACGTGCAGAACTGCCATACCCGGTTGACTCTAAGGCGTTTCCAAACTTCGCTCACATCGACCATCCCGCGCTGTAGTCTAAAAATAAATAAATAATTATTGCCCATGACAGTGTGAGATTTGGGTAGCCTTATCACTATAAGTGTCCTCCACTAATTTGCCATGCTGCTTAGTTTGAATTCTTAATATGTGTTTTTGTCTCAATTTTGAATGGTTCGAATGTCTGGTAAGAGATATTGGAATCCCAGGGTGGGGTCATCTGGAGTATACTCAAAATAGATTCGACACATGAGGCCTATAGTGCCTTCTTTGCTTTTCCTAACTTATGGCAGCTTTATTTTTTCATTGTGCCTGTTATGCACTTGTTTGCACCAAAAATGTGATAATGCAGAGTTTTAGTTTAGGAATTGATCCCTGAGATTGAACTGGAGTTGGATTTGGGCTTAAAGGTAGGAATTAGGTAACTTAAAAATAATGCGATAGAATTGGGTATGCACTTTTTTTTTTTTTTTTTGTCATTTTAAGTAGAAAGCCAGTCAGTCTGTAGGTTACAGGTCTTTGCATGTAGTACATTTTCAAATGATGTGCCTTTTTGGCAAATGCAAACCTTATGCCTGTCTCTCTCTCTCTCTTTTTCAGCTCATTCACGTGGGCTTTGTATTTGCATGTTGATTTAAATTCCACCCATATATATTTGTATGTTTGGGTGTTTGAAATCTGATCCCCCTCCCCCTGAACCCCACCCAGGAACTATTACATTTTAATTTTCTTTTTTGCAATTTAGGAGTTTTGTTTTATTGTAATTAACTTCAAGATTATTGCACTGACAATAGCTGTGCAAGTGGTTTAGTGAGTGTTGAAGCCCTACCTGGTGAAGTTTAAAATAGCAGTATTATCTGTGAACTCTCAGATCTTTAGCTGATGATGGTTAATCTTAGGAGGGCATGGCCTGGGATTCGCACCTGCTGCCTCTATTTTTGCAACAAATACATTAAACAATAGTGGGGCAAGCAAACATCCTTGCTTTTGAGGCCTTTATTGACCTGAAAGTTTCCTTGTCCAAGTTCCTTCTCTGTCTAATTTCAGTTGCACCCAGTTGTTTGAGTATAGAGAAATAATTGTATTTAATATTTTATTGGAGATACCCTGCTTAACCAGTTGCCCATTCTGGCCTCATCTGTCTAATCCGTTTTGAGTACACTCCAGATGATCCCACCCTGTTATTCCAATATATCCTACAAGACATTCAAAATTATAGCAAAATAGAGACAAAAAGACATACTACGAGTCCAAACTAGGCAGCAAGGCAAATTAATGGTGGCCACTTACAGTGATAATTCTTCTGGTGTAAACAGAAATCGAGAAAACGGACGTGCAACGAGTTTCCTGTTTTCACTGTATCCTGGGCAAGGTGAGAAAGGGCCATAATATCTTCCAAGATACTGTTATTTGCTTCAAAACCTGTTTGACACCAAGGAATCATGTTGTGACATCTTTTTTTTAACCTGTTATGGAGTTCGGCTAAAATCAGTGGAGCATAAACTTTGGCCTCTACATCTGAAAGCAATGAATCAGTTTGACTGGTCACACCAATCACCTTTCTTATAGATTGCATAGATATCAAAACCTTGTCATCAAGTCAGAATTGACCACATACTTGTTCTCACCGATCCTCACTGGACGGTCTGGGTCTAGCATGCTAGAAACATTTACCCTCCTTACTCTGAGGACGATGAGGCGTTGTGATCACTTTGATGACTGTGGTCAGACCTGCAGTGTAATCCTAAAAAAATGCACATTTTCATTTTCTTTAGTGGTGAACTGTTTATACTTGTTGTAAAATAACAAAGTAGAAGTTCAACTCATGCAGTGATACCACATAAGAGAAAGTACTGAAACTTTTAAAATGTGCTTGCTGTTAAGAACCCCATTTTTATCTTCATGATAGTAGTAAAAGCAATTGGCCACAGTGTAAAACCACAAGCATTGGCTTTAATGTGCTCACATATGTAAACACTGGTGTTCACAAATGCTACTTGCATGTGTAGAATGCGTAGTATGCACAAATATTGTACGGATTATTAAAACTGGACTCATTATCTTTGCTAGTGCTGGGAGAAAAAGGAGCAAACATGATTTTTTTTTTCTTTTTTTTAAAGAATGCAAGTAGGAAATAAATCATTATTGAATGTGATACATTGTGATTAGTGAGATTACTTTTCAGAGTATTAATGCATTGTACTAAAAACACTTCCTATAAGGTGGAAATATATACACACACAACCAATAAACAGCACAAGTCTGGAGTGGATTGTTTCTCCGTGCAAGCCAATGTCCATTTTTGAGTTTATTTTCAATAATTTCTAACACTAGGGCAGTAGTTGCAAAGATGTTTTTTATTGCTCGCTATCTATACCTTGTTCAGAATACCCTATTTCCACTCGCTTCCAGCATCTTCCGTAAGCTGGATGGGCTACTAGTCTTCTTGATTTGGGCAGGACGCTGCGGCAGGATTACCCTCTTAACACTTGATAAAAACCTCCCAGACGTACAGCTCTATTATTATGCAGCACAGTTACAACATGCAGCCAGATGGATGGGAGAATAGACTATTTCGGACCATGCCGGGTGGTAACACACTGTTGCAACTCTTGATGAAGGAGGGCAGCTCAAAGCACTCTATCCTGCACTTAGTGAAAGCCACGGCCTCTTTATGGGAGAAGGTGGTTCAGAAGTTTATCTGTTGAGCACCTTCCTATTTGGTACCCTTCAGAGCCATTGAGGAATGTATGTCTATAGAGCTATGGCGGGAGGGTGGCTGCATTACAACAGAGGACATTTATCCATGTGAACGTTTTATCTCTTCCAAGGAGGCTCAGGAGTTGTTTGAAGTTGAACCAGGGCAATTTTTGCAATATGACAAGTTGGAAAGAGTGGCACAGGAAGTATGGCATGACTTCCCAGAGGCCCCACAGGCTTCACAAGTACTGAGGGGGGGACTCACCAGGTGAGGGGAGGGGCAACACCTGATCTCATTGTTCTACAAAGCACTTAGGAGTGACAGTCAAACCACAGCATGTGTTACATAGGTGCTTGGGAGCGAGACATGAGGGAAGAAATTTCCGATGAGGAGTGGAGACAGGCTTCTGAACTCGTATGCACCATCTCATGCAATAATAGGTTTAAATTGATGCATTTGAATTATTTGCACTGCACCTACATGACACCACACCCATACTGAATAAGATGAATCTGACCAGGGAGGCCCGATGCAGGCTTTGCAGAGAAATTGGGCCACATTTTTGCAGTTAGCCTGGGCTTGCAGAGGGGTTCAGGCCGAGAGAAGCGGTACCTAAAATAACAGCTGCCATGGGCTGACTCTATTAGATTCCCTGAAAACCTGCCTATTGGGGGTAATAGCTAGACCTAAGGGATGGAATATTCCATATAAGAAACCCGGAGCCTCCTCATATATCCATGGATGAAGGATCTGATTGGGGGAGTGGGGGGGTAACGAGGGGGGTGACGGAGGAACAACATATACGATTAGTACGTACAGATGAGGGGGCAACATCTGAAGTTTTGACTTGGGGACAGCTACTTGAGCGATTTACAGATGGTGACGATTCCAGTTCAGATTCCCTTGTGGAGGAGGAGGGGTGAATTGCGAAATGGGGGGATATCTGAATAACAATTGTGAGGATCAATGTGTGTTGGCCTCCTTTGGGGTAACGAGAGAACTGTTTTGGCTAGACAATTTGGTCCATGTGTAGATGGCTTGATTCCCTTATTTCAAATCAAAGTACTGACCCCTAGGAAGACATACCTGTTGTAACTTAGGGCCAGATGTAGCAAAGGTTTTTACTCATTCTGGGCCTCATTCCGACCCTGGCGGTACAAGACCGCCAGGGCCGGGGGCAACGGAAGCACCGCCAACAGGCTGGCGGTGCTTCATTGCCCATTCTGACCGCGGTGTTAAAGCCGCGGTCAGAAAAGGGAATCCGGCGGTTTCCCGCCGGATTTCCCCTGCTTGGGCAGAACCTCCATGGCGATTCCGACCCCCTTCCCGCCATCCTGTTCCTGGCGGTTGCAGTGCAGGGGCCCCCTAACAGGGCCCCAGGGAGATTTTCACTGTCTGCATTGCAGACAGTGAAAATCGCGACGGGTGCAACTGCACCCGTTGCACCCCTGCAACACCGCCGGCTCCATTCGGAGCCGGCCTCTGTGTTGCAGGGCCTTTCCCGCTGGGCTGGCGGGAGCTCCCTTGGCGGGCGCCCGCCGGCCCAGCAGGAAAGTCTGAATGGCCTCCGCGGTCTTCTGACCGCGGAGCGGCCATTTGGCGGTTCCCGCCAGGGTCAGAATGACCCTCTCTGTGTCTATGGGGAAAAAGTGTTCGTACATATGGCCCTTAATCCTCAAAGCTCGGATGTCTTAGCACTTTGCCTCTCTACCTTAAGCAAAACTATTCCATGGCACTGTCTGGTTGTTTTAACCTTGTACTAAATTTAAAGCATATTTTTTTTAAAAACGAATAAAAAAAATTTATATCAACAAAAAACGCTAACAATAGGTTTCTTAACAGCGGCTTTGTAAAGCAAGAAATTAATTAGTGACTGTCCGAAGGTGAAGTTATTTTTGGTAGGTTCCTTCATTGTGCATACAGAGGAACACATCACTGAAAAGCTGCCGTGGTGTTGCTTCTCCCTCCATTCTTCTTTGAATACGCCTTACCTTCTGGACTAGGTGGTCTCACACACATAATAGTGTCTTGCTTCATCATTTGACCACCTAGCCCCACCCAAGTAAGATGATACTACTTGGGTGGACTCAACCTCTTGGTTAAAAGAACCAGAGGGAGTGCTGAAATTAAACTGACTGGATAATTACAGAGATCCAGAATGGGTGAAAAATAAAATTACCAAACATGTCACCAGTGGCTACTGTTAGTTTTAATGGGGGTGCATGCTGGTAAGGCTAAGAACAAGGGGGGAGAGGCTCATTAGAGAATAATGTCTCTTGGAGTCTAAAAAGAAATACGTATGACCAACATGTTTCTGCCCTCACAAAGTGCTGGTAGGTCAGGGGCATTCGTCAGAGTCGGAGCACACGCAGTAAGTGAGGTGCTCAAAGTGAATAGTGTATGTCCTACCTGAACAAGTAGTTCACGGAGGGGTAGGTCTATAATAGCTAGTGAATAAACCACAAATTATTCAGAGTGAAAAAGTGGCAAACCACTGCACACAACACAGCAATAGGTGATGATGTAAAAAGGCACTCACACATGCATGCAAATGTGACTTACCCCGGGGTTGGGGGCGGTTTGCCTCTGGTCTGGCTAGTGCCCTGGGGGGGGGGGGGGGGGGGGTCGGTCGGTCCCTTGTAGTCACACTCTGAGGAGATTAGAGATTTAGCAAGCAGGAACGAAAGAAAGAACGAGGGCGCATAGACCGCTAGGGATGGTGGGAGGCAAGAGGAGAGAAGTGAAGAAAGAAAAAAGAGGGGACCAAGTTTGAGAGAAAGGAGGAAAGAGAAGGGGGGAAAAAACTAAAAAAGAGGGGGGGGGGGAAGAGAGGGGGAGGAGAGAGAGGAACCAAGAAGGTGAAAGCCAAGGGAGAGCTAGAAGCTACCAGAGAAAGGGATAACAAGTGACAGAGGGAAAGGTATCCAGGGGGCCTGGAAGGCCCAGACTTACCACTCCAAAGGGAATACCATGGGGGGTACCTACATGCCGGAGCCAGGCCGCTCTGGTACTGACTGGAAGGATGGCCTGGTATTTATGTAAAGCAACAGCCAATCGGTATGAGGCTGGGGGCTGAAGCCGAACCCCATCAGAGATGCATATCAGGTGTGCCTGGCGTCATTGTACGGAGGCGTCCTGATTCGTAAGAGGTTTGCCGCCACGCCCAAAACCCGGACGCGCCCTCTCGAGGGTTGCGCCGGATCGGTAGCCAAGCCGGGCCCCAATAGGCCCAGAAAAGCGCGATCGCCCGCGGGACCAATGGGGAAGGGGGTCCCGCGGTGTTGGTCGCGTTAGGAAATAGAATAATTATGCAGGGCGCTTACTCCCAGGCGCGGCTGGCGCGCACGGGGGAGCGTCCTGCAAAGACGCGTCGCGGGTAGCGCAGTGCGTCACTAATGACCGCGGGACTTTAGGAAATCGAGTCCCGTGGGAGACGCCTGGTCATCCAAGAGGGATGACCTTGGGGGGGGGGAAAAACAAGTGGAGGGAGGCGGTGGATAGGGGGCAAGAGAGGGGTGGAGGGAAACAGAAAAGAGGAGGAGGGAAAAGACAAAAAAAAAAGAGAAAAAAGAGGCAGAAAAAAGGAGAGAAAAAAAAGGGAATTGACCAAAACAGAGACGAGCAGAGGAGAGAAAAGGGAAAGGGCGAGAAAAACACTTGAAGTGAGCAGAGAGGGAAGGGGGGGGGAAGAAAAAGGGTGGGAAATAGACACCGTGAAGGAGGGGATTGAGCAGGGGAGGGGGTGCAGCCAGGAGGGGCTGAGTAGATAAAGGAAGAAAGAATAAAGAAAGGGAAAGAGCCAAGATGCTGGGTGCCATTGGGGGTGCGGGGGGGGGAAAGAAAGGTTAAGAGGGAAAGGTGGGGACACAGGACATGTATAGAGACGCCAGGAAAAGTGGGGGAAAGGAGAGAGACACAGTGATAGGGGGAGGGGGAAAAAAAAAAAGAAGAAAAGGAGGAGGGGAAAGGGAAGAACAAGGGGAAAACGGCAAGAGAAGGGGGGAGAGAGAGGGAGACATACTAGAGGAGAAGAAGTGATGTGTGCAGATAAAGGAAGAAGGGGAATAACAAGGTTTAAGAAGGGAAGAGCGACAATAGCTTTATTCTCCGGGGAGACAGGGAAACTACTAAGGTAGGCAGGATTGCTGCCCTGGGCCAAAGACAAAAGTCCCACAGAGGGGCACTTCAGGGCCCGCGGAGTGCAGGATCATCAATAAAATTATCTGGTGCGTATTAAATGTTTAGAGGAGATTGTGTGAAGTCTCTCATTGAAGAAAGAAAACCAAGTCAGTGTCTGGTCGTCATCCTAAGGCTGACCACTGAATGTTGTAATTTAATCCTATGGTATCCGTTCGCAGCCTCCATATCCATCTCTGCTCATATAGTAGGAGTTTGTGTTTGGTATTGGTTGTTGTGGATTTTAATTGGTCCAGTACCACCCACTGCATGTGATCTGGATGGTGATTACTGGAAATATAGTGCTCTGTGAGTCTTGTAGCATCTCTTTTGCAACGGATGGTGCTCCTATGCTCGCAGATGCGTGTGCCCACTCTTCTTGTCGTCATCCCAATGTATCTCTTGTCACAGGGGCATGTGATCATGTACACCACATTTTTGCTATTGCAGTTCGTTAGTTGTCTAAGTTCCCAGCGTGTTTGTAATCCCAAGTCTAGTGTGAGTTTTTTTTTGGTAAAAGCGCAAACACTGCAGCTACCGCATGGGAAGTGTCCTTTGGGGGGGGAGGAAGGTCCCAGAGGGTCTTTTGTCTGCTTGTGGTGGGGTTTACCCGTGGGCGGGTATTTACGATCATATCCCGGATGCTTTTTGCCTTTCTGTAGGCATTCATCGGGATCTGAAAGGGAAGACCCCCAGAAGTGAGGATTTTCCAGTCTTGGTTTACTTTTATTTTTTTGTTTATTATTTTTTTTATCATATTGGACCATGGGTTGAACGTGGTCACACAGATCAATGTGTCTCCCTTGTCGGTTCTGCTCCTAGGATGCAGTAGAGTCTCCCTAGGGCTCACACGGGCGCGTTTGTCGGCTCTCCTCAGTAGGTGATCCGGGTATCCTCTCGCTCGAAGTTTGTCAGTGAGTTGTTGAGCATGTTTTTTGTAGTCCGTAAGTTCGGTACAATTCCCACTGGGAGGTTTTCCCTGAGGGAGCGTGGATGGAAGCTCTGGAACTGGAGGAGAGTGTTACGGTCGGTGGGTTTGTAATATACTTCTGTTACGAAGGAGCCATTTCTTTCAGTTATTAGTAGGTCAAGAAAGGAGACTGCCGGGTCGCCCAGCGTGGCTGTGAATCTTAAGAAGGGATTCAAGGTGTTTAACCAAGTGATAAAGGTGGTTGCTTCTTCCCTTGTGCCTCTCCAAATGATCAGGATATCATCGATGTATCTTTTCCATAACCTGATATGGTTGACGTGTGGGTTCTCTTCAGTGAGGACCATTTCTTTCTCGAAGTGGCCCACATATAGGCATGCCAGGCTCGGTGCAAAGGTACTCCCCATCAAGGTACCCTGGATCTGTAAGAAGTTCTTATCGAACTCAAAGAAATTTCTGGTAAGAGCCAGATGGGCTAGGTCCAGGATAAATTCTGGGGGGGGTGATGTAGTTCCAGACACCCCTGTTTAGTAGGTCACTGACCACTTCTAGAGTTGCCTCCTGTGGAATATTGGTATATAATGATTCCACATCCAATGTCAAGAGATGTTCTTTTTCTTTGTCAAATTCAAGGGTGTTTATTAGGGCGAGCACATCTGTCGTGTCTTTGAGGTACGTGGGAATTTGTTTCACCAATGGTTGAAGGAACCAGTCGCAAAATTGGGACAATGGTTCCAGAATGGAACCAATCCCGGAGACTATTGGTCTGCCCGGGGGTGGATGCTTGTTCTTATGGATTTTGGGCAGAATATAGAAGTACGGAGTTTTTGGGTCCCTCTTGGATGACCAGGCGTCTCCCACGGGACTCGATTTCCCAGAGTCCCGCGGTCATTAGTGATGCGCCGCGCTAGCTGCGACGCGTCATTGCAGGACGCTCCCCCGTGCGCGCCAGCCGCGCCGGGGAGTAAGCGCCCTGCATAATTATTCTATTTCCTAACGCGACCAACACCGCGGGACCCCCTTCCCCATTGGTCCCGCGGGCGATCGCGCTTTTCTGGGCCTAATAGGGCCTGGCTTGGCTACCGATCCGGCGCAACCCTCGAGAGGGCGCGTCCGGGTTTTGGGCGTGGCGGCAAACCTCTTACGAATCAGGACACCTCCGTACAATGACGCCAGGCACACCTGATATGCATCTCTGATGGGGTTCGGCTTCAGCCCCCAGCCTAATACGGATTGGCTGTTGCTTTACATAAATACCAGGCCAGCCTTCCAGTCAGTACCAGAGCGGCCTGGCTCCGGCATGTAGGTACCCCCCATGGTATTCCCTTTGGAGTGGTAAGTCTGTGCCTTCCAGGCCCCCTGGATACCTTTCCCTCTGTCACTTGTTATCCCTTTCTCTGGTAGCTTCTAGCTCTCCCTTGGCTTTCACCTTCTTGGTTCCTCTCTCTCCTCTTCTCCCCCTCTCCCCCCCCCTTTTTAGTTTTTTTCCCCCTTCTCTTTCCTCCTTTCTCTCACACTTGGTCCCCTCTTTTTTCTTTGTTCACTTCTCTCCTTTTGCCTCCCACCATCCCTAGCGGTCTATGCGCCCTCGTTCTTTTTCTTTCTTTCGTTCCTCCTTGCTAAATCTCTAATCTCCTCAGAGTGTGACTACAAGGGACCACCCCCCCCCCCCCCCCCCCCCCAAGGGCACTAGCCAGACCAGAGGCAAACAGCCCCCAACCCCGGGGTAAGTCACATTTGCATGCATGTGTGAGTGCCTTTTTACATCGTCACCTATTGCTGTGTTGTGTGCAGTGGTTTGCCACTTTTTCACTCTGAATAATTTGTGGTTTATTCACTAGCTATTATAGACCTACCCCTCTGTGAACTACTTGTTCAGGTAGGACATACACTATTCACTTTGAGCACCTCACTTACTGCGTGTGCTCCGACCCTGACGAATGCCCCTGACCTACCAGCACTTTGTGAGGGCAGAAACATGTTGGTCATACGTATTTCTTTTTAGACTCCAAGAGACATTATTCTCTAATGAGCCTCTCCCCCCTTGTTCTTAGCCTTACCAGCATGCACCCCCATTAAAACTAACAGTAGCCACTGGTGACATGTTTGGTAATTTTATTTTTCACCCATTCTGGATCTCTGTAATTATCCAGTCAGTTTAATTTCAGCACTCCCTCTGGCTCTTTTAACCAAGAGGTTGAGTCCGCCCAAGTAGTATCATCTTACTTGGGTGGGGCTAGATGGTCAAATGATGAAGCAAGACACTATTATGTGTGTGAGACCACCTAGTCCGTAAGGGAAATCCCCCTTCCCCCTGTAGGACAACACAGCACCCCCTTGCTTGGACATTTTCCGAACAATGATTTCGCCGCTTCAGGATCTTAAGCGACTTAACCAATACCGGTTACTGAAGGAAGACTGACCTAGTCCCACCCTCAGTTCCCACTACCCCACACCTTTAGTGATTATATAGATTTCTTTTGGGAGGTGGTGTGGGTTAGCAACACTCCCAGTGCTCTCCTTTTTTGTACGTTTACGCCTGACCTTCTGACACTGGTAGTGATAGATACCCGCTCCTAGAGGGTTTCCTTTAATGCAGCAATCTAGAAATTACATTTATCAATGTTTATTTTAATCTCTGTGGCTTAACGTTTAACAAAATCTTTAGCAAATCATGAAATTTATTTTTTTATTTATTTTTTACAAAAAGGCAAGTGATTTAGTGGAACTCCTTTTTTTCTGCTGTCTATTGGAGATTAATGCTGCTTACCTGTGGAATGCTTTTTTCCAGTATCAATCACATGCCTTCTGTAAGATGTAGGCATGGAGATCATCAGTTCTTTATTCATTTAGAAGTAGAAATCACCCCCATTGCTTTAATGTTAGAATTATCAATAGATTTGAAATGTAAAAAATTTGATTTTAAAACATCTATTAAAAAGTAAGCATTTGAAGCTGTATCCATATTCTCCAGCGAAATAAAGGAAGAGTTTTCTGTCAGATGGCTTCGGAAGCCCATCAACGTATCACAGGATACTCGGCTAAGAAGTCTCCTATCCTGTGAGAATCTCAGGCTGCTGTCTAAAGCCCTGTGCATGCCTGTAAACCCTGCAAACAGTGTGGTCCAAGAACCTGGGGAGAGTTTACTCACAAGATGGAGTTTGGCACCATTGATTTACGTGGCATCCAGTAGTCGTAGCACTGAATGTTCCTAGTGGTCCCATAAAGATGCCATTGCCACCCTGGAAACCGTATGTCGAGCCTTGTGCAAAAGCATCATAGCCCAGGCAGCCTTGGCATCAGTGGGAGCTCAGAAATGAATTATACTTCAATCCAAGAATTCCATCTTTCTTCACGAGTTCCAGTTTGTGGGAAAATGAAGGTATGTGCAGTCAGCTTTACCTTAGAGTTCTTTTATCCCTTTGTCAAACTCTATGCTCTGCAGGTAAGTGCCTCAATTAGGTTGAGGAAACATGAAGGGGCCGACCCTTAAGCCTTCCTGGGTGGAGTTCATGGACTAAAAAATAGAAACACAAGGCTAGGGAACTGAGGACTACGGCTAGATTAGGGGTATTCAGAACACTTGCATTGTGAGAGGGGGGAACCCTTAGTGACGTTGGATTAGAGAATTTGGTGAGAGATGCTGACAGTGAGATAATGTATACCACTCATGTGTATACATATACTCTGTCACTCTCGATACAAGAAAACCCTGGCAACAAAATTCTAACCAAAATGCAACCATCGGTCGCATTCGCATAGATTTAGTGGGAGGACACAAGGCCCAGAGCTAACGAAGAGTGGGTTATTTGAGTTAACAGCTGGTCCTACTTGTTGAAGGGTTCCCAAGACAGGGGTTTGAAGGGGTGCCTGAATGTAAACCGGAGAGTTTGGTCAAACAAACTCCTCATATACCAAGAAAAAACAAGGCATCAAAATAACTGAACGTGTTTCTGTGTGTTTCAACGTAGGCATGCACATCTTTTGCAGCTGAAGAGGTTCATATTACATGGATTTTAGTAGAAAAATAGTTTGCTAGCTCTTCCAAGAAAGTCAAGGCAATGGAAATATTTGCACATCAACATTCTTTAAAGTATTAGTGGCATTACTTCTGTTTTGGTAGTCGATTAGGCTTTACAGGTAGCACCTTTATTGTTACTGCATGTAGCAGTATCTGCTGATTTAACCGCTACACGCTACTCTTCATGACAATGGTGTGCTGCTTCTTTAGGCCGCTTTGTCCGTTTTCCAAGCTCCTCCTCCTACCGCTGAATACTTGTTTCAGGTGTTTGACGTAGTCGGCAGTGAGGGTGCAGTCAAGTCCAAAGAATCAGAGATCCAGAAATTACAGACTGGGAGGAGCTGCTGTAGGATCCGCCGAGGCCAAGTTAGTGTCAGTAACTTTGCTCATTTCCTCTTCTGAGAACCATAGGGAAGGTGACACAAGAACTGGGCTATGGTTCAAAAGCTCGGCCATAACTAAGGTTTGGTATGACCATGGAACCCTTGCCATGTCGCATATGCTAACCTTGCCCTTTTAAAGGTAGATGTGGTCCATCAGATCTCCCTCCTCATGCATCCATGGATGTTTTAGGACAAACCTAGGGTTGCACTATTAAGAGTGACACTTCTGAATGTTTAGGCGATGCAGCCCAAAAGTTAAGGTCGCCAGGTTGATTAAGGCTACGAAAGGAGCAACGAGTTCAGAAAAGTCCGTTTAAAAGGATGCGGTGGGGGGCGCAAGAGGCGATAAGCAGCAACAAATGTGTGTGAGTAGAAAGCCAAAAAAAAAAGACAATCCCAAATAGTTTCTTTAGGTGGAGAGGTTATGTCTTCACACAGAGTTTAGTCTTGAAGGCCAGAGGTAGACCACCCCCTTGCACAAAGGGTCGGTTAACTAGAAAGATTGCACCCCCTTGCTTTGAAAACTATAATGGTAGTAGGCATGCAAACAGTCGTCCTCCATCATTCCCTTACAGACAAGTTCATCTGTTAATGGCACAAATATTTTTTTATTTTTTTGCAAGGTATGCAATTGTTAAATTGCTTTACAAAGAGTCTGAACCTGAAGATTTCCCCGCCTCGGATTAATCACAGGCTGGGCTGGGTGGTACCCGTTGCGCCCGTCTCATTTTCCCAGATGACTAGTACAGTTCGTGCATTCATCCTGCCCCAGGGGCTGTCTGCTGAAGGCAGACTGGAAGACTGCCTAACCTTTAGTGTACGTGATTAGCACATAGTATAGTCTGAAGGAAGCCGCACTAAAGTTGTACTGTTCCTTTGGGGGTGGGGACAGCAGCACTGCTGTTGGAAAATATGCCTGCAAACTTGCCTCCTAAGACTTCGGCAACGCTTAGAGTCATATTGGTTATGTGCAAAACAGGCACTTTTATATCTGGCCTGGCCTGTAAAAGAGTGAGTGAGAGAGAAAGAGTGAAAATATACACATACATAACACCCTAGAGCTGCATTTCTCCCAATAAGGAGGCATTTATTTAAACAATAGCGTCGGTACTCTGGGACGTCTGGTCACCCTACTCATGCTGGAATATTCTTAGCTGGTATTAAGCAACCAATGGCATCTCTTTCCTTTTGCACCCAGTCTAGTTCAGCCTCCTTATGTTCGCAAAAAAAAGCAGATTCGAAAAAGCGCATTTGCCTGAAAGCTGTTCATCTGCAGTTGTTTAAACTCTCACAACAAGATTTAAGCATGGGATTGAAGGCCGGCAGAACAGATTGCTGCCACAGCAGTGTTTCGAGGCAGCAATCCAGGTTTTTCTCTTGTTTCATCCAGATGTGTTCTTCGAGAAGCAGTTACCATCCCCTTAGGCTGTACCTCATTATTCTTCTGTGTAAACTAAATTTAGTTCCTCTGGCTCAGTTGGAAGCTCTCCCGCAACACTTTAAAATTACGTTTTTTTCTATCTACTATTGAAAGTAATGATTTAGAGGAACCGTAACTTCCCCAGCCCTTTGCCACAGTAAGCAACAGTCCTTGCCCCGATTTCTAAATCCCCCTTTTTGTGCACTAAGATGCGCAGGTTGCTTGTTTCTGATCAGTGTGGTCTTTGGAAGTATGGGCCATTTATTTAAAAAAAAAAAAAAAAGTTTGATGCTTGCTGATATTTTTTTTCTCTACACTGTGATTTTTGTTTTTGTTTCTGCCCCGCTTCTCTCGTTAATCATAGTTGCTGTGCATCCTGTCTGCTACTTTAGAGTATAGGAGGTTTTGGATCGAAAGATTACCATTTACAGATTAAAGTTATGTTATTTAAATCCCTCTAAAATAATACTGTTTTGTGTGTGGTTTTCAAATCCCAAAACAACTCGTCTAAATTTGAAATTATATGCTAACTGCATCTTGGTCTCGGCTGCGACCCGATGGCCTTCCCGGCAGACTTCAATATTGAGTTTTTTTTTTTCCCAGAGTCGCTGATCCAAAACTTCATAGAAGTTCACCAGTGTCTACTGAGTTTTCTGTCTCTGTCGGACTCCCGTTTCACGGTAATTGCTTCCTCAAGTGACTGTAGCCAAGATGTAATTGTACACAACTTAAACAGACCTCAGGATCTGGCCTCTTCTAGTCTAGCGTTGTCAACGTGCCAGACTTTTTACAGTAGTGAGATTTCGCTTTGTTTACCGACTGTCTCTGAATTGATCGTTAGATTGAGAAAACAGTTTTTGTTGCAATTCTAGACGTTTCATTTAGTCTTCAGCGCAAAAGAAAGTTGTTTTGTCGGTTACATTAACCTCCATTTTCGACTTGAGTGCTTCACTATTTCCTATGTGCCGACTTTTTTGTTTCTTTATTCCCCTTTATTCTCAAATCACTTTGCCACAATCTAGCAAGAGTCTGCTGACTCAGAAATGAGACTTGCAAACATTCTAATAATAAACCGTGCAGTTTTTTGGGGGGAGGGGCGTGGGTTTTTTTTTGGGTGCTACTAAAATTAACATGCTTAACAATTGCAAGAGCAGGGTAGTGGCTAACACGAGGGATACCCAGATCGTCACTGGGATGATGTGAGAGATACTAAAATGATAGATGTATTGCTTGAATTAATTTCAGCCACTCGTAGTTTTCGTGGGCCCCAAACCAGTCCATCATTTTTTTGAGCCCGCCACGCCACCTCAGATACAATTCAGCCTTGGTCCTTCTCCAGTATGGACAGTTCAGCCCAAACTGCCAGGCATGGCCCTGTCTGAACAGGAACACAAGCCGTGTCAGTAGGATACAGCTGGAGTCCAAATGCAATTGAGCACGGGCCCCACGTCCAGTTTACGTATGGCGCTGATGTTCTGGCCACTTTCAAGGATGTGAGGTGCGTGGAATGCATGAGTTATTCCCCGTCCTACCAAGTTAGTTGTGAAAGGGTTTAGTGATCAGTTTTTGTGGATTTGCTGAGAGCGAACTTGCTTTGGCATTTCACGTTAACAGTGAAATAAACTTTTAGCATAAAGTGAAGTAGGTATTTCAGAGAATGAAAGTATGAATGTTTCCAAAAGTAATTTGTGGAAATTTAACCCGTTTCAGAAAGAGTGAATATATGTAATATTGGTACACCACATTTCAGTGGGCTGTCCAGCATCACTGTGCTTCAGCCAAGGGATTTCGAAGCATCCCTCCCAGGTTTTCAGCTCTTTCCTATAGAAATGAATTTTATTTGGTATTTACTGGTCTTTTATTCCGCTCTGTGATGTCTTTGCTGCCATTAGTCGTTGGTTTACATATTAATGCTGTTGTTCCATAATCAAAAGGTAGTTTTGACATTTTTTAACTTCCCAGCCACCACTTTCATCCTACATGGTTGTGCCCGAAGAATAAAAAATAAAATAAAAGGCATAATTTTGCCCTGGTTCACAGGGTGGCAAGTAAAGCCATTGTTCCTAAAGATGTCTTTGCACGCCAAGAGTAAACTATACTTATAGTTCTAATTATTCTGTTGTTTGATGAGGGCTAGACCGATTATTTTTGGATAATTTGTCTCTTCCTCTGCCCATTTCTAATGTGTTTTTCTCTGTAGGCTGAGGTATTTTCATTGTTCCACTTCCTGCTGAACCAGTTGTATGCCTCATTTTCCTGAGGTTCAGGCCATGCACATTTTATGAGCAGCTCACATGTATCCTCGTCCATGTCGCTTTAAAAAAAATCCAAGCTCCGACTCTCGGGAGAGAGCGAACTTGCCACTGTTTGCTGAATAAATAATTGTAAGTGCAGGGTTTCGCTTTTGTGGGGAACTTTGGTTTGCCCGGATCCCTTTGATTTCTCCCCCTCCGCCCACCCAGCCCCCCTTTCCTACAAAGTGTTTTGGCTACAGGGAGAATCAAGGAGCAGCAAACTGATGCCTAAAGCTATAGCCGCACATGGAATAAGCGTGCTGCGACCTGTGAATAACTCCTCCCTGAAGGCAGGGGTCCTTGGATAGCACGACATGTGCCCAGGTGCACGTGACGGGTCGAGAGCATACTAAGGCCTAATGTATCCTTTAGAGTTGGCTACATTGAATGCTGTTTCATTGGGTAATAGTAACACCTGTTATTTATATAGCTTAGATTTGACAGAAGTGTGTTATGAAGTGCCGGATAAAAAAAAACAAGTTATTTATATTGCTGTAATCACGAGAGGTGCTTTGTTAGTTTCTTCTCAAATTTCACACTTGTGAATACTGTAAGACATACACAATAGTCGTAGTAAGGAAAATCTATAAATATTACACTACTTGATTCACTTAAAAAAAACACTTGTCAAGCCGGTAAGAATCAAAATTGAGAAGTACAATTGGAAGAGGGCATACATAAACGTCAACAAATAATGGGTCTCTGTTGTTGAAACACTAGCTTCCAGAAATACTTGCAGCACCAGTGACAATACTATCTCATAATAAGGCATGAAAAAGAAAGCAGACAATCTCAAAAAAATAAAATTGGAAAAAATAACGGGACCATTGAATCGGCAAGATGGAGGTCACAATAGGAAATATTTGCTTTAAGGAGATGCTAGGGACTATTAATGATATACCCTTGGGAGAAGGCTAAGGGGGGACGTAGAGAACGAGTTACTTACGTCTTTATGTATGTCTGCTGTGCTTAAATACTTATTTTGTTTGTTCCATGATGATTTATTGCTACTTAAAACCGAGTTAACCTAGTACAGTATTGCTTACGCAGTGCTTCCAGATCTCACACGAGAGCTTGACCGCTGGTTTACAATTGATTATAGTAGATTTATTAGCATATGAGAGCTTTATAAACCTTTGGGCAGGTTGGAGCTTGATCAAAGAAATAAGCAGGTAGCGACTTCCAGACATAGTTGCAGCATGGATTGGTTGGTCTAAATTTCATGCTTCTGATTAAACATTTTCTGGAAGGGTCTGATCATTCAGCATTTATTCAACATACTGTTAGCTTCCGATTTCCCATGCCTTCATAGCATGATTTTACTGCTAGTAAACCTTCCTTGTGTATAATGCGGGAATAGAGATTTGTCACCGCAGTTTAGTGCTTTGATTTAAAAAAAAAAAAAAAAAAAAAATCTCAGTCAAGTAATTGTTGGTGTGAGCACCAAAATGTATAGCAACCACTCCTCTGGCAATCTTAATCCCAAATCAGCACACTTTTTATTTGTATTATGTTATGTATTATTTCATTTCTAGGACACATTCCCTGTCACACTACATTTTATGTGAAATGTGATGAGATACAAATTAATTGTCACAGGGCCACATTTGAAGGCCTTGAATTGTAAAATTTAAAGTTTTTTTAAATTTCATTTACTTAGACGTTTTTAAGAGTATAGTGCAACTTTCTATGGTCGCCCTATGCGTGTCTGATTTCAGTTGTACCAGCAGTAGCCTGGATGGTAGCACACGTCCAACTGAAAGGAGTTTTTGCTCGTAGCCAGTGTTCGTCACTCACTGCTACATAGTCTAACAAAAGTGGTCTGAACACCTTAAAAGTTTTTCTGAAGAACTGATGTGGTTTCTGTTCCAAAAGTCGGACTAAGGATGTTCACAATGTCAATCCTTGGACTTCCAGGACCTCCGTGTTTAGACTTTTAAAGTACTGTTGATTGATATGGCGTGATGTAGCAGTGTTTTCCAGGTTCTCTCATTTCTCCAGTACTTTGTGACCGTAGAGCAGTGCTTCCTAACCTTTTCAGTTCAGTGAACCCCATTTACTAATTTCTGGAACTCAAGGAGCCCCACTGAACCACAATTGGAATCCAGGCCCCTCCCCCCACTGAATCATTATTGGAAACTAGGGACCATGACCTAATCAATTTTGTTGAATTGTGTCACATAACAATACACAAAAACAAGCTTTCATCGTTAATTTAAAGAAAAAGGTAGGAGCTTTTCTAAGTTTAATTGAGGCCACCCATCATCCATACTATATTCTGTTGATTAACTTGCATTGGTCTCAATCTAAGTATACCTACTTAATTTTTAGCCTTCAATTTAAAATTCCTCCACCTTTGCATAACATTTTAAGCTGTTTAAAATTACATTTTTCTTTATTTAGATTCACTTTATTAATCTATTTGCTTTTTCAAGCAGTCATGGACCCACTAAGCAGTTGTTGCTGACCCTTAGGATTCCCCGTCCGCAGGTTAAGAATCACTTGTGTAGATAATGTTAAACTAAAATCTCAGCTTTACTGGGAGCCAATGAAGCTCTGCCAGGTTGGTCTTGCAAGATTGCAATTTTAGGTCGAAGCCTACCAAACAGAGCAGCTGTCTTGTTTGCTAACATCATCTTGGACATTCGGAAAGCTTCCCTGGAAATACATTCTCCCTTTGCCTACCATCGGCTTTGTGGTTTGTAACTCACATTTGCTTGCTCTCGGTTTGTTGGCTGAGTTTGTTTTAGGCTGTCCATCTTGAGTTCACCCCTTCTGTTTCCCAAACTCTCTTTACTGTATTCTTCCACCAGTACTGGATTTCTGTAAACAGGCCTTTAAACATTCTCATTCCGTAACATTTGCTGTGCATTCAAAGACCTAGGTTAGATGTCAGGTTCAGTCTTCCAAGGATCTTGGTGTTTACATTTCTTTCTCTGACTTAAAAGTGAGAGGATTTATGTGACAATCATGCTTGCTACTGGAAGAATGCTAGAAGAAGGCTGTTTTTTCTAGCACATAGCAACATTTAATTGTCTGTAAATGAACTGTGCAGATATTTCAGAATTTAAAAAGCACAAATGAAACCCTTTTTTTGGTAATTCTGAAGCGTGGTGGAAACTAATATTTTAATACGATCAAAACAAATGAACGCACTAAGTGATGACATTTCCACACATTGTTTTAAAATCTTATGTGTGTGCAAATGTAATGGTCATTTCAATTGCATGTGTTGTCTGTAATGGCAGTGTGCTACCACGCCATGCGTTTTCTACTCTACACCACTCCAAACTATGCAACTCCACTCTACACTGCATCACTGCACTCTAATCTGTACCATTGCACTCTATGGTACTTTACTATGTCTCTTCTTTACACTACTCTACTTTGCCAGTGCCCTCTACCCCCACTACTCTGCTGTGCACCACTACATTCTACACCACTCCACTCTGTGCTAATCTACTCTGCACCATGCCACTGCATTTTACTCTGTTTCACGCCACTCTACACCAGTGCATTCTAAGCCAATCTACTCTACCACTCCACCAGTGCACTCTGCCAATCCACTCTACGATGCATCACTCTACTCTGAAACAGTCTGCTCAATGCCAGTGCACTGTCACTCCTCTCTGCGCTGTTGCACTCTGTGTGCCACTGCACTCTACACAATGCACTCTACACCACTTTACTCAAAACCAATGCACTCTACACCACTTTACTCAAAACCAATGCACTCTATGCTAATCGAATCATCACCACTGCATTCTACGCCACTCTATTCTGCACAATTGTACTCTATGCCAATGCTCTCTAAGCCACTCTCCTCTGCATCCCTCTACACTACTGCATTCCACCCCAGTGCACTCTACGCCACTGCTTTCCATGCCAGTGCAATCTACGCTAGTCTACTGTACACCACTGCATTCTGATAGTTTACTGTGCAAAACTGCACTCTGCCACTGAACTCCACACTACTGTACTCTATGCTGCCCTACTCTAAGCCACTGCCCTCTACACCATTCTACTCGAAACCACTGCACTCTACGCCAATGCACTAAACACCACTTTACTCAAAACCAATGTACTCTACGCCAACTACTCTGCACTACTGCACTGTCCACTACTGTACTCAACAAAATTACGCCACTGCAAGCCAAGCCACTTTACACCATTGCACTCACTGCACCCTGCGCTACTCTATTCTGTGCCACTGCAGTCTACGCCACTCTACACTGCAAGACTGCACTTTCTGCCACTGAACTCAATGGCACTCTATTATGCACCGCTGCATGCTGTTCCAATTTACACCATTGTGCTCTACTTCACTGTCCTCTAAGACACTGTATTCTAGTATGCACTACTGTACTCTCCTGCTCTCTGCAACACTCTATGCCACTGCACTATACTCTACACCACTCAACTCTATGCCACTGTATGCCAAGGCACTCTACCCCAGTCCACTGTACATCACTCCATACCACTCTAATCTGTTCTGCATCATGGCGCTTCACACACCACTGCACTCTACACCACTCTACTGTACACCTCTGCACTCTACCCTACACCACTACGCTGTACCCATAACCACTCCACTCAATACCATTTCACTCTGTGCTACTGCACTTTACTCTGCACTACTGTACTCTGCACCACTGCACTCTACTCTGCACCATTCAACTCTATGCCATTCTATTGCATTCTATGCCAGTACACTCTATATCAAGGCACACCACTGATCTATTCTGCACTCTACACCACACTACTAAGCTCCAGTCCACTCTGCACTAGTCCACTCTATGCCACTTCACTCTACTCTGAAATCATCTACTGTGCGCCACTGCACTGTGTGCCACTGTACATCACTCTACATAACTTTACTCAAAACCAGTGCACTCTATTCCAGTCTACTCTGAATCACTGTACTTTTTGCCATTTAGGTCTAGGCCACTCTACGATATTCCACTCTGATGCTCTATATTGCTCTGCCGTGCCCCACTCTGTCCCCACAACTCTCTACTCTACAACACTACTCCACTATATGCAACGCACTCAATGCCACTCCATGCTACTTTACTCTGACACTGGCACTCTACTCTGCGCCACCCTGTCATTCTACTCTTCTACACTAAACCACCACAATCTACCTCGCTGTATGCCACTCTACTCTAAAAGACTACTCCACTCTATGCAACACCCTCTTTGATACTCCACTCTATTCCACTCCAACATTGCCACTCCACGAAACTCTACACCACTCATCCCAACTCCACACCCTTCCACTCTACAACACTCTAGTCACTCCACAACACTCCACTTCTCTCAGCTCCACACCACTCCATAGCACCCCACTCTACTCCACCTTATGAACCTGCACTCCATGTCACTCTCCTTTACCCCACTAAGCTTTAGCTATGCTGAACAGCAGTCACGCTGGTGTACACCATGGCTAAAACGTATTTCCAAAGCCAATAGCTCTTACATATGCAAGACTGGATGGCTTTGCCAGTGCTTATTGCAGATGCTGACCCACCCAGTTTTTGCATAATTTCTACCTATGAACGTTCTCGTAATCCAAATGTACAACGCATTACAGAACTTTAGTCACAAGGGATGGTTGCTACATCCCTGAAGGCAGTGCTAGGGAATGTAATGTAATGTAGTGGAGTCCTTTTAAGTATTTAACTCATTATATTTCTGCATTTTACTATGTCTAGTTTGGCTTTTAGGAGTTTCACTTTGTCATAATGTTTCATATTGTGTAGGAGTAAGGTTCTTCAGTTTTATGTGAAGCTGAACCTTCACTTTGTCCAATAAGAATCGATTTCTGAGCTAACCAGAATAATATTGGTATAAGGAAACGTTAATTCATTCCCTGGTTTTAACCATGCAAAGAGAGATTTTTCCCAGGATATTCTTTTAAAGTTTAGATTACCTTCAATATGTTGTATTATAATTGCCAAGACATTTTACAGCTAAGAATATACCAGGAGATGGGTCCAGAGCTATCCAACAGAGGGTCTTCATCTGGTCTGGGGAGGACTGCTATTGTAACCTATGGTTACTTTCATTGTAAATTTAATATTTTCACTGTTGGTGCAGGATTTCTTTTAGTTGTCGTCCGTGAATCATTTGTAGAGAGTCTGTTATTCACAATGTAGGTTTGTTTAGTGGGATTACTGTCCTTTGAATGCAGCATCATTAACGTCAGAGAACTGCTTTTGCAGTCCAATCACGTTATTCAAGCAAGTGGTTTATTATGGAGTACTTATTTTATTGGTCTCTCCATTTCTTGATGTTACACATGTTAAACAGGATTCCTCTATGAAGTGTCCAAAAACTGCACTAAGTTAGCCAATATCGTGAATAGGAGATGAATACTTTTCATGGAGTAAGCATTTCTGGGATGGTATAGTTTGTGTTCTTGTTTTGTGATTAAACATCTGAAAGCCAGTACCCTGGATACATAACATCAAGTTGGAATGATGTTTATTTCGAGAACTGGACGCCTTCTCAGGAGCAATGGTCATTCTAGTTATTGTATGTTTTTATTAATGAAGAAAGACTGAAATCCTCTGATTTGTCAGAAAGAAAGATCTGATTGCGCAAGGTGCAAAGTCATACATGTTTGCTGACTAGGGGAGAGCACTGTAGCCCTCATGGGTAGAGGATGAATGTTTTGCTGTCCTAAGTAAAGATTGCAAATATTGTTTACCATATGTCAGGCCATGCAAAGAGCAAGGGTAATGTTAGGAGGCACATTAGTTAAGCCTGGCCCTACCCTGATGATTTTGTTCCTTTGGAATCAGTCCATAGGACATGAGTGCCACTATGTTAATGCTAAGTCTGTACCAGAATCTTATTTACAAGGACCTAACTCAGTCTAGTAGAGAGTGGAGTGATACGAGACATTTTAATGAAAAAACAGGAAAGTCTGTTGGTTCACCCAAACATAGGCAGTAGAAAGATGGTTAGCAGGATCTAAGTCACTTCACCTCTAAAGTAACCAACACTGTCCACTTCTAAAGTAGCCACTTAAGAAACCTTGGCTAGCCATAAACCATATACAATCAAGTAGTCATACACAGATGGATGGAAATCTCACAATCCTATGCAAAGGGTGCCCATATTAAGGAACCATTGTAGTGCGTACTAATGGTAGAAGGCACTATACCAGTGCCAGTAAAATTATATTTCAAAAACCTACTAGATGTAAAGAATGCTTGATTCAAAGTCACTGCAGCTCTTCAACAAGGGATAAAAAAATCAGAATTTTCGGAAGATTCAGAGTCACATAGGATAAGTGACTGGACAGAAAAGTTAGTAAATGCATGTAATGTTTTACACAAGCTTCTGATGAATACTTCAAACTGCACATTCCTCACCTTGGACTATTTCCCTGGATCCAGAAACTTGCTCCTGCTTACCATGAGGAAGTGCCACACGGCTCCATTTTGGCTCTCGCACAATGGCATTCCCTACATTTTGACATCACTTCTTTCTTTCTGAGCAGTCTAATGCGGATCTGGAGCTCCGCTCCTAATCTTCTCAGTTTTCTGCTGATTCTTAAAAGGAATTCCATTGTCTTAGGGAATGATAACCTTACCAAACAGGTCTGCCTGCAGAAAAGAGGTGTTGGTCATGGACCCACATGAAGTATGTCTCTAGTGTCTAAGCTTGGGCCACAAATGTGCCCTCATGGATCCCCAGACAATCCGAGACCAGGATGCTAGCTATATGTCAACAAACACAAAAGGCCACAGCCTTTGAATAAGCCCCACTCCACTGCATGGACTTCTGTTACTGGGGCTCCTGCAAGTGGTCGGCCTCACACTCCTCTGGAAAGTTGAACTCGAAGTCCAGATGCAAACATAAAAAAGTTAATCTGGACTCCACTCCATCCCTTCACTCTCAACCTAAAGAAAAGGTGCATGGGGATTGAAGCCCTTAAGGAGTCCAAGCTGCAAATTTTTGGTCTGCCTCCGACTCCCTGTGGAATGCTTTCAGGTCCCAGTGATCTAAAGGGGCCCCACTCGGGTTACTCCTGGTGGATCCATTCTCTGTACAGTCTGACCTCCCCTTCCCCCGGGGACTGGTTACTGACATCAGTACAGATTTTCGCTCTGGGGCCTGTCTTTACTACGTCAACACCGTTGTGGGCGGCATCTGTGTTTGAAGAGGATCAGATATTGATATTGATGTTGGTCACCAAACTGACTTTGGCTCAATTTCAACCTATGTTGCTTTATGTAATGTCAAAAGCACAGCTAGTTGTCATGTACCCTGGCTCTTACCCATGCCTCTGCTATGTCATACACCCCAGCAGCGGCTCCTTATCTTTTTTGGCTCATTTGAACCCTATGCCAAAATAAGGACACTCCCAGAAGTTGATGATGGTGATGGGGGATGGCTTTCTTCTGCCTTTCTACAGAAATGGTGCCTTCAACATGGATTTACAGGACGTCAGTGGGCTTAACATCTTTCCTGAGTAGGGCTTAACTCTCTACTTTGAGCCAGAAACAGACAAAAGTGCCTAATTTGCATTGGTGGATGGAGAACTACTGGGGTACTGGATTTACAGTTGACTTCAGTTCATACCAAAAGGAACGTAATGACAGATAATACTGTCTGGGCCAGCTGCTTCTGAGCCCTTGCTCCCTTTTAATACTGCTCTCTGATACTGTGATGCCCACTTGGCTGAGGCCCTGCTCGCACCCACCTTTGAATAGGCAGGTAGATGGGCACCACAGACTGGCTTCTGTGACTCCGACTTTCTAACCAAACATCCTACTCCAGAGAGCCTGGTGGTACAGGCCTCAGCCTGTAAAGTGAATGCCAAATCATTCTTAACCCCCTCCTGTGGGTAGCGAGTCCAAGAGGATTGAGGCTTTTGGCAAATGTATGTTTTCCTCTGCCAGTCTAGGAACGTGGTCAGTAAATGCTGTTTGTTTACTGGTTTGCTATACACAGCGAGATACGGTCATCTTTCATGGATATGCCTTTTAAGGGATCATGCTTTTTTGGTGAGAAAGCAGACTCTGTTGGAACAATTTCAGGTAAGTAGAGCTACAGCATATTCCTTGGGTCTGTTGACCACTGACTAACAGTTTCCACACAAATTATTTCGGAGGGAGGCTATTGCAAAGGGTTGGCATATGTCTAGCAATAGTCTTCCGCAACCATTACAGCAGTCAACCCAGTTTTTTTGAAGCCATGGAGGTGGTAATTGCAGGCAGCACGTGGGCCAGCAGGGACATCAGTCCTCCCATTTCAGTTCCCCGGCTGCAATAGCCACCAAACCAATTTAGTTTGCCCTTTGTGGTTCATGCCACTCCAGTGGAAGGCCGAATCCATCATTTCTTACCAGGATACTTATCCATTGCATTCAGTAGATGGGTCTTATGATAGTTCAACATGTCTTTGACCTGCCTTTTCTTTTTGACCCACCAGATATTCTGCCTGCATCAGAGCGAATTTTAGACAAGCACCTGTCCATTTTACCACAAGAGGTGAGAGGTATCTCCAAGGGTGCTGTTGAGAGGGTACTGGACTCAGAAAGAAGAGAGAATTGTTACTCTACCTATACACTTGTTCCAAAGAAGGACGGGGAGTCTCAGACCTATTTTGTATTCAAAATGCTCAACCTGGTACAGACCCCATCTCCTGTGGCCCAGGCGACTGGATGGTGTCCGTATACCTGTGAAAACACATTTCCATATAGCTGTCCTGCAGTCTCGCAAATGTAATCTGTGGCTCAAGGTAGGCCAGGAGCATTTTCAGTTTGCTGTGCTCCCCTTCGGCCTCCCCGGCACCCGTCAGGTGTTCATGAAAGCAATGTGGTAGTAGCTGCCCATCTCCAGAGGTCAGGGGTACCAGTCTTCCCCTACCTTGATGACTGGCTGTTAAAGGTAGGCTTGGCTCACCACAATCTGTCTAGACTATATTCAGATGACCGTGACCCTCCTGACATTGGTGGTGTTAAATATTGAAGAACTGTTAACTCTCAAGGAGCTGAAGTCACACCTGATTACTTTTAAGCGGCTTCCAGTCATTAGACCTAACCTAGACAGTGCAGTCGAACCTGCTGTTTCAGCCTCTGTCGTGGATCACCATGAGAGCAGCTCTGAGGCTTCTGGGCCTCTTAGCCCTCTGAGTCCTCCTTGTCAGCTACACCACGGTGGCACGTGCAGGCTTTGCAATGGAATCTGGTTCCTGTGGGTGCAGCAACAAGGAAATCTGACAGATGTCATCTAGGTCTCATAGGAGATTGCTCGTAGTCTGCAGTGGTGGCTTCTCAAATACGCATAGTCGAGAGGCAGGCCCCTCTTTGTTCTCCACTCAGAGTTGACGATGGTGACCAGTGCTTCCTTGCTGGACTGGGCAGGCCATCTGGGGGCGGTGGAGATCAGAGGACTCTGGTCTTCAACAGAACAGAAACCATCTTTTGAATTTGTGAGCCATTCATATTGCTCTGAAGGCCTTCCTGCTGTCTATCAAGGGGGTGCTATTGCTTGTTCTGACAGACAACACCCCTGCAGTGTGGTATTACAGTAAGCAGAGCAGAATGGGGTCCTGTGCCAAGAGGTTCTGCACTCCTGATGTTAGTTGGATAACCAAGGCATTTTTATTACTGCGAACCACCTGGCATATTGACGTTTCCCCAAGAACACTCATAAGGAGAGGGATTCCGCCTGGAATTTAATGGAACATGGGACTATTTTACCTTCTTTCTGCCTGAGTTCTGAAAAGTATCAAGAACAGAGCTCAAGCTATCTTTGTGGCTCTATATTGGGCCAAAAGAATGCGGTACTTGGAAATTCTAGGCATGAGCATCTGTCCTCAGATTAGGCTACCACTTGGTGAGGATCTTTCTTCCACAGCAACATAGCAGGTTCCTCCACCCTAATCTGTACAATATACACCTACATGAATGGAGATTAAGTGGCAGTAACTGACTGTGTGATCTGCTGTCTGAGGTTGAGGGAGATCATCCTCTCCACCTTTTGTGAAATTCATTTATGCCAGGCACTGGGACAGGTTTGTGGCCTATTTGGCACTCATAAGACTGATTCCTTACAAGCAGAACTGTCACATATTGTGTATGTTTTATCTTTGGCCCAGGAAGGTCTTGCAGTGGCCACTATTAAAGGTTATTAGTCGGCCTTCAGACCTTTCTGCATTTACGGGTCAAACTGTCTTTGTTTAAATCAACTGTTGTGATGTGTGCCAAACATTTAATAAAACTCATGTTCCCTTCTAAACCGTTTGTGATGCCACAGTGAGGTCTTGATTCTGTCTTAACGCTTCCCATGTGTATGCCCTTACTTTATCATCAGTACCAAGCAAGCTTTAATACGCTTTCTGTAGCAGTTTGTGTTTTAAACGGCTGTCTCCTAGATCTGAATCCATGAAGGGTCGACCCAACCTTTCATAAATTGTGTACCAGCGAGTCATGTTAATATTTTGTTTTAAACAAGGCCCCAATAGGTTTTTCTTTCTTGTCTGAAAAGTAGGCAACAATAGATTGATTTATATGAGGATTATGCATGTTTTGAAATTGTGGAAAGACATTCAGTTGCCCACTAACTTTAGATATCATGAGAGATCATTCCACATGATAGATACCTGTGTAGCAAAAACTCAGCTGCTCGTGAAGACTGAAAGTGAGAAATCTCTGTACCAGGGTCAAAGAATGTGTGGGAATATGAGATATTGAGCAATCAGTGAAAAAGTGCATAAATAACTTTACATACTGTGCATAATGACTTGAATTTGTGCACATTTGCCTACCAAAAGCTAATGCATTGTTGCAGGTATTAGGGGAATCGGTTGGGGATAACTGGTACAATAGTATACTGGGAAGTAGCATTCCTAAAATGTTGCAAGTGGCCAATCTTATGCAGAGGCAACCTAGGTAACTAATAGTTACAGATATCCAGACAAGAAGACTCTAAACAGTCATGAGTCTTGAGACAGTGTGGAGAAATCCCAGAAATGCCGAAGTTGTGACTTGTGAGATTGAGGACGATTGGCACAATTTAAGGCACACGTTATTATCAGGCCCACAGTAGGCAAGTAGATATATTTGTGGGTCTTTAAATGCCATTTTAACTTAGCACCACTATGACACTGATTGAGCTGTAGAATAAATAAGTAGAACGTTTCATGCTTGTTGGAGGGGGTGGGGGGGGTATGTTCATACGGATGCTTGCACTGCTGTTGTACCACCTGCTGCCACAGTGGAAATGTGTGAGAATGGAAAGTTGCAGTGTTGCTCGCAATACCTTGTTTTGTGGGTTTGTAAAGCTCTACTAACCTTCCCACTACACAAAAGATACAACGTTTGACTTTGTGAGAACTTGCATGATAGTGTATGAGATTAATGAATTGAAAATGGGATTTGTATAGCGCAGACATATGCTCAAAAAGAGCTTCTGGGTATTGTTACTCGGTTAAAACTTCCTAATCGAAACCAGAAATAACAAGCATTTGCAATGCGATAGGTCTCACATTTGCTCGAGTTAGACTATTGGCATTGGAAATTCAGAACTGGACTTTTCTTGCTGCATAAATTGGTCAACCCTGCCTCATAATTTGGTCTTTTCGTGCTACATAATTCCAGTGGCCCTTCATATAACTAACACACTTCCATTTACCATCTTCTTCTATCTGCAACAAAACATAAATATTGCCATTTAGTATCCTAATTTAAATCTGCCATGCCAATTTCAATAGAATACCACTTTCACCACCCCACCAGCAGAGTTGCTGACTGGCTCACACAATTCCCTAAAAAAAGACAGCCATAAAGGAGTAACAAGGGAAATAAACAGGAAGGGTCATCCAAACATATCAAGTGTTCAAAAGTCATAGTGTAATACGGGTGCTAAGTTGGGCTGAATTATGGCCATAATTGTAATAAAGAGATTAAAACACATACAATGATCATAGAACTCTTTATCAGAAATTAAACTTTTGGCATTAGTCTCTTAATGTTCAAAACAGCCCCTAGAGGGCACCATAACGAAAATACAATTTGTAAGAAACATGGTCATGTAACCATATTTTTATCCCCAAGAGCGGAAAACCCCATGAAATAATTATAGAAGAAAGTAATGCAGTGTAACAATATACTTAGCCCCTAGAGGGCATTTTAGGGCTAGCAGGACTATTGCAATATTACAAGCAAGGCCTTTAAAGCAAAACTTCTCCAAGCTGTAAAACAAAAGTTGTAGCCATTAGAAAGCTTAAAAGACAGGTAATGGTGGGAGATGTTATTATTTTGGGGTACCCACTCACCTAGTATGGGGACCCAGAGATGATCTAGACAGAGTGTTTCGAAGGTGGTGTAATTGTCCTAGGACCACCGCAGGCTGAGTTATGAGCAAAAATGTTTTGTAAGAGTAATGCCCTGCAAAGCACTGTGGGACGAGTTTTCGTGCCACAAATATTAAAGTATGTTGACTGCAATGCTCAGAACAGCCCCTAGAGAACACCACAATAAAATAACATTTGGAAGAAACATGGTCATATAACTATGCAGTCTCTTCTTAAGGAGCATAACCACATAAAAAAAAGAATAAGAGCAAGTAATACAGTATAACTATTTAGCCCCAAGAAGACATAGTGCATAACGCGTTTTCTAGGCTAGGAGAAGTATTACAATTCTATTACC
Source organism: Pleurodeles waltl (assembly GCF_031143425.1). Lineage (NCBI taxonomy): Eukaryota > Metazoa > Chordata > Amphibia > Caudata > Salamandridae > Pleurodeles > Pleurodeles waltl. The sequence continues at coordinate 745,110,838 of NC_090444.1, read as the reverse complement.
AACAAGGCCCGTAAACCATAACTTTTAGCTGTAAAACAAAATCACAGGCTGTGAGTTATGAGCAAAAATGTTTTGTAGAAGTAATGCTCTGCAAAGCATTATGGGACATGTTTGCTGCCACAAATATTTTAATATGTTGATATGGCTATAATGCTTAGAACAGCCCTTAGAGGACACCACAATGAAAATAGCATTTGTAAGAACCATGGTCATGTAACTGTATTGTTAGCCCCTAGAGGGCATAACCACAGAAAAAATGGCAGAAGTAATGCAGTGCAACCATATATTTAGCCCCTAGAGGGCATAGTACTTTACGCATATTCAGGGAGAAGAGTCCCATAGTAGTGATATTACAAAGATGTCCCATAAAACACAACCTACTCTCAGCTGTATAACAAACGTTCCAGTCATGAGAAAGATTAAACAGACACTGAATGGTGGGAGAGGTTATTTTGGTGCCCCCACTAACCTAGTGTAGGGACCCAAAGATGATGTAGACCGAGCACGTTGGTGGTGGTCCCATTGCCCTAGGTCCATCACAGGCTGAATTATGAGCAAAAATGTTTTGTAAGAGTAATGCCCCCTAAAGCATTATGGGACATGTTTGCGTCCCACAAATATTTTAATATGTTGAAATGACTGTATTGCTTGGAACAGCCCCTAGAGGACATCACAAAGAAAATAGAATTTGTAAGAAACATGGTCATGTAACTGTATAGTTAGCCCCTGGAGGGCATAACCACACAACAAAACGACAAAGTAATACAGTGAGGTCATAGTACATTACACATATTCAGGGCTAACAGCCCTATAACGATATTACAAAGAAGGCCCTTAAAACACAACCTACTCTCAACTGTAAAACAAAAGTTCCAACCATGAGAAAGGTTAAACAAATGTTGACTGGTGGGTGGGAATGGGAATTATTTTGAGAGCCCCACTTACCTAGTGTAGGAACTCAAATATGATGTAGACATAAAGAGCACATTTTTGTGAACAATTTGGTGGTGGTCCCATTGTCCTACGACCTCCACAGGCTGAGTTATGAGCAACAATGTTTTGAAAAAGAATGCAAAAAATTATGGGACGAGTTCCCCTGAGTGCAGTGAATAGTGTAGTATCGGCTCTCCCGCTGTGCCGGGAGAGCTGCTTTCACTTTGAGGATTTCTGTTTTAGCAAAGCATTCACTAATTTCAAGTGTTTTAAGGGGAGAGCCACAAGAAATGACTGATTATGTAACTGTGAACAGTATGACCAGCACTCTAATACCGACGATCGAGTTCATGCTGTTGTGCCTGTTAGCGCTGTGAGCGCCATGGCTGCCATGCAGCACGAAGGGGAGAGACCAAATAAATAGTTCTTCCATGCTGAAGTATATAAGCAATCGTGCAATAATCCATGTAAGAGGGTCAGCATGCAAGGCGTGACAAAAACAGCCTCAAGGTGGGATAAACGTAAAGCAATTACCAATGACATCAAGTGATTTTTTTGAAAGGCAAGTCCATGAATGTGTGAAAGTGATGGGCGTGGTTAAAAGACCATAATACTTATAACAGGTCAAAGCGCTTGTGTGCTCGACCTAAAAAGGAGATCCTGATTAAACGAAAAGTTTAACTGGGTAAGCCTGCCTGAAGAGCCAAGTTTTCAGGCCTTTAAGAAAGAGGGACCATTTAGTGACGAGCAAAGGGCCAAGAGCAGGGTATTCCATAATTTAGCTCCCAGAAACTTCTGCCCCATCTAACACTTCGAAATCTGGGTAGCTGTACCACAACAGCATTCAAAGACCTCAGGGGACTTGTGGGGGGTGTAAAAAGAAAAGTATTCTGTAGACTGGTCAGACCAGCTTTATGGACAACTCTATGAATATGAGATGGCATTTTAAATTGAATGCGTTTCGAAACTGGGAGCCAGTGAAGGTCCTTCAGTCTAGCAAAGACAAAACATTGTTTATAAATGTTAAATAACAAACTGGCTGCGGCATGCTGATCAATCTGCAACCTGTTGAGTTTTTTCGCTATCCCCAAGCATTAGAATAGTTTTCTAGAGGTGACCAGTGCCTGACCCACAGTTTTAATGGCAAGACAAGAAAGGGGAGCACCTTATGAAGAGATTTAATACACCAATGCAAGTGTTTTTGACTGCTTGGATCTGCTGTAGAAAAGATAATCCTAGATGTGTACTGAATCGATCGGAACGTGGAGGGGCACCAAACTCTCTTGTCCACTAGTCATTTGTCTTAAGATAAGGATTTGAGGCAATAATTAAAAGTTCTGTTTTGTCAGAATTTAACTTTAGAAGGTTTGGGGACATCCAGATAGCCACTGATGTCAGATATTGGATGAATGTACATCTCATTTGCCCATCATTCATCATCAGTGGAACAATTATTTGGGGTCACCAGCATAGGAAAACACTTTGAAGCCATACCCCTTTAGACGTTTTGGAAGCATGGCCATACAGATGCTGAAGAGCATTGTGGTCAAAACAGAGTGCTGTGGTACACTGCAATCTCTTGGAACAGGAGTTGAAGAATAGGGGGCCAACCTAACAGCTTGTTGTCAGAGTTTAAGAAAATCGGTGAACCAGTGTTGTATTCGTGTCGTAGCGCTGCAGGCTGTTCCATGTGCAGTAGTCAAAATGGGTGGGATCGGAGGGGCACGATGTGCCACTACATTTAAATTTATGAAAAAATGTTCCCCTATTTTTATTTTCTTTTTTTAGGTAGCTGTCCCGATGTGGTTTATTCCGATATTAAATGCTTCTGCAAAAGGGTCATTCAGGAAGTTTTCTGTGATTTGAAACTATACTGCTTAACAATAAACAAGCCTTCTTGTGAGGGTGCCTGCTTGCCTGAAAGAAATGCAGATGTGTGCAACTGTTTAATCTGCAAATGTAAAGGGTGCTATACAGTCAATATTTTCTTTAATTGCTAGATTCACTTGAAGCTTTGCGATGACAGATTTCCTCTTTAGGAATGGTAGTGCAAGGAACTTACCAACTGAGCTGTGAAGTGCTTTCTTTTAAGGGAAAGCTATATTAAAAAAATGCATCCTGTGCAGTCTGTGTATTGCTAAACACTATAGTTTGGAAGCACCACTTTATCTTTTTGTGCATTGTGTAGCAGTTTACCCTACGCTTTGTGTAATGCAAGTTTACAATAATGACTTACATATTCACAGTGCTTTCTGTCGCAGGCTGTGGCCTTGTAGCACGTTAACTACACAAGTCACTATGCTCCACTGCACCAACCAAGATTTAAGTCTTTCTCTCTTTGGTTTCACCCAGAACTCCGTAGTGCATTAACTAACTGATGTTTCATAATGTACTATCTTACATTTGCCACTGATTAACTTAACTTATCCTTGGCAAATCCCTTCATCTGTCTGTGTCTTAGTGTACCTCCCAAGATAGGAGTGCTTCGAAAGTGGTGCAGCGCGGTTATTGAGCACTGTGTGCGCCGTAGTGCTGCTTCCGCTAAGCTCGCTGCTCGCCTCCCTCTGTTCCACCCTTCGCTCACCTCACCGACGCCCTCCTCGCTCACTGGGCAAACAGGGAAAATAAGCAGTTGTTCAAAAGCCAAAGCTGTTAGCTCTGTCAGTGCTTCTGAAATGTACAGATTTCTTTACCCTCCATTTGCTAGCGTGTCGCCATAAAGGCCTGTGGTTGAACCATCTGGTTTGCCTTGCTTTTCCGTATAAATTTGTGCCTTTTTTTGCAGTATTTGCGAATCTCCAATCAGACGTCACCGTGCAAAATCTCTCTCTGTATCTAGTCAGCCCTTGTTGGTTGCGGAAAGTAACACACAGGGCAGATCAAATCAACTCGCCTTTGTTTTAAGATGAACAGCTATATTTTGTGTAATGTGATTTATGTGTGATGTAAGGAAACGTCCTGCTAATGTTTGGGATCCTGGAGGGGGGAGCGTTACGCACACTAAACATCAGCAGCAGTGCTTGAAATGGAAAAATAGAAGTGCAGGTACTCTGTAGCAGGGTACCTGCTTGTTTCTGAAAAGTGCTGGTACTCCCCAATTAAAAGTATTACGTTTATCTTGAGAAGTGCAGGTACTCTCCATCTCAAAATAAAAAATTGCCGGTACTCAGTACCGGACAGTAGCGGCCCATTTAAAGCACTGATCAGCAGAAAACGAAAGCCCTCTGCTCTTACTCTGGAAGGAGCACCTTTGGATAGGGCCTAGGTCGTTAAATCCACCCTGCGCATAAGAAGGGCAAGCATAGCTGGGAAAGAGGCGAATTCCTTGCTTCTACTCAGCTGCCAGCCGTTTCTCTCTCCCTATTCTCTCATGCAGCGGCTGCTCTCTGTGAATGACCCCAGTTTACCTAGTTAATTTGAGAGAGGAGACAAACACGTGTCTTGGCAGTGGATTACTGTGGAAAGGTCACGCCCTTGGCTGCCAGACCGAAGAGGGTGAACGGAGCATGGAGTTCCTTAAATCACACTTTAGTAATCCGCTTTTGCCACCTTCTTAGCTTAATACGAGCAAGTAGAGAAAAGTTGTTTCAGTATTTTAAAAACTGAAACGGTATCTTTTTGATCCTGTATCAATTTGTAGTGTGTACGAGAGTCTTAAGGTAAACTATATCTCGGAAAGTTAGTAACTCTTAAGGTAAGCCGAACTTCGTAGAGCAAGCTTAGTATCCACGTAAAAATCGTCGAGAGGGCGCAGAAATGTTAAAGACAGTATACAATACTGTAGCAGTTAAAGAATTCCAGGGTCTGGTGATGTTGTTCAAAGGACTCACATTCATTGGCTTTATCCCTCAAGGATGATTGAGCACATATGTACAACTGATGGGGAACTTAAAAGAACCTTGTGCTTTAGCTCGTGGTATTTATAAGAGGTTGACCTGAAGGTTATCCACGTAGCTGATCATGGCAAAGGACACCCAGTCGAGTGTTGTTCGATCTCTTGCTGTGATTGAGGTACTATTTCACCTATCCCCATCTCATCTGATTTCCCAGTTGTTCTAAGCTGATTGCTGATAAACATCATTTGAAATGTGCTTGAATTGGGATGAAAATGAGTGGCACGAAGCACTGTTGTGTATAGGAGCTACACTATCCACAATCCCCATCTGCCATTCTTGTGTCCACTTCTCTGTTTCCACTTTCCAGCAGTTTGCAAGATTCGCACCTGGAGAGGAATGTCAGATTTCAGCAATTACATTTTGTTGCAGTCATTCACAGTGGAAGGCCGACTGCCTCAATCTGCCTTATTCAAACAGGGCTATTTCAGTGCTATCTGTCCAAAAGTCGATAACCTCTCAACACTCTCCAAAGGGATCTTAAGTGGATTTAGTCAGTCTCATTGATGACGAAATTATGTTTTTCAGCTGAATACCAACAGCACATCAAAACACTGCAGTGAACACAGTTACAACTGCTGTGTGCCACCGTGCTAAAATCATGCACACTTTTGCAGAGATTCTCTTAATTGTAATAATTGTATTTCATTAGGAACAGATGTGATATTATGGCAAAAACTGCCATCTTAGGTGCTCGGGAGACAGGTTCGAGTCTCTGCAATGGATCAACATCCTGTGATTCTAGGCAAACCACTTAATCTCTTGATGACCATGCTTTTGGGTCTCGTTTGTGCTGTATAAAACTGCAGCGCAAAAAAATATATTTTGTTGTGCTGCAGAAACCCCACTGCTGAAACAGTGAACAGCCATAAACTTACTTCTTATGGGCATCCTCAGAACCACTCTGCAAGAAGCAAAGAGAAAAGCACCCAGAGGGAAGTTCCACAAAGCCGTTGGCAGCACATTTGTTCTTAAAAGCCATGAAAAACAAGAGCTGTTAAAAATAAGTCACTGGAAATCTACCATTAATATTTGTTACAGTATTAACATTTATTAATGAGCCTGGTTAGATGTATTCTCTCCACAGCCCACACAGAGGTTGCTGTTATTGAAGCTGTTCGCCCTTAGCTCAATCCCTGCTCTGTCCCACATTCACGCAAAGCCCTGGCCCGGCTCACCTACACTTAAATTGACACTCAAGGTCTAACGGATACACAGCTAAACAGAGACCAAAAATTCAATACAGTGTGACTATACTGGGGCTTCTACTAAATCCATCAAGCAGTAAATATCGTCTGAAGCCAATGTAGGCTTTTATCTTTCCAGTTTGATGTGTGTCTGTGTGAAGCCTAAGTTCAGTGAATCATGTAATTCAGAGGCAGGCCTGCCTCATATACATATATATATATATATATATATATATATATATATATATATATATATATATATATATATATATATTTTTTTTTTTTAAGGTCATGTCTGAGACATACTGCACAGTGACAGACCATACAATGCAATGTCAGGCCATGCAATACCATACTATAATACTATACTCTACAATACAATGGCAGCCCATAACATAATAAACTCTACAATGACAGAACGTACCATACTGTACCATGACGGACCAAAACATACTATACTTTGCCACGGCAGACCATACATACACTATACTATACAATGGCAGGCCATACCATACTAAACTACCAGGACACACCATACCATACTATACAATGATAGGCCATACATACAATGACTGGCCGTGCCATATCCTATCATACTGTGACATGCCATTCCATTCTATACAATGCCATATCATACTATACAGTGACCGGCCATAACATATGACAGCCTATACCGTACAAAGACAGACCATAACATACTTTACTATATAGTTACTGACCATATCATACTATACAATGACAGAACATACCATACTACACTCTTCAAGGACATACCATAATAAACTCTACAATGACGTGCCATATTATACAGTGACGCACCATAGTATACAATGACAGGTCATAAAGTACTATGCTACACTCTACAATGACAGGCCATTCCATACTATAATCATACAAAGATGACATACCATACTATACAATGACTGACAACCCCATTCCATACAGTGACATCTGTAACATACCATACAATGATAGGCCATACCATAACATACTAAATAATGACATACCATACCACACTAATCTCTACAATGACAGGTCATAACATGACAGGCCATACCATAATATGTTTTACCATGACTGGCCATACCATACTATATATTCAATCGCAGGCCATACCAAACTATTCAGTGACCAGCCACACAATACTATACAATGACCAGCCATACCAAACTATACAATAACAGCCCATAATATACCATACGACAGCCTGTAGCATACCATACGACAACCGGTAGCATACCAAAGACAGGTCATACTATACCATACAAAGACAGGCCATACCATACTATACTACACAATGACAGCATATACCATGCTATAAATGACAGACCACACCATAGAAAACTATACGACAGGCCATGCCATGCCATGCTATTATTGCACAATTATAGACCACACAATAGCGTGCAATGAGAGGCCATACTATAACATAATACCATACAATGACCGGCCATACCTTACTATACAATGGCAGCCCTTACCATAAAATGAGGCCATACCATATTGTAGAATGACAGACTATACCATACCATACCATACCATTCTACAGAATGACAGAACATACAATTCTATACTACAGAATGACTGGCCATACCATGCCACGGAATGACAGGTCATACTATGTAATAGAATGGCAGACCGGCCATACCATACTACAGAATCAAATGACAGGCCATTGTATATTAAAACACACCACACACAAAAAAAAAAAAAAGCAAATAGTTCTGCATGGGCAAGACCCATTGGCTTTGCCAATGCTTGTTTCCTTTGCTGGCAAATCAGAGGCTCCATGGTAGTAGCAGAACAGGAATCTGATGCTGGACAGTGGATCCAGCAAGCCCTGATTCCTAACAAGGAGCCAAACAGAGCAGCAGGGCCAGATTTAAGTGGAAACTTCCAGCCCTCTCCCTGCTTCTTGAGAGGACTGAAAATACAGCCCTATTAGAAGCTGGGACACTGTTGGGGACCCTGACCCTGCTGCTCTGTGGCTCCATTGGCCTCAGGGATGCACAGATGTGCACCCTGACTGGCCAGTTTTAGCATATATGTATGGCTGCTTGAGACATGCACAGTATTTCTGCTGACCAAAAAGGCATTTACAATGCAATGGGTCTCGTTTTTACTCGAGTTAGAGTTATTAGTGTTGTAAATTCCTAATTGGACTTTTCTTGCCACATAAATAAAAAATGAAAAGTAAAACAGGTGACATAAGCAAGCCGACATACAGTGCCACGGCTGGCATGAGCGCATAGGAGAGAGACAAAAGAAAAAATAAATTTGCTGGTAGTCAAACGTATCGGCAAACGTGCAATTATCCATGTAACGGGGTCGATGGCCAAGGCGGTAACAAAACTGCCCCAAGGAGGGACAAACATAAAGCATTTACCAATTATAACAAAGGATTTTGTAGAGGCAAGCCCATGAACGAGTGATAGTGATGCGAGTGCGGTGGGCGTGGTTAAAAGCCCACTGATAGATTACAACAGCCCATAGTACTTGCGCGTCAACCTAAAAGGATTGTGCTAGTTAGAAGTAGCGGCCGGCAGTTTTAGGGGGGAGAGAGGGTGGGCGGTAATCACACTCATTCTTTCGCACGCACGCACACACATCCATTAACAACATTCATCAACATTCAAACATACACGCATGCACCAAACATTCATTTAAAAAGATCATACACTTAACTTCAGCCTCAGAGGTCCCAGGAGGGTTCGGACTGCTGCCTTCCCTCGCTGGCTGACCTTAGGTCAGCCAATGAGGGAAGGCAGCAGTCCCAACTTCATCACAGAGTGGGATGGGGTCAGTGAGACTGCTGATCCCACTCCATCTGTGATGCGGCGTCACTAATTGACACTCGCCCTGGGCGCTTCAGGGCTTTAACCTGAAGCACCCAGGTCGAAGTCAATGGGTGACGCTTCCCTCGTTACCCGGGTAGGGCCTCGAGGCACCTTTGCTGTCTCGAGGAGGTCACGCCCCCAGGAGCTGTGACCTCTTCAGCCCAGCAGAGTTAAGCCCAGGCAGCAGGAGTCTGCGCATGTCTGCTCCTGGCTGCGTCTCCTAGTTAGGGGATCATAGTTGAACTGCACCCCAATTTGTGCAATCCAAACCTCCATCTACAGAGTGCTGTGTTTTTAAACAACAATAGGTAGCTGATTCGTTTTTCAGTTCCCACCTCTTCCTCCCCCTGTCATCAGGAGCCAGGTGGGAAGGCTGAGGGCTGACTTGCACACTGCTGAGTTCATGAAAATACAAACGTTGAGTTTGTATAAACACTGCCAAAAATAATTATTACAAGTTAGTGCAAAGGCTTCCTGAACTATTTGGCTTCAGTGGCAGTGATATCCCAAGAAGCCCCTTGAAGAGGAGTCGCTCCTGCCACAATACCCTATCCTATAGTGGACCTTAAAAAATGCAGATTGTTCACTTAGGTCAGTTATTCGAACGTCATAGTGCCATAGGTTAGTAGCTACAAATCACATCCAATGCTAGCCCCAGACGGAAAATAAATCAAGCTATTGGCAAGACATAAGTTCCGCGCATTCTAAAGCTCTTCCCTGTTCTGCTCAATGATTACATATGGCACTCTGCTCAATGGCAGCTAGATCTTTACGCATTTGGGCAAGAATACTTTTGTTTCCATCCTGGGATCGTCATAATATTAAAGAGCATGGATGCAGTATCTCTGTCAGTGGGTGGGACCTTGGAACTGTTTTTTCGGTCGAAAAAACTCTTAAAAGTCAAATGGTTAATCTGGCTCAGCCTTTTCCTTTAAAATGAGCAGATAAAAAGATAACACTTAAATCGCATAAAGCAGCTTTATTTTTCTTAAAGGTTTATTTTGTGGTACGTTTTCTCCTCATTATGTTAAACTGTTTTATCCAGTGCACATCCCTCCGTTCTCATATTTCGAAATGAGCTTTCTGTTGACTTTTGGCATAAAAATGTTTTTGTTCAGTCTTCCAGTGCCATTTTGGGACAATCGTGCAGAACCTTTCATGATTGCAGCACAGATAACTTAGACGGCCTTTCAATTTTGGTGACACGCAGCACCATTTCTTAAAATGTGCTGTACACGAGTGCATTTGTATTTCACTTGTATTTTCTAAAAGCTGTTTTATACTCTGATATAAGCAACATAATAGGTAAGATGTTGCATTTAGATTCAAGATATTGCGTGTTCCGGTCTAGGCGATTACTTTATAAGATCAGTCTCATTTTCGTATTACATGCAATGTTTATCGTCGCGTACATAACAAATCCTGAATACTGTTTTTCTTAAAAAAATACTCGGCATTGGCTCACCCATAGCTCTCTAAGGCAGCCATTTACTGGTTGCGCAAACCCAACAGAAGTTTTGCTAAACATGTCGCTCTCCAGAAGATATCACATGGTTATACACATTCTATGTATTTTATTGGAAATCTTGAGTCTGTGATGGACTTCACTGACATGGCTTTTGATGACGTAAAAAAGGCAAGATTTCTACACTAAGAACGAAGCTACTAGGGGAATGTGATTGGTGTATTTTTTAAACATATTTTTTGCAAGTCTTTTTCTTCTGCCGCTTTTTGATGGCTCAGCTCTGTTCAAAGGACTCCGAAGCAAAGCTGAGCTTCATAGGTCCATTGTGGCTGAACCACAGGTGGTTTCCAGATCTGTGAACTTGAGGTTGGTGTCTAGACTACTTATTTGGTCCATCACGAACTTCAGCATTCACCATTGTGGTCTACCATCCTAACCTTGAATTCACAGCTCCTGAATACTTACTGTATGGCCAGGAGTCTTCCAGCATAGGCCTCATTGGCCTCAGACATGAACATTTTCAAGGAAGTGAAGACCTTTGAGGACATTTATTAATTTAAGTACATCAGCTTTTGTATTTAGATCATGGCAGGAAGAGACAGACTGTACTAGGTCATCTTAAATCTAGATATGTCTGCATTTCAGTTCTGTTAAATAGAAATTTACGAGCAAATACAACTTCGAGGAAATGCCCTCTACAACGTCCTTTTTTGCTAGTGTAGGCCTGAAGTCGTTATTCCCTCAGTAAAGAAGCTGCCCTTCTTGTTTGAATTATTCACAGCCAGTGATGGTCACTTGTGGTCACATCTCAGTACATTGTTTTTTGAACACAGTGCCACTTCAGATTAAATTAACCTTAATACTGCTCCTTTAGGAGCAGCCCAGCCCAAATTGGAGGATCAGTGGTAATTTGCATACGGTTGATTCTCTTCAAAACAGCAGACTGGTGTGGAAGGGGTGGGGAACTTATGCTGCTCTTTGTAGACATTTACTGATATTGACCCAGCTGCCCCACACAATTGTAGAATGCTTTACCAGTCGTCTTTCTGATGAATCTTAGTGCCTCCCAGTACATTTAAAAAGAGTAGTGTTACATTGTAGCAAACAATGAGTTAATATTGCTATCTAATGTTTGACATACTCCACAGACTTTAGTCATGACCAAAGAGGACGATTACTGTAGTAAGATCAGGGGCGTAGCTTGGGGGTAAGATTGGGGGAAGAGGCGGGGAGTTTCAGATTATACAATAATCACGTGGGTCTTTCATGTTAAAATAAATTATGAGAAGCACAGCATCGGGGAGGGTTATGAGGCAATGGAAAGGAAGGGGAGGGGGGATTGTTATGGGTACTTACAACTGATTATTTTGTAAAGTAACCAACCTGTTTTAAGATCTTCAAAACGGAGACAAGAGGGTATGTGTGCCTGTTTGTGTGTGTTTTTGCCTGTGCATGCAAAAATTCCTGGTGAAGTCTGACAAACACCTGACTGTACCTAACTGAAAGAACCTGTACCCAACTATTAGAGAGTTAATGTAATAGCTATACCCTTGAGTATGATAGACAGCCAAAATCTCAGCAAGTGAGGCTAAACTGTGAGGCACTTTAAGGGATGGGTATCCTCACTATAAGTGTCACATTCCTGTTAAACTTCTCTACGGTCATCTTACTAAAACTGGTGTATAGGATGTAGCGCACAGCTTTTTTTTTTCTCCCCAGAATCCTTCCCTCTTAAGCCAAGCGAGGAAAGAGTTCCCCCAGATACCTAAAGGTTGATTTGTGGATTGTGTTGTCTAACAGTCGTTGATGGCATCTGATTAATGTTGTTCTCGAGGTATGTGTGTGGACATTAGGATAGGGTTTCTAGGACCTGACGCCATGGAACCCAGTTGTACATACCTTTAGTGCTGATGTGGGACTTAGGAAGTATTTTTTTTTTCATTTACCTAAGCTGGATTTGGGGAACGGTTGTGAGTATGCCATCTTCTGATTAAATGGCATATGGTTGACTTGGTATAGGGTATTGTTGGTTTTTACCCTGTACATGTAGGGTTTGGATGAGAACTTGCTAACGTTTTAGGTTGATGGGACCACTGTATTCGGTATCAAGGACCCCAACAAAGTTCTATTTTTTGCTGCATGAATGCTTTTATAAATGTAGTTAACATGTTAACAATAACTGTCTTCCTGTTTAATGTATTTGTTCTACTTTTATGGTTTTAAGTGGCATACCTCCATTTCACTTCTAACAGTTTTAGGATTGTGTTCCATGAAACGGTAGTTGTGTGCCTTACATGTAGTTCTGTCCAGGGTTTGTAAGTATCAGCTTTTAAAGAGCATGATAAAGACTCCCAGCAACAATAATACATTTGCATCTTCAAAAAAACAATGTTTTTTGGGTCCGCATCCTTCAGATTGTTTAGTTTCATTGAACTGGTGCACGGTGGAGGTTGCTTTTCTTTCCATCCCAGTCCTTGAGTGGGAAGCTCCTACAGGCAACATAAACCACTGGATCAGGTAGTCTCTGGTCAGAGGGTATAAGTGTTAGAGCGACACCTTCATTCTTAAGTGTGTGACACAAAGCCTGAAAACACTGGGGCAACAGCACTAATACCTTTTACCTCTGTCTATAAAAGTGGGGGGGATTTATCCCAGGAAATGCTATGTTTGATTCACTTTTCCTGTCGCCTAATTGAATAGCGTGTACTAGTGCACATAAAGCAACTCAGGCATCTATCTTAAGTCCCCATGCTTCCCTAAAGGGGAGCAGAAGATAGATTTGTGGAGCGACGCATTGGTGAGATGCAAATAAACATGTACAGTTTTCACACATTCAAAAGGGAAAGCTTCTTGAAGCGTCCACACACAAACCAAGACTGTTTATGCTTTGACTCATACTTCTGACTTCAGAGCGGATATTATATTTTGTAGTCATTGCTAGCTTGTGCCCCGTTTATATGCACCCATTTGACTTGTCGCTCCAAAAACTCCTGCTGGCTGTCCCCAAGATCCAGATAAGTATTTGGGCATTAAAGTGTATTCACTGGAAACACAAGAGAAGGCCAACGGGTAGTAAAGAAGAAAAAAAGTACCAGGAAACTATTAGACATTAAGCATTTGTTAGCGTGGTGCAGCTGGTATCAAAGTATTTTGTTTTTGTTTTTTTCCGAAGCAGGCTATTACATATACAAAACCCATGTGCAGACGACTCGACCCTGTAGAAACCATTTGTAACTGGTCAGCTTGAATGTCTTGTAGAAGGAGGAAGGTACCTTTTGTCGGGACAAAATGAACGTTGCTGGTGTGCGCTCTGCAGAACAGATCTCTATTCTTGTCTGAGCCCACCTGCCCCTCACAGCACCAGAAGAACTTCCAGATCCCAACCTAGAATGATATATTAGGGATATTCCGGCAGCGAATGTGTGGCCACTTAGCCCGTGTTTGACCTCAGGTATGTTTCTTTTTTTACCAGCAATTAAAACGTGCTTACAGTTCCTGGGGTGGTGTGGGAAGGGAGGCTTTTGTATTCGTGTTTTTGGCTTAGCTCTCCTCTGACCAATGCATACACGGTTTCGGTTTTAATTAGCCAACATGTGGCTTCTGGGAAGCCCCCGGGCTCTTGTTTTGCAAAGTGCACTTCACTTAACCTCAGTCAGGAGGCTAGAATAGCTCTAAATGAGAACCAGGAAGGTAGATCCGACACGAGTGTTAAGAAACAGAAACAAGGTGCCTACTTCACTCTTGAAAAACAACCGGCTGGTATTAACCTAAAGAGGGACTTCGGCCTCGAACCCAGTGTGATATTTGTATGACTATATGTACGCTCACCAGACACGTGACTTTAATACCTCTGCTGCTGCAGTTTGCTCCTGTTGTTGACCCATGATTGGCTGCTCCGAAATGGCGTCACCTGCACAGAGGTTCATCCCTTTCTGGCACTGGCGTGCATGTTGACTTCTAAGCACAAATTGTACCAAACTACTGGTTTCTTACATAAATGACAGCTCCGAGGATTCTCACATGGGGCATTGGATTCGGAGTCAACAATTTAAAGAGTGCTAGTTACAGGCTGTGGCTTGCTGCTGCTATTGGTGTCTTTCTCCTCTTTTAAGCCCTCCTTGCCAAACCCGACCCTTGCCCATGACATAGCGGCGGAAACACCGCGGAATAATTAACGTTCTTGCCGAAGCTAATTTGCGTTTTGTTGCACTGTCCTGTTCTTATCGGCCGCTTTTAGTGGCCAGTCCTGCGTAAAAGGTCTGTGCGGTTATTTTCCTCGTGTCCTGATCTCACTTCACTGCTAAACTTGTGATGGATTGTTTGGACAGTGAGTGAATTACTGTTTTTAAAACTCAGTATAATTTTTTTTATACGTGGAACTTACGCAACTGCATACTTGAGGACCAGGGGCCTACTGTGAAGAGTGTGCTACCGAATGTGTGGAGATGATCCACACCTAGCCGAAAATAATGGTTCGATGGCATATGTTGCTGCAGATACACATGTGTGGCACAGTCCGCTGCCTGGTGTTGGGCTCGGAGTATTACAAGTTGTTTTTCTTCGAAGAAGTCTTTTTGGTCACGGGACCGAAGGACTCCTCCCTCTTTGGCTCCATTGCGCATGGGCGTCGACTCCATCTTAGATTGTTTTTTTCCGCTGTCGGGTTCGGACGTATTCCTTTTCGCTCCGTGTTTCGGTTCGGAAAGTTAGTCAGAATCTCGGAAGAAAGCGTCGGTATTGTTCCGTTCGGTATCGGGATAGTTAGGTACACCGATCATCGGAAGACTTTGGGGTAGTTTCGATCCCCCATCGGGGTCTGGTCGGCCCGACCGCGTGCGACATCGAAGCCGATGGAACGGACCCCGTTTCGTTTCTGCCCAAAATGTCACAGTAAGTATCCTTATACAGATCAGCACTTGGTCTGTAACTTGTGCTTGTCCCCCGAGCACAAGGAGGATACCTGTGAAGCCTGTCGAGCCTTCCGGTCCAGAAAAACACTCCGGGACCGAAGAGCCAGGCGTCAACAAATGGCGTCCACGTCGACAAAACAACGTTTCGACGAGGAAGAGGAAACATTCTCGGTTCCGGAATCAGAATCCGGAGACTCCGACGTCGAACAACAGCAACAAACCGTGAGTAAGACGTCGAAAAGTAAATCCATCGACAAACCGAAAGCCCAGGGGACGCCACTGCCAACAGGCCATGGCTCGACCCATAAAACAGGCGACCCATCGAAGGCGCCGAAAAAGGGCACGCCCATAGCGAAGACACCCGACTCCGGTCGAGGGACCGCCATGGAGCAACCTCGGAGCCGAGAAAGCGGCTCCGAGAGACAAAAACAAGATACTGGCACCAAAAAACATCGGCACCGAGAATCCATGCCGAAAGGAACAAAAATTCTGTCGGTGCCGAAACCGAAAAAAGATTCTCTCTCGGCGCCGAAAAATACCACACCTTCATCCTACTCAGAGGAACAAGGAATAAGTGGCCAAATGCACAGATTTGGACAAGAGCTCCAAAGTGTAGAATCGGACTACACACAAAAGAGACTGTACATCCAGCACGACACAGGGAAAATATCAACCCTTCCCCCAATCATGAGGAAAAGAAGGATCGAACTTCCAAAGGATGACGCACAACCACAAGCCAAAGTGGTTAAAAAAGTCACGCCTCCGCCCTCTCCACCACAGGCATCGCCGGCACAAACACCGCCACAAATGCACTCACCAGCGCAAACTACCATAAGTCATAACGATCAGGATCAAGACGCTTGGGACCTGTATGACACCCCAGTGCCGGACAATGATCCCGAGTCATACCCCACAAAGCCGTCACCGCCAGAGGACAGTACCTCATACTCGCAACTGGTGGCTAGGGCAGCAGAATTCCACAATGTCCAACTGCATTCCGATCCTATAGAGGATGATTTTTTATTTAACACCCTCTCGGCTACACACAGCCAATATCAATGTCTCCCAATGCTACCAGGGATGTTACGGCACGCAAAACAAATTTTTGAAGAGCCCGTAAAATCAAGAGCCATCACCCCAAGGGTGGATAAGAAATACAAACCACCACCCACAGACCCAGCGTTTATTACTTCGCAGTTACCACCTGACTCCGTGGTAGTAGGGGCAGCTCGCAAGAGAGCAAATTCACATACATCTGGCGACGCCCCACCTCCGGACAAAGAAAGCCGAAAATTTGATGCGGCAGGGAAAAGAGTAGCATCACAGGCAGCCAACCAGTGGCGCATCGCAAATTCACAAGCGCTGCTGGCCAGATATGACCGAGCACACTGGGACGAGATGCAACTTCTCGTAGACCATCTTCCCCAGGACTACCAAAAAAGGGCGCAGCAAATAGTGGAAGAGGGACAAACGATCTCAAACAATCAAATCCGCTCTTCACTAGACGCAGCCGATACTGCAGCGAGAACAGTCAACACTGCTGTCACCATAAGGAGACACGCTTGGCTACGCACTTCAGGCTTCAAACCTGAAATCCAGCAGGCTGTCCTTAATATGCCCTTCAACGAGAAACAACTTTTTGGCTCTGAAGTGGACACAGCCATTGAAAAACTTAAAAAGGACACAGACACGGCCAAGGCCATGGGCGCACTCTACTCCCCGCAGAGCAGAGGCTCTTTCAGAAAAACTCCATTTAGAGGGGGGTTTCGTGGCCAACCCACAGACACCACCAGCCAACAAACAAGAACCACACCATATCAGGGTTCCTTCCAAAGGGGAGGTTTCAGGGGATATCGGGGGGGTCAATTCCCAAGGAGTAGGGGAAGATTCCAGACTCCAAAAACACCTCCACCTAAACAGTGACTTTCAAGTCACGCAACCCCTTCACTCAACACCAGTGGGGGGAAGACTAAGCCAATTCTACCAATCTTGGCAACAGATTACAACAGACAATTGGGTATTAGCAATAATCCAACATGGCTATTGCATAGAATTCCACAACTTCCCACCAAACATCCCCCCCAAAACACGCACAATGTCACCACAACATTTAGAACTTTTAGGACTAGAAGTTCAAGCACTACTGCAAAAGGATGCAATAGAGTTAGTACCAGTACAACAAAAAAACACAGGAGTTTACTCCCTGTACTTTCTAATTCCAAAAAAAGACAAAACATTAAGACCAATATTAGATCTCAGGACACTAAATACCTACATCATATCGGACCATTTTCACATGGTCACACTACAAGACATCATTCCACTGCTCAAACAGCAAGATTACATGACCACATTAGACCTAAAGGATGCGTACTTTCATATACCAATACACCCTTCTCACAGAAAGTACCTACGGTTCGTATTCAAAGGAATACATTACCAATTCAAGGTGTTGCCATTCGGAATAACAACTGCACCAAGAGTGTTCACAAAATGTCTAGCAGTAGTAGCAGCACACATCAGGAGACAACAGATACATGTGTTCCCTTACCTAGACGATTGGCTAATCAAGACCAACACAGTAAAAAAATGCGCAAACGACACCACATTTGTCATACAAACCCTTCACAAACTGGGGTTTTCCATCAACTATACAAAATCACACCTAGAACCGTGTCAAACACAACAATATCTAGGAGCAACCATCAACACATCAAAAGGAATTGCCACTCCAAGTCCACAAAGAGTGCAGGCATTCCACAAGGTAATAAGTGCTATGTTTCCAAACCAAAAGATACAAGCAAAACATGTGCTAAAACTTCTAGGCATGATGTCATCATGCATAGCCATTGTCCCAAACGCAAGACTACACATGCGACCCTTACAACAGTGTCTAGCATCACAATGGTCACAGGCACAGGGTCAACTTCAAAATCTGGTGTTGGTAAACCGCCAAACATACCTCTCGCTTCTATGGTGGAACAGCAAAAATTTAAACAAAGGGCGGACATTTCAGGACCCAGTGCCTCAATACGTTATAACAACAGACGCTTCCATGACAGGGTGGGGAGCACACCTCAATCACCACAGCATTCAAGGACAATGGGATATACACGAAACAAAATTTCATATCAATTACCTAGAACTATTAGCAGTATTTCTAGCGTTAAAAGCCTTCCAACCCATAATAACACACAAATACATTCTTGTCAAAACAGACAACATGACAACAATGTATTATTTAAACAAACAAGGAGGAACACACTCAACACAATTGTGCCTCCTAACACAAAGAATTTGGCAGTGGGCGATTCACAACAACATTCGCCTAATAGCACAATTTATTCCAGGAATACAAAACCAACTAGCAGACAACCTTTCGCGAGACCACCAACAAGTCCACGAATGGGAAATTCACCCCCAAGTTCTGAACAAGTACTTTCAAATTTGGGGAACACCCCAGATAGATCTGTTCGCAACAAAAGAAAACTCAAAATGCCAAAACTTCGCATCCAGGTACCCACACCGCGAATCACAAGGCAATGCTCTATGGATGAGTTGGTCAGGGATATTTGCGTACGCTTTTCCCCCTCTCCCTCTCCTTCCATATCTAGTAAACAAGTTGAGTCAAAACCAACTCAAACTCATACTGATAGCACCCACATGGGCAAGACAACCTTGGTATACAACTCTACTAGACCTTTCACTAGTACCGCATGTCAAACTACCCAACAGGCCAGATCTGTTAACACAACACAAACAACAGATCAGGCATCCAAACCCAGCATCATTGAATCTGGCAATTTGGCTCCTGAAGTCCTAGAATTCGGACACTTAGACCTCACACAAGAATGCATGGAGGTCATAAAACAAGCTAGAAAACCTTCCACTAGACACTGCTATGCATCTAAGTGGAAAAGATTTGTTTACTACTGCCATTCCAATCAAATACAACCATTACATGCCTCTACTAAAGACATAGTAGGATACTTACTACATTTGCAAAAAGCAAATCTCGCTTTTTCATCTATAAAAATACACCTCGCAGCAATATCTGCTTACCTACAAACTACTCATTCATCGTCTCTATTTAGAATACCAGTTATTAAAGCATTCATGGAAGGGCTAAAAAGAATTATACCACCAAGAACACCACCAGTTCCTTCATGGAATCTTAACATCGTCTTAACAAGACTCATGGGTCCACCTTTCGAACCCATGCATTCCTGTGAAATGCAATATCTAACCTGGAAGGTCGCATTTCTCATTGCAATCACATCCCTCAGAAGAGTAAGTGAAATACAGGCATTTACCATACAAGAACCATTTATTCAAATACACAACAATAAAATAGTTCTAAGAACAAATCCAAAATTTCTGCCAAAAGTAATCTCACCATTCCATTTAAATCAAACAGTAGAATTGCCAGTGTTCTTCCCACAACCAAATTCTGTGGCTGAAAGGGCACTACATACATTAGACATCAAAAGAGCACTAATGTATTACATTGACAGAACAAAGCTAATCAGAAAAACAAAACAACTGTTCATAGCTTTTCAAAAACCACACATAGGAAATCCAATCTCTAAACAAGGCATTGCTAGATGGATAGTCAGATGCATTCAAACATGCTATCTTAAAGCCAAAAGAGAATTGCCTATTACACCAAAGGCACACTCAACCAGAAAGAAAGGTGCTACAATGGCCTTTCTAGGAAACATTCCTATGAGCGAAATATGTAAGGCTGCAACCTGGTCTACGCCTCACACGTTTACTAAACACTACTGTGTAGACGTACTAAATGCACAACAAGCTACAGTGGGCCAAGCTGTACTAAGAACATTATTCCAAACTACTTCAACTCCTACAGGCTAAACCACCGCTTTTAGGGGGAGGTAACTGCTTTATAATCTATGCCACACATGTGTATCTGCAGCAACATATGCCATCGAACTGAAAATGTCACTTACCCAGTGTACATCTGTTCGTGGCATTAGTCGCTGCAGATTCACATGTACCCTCCCACCTCCCCGGGAAGCCTGTAGCCGTTTAGAAGTAGATCATAAATCTTAAACATCTGAACATTTGTAAATAATTATTAGAAACTCTTAACGTACATACATATTCACTCCATTGCATGGGCACTATTTATACCAAACAACTCCATCCTCACCCTCTGCGGGGAAAACAATCTAAGATGGAGTCGACGCCCATGCGCAATGGAGCCAAAGAGGGAGGAGTCCTTCGGTCCCGTGACCAAAAAGACTTCTTCGAAGAAAAACAACTTGTAATACTCCGAGCCCAACACCAGGCAGCGGACTGTGCCACACATGTGAATCTGCAGCGACTAATGCCACGAACAGATGTACACTGGGTAAGTGACATTTTCATTATGCCCCACAGCCAAGGGGCTTTGTGGTACCCAAGGGCCAAAGGTACAATTGGTCACCCAAAAGTTCCTTCCTATTTGTCTTTTGGATTTCTCACTGTGGTTCAAAGCTCAGAAATACTCCTAAGTACAGCTTTCTGGTCGGACTGTGCCTGCTGTTTTCAGTGTTACATTACCAGACTTAAGTATCCTCATAAACATACCATTTGCATCACAGGACAGGAAGGAAAATGTCATACAATTTTTTTTTAATGGTAATTGTAAGATTCATTTCAACATCCACATTGAGTGGGGCAACCTCCCACAGCCAGATGTGGAACATTTTCAAATGTATTGATAGATAAATCTTGCCAATTCTCATTGTTTGCAGTCCCCTGGAGAATTAAGGAGCATTATGTTGCAGCTGTGCAGCGTAATAGATCACAAGGCATGAAACTCCTTTCTTGTGTCCCTTACCACCCCCAGTGGTTTCTAATTATCAGACTTTCCAGACTGCGAACAGTGTCACAAGTTCTGACATGAATTGATCTGTAACACATTTTGATGAGTCTGCCAGTCCTCACCAGCCTCCATGCCTTTGGAAATATTTTGGGTCTCAGCTGGCCAGTCCAGCCATGGGCTTACCACATTTAGGTTTAAGCATTTAGTGATTGAAAATAATTAAGCAACAACTGGTGCCTTCAGAAATAATTGAATAGAAAATTGAAATGAAGTAATACAGGACGGTCAGAAACCAAACACACTGTTCTTCGGAAAGGCATCCACAAAGATGGTAGATTTGATGGAAGATAATAAAGACTACCTAACATTTTAGCTACCTTTTTAAGTATTTCTCACAGTATTACCCTTCCCCTGAAGCTGGTCTTAGAATGATAAGCACTGATAAAGCAAGTGATAACATTTGAAAAACATGGAAAACATTTGAAATGTATTCCTACTGAACATTTAGTGCTCCAGTAGAGCTCACCCAGAACACATAGGAAGTGGATGTCTCCGATTTTGTCACACAATTGGGCCTGTTCTCCTCACAAAAAAAAGAGGGGACATGTAGGCATAGTTTCAATTGGGTCTTGGTGTACGTTGGGTAGGTGAGTAATAATATGAGGATCCATTGGACAACCGGTTGTGTGTACTAAGGGTGGAGTGAACTTATCAGAGAAAGAGAGCGGAGAACGCATGAGGTGATATGAGACACCTGGACTAGTGTCCCTTAAGGTTAGTAAGGTTGGGCCCTTTAACTTTGTAGTGGGGCGGGCAGAAACTGGCGAGGGGAGAGTTAGAAATGTGAAAGGGGAAAGTGAGTATAGAATGTTTTTGGGGAGTGGTGGAGGAGGAGTCTGCTCAGAGACTTCAGCTAGCTTTGTTGTATGTGTTACCAGCCCTCCTCTATCTTGTGCTCTCAAGCTGTCTCTTAGATAGCTTGAGGAACTCTTCATATGACTTACCAGTCCAGTGGCTTAGGGGTGTATTTTAAAGGACTCGTCTCTATCTGTACAGTCCACCAGTAGAATGTGCTGCTGAGTGACCATGCATTTGTCTTGCAGAGTCTCTGTTGCTCCAGTGCAGTGACTGTTTTCTGCATGCTGCTCTTCAGCAACCTCTCATGAATTCTTCTCCAGGAAGGCCTTCCTATATTGTGGCAATGTTACTGCACTACAAAACTGGTGTGGCTCGTTTCACAGTTAATCAGTTTCTTCTAGGCTATCTTATTTGCCCTATCAAATAAAATACCACTTTCTTATTGAGTTAATTTTGCATTGTGGTTGCTTTCCCTTTTGCTTTTGCTTCCTATATTGGCTTATATCTCCAGAAAGGTATCCAAACTTGGCAACCAATTGCACATTCAGGGAGGTGGACTGGAGGTTTTCTCTTCCATGCTTTAATGAAGCTAAAATATTTCCATATCTTAAGAATTTACCATTGGAAATCAGCATTAATGCAGATATCTCTCTCTGGCTTGATGTCCTCTGGCTGTAATTGTTCCCAGTATAATTTTGAAGGTGGAAGCTCATATTTAACTTGTGTGGATGGGGATCTGTGTGTGTGTGTGTGTGTGTGTGTGTGTGACACTTACCACAGGGTAGTTACAGTTAGGTCTTTGTTTCTATAGGAAAGCATTTTATGGTTTGCTAAGAACTTTGACAACCCATTTGAATAATATTCACAAAATTCTCTCCAAAAAAGTCCATCCACCTCCGCTCCTAACTGGAAAGCCTTGGGGTGATCTGTCAAGCGAAGGCCACGAAAAAGGATGGGGTCCCAAAACTCAATCTTTATGCATTTTTTATAGACTTCTTATGGGACACTATAGTGTGAAAACTGCTGAACTGGATTACACCAAATGTATCAGGAAGCCCTGGCACCCCTGCCTCCCCATAGCCCCTGTGGTAGTACAAGTGCCTCCCACACTGCCCACAAAAAAATGAAAAAGGTAAGTTGGGGCAGCGTTGGGTGGGGTCCCCTTGCTACCCATAAAACATAAAGGGCATTGCCTACTGAATTTTCTTTTAAATTTAAAAAAAAAAAAAAAAAAAGACAGCACTGTTTAAGGAATAGTAGAGAAAGTGATATGAGCGGAGAAACTGCTCATTCCATATTCACTGCTTCTCCCTAGGGAGTGGCCCATAATGCTTTGGGTACATAGTTTTATTTTTGGTTCCTGGTGATGCCCCAAAAAGAGGCGTTGACACTTCCAGTCTTTTTTTTTTTTTTTTTTTTACGTGTTCGGGGTGGGGGGCTGCAGGAAGTGCAGCAGCCCTACAGCAGTAGATATAAAGAAAAAATAGTTTCCTGGGTGATTAACACTATTAACCTGCGACAGCTTACTTTTTTTAAATTTTATTTGTATTTAAAGCACTCCTGGCTAGAGCATTATGCTCTTCAGCTGGAGTTATGAGCTCTGTTGTGGTTTGTAGATTGAGATTTATTTAAAGAAAGAATCAAACTTTTTATTTATTTTTAAAACAAAACATTTATTTTTGTGTGATCACTTATTACAAACTACACTGTGAGAATAAATAAAACATGCATTTGATTTCATTTTTGCTGTCTTTTTTTTATTTTTATTTTTACAAAGACAGTAGGCGCGCTTTATATATGTTACTATGTTGTCCCCTTCATAAAGCCAATAGGCCCAAAAACCTGGAGGTCTGCCGTATTTGAAATGGCACTGTTTATATTGTAACATTGCATAGCCAGCCCTACACACCTGTGGGGGGGTTTGTGTGCCAGGCCCTGTGTCCAACCCATTACAAGCCCCAACCCCCCAACCAGAGGTCAGGCCCTGTGGCCAACCCAATACAGTGCATCTGGGCAGGAGAATTACTTTACATACATTAATAAAATATTACTTTATATTAAAGCCTTAGTTCCTCACTGAAAAAAACAAACTGATGTGAAACTGACATAGGAATTGTAATTGTCTTACTTAACATTTTTAAAAACCTTTGAAATCCCCTGAAAAAAACAGAGGAAAGGAAAGTTAAAGTTAGTTGAAACTTATCAGTTAAAATGTACCATTTAAACTAACAAAGCCACTGAAATTCACCAGTTATCGTTATTTCAATTGACTATAACTCATGCCCTGAAGTAACTGTAACTCGCAATCTGGCCTTGCCCTGCTTACGACCTCACATATTAGAACACTCATGACATGTTCTGTGACATAATTAATAATATTGATGATCTCATCATTGATAACAATTCAGCACCTGCGTGCACTCACTGTTGACAAGCAGCACTCTACAAATCCACCTTACTTCAAGTTACATTGCAGTACTGACGGCAACTGAACTGACATCATTGACCACACTGTGCATGGATGGGGAAGCAAGTTAATAGTTGCTTATGGGCATAAGTTATAGTTACTTCAGAGAACTATAACCTGTGAATTTCAGTGGTTTTGTTAGTTTAAAAAAGTGTGTAATAACTGACATTTTTATCTTGCTTTATTGAACATGCCTTTAACTAAACATTTGTTTTTTTCGCTGAATATACATATGTATATAGCCCACTTTTACATAAAACTCCAATGCTAATTTTAATCAATTCATCCTACTTCTGCTCATTTTCACAATCCTACAGTTGCCACATTCTGTCTGATTTTTTCCCTTTCATGTCAATGAGGGCAAATTGCTGGTTTGTAGGTATGAATTTAAAGGAGATCTTATTTTGACCTGCTTATATTTACAAGTGAAGCCAACTACTTCAAAACATACATTACAGCAGTACTGTATTATATGACTTGTTTAGTATACTGCACAAGTGCCAGTGATGTGGGAACATCAGCTGAGAGAAGTTGGTAATTTAGGGCAAGTGATTATCCAGTTTCTTGGGCTCCACAAGCTAAGTAGATACATATTTTCTTGTTTTGCAGACCTCTTGGAAAAAGAGTCAAGAATATTAGGTGGTGTTTTCACACCACTGAATTGTGTTCTATTTTCTCAGTAGCAATCTTTTCATAATGCTTGAGCTATATGCAGATGTACATTCAGACTGAGGTCCTACCATTGCATTGTTTCTTTTTTATTTCTTGCTTTTAACTGTTGGCTTGCGAAGAATTATTATGTACTATACCTATACATAGAATGAATGTTTTGTCAGTTTATTACTTACGATTTGTTGTCTTTCTTGTCAGTCTCATTGGCTAACTTTTTATTCAATGGCTTGATTTCCTTTTTTTCTGGAAGAAATCACATCCATTCAGATCATTCTAGTATCCTATAAGCTACACCTGCAAGGGATGCACAATTCAATATACATACATCAGTGGTCATGATCCAAAAGATCACCTATCCATTAAAGTTCTCCTAGTTTTCCAAATTGCATCAAACCATATTGCATTAAGTTGATATTATTTCTAGAATTGGCAAATCCAAAGCCATCTGGAGATTTTTTCTGTAAAAGCTGTGTCAAAACCTTACCGAATTAACCTGTTTTTAACAGATAGCGCCTTTCACATTCTTTCATGTTGAATATTTTATTTTCTAGTGGGAAAATGTTGGTATTGACGTGTTTTGATTTTGAAAAATGTACCTTGTTACAAGTGTGGATGTACATATAACTTTTTCCAATGACTCGAATGTAATCCTGCACCTTGACAGCCAATAGAATTGATTGCAGATCTGGGAAGTCTATATCTAGTGTAACTTGACAAAATCTACATATTTCTTGCCAATATGACTCCACATTACAAAAAAAAAACATCTGTGGTTTCTGACTAGAGGATAGTGCTAAGCTAAGCTGTGGGTTTTGTTTGGACAGGCTTCCTTATACCTACATTAGGACAAAGGACTGGCAAAGGTCCATTCTAAGCTGATGATGCCATTTACATTAGAGGAATTTCATAGGGTGGTGAAACCCAACAAGCGGAAAAAAGTGTAGGGAAGATAGCCTTCTGACACAGTTTATAAAAAGAAAAAAAATCTAGGCTTGCCTTTTTTTCCTTGTGTTTGTACCTCCCCTGGAGCCAGGGCCAGTTTTAGCACTGGTTGCACCCAGTGCAACAATCTTTATTTGATGACCCCCCCTCACCCGCCACATGTGCTCCTCCTCCGATTCCCTCACTACCACCCTGCAGAAGTGGCCCACATCTCTCCATAGCCCCTCTCTCAAATACATTTTTTTTTTTTGTAAAGCACTAGCAAAGGCTGGCTTTACTAATCCACTCGGCTATCCACATAAAATACAGATCTGTCTTTGCAGTGGGCATATTAAACCTCTGCGCTACTTTGTGGTGAGCCAAAACTGCCTTGAGACAAAACTCCAATCTCTCTGTCTAGCAGGAACACTAATCACAAGGATTATCTTTACATTTTTATTGCTGCCAGAAAGCTGGACCCTCAAGGAACTCTGCATCAGGTCTTTTAAATCGTAAGTTATTGCGAAACACAGCACCCTTCCCCTTTCCAGGTCAGCGCCCAGTGCGGCCACACCGTTCGCACCTCCCTAAAGCCAGCCCAACCTGGAGCATTATTCCTTTACCATGATTTGATTGGATGGCTTGTTTCCTTCTACAGTCTGCATAAGGGAACTATCTTTTCTGTGAGAAGTCCGTGGAAAGCATGTTTTTCTTTCCTCTCTCCATGTGCTGCTTCACCTATTGCATCCCCTTGCCCCTGCACTTTCCGTGTTGCTCCTTTGGCCTCCCTGCTGATCTTTAAAACCACAGCCACGGTTATATATTTGCCAGGTATGTCTAAAGAGCAGCTTTTTTGGCTTTTTTTTATTGTCTGCCTTCCACATGTTGCATGAGAGCCCTAGTCTATGAACACAAGGCATGTTGAAATCAATGCTTATTTTCATCTGTAATATTTCCAGGGTGATCCTTTTCTGAATTCTCCTTGCTTTTACTACCTACCCTGAGTGCTGCAGATTAGTTTTATATCCGCTGTGTTTACGGTGCCGTGGCTGAAGTAGGACTAATTGAAAACAAGTGGAGCGTTTCATAACATCTGATCTGATGTACAATAACTCGTCCGCGTTTCAGGGATTTTGTAACACTGCTTTCAGGTCTTGTGCCAATTTTGTTCAGTCTTTAAACAACCAACCACTTTTAAGGAAGAAAAAAAAAAGTCTGTGAAAAAATGTAATCTTGCTTTATTTGCCTAACACCGAAACGGGGGAAGCATGTTAACGAAAGCACTACAAGGACAGCGTGCTTGTGTAAAAGTACAATTGGTCATTCTGATTTTTGTCCACCTACTTAATTCTTTTAATGTAGGATTACTTTTCCTAATCCCTTGTATAATCCTTCCATTTTATTGTACAGTTTGTGGATTTGTGGGGATGGCTTGTGATGACCCTTATGGGGTGCAGGTTACATAGTTGGCACACAAATTAGTTTGCAAAGCTCTGAAATTGTACATTGAAAGGTAGCAAAATTCCTTGGACAACTCAAGGTAAATGCATTGAGAAATAACTTGGCCTTGGATGGCAGTGTGTATCTGCACTTGCACATTTCTCTGGGAACATTGAGAATCAAAGACTCAAGGGGTGACGTGGGTCGCAATCACTTGAGTTGAAGGAACTCCGTGAAGAGGTAGATTTTAATGCCGTCTCACTTGCTGGAGTAATCAGGAGAGCATTCTTCCAGGGACCGACACTGTAGAGGGTAATGTGGAGTTTGCTTTGTTTTTGAAGTGCTTAACCATACTGTTTCAGAAGTTGAACTTAAGTGTGCCAGTCAAACTGTTATGGGCGCCCATGTGAAGGTCTCTGGATGTGGTTGAAACCTTGAAGTTTAGCTTTCTCTGCAACATAGAATGGAGAATTGTGGGATGAATAGTCCAACTATAAGTTTTATTGGAGACCTTCCTGTGGCCCATACACAGATTGTGAATGCTTGTGGTGCTCTGTTCTCACTGGGTGGTGGGATGGGAAAGTAGTGTAATGGGGTGGGTGGGGGTGTAAGGATCAGTTGAGCTGCAAGTAACCCTAACTGCTCTATGTGAAGTGCAGGTATGTGATGGGTAAAGTGTATGTATAAAGTAGAGGTTTAGGGGTTTTGTAAGGGTGAAAACAGGAGTGTGGATGTGACATTTGATGGCATACTGGCCTTGCCTGTTTGTCTCATCGCTTGGATGGTTGGGGAAAAGGGTTGGGAAACTAAGGGCCTCCGGGTCGTAGTTATAATACCCTAGGGAAGGGTGAGCACTGCCATTGCACTAAATGCCCCTTGACTTTACTCTGCGCCTCTGCATCACCCAACTGCATGGCACTCTGTTGTGCATCACTCTAATCTTCGCCAATTCACTCTGCACCCCTGCTCTCTACTCTGCACAACTCTAATCTACACCACCGCATTGTATGCCACTGATTTCAGTGCGACCTCACTCAATACCACTTTATACACACACACACACAAACCACTCTGCCACTCTAGTGTATGCTACTCAACACAACTCCACATTTACCACTCCAATACACAACACACACTGCTACTCCACTCTACCGCACTCTGTTCTTCGCCATTCCATTCTATGGTACTCCACTCAATTCTCCTCTAGGCCACTAACTTTTAGCCATGCTGAACAATAGCCACGCTGGTGTAAAACATGGCTAAAATACATTGGGAAAGTCAATAGCACTTGTGTAGGTGAAATTATTATCTTTGCCAATGCTTGTTGAATTCCAGACTCGAGGTACAGAGGTAGTGGGTTAAGAAAAACAGGTACATTGTCTACGTGATTAAATTAAAGAAAGTGTGGGAAGCAGAGTTTTGCTTCTTAACTTATCCACAGGACGTCAGCATGTATCCACAAGAAGTCTGTATGGAAGGACCCAGGATAGGAGAGTGTGGAACAAAGTGTTCTTCAGTGAGTAATAAGTCAGTGCGAGAAATGGAGTGAATGTGATGGTGATGGAAATGAGTAGAGTAGCAGAGTCCCAAAGTTGATTGTGGCCATGGAAGGTAGGTTGCAATAATTTAAGAAAAGATCACATTGCTCATCAGACTGATCACGTCGAACGAGAGAGGCCTTAATGACTATAGTGACCTGAAAAGGAAAAATCTGGAGAAAAAAAAGCTGGAGAGATTGCCCTGTTCTGAGTCTATCTATCATAGGAGGAACCTCTGAAGGTGTGAAAACTTCGGAAGGGTCTGATATTCTGTGTCTCATCGTACTTTACAGAAGTGTCGATATTGTTGGCAGGATAGGGTTTCTTTGGATGTAGATAAATGTGTTACAGATAAAAATGGTTAGTGTCTGATTCTTACAGAGAGTATGTGGTTTAGCTCTTATTGCGTTAAATACTGAGCCACTAATTCTAATCTTGAAGTCTTGCCTGTACCTCCCATTGTATGTGCAATCGTGCTCAATCTACAACCTTAGTACTAATGGATAAACTTGCACCATTCACTTCTGCTAGAGTTTTATACCTCTTGTATGAAACCTTTGGCGCTTGGTTCCTGCCGCTTCTCAATCTGGGAATAAAGTTTCAGAACTGTAAACCACATGTTCACTCTTAATTTAGCATATTTTAACGTGTTTCTGACTGAGCAATGTTAGAATCATTTTTTCAAAACATGAATAAACCTTTTCATCTTGGCACATATGCTGTTGTCATAGGCGAATGTTATTTTTTTTTTTACTCTAAGAAAAATTATTCCAAGATGGGCACCACGCCTGCACCTCATCCACCCATACAGGGTGGGGAGGAGAGAACTAAACATTGGCAAAGCCAATTGATTTCATTCTGAGAACTGCTAGCTTTGACAATACTTATTAGCAGAAAGTCAAGTTTCAGGTTTCGTTATCTAATGTACATATTCTGCTAGAGGTGCATTTTATTTTTACTTATTTAAGCTGATTTACTTTAGTCCCGAAACGATGATCGCCCACTAAATTATTTGCTAAAATAGTTTCGTTTGTCGCTTGACCGCTTCAAAACAGTTGAGAAAGGTAATAAAACTCTTAGTTTATTGACATTTTCTGTGGAGGGGGGATGGGGGAAGGTTGAGAGAGAGTGTGTTTGTGGGGGGGGGGGAGGTGTATGACAGCAGGAGAGGAAGGGTAAGTTATAAGCTACAAGAGATTCATTTTTATACCCTCGTGTAGTAGTAATAGTATTTTTGTTGACTATAGTTGGTTGAGATTTTTTTTAATGTTGCAAATCAAATGAATGCAGGGTGACAACGTGGATGTGAGATGCAAGATTAGCAGCCCGGGAGTGAGTGTAAATGTGGGTCGTACGAGGATAGGGTTGAGAAAACTGAACTTCGTAGACGCTGAAAGCGAGTGCAGTGTTGGTTACTGAGTTGTGATCCTGCTTAAACTGTGCTGACTGCAAACGAATGCAGCAGCACTGCGAGTATTTGTTTCTATATGCGTGTGTGTATATAGAGTTATATATAAAGTGTGTGTGTATATATATATATATATATATATATATATATATATATATATAGATATATAGATATATAGATATACACACGGACACAAATATATCTGTGTTTGAGAGAGAGATTCTGAGTTTTGTTTTAATTTCGTCCTGAAATTGGTAGCTTGTAATTTCGAGAAGTGTTTGCAATGGTTAATTTAGGAGCCATTGAGTCATTTGACACACAAAGCTTGTCTGGATCCTTCAGCACCTCCACTCCTCAAAGGTTTCCGCCACACAGCGTTTATTGGCCGTCCCATGTGCCCTATTTGTAATGCTATGCAACTCCTGTATGGTGTGTTAATGTTTTGTCCTGTATTGTATGTCAAAAATCATTCTGCAGGGACGTGAACAAGGTGTTTCGGAATAAACAAAAAAAGCTAAATTGTCTGCAACCAATGCAATTCGAAAATATTTTTTCGAAAATTGAGTAATGTGGTTTGGATGATTAATAGGTGCACCAATATTCTCTCACACAGTAGTCCTATTATGAGTCACTAACCAATGTTAAATCAGTGCTAAGGGAAGTGTAACTGTGCTGTTCTCAAGTAAGCAAAAAATACATTTTTCTCAAGCTAACGATTGGACTCCACTTGTTCAACTATATTTGTTCCAATGAGTGGTGCAAGTTCAATGATACTTCACGCCAAAAGGCAGTTAACACACGTACAACAAACGCAGTGGGTGATTAGCCACTTTCTTGAATCTTATTTAAGGTGGGGCGATGGTACTCTTAAATTTATTCAATTTTACTACATGTTATATGAAAGTTTCCAAAGAAACAAAAACGTGTTCATATGAAGGATTCCTTCTTAACAACGCACAGCAATAAATATTTCATCAATACTGGTTGACCGTCACAATACACTCTTTCAGGGTACACACCACCATAACAAGCAAACCTGATCCTAGCCGATAGGAAGTTGCGTATGTTGGTGGAAGTTCAAGTGTCTCTTTTTAAGGAAGATACTTTAATTTTCTTGGAGCATAAATAATCTATCAGTGAAGCCTAGTACCCTTAACATAATTAAAAAAATTTTTTTTTGCAGCAATCTTGAAATTGTTTTTGCTGCAATCATGACTTACTTCAGTCTTAAGTATATTGTCTGATAGTTTTTAGAATATTTGACAATGTTTGGTGAGGACGCTGTTTAGCTCTTTTGTTTTCCAGTGGTATACACGTTATGAAAAAATATCTCCAAGGCTCCCAGTTTGCATGTTTATGTAATACTGTTGTTCCCCTCGAACACTCCTTAATTAGATCCACTTTGCAGCCTGGTGGAGAGGGTAGAGGATATCCCATTATTTCTGGTCGTGGATAAACGTTTTAATGATGCTGCTATGTGCCTCCTCCTGGGCCACACAACTATCCAGATATTACCCATGTTTTAGGAGTGCCAGTGAGGGGTTTGGTACTCCCTTTCAACACAAGTATGGTAGAATTAAGCTTGATGGCAGTGGATATAAGAGATTATTACAGCTTCCAACCTTTGCCTAGCCTCTGCCACTGGCTCATAGCTTTTCTTTGATTATTGACATGGAAGGAAGTATGAAGGAGGCGTGGTGGCCTACCTATCCCTTCCCGCATCCTGTCTCACTGCATCCATGGATGAAATCTAAGTGAGAGGTGAGGTGTCACGTTGGATTGGAAGGATTTAGGATAGATCCCACTCACTCTTCCTTTCCAGTTCCCACTTAATTGTTCGATCCTTGTTAATGGGAGGAGTAGAGATGCCCAGAGGTTAGGCCCATTACACCCTCCCACCCTTTACAAGTAGTACCATTACCTCCTAATAGTCTGCTTTTTTGATTATTGGTGGGGGGGGGGTCAGCTGGGCTAGTATGGATGTTAGCGTGAATGTGCGACTTCATTGGCCTTAAAACCCTCAACCCATTGAAGAACAAGACAGGAGGATGCCTTAGGCATACAGCACTTTCTTGTGCTGTGTACTCTACCATCTCGTTGATCATTCTACTGTTGGTTAGACAAACCCTGATGTAAAATTGACAGCATAGTGGCAGGGACAGAGAGCAAGGAGGAGGATGGAGAAGGTGCCTGAAAGATAGTAGTCAGACAGGGCTCCAGTGGGAGAGACCGGTCAAGGCACCAGTGAGGAAGGCCAGGCAGATCACCAAAGGGAATAGAAACACATGATGGGTGAAAAAGGGGTTCGTTCAAGACTTGATGTGGATTAGTTGAAGAGGCGCACAGGACTGAGAAAAGGCAAGAATAAGGCCCCCAGTGGATGAGGAAACAAAGACAGTTTATGGATGAGAAAGTTCAACACAGGTGAATATGAGAGGAGCATATGATGAATGAGGTACAAGAAAGATGAGAGAGACTACCAAGGCACAAGAGAGGAGAGCAAGAAGCAAGGCAGATGAGTGATGGGATCTAGACAAGTGGTAAGAGAAAATACAGCTGCGCGGCCAGATGAGGAGGACAATTTATAGTCAATGAAAGGGGTGAGTGGAAGCACACTGGACGAGAGGTGTACGCGATATGATACGGATGAGAGGCAGCATGCCATGCATGAAAAGGGGGAAACAAGGCAAAAGACTTGAGAAGAAGAATCAGGAGGAGGGGGCTAAGGCAGGAGAGTAAAGTGAGAGGGGAGTGCAAGATACACAACAGATGAAAAGTGTGAAGCAACGCACATGATAGATGACCGAGGGGTCTGAGGCACCAAACTGGTAAGAGTGCAACAACACAGAAGATGGATCGGAGGAGAGCAAGGTGATAGACCAATGGGAGAAGGCAAGAGCACTTTGTATTAGAGAAGTCCAATGCACAGACTGATGATAGAGATCACCTCTAGATAAAGTCAGAATGAGAGGAGAGTGACATACAAACTGGATCACGGTGGGGAGTGTGTGGCAGGATAGGAGAGTGGACTAGGGCACAGGGAACAAGATAAATGAATGAAAGGGCCTAAAACACGAGGGTGTAGAGAGGATCAAGCCTTAATATGATTGGGACGGTAGAACCGAACCGTTAGATACTTGAGCAAGACAGAAGACTGACCAGCGAATGAAGAGCTGCAATAGTTTATTTGTGGTGGTGGGCCTCACTGGCACTTATTCTGGGGACCGAGACTCTTTGTCCCTTCTGTGGACATTTCCGGGAGAGACATCTCCATTTGCTCTTCATCCTCAAGGTTGTGGTCCACGAGGCATTTATTTATTTGCACTGCACTGTGGGTGATATGCCAAGTGGGCTCAGGTTCTGATCCAACCTGCAGTTTTAACATTGTTGTAGAAGGGTTGCCTAATGCATATAATTGTTATATAGAAATTTCAAACATTAAAACGATAGCAGCCACAGATTAAGCGTGGGCTCGATCATATGTAATGTACACCCAGCCTCCTTGGTTCATCTGTGAATGTGTGGTTGATAAAGAAGAATCCATATATGGGCCCTTCTCCCCATTGGCATGATGGCGTAAGGGAAGCAGAACAGAAAAGCCTATATAGTTTGTGGAATTTACTGGATAACAAAATGCTATTTTAAGGTCTGTACTTTAACCATTCAGGAGGAAAATATGGGCCTGTCACCCGCTGATGTCTTGAGAGTGCTGATGTTAAAAATATGGTTTTGATATGGTTCATTTACTACTCAGAAGGTTAGCACATACGACCCAAGGAGAAGTGCCCCAGATAAGGCCATTTGGCTTCAGTGGAATCTGAACTACATCCAGTTCATTGCCTGTGAGCACCTGAAACCATTGAAACGTCATACATACCTGTAATCCGGGAACTCGGAGGACCTAGGGCACCAGGTTTATGGTTTACCTTTTGCCATCGATATTGCCCAGTAGAGGAAAACTGAACGAAAGATGTTAATGTTTTGTAAAAATTGCAAATGATCTAAAAATTGAATTTACTGCGTAGTCTTAGTGACACATGGGACAAGAAAGGTCAGCCACCTTCCGTGTAGCAATGCCTTTCAGTCTGTCAGTGTTGAAAATATGAGATTGGTAGGTTACTGAAATCTGCAACAAAAGGACGGGTTCCACAGATCTACATTTTGACAGTTGAGATCCATTGAAAACTCATGCATTTCTGATGTTGTCAGGAGTAGGAGATTAAAGGGAATGAACTTCTCTACTGAAAAAGATTTTTGCGGGATAGCTAGAAAAAGCCCCCATCCCACCCCCCTCACTCTGCAATTGAAAGTTGAAGAAAAGAATATGCTTATTCCCACTCGTTGCCATACAGTGAGGGTGATAGAGGCATGGCTTGCACCAGTCATTTCCTGTGGTTTTACAGATTAAGAAACTTGCGGCCTTTATAGTTTCATGATGGTGACAGATGCATCAATGTTAAGAATGATTGCACCATACCATAACCCCTATGAAGATCTACATATGGTGGACTATTAAGAACAGCGTTTCTTTAGTTACTCTGTATGGACTAGTGTGTGTCTGTTTAATACAAATGACTAACTCAGCTCACATTTACCTTAGATCTTCAGCCTGCGAATAAATATTGATGTAGGTGCTACATAAGTAAATTGCCCTGATGTTGCCAGGGATGTCAAATGTGAAGCGTGCACAAAAAGACAAACAGAGATATGCTTGTATGAAAAACTTGGAGCAAAGTTTTGGGAATTTGCTGCCACAAAGTTCTAATAATATTCAGTAGTGAAAGGGTTAAGCCTGTAGCAAAACCAAAAGAAATGGTTTCAGTATTATGCTTGTGAAATTACATTTTCTCCAGGCATTAGAGGCACTACGAGTCTTTTGCACTTCTTTACCTTCTAATTGCGCGTGGTAAATGCAGTTATATTGTTTGCATAAACGTTTATTTTCTTTACTACGGAGGATTTTATTTGAACGCCTGTTCTTTTGTTGCAGGGATTCTTTGATGGACAGCCAGGAATCGCACACTACCATGTTGTGCTTCTTCACATGCTTCGATATGTTCTTCGCCTGGTTTGGAGGATGCAGTGACTGGTTGCCCCTGCAAAGGGACCTTTTGATATGAACTTCAGTGGAAGCCAGCAGACGAGGAGCGGTCTCGCAGTTATCTATGCAACAGATGGACTTTTTTCAGTCAAGACATGAAAAGGATTGCAGGGATGAGAGACCCCACTCCTCTCAACAGACTTGAACTGGGAATGTCGTCATGAGGCAGTGCAGTCCGTAAGCCATAGTTGATCTCCCGAAACTTGGCTCCACAAATGGTTTTGCAAAAACCTTTTTTATTAATAGAAACCCCTTTACTCTCAGATTTTCAAAAACTGTATTTTATGAAAAATAATGTTTTAACTAAAATTGTAAAAAGATTTTAAAGCATGCGTTTTTTGGGAAAGAGAAAAAAATCACAGAGACAGTGTGTCTCTCGCAGGCTAACCTGAGCCAACTGTTCTGCAAGCTGCCTTTGCTTTTACAGTCAAAATACACAAACTGTCATTGTATTTCACATGACCGAAAGGTCGTGGTACTTGTTGATTTTAATATTCATTACCGGTATTAAGCCTGAGAGGAGCACTGTTATGGATTAAGTCTGCTGGAGTTTTTTCCGCTCTTGGATTGTTACTGACTTCCGATTGTCTTGAATTGTGTTTTATATTACTAAGGATATATTGCATTGAACAAATTCCTCACCTTGTGATCCTTGAAGGATGCTCCTCTGCCGCACTGCGCCTGTGGGGCATACTTCGCTACCTGTCACAATGCTTACAGTGTTGTCCGTGCTAGGGACTGGAATCTTTTGTAAATCCTGCAGCTTTCTTATGTTCTGCTTGCACTGGTACTAGGGAATGCTGCAGTGCACATTGGTTGGATTACATAAAATGCCCCACCAGAGGTGGACATCTTATAGGTTATGCTACGATGAGTACGTGGAGGTCGCAACTATCTTGTCCACATAAACACACCCACAGCACAATCTTATGTGTGGAACGGTTAGAGTAAGTAGTTTTAATTCACTAACATGCACCCTCCAAGTTTCGCTTTCTCAATAATGCAGAGGATCCATGTATCTTCCTTCCGTTCTAAGACTGTGGAATGTGAAATTTGTGGCGAATCCAGGGAAAGTGCCACCTCAAAGAGTTCTCTGGTGTTGCTGATACACGACACAGATCTACATCTCAAACATGAAAGACTCTGCAGACTGCAATCATGTAAAAAAAAGTGTTTTGTAGTTTCTTAGGAAACCTTTTCTGTACATTGGATAAGTTTATATGTATGTGTTTTTGTGTGGGGGAGAGGTTTAGCATTGATCAGGATTGCAGTGTGTAATGTTTCTCTTGTCTTCCATGTGCTTCTTTGCCCAAATCTGAGATTTGGCATTGATGCTCTTGCACTCTTCTTTTGCCATTGTTTACTTTACACTTTTGCATGTATGCACTTTCCCTTGGTGGGCCTGGGTTGCCCCAGCCCTAGGCCTACCAGTATACCCACAGATGAGTAGGTCAGCATTCATTTTCCAGAATTATAATCTCTTAATTACAGATAGGATGGAAAAACAGGTAGACTAAAATGATCATGATTATGCAATACTCAAGATCTTTAATCTAGATGTCTTTTTACCTATTTGTGCCTTCAAGCTATGCCTGGAAGTACCATGGGCAGTTACATTTTTTCTATTGTTGTTTTTCAGTTGACGGCCCTTGAACGTGTGAGTGCCCATCCTTCTAAAAAGCTGTAATCTTTTCACCTTAAAGTGGGTAGACTCTACAGTTTTTTTTTTAACTACACCTCCCACCAGAACAGTACTTCAGACTTAAGTTTGAGATTTATGGAATACTTGTGCTTAGTGTATCACATCCTGGAGTGGAGAGAGATTTAAAATGCGTGACTCATTACTTGAGCATACATACTTTCACTTAAAGATGCACTTCTGCCAAAGAAATACATTTCCACTATGGAACTTTACTGCCCTCCCAGGACCATTTTTAGATCTGACACAAGTGTTACAAATTTACCCCTCACCCCATGCGTAGCTCTTTGATGTACCACTCTGCTCACTATTCAGGGTTTGTATTGCAGCACATAAGGGACTATTTTACATCTCAAAAGTACAGTTCTATTTATCTAGTCATTGAATACTGTCACAATTGCTTTGTATAGAGAAAGCAATCATTATGCTTTCTTTCTTTTTTAGCCTGACATCGTATTTTTGACTGCAAGAGGGCTTCCCAAGCAGGATAAACAAATATTGGCAAAACAATATGTCCAGACATGCACAAATGCATTTTGCCTGCTTTCACACATTAAGGCCAGACTTATTGGCTTAGCCACCACTCGTTCCAACATGTTATGGACTCTGCTAGGAAACGCCCGTCTTTGTAGCAGGTTGCTAAAAACTGAATTCTAGGTACGTGACCAAAGGCAATCAGGACTGCCCCCATTAGTGAGATGAGCATGCTTGCCTTGCTCTTTCCCTCCTCCTTCATCACATACTTTTTTCAGAGAAAAAAACGTATTGGTCATAGAATCTAGATATGGACCACTAGGAAACTAAACAAGCAACCACTTCGTTGGGAAATCTAAACTAGACATCTTGCTAGTTGCTTTGCACATGTAGGCTTCTCTCCCTCCCTGTGTTAGGAAGATTGGGACTAATCTGCTAATGAAATTACAACAGTGTCTTAGCACCATTTAATGTTTTACTCTGCATGTAGACCACTTCCAAGCATTGCGGACTTCATTGAGGGCATAGATGCCATTATGTGTGCTGCACCTTTATTATACCTTTGGTGGTATTCACCTGCTGAAGAAACACCTTATGGTACCCACTGCTTCAGTCGAGTGAGAATAGTTGCACCCATGTCTTCCAAATTGCCTTAGGACAGATATTGTGCCTTAGCAGCATTACCTCTCTCAGTGTTCCTTTTAGGTTGTGATCAAAGGCATTAAGGCACGAAAACAAGTCAGAGCTGTGGTCGACAAGAGTATCTTCATAATTGTACATTTGTTTTTCCAGTTCAAAGCTGAAAATGATTTTGTAGAATCTTGATTAATTGAGAAGTAATATTCATGTACACAAGAAAAAATGAATTCCAGGAGTTTTGATCAAGGAGCTATTGTTTTCAGCAATTGTAGATATGCTTATTTATCAGTTTTGTCAATTTTCCTTTTATGAACTGAGCCAAATATCTCTGTGCATTTTTCCTCTCCTTTCCATCTTTAACTGTTGTATTGTAAGTTTTGTATAAAAATAAGAATTACTGTTTTTTTCAACAATTTATAAAGTTTATAGGCTGTACATAATGTACATTCTTAAATTCTGTAATTAATGCAGTCTACTGTTCTGTGATGCTGTATCTCTTATCGAATTGTCTATTTATTTTCTGCTTATTTAACTATTGGGTTATGTTTATTTTATTGATGATTTTATGATAGATCAGTCCTCAACACTGTGCCACATAAGTGCAGTGTCTTCATCACTGGCATTCTGTTTATTTTTCTGTTATATGACATGGTCCCTTTTAGTTAAATTTGGTTGACGCTTGCTTTTCCGATGAGTTTAGGAATAAATGATGATCCATGAGCAGAAAACAATGCACTGCACTAAGACCAAGCACTGCATAATTTATCTTTGAATTGTCCCTGTGCCTTCATCACCACCTCTGTAAACCTACCTTGCCTCTTTGGTCAAGGCTCATCCGTTTTCTCAGTTAGTCTCCCAGAACTAAGATCAGCTGAGGATGCCCTCTAAGGATTATTATAAAATCGAAACAAAGAAGCACTGAGGCCAGTCTTACAAAATCCCAAATTATATCTCTTGGGAATCATCTTCCAGTGACTTTGTATGGTGCAGTAGTGGAGTTGGTAACTTGAAAACAGTACCTTGACTTCATGCCATTGGCAGATGAATACTCAGGTCATTTTGTTGCTTGCTAAGAAACAATGGTTTCTGGTGTATGAGCATTTTAGCTCGCGTTCCATGCGATAATTGATATAGCTGTTGTTGATCCATGATGTGCCAATTTACATTATAAGTGCACAGGAAGGCACACCTATGCACTGTTAGAGGTATTCGAC
This sequence comes from Pleurodeles waltl, assembly GCF_031143425.1. Taxonomy (NCBI): domain Eukaryota; kingdom Metazoa; phylum Chordata; class Amphibia; order Caudata; family Salamandridae; genus Pleurodeles; species Pleurodeles waltl. The sequence continues at coordinate 745,071,352 of NC_090444.1, read as the reverse complement.
AACAGTTGTGTAATTCTAATTACTCTATTTTTGTGAATAACACGCTTAATGCTCTTTCACCTACTCATTGGCACTATGTGGGTGTTTGCTTTCCTGGAGAGAGGAAGGAACCAAAAACTGGAGAGGAGTGCACATGCCTGTTCATACCCTTCATCTTCCAACACTACGCAATTACATTTTTTTGGTCAACTACTAGCTTTTTTGTTAATGAAAGTGCTGCTCATGTTTGTGGCACAGTATCATTTGCAACATTTTTTTGGTAGTTTATTTATGGCAAACCCAAGTGCACTTTTGTACCTGCAAATTCATTTAAAATCTTGTTCTTTGTTGGGCAAATTATGACTGTGCCTGGTCTAAGATTAAGGTTCTCCATATTTCTGTTGAGTTAAACAGTTTTTGCCTGAAAATGGGGCATCTAGAATTGATTTGGCTGTTATGTTATTGTGTGATTGCAACCCGTGCACATCATCAAAGGACTTCAACGTGTTCATCCACTGTTTTGTTTCTTGTTTTCCATTGGGCTAATGGAATAAGGACTAGAACAGTGTTGCTTTTTTGACACAGATGCCAGGTTTCCCTTTTTTCAAAGCGTTTTGTCTTTTAAATCCAAAAGGTTTGACTCCACATTGTTACGTTTGTGCCACGATTCAAGTATGCAACTTTTCCCTGGTATTGACCCAAACACCTCTTTCCTCTAATCAACAGAGAATATATAGTTTATTCATGCATGCACTGTTAGGGTACCTGTTGATTCACTTTCCTTAATTTTGTCACACCCAACACTGGGACAATGCTAGCTCTTAAAAGTGAAACAATACGTGACTTATTTGTTGTATACAGGTGTGTGTTGGCCAGCAACTCTAGCCCTGCATGTTTTTCTTGTACCTCTTTTTGAGTATTCCACAGATTAGCGAGGCATTCCTTTGTTGCTTTTGTAGACCGTTCTTTTAAGGCCTACTAGTATAGGACAGCTTCCAATGACCATACATCCCACTTTGTGATGGTTATAGCCTGCTTAAATTTGGCAGCTCTGATTAATGATCACTACAAGGAGAATTAATCATTCAGGTTCTGAACCGGAAAAGCCTCATGTAAAAAGAAGTTGAGAGATTTTGTTCACTTTTTGATATTCCACATTGCTTCACTAGACCTTGTTGATTTTATTTTTTGGTCCTTTGTTAGATCTCTTGTTAAGCGTAAAATTCTGTATTAGTAGGTGCTTCCCTGTCATTCTAAGCATCAAAATACTTGTGTTTCTTGTGAAGTCACAGAAATGTTTGACACATCCAGCAAAAGCCCTACCTAAGAAATATTGAATTGGATAAGCAAGCATTCAGAATACATTTTCATTTTATATAGATGTTGCTACTCGAACCCATCTTGACAGGGTCATTACATTAAATGTCTTCCTTTTATTCAGTAGCGGGGGGGGCAAGATGTTATCAGAGGAAGGCTTTGTGTTAAGCATGTTTTTTTTAGTAAATAATGTTGACTGAACCTCTGATCTGTTATTTTCAGGTCCTGAATTTCCTCACATTCCAGATATCCCCGTCTGGCACGGGTTCACGTAAAGTTGTTGCAAATGGAGGTAGAGGGAAAGGTTATTACTGACATTGTCTCATATCTATGGCATGGGCAAAATTTGCTAAAATTATTTTCACATTCTTTAACATAACGGCAGTTGCTTATTTGATTATCCCCTCTGATAGATAGACGAATCAGCAGCCTCTCAGAGTAGTAACTAGGACATTGCAAAGTATGCCACAAAAAATTACTTTTAACTAGTTGCACACTAGCAGGGTTGCTGTAAGGGAGTCACCAGCAAAGCTAGCTGTTGGAGTTCTCAGCTTGTCAAATGACTACCCAGTTGCTGTGGCAGTCTCACTGTTTTTTAAAGAACTAGTCCTTTTTTTGCGCTCCTGGCAAGCAAGTGAAGAACATAACCAAAATCTGCCAACATTCTTCAGTTTAGAAGCTTCTATTTATTGGTGCATGAAGTGTATTATGCATTTCGCAAATCCCTATGAAAAGCTGATGGGATTCAGTCAACTTTGTCATTGCTAATATAGGTGGCACACAGGAGTACTCGGCAACAAAATATTTTCTTTAATAAAAATGCACATTTGATTATTCATTTTCTCCTTTATAGATATTTGAGTTTGATACTAACACTTGCTGGTGCATCGGGTGAGAGGCATACTTTCAAGACTTACTGGCCCGTAAAGGCTCACCAGACGTCTGCTGCATGCAAGACATCACATGCAGTCTGAACGACAGACCGAGATTTAAGTTTGAAAATGCAGTGTCTAAAGCGCACTCCGAGAAAGCCTTCCTGACCACTGATGCACGTTTCTTATAGTTGCAGAGGAGTCCGACCCCTTTGAAGGCAGGCTGGTATTACCTTTTTACTGGTAGGTTTCCCTCACGTATCATCTAGGAACTTTATATGCATCTCAGCTTCTGCCCATCTCAACACCATGTGGTACAGAACTGTTATAGACTATCATCTATCTATACAAAGGAACATTTATTGGTTCAACCAATATATATACAAAAAAAAAATCATGTGTTTTTCTCTTGCTTTGTTTGGTTGGGAGTCCATTGTCCTGCCTTTGCTGCTCGTATTGGCTTTAGTCTCCTGCACAAGAACCACCCAGTATAGTGAAGTGCACCTTTATTGTGTCTGTGGTGTGGACTGAGAGTCACTGCTTACCTTTGTGCATAAATGCCAAACACTTCTGCTCTTCTTTGTGTTGCTCTTCAGTTTTTTAGTGAGCGGAATTGCAAGATTCGGTCTGGCCCGTTTCGACTTAAAAGGCTGTTTGGAGTGTCTTGCTTTATTGGTAGTGGTAAACTCCATCAATGAAAGGGTATTAGTCCAGCGTTTCCCCCGACTGTGGGTCTGGAGCCGATCACTGGTGGGTCGCTAATGACCTGGTCTATGTGTAAGTACTGTTTCAGATAATTAGCCCTGTTGGCGCACCAGTGCCAAGGTGCTGAATAATGTCTACAAGTCCGTTTTAAAATATATCTTTGCAAGTATTCCCAAGCATAGCTCTGGGGTGAACATTCCGGTGTTAACTAATTGTTTTTGCTTTTTGTTTTTTTAATTTTACACCACAAAGCCATTTCAACAAAAAATGTGCACAAACATACCATTTGTGTTTGACTTTCATACATAAACGGCCAGAACTGCTGACTTTATATCTGGGGAACCATGTTTGAGTCCCTATATTGGTTCAACATCATTTGATTCAGGGGAAATCACTTAACGGCCCGTGCATAGAATAAAATTAATCTGACCTTGTGTAATCTAATCTGGTGCTCGTGTACAGATGCCGCAACGCACTTGGCCAATGTTCATGCTACATAAACCTGCAAAAATATATGGTCCAGTTAAAGGCATAGCACCAAAAAAAGTTTGCCAGCCTCTCTTAGTTGCACTGATAATAATTTTAAAATAAAGTTGCAGCAATAATAACGGTAGAGAAAATGTATTGATCCTGAGATGCCATGTATTTTTGTGGATTGCAGGACAGACTCTGTGCTATAGTTTATGTATATGTGTGTGTGTATATATATATATATTATTCGAAAAATGCACCACTGGGCCTTGTTTTACCAAAAACTTGGAAATGAGGCCTTCCCCTCTGCCCCAATATCCTACTGCAGAAAGAGTTTCTCAAATTTGCTAAAATCATTTGTATCATCACCGATATATTCCATAAGCCTTTTGATTATAGTGAATTGGTGACAGACCAGCACCCCACTCTGAAAAGTGCTCCAGCTCCAGACTCCAGTGCTGCAGTTCACCATCTGCCACTTAATAGGAAGATTAATATCTTGGCCACAGTCAGATAGTGAAGGCTATAGTCAATGTTGTGATGTGTACAAACAACTGCGGTTATTACATTAAAAACACCACAGCCACATGTCAATTAAAGCTAGGCGGTTTGAGAATGTTGTTCTGAAAATTGAGTCTCGCTTCTAAAAAGTTTGTGAATCATTGTTTTAACCAGTTTTATGTTACCAAAGCAATTGGCTAGATTGTCTTTCTGTGGCAACCGTGTTTTTGCTTTATTGGTCAAGGTAAAGGCCTAAGCCGAGGACTACCTTGAATTGTCATTCATTCTTTGTATTCTTTACTGTTCAGAGTGAAGTTCATGCAGATAGTTTGTCTCGTCATTCTGGCTTGCTGCTTGTCTCCAGTCAGATACTCCGGTAGGCAAATTAGATAACAAAGGATGGATTTCTCCAGCCTACTCATGCATGGAACTCGCCCACCACCCCTTTGACTCCTTTTGTCACCAAATTGTCACCGAAGTTTGGGTTTGCCTGGTGTGCTTGGAGTTGTTCCCCCATCTCGAAGATATCATCTTCTTTGGTGTTTGGTTAGGTATCTCTTTTCTTCTTGCTGGACATAAATAAAAACAGCATGCAAATTGGGTCACGTGTATGTTTCATGGGAGATGGCAGTTCTAATCACTTTGTTCTCTTGCCACATTTTATTCCCGTTGTGAGATACCCTCCTCCTTACTTTAATTGCTATGCTAGGCTTCCAAAGTCACCTTTCAATAAGGTATATCTTGACTGTCACTTTAGCAAGGAAAGTCTGTGCATTTTGGACTAGGTTTGCATCCCTGAATATTTAAAAGATTCCTAGTGCTACTAGGAAATTTTTTGGAAGTTATCTTGCCTTTCCAAATCACCAAGGCCATCTGCAAAGATGTCATATGTATTCTGAATAGATAGCACCTTCGATGTCAGAAGCCCCCCACATATGTGTGCATTGCTTGTGTCTGAAGGCACCTTCCTTGCAGCTTGACTACCATTGACTTTTACTTGCAACTGGTTTGTAAGGAAACTGTTGCCCCTTTTGATTGTTTTTTTTCTGATCTTATGGAGTTAGCGGTCTAGCTCTGCACAGGCACCTTCCAGTACATTAATTGTAATCTGAAGTTGTGTAGCATCCATGGCGTTTCAAAAATGTTTCTTGACCAGGAAATGTGCAGGTCAGGGTCTCATGCTATATGTCCATATTTGCACTGGAAGTGACTAACGTATTTCCTTGAAGTCTGCCATTTTCGTAGACACAAACCATTTTGCACACTTCCGGTATGGTGTCCTATGATGCTTGGTTTTGAGAATTTACTCATGTTTTATACTCGCATCTAACATTTAGTCGAAAGTAAGGTGTGCAAGCAGACTCTTCTGGAGAAAATGTGCATTGCATGAGAGTGTTGTGGCTACCGCTTCTCTGCACTCTGGTTTCTCTTACTAGACCCTGTATGGCTTCTTATCCCTTCAGATGTCATTGTAGTTACATGTACACCCTTTTTAAGCGAAAGGAACAATTTTGAACAAATGAACATGAATGTAGCTTACAGATTTAGCAGAAAATTCAGGGACTTGCAAGTGCCCTCGCCCATAAAGCAATGTTACTCTTATAAATTTTACTCTTATAAATTAGCACCTGCCTTTATTTTCATATAGAAGTGTGCAGACTTATTAAAGCCCCTATACTTTCACCCACTTATGTAGACCCTAAACATTTCCCACTTTAGTTTCCACCCAGCTTTGACTAAAAATCTTGACCGCTCACTGAAGCTGTGGGAAGCTGATTTTCATGTTGGTACGCTCTCTACAAAGTGTTTGCTGTGCAATAGAAGGAATACTCTCTTTGGTCCATTAGGAGATCCTAGGGACCTCTGTGCACCCCTAATTATACATTGACTAGCAAGCCTTCTTGAATATAGTCAGTTTTTGGTCCATGTTGAAGCTTAGTTTTCGTTTGAGTTTGTTACACACACTGTATTTGAATATAGAATGTCACAATTTGTTTGGCTGATTTCACGTTGTGCCAAAAGCATTTCTAAACAAAATGAGGTAGTAGTATTTTAAATATATTTAATTGGCAAATCTTTTTCCATGATTTTTGTAGTTGGGTGTTGGAGAGATTATCCTTGCACCTACTTCCAAACCACTGTTTGCTGTAACAGCTTATCTGGTACACGCATATAGCACTGATTGGGATACACATGTGACTGATCATTAACTTTGTTTCTTAGGACCCAGCAAATGTAGCATTTATATTGCAATTTCCCTGTCTTGTGTTTTGCACTGATGACTTTTCGACAGGGCAGTTGCCAGTTTCAATGTGCAATACTTTGAATTAATGTGCCCGTTGCGATTGATACTTTAAGACTAGGGCCATCATTATGAGAGGGTCTGGAATAACATTACTATCCCTGCCCCCAGAATTACTAATCCAGTCAAGATTGGTAATTCCAGAAAGCTTGATGACCATGTTATTCTGAGTTCAATCTTCACTGTCCCTTAAAAATGGGAATTACGTTGAAACTCAATATTTCTGTACTTGATTCCCATGTAATTCCCTATTTTCAGCCACAATTCCACTTGGACGTTTGCCCGGGAGAGAAGCGAGAATGTGGTTTTACTGCATCCTTTGAAATCCGGTTTCAGTCGGTAGCTTCCGTTATTTGCTGAATCTTGTATTTTGGCCAACTCAGAATAAGGACCTATATGTCATCTTGCGCTGGTTTGCTTTCTGCCTCTCTTTTGAGCAAGGTGATGACTCCTCTGAAGGTTTCTTTCGTAAAGGACATATGTTATATATTTTTTTGTAAATTGTTTGGGATGAAAACACACCCATTCTCATTAACATTTAGTGGGTTGAGCTGTTGCTGATCGTCCAATTGGGAGCACTCGTTATTATAAAAATACCCTGGAATGATCGCTCACTCTGTAATGCTGTACATACTTGCAAATCTGTTTTTTAAGACTGTTGTTCATAATGATTTTTTATATGAATAAAAAAATATCAAATTTTAGTTACTGTTCTTTATTTGTGTGATTGTGGCATTTGTGTTAATGATTTAATGATCAGAACACTTTTCTTTGTGCATGGGTGAGGTAGGTACGCAAAATAACCTTCACAAAATAAGTGGTTGACTGTGCAAAGAGAGGATAAAAGGTTTTAAAACACTGCTTTGTAACCCAGCCCACCTTTTTTAATAATAAAAACTGGGTCTAGGGGGGGTTTGTGTGTGTGTGTGTGTGTGTGTGTATATATATAAAAAACTGGGACTAGGGGGGTTTGTGTGTGTGTGTGTGTGTGTGTGTGTGTGTGTATATATATATCTATATTTTTTTTTTGGTGGCATGTGTAGCTGCAGATACACATGCCGTGCATTATCCTGCCATCTAGTGTTGGGCTCGGAGTGTTACAAGTTGTTTTTCTTCGAAGAAGTCTTTTCGAGTCACAAGACCGAGTGACTCCTCCCTTTCGGCTCCATTGCGCATGGGCGTCGACTCCATCTTAGATTGTTTTCTTTCCGCCATCGGGTTCGGACGTGTTCGTCTTCGCTCCGAATTTCGAATTGGGAACGTTAGCTAAATTATCGAAAATTCGACGGTATTGTTATCGTTTGGTACCGGGTTAGTATTAGTGTATCGGCACCGACATCAAGAGCGCTCCGGCGGCCCTTCGGGGCTTCCACTCTTCACCGAGGCCTGGTCGGCCCGACCACACCCGTCATCCCAGACTAATGGACCAGACCCCCTACCGTTTCTGTCCTAAGTGTCATTCGAAGTATCCTTATACAGACCAGCACTGGATCTGTAATCTGTGTTTATCACCTGAACCCAGGGAGGATACTTGCAAAGCTTGCCGAGCGTTCCGATCGAAAAAGACCTTGAGGGATCGACGCGCAAGAAGACTACAAATGGTGTCGAAACTGAAAGAACAGCTCGACGTCAGAGAGGAGGAAAGCATCTCCATCCAGGGGATGGACTCTGATGAATCCGAAAGAGAACGACCCTCGACGGTGCTTCAAACCGTGAGTAAACCTGCCCTGTCAAACTCAGGGTCACACAAAAACATTTAAGGCCATTTGGACGCCACTGCCAGCAGGCCATGGCTCAACCCACCGAATGGAAGGTGACCAAACATCGGCACCGAAAAAGGCCAAAGAATTGCCGAAGACTTCCGACTCAGGTCAAGATTCCAGCACCGAACGATCTCGACACCAAGAGTTCGATTCGCACAAAGCAAGGAAAATATCTTCGGAACCGAAAAAGACTGTAACAGAAACCTCTGTACCAAAAAAAGCGGCTTTGGAGCCGACAAGAAGCTCTTATACAGAAGAGCAAGGACTTTCCAGCCAATTCAAGGAAAGACATCGATTTGAGCAGGAGTTAGGTATGGAGAACCGGACTATACACAAAGGAGGTTACATATCCAGAAAGAGACTGGAAAAATACAAAATTTACCTCCACTCAAATCTAAAAGGAAACTTGCATTTCAGGAGACAGAAATGCAACCTAAGGCAAAAGTGGTTAGAGACAAATCACCACCAAGGTTCTCACCTCAACCGTCCCCACCGCACTCACCACAACTGTCACCAGTGGGAACACCTATAATGCAGTCACCCACACATACTGGGATGACACAGGATGATGCTGATGCATGGGACTTATATGATGCACCAGTATCGGATAACAGTCCAGATTGTTATCCAACAAAGCTGTCACCACCAGAGGACAGTACTGCATATACGCAGGTACTATCCAGGGCAGCTACGTTCCACAACGTAGCAATGCACACAGAGCCAGTGGAGGATGATTTCCTGTTTAACACATTGACATCCACCCACGCTTCCTATCGGAGTCTGCCAATGCTCCAGGGCATGCTCAAGCACGCGAAACAGGTCTTCCAGGAGCCTGTAAAAGGAAGGGCTATCACGCCTAGAGTTGAGAGGAAGTACAAACCTCCCCCAACAGATCCTGTGTTCATAACACAACAACTCACACCTGACTCAGTGGTTGTAGGGGCGGCAAGAAAAAGAGCAAACTCTCAGTCGTCAGGAGATGCTCCACCGCCTGACAAAGAAAGCAGAAAATTTTACGCAGTGGGCAAGCAAGTGGCAGCACAAGCAGCCAATCAATGGCGGATTGCAAATTCGCAAGCCCTACTTGCACGCTACGACAGGGCACATTGGGATGAGGTGCAACACATCATACAGCACTTGCCCAAGGAACACCAAAAACGTGCCCAGCAGGTAGTGGAAGAAGGACAGGCCATATCTAACAACCAGATAAGGTCTGCACTAGACTCGGCAGCATGAACTGTCAACAGGGCGGTAACCATTCGCAGACATGCATGGCTCAGAAGTTCTAGATTCAAGCCAGAGATTCAACAAGCAGTGTTGAATATGCCATTTAATCAACAACAGTTGTTTGGACCGGAAGTTGACACAGCCATAGAGAAATTGAAAAAAGACACGGACACGGCTAAAGCCAAGGGCGCGCTCTATTCCCCACAAGTCAGAGGCACCTTTTGAAAACCACTATTCAGAGGAGGTTTTCGGCAAAAAAACATCTGAGCCTTCCACCTCTCAAACAGACCCACCTATCAGGCACAATACCAAAGGGGAGGGTTTCGTGGTTCCTAAAGAGGACAATTCCCAAGAGGAAGGGGAAAGTTCCAAACAACCAAACCAAGCCAGCCCAAACAGTGACTTCAATGTCACAACACCCCAACACTTGTCACCAGTGGGGGGAGGCTAACCACATACTACCAAAACTGGACACATATTTCCACAGACGCGTGGGCCCTATCAATTATCCAACATGGTTATTGCATAGAATTCACAAATTTCCCACCAGATGTGCCACCCAAAAAGCACAATCTGTCCCAACAACACTTAGACCTATTACAAATGGAGGTCCAGCACTACTACAAAAACAAGCAATAGAGCTCGTACCCAATCATCAGAAAGGAACAGGTGTCTGTCTACTCACTATATTTCCTGATTCCAAAAAAGGACAAAACGTTAAGACCTATCTTAGATCTCAGAACACTGAATCTCTTCATCAAATCAGACCACTTTCACATGGTAACACTTCAAGACGTAGTTCCCTTGTTAAAAAAGGAGGAAAATATGACAACATTGGATCTAAAGGATGCGTATTTCCACATACCCATCCTTCTCACAGAAAATACTTAAGGTTTGTAAATGCACAGCATACACTATCAATTCAAAGTGCTACCGTTCGGAATAACAACAGCCCCAAGGGTATTCACAAAATGCCTAGCAGTAGTAGCCGCTCACGTAAGGAGACAGCACATGCACGTATTCCCATATTTAGACGACTGGCTAATAAAGACCAACACTCAACAACATTGTCTTCATACGCAATACGTCATAGAAACTCTACACAAACTGGGGTTCTCTATAAATTACCAGAAATCACATCTGCAACCATCCCAAATACAACAATACTTGGGAGCAACACTCCACACACAAAGGGCAATTGCCACTCCAGGTCCACAAAGAGTCCAATCATTCCAAAATGTAAGATCAAACTACAATCAAATCAACACTACATAGTAAGGTTTGTGATGAAACTTCTAGGCATGATGTCCTCATGCTTAGCCATTGTCCCAAATGCAAGATTACACATGCGGCCCTTACAACTGTGCCTAGCAAAACAATGGACACAAGCACAGGGTCAGCTTCAAGATCTAGTGTTGACAGACCGCCAAACACACTCCTCGCTTCAATGGTGGAACCCTATAAATTTAAACAAAGGGCGGCCATTCAAAGACCCAGTGCCTCAAGCTGCTATCACAACAGATGCTTCCATGATGGGGTGGGGAGCACACCTCAACAAGCACAGCATACAGGGTCAATGGGACAATCAACAAAAACAACTTCACATAAATCATTTGGAACTGTTAGCGGTTTTTCTAGCATTAAAAGCATTTCAACCACTGGTAGCCCACAAACACATCCTTGTCAAGACGGACAACATGACAACAATGTATTATCTCAACAAACAAGGGGGGGAGGGGCACTCGTCACAACTGTGTCTCTTAGCACTGAAGATTTGGCATTGGGCAATTCAAAACCACATTTGCCTAATAGCACAATACATACCAGGCATTCAGAATCAGTTAGCCGACAATCTCAGTCGAGATCACCAGCAAACTCATGAACGGGAAATACATCCCCAGATCCTACAGGATCACTTCCACCGCTGGGGGGACACCAAACCTAGACCTATTCGCAACAAAAGAAAACACAAAATGCCAAAACTTTGTGTCCAGGTACCCACACCCTTAATCCAACGGCAATGCACTATGGATCAGTTGGTCAGGGATATTTGCTTACGCTTTTCCCTCTCTCCCACTCATTCCTTATCCGGTCAACAAACTAAGTCAAAACAAACTCAAACTAATGCTCATAGCACCAACCTGGGCTTGCCAACCGTGGTACACAACACTGTTGGACTTATCAGTAGTACCCCACATCAAATTACCAAACATACCAGTTCTGTTAACACAACACAAACAACAGATCAGACACCCGAATCCAGCATCGCTCAATCTAGCAATCTGGCTCCTGAAGTCTTAGAATTCAGACATTTAAATCTTACACAAGAGTGTATGGAGGTCATTAAGCAAGTGAGAAAACCTACAACAAGACGTTGTTACGCAAACAAGTGGAAAAGATTAGTTTGCTACTGCCACACTAATCAAATTCAACCACTACATGCCTCCACAAAGGACATTGTAAACTATTTATTACACTTACAAAAGTCTAATCTAGCATTCTCTTCCATTAAAATCCATCTCACTGCAATATCTGGCTATCTGCAGATTACACATACAACATCACTTTTTAGAATCCCAGTCATTAAAGCATTTATGGACACCACCAGTACCTTCGTGGAACCTTAATATTGTATTAACACGACTCATGGGACCACCATTCGAACCCATGCATTCTTGTCAAATGCAATATCTGACTTGGAAAGTAGCCTTTCTAATAGCTATTACATCACTTAGAAGAGTAAGTGAAATACAAGCATTTACTATTCAAGAACCCTTTATACAAATACATAAACATAAAGTGGTTCTCCGTACCAATCCAAAATTCTTACCAAAGGTCATATCACCATTCCACCTAAACCAAACTGTGGAACTCCCAGTCTTCTTTCCACAAGCAGACTCAGTAGTCGAAAGAGCCTTGCATACATTAGACATAAGAAGAGCACTAATGTATTACATTGACAGAACAAAACAATTTCGTAAAACAAAAAAATTGTTTGTAGCTTTCCAAAAACCTCATGCAGGTAATCCTATATCCAAACAAGGCATCACCAGATGGATAGTTAAATGTATTAAAACTTGCTATATTAAAGCAAAAAGAGAATTACCTATTACACCAAGAGCACATTCCACTAGAAAGAAAGGTGCCACAATGGCTTTTCTTGGGAATATACCTATAACAGAAATTTGTAAGGCAGCCACCTGGTCTACGCCTCATACATTTACTAAGCATTACTGTGTAGATGTGTTAGCAACGCAACAAGCCACAGTAGGACAAGCTTTATTAAGAACATTATTTCAGACAACTTCAACTCATACAGGCTAAACCACCGCTTTTTGGGGAGATTACTGCTTGGTAGTCTAAGCACAGCATGTGTATCTGCAGCTAAACATGCCACCGAACGGAAAATGTCACTTACCCAGTGTACATCTGTTCGTGGCATGAGACGCTGCAGATTCACATGCGCCCTCCCCGGTAGCCTGTAGCCGTTTTGAGTTGAATAAAAATTGTAAATATGTAAATAAATATTATTTTAATAGACATTAGGTACATACATAACTACTCCATTGCATGGGCACCTCTAGTATACTCACAACTCCTACCTCTGCGGGGAAAACAATCTAAGATGGAGTCAACGCCCATGCACAATGGCGCCGAAAGGGAGGAGTCACTTGTCTCTTGACTCGAAAAGACTTCTTCGAAGAAAAACAACTTGTAACACTCCGAGCCCAACACTAGATGGCAGGATAATGCACAGCATGTGAATCTGCAGCGTCTCATGCCACAAACAGATGTACACTGGGTAAGTGACATTTTCCACATATATATAAAAAAAACACACACATACATACCACTTCCCCAATTAGCCTAGCTTATAGGTTCACATGTCACATTGCGATGAGCAGTGCCAGTGAAAAAAAAGACTTTCATCTGCATCTTATTCATCCACACATGAAACCAGAGTCTCATTTTAAAGTCATTTACTAAATGTGGGCAGTTTTTTTTTTTTACAGGCCATTCATGTAGGGACGAGACAAAAAATAGTGTGCAGGGAATGAGAGAGTAGTCTACCCAACCACTAGAAAAAAGGAAAGCAGGAACAGGAGCTCCTTGCCACCATCTAAGAAACGAGAAATGGTGCCGTAACAGGTGATATAAGATAGGGTGTATTTGTAAAACGCCCATTCCGCACCTGGGATAGGTTGATGCTCAGGGATATATTTGTTTCCAAACTTAGTGGTGCTCTTTTTTTGACCGTGGAAGAATAAAAGGCATAGTGGAGTTACATTCTTTAGAGCGGATGCATTAGTCCGCTTACCTAACAGATCCATCTAGTGTGGCTGGTTGGGTCCACAATGGCCAAGGAGGATCTGTTGGTCTTGATTATAATTCCATGTGTCTTCATAACATTCTTGAATATTAGGTACAGGGTTTTATTCCTTCTGGATTTCTGCATTCACGTGCTTCATCTAGTCTCAGGACCCAACTTCTGTCTTGAGGGTACTCAAGGGTATCAATAGGCTTCAGATAGGACAGTGTTGTCAGGATAGAATCCTGTGGTCTGAAAGAAGAGCACAGATCAATGGCACTCTGGCTCTGTGGAGTGTTTTGTATTTCTGACTGAAAGCCCCTTTCTTTAAGGGTAAACAATGAGCAAAAACCTTCTCTTGAGCGGAAGAATGAATAGGTGTATGTGTTCCGCACAACTTCCCTAAAGGAATCATGATGCTAAAAAAGTGAGGTGCAGCAAAAGTAGGGAAAGATAAACATGCGTTTAGACATAAGAGAATAAGAGAATAGGTTAAGAGAAATCTCTAAATAATGATGTGCGGAGGATCTAACACATAAAAAGGTGGGTTTTATTTTTTTTGTTCAGAAAAATAGTTCAGTTCTTAACAGTCTGAAGGTATTTAGGAAGTTGATTCATATCTTGGCTGCTGACACTGCAAATAATCTATTACCGGCCAGTCTAAAGTGAGGAAAACCAGCATGGGCTATGGAAGAAGAATGTAGAATACAAGAAGGTTCATGTTTTCTTAAGCAGGCTCTGATGACACTGTTTACAAGTTAAGGGCCTTGTAAACAAAGCACAATGTCTTAAACTATATACGAAGAGGATCAGGAACCCAAGACACACCTTATGTAGGCCTTCTGCTATGTGGTCGAATTTGTGAAGGCACAGGCAAGTCCAATGATGTTTTATTAGCAGCTACAGGTGAAAGACTTATAATAGCAAGCATTCACCTATTCAGTTTTGGAGTGGATTGCCGGCGCTAAAACAATGGGACATCACTTAGGCAAAATTAATTCGAGTTTTCTTTGAGAGGTGAACCTGGAAGGGACAAGAATAAAGTCCCTCTCATTTGAGTCTCCAGGGACAATTGTTTGTAAAATTTGAATCTGAGATTCTTGACCCTTTCATCAGGCAGTGGAGTTGGGTGCATGCAAGGTGCACGCAGTCGAGTGGTCTAAGGTGAATCAGGGCCATAATTGAGGATTTGGGGTTTATCTGTATTGAGTCTTAATTCTTTTATGCTAATCAAGATATTAACAGCCCTAAGGCAGGGTTTGAAGAAATTCTCAAGCTCGTACAGTGGTTTGTCAAAGCGGAACAAGAGTTTGGTATTATCTTTATATGAAACCCAACTCTAAGCCATAGGAACAGATCAAATGCACCTGGTGCTTTACGTAGGTATTAAAACTGTAGTGGTCCACAATTAACCTGTCTTTTCTCAAAGCAAAAACGTTCCAAAGTGCAAGATCTGACTGTGGTCCTGAAGAATAAAACCAGCTCAGAACAGAACCTCTCAGCCCTACATCTGACAAATCTTCAACCATAATTGAATGACTGTGTCGAATGCAGTTGTGAGGTCAAGGCACAGAAGTCCTGCAGACAGATCTTTGTCCCCACGAAGCACAAGATCATTAAGGATGGAAAGTTGTGGCTTTTTAATCCCTGTGCTGGATCTGAAGCCAGTCTGGGATTTATAAGCTTGGTTGTGATCTTCGAGATAGTCAGATAGCCTTTGAGTAAGATATTCATCTCCAGTCTTTTTGACTAGCAGTTTAACTATGCTTTCCTTCTAGGAGTAGAAGGGGCCTTACCATAGATGAAAGAGAAGTCAAGCAAGTGAGAAAGCCAGGAAAATATGGTCCATTAGCCTACGACATACTCTGGTAGGACACTAAGGATCACTAAGGAGGCAGATTCGGTTGATAATAGAAGTGTTTGAGCCCTAGCCTCATCAATATCGGGATGGAGCTAATAACTGGGGAATCAGAGGACTCTAACCTGTGCCACAAAGTAGCGTGTTATTGTTAGCGGACAACAGAGTATCATCATTGAATAATTTATTCATAAAATCCAGAAAATCTTACAGCCTGTTGCAAAACTGTTGAAAATGAGTGAACATACTAAATAAACAGGGATGCTTATGTCACTAATACATATGAAGAGAGTGCTAAAGGAGTTGGATGAAACCGAGATTAAAGCATTGTTGTAGATGGTTTTGGATTTCCGAACATAAACTTTACAATGATGTAATTGTATTTTATAGAAGTGCAGAGCTTCTTCCTTATCGGAATGTCAGGCTGAAGTCTGATGAAAGACATGGCTGTGAGACTATGGCACTTTGTTCCCTTAGATTTAGGAAGAGTGGCACTGATACTGGCTAACAGGGCTCCTTTGAAAATTGTAGCTAATGCTTCAAGGCCAAAATCATGGGTCCTGTTTGACCAAATGTCACTGGAAATTTTCATGGTCTCTTTAATGTTAATTTTGTCCCATAGAAAGCGTGGAATGACTTTTAAGTGGGTATTGACACTTTTTGGGGTGTTTACAGAAAGGATGTTAGACTTGACAAACATTAACTCAAGAGTATGGCCTGACTGGTGGGTGTGAAAGTTTATGATCTGCAGGAGATCCAAATTTGACAATATAAAAAAAATGTGGGCATCCATAACAGAAGAGCCATACCAGAGATTAAAACCACCCAGCACAATTAATATAGAGTAATTGATAGTTTGCAAAAGAAACGAATTGCTTCTGCCAGTTGTTCTAAAAATAGTTCTGGTGCATTGGAAGATCTGTAAATAATAACCGGTAGCTGGAAAAAGTACTAGAAATAGAGATCTTGCATCTAATGACTTAAATCAAGTATCTCATCAAAATAAGACCTATTGTCTATTTCAGGTTAGAGATGACTTGGAAATAGCTGCTGCTCCTTCCCCTCTAATTCTGTTCTGTCATGTGCCACGATAGTGCTAAGAGAAATTCTTCTACCTCCCCTTCACCACCTTAACTTATCGGCCTCCACTTCACCTCCTTCTTCTATCTACCCTGCACCAATTTTATTCATCTAGCTCTTCTGCATCTCCTTTTCTCAAATACCTTGGCCTTTAGCATACCTTAACTTTTTTTTTATTTAAAGAAACTAAAACACAGGTGTAGAAGACCCGCTCCCATAGTTCTCAGTAAAGGTTTCATATACAGGGACCTCTTATTTTTATATAAAGGTGCACTGTAGTGCAAAGTGGGAATCTGTCATGCTACAAAATGTGCCTTCTCTAATTGAACTTTTGCTTGAGGAGCAAGTAGAAACAACAAGATGATGGATGGAATGCTTGAATTAATCTCAGCCACTGGCAATTGCTTGGGCCTCATCCCAGTCCATTGTTTTTGTGACCACCTTGCCACCCCAGTTTGGACCCAACCATATGCATACCAGTCTTGACCCTGCTCCCCATGGGACCTTTTTTAGGTTATCGCCCTACATTAGGCCCAGATCGGTGACTGCAGGTGAATGTTTAACATTGTTCACATCTATCATCTGTGCTTTTGCATTTATTGCCCTAAGTGGGAAGGGTTTGCCCAGACCTGGGTCCTGTGCTCAGTGAGCCACCGGATTCAGGCTAGCCTGGCTGATGAGGGGGTGATGCTCCAAAACCGGTCCCAGGATGCTTGTTTCTGGAGCAGGGAGGACCTAGCCTGCTAAGTCGGGCTGGACAGTTCCCATAGAGAGCATGGATAAAACTGAATTGCATATGGCTGCAAACTCTAATAGCGTGTTGAGCGAAAAAACAATGGATTTAGGCCCAGATCTGGGAGTGGGGTGAATGTTTGACATTGTTCAGCATTCCATCCATCATCTATTATTTTTGCATCTAGGATCAAGCAGGGCTGGCAGCCAACTTACTCTGAAATAGATTAGTAAATATCTGGCATAATCTAAACTGTCTGTTTCCATTTGTAAATTCACTTTAATCAGAAGGTAAGTCCTGACTGTTGATTTATCCGATTCTGCTTCTTGGCCACAGGGCAAGCATTTATTCATAGTCAAAAGTTTCACAGCTGCTATATCCTCTCGGAGTACAGTATTATATCCAAAAACAATATTCCTCAACTTATTCTTTCAAAAGCAGTTCTGACATAATGCAAGCCACGGAAATTGTAAGAAGCTGTGCATTGCTTTAGTTTACTGCAGTATAAATGAAGCACAATTATCCACGGCGGAATTACAATGGTCTAAAAATTAGATGGATTTGTATACGTTTATACAATTATGCAGAAATGTGTTCTCCTTTAATTGAATTCTAATTGGCTTGGTTTAGCCCCATGTTCCAACCACGCAGAGTGAAATTGCCAAAGATTTTGATTTATACCCTTTGTCGAATGTGATTGTCGAGCATATATTAAATGATGGACATTTTAACTGACAGTGAAAACGGACTCCCCATATGAGAAGACTTCCTGCTGTTCCACACGTTAAAAATCTACGCGTATAGAATAGTTATGTTTTCCCTCTGGTCTTGTATGTTATTTTGAATTCATTGATGACTGTACAAAATTATCACTCTGAAGGTCCCTAATAAAATGCAAGGTCAAGACTGTCCTAGGGCAATCCCCGTTATTTTTAAAAGCTTGGCTTTCTAAATTGGCAGAACAGAAACTGAATGAAAATGGGGCCTTAAAACATCCCTTCTGACCCCGTTTGATTTGATGAAGAATTCCATGCAGTTCCCTTTTTCACCAAACCCTTGACGGTGGTTGCCTGTAGTTCTTCATGCTTACCCCTCAAGAGATTTGCGATTTTATCTACCCCTTTTTGTTCTATCAGCCGTAGTTTTACCATGCTGAAATGATTAAATGCACATTTTGGGCCCAGAAATGCCGAGCCCTGAGTGACCACACAGTGTACATTTACTAGAACTGCTCTCACTTTTGCTCATGTCTGAAAACCAGAAAGAATAGCTGACTTACTGTTTGTACTGTACTGTCCAAGATTTATAAAGGTATAGCGCCCTATTTAAAAGTTATCACTCATTGGGTCCATGTTGGTTGAGTCTTACCTAATTTAATATTGCAGTTAATTACATTTACCAAAAGTAGGATTCCTAGACGAGGCATATAAGTAAACCTATGCAGTGTCTCTTCATTACACCATGGGCCCATAGGGAACAAAACATTTGCGATTTTGTATTTCAACCAAAGTAAATTGTGGAAACGAACCTAGTGATATAACAGAAGGGAGTCCATGCCACTCTGGCCTCTTATGCAGAGTAGAAAAATGGGACACACATGTTACAGGCATTAACACCTTTAACTCTGTTAAGAGTCCCGATCTCTAGCATGCTTTACTGCCTCCAAAAAGTATTAGGTACCTGCTACACCACAAATTGCCTTAAGGTAGTTCCATAATTAAGCATCTTTTTAACCCTAAATTTGTATATGGTTTTGGTAACCACCACTGTGGGCAGTTTTTGCTTGCCATGCCATTCCAGTTCAGACCCAACCATATACAAATCAGTCTTGACCCTGTCTCTCATGGGAACTGTCCAGCCCGAACTGCCAGGCCAGGTACTCCCTAGACCAGAAACGAGCATCCTGGGACCGGTTTCAGGGTATCACCCTTCATCAGCCGGACTAGCTTGAATCTGGTGGCATAGCAAGCACGGGACCCACATCTGGGCATACCCTCCCCACTTGGGGGGACAAATGCAAAAACAACAGTTGATGGACGGAATGCAGAGCAAATAAACATTAACTCCAATCACAGATCTGGGTTTAATCCTTCAGTTTTTTTGCTTGCCATGTCATTCCAGTTCAGGCCCAGCCAATGCAAATAAGTCTTGACCCTGTTCCTCACGGGAACAGTCCAGCCTGAACTGCCAGGCCAGGTCCTCCCTGGACAAGAAACAAGCATCCTGGGACCGGTTTCAAGGTATAACCTTTCATCAGCCAGACTAGCTTGAATCTGGTGGCATAGCAAGCATGGGACCCACGTCTGTGCGTACCTTTTCCACTTGGGTAGACTAATGCAAAAACAGATGATGGAGGGAATGCAGAACAAAGCAGACATTCACCCCCCAGTCACAGATTTGGGTTTAATCCATCGTTTTTTTTCTTTTGCCATGCCATTCCAGTTCATACCCAGCCATATGTAAATCAGTCTTGACCCTGTCCCTCATGGGAACTGTCCAGCCCGAGCTGCCAGGCCAGGTACTGCCTAGACCGGAAACAAGCATTCTGGGACCTGTTTCAGGGTATCGCCCTTCATCAGCCAGACTAGCCTGAATCTAGTGGCACAGCAAGCACAGCACCCACATCTGGGCATACTATTTCCACTTGGGGCGACAAATGCAAAAACAGTTGATGGATGGAATACAGAACAAATCAAATATTCACCCCCCAGTCACAGATCTGGGTTTAATCCATCAGTTTTTTTGCTTGCTATGCCATTCCAGTTCAGACCCAGCCATATGCAAATTAGTCTTGAGCCTTTTCCTCATGGGAAAGTTCCAGCTCGGATTGCAAGGTAATGGGGAAGAGGGTCAAGACTGATTTGCATACGGCTAGGTCCAAACTGGGGTGGCATGGTGAGCAAAATAATTGATGGATTAAACCTAGATCTGTGACTGGGGGTGAATGTTTGATTGGTTCCGCATTCTGTCCATCATTTGTGTTTGTTTGCTGTTGGTATTCATTGTTGACATTTTTCTCTGTTGATCCTTATTATTTTTGTTTATTTCGCATGAATAGTTATTGTTGTAGCCTGTACGGATTCATATGTGCACCTATGTACATGTCATTAGAAAGCTTTTGTTCCTCACTTGCTTCAGGCCAGTATCCTTCCACTAGCTACTTTCACTTTACAGGTACTTAAAAAAAAAAAAAGAATTCCTGAGGGAGCATGCCATTTGTACTCCCTCCCACTCTTGGCTGTATTTTTACTTAGAGACAAGCACACTGTAGCCTCTTGTCCCCCACTTTCATACATACTGCTTTGTATTTGTTTACCACCCCCCTCCTGCTGTTAGAGCATTATATTGTATTTATTATTATTTTAAAGAGCAGCGGTCTGGTTTGATTTTGCCTGCGGCCTCCACGCATAAGCATGTGTTGCCGGGCTCTGGAAGGCCTGAGGGAAACTGATACCGGCTCTGTGTTAGCGTGCCTCAGACAGAGACTGCAAGATCGTGCAGACAATCTGTCCGGATTGTAGTTGAGCTCATGTGTACCTCCCCGGTGTTCCAGGTGCAGTGCAGGCCGAGATGGGTTGCCAATGACAACACTAGACTGGGGCATCTCCACTGCGACGCTGAGCCCGATAATGCAGCTCACAGGGCTGCTCTAACACCCCTGGACTGAAGTCCCTTTAGTGGCCATGTCCTGATGTCTCACGATGCCCCCTTAGTGACTAGGAAGTTCACCTAGGTATTGAGCAAGCCAGGCTCCGTGGCCTAACTGTGGCAGAGCGTGTCTGAAGTGGTGCAGAGCTCAGTATTGCTGGTGAGTGTGTCGCGTGGGCTCTCATTATCCTAAATGAGACTACTGGATTTCTAGGTAACAGGATCGGTCACGGTGTGGGGGACTGAGTCTGACCCACTTGGAAGGACCTCTGTCACCCTAAATCCGGTTTTGCTCCGGCTAACTAGCAGTGCCTCATCTCTCCCAAGGGGAAGGGATGATTGGGCAGCCGAGCGCATGACATCTTTGGAACTTCTCAGGGAAGTCGTGGTCACTCGGATCCAAACCAGCTCTCTCATGTACAGTATGATCTCATATAAAAATGACAAAGGCAGTTTGAGTTTTATAGATTGTTTTAATAAAACGACTGCATTTTAGATATTAAGGCGTGAGCCGCAATAACCAGAACCATACAACACAGTAGGATTGAAATAGTCACAAGGAGAGTGAAACATAAGAATAACGCTATCATGGTGTTAATAATTTCTACTCTCTCTCAGCTAGTTCTATTTTGAGCACAGCATGTTAAGCTTCTAACTTGCCTTTCAGATTCCCTGGGAAGCCATCAACCCTCATACCTGAGCAAAGGCCTGTGATCTGGTTCAGCATCTGCAACGAGGCAGTCAGTGTCTAGTTGTGGTTCCCTGGTCGGAATCTCCCTCTCCCGTGTATTAGGACAAGGAAGTGTTTTTATAACCAACATGTCAGTGTGATCACAAAATGTCCCTATGCAAGAATGCCAAAGACTAAACTCCTACCACGTCTATCGGCAATGTACCAGACTGTATCCTTGACTGAAGCACAGAGTGAAAAAGAATGTGTTATTGAGAACTCCAGTGCCGAAGTAGGCTAAACAGTGTGATATAAAAAATAAAACAAGACCGTAGAACTGGTTATTTGAAAAATAACAGTATGAAGCCGAATAAAAAGCATTTAGAGCAAAGTGCACAGAGGCTCTAAGCTGTGAGCAAAGGAATAAAATACTTCCAGGAAAAAGTGCACTAAAGCCTGAAGCTAACCGCGCAAAGGATACATAAAACTGACCACACTACAAGTGCACTCCTCTGAACTGCCCTTTAGCTTTAGCACAGCAGTGGAGTATGTAACGTGGGGTTTTTGCTTTGAAATGGACATGCTATTTTCTTGCATTTACCATGAGCAAACACAGCCATTGAGCCTGGATTGCTCCCCACCCTCCCTCGACCTCAGCTTGTCCATTGACTGTCCACTATATGCATGAAATGTATCCTCACAAACTCTTGTCCCATGCAAGCATGGAATGCTCTTGAGCCTATATTGCAACAGCACACCTCAATACTGTCCCGAACTATCATTTCCATATCTCCCTTACTATACGTGTATTGTCTTTCTGATCCTTGCATGGACTGCCTTTCCGTAACGTGCTTACTTTGTACTTGGGCTCCCACCTCCTTGCACTTGTTGATTTATTGCCACCACCTTCCCTGCACGGCAACCACTCTCGAGGTACATAGACCACACACTGACTGTACCGTCTCACAACCACCTGAATTGTGTTTTGACTCTACTCCCCCGTCGTCTTGCACTCTGCATAAACGTACCCCTTCCTTGCCTTGTTCTGTGTTTTGCCTTCTCTTATTACACTTATAGACTACTTAAGTGCAGTGTACATGGTCATTTGTTAGTGGTGCTGGTATTTTCTTGTTCAAAGTATTTGTCTCCAAGACACATAATCTTATTGCTGGTATATGATAAATGTGAATTTATTTTTTCATAGCATGACCCTGCTACCAGAATTGTTTTACTAGATAACATAGCATGGTTACAGCAATCCCAGTTTAAGACATTGTGTTGTTAGTAATGCATGCCACTTTTATCGCTAGCAAACCTAAATGGACATAGTTACTAGGATGAAATGAAATCAGATTAGACTCCTAAAACCATTGATTGCCAACCTCTGGTGTCAACTCAGTCTGTTATGACTTTCCAAGACATTATCATTAGTTATCAATTTACATGGTTATTGGCTCTTGCTTGTCACGCCCGTAGGTCCACCCTCTAGCAATGGTATCTGATCCTAAAGCGCTCCTAGACTACCTAATTTGTGTTTACTTGTGTTTCACTAGAGCTACAGTAAAATACACACTGGAAAGACAATCAGGCAGTCATGCTCAGAAATCAACTTGGATACAATGGCATTGGCCATAAAAAGGTCAAAACTGCCTTTCACCCTTCTAGATATAGGAAGATTATTTATTTTGGTCGTTGCAAGTTGTATTGAAGGGCTGGCTCTGATGAGGTGAGGAAGTGCTTTGCATTGGGGGTGAAAAAAGAAGGGAGAAGGCCGAAAATCTCTGTAGCACAGTGTGGTACGGGTGAGGTAACTAGATTTTGTTTGGCAGACTGTAGGTTGTAGCGTGAGCGGGTGAAATAAACTTGCATATTTTATCCCCATCCGCCCAGTTAATGGTTGAACCTGCTTTACAGGGCTTGAGCTTTTGATCTTGTGGGTTGCACATATACCAAACTCTTGGTTTAAGTCAAGTCACAATATTAAAATGTGGATTTCTTTCTTCCACTTGGATAGTGTTGCATATTGCTTAGAAGCAAAGCATTTTAAAATGAAAACTAAATAAACTGTGGTCGTCCATAGGAACGTAACCTGTAACATATTTGTGATGCATAATAATTTAAAACTGTGTGACAAATATTACAAAATAAATGTGAATGTTATATTACAGAGCTGGCCATGGGTGGGGATGATGTGTGGAATCCTCTTTTTTTGGATGGCCAGCACGCACATTTTTGAGATCAAGGAGGTGGGTCTTTAAGGTGAACTTCAATACCTGAAGTTCTGTGAATATTCTAGTAGAAGGGTCCATTATGTCAGGATAGGAGACAATAGAGACCCTTTGAGAGACATAGGGTTGTGTGGTGTTATGTACTACATTGAAGATCACAGTGAGTCATGTTAAAAAAAAAAAAAAAAAAAACATATCTGGCTAGCAGCCTGCTTGTTGACAGTAGAAACAGGTTGATGCTCAAAGCTTATTTTTATGTGTATGCAGTGCAACATGGCAAAGATGTGTTGCATAAGTTCTCTATCTACTTATCCATTTCATTCAGATGATTGCGAAACGAGCACGGTAGGGGTGATTGATACATTTATTAAGGTCAATGGTCTTTTCAATCATAATAACTGCAAGCACCTGTTGATGGGAAAGCACCAAACTGTAAGGTTTTGCGTCCTGTCATACAAGATGACCTTTTTACATTTGCTTCTGTCCCAACTAATTCTGCTGAACGCTGCTCCTGCGTCCAACCCTGACGAAGAAGCCATGGAACGTTCTAGGGGCTGATGTAAAATCCTGGAATAGGTTGATAGTCCTCTGGTCTAATTCCATTCTTCGGAGGCTGGTCCTTGTAGGAGGCTGGCCTGGCTTGGCTTATAGTGGGTTCCTTGTGGTACTTACACCTTGTGCCAGGTCCAGTTATCCCTTATTAGTAGATTAGTAGTGTTCTAGCAGCTTAGGCTAATAGAGGTAGCTATAGCAGAGTAGCTTAGGCTGAACTAGGAGACATGCAAAGCTCCTACTATACCACTTATATCATATAGCACTATACCATAAGAAAACACAATACTCAGAATTACTAAAAATAAAGGTACTTTATTTTAGTGACAATACGCCAAAAGTATCTCAGAGGATATACTCCCTTAGGAGGTAAGTAATGTACACAAAATATACACACAAACCAAAATCAGGTAAGTAAACAGAAAAGTAGTGCAAACACTGTAGAACACAATAGAATGCAATAGGAGACAACAGGCCTAGGGGCAGCACAAACCATATACTCCAAAAATGGAATGCGAACCACAAATGGATCCCAGGCCTAGTGTAGTGTGTAGAGGGTCGCTGGGAGTGTAAGAAAACACTAAGGGTGTCCAAGATACCCCACCCCAAGACCCTGAAAAGTAGGAGTAAAGTTACCCTACTACCCCAGAAAGACCGTAAAGTTGAGATAGAGGATTCTGCAAAGACAACTGACTGCAAAGCACTGAAGACGGAGTCCTGGACCTGAGGACCTGCAAAGGAAGGTGACCAAGTCCAAGAGTCACGCAAGTGTCCGGGGGGGGCAGGAGCCCACTAAACCCCCGATGAAGGTGCAAAAGGGCTGCCTCCGGGTGGAAGAAGCCAAAGATTCTGCAACAAAGGAAGGTGCCAGGAACTTCTCCTTTGGTCAGAAGATGTCCCACGGCGTGCTGGAGGATGCAGAGTTGTTTCCATGCAGAAAGACCGCAAACAAGCCTTTCTAGCTGCAAGAGTCACGGTTGAGGATTTTAGGTGCTGCCAGGGCGCAGGAAGAACCAGGAGGTCGCCCCTTGGAGGAGGAGACAGAGGAACTCTGGTGAGCTCTTGCATTCGTTATCTGCTGAGAACCCCACAGGAGAGACCCTAAATAGCCCTCAGAGGAGGATTGGCTACCTAACCAGGTGAGAGCCTATCAGGAGGGGTTTCTGACGTCACCTGCTGGCACTGGCCACTCAGAGGTCTCCATTGTGCCCTCACACCTCTGCATTCAAGATGGCAGAGGTTTGGGACACACTGGAGGAGCTCTGGGCACCACCCCCTTGGGTGGTGATGGACAGGGGAGTGGTCACTCCCCTTTCCTTTGTCCAGTTTCGCACCAGAGCAGGTGGCTGGGGGCTCCCTGAACTGGTGTAGACTGGCTTATGCAAGGAGGGCACCATCTGTGCCCTTTAAAGCATTTCCATAGGCTGGGAGAAGCTACTCCTCCCCAGCCCTTAACACCTATTTCCAAAGGGAGAGGGTGTAACACCCTCTCTCAGAGGAAATCCTTTGTTCTGCCTTCCTGGGACTGGGCTGCCCAGACCCCAGGAGGGCAGAAACCCATCTGAGGGTTGGCAGCAGCGGTAGCTGCATAGAAAAACCCCAGAGAACTAGTTTGGCAGTACCCGGGGGTCCATGCTGGAGCCCTGGGTATGCATGGAATTGTCCTCCCAATACCAGAATGGTATTGGGGTGACAATTCCATGATCCTAGACATGTTACATGGCCAAGTTCGGAGTTACCATTGTGAAGCTACACATAGGTATTGACCTATATGTAGTTCACACGTGTAATGGTGTGCCCGCACTCACAAAGTGCGGGTAATTTGCCCTGAATAATGTGGGGGAACCTTGGCTAGTGCCAGGGTGCTCCCACACTAAGTAACTTTGCACCCAACCTTCACTAAGTGAGGGTTAGACATATAGGTGACTTATAAGTTACTTAAGTGTGGGGTAAAATGGCTGTGAAATAACGTGGACATTATTTCACTCAGGCTGCAGTGGCAGTCCTGTGTAAGAATTGTCTGAGCTCCCTATGTGTGGCAAAAGAAATGCTGCAGCCCATAGGGATCTCCTGGAACCCCAATACCCTGGGTACCTACGTACCATATACTAGGGAATTATAAGGGTGTTCCAGTGTGCCAATAAGAATTTGTAAAATGATTCACTAGCCTGCAGTGACAATTTTAAAAGCATAAAGAGCATAAACACTGAGGTTCTGGTTAGCAGAGCCTTCGTGATACAGTTAGGCACCACACAGGGAACACATACAGGGCACACTTTATGAGCACTG
Organism: Pleurodeles waltl; assembly: GCF_031143425.1. NCBI lineage: Eukaryota > Metazoa > Chordata > Amphibia > Caudata > Salamandridae > Pleurodeles > Pleurodeles waltl. The sequence continues at coordinate 745,044,848 of NC_090444.1, read as the reverse complement.
GGGTCCTGGCTAGCAGGATCCCAGTGACACAGGCAAAAACAAACACATATATACAAGTAAAAATGGGGGTAACATGTCAGGCAAGATGGTGCTTTCCTACAGTCTTCCTGTGACACAGATACCACGTTTGCCAGCAGACTATTATTACTGTTCTCTTAGTTCCTGTATTCCCTGATCCAGTGTGCAGCCTGGTATAAGGTAAACTTGGTTGCCAAGGTTTAAACCATCGCTAGTCATGCTTAACCCATGAACACAAAAAGAGGAATGCCTTGAGTTCAACTTGCAGTTGTGTGCTTTACAACTGCAATTTTTATGTCTTTATGGAAGGACATTCTGCAGCTGAATTATTTGCGTTATGAAGACTATATCTTTAGAATTATTTTTGGATGATACAGTCACTTGTCTGAAAAAGCATGTTGTAGAGTTCTGCACCTATCCAATCAATGATTCCAGGACAGGAAATCTCTATCCAGTGTATGTCAGTCAACTTTCTGAGTGATCCCTTGTCATTCTTGTATTAAAAAAAGAAAAAGAGCTGATAGTTAATTGTCTCTCCATCACTGACTGTTACCCAGAGTCTCCCCATCCATTTTTCACAGTTTTGCACTGATGTAAATGTACTCTTGACTCATAAACCAGCTTCTTTGTTGGTGGGCATGGAGCTCTCTTATGGAACGGTCTGCCTTTCTTTGGACTAAGCCACACTTGAGCCTTGTATGTCTTAAGCTTTGGGTTGTAAATACAAAACTCCAGAAGAACCTTTTGTTGTAATGAGTAATCTGCACAGTCGATGAAAGCTAGATTAGACAATCTAAATTAACAGTGCCTCTGAAATTATAATTAGTAACTGGCCAAACTGGGAAATTCTTAAATTTGTAGTATTTCTTCCTTTAGATTTCACTTAAGAGGTGCTATTTTGAGGGTAAACAAGTTGATTCGAGTCTGAAAAAACTTGTTAGGTATAGCTTTAAGAAAGAATAACCTATTGGGCTGTATACACAGACATGCTGTGATATGCAAACTTCTGTCTATCTTAATAACCAGGATACACTACTAGACAAGCCCTTTGATGGAAAGACACTGATTGTGCACCGGCTGATGATTATCGAGAGGAAAGGAAACAGGGCATATTGATGGCTAAATACGTGAATTAATATTTGAGTGTATGTATGGCAAGGCTCCTTTATGCCCTCACAGCTCTTCAGAAGCCTCAAGATTTGGCAATACTGAGCAACAGGCTTAACACGAAAGGTGTCGATTCGAGAACAAGCCTAAACCACTGTTTATTGCTCTGTCTCAGTGTGAGACTCTTCCCCAGAACTCAAGCTTAACTAGAAACCGTGGTGCAAGTTGTTTAATAGACATCTTGGCACATACATCCCCAGTTGGAGGAAGGTTGACATCTCATCAATGGATGGAAATTTCCCAGCACCAAAGGGTACTCCAGATTATCAAGGAAGGGCATGGCTTAAAACTTTCTCTTTCCCACCTTCATGTCCACCACAATTGCAAAAGGCAGAAATAAGCAGAGGCTATGTTGGTACCTGTGACATGCTTTAACATCCTGCTTTCCCCCATGCAAATTTAGATATCCCAGCAGCGCTGATGCTATTGCCAAGGTGAACAGCATGTGACGAATGGCTGAAAAAAGCCCCACCGAATGCCATTGCACCCTTTTTAATGCCTGGCAGTTTGGACGGATGTGACTTGCGCAAGATGGCGACAAGGTCCAGGCACTGAGACAGAGAGGTGCCGGAGCCCAATAAAGCTTCCTAGTGCATCTAGAGAATATCCCTGCTGGTCACTTAAGATGGCTTGTGGACCCCGACTTGAGTCGGGTCACCAAGAACCAGGGCTGGGGAGGTAGAAGCTGGGCTCAGCGCCTTGTTGATTCTGGTGGAGTCTGTGTGTCGTGGGCCAGGCCTGGTCGCACGAAGTACAGTGCTGAAGACCTCAGTGCCTGTGCCCCTGAATATTAATTAGTGTTTGGCACTGCCTGAGCAATTGACTGTTGCTCTGCATGGTTAGTAAAGTAAGGTGGCCTGAATTGCACCATTAAACTGTGCTTTCTCAGGGGAGACCATTGTGAAACGTAAAAGCCTGTGGAATACATACCTTTGTGGGTCTAAGATACATCACTTTAGCAGGCCGTTCTTCTTCCCGTGACCACCTTTCCACCCCAACACCGCCAACCCCCCTGGGATTCTGCTGTCTTTTTTAGTGCTACCATCAGGAGGGCTGGGAAGCAACCGGAGATATGGGCCGAGATAGATCCCCTATGGACTGGCAACAAACTTGAACAAGCAGAGCCACCACTGTGCAAGCAGATCAAAGTGATGGCCAGTCCCAGCCAGTGTGCTGGAGCCCTCGGGCTCTCTCAACCTCATGGCCACAGAATTTTCGAAGCAAGCCACGGGGCACACAATAGACTCCATATCCATTGAAGTGAATCTATTGCAAACAGATTTGCATAAGGGGATGGAACACTCCTTGGAAATGGAGGAGCAGGTTGAGAGCATACCAAAAGAAGTGAAAGACTTGCAAACTACAGTCTGCGTACTGTCCGACAAGTTTCAACTGCTTGACAGTCACCTAGTAGATGCAGAGGGCAGATCACAGAGGTGTAATCGTCTCTGTGGGCTTTAGGGAATGACAGGATGGAGAAGACCTCAAATCATTTCTGGAAGAGTGGCTCACAGAGACTATGAACCAAGGGTTCCTATCAGCATTTTTGTGATTGAAAGGGACCGCCGGGCACTGGCCCCTCACCCTCCCCATCGGTGCTGCCAAGAGCCTTTGATCACGAAAATACTTAACTATAGTGGCCGGTGCTATATTCTTCAATGGGTTTGCAAGCATGGCGACCTCCCCCTCTCCCCCCCAACACTCTTTTGAAGGTCACACTATCTGCAGTTTCTCTGACTACACAGAGGGTTCAGGTCCAGAGGTTTTGCTTCTTGAAGGTAAAATTGCACTCCCTGAATATCAAGTATATGCTCCTGTTCCCAGCCAAACTGAGGGTGGTACACAAGGGTCAAAGCAACTTCTTTGTCCACTCAGAGGATGTGTGGGAATTGCTTGAGAACTGCCACAGGCCTGTCATGCGAAGGGCTTCCAACAATGCCAGTGACAGGAAGAATAGAAAACGTACCAGACCAAGTGGATCTACAGAGAGATGGAGATGGGGCATGACAGTAGAATCCAGTAATCATCAAATTGAAGTTTAACCAGATGGAGCTTTGGATATTGCCAACAGCAACTCCCTGGGGACAGCTCGGTGATCCAGTCTAGGGGGGCATGCTGTTGCTGACTGATGCATGATTTGGGTGGAGTTCGGGGTCATTGCCTCATTGAGTAACTGGGCGGTTATAATTCTGGGTGTATGGAAGTATCCTCATTGATCTGGTACATGATCTGTTATTAGCAGATATACAGAAATTTCACTATGCTCCTTCAATCTATAATGCAACTTTATGGTACTGTGGTGATACTTGCTGTAATAAATGTCCTAGAGGTTAATTTGCACAATCACACCCGACACGGTGAAGCCTTAACCCCTTAGCTGCTGGACCTTCATCCCCCTGACTCCTCCCCCCACCCCCCCTTGTGCTGAGCCCTTTCTTGGCTATTTGGGGTAGTTTGTGCTTAGGTCCACATAAGCTATCCAGGCCAAATTTGTATCCTTTTTTTCCCAATATCCTAGGGATTTTAAAGATACCCAGAGTTTGTGGGTTCCCCTGGCGGAGACCAAGAAATTAGCCAAAATACAGTTAAAATGTATTTTTATTTTTTCAGAAAAATGTGAAAAAGTTCTGAAGAAGAAAGCATGTGTTTTTTCCCCCCTGAAAATGGCATCAACAAAGGCTCTGCGGTGCTAAAATCACCATCTTCCCAGCTTTGTCAGGAATAAGGCTATGCGCGGTCCAGGTCCTGCTGAAACTCCGCTGCGCATGTTTGCGGTGCTTCACGTGCACCACTTGTCATCCCTTCCTGTTCTAAAAGTGGTCATCAGCATTGCCTGCCCTGTGGTAAAGCTCATGTAGCTGCAGGGTCAGGACATTGGTGGACAAGATGCACTTATCTGTGCTATTCTTTGAAGGGACTACAATTCCCAGGTTTTTAGAGGCAGTGGCCATCTTGGGGTGTGGCAGGCCTATAAAGCCCAGCCACACCCAAGCACCTTGCTCACTAGTTTGAAGACTTTGATGCAGTCAGACCTTGTGGTGGTTTCTCTGGAGGAGAGCAGATTTCCTGCATGGCAGATTGACAGCAAGTCGGAGTATCCTTGTTTCCATGGTGAGTTCAGATACCAGTAGGTCGTACTCGTAGCGGTAAGGTCTTGATTAGCCCAATCTTGAAGGAAGTGGTTACTTCCAAAAGTACAGCGCCCCTTAGCACAACAAGCAAAGCGTTTCCAGTTCTCAGAGTAAAGCGGCCTTGGTGCGACAATCAAAGCGCTTCGGATCACAGGAGTAAAGCGCCCCTTAACACAACGAGCAAAGCGCTTCAGGCCACACGTGTAAAGCGCCCTTGGCACGATAATCAAAGCATTTCAGTCCACATGAGTAAAGCACCCTTGGCACAATAATCAAAGTGTTTCAGTCCACATGACTAAAGCACCCTTGGCATGATAATCAAAGCGTCTCAGTCCACATGAGTAAAACACCCTTGGCACGATAATCAAAGCGTTTCAGTCCACATGAGTAAAGCGCCCTTGGCAAGACAATCAAAGCGTTTCAGTCCACATGAGTAAAGCTCCTTGGCACGACAATCAAAGCGTTTCAATAATAGGAAATAAAGCGCCCATGGCATGACAATCAAAGCGTTTCAGGCCACATGAGTAAAGCGGTCTTGGCACGAGGATCAAAACGCTTTAGTCCACATGAGTAAAAGCGCCCCCTTAGCATAATGAGCAAAGCACTTCAAGATACAAGAGTAAAGCGCCCTTGATACGACAATCAAAGCGCTTCAGGCTACATGAGTAAAACGATCTGGGCACGAGTATCAAAACGCTTCAGGCCACATGAGTAAAGCACCCCTTGGCATAATGAGCGTAGTGCTTCAGACAAAGCAAATAAAAGCACTCTCAAAGTGCTTCATGAACAACAAGCAAGGCGCTTAAGCCCAATGAACAAAACGCTTCAAGTTTAATGAGTAAACTTTCAGGCCTAGGTAGTAAATGTGAAAAGGTTTTAGGGATAAACAAATTATAGTTTTCATTGTTTTTGGGAAACATAATATGTGAGATACATATTTAAGTCTTTGAGAATTTCTAGGCTTAGATCAAATGTTTATCTTATCAATGCATCATTGTTACATGATTGATATTTAGAGAATGACCATAGTCCATAGCTCTTGTCATCTCTAGGTTTAGAGATTGCAGTTTGTTCTTGTTCCATGATTCAAAAGAAGGGGCTACGCCCAATTCACAAAGGGTCTCAATCTGATATCACGGAGATGCCTTTACTCAAGAGTCTATTGGTGAGTTATATTGTTATGAATAAATGTATGTATATTTGTTCTAACCGTTTCTTTTCAGATCTCTCTCTGCCTGCAATTCCCTACCCTAATTCCCTTCCCCACGCCTGTCTTCATCATAACTCTGTGTTATAATAGCCTTCTGTGTTGGTGACGCCGGAAGGTGGGCCTTTTGTTCAGCAGCGTGCAGATCCCGAGGAAAGGGCACTGTGACAGTCTTTCAGGAACAGGCAGACTTGAATCAGAAAACCACTTTTTTCAACACACTTTTGGCGTTTTACTGGACATACCCTATTTTTAAAAAAAATTGTGCTTTTAGCCTCCTTCCAGTTAGTGATAGAAATGGGTATGAAACCAATGCTGGATCCCAGACATTTCCGAAAAGTAGACAAAATTCTGAATTCAGCAAGGTGTCATTTGTGTAGATCCTACAAGGTTTCCCTACAGAACATAATAGCTGAAATAAAAATATATTGAAATTGAGGTGAAAATAACAGCCCTTTCTGTCCACGTTGTCTTCTGTAACTTTTTCCAGCTGTGGTAGATTTTTGAAAGCAATATATTGTTACATCTGCTGGACTCTTCTAGTTGCGGTGATATAAAGGGCTTGTAGGTTCATCAAAAACCCTAGGTGCCCAGAGCCAATAAATGAGCTGTACCTTGCAATGTGTTTTCATTGCATACCGGGTATAACGCAATTCATTTGGTGAAATATAAAGAGTCAAAAATAGGTATCAAGGAAACCTTTGTAGTTCTAAAATGGGCACAAGATAAGGTGTTCAGAAGCAGTGGTTATTTGCACATATCTGAATTCCGGGATCCCCATACTAGTATGTGAATTAAAGGGCATTTCTCAAATAGACTTCTTTTTCACCCACTGTCTTACATTTGGAAGGAAAAAATGTAGAGAAAGACAAGGGGCAATAACACTTGTTCTTCTATTCTGTGTTCCAACAAGTCTCTGGATAAAAATGATACCTCATTTTTGTGTGTAGGCCTAGTGCCCGCGGCAGAAACCACAACATGGACATATCACATTTTTACATTGAAATCTGACGTGTTTTTTGGAAAGTGTCTAGCTGTGGATTTTGGCCTCTAGTTCAGCCGACACCTAGGGAAACCTACCAAACCTGTGTATTTTGGAAAACTAGACACCTGGGGGAATCCAGGATGTTGTGATTTGGGGGGGTTCTCACCAGGTTCTGTTACCCAGAATCCTTTGCAAACCTCAAAATTTGGCCAAAAAAAACACTTTTTCCTCAAATTTCGGTGATGGAAAGTTCTGGAATCTAAGAGGAACCACCAATTTCCTTCTACCCAGTGTTCCCCGAAGTCTCCCAATATGATAAAAATGGTACTTCACTTGTGTGAGTAGGCCTAGTGCCTGCAACAGGACATGCCCCAAAACACAACATGGACACATCACATTTTCCCAATGAAAACTGACCTGCTTTTTTGCATGTGGCTAGCTGTGGATTTTGGCCTCTAGCTCAGCCGGCACTTAGGAAACCTAGCAAACCTGGACATTTCTGAAAACTAGATACCTAGGGGAATTCAGAATGGCATGACTTGTGGGGCTCACACCAGGTTATGTTACCCAGAATCCTTTGCAAACCTCAAAATTTGTAAACAAAAAAAAAAGAAAACCCACTTTTTCCTCACATTTCGGTAACAGAAAGTTCTATAATCTAAGAGGAGCCACACATTTCCTTCTACCCAGTGTTCCCCCACGTCTCCCGATAAATATGGTACCTCACTTGTGTGGTTAGACCTAGTGCCCGCCACAGGAAATGCCCCAAAACACAACATGGACACATCACATTTTCCCAAAGAAAACGGACATATTTTTTTTGCAAAACGTCTAGCTGTGGATTTTGGCCTCTAGCTCAGCCGGCACCTAGGAAAACCTAGTAAACCTGGACATTTCTGAAAACTAGATACATAGGGGAATTCAGAATGGCATAACATGTGGGGCTCTCACCAGGTTCTGTTACCCAGAATCCTTTGCAAACCTCAAAACTTTGCAAACAAAACACTTTTTCCTCACATTTCGGTGAAAGAAAGTTCTAGAATCTGAGAGAAGCCACAAATTTCCTTCCAACTAGCATTTCCACAAGTCTCCTGATAAAAAATGGTACCTCACTTGTATTGGTAGGCCTAGTGCCCGTGACAGGAAATGCCCAAAAACGCAACATGGACACATTACATTTTTACATTGAAAACTGACATGTTTTTTTGGATAGTGCCTAGCTGTGGATTTTGGTCTCTAGCTTAGCGGGTACCTTGCAAAACCTACCAAACATGTGCATTTTTGGAAACTAGAGACCCAGAGGAACCCAGGATGGGATAACTTGTGGCGCTCTCAGCAGGTTCTGTTACCCAGAATCCTTTGCAAACCTCAAAATGTGGCAAAAAAACACTTTTTTCTCACATTTCAGTGATAGAAAGTTCTGGAATCTGAGAGGAGCCACAAATTTCCTTCCACCCAGAATTCCTCTAAGTCTCCTGATAAAAATGGTACCTCACTTGTGTGGGTAGGCCTAGTGCCCGTGTCAGGAATGGATCACACGATGGTCAATGGTATTCCTTACTTGAGGGCAGCTGTTGACCCTGGGGTGATTCATTCCTGGCACAGGCACTAGGTACAGGCACTCAAGTAAGGTAGCATTTTTATCAGAACAGGTTGGGAAACACTGGGTGGTAGGAATTGTGTTGATTCCTGCATATTCCTGTAGTTTGTGTGACAGACATGCAAGACAAAATAGAGTTTTTATTCAACATTTCACCTTTGCAGGGTATTATTAGTAAGAAAACTTTGGGGAATCTACACAAGTTACACCTGGACTCCCATGGGTGAATAGTTTCCAGAAATGTCTGGTAGGTTTCCCCATATGTCTGCCGAGCCTGGGACCAAAAACGCAGGTGCCTGCCTTACTAAACCAGGTTGTTTTGTGATACATAATTTTGATTTCTCCACAATACGATTTGGGCAATGGAATTTGGGGCTGAACTAAATTGGGGAGTGCCCAAGAGAGCACTCTCTCTGTGCTTGCCGCTGAATGCATCTGCTATCTGGGTTACAGACTGTGCTTGCAAAGGGACAGCAGGACTGCCCTCATCACCTCCCTCAGAATCACTTCAAGGGGAGTTGTCGGAAAAATCCTTCCCAGAGTCTGTGTCATTGTCCTATCCCTCGGATGCTGCCTCAGTATCTGTAGTCTCGGTCTCTCATCCTACGTCAGAGCTATCCTCTATAACCCGAGTTAGGCCTTGAGCAGCAGTCATCCAACAAGACACCGTCTCTGCTACTGGCTGAGCTGTACTCTAAAACGCTAGCCTACGTAGACAGTCAGAAAATTGCTGGTAGGTGTGTTTGAGAGATGCGTGCAACAGTAAAGATCAGTCACTTTACCTTTGCTTCTTTCCTAAATCAGCACCTTCACTCAAGACACTCAAAAAAACAAAAAAGACACGCTATTACTTCACCCTGTCACATACCAATTGTTACAGTCTTTAGCATCTCTCGCATCCAGTCGTATCGCATCCAGTATTATTGGTGCTCCCATGACCTCCTCCTCGGATTCCCTCACAACCACACAGCAAAATTGCCCTTCTTCTCTCCCTAGTCCTCCTAGCACATATATTTCATTTGTATTATAGCGCAGGCAATGGCTGGCTTTACTAATCCACTCAGCTATTTACATATAATGCAGATTTGATTTTTGCAGTAGGCATATAAACTTTCTGCGCTACTTTATGGCATCAAAACTGCCACTAGACAAAAGTCAGATCCTTATGTAGCAGTAACGTAATCACATGAGTTACTTGACTTTTTTTTTCTGCCTAAAAGCTACAGTTGAAACGTGTCAGTTGAAGTATGTGCATTGCTTTAAGACGCAAGCTGCATCTGCAAGAGAACCAGTGGCGAATATATATTTATATATATATATATATATATATATATATATATATATATATATATATGTGTGTAAAGAGATCACTTTAGATGTGGGTGTGGTTTTCCTGGGGGCTGATCGCAGCCACCAGGGAAACCACACTTGCATTGGCAAAAGTGTCATCTGTGGAGCACCTAGGCAGATTTCTGTCAGGTCATTTACCTGTTTTGCTTGTCCATGCCTGGGTCGGGTTGCTAGACCTATCCCCCTTGGCTCCTCAATCCAGAGCAATTAACAGACCGTGTTGTCCGTTCCTATTAGAAAACTGCATTGTAGCGTTCCCTGGTGGCTAACTGGGAGACCACTGCCACTAGAGTTAACTAGGGAGAAGCACTCAAAGTAGGATTGTGAGGGGAATGCCTCATTAATGCATATGGTATAAAAGTTCTATTGTTTAGGGAACGGGGTGTCTAAAAACAGAAATTGGCACAGCTCCAAAGAGTGGGTTGGGGGGACTTGAACCTAAGCAGTGATAATGGTGACAAAACACAGTATAGGTGAACTCTGGGATAAGCTAGACAACATTACCCTGCAAGATTATCCACAGCGGTTTCCCAAGGAAGAGGATAGTGGTGGGAGGTTATCAGTTTGGCACTTGCAGTAAGAAAAAACAATGTCTATTGTTATGATGCTGGACAGTGAGAGGAGAGAGATGGTGGTGACTCTGGCCATGATAAATGCCTCACTGCAATACTATTTGGCAAAATTATATCAGCAACCCAAAGATAATTAGAGCACTGATTTGACAGACTTTCTAGCTATGTTGTGAGTTCCGAGGGTTGGCAATACACAATTGACAGATTCAGCAATATACTTTACAACAGAAGAGTTGGTAGCGGTAGTCAAGGGCATGCCTTGAAATAAGACACTTAGATCTGATGGCCTACCATCAGAACTTTACTACTCTTATGTGAAGCTACTGTTGGATAGATTATTAGAGGTCTTTACAGAGGCCAGGGAAATAGGGGACTTGTAAGGTCTAGGTGGGAGGTGGTTATTGTAATGCTCTCCAAACTAGCCCGGGATCCAGCACAGCTTGAGTCCTATCGCCCACTGTCTACGATTAATATGGATGCTAAGGTGCTGTCCAAAAGTTTTGTCAGCAGAGTGCATAGAGTCATAGGGTCTAAGACACATGAGATTCAATTCTTCATTATTCTAGCTAGGAGTACCCTTATGAACATCCGTAGACTCATGCATATTATACACTCTGTTCAGGGCTCACATAAGGAAGTAGTGTTGGTCACCATGGATACTGAAAAGGCATTCAACATGGTTAGTTACAAATATATGTGGACAGTTCAAACAATACTTGGGTTGGGCCTGAAATGTAAATATTTTGAGTATTGCTTTATTTGAACTCATCAGCATAGGTTAGATGGGGCGGGGTTATTTCTGTGATAAGTGGGACATCAAAAGGGAGATCAGGCAGGGATGCCCTCTCTCTTATTTGTCCCAGCCAGGGATCCCCTAGCTGTGCATCTGCACCTTATATTGCAAAAGTGGGGGGTCCATGTAGATGATATCAGATAGATAGGGGCATATTTATGAGAAAAAAAGGGCAGGAATACGTCATACTTAACAATGTACGGCACATTCCTGTCTTTTTCCTGCCCTGGCGCACAATGTACTACCTAACATCACCATGGTGCAAGGGTGCATATTTTGTCAGCAGGATTATTTTTGTGCAGGAAGGGGCACCATACTACGCAAACAAAATTCTGAGAGCCATTTCCTCTTTCTATGTGTGTTGCATTATGCAGCACACATAGAAGAGGATGTACAAGGGAGAATTAAAAATATTTCTCCTTGTTACGCCACACCTAGGGAGGCATAGCATTTTGATGCATTCCTAGGTCTTCCAGTAATGGTAAATGTGAAAAAATCTATAGGTGGATGTGTGGGATAATGAAACGCCTTCCCAGAGCAGAGTAACGCAATGCAGCGATTTGCGCTGCATTGCATTATTCAAGATTTATCAAGCCAGGCAAGGGCACGTGGTGTGGCCTTGGCTAGCTTGATAAATTTAACTTAAGATTTGCGTCGCTCTTGCATCCCATTGCATGGCGAAAGTTTTTAATAATTATGCCCCATGATTTCTTTATTCGCTGATGATGCACTAGTGTACTTACAGCATTCAGAGAAGTGTTGAACCTGTTGACTGAATTGAAGAGATTCAATAGAATCTCAGGCTTGGAAGTAAACTCAGAGAAATTGTTGGTATTTCGATTAGCTGGACTGGTGATAAGGCTTATGGAACTGCTCCTCAATGTGGGTCTGTGATGGAGCTAGATAGTTTCCAATACATAGCGATTCTGGTCACATGTATGGCTAACAAACAAAATGAATACAATGTGGGCCAGGTGTTGATGGGCTTACAGGCTTCAGTTGCCTTCTGGAATAAGCTGCCGCTCTTGGTCACAGACAGGATTGCAATTGTAAAAGTGGTGTTCCTGCCTCAATGCTTATATATCCTGCAAAATGCTCTGTGCCCTGTTGGTAGGAGTATGTTTAAAAATTGGACGGCCTGTTTATGGGCCAGAACATGAAGCAGACTTGGGCTGATCATTCCTAGTCTAGAAGCAGACAAAGGGGGATTTGGTCTTCCAGACCTGGAGCTATGCTACCTGACGACACAACCCCAGCATGCAGCCAAGTGTTGGGACACGGGTAATAACTGGGCGAAGCAGCTGCTAGTGGTAGCCCCGGGAGTAGACTTACTTACGTGCCTGATGGCTGGCCCCATCAGACAGACACTGCCTGTGTATGGTGCAACGGGTAGTGCAGGCATGGAAAAGTGGCGTTAAGGTGGTCATGTGCAAATTCCCTTCTTCAGACCATTACCAGTTTGATGGCTACAGCCCTTTTTAAATGCAGAAGTGTATGTCTGTGCTTGCCTGCATGGGGGGGGGGGGTAGGAGGATGCAACAAGCTTGGAGACCGACACTTGAGTGAAAGATGCTCACATTCCCGGAGGCCCAAGGGAGTTTTGGTGTACGCCCAGGTCAGTCTTTGCAATGTACCAGGCTAACTAAAATGGCCAGGGAAATCTGGACATGTTTACCCAAACATGCCTGGAAACTCACATACACTAGACGTAATACTGGATATGGGATCCACTGGACAACTGGTGTCCAGTCTATACCCATCCCTAATTCAGGATGACTTAAAACAGAGCTCCCAGTGAGACTGAGGTGGGACAGTGACTTCATAGAGCCATTGGAGGATAGTGTTTGGAACAAAGCATGTGCACTAGTTTAATGAATATCTAGTTATACTTGCTTTAAACTAGTCCATTTCTCTGTACTGTACCGCTCATACTTATCGCCAGCGAAATTGAATATAATTTATTCAGGTGGGTTGAATGAATGTTCCAGATGTGGTGTGGGGGGAACCAACTTCTTACACACGCTTGGGAGCTGCAAACTCGTAGACCCATATTGTAGAGGACTTGTTCAACGACAAAGCGTAGTAACTCATATTAAACTGGAGGTCACTATTAAGCACTATTAGGTGAGGATGGTTCTGATGCTTCTTTTACATCTAGCTGGTGCATCCTTCTTGTTCCCATCACCATATGGCATATGCAGGCCCTGCACTGGAATCTTAGCTTTCTGTGGGCCCAGAATCAGTGCTGCTTCTCCAGTGCCATCCAGATCTCACAGGATCATCTGTGGTATCAGACAAATACCAACCTGACCTGAAACAGCAACTCTTCCCTCCTCCACCCAGATCTCACAGTTGTCACATGTGCCAATGCTATGGTGCGGGACTTACTTGGGTGAAGTAAAGATAAAAGGCCTCTGGTCTTTAGAGGAGCGCCAGATCAACATTGGTCTTTTGGAGCTTTGCTTAATCTGTCTCACCCAGAAAGCCACCCTGCAGTCTGTAAAGGGGGAGGCTAATGCCAGGCCTCATAGAGAACATGAGCATCACGTGGCACTGCAACAATCAGAACAGAGTGAGGTCCTGAGCATTGTGCCAGTAGGCCCTATGTCAATGGAAGTGGCTGGACCACTTTAATGCCAGATCAAACAAACTGAGCAGATGTCAAGTTGTGGATCAGAAGTGGCATCTCACCCTAAGATGACAAGGGGCATCTTCGACCAGTGGGATATGTACTGGTTAGATCTGTGCCCTACTGGTGAGAATGCGCAGTGTCATCTCTACTGTGCACTGGAGTTTCCTCCAGTAAGTCATTCAGAGACACATTCCAAATACAAAGGAACACAGGTCTTCTTTATACATTGCTGCCTCTCCTACATCAAGTTCTGAGGAATGTCAGGACAGAATAGGCCCAAGTCATCCTAAATGCCCTGGATTGGGCCAGTGGAATATGGTACCCAAAGCTCCTGAGTGTGAGAATTTGCCCTCCAGTCCATCTACACCTTTTGGAAGCTGTGTCTTGATAAGCTGTTGCCTTGAGCACTATATGTCTGCTGGGCAGCTACTTTCCACCTATATGACTATTTGCTTAATGTCTTCCTATCCTGAGGGTACAGTTTACAAGATAGTCAAATACTTGGCTGTTCACCTGTTTCACCCCCAATTAGCTGTACTCCTCTGTGTGCTTCCGTATCTCCAGTGCCAGAATACTCTTTGAATGCAAAACACAAGATAGTGGATGGCATGCTTGAATTAATATCAGGATCATGGATCAGTTGAGCTGCATCCATAGCCATTGTTTTTCACCCACCATGCCACCTCAGATTGGACCCACCCATATGCAAATCAGTCTTGGCCATAATCCTCATGGACACAGTCCAGCCCGAACTGACTGGCCAGGTCCTCCATGACCTGGAACACAAGCAACCAAAGGCCAGTTGCACCCTTATTAGTCTTTTTCAGCCAGGTGTAGCTTGGTTTCAGGGACACAGAGAGTTTAGGACCCACATCTTGGCATACCCAGCGGACATAGGGCTTCAGATGTGAAAACAACAAGGTGATAGATGGAATGCTTGAATTAATCTTAACTATGACAATTGCTTGGGGCCGCACCCAACCCATAATTTTTCGCCCACCATGCCATCTTAGTTTGGACTCAGCCATGTACAAATCAGTCTTGACCCTGTGTTGTGTTCTAGAACAAACATGATCGAGAATGATTGAGGTGATGAGATTAACGGAAGACGCTGAGAGGCACTGCGTCTGTCAGGACGGGCTGTAAGGTATCTGGCAAGTGGTTGGGCCACTTTATAAGGAACCTGTAACTTGTAAATAAAGGAGCCTACGGAAGAATCTGCTGTTTACCTCCCATGTCTTATTTGTAACACTGGTGACGAGGATGGGATGCGGCAGTTTTCCGGCTCAAAACACTCAAACTTCTCGTCTGTTTCTGACGGTAACTTGGTGTTCAGTTGATCCGGCGGTGAGGCGAGGCATCTGCTCCTGACTTGCGTTTTCAATTTGTTCCAGTGGTGAGGTTTTAAGTTTTTTTTTTCCACACTTCCCTGAGCGTGACGTGACGCTCATGCACTACCCATTAGTTTTTAAAGTGGTGCGCGTGGGAGTTTGTCTTGTGCACGCGTCAGCGCTCCGTGCTGTTGCTATATTTACATAGCAACGGAGATCATGCACGGTGTGCCAGCGTGAGGGAATTTCTTGTGCACGCGTCAGAGCGCTCCGTGCTGTTGCTATATTTACATAGCAACGGAGTTCACGCACGGTGTACCAGCGCAAGGGAATTTATCTCACACACGCGTCAGCGCACTCTGTGCTTGTTGCTATATTTACATAGCAATGGAGTTCATGCATGGTTTGCCAACGGAGACCTCACACCTCACTTCCTTAATATGCTCGCCGTCTCCACTGGTTGCTGTGTTTACATAGCAACGGAGTCTTCTTACCTTGTGACGCATGCCGTTTTTATTTGATTTTTTCTTTCTTTTGTGTGCTTCTGGAGAAACCGCCCTGTGGTTGTTGCTGTATTTACATGGCAACGGAGTTCGTACTTTAGACACTGGAACGACTATTTCCCAATGGAGGAACGTACATCTAGAAAGATGAGCTGCATCCATAGCCATTGTTTTTCACCCACCATGCCACCTCAGATTGGACCCACCCATATGCAAATCAGTCTTGGCCATACTCCTCATGGACACAGTCCAGCCCGAACTGACTGGCCAGGTCCTCCATGACCTGGAACACAAGCAACCAAAGGCCAGTTGCACCCTTATTAGTCTTTTTCAGCCAGGTGTAGCTTGGTTTCAGGGACACAGAGAGTTTAGGACCCACATCTTGGCATCCATTATCACAACTGATGCCAGCCTTAAAGGGTTGGGAGCTGTATTATAACAGGGTGGTTGTGGGCCCCAGAATACCATAATGTTTTTATCTAGGAGTCTCAAAGGTGCTGAAAACAAGTATTTGGTGATAGAAAGAGCTTGCTGTACATTGGGCCATCAAGAAATTGAGAAATTTGTTGTGGGGATCCACGTTCATTGTCAGAACGGACCATAAACCTTTGTGTGAGGTTTTCAATAAGCAAAGTGTAGAGTCCCTTTCCTCTAGAATATCCAGGTGGGTGGTTGATCTCCAATAATTCAGTCTTGAAGTGAAATACATACCTGGAGACACCTTATCCAGATTAGTTTCTGAGAACACCTCAGTTTCTTTTGATGATGGAGTATGTGAGGAAGGAGTAGATTTTGTTTGCAAGATCAATCAAGCTGTGATTTCAGAGGAGAGATTGTGCCATAAATTGGAAGGTGATTCTACTCTATGGGGCGTAATTAATCTCATCATATGTGGATGGAAACACAAACAGCAAGGTGGAGACATGTGTAAGGATTTTTGGTTTATAAAAGACCAGTAAGCGACCAGAGATGGGTTAATGTTACGGTGTACTAGACTAGTACCTCCAAACAAACTAAGAAAAGAGCTACTGGATTTAGCTCATTAGGGACACTCTGGGATCTCTAAGATGAAAGAGAGATTGAGATCTAGCTACTGGTGGCCTGGTATGGATATCCAAGTTGAATAACTTGAGGGAATGTGTACAATGTTCAGAGAGTGAGAAGAGTATGAAACCAAGAGTCCAACCCATGGTGTTGAGAAATCGGCCTGAAAAGCTTTGGAGGGATATTGCCTTGGATGTATTGGGTCCTGTACATGGAAGTGGCCAGGAAATGTATATCATTGTTGTAATTGACATGTTTTCTCGTTGGCCAGAAATTCATTTCTCTAAAGGTATTGAGACTCAATGTGTGATAAGCTTTCTTAAAGATCTATTTCTAAGGGAGGGCTTACCTTAAACTCTTCTTACAGACAATGGTGTTCAACTTGTTTCCAAGGAGATGGAGGACTTTCTTAAGCTGTGTGGGATCCAACATAAAAAATTTGCTTTGTACCATCCAGAAGCCAATGGTATGGTTGAGAGATTCAATAGGACTTTGAAAGAGACCATAGCACTAGCCAAGAATCACAACAAGAACTGGAAAGATGAAGTCATTAAGAGAGTTGGAATATATAGATTGACGCCACATACGACCACTGGGGTATCTCCGTTTGTTTTGTTTCACAGGAGGTGTTCTAACACTGTTCTAGAACCAGGTTGGGTGAACAGATTTTTGGATAATGGGGTTTGCCTTAATAAAAATATCTATAGAAAAGAGAGAGAACTATCCAAAGTGAGGAAAAGCAAAGTCCGTTTTGACCGTAATCATGCGGTCAAGGTGACCAAAGTGAAAGTCGGGGATTTGGTTATGATAAAACACCCTGGACTGTCTATTGGTGGGAGTAGGTTATCCAAACCATTGAGAACCTTTAAGATATTTACCAATGCTGTCAAAACCTGTGATCATCGGGTGTGGGATCTTAATAGAGTTGTTCTATATAAGGGTGGAGTGGTACAGGAAAATCAAGATGATCACGAAGACTCGACCAATGTTGAAGGCAATCCTGGAGACAGAGAGTTGGAAGATAAAACTTTGCTGAGGAAGTCTTCTAAGAAAACGCAGAACCCTGCCTATCTTAAAGACTATGGGGGTCATTCTGACCCCGGCGGTCATGGACCGCCGGGGCCAGGGTTGGCGGGAGCACCGCCAACAGGCTGACGGTGCCCCGCAGGGCATTCTGACCGCGGCGGTTTGGCCGCGGTCAGATGCGGAAAACCGGCGGTCTCCCGCCGGTTTTCCGCTGCCCTTTAGAATCCTCCATGGCGGCGCAGCTCGCTGCGCCGCCATGGGGATTCTGACAGCCCATACCGCCATCCTGTTCCTGGCGGTTCTCCCGCCAGGAACAGGATGGCGGTATGGGTTGTCATGGGGCCCTTGGGGGCCCCACTTTGTATTTCAGTGTCTGCTTTGCAGACACTGAAATACGCGACGGGTGCCACTGCACCCGTCGCACCTTCCCACTCCGCCGGCTCAATTCTGAGCCGGCGTCCTCGTGGGAAGGCTCTTTTGCACTGGGCTGGCGGGCGGCCTTTTGGCGGCCGCCCGCCAGCCCAGTGCAAAAGCCAGAATCACCGCAGCGGTCTAATGACCGCGGAGCGGTGTTCTGGAGGGGGGAACTCTGGCGGGTGGCCTCCGCCGCCCGTCAGGGTTAGAATCACCCCCTATGTGTAACTTATGTATTTCAAAATATTTTGTGTGAAAGTGAGCATGGGACCGATTGCAAAATGGCTTTTTGGTATTCTCTTAACTGATCTTGTGATTCGGTAAAAGGTGATTGAGTTGCAAAATGAGTTTAGAAATGGATACGGAATTGCAATTTGGAACAAGTGGTTTTTGAGTGTCTCACGTAATTCAGTATGCAGAGTATCAAATGTTGGAGACAGCCATTCCTATTGCAAACCATTGAATAGTTAATGACTCCTCAAAGAGGTTTTAACACACTCGCTAAGGGGGAATGGTCCCTTACGAACTCGGTTTCCTTCGTGAATGTTGGAAAAAATGTGTTAGTAGTAAGCAGTGGTTTGTTGGACTACTGCTAACCCATAAACAAAATATAAAAAAGAAAGTAAACTTTAAAAAAAAAAAACAGTCCTGTTTCCTATAAGAAGAATGGGCTTCATTATCTAAACAAAAAGTTCACTTTATTGAAATCCAATCACAGATATGGTTGTCCTCTGACCCTATAGGGCCACTACTTCTTATGATGACCTCAACAAGAATGAGTCGCAATTTGTGATCTTCCTCATGCATATTAATGACGTGGGTCGAGTTGCAACCCACTAAGAGTCCTTATTTTGCTAATTAGTCAATTAGTACATAGGTTGGTTAGAAAAAACTGATTTTGTTCACAAAACCATGGTGCACAATTTGTGACAGCTTTTTTTGCAAAAAAAAAGGTTAGTACATCTGGCTCCTCTATTATGTGATTTCGAGCCTCACTTGCAGATTAGTTTTCCTTTATCATTAGAGAGATCTGGCAAAATGCTATGTCCTCAGTGTGTGACTACTACACAATGAGCTGTTGTTCATGCTGCACAGTCAGACAAAACGCGACTGGCTTTTGTTTGTGGCATTTAGTTCACCATCTTGAAGCGAGGGGCTTGCATGTCTGTGATGTGAAGAGCTATCCTGGCAAGAGCTTAGTCTCCTGTCAGGGTCCCATAACCTGATCAGGTCAAAGGCTAGAGACAAGACGAAGTGCGATCCACTGGTCCTCCAGACTGGGTGTTGGGCACAAGGCTAACAAACATGTCTCTCAAAAAGTGTTTGTTACAGAAACAGCTGCAAGAACCACTAAATCTTCTGGTCACAAGGGCCTTTCAGAACCTCTGCAGGAGACATGAATTATTGACAGTAGTCAAAACCACAAGGAAGCTACTGACAGGATGAGGGAATTTTGAAGCGCCAAGTGCAAGACCAGAATCAGATGCTGGAACGTACAGACTATGTATGACACAGGAAATCTGGCTCACATAACATCTGAGATGAGGTTCTACAACCTACATTTCCTGGGGTCAGCGAAAGTAGGTGGACTGGATCTTGCAGAATGAAAACGACCACTGAAGAGACAGTAGTCTACTCAAGATTGGACAATGTCCAACATCACAACAGAGTAACCATCATCCTGAGCAAGGGGACAGTGAAATGCCTAATTATGTGGAAGCCAGTGAACAGCATACTCATGACAGCAAGATTCAAAGGTAGCTACATCAATTCCACATTGTCCAGTGTTATTCTCCAAAACATAATGCAGAGGAAACAGTAAAGGGCGCATTCTACCAACAGATGGAAGCTGGGGTTAAAGCCATGCTGAACCATGACCTATTGATTATGATGGGAGGCTTGAATGCTAAAATGGAAAAGGACAACACAAACTGTGACAGAACTATGGTAAAAGAAGGTTGTGTAACAATGAACGACAATGGATATTCATAAACTAATTTGGTGTTCGCCCAATGGCAGAGATAGAAACCGGATTGACCACCTGATGATAAGCATCATCTGGTGACACTCACTGCAAAGTGTGAGAGGAGGGAAGCGGATGTTGACAGTGATCAACCACTAATGACTGCCCTTGTGAAGCTGAAGCTCAGGAAAACAGAATGCAAAACATCAGCATGTTCAATGTGGCAAAATTACATGATTACAACATCAGACATTAGTCTTACAAATCGAAAACAGGTTTGAGCTCCTGGCACTCACAGAAGATCAGTCTGAGCCAGCTGCAGACACAGTCAACAAGAAATGGAAAAAGGTCTCTTCAAAATATGTAAAAGAGAGTGAAACCTGCTTGGGCATCAAGACAAGGATGATGCAAAACTTGATAAGACAAGCCACAGGGCAAGTTATTAAAGACATAGGGGCTGCAAAAATAGAAACTCATGGAAAGCCAAATCTGAAAGGCTGCTTGAGAAGTGCCAGCAACTTTACATAGAAGTAAACAGAGCAGTCAAACAAAAACCAAGAGCAGATAACCGGGCATGCATGAATAACCTTGCCAGGCAAGCAGAGGAGGTATCCAGTGGAGTAAAACAGGGGAAGATCTGAAGGATCACAAAGATAGTCATCTGTAAGTTTTGTGCAGCATACAACTTCTCACAACAGAGAAAAAGCAGGAAGTGCCCTGGGCAGAGCACTTCAAACAAATCTTGAACAGACCAGTACTAAAAGGTGAAATCATCACTAACATCCTATATCTCAAGAACACAAAGCTCCTGTCCAAGGCCACCTGAATGCAGTAGTGTTTAAGGCAGACTCTGAAACCTCCGCCAAGATCCTTCAACCACGTGTTACATCAAATTTGGGTTTGAAAGTACCAGATAACTGCAACCAAGGCATCATCCCCAAGATTCCAAAGAAGGGAGCATTAACCACATGGTGTGGAATCACTCATTTAAGAAAAGAACAGTCTGGCTTCAGCGAGGCCAGAGGGTGTGTTGATCATAACCTTATTCTTTGCGGCAGGGCTGGCTTTAGTGCTGGAGGAACCCGGTGGGACAATTGTTTTTTAGTTTCCCGCTATGACCTCTTCGGATTCCCTCACTACCACCATGCAAAAGTGCCCCTCATCTCTTCCTAGTCCCTCTCACATACATTTCACGGCTTTACTAATCCACTCAACTATCCACAATAAATACGGGTCTGTTTTTTGCAGCAGGCATATTAACCCTCTGTGCTGCTTTATGGTGAGTCAAATCTGCCTCTAGGCAAAGCTCCGATCTCTCACTTTAGCAGGAACATTAATCACAAACCACAAATTGTAATTGCTGCTTGGAAGCGGAATGCACACAGAACTCTGCAGCAGGTGCTTTTAAATTTTAAGTTAAATCATAGGTTATTGCTAAACACAGTGCCCCTTGCCGAAGGTCAGTGCCCACTCTCTTCAGGTCAGCGCTCAGTGCTGGCACACCACTCACACTGCCCTAAAGTTGGCCCTGCTATGCAACATTATAGAGCAGTGCACAGAGTGGCAGAGACAACTATACGTAAACTTCATTGATTTTTTAGAAGGTCTTTGGCAGTATCCACCAAGACAACCTCTGGCATATACTGAGAGCATATGGCATACACAGCAGATAGTTCTCCTCATTAAGCGCTTATTTGATAATTCTAGCTGCTAGGCAGAAGACATTGAGGCCTATATTTATACTTTTTTAGCGCCGCATTTGCGTCATTTTGTGATGCAAAAACGGCGCAAACTTTCAAAATACCATTGTATTTTGTAAATTTGCGCCGTTTTTGCGTCAAAAAGCGGCGCACATGCGGCGCTAAAAAAGTATAAATATGGGCCTGAGTGTTGCTTTTAAGTCAAGACCAGCGTTCGACAAAGATGTACAATGTCATAGTTACTCTTTAACCTAGACATCAACTGGGTGATATAATACACAACTGAAGACCAAGTCAGAGGCATCCGATGGCCCTTGTTCACTAAACTGGAGGACCTTGGCTATGAGGATGACCTAGCTTTGCTCTTTCATACACCAGCATATGCACGGAAAGTCGTGTTGCATCAACATCTATACACAGCAAATGGGCCTGAAGATCAACATAAAGAAATACAAAGTCATGCCACTCAACATCCCAAACCCTTCACCAATCAAGGTGGATGGAGAGGACCTTCCACAACTGCCTAGGCAATACTATCAGACATATTGGAGGGGCAGGCAGTGATGTCAAGAGCTGGCTGAACAAGGCCAGGATTGCTTTTACCAGAGCTGCAATCTGTCCGCACTCTTGTTTGGATGAGAATGGTGGCGAATGACGAAGAGAATCACCACTAAACTGTCAGCCTTACACACCAGTAACCTGAGAAGAATCTTGCATATTTTCTGGTTGTGAACCACCTCCAACCAGGAACTGTTCACCAGATGCAAACAAGAAATTATGGACACCATTGTTATGAGAAAGAGATGAATAGGATACACCATCAGAAGAGAACAAGACTCAATGATAAGAACAGCTCTCCAATGGCCTCAAGAGAGCAAATGGAAGAGAAGCAGGCCAAAGAACACCTGGAGAACAGTTGAAACAGGAATGAAGACCCCTAACCACAGATGGGGCTCCATATAGAAACTTACCCAAGGTAGACAGAAGTGGAGGTTCTTCATTGCTGCCCTACTTTCCAGTTGGCAAGTATTTAGCATGAAGTGCGTCCTCATGTTCAAATTTGACACAAGGATGCATTTTTCATTTACATACAGTGCAAAATGCCAGATTTGCATTATGAGTAATTTCACTTACTTCTATGTAATTTGTCTGAGATTGCTCACAAAGACTCAAAAGGAAATCATCTGAATTTCGCCCACCTCCAACACGAACAAGGTAAACAAACATCATGTAATCACGCAGCAGTTATTACAAAACCTGAAAAGGGAACAGAATCAGGCTTGGCCAAATTGGCCATTGAACTCTTTGTACAATCACAGGCGAACAAGAAGACATCACTGTATATCCTAGCTATGGGAATACAGTTGCTGTCAATGGTCATATTTATCAATATCCGGTTTTTTAATATTTAAGTAGTATAGCAAGATGACTTCAAGATTTTAATGTTTATATCCTTCAAAAGATCACGATAGTTGTTATTTGAATATTTTAAAATCCAACAATACTTATGTAAATTCTGAAGTTATTCACCCTTAATGTAACTGTATATTCAATTTTCGACATTCAGGAAAATGAAGAATGTGTGTTCAGTTCACATGTGTTTCTTCATCGTTGTTCTAATTGTAACCATGTGAGTTTTATGAAGGCTGAAGGGATATTTTGCATTCAAAGCGTGTCGAGTTCTGAATTTCACACAGTAGAGCATCTTTTTGGCCGTGTGGCAATGTTAGAGTCCGACGAGGACTGATTTTACTAGCCAATTCCACACCAGTGGAACAAACTAAAGCCTCTTCTAGATTAGTAAAACCAGAGGTCGAAGGTTTACTAATAAAGTGAGATAAAGAAATCAACAAATCTACATACAGAAAGAATAGCTTCGTCTAAGCGAGTTGCACCATTTAACTTCATCATCTGCTTTTTTTTCCCTAACAAAACAAAACGTTTTCATTGTGGTCGTTGCTGCTATATGGTTTTGTAAAGTTTTTCAATAAGCTATCTTCTGTATGGCGAAAGTCTGAGTCTTTCGCCCTAGATACTTTAAATATATTGTATACATGTTTTTGCTCATTGTGCCATTATCATGAGTGTTTCTCCAGATATAACTGCACAGGTACAGGAAGTGCACGACAGCTGCCTCCATATGGGGCTTGATGTCAATTTATGACACAGTTGTATCCTTTGTGGGACTATGTCAGAAGACTTAGCTGCATTGTGTAGTAAAGATCGAACTGATATCTTTTACCAGGCTCATTCCCATTCCAGCACTAGGGAGAGCTAAAAAACGACACAAGGCAATGATACATTAAAGGTACAAGAAACAAAAGCCCATATTTATACTCTATTTGCGCCGGATTTGCGTCATTTTTTTTACGCAAATCCGGCGTCAACTTAACTCCATATTTATATTTTGGCGCTAGACATGTCTAGCACCAAAATATTGGAGTTAAAGTAATTTTTTGCCTGCAGAAAACTACCTTGCATCAATGAGATGCAAGGTAGGCGTTCCTGGGCAAAAAATGACTCTAAGGCCCTAGCACTTTATTTATCCTCCCGTGCAAAAATCACGCACCGGAGGGAGGTGGGCCTAAATAATGGCGCTAAGCTTGCTTAGCGCAACTATTCAACGCCTGGGTCAGGGTAGGCGTTAGGGGACCTGTGGGCCTATTTCCATGGTGGAACACTTTGGAATAAGGCCACAGGGGCCCTCCCCAGGCCCCAGGGAAACCCACACCAAAGGGACAGTGGAGAATGGGGGACCCCATCCCAGGTAAGTATTGGTAAGTATAGATAAGTATAGGTAAGTAGAGGTAAGTATTTTTTTTTTTAAGTGCTATAGGGGGGTCTACATCGGGCCCCCCTAAATGGCAATGTGCCCAATGGCCAGGCCCAGGGGACTTGGATCCCCTGGGCATGGCCATTGGGTTGGGGGGCATGACTCCTGTCTTTACTTAGACAGGAGTCATGCCCATGGGGGTTGTGCATCTAACAATGGCGCTAGTCAGGTTAGACTTGTTATTTTGACTCTAACCTGACTAGCACCATTCTTTCACGAACAACCTCCAGTTTTCCCTACGCCTCCCCTACCCGGTTAGTGTCATGTATTTTTACGTTAACCGGGCCTAAGTGCCGGCTTGCATCATTCCTTAAATATGGCGCCCAGTTGGCGTCCTGGAATGCCACTAGCAAGCGCTATTCTTTTTTACGCAAACCTGCGCTAACTGAGGTTTGCGTCGAAAAGTATAAATATAGGCCAAAAAGGTTTAGACTTAGCTCTTATATTGTTTTTATGTCCAAGGTTAGAATCTTTGAGATCTAAATATTTGGTACCAATATGGAAAAATTATTGAACGGCATATGACGAGGCGATATTCTTACTGTTTTAATTCTACATCCGTTAATATGTTACTGATTAAAAAAGCTTTTTAGTGGTATTTTTTAAATTATAAGTAGGTCTTCTGGATTAGGTTAAAAGTGTCTTTTAAGAAGCACTTCGCCCTTTTCAGAAAAAAGGCTTCTTCGGTTGTAGTAAGAATATTTTTATCTGTGCAATTTTTCTAAGGATGTTATCAGATGAATCTATGGTTTGTTTACATTTTGAATGATTATTATTTTATTTATACTAGTGGAAGGGTCGAGGGTAGGTTTACTTACTTGTTTATGTATCGTAGGTTTTTATATTAGGGATAGGCAGTGAACTTTGCTCGCGGAGGTTGCTGAGTTTTTCCCACTCCGTGCTCCGCTTAGAGCGTGGAGTTCCAAAAAACTCCACGTAGCAGAGTAGAGTTCTGTTTCTTTGTTTTAGCTTGTCAACATTAATTTGGTGAGCGCGAGTGAGGAGAATCTTACTCTACATCACCTCCCAACGAGTTTTCTCAATGCAGGTGGTCGCGGATGGTCGCTGCCATTTGGGTTGAGAAACCTTCTGTTCGC
This sequence comes from Pleurodeles waltl, assembly GCF_031143425.1. Classification (NCBI taxonomy): domain Eukaryota; kingdom Metazoa; phylum Chordata; class Amphibia; order Caudata; family Salamandridae; genus Pleurodeles; species Pleurodeles waltl. The sequence continues at coordinate 745,019,482 of NC_090444.1, read as the reverse complement.
TTTGAGGAGGCGGCCGCTCCAGTAGAAAATCTAATTGAGTGGCAGAAAAGAAGCACTGATCTTTCAGCATGGGACAAACACCTGCCCCTAAAAATCAGTGCAAACTGCAGGACCTAATACACTCCGTCGCTTGCGGAACTCCACGTAGCGCAGCAGAGTTTTTTGGTCACTTACCGCGAACGCCGCCCAGGCCTATTTTATATGATCTGTCCAGCAGTTTTTACGGTGATGTATAGTGTTTATGATTGCGGCTTTTCTGAAGATTCACTGAGTATGTAAATAAATAAATAAGTGCAAAGGTTTACTTTTATCACTGGGAATACATTTTAGTACATTTTGCATGCTATTTAGGCTCATGAGAGCAAAGCACATCAGAGAAATGGTGATCTGAAAATGTACATCCTAGTAGGATGTTTTCCTGTTCTCTCGGCTCATTGTACTGTTTCGAGTTATTCTGAAATCAGACTTCGAATAAACCAATACAAGTATACTAATATTATCAGATTAGGACAGCACTCCTTCAACCATTGTATCCTTGCAGGTAGCAAAACATATCGTCCTCAAGACCATTTATATCACCCATGTGAATTAGACTGTTTTTATTCTTGCATTCCCTGGGTTATCTATATTCCTTTATATGGCTGGAGACAATGACATTGTTCATAGTGTTATTTTTTATGACAGTTCCCTTTTCTTCATTTATTTTTTCATATTTGTGTTTGCCTCTTTGGCATTTGTATTGGAAGTACGCCAAAATCCATGGATGGATGCATGGGAACACCCAGCTCAACCCATGGGGCACCTCACTGGGGAAGAGTAATGCAAGGAAGCTACTTGCGTTGCCTTCCCTTATTCCAGTTTTACCATTCCACACAGGGATGCAAGGTGGCCTTGGGTGGCTTGGTAAATGTCATTCTAGGTTTTGCATCACTTTGCGTCCCCTTGCTTGCTGCAAGGCGATGCAAAACCTTTGATAAATCTGGGCCCAGCAATTTATTACACTACCCAATTCAGTATACTGGACATCGCACAGTTAACACATCGTCTAATGTTTCATCTAGCGCTCTGCAGTGGCCTAAGCGACGTTGTAAAACTATCAGTAAATAAAATAAAATAAGTAGAATTTCTGTATGTGACAAAGGTTTATCTGGTTTAAAGACGCTGATGTCAAAGAGTACACAGTGCATCACTAATGTAAAGGAATGTATAGTATTCCTTTAACTTGAGGCAGAAAGTTCATGATCAAAAAACATTTCATAATAGGATGATCTGATTGAAGATTGATCTTTTTACTTGTTTATGTAATCTTTAATGATGCCATTTTGCATGGGGTGTCTCCCTAAGAACATGTTCAAAAAGACAGAGTTAAATTAACCCCGGGAGTAGGCAGTACAGGGGAGATCACCTAAGATGCAGCCCCGGACTGTTTTTGCTTCTACCTTTAATTTAATGAATTTCCTTCTGCAGTTATGCCGAGCAGTCCGATGGTGGCGCAGTTTTCAGCCTTCAGGTGTGCAGCAAACACTGAACTTCGGATTTTGTAATGTGTTGTACCAGGACAATTTGGCAAACACATGCGTTGTGGGTCCTCTAGTGCTACGGATGATTTGTGCATTGAATGAGTGCCAGTGTTAGCAATTTTGGAACAGCTGTTTAGTGAAGTGAGTGTAGGTGGCTGTAATGAAACGTGTGCATTCCAATGCACCAATGGTCCATGGGCACTAGACCCGGGAAGTTTGGTATATTGAAGAGGAAGAAGTCCAGTAACTGAATAAAAACCACAACACTGTGGTAAGGGAAGTACTATTTTTCTTGAGAGACCAAGCCTACCCAAAATCCAATATTAGAACATACCACACTACTGCCTGGGTGTATTCCTGTTGGGAGGTTTACATGGAGATGTATTATCAGGAGTGATCTACAACATCCCAGAGTTTAGAACTAGACATAAATCAGCAAAGGCAATTGTTAGAGATGGGGTCTGTAGTTGGCACTGGTTTACACCCTGCCCAAGTAGGGACCCTCACTCTCATCAGTGTAAGGGAGCCACACAGGTAATATAAAGGCTTATCACCCCTTGGTAGCTTGGCACGAGCAGTTAGACTAATCTCAGAGGCAATCTGTAAAGTATTTGTATACACACACAGAGTAACACAGTGAAAACACCACAAAACTTAGCAAAATAGCCAATATTTATTAAGTAAAACAAAACGAAAAAGACAAAAATCAAACATACACAGGCAAAGATATGAATTTTTAAAGATTAAATCTCAATAAAGTGCTTGGAAACACAATAGCTCCTACTGGGGCAATCATGACGTCTTGACATAGTCGTTTGCCACAGACTGACGCCACTGCGAGGGACTGCTGGCCGGTCACAGAGTTGCATGGACCCTAGACACAGTACTTTTGAAAACGATGATGAAACAGATGTTGCACGGAGTTGGAAAGGTGAGGCGTCGCTGGAGCAGGAGAGGCATTGGCTCCTTACTGCTACCAGGGAGGTGAGGTGTTGGCTCCTTACTGTGAGGCAGGGGAGGTGAGGCATCGGTTCTTTACGGCTGAAGGGGAGGTGGTGCAGCATCGGTGGCGAGGTGGCGGTTCCTTACGATCCGACGGGGTCGATGAATCCAGCAGGTCAAGATGTGAAGCGTGACATTGCGGTGTCGCAATCACATCACAGGGCCACATGTGCTGCGGCACAGTCAGAATTAGGTGTCCTGGACGTCGACGACAGGACTCCGGAGGCACTGCAGTGGTTATCAGACCTGTGGTGTCAGTTGCGATTGTTGCACTCAGCGGGGACCACAGCTCTGGTGCAGGCAGCGGCATGGAGTTTGACAGCAGAGTCGATGTACTTGCTTTCTTCTTGATTACATCAGATCCACATCCCAAGTGCCACCGGGGAAAGGATTTGGCATCATTTGGCAAGTCAGAACCATCAGCAAGAGAGCCCAGGTGCTGGCAGATAAAGTCTTTGATGTCCCTGAGACTTCTAATAGGAGGCAAGCTCAGTCCACGCCCTTGGAGAACCTTTGGAAGAGGGATGTAGAAAACAAAGTCCTGTCCTTTCACTGCCAGAACAGAAGCAGCAAGCAGCAGGTCAGCACAGCAAAGCAATAGGCAGAGTCACAGTCCCTTCTAAAGATTCTACTAGCTCTTCTTCCTGGCAGAATGTCCTCAGTCCAGAAGGATTCTAAAGTTGTGGTCTCAGAGGTCCAGTGCTTATAATTATTTCTGCCTTTGAAATAGGCAAACTTCAAAGGAAAGTCTTTGTAGTACACAAGACCCTGCCTTTCCTACCCCGTCCCCAGACAAACTCCAGGGGGTTGGAGACTGCTTTGTGTAACAACAGACACACCCCTATTCAGGTGCAAGTGTCAGCTCATCCCACCACTTTAACCCAGGAAGACCCATCATGATATGCAGGTCACACCTCAGCTCCCTTTGTGTGACTGTCTAGAGTGAATTTACAAACAGCCCAACTGTCATCCTGACCCAGACATGTATTCCACAGACAGGCAGAGACACAGAACAGTTGAGCAAGAAAATGCCCACTTTCTAAAAGTGGCATTTTCAACCTTACAATTTAAAAATCAACTTCGCCAAAATATGTATTTTTTTAAATTGTGAGTTGAGTCCACAGACTCCAGATCTCTATCTGCTCCCAATGGGAAATTACACTTAAAAGATATTTCAATGCAACCCCCATATTTCTCTATGGGAGAGATAGTCTACAATAGTAAAAAACTAATTTAGCAATATTTCACTATCAGGACAGTAAAACATGCCAGTATATGTCCTACCTTTTAAATAGACCGCACCCTGCCCATGGGCTGCCTTGGACCTGCCTTAGCGTTGATTTACATGTATTAAAAGGGAAGGCTTGGGCCTGGCAAGTGGGAGCACTTGCCAGGTCAAACTGGCAGTTTACAACTGCACACACAGACACTGTAGAGGCAGGTCTGAGACATGTTTACAGGGCTACTTAAGTGGGTGGCACAATAAGTGCTGCAGGTCCACTAGTAGCATTTGATTTACAGGCCTTGGGTGCACATAGTGTACGTTACTATGGACTTAATGGTAATCAAATATGCCAATCCTGGATAAACCAATCACCAATACCATTTAGACAGAGAGCCCTTGCACTTTAGTAACTGTTCAGCAGTGGCAAACTGCCCATAGTCCTAAAGCCAGCAAAAATGAAATGCAGCACAGGATCAAAACAGGAGGTCAGAAGCATAATAATTGGGGCTAACCCTGCAAAAATGGCCATTTCCAACAGCAATTATTTATTTGGTACTTATAGGACAGAGTAAAAACTACAAAGAAGCAAAGGGGTGTAGAGAGAGGCACCACAGTGAAACACCAGTGCTGCAAGACACATGGCACAGTTTGCGCTCAAATGTACATTATATGGCTAATGCTGCATGTCCCGCCATTCGTCAGTGGGCGGGTTCAACGACGTGAGGGCTGAGATCCTGGCTCTTTACTGAGTGACTGACTGTTGTGTGAGGAAACCTACGCCCCGGGCCCAGTGAGCCCACCTGGGGCATGAGACCATTTGGGAGACACCTGCTGCTCATGCGAATAGGACCAGTGCAGTTATATAGAGAACCGCCATCAGGAGAGCTCCTTATTGGTTCTTGGAAATTTAAATTGGTTTTACCCGTGCAGCGATGGAGCCAACGGAGCAGACAGAGTGCAGAGTACAGCGGAGAGAGCGGTTCACTGGAGTTTTGGCATTTCTTTCTGGTGTCCCCATCAGTGGTCTAGCATGCTTCCGTGCCTGCGAAAGCCTGGAGCACTGGTTGTGATTGTGGCTCGTGGAGGAGCAGGAGCAGGGTGGAGTCAATGGGAAAGAGTCACCGGAAGAGCGCCACGGAGGAGTGGTACGGAGCAGCGCGATAAGGCACTGAGGTACGGCAGGATGGTGGCAGCATATGGGTGGAGAGGCATTACAAACATTAAAATCCAACCATAAACTGCTATTGTAAAGCGGAGAAGTGAAGAACTGTAAAACACAATTGTCTCAGCCACTGCCCCAGCCCGCATTACAAGCACCACCACCCCCACTGCTACGGTCTGCTCTATAAGCTATCGGCTATCAGCTCTCAGCCCCAGTATCAGCGACCATACCAGCATAGTCCTCAGTGCTTCATTGGCATTCATCACTTACGTGGTCAAGTGAAGCAAGTGTGATAGCCACAGTTCACTATCGCAGAGTGTGAGCTGCTGCCTCCCTGCAGAAGTGGTCCGGCCAGGTCCGGATGCGGTTTGCAGGGTAGCCAGCAGCCCCGCTTGTCTTCCCAACCTCATTCCTGCCTCAAGTCCAATATCAAAATCAAAATTCCAATACTGGGCGTATGAACCTAACAACAGGAGAGCGGATTTAAATAACTTTGCACAAGAATAAAAGCAGAATAGAATACTATAATAAACCACCTTATGGTACTTGGCCAGACAGCTGAAGACCCGCAGTGTGGATTATATTGCCCCCTCATCGGACAATCTAATTAACTGGGAAAAGGAACATGAGGTCGGGCAAAGCATGAAACAACGCCATTAATAACGCCACCAATCAAACTAAGAGAAAAAGGAAAAGAGATCTGGACTCTGATGAGACACTGGCAAAAAGGAGAGTGAGCAGTGACTCAGACCGCCTCAGCCCATCCAGGGCACAGGGCGCGATCAATAACTCTGGCAGGAGCTTGGCATAGCAAAACAGCAGTATGGGAAAAAAAAGCAGGAGAGAGATAGATCAGTGGGAAAATGGGACTCCCCAGGAGAAAGGGCTAAAGTACGATGTTGCACACAACTACCAAAAGATAACCGACTACTATTCTGTTACAAATATTAATGGTGGAAGCAAGAGGGGCTCACTGGTCATAACTCAGCAAAGCACATGGGATAGTCCACCACTCGTTCAGGTCTTGCGAACCAAAGGTTGTTCTGGAAAGAAGGCCAGGAAAGAGTTTCCACCTCTACAGCCTCCCCCTCCTCTTTCACCAAATATAATTATCATGGAAAAGCAGCCTTGGGTGGGAGGCATTTCTATGGCCCCAGCGGACTCAACCCCCATGCTAGGAGTCCCTCACACTCCCAAGCAAGCAAAAACCATGAGTAACATATGCACAGATTCTGGCAATCTTCACTGGAGGTCCAGCCTGGTTAACCTATCCATTCTTGACTCAGAGATGGTAGCAACTGCCAAAATCTTAGAACAGAAGCCCCCCCAAGATGGCTCAATGAGCTCTACTCCCTCCCGACATACGGATTTGGAGGCAATGATCAGGAGCCCCCAGAGATAAAATCGGTTGCCACAGGCAGAAGAAGACAGCGTCCTGCAGAAAGAAGCATTCAGTGTAAGAACAACTGAGTGCGGTCAAAGGGATGACCACAAGGTTAACTCACAACCCCCGGCAGTAACCAGTGGAAATGAAATGTGGGCCGCAATCCTGAACTCAATACGGGCAACATTAATGGCATTCCAGTTTCATTCTAACAAAATGGACATTCAGGTTGATCTGTTAAACACATTGGCGGTTTTTGTCTCTGGAATAGAGGGCAAGCTTGAAGACCTAAACGCTCTGGTAACAAGGGCCCAAGCTAAATAATTTAACAACCATACCATCTGCTCATGCAAAGAGGTGGTAGACAGATTATCCCAACTGCCATTAATTCTGGAAGGAATATTAAAAGACATTCACACCGCCTATAAAGAGGATTTCACACATGTTAACCCGCTTCCCACAATGCTGATATCCGCTCCCCCTGTGGAGAAACCAGAGGGTATTCCACACACCCCTCAAGGGGCCCTATCCTCGATCATGGCAGGCAAAAGGGACCCAGCAGAAGTTACTGCAATGGTAAATCATAGCATGGAGGTCTCCGAGGCACCAGTACACACGCTAGCTGCTATCAATTTCGGGAGTTCAGAGAATCTCATAAGCCAGAAAGCAACAAAAAGAGAAGGAAAACATGCAAGAAAGGGCAGCAAGTGGGCCCGGCCACTCCATCTAATCACCACAAAGATCAATTAAATTACTTCTATAGAACCAAGAAAAGAGGATACGGCCCTAAGTGGAAAGCAAAATGAGGATAGTACTACCTATGTCAACTCAAATGTTAACTCAAACTTAGCAGTAACAATTGCCTTTGACTCAGAAGAGTTGACTCCGGTATTAAGGACTCAGTTAGAATATCATCCATCCACATTAACTAATGGCCCCGCGGAGGAAAGGGCAAGTACCTGTAGGGGTCAGCAGAGCGCAGTGCTAAAAAATAACATAACAGGAGAGACCTGTCCGCTATGTCTGACCCACATAAGCAGCGTAAGAAATGAACAATCTACTACACCGGAGCAAAACAATGCAATATTGCACGTGCAATCACAAGCTGAACCATCATCTGCTCTGGATCTGGGAATTTACGTCAAGATCATCTTCAGATCTACCCAACCGCTCTACCATCTTAAAACTCATAAAAGCACTCCCAGGCCTCCAACAGGTGTCCACTGAAGATATTGCTGCTATAAACTTCATACAAGAAGAGGCAATCAGCTTACCGATCCAACGCTTGTTATTTTCTCAGAGCCCGACCTCCCAAAACAAATCTTGGAGAGGAAGGACCTCTTGAGAGCCTGGGGTACTGAGGTGGTCACATATCAAGGTGAGCGATATCCACACCCGTTATTAGAAAGTAATCACTCCAACAGGTCAAAAGGAGCATGGTCAGTCCTGCGTGGAGCACACGCCACCCCATGAAGCTACAGAAAGAGAGTTTAGCGAGATGGAGGTAACTCAGTCTCCCTTAAGAGTACAAATTCTGGAACGAAGAAGGGAGATGGAGACTATTATCAAGCCAGAAATCACAGACCAACTGGAGATGGCTTCTACCTGCACTATCCTCAGGAGTGGTAGGTGAAAGCTGAATAGTAAAGGAACTACTCCCACAAGGGGTACTAAACATCTGCTCTTGGGATATTGAAGGTCTACAGGCAAAACTGGAGGATCTAGCAATAATCCAATTCTTCAGCTCATTTGACATCATACTGGTACAGGAGTCTTGGGCCAAGGAGTCAACACCCCTAATTGGTTACACGGAATTCCTTAAACCGGCCACGAAAACTAGTAGAGCCGGTAGGGCAAAGGGAGGTCTAGTAACTTATGTCAGCACAAGCATCCCTGCCAAAATTTCAGAGTCTAAAGAGGAAGATCTACCACTCCAACTAGTCAGGCTAGATGGCTGGGAAAAGAACATACATGAGCCATTGATTATAATAAACATCTCTATTAATCCAAAAAAGAAATCAGTTGAAGTTAATCTGGTAAAGCACCTGGTGTATTTAAAAAGTATAGCACACCCGGCACATTGGCTAATTTGGGTGATTTTAACCTCTATTTATTTCATAATCCAGGTGAGTACCACATTTAAACAGTAGCAGTTGTGCCTGGCCAAACTCTCCCAATCAACAGCAAGAGAGATAAGATAGGGGAGAAGATAATACACATGTGCAAGACTGTCGGCCTCTTCGCATTAAATGGCCGGCACCAGGCCGACACCCCACCAGCATGGAGAACATCCTCTGGAAAAAAGGTATCACACTTAGACTATACTCTGGTCAATCCTGCACTGTACATGTTGGTGGAAGATTTTAGAATTCTGGATCATGTAGAAAGTGACCATGAACCGAGGCAATTAGGATACGTTCCACACTATGGTCAAGCACTGCGGACACAGGTTCTTCATATTAATTCTGGTCTTCACCCTTGCCTTCCACACTCACCAGCCTCTCACAGCCATACTTGTTTTCTTCTGTTTCACTAGCTTCGCGACAGAAAGGTGACGGTGTACTTTCTTGTAGATCCTGAAATGATTTGCACTGGGAGGAAATCTGGATTTCTCCACATAGTCACTCCCTTAAAACCACATTAGGCAATGTAGGGGAATGCAATGTAGTTCAAGATGTCCTCACTACTGCTCTTGATGAAGCCAAGGGATGCGGTTATCTCAGTCTAATCACATTTTTTCATTCTTATGATAAACAGCTGCCTTTCACCATCAACTCACTCATTAATATCCCCTCAAGTCACCAAAGTCTTGTACACCAGTCTACCACGACTTTGCTATACACTCCCATATTAACATTGATTATATCTACTCTCTTAATTCCTCCTGCTATTATCCATCCCCTCAGACTTGCATCTATCCTGCAATTCCACTCCACTACAATCACTTCCTTCCTATGTTACCTAACAAAGCTCTCAAACCTTTTAAAATCACTACGGCTTCGTAGCCCACATTTGATCTCTTCTGCCACTAGGTCTTTGGCTCTTTCCTCCTGGGTTCCCACCTCTAACTCTAATTTATTCATTCCCTTCCCTTCATTTTTCATAGGTACTGCCAGAGTGCTTCAATACAGTAATAGAAGTACAATTTCTAAGAAAAAACACATTATCCCACTTCTTCCTTTAGGGCCCTGTCTCCCAAACACTGGGCGTTGGCCTGTTCACCATTGCCTACTGGGCACAGGACATGGGCTGAATCCATTTCATGCAATCAGTGTTTTTTTCTTGCTTGCACTTTATACCCCCTTCTACAACGCTCAGATGCCACTAGGCACAGGTGATGGCACTTATTAATGTTCTGTACTCACCCTTCATGTCCTGGTTCATGAGGGCTTGGGCCTTGGTTGTGCATATTGGCTTCTATGCACAGGACAATGTTATTGGACACATTCATTGTCCAGTGCCTGTGCACATGAAACTTCTGTGTTTGGCTTTCATCTATCCTATCTATGTCCCATTAGTGATATGTTATGCATTTAAGACATATATTGGAATGTTCCAATACTATTTTGGGAGAAATCGTCTAGGGTGTGAGTCCTGGTTAAGCAGCAACCACAGTCCTTGTAAGGGTGAGGCACAAGCCAACCCCAAATTAACCTGTGCTCAACCCTCTGGTTCCTTAGTACAGAGCAGTCAGACTTAGGTTAGAAACAATGTGCCTGATTTATGAAAAGTTTTTGCCACCTTTGCATCATTTTTTGACGCAAAAGTGGCGCAAACTTACAAAATATAATTGTATTTTGTAAATTTGCACCACTTTTGGATCAAAAAATGACACAAAGGGGGTGCAAACGTTTTATTAATCAGGCCCAATGTCTGAAGTATTTGTGAAACAATTAAAAAAACAATGAAGTGAAAACACCACACAAAAGAAGATCCCACACCATGTGACATGAATAGAGCAGCATTTAATAAATAAAATAAGACCAAACCCACATAAATCCAGCCAATACACCCCAGTTATGAATTTTTTAAGATTTTATTGAAAATAGCATCAAAAAGCACACAGTGCCAATTAGGGATATCTGGTTGGGCTGGACTGAGTCAAAGTCACTCTTTCAGACTGACCTGGGTGGAGAAAAGGCCGGCTACAGTCATCAGGTTGGGCCACTGAAGTTTACTTTCTCAAATCCAGACCAAGAACCCTGTTTGCAATGGAGGGGGTCGCGAAGAGTAGGTAGAGACTTGCGGGAGGCAGTCGGCATAGCATGAAGAGCAGGTCAGGCGTCATGGACTGGCATGTTGGAGCTTTGCGTTGGAGGACCTCCGCTAGTGGTTTATGTTGTAGCATGAGGAGGCAGATGCCGGAGCTTCGTGTTGAATTGCAGTGGGAGTGGCAAGGTCTTGGTGAGAACAGGCCTGTTCACAGTCACAAAGAGCCCAAAAGCTTGAAGATAGCTCCTGAGCCATATCAAGGGTTCAAGACCTGAGGAGCATCACTTGGGGTTTAGAAACTCACTACAATTAGGTTTATGGGCTGGTGCAGGAAGTTGGTGAGCCTTTTATGTCCCTGAAGCTCTGATCAGGAGGCCAGCAGACTAGCCTTTGGAGTCACTCTGGTGTCCTAAGTTCAAGGGTGAAGTTACAGGTCCAGTTCTCTTCTCATCCAGGCAAAAGGTCAGCAGGTCAGCACAGCAGGGCAGTAGTTCCTTCCCCACAGCAGTCCACCAGAGTGGCAGTCCTTTCAGCACCACTGCAGTTCTTCCTAGCAGAGTATCCACGGGTCCAGAAGTGAACTGAAGTGGTGGTGTTTGAGGTCCAGTATTTATACCCAGTTGTGCCTTTGAAGTGGAGAGAAGCTCCCACAGGCATGCTTGTGAAGTGCACAGGTGCTCTGTCTTCCTGACCCTAGCTCCAGACTAACTACTTGGGGTATGCAGCCCTTTGTGTGGCAACAGGACAGAGCCTATTCCAGTGTAAGTGGGTCTGGGCACAGCTCCTTCCTCCGATCAGTCCTGTGATGGACCATCCAGTCACACCCAAGCTCCCCATTGTGTGTGGCTGTCTAGGAGGAATACACAAAGCCCAGTTATCATGTGATCCAGAGACAGACTGCAAGCACCAAACAGCTAAGGCAAGAAAATGCCAACTTTTTAAAAGTAGCATTTTAAAATTTTTAATTTAAAATCTGACTTAAGTTAAGGTTTTAAATTCTAATTCCGGACATAACAAACAAACTGATTATTTCTTCCATTTGGAAATTACACTTTTTGTAATAAGGTAATTCCAATGATATCCTATGGGAGAGGTAGGCCTTGGAGTAGTGAAAAATTGATTTAAGGGTTTTTCAGTACCGGGACATGTAAAACATAAAAGTGCATGTCCTACTATTTAAATACATTGCACCCTACCCTCTGGCTGTCCAGGGCATACCCTACGGGAGGCATATATGTGTTAAAAAGGAAGGTTGCCAAGTCGAAATAGCAGTTTAAAATTGCACACACAGAGGCTGTAATGACAGGCCTGAGACACGTTTAAAGGGCTACTTAGGTGGGTAGCACAGTAGGTGCCGCAGGCTAACTAGTTGCATTTAATTTACAGGCCTTGGGCACAGGTAGTGCCACTCTACTAGGGACTTAAAATGAATTAAATATGCCAATTGAGTATAAGCCAATCTACCATGTTTTAAGGATCACAAGCACTTTAGCACTGGCTAAGCAGTGGTAAAGTGCACTGAGTCTTAAGGCCAGGAAAACCGAACTCAGCAAATAGTGGAGTGTAAAAGCAAATACTTTTGGGGATAACCGTGCAGAATGAGCCAAGTCCAAAAACCTATGTGCTCTTGTTGTTTATTGAGTTGGGAACTCCATCTCCAGTTAGGTGATTGCTGGCTGGCCATGGAAGACCATGCTTGGGTTCACAAGAAGAAATATAACTTAATTACGTAAGGAAGGTATTCTATTTGTTCCTTCACAACAATACGGATAGAAGAAAAAGTACTGTGCATATTGCTACTTGCAATAGCCACAAATATCGTGGCTATTGCTCAGAGCAATAGGCATAGTAATGCTGACTTCTGCCATAGTTGTATTTGATTCCAGAGAAAACACATTTTAAAAAACTTGTTCGGGAGAAACCTTCTCCACAAAACTGTTGCCTCTATTGTTTTCAAATGAATGGCATTACCAGCATCTCCAATGGAACCTGGAGAATGCCCCTCATGTCGAAACAATTCCCATATTTCTGTTTATTTTTCGACAATAGCGCCTCTTCTGAGTTTACATTATGAAACACTTATGCATCAACGGTGTGTGTGAATTAATGAACGAGCTGTTGAGGATAAAGTTATGTATTTTCACTTCCAGTATCCACAAAAACGTATTTTACGACATCTAGCTTCTCTGTGTATCATAAATGCAGATTATTCAACCTTGACCTAAAATCTGTCTCCTCTCCTTTGTATTTGTCCAGCTCAACTAAGTGTAAGGCAACTTTACTTGACACCTCTTTTTTTTAAGATAACATAGTACCCGTTCCCTAAATGCTGCAACGTCGTTTTGTTTACAATCTTAGGCACATATTTATACTTTTTGACGCACAACTGCACCAACGCAGTTGTGCGTCAAAAAATTTACCGCCGGCTAAAGCCATTCCAAAGCGCCATGCAGGCGCCTTATTTATTGAATGACGTTAGCCGGCGCAGCGGACTGGTGTGTGTCAAAAAAATTGACTCACACCAGGCTGCACCGGCGTAGGGGAAAATGGAGCTTGGGCGTCAAAAAATGGGGCAAGTCAGGTCTGAGGCAAAATTCAGGCCTCAACCCGATTTGCGCCATTTATTTTTAGGCCCAACCCCCATTGAAATTACTCCTGTCTTAGCAAAGACAGGAGTCATGCCCCCTTGCCCAATGGCCATGCCCAGGGGACTTATGTCCCCTGGGCATGGTCATTGGGCATAGTGGCATGTAGGGGGGCACAAATCAGGCCCCCCTATGCCACAAAAAAAATACGAAAATAAAAACTTACCTGAACTTACCTTTTCTTCCCTGGGATGGGTCCCTCCATCCTTGGGTGTCCTCCTGGGGTGGGCAAGAGTGGCAGGGGGTGTCCCTGGGGGCATGGGAGGGCACCTCTGGGCTCCTTCTGAACCCACAGGTCCCTTAACGCCTGCCCTGACCCAGGCGTTAAAAAATGTTGATGCACATTCGGCGCAAAGAGAGTATAAATATGCCCCTTAGTGAGAAAAATGTTAACGTTTGGGGACCGTCGCATTGCAAGATTTGCCGCAATAGAATTGAAGGATGGTGATCTTATTTTTGTATTGAAAATGAGTTGTAATAGGGTATATCTCTTGTGTTCTGTGGATTTCTCATTTTAGTTTAAGCATTTGTTTTAATATTATTTTACATGTGCTTAGATTAATTGTTCTTTTCCTTTTTAAATTTCCTAACGATTTCAATAGATTTTTATCTAAATGTCAGTAAATCTGAATCCCTGTCCACCCTCCTTCTTCCTCCACTAACTATTCTCTTTTCTTTCATCTTGCCTTTCTCACTCTTCCTATTGTTCAGACAGTTCTGCCCTACAACTGTTTTTTACCAATCTGCTATAATCCAAACTATACCCATGTATGTCTACCCCTCCATACATGAAAGGACCTCTTGCCCTGCCTGTAAACAAGCTTCTCTATCTAACATATGCATACACTTAAAATAAGCCAGAACGGTTAGCTTTGCCAATGCCTGTAGCTCTAGTATACAATATCAAATAAATAAGTAACAACAACGGTGTGGGATCTAATGTTATTCTTCCCCTGCAGATATTCATGTTGCAGTCTCCATGATGGTACCACAGTCATTGCACGATGAGGCTTTTCATGGTCGTATAGAATTCCACCCCTTAATATTTGCTTTCATTTAGATACTGGCCTACCTGTGGCTGAAAATCCGACAAGGCTCATATTGCGCCGTTTTAAAGTTCATTGCTGGTACGTCAATGGTAAGGTGGTATATCTTCTCCTCAGTAATGGTGCCCGGATTTGTGATCACTCTTGATATCTGGCTTTATCATTTATATCTGTGCATGTCAACTCCAGTTGTGGCCGGCAGGTTTACAAGGAAGGAAATCGTGGTGGGGGGGGCACCCATGCCCACGTACACATTCACAACATTCACAACAAATACACAGACATTCATACACGCATTCACCAAACATTTAAAAAAAACATAAATCTTACCTCAACAGCTGCAGCTCTGACAGAGAAGCCTCAAACATCCCAGGAGGGTTGGGACTGCTGCCTTGCCTCATTTGCTGACCTAACGTCCACTTAAGATCAGCCAATGAGGGAAGGCAGCAGTCCCAATCTCGTCACAGAGTGGGATGGGGTCAGTGAGACTGCTGGCCTCACCCCACTCTGTGATGAGGTGTCACTGATTGACACTCTGGCCATGGCACTTCAGGGGTTAACACTGAAGCACCCAGGTCTGAGGCAGCCAGTGACGCTACCCCTTGTGGCACCTGCGAGGCTTAAGAGGTCACGCCCACAGGAGCTGTGACCTCTTCAGCCTGGGGAAGTTCGGCTCAGTCATCCAGGACCCTGCACATTCAGCACGTGTCTAGCTCCTGGCTGCCTGCCCTGACCACAAGAGTTTCTGTCAGGCTGACCTTTGTTCAGCCTGGCAGAAACTCTTCTTGCCTGGAAAAAGGTGGGGGTGAAGCTCATCAGCCCCCACGGACAGGCCACTGCTGGGTAGCTCCGGGCAGCTCAGAATGTAATGCTGCAGTTGTGGTGAATGATTCTCCATTCACTCTGTTTGGCGATGTCTAGCATCCGTGAATTTAAAATATTTGTGATCCATATTTGTTTGTGTTTGGTAAAGTTGCTGAACCTCTTCATGATACCACCATCGCCCATGTCCTGTTTGATTCCCAGTAGCCCTGTGAGTTGGATGCACATTTCAGGTCCCATGGTGTGAAGCAGGAGATTTTCTTTGCATGGGTTTGAAAACATCTGCTGCTTGAAAGTATTTCTTCACATTGGTTCAGTGTGGGACCACTGTAGCTTGATCCAGTGACAGCAGGAAGTGCAGGTGAGGCGCTATGTTGAATGCGGTTGTAGACCAGCCGTCCCGTGGTAGCAGGCTGTGGCCTGTCCAATGAGCTACCTGGCATAGAAATAGTGTCTGAGGCTTCTGTCTGGGTAGAGCTTTTTTACCTTCTCTCGACATGGTGAAAGTTCGGCAGGGTTAAGCAGTGATCAGTGGGTGTGGACTCCGAAGATGTGGGTGTTGATGGAGTCACAGTGAGGTGACACTAAAGGAGAGAATAAGTCATATGTTCCATTTATGATTGCTGATTAACAGCTGTGATAATTTTGGGGCCCCAACCTGGGCATCAAAAAGACATGATTAGTGAGGCTCACTGAAGGCGATCCCTCGCAGCCGGAGACAGGTGTGGCCAGGCTTCCTGACATGTGGGCTGTTTTGCACTTTCAGCATGCTAAATGCAATCCCAATCTGCCATGTGCACATGTTTTGAGAGGCGAGTCCCCTGGGAAGTCCAATTTTTAAGTCTAATAAGTGTGGCAAAATGTGTGTTGTCCAGACATTATTTTCAATATGTATAGTGTGTTTTTTAGGTTAGCCCCTTTCTGGTGATCGGATGAATTTTTGTCTCAGTTATCTGGATTCAATGGTTTCCCTTTCTGTTCATGTGTTTGTTCAGTTAAAAGGAGAATTTCGGTTTCACTGTGTTCTGACTTGTTGGCTTGTGTCCGTCCCCAGCTGACAATGCTTCAGGAAACTACCTTTATCCTTTACTTTATGCACCGCCTGTGCATGCATGTGCGATCTTGCTCTCTTCCCCATGCGCTGCTTCCCCTCTTCACTTGCCCACACCTCTCTTGCCCTCTGTTGCTTTTACCCTCCTGCCAGCTGTTCCATAACTTCCTCGCCTCTCCCCACCCAACCATGTTTAAAGAAAAAACGTTCTCCTTAATTCCTTCATCGCTCTCCCGCCTCTTCACGATTGTCATCGGATTCGTCCCCCACTCTCCCACATTTCTATTTTTTTGCTTATGTCTGTTGCTCTTTCGGTAGGAATCCATTGTAAAAAGTTGTTTTTAGTCATTTCCAACTTGCCGCCTGCGCTTGCATATGTAAGAGCATGAGAACTATGTGTGGCCGGCGCTCTGTGACGGCGAAGCAGGCTTTAAAATAACTTCTGGGCAGGCGATCGCTGACGGGCGATCTGTGGAGTCTGCCTGACAGACTAGAAGCCGGAGTCTCTTGCACTCACATCTGCGAAGAGTTTTAGAGATGGCTTGCATGTCCCGATGTCTGGGCTGCGAAGGACAGGTTA
Organism: Pleurodeles waltl; assembly: GCF_031143425.1. Lineage (NCBI taxonomy): Eukaryota > Metazoa > Chordata > Amphibia > Caudata > Salamandridae > Pleurodeles > Pleurodeles waltl. The sequence continues at coordinate 745,002,833 of NC_090444.1, read as the reverse complement.
GCACAAAATGGAGGGCGACCACGCTTCGAAGGACCCCCCAGATTGACCCTCTCGCTGCTAATTGGTAAAAGCGCGAGTGCAAAGCGTGGGTTGGAGGTGCGTCCCACGTCCACACTACAGCGAGGACCTCCGGTGTGAGTGTGAACGTTTGGACAAGGGAAACACCTACATGCAGATATTACATCACAGGAAAGTGATTTAAAATGGAAGCGACCTCCGCTTCGTTTCTGTATCTGCCTACACACTCTCTTCACCGGCCGTGTCAAAGGCCCTGCATTAAATGCCGGACGAATTATGTGGAATCGCGTCTTCCTCCTTTCCCGTCAAAGAGTAGTTGTCACTACAAATTCGGCAAGCTCAAGCTCTGGAGAGGGCTGCGAAGCAATAGTCTGTCCTTGAAATCACTTGTACTCAGCATCATGTCATCCATAAGGGAAATAATGCATAATAATAAATTCATCGATGTCCGCCCTGTATATCACAGTGCCCAGAGTCCCTGCCCATCTGGATGTTGAACATGATGCTGTCATGGTAAGTATCCTTTATGGCCCGACTCACCTAAAGCGGTGGGTCAGATGTTCACCTAATGAAATGTAAGTGGGGATGGGGTGCCTGTCCGGCGGGGGGGGCTAAAAACAGTAATAACAGAAACGTTGAAAAGGGTAAAGTTAATATATTTTGCTCACATCTTTCTGGTTTTAGTAGTGACTATGAGTGATAGGACACGAGTCTTGCCTTCATGTAAGGTCAAGGAGCCATGTTACTATAAATGTGTTTATATGACAAATGAGTCAGCTAACGGCGAAATTCTTCCAACATTTTTTCAGCACGTGCAGGTGTGTTTAACAAATGAGCCCGAGGGGTGGAGAATTTGCGGAGCCTGCCAATGAGTTTACAGCAGCCAAGAAAGGAATTGCTGCCAAAATGTTTTGGCGTGCATGGCAGATCCTGGCGTATTGTGCAACAATCGCGCTTTTGAATGAACTCCAGCACATAAATCCCACTTCAAAATCTGGGAAAAAGAAGCAGAGCGCTGCAAAACATTTTCAAAAAGTAAACGTAATTAAATATGCACCCTTCTCTCAAACCAAATCACGGCTGTATCAAAAGCTGTTCGCATACACATTTTCACTGAGAAACGCCCACTTTTTTACTTCTAAAATGTAATGCAGAAAACAAAAAAACAAATCAATTTCATAATTTAAAGGCAGCATCAGTTTGCAAGTGACCTGCTCAGCTAAGCATAGCCCAATGAGGGTCAACAATCGCAGTGAGTGAACACATTTTGAAATTAATTAACCTGTGCACAAGTATATGGAACTTAATCGGGGCTAATCTTTTCAAAAGATTCTTGTTAACTTCCATAGGCTCATTTGTCTCACACAACATAATTTGCTCTATGAAACTTCCTCTGAAAATCTGTCTATTCCAAAATAGCTGACGCGAAAATTCTTGCAAGCTCGGGAGAGTTTGCCAAAGAGGAAAGTTTTAGTTTTTGTAATCAACCCAACCACTTCTTTCTTTGTGCTTTTAGGTTTTCTGCAAAAAGGAGAGGAGGCATAGCTGCCAAGGTTTCAGATTGCTATGTGTGACATTTTCATAATTTCAGTGTAATTATGAGTGACATTTCAACGATTATGAGTGACACTTTCTGGTGCGCAAAATCAAGCAATGAAGACGAGGGAAATATATAAATATCAGAAATTACACCCATTTGAGCAAGGAGAAACTCTAAAAAGTTAACTGCTGCAAAGCACCAGAAATGGAAGGACACTAGCCTAGTGCCCTTGTAACCTGATCATACCTTTAAACAAATGTCTAACCATGATATCAAACATTAAACATGTGCAGGTAGGCAGGCAGTTCGCCCGGTGCCGGGGAGATCATTGTAGTCCATCCAGCACGCCGCCCTCGGCACTATATCCAGGCGAGAGTTGCACAGCTGCAGTCTTGTCAGTGGCTAGTAATCGCACCACTGACCCAAAATGACTCGAGTTAGTGCGGTACTACAGCTGAAAAAAACTAAGAAGAGACAGACTGCATGACTCCATACAGGGGCACAGGCAGCTCAGAATGAGGCAAACAGCAGCCCGAAAAAAAGTTACCACTACATATTGTGTCTCACTCTCAGCACATTTAGGGCCGTATTTATACTCTGGTTGCGCCGAATTTGCGTCGTTTTTTTCGACGCAAATTCGACGCTAAACTAACGCCAACTAACGCCATATTTATACTCTGGCGTTAGACGCTTCGGGCGCCAAAGTGCCCGGAGTGTGCGTCATTTTTTAGCGTGAACCCCTTCCTTGCGTTAATGATATGCAAGGGAGGCGTTCCCGTCTTAAAAAATGACTCCCAGGCCTTTACGTGGTATTTATACTCCCGGGCAAAAATGACGCCCGGGAGTGGGCGTGGCCAAAAACGGCGCTTTTGCGCCGCTTTTTAACGCCTGGGTCAGGGATGGCGTTAAGGGACAAGTGGGCTCAAAATGAGCCCAGAGTGCCCTCTCCTGCCCCCAGGGACCCCCCCTGCCACCCTTGCCCACCCCAGGAGGACACCCAAGGACGGAGGGACCCATCCCATGGACATTAAGGTAAGTTCAGGTAAGTATTTTTTTTTTTTTTTTGTGGCATAGGGGGGCCTGATTTGTGCCCCCCTACATGCCACTATGCCCAATGACCATGCCCAGGGGACAGAAGTCCCCTGGGCATGGCCATTGTGCAAGGGGCATGACTCCTATCTTTACAATGATAGGAGTCATGTTGATGGGGGATGGGCGTCGAAAATAAATGGCGCAAGTCGGGTTACGATGATTTTTTCGACGTAACCTGACTTGCCCCATTTTAAGACGCCCATGCGCCATTTTCCCCCTACGCCGGCGCTGCCTGGTGTACGTGGTTTTTCTCGCGCACACCAGGCAGCGCCGGTCTGCTTGCGCCGGCTAACGCCATTCAATAAATACGGCGCCCGCATGGCGCTTCAGAATGGCGTTAGCCGGCGCAAAACTTTTTGACGCTAAACTGCGTTAGCGCAGTTTAGCGTCAAAAAGTATAAATATGGGCCTTACTTCTTTTGAGGGAGGCGATGAGCCGGCGCTGCAGCAAGTGGAAGACCCACTGGCCGTAAGCAAAGACTGGCTCGTGCGTGAACCGTCGCCGACTGACTCCCATATCACGCAGCTATGATTCTGCTGAGCCATGAGCTGCAAACACACACAGGCAATGGTGCCGGTGAGGTCAGCTCCCGAGCCGTGCAAGCAGCGAGCTCTGCCAATCAATGTCATGATTGTGTGCCGCAGCCAGCCAGCAAGTTCACAACGAACTGGTGGGGTCGGGTCTGTTGTGGGATCACATACCACGTTTCAGCCCGTGGTGCGAGCAGCTAGCTGCACTGCCATAATCCATTGCCCAGCAGCACAAGTCAGTGCAGACACAACTTTGTGAGAGGACAACTGTGCGGTGGCCTGCCCACTCGTGCCGCAGGAGGCAGGAGCTGGACCCACCTATTAAGTCACCTGTGCAGCCAACTCTACTCATAGTCGGTTGCTACTGGGTATACTGATACGGATCCAGCCTCCTGACATCCGTGATATCGTCAGAAGTGGTGTCGGGTTTCCTTAACGTAGTCAGTGTAACATTGTATCACCACTGTGCAGCTCAGAGTTCTAGCAGCTCAGTCAGAGAGCCATGTGCTGGCACTGCAGTTTGTATAGTGCTTTATTATAGAAGCGCTCCCAGCTTGACAGCAGAGGAGGCGCTATAATGCGTGACATTGCATTTCAGTTCAGTGATGTGGACCACCACACTGAAATGCATTGGTCTAACGCCTGATGCTTGCTACTTAGCAGGGCTGAGGAGAGCGGATCACCAGCAAGAACGGAAGTCTTCTTAAAAAAAATGTAATCTATTTCTTTTTGGCATTTAAATATTTTCTGGTAGGGGAATTTCACTTTGAAGTGTCCTGGTTTTTGCAAAAAACATATTTAAAACATGTGTTTTTTATTGACCACATTGGTGCGGGTCACGACCAGTGGCCGACGCTAGGGAGGGGTTTGAAAATCCTCTTGTTCAATGCACTGGATTATTTTGTTTAAATTTTTACTCTGGGAGACCCAGAACATCTTCTGCCTCTCTCCCCTCCCCCACGCACCCCTCTGTGATGTAAGCGCGTCACATTTTTCCCCACTGGAGGATTGAGGAGCATGTGAGCGTCCGCTCCCCACTCTTGTAAGGAAAAAAAGGCCAAAACGGCCTCCCCAGATGCCAAGGAGGTATCGATGGAAAGGGGAGAGCCTCCCCTTTCCATCGATGCCTATGTGGCACCGTTTCCTAGCCACAGATAGCAGCGCGGCTGCGATCAATGGCCAGGAAATGCCCCTAGGAGTCAGGAATCTTGTTTGGAGGGGTCGGCCCCCATGTAAGTGGGCCACCACCCCCCATGGGGGCACAAAGTTAAGAAAAAATATGTTGGGGTGCTTCTGGGGGGTGATCGTGTCCCCCAGATTATGAAATATTTTTTTTTTTGGGGAAAAAAAAACAAAATGGCGGGGTCAGCCCTTCCTACACGGGCCGACCCCTGGGGGTAATTTTAACCAAAATAGTTTTCCCTGTGGGGGGCGACTGCACCCCTCTGGGGGCATTTTTATTTTTTATACATGTGTGCTTTGCCATGGGATTACGATTGGCCCCAGGGAAAGCACACATGTATACACAAATTTGTTTTTTGAATAATTTATGTGTCACTCTAACCCTGAAAGGGCCTTGTTTTGACTCATTCCAGGTTGGCTTGGACAGTATTTGACCAGTCCAAAGCTATAATACTGTGTCTGGAGTGGTAAATGGCTTCTGTCATCGGCTCGGCAAGGCTCGGCAAGGATGACACTGTGTCAATCCTATGCTTAAAGATTTTGCTGTACAAATGGCAAAAGACTTTGTCACTATCTAGCTTGGCGTGGATAGCACTCTGCTGATCCTATGCTTAAAAACTTTGCTAGATAAGCAGACGTTTGAGATGAGCAAATCTAGAGTGTCACTGGTGTTGCAGGGTGCTCCTTATTAGAGCTGCTCTCCACCAAAAATTGGGAACTTCCCAGAGTTCTCCTTTGTGTTTTGCACATATATATATCTATCTCGTTTTTTGCATGTGTTGTTTTCCGGGAGCCACGATCAGCTCCCAGGGAAACCCCACATATATAAAAGTATATATAGATAGAGAGAGAGAGAGAGAGAGAGAAATAAATCTGTCTTTTGTCTAGTGGCAGATGTGATGCCATAAAGTTGCGCAGATGGTTTATATGCATGCTGCAAAGGATATATATGTATTTAGCTGAGCTGATTAGTAAAACCAGGCGTTACCTGTGCTTTAAAACAAATGAAAGGTATGTGGAGGGGGGCTATGGAGATATAAGGGGCACTTTTGCTGGGTGACACTGAGGGAATTAGAAGAGGAGGTCATGAGAGGCAGAGCACCAAAAATGACATAGCACTGGGTGCCACCAGCACTAAAGGCTGTGATGATGGGTATGTGGTAAGGTGAAGTAATAGTGTGTCTTTTTTTTTTTCAGTGTCTTCAGAGAATCTGCTGAATCGGAGAAGAAGCGAAGGTAAGGTGACAGCATTTACTATTGGACACTTCGCACACACCCACAAGCAACTTTGTGGCTCTATCTGCCTTCTACGTAGGCTAGTACTCTAGAGGGACAGTTTAGCCAGTAGAAGAAATGGCGTCTCTTTTAATGACTGCTGCTCAAGCCCTAACTCAGGTTGCAGAGGATAGCTCTGAGGCAGGATCATAGACTGAGACAGCATCTGAGGGAGAGGACAATGGGGTATAATCTGGGAGTGATTTTTCAGTTGGTGGAGTCCCATCCCACGACACCTCTTCCAGTGATTCTGAGGGAGATGATGACAACAGTCGTGCTGTCCCTTCGCAAGCACAATCTGTGCAGCAGCTTAAAATCAGGTTAGCCAAACCCAGAGAGCAGGTGCGTGCGGCCGCAAGCACAGAGAGAGTGCTCTTTTGGCAGCCCCCCTATTTGGTTGAGCCCTAAATTCCACTTTTTACTGGTGATGTTGGATGTAAAGTCGACACAGCCAACTTTTTGTCAGTCGGCTATGACCATCTATTTTTTGATATTGACTTCCTTCAGGAAATTGTGCAGCAAACAAATTTGCGTGCAGACCAATTTCTGTGGGAGCATGGAGGCACTCTAGGGCCCCGTTCTAGGGCACTGACGGAGTTAAAGATATTTTTGGGCCTTACGCTCAAAATGGGGTTAGTGTAGAAACCCACCTTGCAGTCCTACTGGATGGCTTGCATGGTTTGGGTAACCCCCATCTTCGCACCATACATGAGCAGAGATAATGTTTTGCTACTGCAGCGCATGCCGATTACAATGGCAATTCTGCTGCATTGCCCTGGGACCATCCAGACCATGACAGGTTGATCTACATTTGGCCTGTCTTGGAACATTTGTCTGCCAGGTTTCCAGAGTTCTATACTCCTGGAAAGAATATAGCAGTCAATGAGTCCTTGATCCTGTACAAAGGACGGCTGCTGTTTAGACAGTACATTGCCAGCAAAAGAGCTCGCTATGGCATAAAGCTGTACATGCTGTGTGAGAGCTCTTCTGGCTATGTGTACAGCTTGAGAGTGTATACAGGGAAGGACTCTACCCTAAACCCTGTAGTTTGCCCTCCCCGTTAGGGGTCACACGTAAGATTGTATGGGAACTTGTCCAGCCACTCCTTTACAAAGGTTATAACCTTTATGTGGAAAAGTTCTATACAGGAGTAGAGCTGTACAAAGCAGGCACTGTGGCCTGCGGTACAGTTCATTGTAAGCACAAAGGATTCCAGCAAAGAGCTTGTGTGCAAGAAGCTCCAGAAATCCCAAAGTACTGCGTTGTGTTCCAACGAACTGCTCCCAGTCAGATTCTTGGATAGGCGTGATGTATACGTCCTCACTACAATTCATGATGAGAGCACTTCCCCATCACGGTTTGGGGTCAGATGGCTGAAGTCCACAAGCCCATCTGTATACTTGATTACAATAAGTACGTGGTCAGAGTGGACAAGAACGACCAGGTTCTTCAACCATACAATGCTTGTCGTAAAACTCGCACTTGGTACAAGAAACTGTTTACCCACCTGATCCAGGTGGCAACATACAACGCATATGTTGTTTATTGTCAGACAACCACATGAAGACTCATGACCTTCCTTGACTTCCAGTTGTCTGTAATTGAAAGCCTCACTGCTGTTACAGAAGCAGCAGCAGCCTCAGCCTCATGTGTTCTGGAGGGTGTGGCAAGGCTGCAGGTGCGACACTTTGCTGATCGCATTCCTAAAACACTCAAAAAGGATTGTCCATGTCGTCGCTGCAAAGTGTGCTTGAAGCATCAAAAGCTGCAGGAGAATCGGTATTACTGTCCCCAGTGCCCATCTCAACCAGGCCTCTGTGTCCCTACTTGCTTTACGTTGTATCATTGTAAAGGAAAGTTCTAGGAAATGAACTGAGGTGGAGTTGCTGTTGAGTAATCCTTTCAGTGGCTGTGCATGGATACCGAATGTCCATGGGCCACTGCTTTTTTAGGCAAGCAGCCACAGAATTTTACTTCATCTACTTCAGTAAATCATGGACTTCCTTATGGCCTGCTTGATACCTATATCCACTGCCATAACGTTTTAGGTATTCTGTTCAATTAACGTGCATTATAGACCACATACTGCACTTACTAGTGGACAGAACATATGCCACATTGTCACTGAGTAACCTGTGTGGCAAAATGTTAAAGGCATGACTGCATTTTGAAGTGCTTGTTAGGGAACTTATGTATACTACACAAGGACCACCATGATTGCCAATGAGAACCAGAGTAAGAGTAATAAGTCAAACAAAGTCCTGTTGGACATATTCACCAACATTTCTGCTTGTTTGAAAGTGTGCAAACTCAATTTGTAGCTTCACCTTCAAAGTAAAAGTAGAAGTGTTGGTGAATGTGTCCGACAGGATATTTGTTTGACTTTTTACTTTAGAGACCTTAGGATTTCCTCACCGGCATGCCTGCCTTAGTTTCAACAGTAGATATGCTCTCGCATTTCATACTTGGACACCCCCAACTTGCATCCACAAACTAGTATAGGTTCACTTGGCAATTATATAGGATTAGTCAGGACTCTGATGAGGACAGAGACATGAATGGGTAAGGAAAGCTTATGGTAGGTGTGCCTTCACAGGGATATTGCAAAGGTAGAAGGCAGATAGTAAAGGCAGTACAGATGTACATCAACTACACCTATAGATTCAAACCCATTGGTGCCATCCCAGCACAGGACAATGACACATATGGGTCAGTGTTTGACCTGCTTTTCATGTTCATCCTCCATCAGAACTTAGTAGATGTTCAATTTGCTGTATGGTAAGTGGATTACAGCCACAGCACTGCACATAATGTTGGCTAGCACATATGCACGTTCTCCCGGACTCCCCTGTATACCACCCTTTTTCATAGCCTATGACCTTCTCCTTAGGGAACATCACAAGAATTCCCCAGCATGTCTGCCTTAGTTTCAAAGGTAGATATGCTCACTTAGTTCGAGGAATCGCTTTGTATGGCATACTTGGACATCAACAACTTGCATCCACAAACTGGAAGGAGTTTTGATTTAGCACAGTGAGTGCGCTAAAGGCGCATGAAAAACATGTCTTCCTGAGCCTCAGGTGGCTGTCATGGGAGTCATTTGTAAAGGTTCGCTACGCATGCCGTCGGTAATGTTCAGGAAGAAGGCGACTGTTACTTGACAGGTGGTGAAATGTGGTCAAACTTATTCTGTCCTGTGGCGTATGAATGTGATGGGCCCTTGTCTGGCAGCGGTAAGTTAATGTGAGTGCAGTGATGGTTGGATTGGGCCTGTGGCCGGCGGTATGACAGGGTTGTTTGTTGTGCGTGAAGGGCATGTGAATGGACCATAAAGAGGATGGTACCTGGATGTGGCTTTATGGCCCATCTTCAGAAAGCTTAGTTCCATGCATTGAAACTATAATTTCTGGATGTAATAAACCAACCAGTGTGAGTGGTGGATTAACTTTAACAGAGGAGTCCAAGGGTGCAGGACTTGCGTGGCCCTCACCAGTTTTCCTTCGCGAGAATCCCCTTGAAGTCACAAACTTTGCTTAAAAAACACTTTTGCCTTGCATTTGAGTGAGGAGAAGTCCTGGAATCTGGAGGCAGCTACACATTTTCTACCACCCAGCATTCAACTAATTCTCCAGAGAAAAAAAATTCCTCACTTTAGTGGGTGGGCAAGTGACCACAACAGGCAAGTACCCAAAACGGATTGTTGAGACATCAAAATTACCTACCACAAAAAAGCCTGGTTTTGTAAGACAGTCACCTGAGTATTTGGTCCTGGGCTTGGCAGCCATATAGGGAAACCTACCAAACCCAGACATTTCTGAAAACTAGATACCTGGGGCAGTCCACGGAAGTATGGCGTGTTTGGATTTCACAGAATACCCTGCAAAAGTTAAACGTTGATTAAAAATACTATTTTTCCTTGCTTTTTCATCACAGAAACTACAGGAATATGCAGGGATCCACAGAATTCCTACCACCAAGTTTTTCTCCACTTGTCCTGATAAAAACACAACCCCACCTGTGTGCCTATGCCTAGTGCCTGCGTCAGGAATGAATCACTCCAGGGTTAACAGTAGCCCTTATGCAAGGACTACCATTGACCCTTGTGTGATCCATTCCTGTCGCGGGCACTAGCCCACCCACACAAGTGAGGTACCATTTTTATTGGGAAACTTGGGGGAATGATGGGTAGAAGGACGTTTGTGGCTCTCCTCAGGTTCCAGAACTTTGCAGCACCGAACTTTGAGGAAACAGTATTTTTTTGCTCAATTTTGAGGTTTGCAAAGGATTCTGGGTAACAGAACCTGGTAAGAGTCCCACAAGTCACCCCATTTTGAATTGCCCTAGGTGTCTAGTTTTAAAAAATGTATAGGTTTGCTAGGTTTCCTGAGGTACCGGCTGAGCTAGAGGCTAAGATCCACAGCTAGGCACTTTGCAGAAAACTAGTCAGTTTTATGTGGGAAAATGTGATGTGTCCATGTTGTGCTTTGGGGCATTTCTTGATGCGGGCACTAGGCCTACCCTCACAACTGAGGTTTTTATCGGGAGGTTTGGGGGAATGCTGGGTGGAAGGAACTTTGTGGCTCCTCCCAGATTCCTGAACTTTCTATCACCTAAATGTGAGGACAAAGTATTTTGTTTGCCAAATTTTGAGATTTGTAAAGGATTCTGGGTAACAGAACCCGGTGAGAGCCCCACAAGCCACCCCATTCTGAATTCTCCTAGGTGTCTAGTTTTAAAAAATGTGTAGGTTTGCTAGGTGTCCCGAGGTGGCGGCTGAGGTAGAGGCCAAAATCCACAGCTAGGCACTTTGCAGAAAACAGGTCAGTTTTCTTTGGGAAAATGTGATGTGTCCATGTTGTGTTTTGGTGCATTTCCTTTCGCGGGCACTAGGCCTACCCTCACAAGTGAGGTACCATTTTTATCGGGAGACTTAGGGGAATGCTGGGTGGAAGGAAATTTGTGATTCCTCTCAGATTCCTGAACTTTCTATCACCTAAATATGAGGACAAAGTATTTTGTTTGCCAAACTGTGAGATTTGCAAAGGATTCTGGGTAACAGAACCCGGTGAGAGCCCCACGCGTCACCCCATTCTGAATTCCCCTAGGTGTCTTGTTTAAAAACATAGTATAGGTTTGCAAGGTTTCCAGAGGTGCCGACTGAGCTAGAGGCCAAAATCCACAGCTAGGCACTTTGCAAAAAACATATCAGATTTCAATGTAAAAATGTGTTGCTAGGTCTACCCACACAAGTGTGGTACACTTTATATCAGGAGACATGGGGGGAACAGAGATTAGAATAACAAGTGTTCCTGCCCGTTGTCTTCCTCTACATTTTCTCCTTCCAAATGTAAGACAGTGTGTACAATAGAAGTGTATTTGAGAAAAGCCCTGTAATTCACATGCTAGTATGGGGGCCCCGGAATTCAGAATTGTGCAAATAACCACTGCTTTTCAACACCTTCTTTTGTGCCTATTGTGGAAATTCTAAAGTTTCCTTGATACCTATTTATTTCACCAAATGAATTGCTGTATACCCGGTATACAATGAAAACCCATTGCAAGGTGCAGCTCATTTATTGGCTCTGGGTACTTAGGGTTCTTGATGAACCTACAAGCCCCATATATGCCCACAACCAGAAGGGTACAGCAGACATAACGGTATATTGCTTTTGGAAATCTGACATTGCAGGAAAAAGTTACAGAGTAAAACGGGAGAGAAAGGGCTGTTTTTTTCAACTCAATTTCAATATTTTTTTTATTTCAGCTTTTATTTTCTGTAGGAAAACCTTGTAGGATCTACACAAATGACCCATTGCTGAATGTAGAATTTTGTCTACTTTTTAGAAATGTTTAGCTGTCCGGGATCCAGCATTGGTTTCACACCCATTTCTGTCACTAACTGGAAAGAGGCTAAAAGCAGAAAAAATAGTAAAAATGGGGCATGTCCCAGTAAAATGCCACAATTGTGTTGCAAAATGTGGCTTTCTGATTAAAGTCTGCCTGTTCCTGAAAGCTGAGAAGATGGTGATTTTAGCACCACAAAGCCTTTGCTGATGTCATTTTCAGGGAAAAAACACATGCTTTCTTCAGCAGCCCTTTTTCACATTTATCTGAAAAAAATGATTTTTTTGCTGTATTTTGGCTAATTTCTTGATCTCCTCCTGGAGAACCCACAAACTCTGGGTACCTTTAGAATCCCTAGGATGTTGGAAAAAAAGGACACAAATTTGGCATGTATAGCTTATGTGGACACAAAGTTATGAAGGCCTAAGCTCGAACTACCCCAAATAGCCAAACAAGGCCTCCGCACAATTTGGGTGGGGGGGTTTAAGACCCAGCAGATAAGGGGTTAATGAAAACATGTTTTCTTTTGTCACTTTATTTAGTTAGGGAAAAACGTATATTTTTTTTATTAAATATAACACTTTATTGATGCGTTTAAAAATGCAAAATTATTGTCAAAGGCAAACCCAGTAGCCGTTTACATATTCCCATTGAGCATTTTGAGAAGTACAATAACAAAATGGTCACGCTAAAATGGTAACAGCCGGGCCCATAAGCAACTTGTCTGGAGTAAAATACCATCTCATTCTAACATTATACACCAGTTTCACTGTGGAGATCTTCCTTAAGGCGTTGTACCTTCTATACCCACATCTTATCAGGGAATTTGAACCCCAGTTTGTACTCTGATTGTACCTGGCATTTTCATTGCTTGGGCGACTCTCTTTCATAAGTATGTGTTAAGTGTAGAATGAATGACCCTTATTGCAAAGGTTTATTAAAATCATAACAAGAAAACATATGAGCAACGCGATCTAAAAACAAAATGAATTAGAATTTAGAAAATGATAATAAACTTAATGTAACAATAAATTCAGTGTTAACATTATGAGTCTTCAATTGCTAAAATGATTATGTGGGAAAAGAATTTAGAGTGCAGTTGTTCTGTCAAATGCATAAGATTCATCAATGAAAAAGTCAGTGCTAACATTCTGAGTCTTCATAGGCTATAATGGTTATTTGGCAGAAGACTAAAAGTACAATCATGCCATCAAAAGGAGAAAAGGTGCAAATATGCTGTCAAATGCATACAATTAATTAATGAAAAACTCAATGCTAACATTCTGAGTCTTCCTAAGCTAACAAGGTTATATTACAAAAGAACCAAAAGTGCAATTATGCTGTCAAATGCATACAATTAATTAATGAAAAACTCAATGCTAACATTCTGAGTCTTCATAAGCTAAAAAGGTTAAATTACAAAAGAACCAAAAAAGCAATTGTGCAGTCAAATACACAAGATTAATTAAAAAGGACCATCACAGGTAAAATGAATTATCTCCTCTAAATAGGACCAAATGCAGAAAGTGCAATTGTGGCATTACATGTATAAACTATCTTGATAAAGTCAGTATAGGCAAACATGATTATGTCACAAAGGGGACCGAAAGTGCAATCATATAGTAAATAACTAAAATTCATTAAAATGATCGATGCAGACAAATTGAAATAGAAATTCGAATTTAGAAATCAAGGAAAAAACTACTGGAAATTATTCATTTCTTTGGAAACAAATTTCATGAATTTAAGAAACCAAGATGTCAACTGGCCAGATTCACCCATGAGACAAGTGGCAACTGCTATCCATCAAGTTGTAATAGATGAGCATCTGAACACTGGCCTCAGCCAGTATTTTTGTGGTATAAAGAAACAAGGGCAGATACAGACGATGGCTCAGTGACTCAGACTTTGCTCCGCATAAAAGGCATGAATGGTCGGAGCCTTGCCCAAGCCTACCATACCAAAAAACCTGAAGCGGTATCTCATTAAGGCTATTTTCCACTCCAGTGCCCAAGGTTGCTAAAGATAATGTGGAACCTTCTGTTGTTCACAGAGCCTAGGGAACAACTTAATATGCAATTTTCTATTTAAATCTTCAATATCTTGCAGTCGTGGCTCGTGGGGCGTGGAAGGGGCGGGGTGGTGAGCAGAAGAGGGTAGTGGGGGTCAATAAACATTAATGTAATTAAAAAATAAGAAAAAACACTTACCTTAACTCACTGTGCGCCGCTCCACTGCTCCATCACAGGCTGCAGGCACAGGCTCCCAACTTGCCCTGCAGCCAGGCGGACTGGAAACTTGTGCAGGCTCTTTCCAGCCCGTCAACTGTTTTACTGGGCTGGAGAGAGCCTACTGCGCATGTGTGTATAGCTGGACCGAGACGGCTGGCCAAACACACATGCGCTCTGAGCAGGAGTGCTGTGCACTCTTCCTCACTGCTCGTCATCCCCATGGCCCGCCCCTTTTGTAGGAAACGATACTAAATTAAGTTTATTATTGTTTTCTTTTTTAAGGTTTTGCAGCTGCTGCTCTGGCGGGGGGGGCAACACTCCTCTGCCCTAAAGGAGGAGCCGCCCCTTATATATTGCCTAACCGATAGAAGTGTAACCTGTTTATTTACTAATTTGGGAAATAACTTATCTGAAAACTCCATCCACGAAAGGTCCCTGACTTCTAGTTCTTTTATGGCCCTTTCCAAAAAAAAACATAACTAAGAACTTTATTTATCATTGTCCAAAGATAAAACTTCAGAGTATCCAGGTCAGCTCTTTTTAACTTATAGCAATGGGAAATAAATCTGGCGTGAATAAGCTGTTTGTATCTGGTCAAGTTAAACTCTAATCTTAATTGTGCTTGGGAGGACGCTGGAAGGAGTCTCAATGCTGACAGTAACTCATGCAATGCATTATCTCAAGCCAGTCACCCAGCATATCTTTAAATACAATCATACTACACAGAATCATTGAAGCTAGTTTACATTCCATCACTTTACACAACTGAGTTGTGTCAGAACACAAAATAATCTTTAGAAGACAACAGAATATTGTGCTTAAAAAGGTGGCCACATTCCTAATTGATGTTTTGTGCACTGTTGCACTCCAACTCTCCTCAAACCACACCCCAAAATATATAAAGCGAGACACATTCTCAATGAACTCATTGCCAATCAACCAGTAGACTTTCTTATTGTTTTTTCTACCAAAAACTATGATCTTTGTTATAGACGTGTTAATTTAAATATCATTGGTCATGGAATATCCTAAGAGTTTATCTGGTTTCCTTTGGAGGCCAAATCTGTTTAGATCAGAATAATGTCATTGGCATACTGTAAGATATTACCTTCACTTGGGCAGTCAGACTTTTTTTAGTAGAGGGACTTTAGAGAGGTCTGCCAGGTATAAGTTCAAAATAGTGGGCCCAATCATCAACCTTGCTTCAGTCCTTTGTTCATAATTCTTTTTCCTGAGGTGACCCCTTTGGACTGAGGTCTTATCTTCACCCTGGTATTGGAATAGAGACCAATGATTTTTTCTTCAGTAAGAGTTGCGGAATGCCCCATTCATTGAGTTTTACCCAGAGCTTACCCCTATTGACCTTGTCAAAGGCTATAGTAAAATCAATAAAACCTGCATAAAGCAAGGTATCTTGTCAGGGTATTCTCTACAAGCACTGACAGAGCAATTAGGATGTCCTCAATACTACAGCCCTAACAATCTTGTTTTACAAAAAGGGATTCATTTTTGTTCAGTAGCCCACTTGTTCAAATGTTTTAGAAGTAGCTTGGTGTATACTGTGCCTTTGACATCCAATAATGCAATGAGACAAAAGTTTATGAATAGGGACAAGTAATGAGCCTCTCCAAGGACCCGGGATAATATTATTAATAAGGCAAGCATTATAGAATGGACTTAAAATTGTCAACCAGTGATTCATCATGGATTTAAAGACGGATCCCAGAATGCCATTAAGGCCCGGAGCCCCAGTGCTCTGAGAAGATTTGATAGCCATTTGTATATTCAACAGTGAAAAACATTCACTTTCTCATTAACATCACTCAAAACAAGAATTCTCTTATTCATTGAGACCCTGCTGTCATAGAATAACTTTGAAATATAGCAGTAGGAGCGATATTTGTGGAGGGTGATATTTTCCTTGTATCGTGATGCGCATTAACAATTAACAGAAATTTTCTGGAATCTTTAAGTTTAACAACATCATATATATATATATATATATATATATATATATATATATATATATATATATATATATATCAGCTGCTTTTTGCAGTTGATTGTCTTTCTATCCCAAACCTTTTTCCGATATGTGCGGCAGAGAAGTTCAACTTTCAGCCCAAGGGCTCTATTATAATTGCTACCCTTCCAGTGCCTCCAGGAGTGGTCTAACATCAACTTTAACTCTCTTAATTCTGGACCGAATTCCAAATGCCCTTGTTGGTAGGTGAAATGTATTTACTTCCACTGATCGATCTAGAGTTTCTGAGGCTTAGAGCATTACTTCCGAACTGCAGAGAGGACATTTAGAAATAAATGCAAGCAGGTCATATTTGATATTTAAGAATGTTTGTATACTGCTCTATAGTCCTTTAGATTTTTCCTCTAACTGGTCAGAATATTCAGTTTGGCATTTAAATGTATCTATTTGCTCCATTTCTGCCAATAAGTCAAGCCTTTTTGTGGTAAGTAGTGTTTTTTATCTCAGTTTAATGTAATATTTTGGATAAAGTGTTCACTCGATAGTGTGGGAACAATGGCATAATCTTTAAAGTACTTAAAGTCTTTGATCACCACCCATGTATAATCCAAGATAGCTGGTCTCTGTGGAGAAACATGAGTATATTCTACTGGTCCGTCTGATTTAAAATGGCCATTTAATTATTGCAATCCAAAATTCTGTAGATCATTACCTAAGATGCTCCCTCTGTTCTCTCGCTTAAGATTAGTAACAAGTGCCTCTGAAATATTCCCGTATGAATCGTCTATATCAAGTAATTCTGGCACGATCTCGTCTTTAAATAAGAATGTGTTAAAGTCACCAGTGATAATCAACATTGCATTTTGATTTTTGCTCATGATCTCTTCAGTAGCCCTGATCAGATTTTCGATTATGCGCTTTTTTGTATCACTTCCAGGGTTAATATCGGTGTTGCATGTGATCATGGACTTTGGCTCAGTATTTATTTTTTGTGTTTGGCCAATTCATCTGCAGAATTATACATCATTCTCTTTAATCAGTGTTTCAATTACCCCTGCTTAAAGTGAATAATGAATATAGGTGGGGACCCAATGGAGGGCCACTGCACTTTGATGGTGTAGGAGGGGAAGAATAATCTGTGAGGTCTTCTAGAGGTGATGATTCCACTGTCCAGGTTTCTTGAATATAGATGATAAGAAAACTTCTCAAAATGGTTATTATTTCAGTCTTGTGTAGAGCCCCTAAGATTTCATGAGCATGAATAGATTTCTCACTCTGATAAGCATTTAATATAATTAGCTTGGTTAGGGTCTATAAGGAAGCACCCCGGGCAGCCAGCTCCACTCATCAATAACTAGAAAGTTATGATTGAAAATGACCTTATTGCGATGTGTGCTTTGGTTTACTGGTCCCCTTTAAATCACGATCTGGCAATTGATGTGTTTCCCAGCCAATCGCCCCATGCAAGATAGTTCCATTTTTAGTTGTTGCTTCATTCTGAGCAGCTTCTTTAGGGTTCCTGCAGCAGTTAATGTCTTGATACTCCAAGAACACTGCTGGATATTTCACTGGGGGCCGTAAATCCCTTACTCCGCTAGCAATGCACTATATTCCATCAGAGATGAAATTATATTGTTGCTTTGGAATGTCACCACAGCACTCTCATTGCCATCTACTCCTTGTGGTGGTTGGAAAGCGATTCTTTAAAAGTCTCTGGAACTGGTCTTAGCAAGCCCCAGGAGAGCTCTACAAAGTTTTAAGATGTTGCCTCTGTTTAACATGTCACCACGCCACTAGACAGGTATTGTGGATGGAGAATCCCTTCCATAGTCTCACCAGTACTCGCCAGCCTTGTTGTTCCTTTTTTGTATTTCTTGACCTACATCAACTGCTACTTTCACCAGCAGTGGCTTTTGTTGTTCTACGTTATTTGCCCTAGTTAGGGCCCTTGTTGCATTTCCCCTGGCTGTTGATGGATGAACTGGACCTTGCTCCAAGCTTAGGTGGGATTCCTTTTCTGGTACTGGCCCTACTGGCACTGCTCGCCTATAGCCATGTGTGACATGGCAACTTTCAGAGAATGTCATGGGAACCTGTAATGTGAGCAAGGGAGTGGAGGCTGGATGAGGTGAATAAAGGACCAGTATCATCGTCTCAGTCTTCTTTTAACACAACACCACATCATGTAATGGTTGCTTATGATCTGTCGCATCCACAATGCTTTCACTCTTACATTGAAGTATTGAGCTTTGAGCTAGCTCTGCAGATTGAAGTTCTACCTGGTTGTCTGGTGTGTATGATATTATGGACTCCAGGTATTTCACCCAGGCTGTCCAGCCCTGTCTGGGGAAGAGTTTGAGCGTCATTCTGTGTTGAGGTTGACCTCTCCTTCTTACATGCACATTTTGTAACTTTATAGTACTATTCCTTTATAATATTTGATATACTCGCTGTCCTTCTGGTAGCCACAAAGTACACTTGCTTTGGGCCTGATGTTCTTTCTTGTTGAGTTTTTTCAAACGTTTCTTGTTCTTTTTAAACATTTTACCTAGCTCCAATTCAAGCTCTATGTCGTGTGTGACTTTAGGAGGTCCCTCGATAGGTGAGATCAGTGATTCATCTGCAATCGGTATATCAATTTCCATCTCTCCCGAATACGGCACCTGTTTTATAGTTGTTCGGGCCATCTCTTTCTCAATATCTGTTTGGGATTTTTCAGTTCCATGCGTTCTGTTTCTTAAATCACCGGCTATTGTTTGCATTACAACAGGCAATGAAGCCAGCTTACCAACGAGGGAGGAGCGGTGACATGTTTCTTCCCATTTTCTGTTTTCATTCTGTACTTTATATATCACTCAGTTTAAGTTTAGACTCAATTGCCGCTGTATACTTTGCTAAAGTCTGCAGCACCTCAGTCTGAGTAGCCATCTTATCTGAGTGCGTCTGCGCGATTCATGACAATAATACCTCTAATGTAGGCCACCGAACTTGTGAAGCGCAGACATCCAAGTTGTTATTTATCTTATGATCACTTTTGTTGTTTGTATTGCATCGAGTATGCACTTCTTTATTGAGCATCGTGTTGTTAACAGACACATCTGTGGTACTTGTCGACGTTATGTCAAAGTTTTTGTTTTTGTGCCTGTTCTTATGTCTTTACATGCATCAGCCCGATGCTTAGTCAAAATCAAATCGCCTTTCTGACCCTGTAAAGTGCGGAGATTTGGCCTTTAGTAGAGACTACGAGCCAGATGTACAAAGAGTCCAGTTTGCAATTCCTAATTGCAAATCTTTCCGATTCACAATTAGAAAATCACAAACTGCGATGTACCAATGTGTCTCAGACACACATAGCTATTCCCAGTGGGTTGGAAATAGACCTGCCTCGTCAATATTCATAAGGCTGGTCGCAATTTGCGACCCATTGTGAATGGTGAAATTCCAAGGGATGGAGGCCTGCTGGGGGCAGCAGGCCACCATCTGTGACTACTATTTAAATAAAGCCATTTTTTTTAAACATAGCCCATTTTCCTTAAAGGAAAACGGGATGCATTTCAAAAACAAAAATGAAAAGTTTTCTTTTCATTTTTTAAGACTAGGCAGTGGTTACTCTTGAAAAAGGTTTGCCCCCATATTCTCAAAAGGGGAGGTGTCCCTTGGGGACTCTTACCCATTTGCGAATGGGCTACCACCAACTCGGAGGTGGTGGTAAAATGCAAATGTTTTACTACCGCATTCTGGTCGAAAACCATTCACCCCCCAGCTGTTACTCGCTATTAGGAAGGGTTGCCATTAACACGCCCCTTCCTAATAACGACTCACAAACATTTTACGATTTAGTAACAGGTTACTGAATCGCAAATTAGGGTTAGTACATGTCAAAAGGCATTTTAGCGGTCGCAAATGGCCAGATTCTCCATTTGTGACCGCTAATACCTTTGGTACTTGTGGCTCCAAGTTAGGAAAGAGTTTTTTAAAGTGGGCTTGCTGTCTGTTGCCTGCGTTTTTATTATCAGGCTGCAGCACCCAGTGTCTCAACTGCATGTATGTGAGCCTACCCTGCTCTGTTATTCTGAAATCCTGTTGACAGTCTTGCAGAGATTGAAACCTCTTTTAAAAAATATTTAACCATGAAATATTCTCCAGCCATACAAATACCATATAGTTTTTTCACTGAAGTGGGGATGAATTGGGGGTGTCAGCGCACAAATCCCTTTCATTAAAACCCCTTAGTGCTTTCTGGTATTGGATCCGGAGCAGTGTAGTCCCTGACAGACTTTGGTGCTCCCTTCAGGACCCTCTTTCTTATTAAACTAAATAAAAAAATGCAGAAAGCAAGAAATAACCCTTTCAGGTAAAGAACGACAGACAAGGATCTCTGTTTTATAGTTTTACTCAATTAATCTCAATACAGAAATGCGTCAGCTGGACCATCTAAGTTAGATCAATAAGAATTCAAATCAATAGAAAATACAGCAAGATTCAGTAGAGTTTAACTCCAGAATAGATTTGCCTTCATCAGAATGGGGAAAGGGTCTCCTTCTCACATGCAGAAATCACATTCTTTTATAGAGCTTTACACAAACGCCTCATACATTTACTACGTTAGTACATGGTTCTCATACTCTTACCCAATAGAAAACAGTCAAAGAGCAACAGTTATAATGGAATACATTTGACGATCTTCTCATTAGTTGTAATATATGGAGCTCTAATGTTCACAACATCTGTTCTCAGCAAACAAAATGGTACATAGTATGTTATTCAGTCTGGGAGAGTCTCTCTTGTCCTTGGAAATGTACACTCAACTCAAGTAGCTGCAAGAATTATTTTCTCAGCTAGCAAAATCTATGCGTTTTCATTATGACACAGAATAAACAGGAATATATATTGGAACAATGCATGCTGGAACAACGCATACCTGAACAACGAGGTCGGAACAGCGACCTTGTTGTTACCACTGTAAAGGCATTCCTGGTAAAAGGCATTAGTGAACGGCATGCATGGTTCCAGCAAGCGTCTCCCCTGGCCCCCCACCCTCACCCCTAAAAATTACTGCGACCCCACCCCCACCCCTAAAACCACCCCAACCCTCCACCCCTAAAACCTAAAGCACCCCAACCCCCACCCCACCCCTAAAACCCAAACTACCCCAACCCCCACCCCAAAATACAAAAAATACCCCGCCCCTAAAACTAAAAATACCCCAACCCCCACCTCACAAACCTAAACCACCCTAACCCCCCACCCCTAAAACTAAAAATGCCTGACGCCCCTCCGCGCCCCTAAACCTAAACCACCCCAACCCCCCACCCCTAAAACTAAAAATACCTCGACCCCCTACCCGCCTCTAAAACAAAAAATACCCCTCCCCAAACCTAAACCACCTGACCCCCACCCCTAAAACAAAAAATACCCCACCCCCCTTCTCCCGCCCCTAAACCTAAACCGCCCCTAAAACAAAAAATGACTGGTCCCCCCTCCCCTAAACCACCCAGACCTCCCAATACTAAAAATACCCCGACCCCCCACCCGCTCCTAAAACCTAAACTACCCCATCCCCCACTCCCAAAAAGTTAAAATACCCCAACCTCCCACCCCCACCCCTAAAACCTAAGCTACCCCAACCCCCCACTCCCAAAAAGTAAAAGTACCCCGACCCCCACCCCCTCACCTAAAACCTAAACTACCCCAACCCCCACTCCTTAAAAGTAAAACTACCCCAGACCCCCCAAAACTAAAAATATCCCGACCCCCCACCCCACCCCTAAAACTAAAAAATGCCCGACCTCCCCTCCCCTCCCCTAAACCTAAACCACCCCAACCCCCAAAAACTAAAAATACCCTGACCCCCCACCCTCCCCCAAAACTAAAAATGTCTTGACCCCCCTCCCCCGCCCCTAAACCTTAATTACCCCGAACCCCCACCCCCAAAAACTAAAAATATCCCGACCCCCCACCCCGCCCCTATAACTAAAAATGCCTGACCCCCCCTGCCCCTAAACCACCCCCACTCCCTAAAACTAAAAATACCCTGACCCCCACTTACCCCCTCCTTGATCGAGTCGTCCCCCTCAGCCGACTCCCTGCTTCTGTGCCTTAACCACGCATGTGCGTGGTTCAGCACTTGCATGATTAAGGCTCTGAACAAGGAAGTCGTGGTAAACGAAAGAGTTGTTCTGCTTTCGTTTTCCACGACTTTGTTGTTTAGTAGTTGTTGATGAGGATGCTTCCCAATAAACAGTAGTTCAAGTCATGTCAGACAACAGAGTCATGAAAAGATGGACAACAAGACTACTGTTTTTCTAATTAAGATGCAACATGAATCCTTAAACACTAAACAGTGCACATTATGCAACCCACGTTCACACAGGTTAGGTTGTAGGGGGTGTAAGGTGATGTAAACATGGACAGACTTGCTTTTAATGCTAGTGTACCATATTTAGTGTTCTGTCCCAATGATTTTGGATGCATAAAGATTAAACGGCCTATGTTTTCCAAGTTAGCACGGAGTGTTAAACAGAGGTCTCTTAGCTAAGGCCCTTTCCATAGGGGGCCAGTGCTTTTCAGGGTCATGCCTGGACCTCTCGGCTATTCTACACAAGTGGTCAGCACAATAGTACTTCACTGTATTAACACATGCTAGCCATCCCCTTTCCTTAGACACCCTTAGTAGAGAGTTACTGAATCTTGCTTTGACTTTAGCACACACAATTTTTATTGGGTCTTGTTGTAATGTCTGCAACGCCGTTGATGGAATGGCAGTGGGTAGTGTTTGCAATAAATATAGAAGACATGCAAGGACTTTAATAATGATTATATTGAGCCTATTCAGCCATGACACATATAGATCCCTCCAATTTGCTATATGTGTAAGTAAGTGATGGCTAATTAGGCTTCATCCTGAATTTTAAAGAATTGGACATTTTAAGGCCTAGATATTTAAGAAAAGTCTTAGCCCATGCCAGTTGAGTCATATGCCTGAACATATGCACGTGGTAGGTATTTAGGCCCAGCAATTTTAGACCCAGCTCCATCGCCTCAAGGCTCCTGTATCATTCCTTCAGCTCCCTTTGTCCTTCTGCTCTCTGTTCTCACCCCTTGTGCTCTTGTGTACTCCGTTGTGCTATTTTGTGCTCTTTTTTGCTTTTTGTGCTCCCTAGTGCTTCTTTGTGCTCCTGTGTGCTCTTTTGTGGTCTTCTGTGCCATTTTCTGCTTTCTGTGCCCTTTTGTGCTATTTGAGCCCTTTTTTGCGCTTGTGGTACTCTTTTGCTCACTTGTGACCTCATTGTGCTCTTTTTGCTCTTTGTGTACTCATTTTTCTGCTCTTTGCTGCTTTTGCGCTTTTCTGTTATCTATACTCCTCCCGTGTTCTCATTCCTGCTACTGCTTCCCGTGCTGTGCTTGCCTCTCCTTTAGCCACTCCTGTGCTCCATCCCGCTCCCAGGACCTACTTAATGGTGGCTGCAGTGCATCTACTCTAGAGCCTACATACTCCTGGGCTACCACAACTTCCACCTGCAAGACAGAACTGACCAATGTTCCACCGCACTTCTTGAAAGCTGGGACAATATTGGACTTACCCAGCTCATATCAGAACCAACACACAACACAAGACACTCACTGGACCCCATCTTCACCACAAGTGATAGCATCAAATATAACTCTACGTCACCTCTCACTTAGACTGATCACTCTATCATCCACTTCCGAATCAACACACTGTTAGTCAACACACCCATCAGTACCAGCCTACCAACCCATAGCTGGGGAAAAATCACAGAAGCAGATTGGCTTAGCGCCCTCAACATGGATCATTCTAACCATGCAGATAACTCCAACAAGGGCATCACCAATTTTAACAACTGCATTAGGAACTGGACTGACTCCCTCGCACCCATCAAACTCAACAAGCAAAGAAGCAAAGAAGGACCCAAAAACAAGCCAGCTGGTTCACAAAGGAATTCGAAAGCACCAAATGACACTCTAAACAACTAAAGAGGAAATGGAGAACCAGCCACAAAACCACTGACAAAACCACCTACATGGCACTTGTTAGCCCTGTCAGCTCTTGGTGTGGTTTCACCTGCCTTTTTGCTTCTGAACTCCTGTTTTGATCCTGTGCTGAAATTCGTTTTCGCTGGCTTTATGACTCTGGGCACTCTACCACTGCTGACCAGTGCTACAGTGCAAGTGCTCTCTGTCTAAATTGTATTGGTGATTTGTTTATCCATGATTGGCCTATTTGTTTTAGTAGTATGTCCCTAGTATAGTGCACCATTTGCACCCAGGGCCTGTAAATCAAATGTTACTAGTTGGCCTGCAGCACTGATTGTGTCACCCATATGAATAGCCCCGTAAACATGTCTCAGACCTGTCACTGCAGTGTTTTTGTGGGCAGTTTTAAACTGCCAGTTCGACCTGGCAAGTGAACCCACTTGCTAGGCTCAAACTGTCCCTTTTACTACATATACGGCACCCCTAAAGTAGGCAAAAGGCAGCCCCATGGGCAGGGTGCAGTCTATTTAAAAGGTCAGACATGTACTGGGGTGTTTTACATGTACTGATTATGAGATAGTGAAATACTGCTAAATTTGTTTTTCACTATTGCAAGACCTTTCTGTCCCATAGGGTATCCTGGGGATTGCCTTGAAATACCTTTTAAGTATAATTTCCCATTGGGAGCAGATGGTGATATGGAGTCTGGGGTCTCTGAACTCACAATTTAAAAATACATCTTCTTGTGAAATTGTTTTTTGAATTGCAGGTTTGAAAATGCCACTTTTAGAAAGTGGGCATTTTCTTGCTCAACAATTCTGAGACTCTGCCAGTCTGTGGAATACATATCTGGATCAGACTGACAGTTGTGCTGTTTGTGCATTCACTCTAGACAATCAAACAAAGGGAGCTAAGGTGTGCCCTGCATATCCTGATGGCCCATCACCAGGCTGATGGGTCTTCCTGAGCTTCAGTGGAGGAAGGAACTTACACTTGGACCTGAATAGGGCTGGGCCTGTCCTCACACAAAGTAGTCTGCAACCCCCTGGGGTATGCCTGGGGCCAGGGCAGGGAGAGGCAGGGTTGTGTGCATTACAAATACTTCTCTTTGAGGTTTGCCCACTTCAAAGACAGAAATGGGTATAAGTACTGCACCTCTGACCCCACATAAGTAGAATCCTTCTGTACTGAGGAAATTCTACCCGGAAGAAGAGCTGGATGCTGTAGGAGGGGCTTCCACTCTGCCTGTTGGTTTGTTGTGCTGGCCTCTTGTTTGCTGCTTCTGTCCTGGGAGTGAAAGGACTGGACTTGGCTTTCTACATCCTGCTTCCAAAGGTTCTACAAGGACTCGGACTGAGCTTGCCTCCTGTTAAGAAGTTTCAGAGACATCAAAGACTTCATCTCCCAGTGCCTGGAGTCTTCTGCTGAGAGTTCTGACTTGCTAAGTGGTGCCAATTCCAGTCCCTGGGCCCTCGAAAGTGCAAGCTGGTGATCCGAAGGAGAAAATTCATGCATCGATATGCCTGCAGATTTGTTTGGCATGTCAACTCCTGTTTCACCATGGTTGCATCATCACAGCGCATCTGGATGTTTCACGCATCGTCCCTGGATGTAAATTTTTCATTGACCCTACACCACAGTAAGGAACCGAGGCCGTGTGTCTGTAAATCGACGCATCACCTTTCCTGTGAGGAAAGAATCAACACCTCACCTTTCCTGCCAGCAAGGAACCGATGCATCGTCTCACCTGCCAGAGAAGAATCAATGCATCATCTCCCTTGCGCAGTAAGGAACCAATGCATCGCTTTGCTTTTTTGGCACCTCACCTCCCTTGTGGCCTGCATCATCCTTGTTTTTGATGCACCCCAGGTACTTTATGCTTTAAGAGATAGATCCATTGATTCCTAAGGACTAAGACTGGCTTAAACTTTTAAAAGTGATATTGAGACTTGTGTACATTGCATTTCTGTTGTATTGGTCTTGTTTTACTCAGATAAATATTGGCTATTTTTTCTAAACTGGTGTGGACTCCTTTTGTAGTGTTTTCACAGTGTTACTGTGTGTGGGTGTGTTATCTTAGTTGTGTGACTCCCTTACTCTGACTAGAGACAGGGTCCCTACTTGGACAGCATGCAAACCACTGCCAACTAGAGACACAATTTCTAACAGCACCAAAAAAAAGAACTCTAGCTGACCATATTGAAGGAAGCTCCAACAGCTGGAAGGATATCTTCCTGACTGTCAAAGACTTAACTGTACTCTCAGCCTCCATCAACATCACAACCCTCCCAAGAACTCTGCAACAACCTATTAGATTTCTTCTACAACAAAATTGCAAACATTTACAGCAACTTTGCACATCCAACCTGACCCTAGCGAAATCATCGTCAATCTACCCATCATCAACCAAGAAGATGACCTGACAGAATGGACAAACCACACTAGAGACAACATAGCAACAATCATGTGGACCATCCACTCAGGAGCTCCAACAGATCCATGCCCCCACCACATCTACAACCTTGCACACCTCTATTCAGCACCACCTTCACACATATCATCAATACCTCCATCATGTCCTCCATATTCCCGGATGACTAGAAGCTTGAAGAATTCACCGCCCACCTCAAAAACCATCAGCAGACTCAAATCAACTGAGCAGCTTCCAATACATCTCGTGCTCATTTACCCAGCCAAAGTGACTGAGAAGGCCATCAACAAACAATTCTTGACCCTCCTCGAGATTTACCACTGGTCAGACAACACCCAATCAGGATTCAGAAAGAACCACAGCACCGAAACAGAATTGATCATGGCCACCGACTGCATCTGGACCATCCTAGACCAAGAAGAAATAGCAGCCCTCATCTTGCTTGACCTCTCTGTGTCCTCCAATGCTGTCTCCCACAACTATCTCATTTGAAGATCCATGAGATTGGCTCAGTAGAGTCCGTACTCAACTGGAGGGTGTTCTTGTAGTTGCAAAACAATTATTTTTGTAGCAGCAAGTGGCTTATCCCCAAGAGGTTGCCTTAGCCAATGGAATACGTCTGTGTCCTTCTATACTGCCCCAGTGGGCTCACAACAATAGCAAATAGTCTTTTGATGGTTATGAAGTATTATCAGTTCATCACAGCTGCTGCTTGTAGGAAACAATTACCCAACTCAATTCCGCCCGAGTGGTAGCTACCTCTTCATACCCTCTCACAAATAAAAAAGCAACATTTTCTGAACTAATTCCCATAATCGCCTAGTATGATTCATGGGTTGAAAATCGCATCCGCTCAAGTAGTAAATCTCAAAAACCCATTTTTTAAACTGATCAAAAACATACCAACAGTTCAATTTAATTTTATAAACAGGTAGAACATAGACAGGTCACAAATGTACATATATTTCTTCACCTATATAATGTAGATATTTAATTTTATGACAAGACCGGAGGCTCCTATTATGCGTTCTTTTCTTATTTTAATCAACTGCAGCAGTCAAGAACCAAACTACAGTTCCCATGAAGCTAAGGTAAAAGAGCCAATGGGAGCAAAAACGTGGACACAACATATGAACCAATAAGCATGCATATAGGGCATTATGGCATCACTTGACTGCGAACAGCCCTCTTTTCTTGCTGCTCGCAGTCAAGTTAAGTACCTTCAATATTTTCTCTGTTTATTATATGGTGATATTTCATTTTCTTCTCGCTCTATATTTATTTAATGTTGTTATTTTATGCGCATTATATTGGTATTGTTTCCCTATCCTTGTCGCGTAGTCGGCAAGTTGCCACACGTCCTTTTTCAGAGCGCTGTGCCTCGCGCTCGTTAAGTTCCAACTGTTTTCAACGTCTCCTCGGACAACAGCCGCCATTTCCACCATGCCTGAGAAAACATTTTTTCTCCCGCTTCCCGCTCCAATTGACAAACGCTATTTTTAGCGTTCATTTCTACATTCAGAATCTACCGCTTGCTTTATTTGGAAGTTTGTAAATTATACGCGTCCCGGCAAGCGTTTTTTTCTCCTATGCCACTCCCTACCTGTTCACGTGTCAGCCTCCTCTGTCTCCTTCAGCTTCCAGGATTTCAATTTGGTAACGCTGATAGGAGGAGTTTTGTTCTTTTATCCTCCTCTAATATATTTAACCCCTTTTTTGCTGTTTTTTTTCTCTACTCCCCTGTTTACAGTGTTATAAATCTTTTTATTTTTGAAATGGATAGTTCTCCTTCAGGGCAGGATGCCCCGGATGACATTAATTCTATCAGGCAGGAAATTAATGCTTTCATTAAGTCCTTTGTGCAGCCAGCTGTGTCTTGCTTCATTCTAAAACTGTCAAAAAATCTGGAGTCATCCTTTGCTAACATAATTTCAAAATCTATTTCGGCCCAGTCTCCGGGGGAATGCAGTCAGCGCCTTTCTCCCATTAAGCACCCTAAAAAATCTAAATAAATAGTGCTAAAGGCAAGTGAGGTTTCCTCACACATGGCAGAGGATGCGGTTCCTCACAAGGCTCCCTCCAAGGAGTAAAAAAATGTGGACAATGTGCAATCATCGTTAAAGCACAAATATAAATCCAAAAATACCATACCCCCTATAATCATTTCTTCCATCCCTGATACCGATGATGATATGCCTGATTTGGATTCTGATATCAATATATCTGACAAGCACAACACTAGTTCATTATCCCCCCTCCTTCAAAAAAACCTAGGTTATCATCCCTTGATAATTCCAAACCCATTTCTCTCATGGACTCTGAGGGTTTTCCAATGTTTGATCCTTGCCACATTCTCCATCCTAACTCTACAGAGTGGGTCCCTGCAGACCACGTGGCTGAATATGTCTCTGCCAAACTTGATTGCCCTCTAGACAAACAAACCAGGGCCAAGCTCAAGTCCGAATGCCCTCGTCCTTCCCTTTCCCACAAATCCTCCATCATTCTGGCTATTGACCAACCTCTTTTGACATTCTTTACCAAACTTGGTAAGGATCCGCGTAAAGGAGTGGACAAGGCATGGTCATCTTGCCAAGACAAGTTGTTGGATATCCTCGACCCTCTTACGCGCATTTTCGATATTGCTGAAGTGGCCAGAATTGACGGTATCTTCATTGATCCAGAGGAGCTCACCTTATGGGTTCAGCGCACTTTTTTGTCTTCTCGGCCATGCCAATGCTGCGCTTACACATGAAAGGAGAAAGGGTCTTTTATTAAAACTTGATCCTAAATTGGTCAATTTAGCGACTTTTTAACCTCATATACAAAGTGAAGGTTTACTCTTTGGAGAATCATTCATGAAGTAACTAAGCAAATATGTGGCAACGTTCACTTCTTTGGATAAGGCACAACAATCCTTGAAGAAGATGTTTTCACAACGTGTTTTTGGCAGGGCTGGCAGAGGAAGGAACCTCTTTGCCAGCCGCGCATATGCCAACCAAGGTTCCAGAGCTTACCACAATGCATCCTACTAAGAATACAGGCCGCAATTCTACCCGCAGTGGGGCAGAAGTTTTCGTTCCAGAGGGTACAGAAATTCCAGAGCCTCTAATCAATCAGGTAAGCCTACCTTCTGGTTCTATTGCTACAGGAGGGCGCCTTCGTTATTTTCTTCCGAAATGGTCGGAAATCAGTACAATCCCTCATTCAGAAACAGGCCATCTCTCTTACCCTTCCTGAGTCAGGTTTTACCAGCTCCATCTTCTTAGTTCAAAAGAAAAACAAAAAGATGCGGCCTGTAATAAATCTCAGGTTCTTCAATCATTATGTGGTTTGCCAACACTTCAAAATGGAAACCATCCTTCACCTCAGAGATACGCTCCTCCAAAACGATTGGATGGTTCGATTGGATCTTCAATATGCATATTTAGTAGTTCCAATTCATCCAGATTTCAGGAAGTTTCTTCAATTTCAGTGGCTAGACCAACACTTTCATTTTACCTCTCTACCCTTCGGTCTATCATCTGCCCCATGGTGCTTCACCAAGCTCATGAGACCGGTGGTAGCTTTTCTCATAGCCAAAGGTGTGAGACTCATCATTTACCTGGATGACATTCTCATAATGAGCCAATCTCCTCCGTCTCTTGTGTCTCACTTATCTCTTACATGTTCCCTTCTGTCAGACCTAGGGTTTATCATCAACAGAGAAAAGTATTTTCTCACTCCAACCCAAGTTATAGAATTCTTAGGCTTCCAAATAAATTCTGTTTCAGCCATACTCCTCCTTCCTTCCGCAAAAATCAAATCCATAAAATCAGAGATTCTGCAGATTTTATGCTGCTCTCTAATTTCGCTAAGATCGCTGGCTTGAATAGTAGGTCTTCTTTCCTCCCCTATTCAAGCCATATTTCCAGGTCCCCTACATTATCTGGCTCTCCAGAGACAGAAAATTTGTCACTTAAGAAGAGGCCTTTCATATTCAGACATTATTCCTCTAGATCTAGATTCACGCACAGAACTTCAATGGTGGATAGACCATTTAGACGCCTGGAACGGAAGAACTATCTTTGCATCAGCCCCAGATCTAGTGTTGTAATCAGATGTAAGTCGTTCAGGCTGGGGACCCGATGTGGGCCAATCTCGACTGTAGGTACATGGTCCTTAGAGTAGTCCAAATTGCATATCAACTGTTTAGAGATGCTTGCCGGCTCCTTTGCAATCAGAAGTCTTGCAAAAAACAAAGTTCGTTGTGCTATTCTTCTCAGAATGGACAACATTTCAGCAGTTCGATATATAAATCACCTCAGGGGCACGAAATCCAAACCTTTGGCGGAACTGGCCAAGGGCTTTTGGGAATTTTGCCTTTCAAACTGTATTTCGGTTCATGCAGAGTACCTT
This sequence comes from Pleurodeles waltl, assembly GCF_031143425.1. NCBI lineage: Eukaryota > Metazoa > Chordata > Amphibia > Caudata > Salamandridae > Pleurodeles > Pleurodeles waltl. Next base: position 744,972,312 of record NC_090444.1, on the reverse strand, counting down.
CCAGGAACTCTCAATTCAGTAGCGGACTGGCATTCGCGTCACCTTTGGGACTCGAGCGACTGGAAACTCCATGCCTTAATTTTTTTTAAAATTCAGAACAAATGGGGTCCTTCAGTTATCGACCTGTTTGCTTCCCGTCTCAACACTCAGCTTCCCCAATTCTTCAGTTGGCGTCCGGATCCATTAGCCTTTGCATCCAATGCCTTCTTACAGGATTGGTCAATCTCCCTGAATTACATCTTCCCTCCTTTTCTCATGATCAGCAGGGTGCTTGCTCAGCTCAGACAACATCAAACTTCCTTAGTGCTCATAGCTCCATTTTGGCACTCCCAAATTTGGTTCCCAACTCTCTTGGAACTCTCAATAGACTTTCCTTTTGTTCTTCCTTCGTTCCCGAATCTTTTGTTGGACCCACTGTGTCGTCCTCATCCTCTCATCTTGGACAATCTTCTCACCCTTTCAGCATGGAAAATCTCAGGAATCCGCAATCCCTCCCTTTCATTTTGTCTGAAGCTTCCCAATACATATCACAATCCTGGGCTCCAGGCACCAAGAAAGCTTACAAATCAGCCTGGTCTTTATGGCACAGCTAGTGTTTGGGAAAACACATTGATTCCTTTTCAGCAGATGTGATTTTTATTGTTAATTTTTTAGCTGCCGAAGCTCGCAAAGGTAAAGCTTTTCATATCATCAACTTATACAGACCAGCTATTTCCTCCAATCATACCTACGTGAATGGAAAACCAGTTGGAGAACACCCTCTTGTTTGCCGTCTTTTAAAGGTAGTAACATTTTCTAATCCCCTATGCCCAAATATAGACAATTATGGGATGTTAACATTGTTCTAAAATTTCTTCTGTCATGGCCAGATAATATCATGCTTACCTTAAAAATGTTATCTGCTAAGGTAACAATGCTATTATGTCTTGTTTCTATCAAACGCCTTTCTGATGTCAAAGCTTTAGACATTTCTAATCGTCAATTTACTCATTCTGGGGTTTTGTTTCCGGTGGTTCGTCTAACCAAAACCAATTTATCTTCAGTTTTTTATCCTTATTTTCCAGACCACCCTAAGTTATGTGTTGCCCAATGTTTAAAAGGTTACAAACAGAAGACTGCAGATTTAAGAACGCCCTCTGTTTCCCAACTTCTAATTTCATTTAGAAAACCCTTTAATCCTGTTTCAGCCGCTACTTTAGCTCATTGGGTCAAATGGATTATGTCTTTGGGGGGCATTGACACTTCCATGTTTGGGGCTTATTCTTCCAGGGCAGCTAGGGCTTCCAAAGCCTTCTGGGCAGGTTCTCGTTTAGAGGATATTCTTAAATCTGCAGATATGTCAAATGATAATGTATTTAAAGTTTTTTTTATTGTAAACCTGTTGATAATGTTACATTGAATATAATTAATATGCTTTGACCTCGCATAATAGGAGCCTCCGGTCTTGTCATAAAATGTAGATTTCCTAGTCCTTTGACGGAAAGTCTTAATTTTATTAAAGACACGGAGGCGAGTATTATCCCTCCACATTGTTTAACTCATGTTTATTTTTCCCCCCTTTTCAGCTTCAACGTCCACCATTCAACCTTCCTCTTAAAGTATTGTCTCCTTCCTGGTTGTCCAGTCTCCAATCTTCTTTGTCACCTGCCAGGATTGGTCTTCCTGCGGATGTTGTATGCCGGGATCATGCTCCGTTTCCTGGAATTTTGAACTTTTGTTCTGACTTATTATCTTTTATCATGGCTATCCTTATTATATTTGGCATTTTTCCTTTATTCAATTCTGACTGACTTCTCGCAAGAAAAGAGAGCTGTTCGCAGTCAAGTGATGTCATAATGCCCTGTATGCATGCTTATTGGTTCATATGTTGTGTCCACGTTTTTGTTCCCATTGGCTCTTTTACCTTAGCTTCATGGTAACTGTAGTTTGTTTCTTGACAGCTGCTGTTGATTAAAGTAAGAAAAGAACGCATAATACTCGCCTCCGTGTGTTTAATAAAATTAAGACTTTCCGTCAAAGGACTAGGAAAATCTACATTATTAAAGGTTTTAAAAATGTTAATTTAAAGAAAATAAGTAGACAAAACAATATTTAAATTAATTTTAAATATAATTCACGTTCTTCTCTACTACCAAACAAATTCAAACCAAAAAATAACTAAATAATAAATAAAACAATATTAAAATAGAAATACTACTTAAGTAAAATAAATAAAAGTAAAAACAGTAATAACTAACATATCTATTACAAATATTATTATCAAATCACTTATTAATAAATTAATAAATAACTGAAATATAACATACTTTAGCTTTAAGGAACTTTTTAATTAAAATGTATTAATTTATTTAATAAATATATGTTTAATTATTGTTTTTATTGTCTATATATTATTTACATATTTAGTTTTAAGTATTACCTAACACAATTTTGTATGTTCATTTTAATGTTTGAATTAGTTTAGATATATTTGTTGGTTATATTGGTGTTTGGTAATTTTAATTTTGCATTATTGATAATATTTTAAGTAACATATTAAAAAAGTATTATTCTTTTAAAATGTGAAAGAATATATATGTATTTCCCACACCTTGTTCCACCTTCAACAAGGATTAAGGGCACATAGCAGTGCTGCAAATTACATGCTTTTTTAAAGTGCTCTTGTACTGCCCTTGCGCATTTCGGCTGCACCGAAGCCTTGATCACATACAGTGGGGCGCCATTTTGTCATATTTAACCATGCACCATATATATACATCATTATCAACAATGATAACATCATTTCACAGAACTTTTTTGACAGACAAATATATTGCACAATTGTATCTATATTATTCCTTAAACACCACACCATCTCATTGTTTATATAATTCCATTAAATCACACAGTCAAAATCTGTTTTTAAATCATAAAATTTCACACTATGAACACTTAAAATGGTATTCTTTTAACTTCTTGATAAGAGAAGTATTACAAAACAGTTATGTGAATGAAGCCCAAGTGGGCACATTCAGTATTTGTCTTAGCATTTTATTATATTCATTCCACCTCTGGTCCTCCCACAAACTGCTGATATAAGCCCCAGGGGGAAAACTTTATTTTACTTGTTGGTGTACTCAACAATTAATGACTGTACCTCCTACATTCCATGCATTTAACTCATATCTCACTGCTCACTACCTGCTCACAGTGTCTAAAGTGCCCAGTACAACAATAGATACAATTTAAATTATCAAAATCAAAAACAATTCCTCTCACTGAATTAAAAGAGAGTCACAGCAGAGCTACAAGTGTGTGTGCAAATTATTCATATTCAGTCTACAGGGAGTTTTCGTATTAAGCTCAATTATGTATCTTGACTCTAACTGCCTTAATATTTTCTCCCTTTTGCCCCTCTCTTTTCCAGGGGTACAGCATCCACTACACAATATATCAATCCTTTCACAGCATTTTTATGTTTCTCTTGAAATTGGAGTGCTACTGGATATGTTATAGCCTTGTTGTTGATAGCTCTTACATGCTGCAAGATTCTTATATGCACCATGAGGGTAATACTCCCCACATACATCAAACCACAGGAACACTGTAAGATGTATACTTCATAGTCATTTTTACAGTGAAAGTGTCCTTTTATGTATTGTCTAGTCTTAAGCAATGGTGATTCATATTATTTTCTGTTTTTCCGATGCTGGCAGCCATTACACTTTCCAGACCTGCTAAAGCCTTGGCTTACTGTAAACCAATTCTACTTCTATTGATGTTTCCTGCTTTCAGGACTACTCTTCACTAAGTTGTCTCTCATAGATGTTGATCTCCTGAATGTCACACTTCGTATATGCGGGGCTACCTTCCCAATCAATGGGTCATTCCTTATTAAGTACCAATATTTTTGTATTATCTTTTGCACAGCCCCTTCTTGTTTGTTGAAAGTCGTGATTAGTCTACTCTGGGAATCCACCTTAGTCTCTCTCTTCTTACTGCTGTTAAACAACAACCGCTCTCTTGACTTCGCCTTAGCTTTTCTTTTCGCTTCCTCACTATAATCCTGCGAATATCCCCTTTCCTGAAACCTTTTTGACAAGTCATCTAGAGCTTTCTCCTCTTCACACATCTCACAACAGATTCTCCTGATATGTAAACTCCCCTCACAGGGGATGCTTCGCACCAGACTCTGTGGGTGAAAGCTTGATGCATGCAGTAATCTATTGCCCGCTTTTGGCTTTCTGTATAGCCTGGTTTCCAGTTTAATGTTGTTTACATACATAGTCAAATCTAAAAATCAAATAAAATGACCTCTTTATATCGTATCGTGCCTGTAAAGTGTGAATTTAAATTACTCTTATTGATCTTATCCTTGAACAGCCTGCCACTCTCATCTAAACCTCTCCAAGCTACAAATAGGTCATCAATAAATCTGCATCAAAATACTGTTGCCCTCATTACGACCCTGGCGGACGGCGGTATTATGGAGAAAAGTTCTGCCAACAGACTGGCGGTACATTTCCCCACAATATGACATTGGCGGGTTTGGCTCTAGCCAAACCGCCAATGTACCACTCTGTCCGCCAGGACGGTAACAGCCACCGGGCTGGAGACTTCAGTTTCCAGCCAGGCAGCCGTCACTAGCCTGCTTGCGGGATTATGACCCCGCCCACTGCCATGGTTTTCATGGCATCCTTACTGACACGAAACCATGGCGGTAAGCACTATCAGTGAGAGGGAATTCCTTCCCTGTCACTGAAAGGTGTCGTCCACGCACCTCTCCCCATCCCCAGATTCTGTACCCACCCCCCTCCCTCTCCAGAGCCACCCCCTAACATACACGCACCTTCACGCACCATCACACACACTCATACCCACATGCACCCAGGCATGCATACATTCATTCACACACACATCCAAACACACTGAGGTACATACAAGCACACACACATTCACACAATACACGCACCCACACACATACCATACGCAGCACAGAACTGCATTCATGCACATACGAACATACACACACACACAACGCCCCCCACCCCTTCCCCTGCCGGAGCACCCAACTTACCTGATGTCAGGGGGTCCTCCGGCAGGAGCCAGGACTTGGCGCTGCTGCCAGCAGCAGCGTCCGCCAGCAGAACACCGCCAGGTCGTATCATGGGTCAGGATACAGTCTGTGGCAGTCTACTGGCGTGACGCTGCTGCTGGAAGCAGCGCCACCTTACCACCATCCGCCGCCATGACCGCAGATGGATTTCTGCCAACCTTCTGGCAGAATTCAAGCTACAGTCAAAATATGGCGGACGGCTGATAGCCGTGCAACGGTATTTTGGCTGCCGTCGCCGCGGCGGTAGGAGTCTTTTACCACCACTGTCATAATGAGTGCCTATATGTCTTACCCACTCTCATGAGGTTCAGTCTGGACCAACACCTCCTTCCACCAGCCCATATGCAAATCAGCATAGCTGGGGCAAATTGGGGTCCAACTCATTGTTAAACAGAAAATGTTGCTTTCCAAGCATTTCCTGATCATCATTAACAGCATTTCAGTGTGTTTCCACAATGTCAGTAGTCTGTAATCTGAAAAATACACTACTGTTCCCAACCCATCTGCATGTTGTATGCTGGTGTATAGTGTGGTTACATCAATAAACATTAATATATATTCACCTTCCCCTGAATATCATGTATTTTCCTCAGGAAACTACTAGTATCCTCAATGTAGGATGGTAAACTCCTGATAGACACTCTCAAAAAATAATCTACATATTTAGAAGTATTTTCAAAAGCTCCCCCAATGCTGAAACTATAGGGTGCCCTGGTGGGTTCTCTTCATCTTTGTGCACCTTGGGAATCAAGTAAAAAACAGATGTCTTAGGATGCTCTATTCTCAAAAACTGATATTCTTCATGGCTCAATAGCCTCTGGTCTACATGTTACATTGGTAATAGCCTTTAATCTGTGATACTGATTGATGCTAAACCTTGAATGGAGACTTTCATAGCAGGACTTCATGACCACTTAAAATCAGTATGAAAGTAAAATTAGGAGGAATAATCTTTGATGTAGATGATCTTGAACACTGAAACAATGCAGTTAATACTGGTTTTAGAACCGTGGTACCAGAATATCAGCAGAATACTTTTGTGTTTCCCCAGAAATATTGGGGTCCTACACAGCTGAATTCATAAACCCCACAACCTTTTTGAGGAAAAATAAAACTGTCAGGTGTCTTTTATTCCTTTCCTTTAATTTAAATTAGTGCTGGTAAACATCTTATGAGTCAAAGTGTAAAAGGGGATGCCTTATTTACAGGTGTTATTATGGAGCCCTGCTCTGTACCCCAAAATTAGTACACACACACACGCACACACACACACAAACTATTGGTATTTTTTTACTGTATCATTCATCATACAGTATCCATTATGACATAGGTGAAAATGATTGTATATTTTACACCTCCTCAAGAAATATATTCAAAAGGGCAAGAGTTAGAGAAGTACTAATCATATTTCATCACACACCCCTAATCAAGTAGTCTAATCCTTAAGTTATAACTAGTTGTTTAACAGTTTAGTTTTATTACTTTCATTCTATACTGAGTTATGCAAAGCCCCTTTGCATACCTTTCAGTCCAATAGTCCTGTAGTGGGAACTCTGAATTTCAGCATCACCGAAGGAATCATCTCATGTGTCTAGCACAGCCTCAGCCACCAGTCTCTTTAACATCTTTAATGCATTATAGTCTATTGAGTAAGGAGGGGTTTGCTTGCTACGGTTTCCTGTTTTGCTGCGAATAGTGCTGATAGTCAGATCATAGGTATCCTTCTGCTACAGTATCTCCTCTTCTTCCTTCAAGATGGAAGTTGCAAGGTTATTTCTCCTTAAAGCTAAGTTTCACTGAGATTATTTATTCAGAAGCATCAGGGAGTGGAAAAATACCTGCTCTGGCCGGTTAGCATGAGCACTAGAAAACTGCGACAACTGAGCACATATTGCTAGTTCCCATAAAGTAAATAGCTCTTGTTAGAAAATGAAAGGCATGTTGTCTAGGTCCTATAATTTTATCACACACTCCAATGCCCTAAAATAATGAACAATGATCTTTATAACATACAGCAAGGCCTTTGTTTTACGCAACATTATAAACACATATAAAAAAAACTAAGCCATGCATGGCAATATCATCTGATATAAATACTGCGCTCTAAATATTGTCTAGGTAATAGCAGAAAATCTAATTCAAGTGGAAAGATACTTTTAAATAATGGTTAGGACACAGTCTTTTTGTCAGACAATATTTCTCTGTGTTATATCCTGACACAAACCTGCTTCCGCATCATGTTACCAAGAACAAGGCTGTCCCACAAACACTCTAATATGTTGCTGAACATGGCAGAACGGAAACCTAGCATAGCTGCACAAGAATCTTCACCATATGACTCTAAGTATGCCTCACTGGGACCCTGTAAAAACAACAAAGTGATGGATGGAATGCTTGAATAAATTTCATCCACTGGCAATCACTCTGGGCAGCATCCGGATCCATTGTTGTTTTGCCCACCATGCAACCCCAGTTTGGACCAGTCATATGCAAATCATTCTTCACCCTGCTTCCCATAGGGACAGTTCAGCCTGAACTGCAAAAGCTAGGTCCTCCCTGGTCCGGAAACACGTATTCTCAGACCGGTTTCGGCACATCACCCCTTATCATCCAGGCTGCCTTAATCTAGTGGCACAGTGATCCCGGGACCCACATCTAGACATACCCGGTTCACTTGGGATGGCAAATGCAAGAACAACAAAGTGATGGATAGAATGCTTGAACTAATCTCAGCCACCAGCAGTCACACTGGTCACATCCCAATCTACTGTGGCCCTGTGGCATATTAAATTAAGGTTGAAACCTATGCAGATTCCACACTGGTGGAAAAATAGATAGGTTCTGTCTATATATAGTATAGAGGTTTACTGTATACTATATGTAGATTATCCCTCTATATCAAGTCCAAGAACTCAGTTTTGCACACTTAAAACAGGACAAATTGAGGTTGAAAGATTTCAGATCTTTGCAGTGTAGGACCTGTTTTAGTAACTTAGGCCTGAATAAGATTTAGCAATGGCTGCAAGCAGCCCTTGGCAGCTTTGCAGAAGTGCATCCTAAGAAAATACCTGCCTGCCACTGTTTATCGACAGACTGTCCAGCACTTCCCAGTTAACTACTTCACCCTTGAACTTGACCTTTGAACTGTCACACCACCTTTCTGTGCTTTTATGTTACTCTGGAAACCTGTTAGAGAGTGGAGTGAACCAACCATGGACTTGAGTCTAGAAACCTATTCACAGAGTCATTTATGGTAATAAATCTATGCTTACGGATGAAATGGTTGCATTTACACCTAAAAGCTATAAACAAAATGATTACTGACAGAAGTAATTTACTGTCACTACTGTGCAGAATTACATAGCAGCAACCTTTAAACAAGGGGAAGTGAGTGGATGCATCAAGGCACGGGTTGCCCTGTGAGTTTGTGGCCATTTATAAACTCCTCTCTGATTCTTTTCCACACTGGAAGTGGTCCAAAATGGTTGGAGTAACTCATTTCCATGGGGAAGAAAAGTAATGCTTCACTCTCAGATTAGGTGACAGTGTAGGTGAATGTATTTCTCCATGGAGAAAACACACATCAAAAAATTGCACTTGGAGCTGCTTTTACACCACACATAATTGCACAATAAGGGACAGATGTACAACATTTTCATTCACATAAAGTGGTTGCAAGTGCACCAACTATTATGAATTGGAAAATAATTTTGCAAACCTACCTGCATACTAAAAAGTTGATTCACAAAATTCCGAATCATAGAGGGTCGCAATCTGATCTACCTCATCAACATTCATGAGGTAGGTCGCAATTTGCAACCCAATACATTTGGATGCCATTAAAGGAATACTGTCCTGTAGGGGTCAGCAGACCACTGTGTCCGTACCCACATTTAAATAAAGTAAACATTTTACTTGAAGGAAATAGGACTGCATTTTAAAAGAACAGTATATATATATATATATATATTGTAGGAGAGTTGTCAGTGGTCCCCGAAATTGGGTGTTGGTAACTTTTCAATGTTTGGTTACCAAATTGGGGTTGCAATACATTGATATACCCATTCAAAATTGCTGTTTGGAGGATGTGAGAAATTGGATTGTTGGTTGACTGGGGTGTGAGCCCTGGTCAAGCATCAGCCAGAATCCCTTGCAGGGTGAACCAAAAAAAAAGCACTAAATTAACCTGTCCTGGGTAGCTTGGCACAAAAAGCAGTCAAGCTTAAGTTAGTATGTGTAAAGTATTTATAAAGAAAATAAGCAGTAATAACATGAAAAACACAACAGAAGAAAAATCTTAAACCAATTTAGAAAAATAGAATGCATTTTAAGAAATTATTTGACTTCAAAACAACAATAATCCAATGAGTAGAACTGGAGTTATGAATGTTTAAAGTTTTAAAGAAAACTAGCTCCTAAAAGACCGAACCACCAACCCTGGACATCTAGTTGAGCAAGACTGGGTCAAAGTTGAAAAATATAGCTGACCCCTATGAAGCGAAGTTCGATACATGAAGGGGGTTGGGCACGGTCAGCGCTTACCTTTGGACATAGAAATATTCTTCAGAAGAATGTTTTAAAAAAAAAACTTTAATTATTCGATAATCAGGTCTACAAATGCATTACAACAAATTTATGTAACATTTAATTCATTGTACAGGAAGAAGTTTTACCCATACATGAAGGAGCATCATCCTGTTCCAGTTCATCCTCCTGATCAGTTTCACAGACAGACCTACAAATATCTTTGACTTTCTTCCAAGCTCCCACTCTCTGCACATATACTTCTTCTAACCTCCTATGTCGATCCATTTAAAATGCCCCAAGAATCAAATATGGTAGGTCTCTGTGACTTCCATTTTGCCAAAATCAAGGACTTGACAACTAGTGATCCAATGAAGAAGATTTGTTATTTTTGCTGACCTAATTGACAATTCGCCAGAGCAATTCCCAACAATTCTCCCCATACATCAGGTTTAATATGGACCTGCAATATGTCACTCATGAATTCAAAAATCCTATTCCACAAATCAAACAATTTTGGGCAAAGAAAGACCATATTGGGCCAGTCGCCTCGAGGGTGACTACATCCACAGCACTTGGTGGAAGCAGCCAGAAACATCTACTGTAGATGATACGAAGTATGGTATAATGCCCATTTAGAGTAGAATTCCATGCGTTTAAAGTTGGAACCATGCAAGGCATTATGGGACATATGGCTAAACCGAACCCAACCAGCGATATCAAGTTTTCCCTCAATAATTTGTGAAATGAAATTAAACGCCAGTCGCTCAGTGGTATCTTGTGAATACTGGTCCGATACCAGTTCCCCAGGCCTATAAGGTTTTTAACAAAATGTGCCTTATTGATGTGCTCTTTTACCATGCATAAAGCTGCTATATAAGTCCGCAACTGCTGCTGAATCTGGAGGTAAGGAAATGTTTGGGCGGTTGGGATATTTACGTGCTCTGTTGCTGTGGCCACGTTTTAATCTAGCCGACTAATATAAAGTTTTCAAATCCGTGGTATCCTGTTTTAGCCCATTTTTTGATAACATTTTGCCGCAGATTCAGGCCAATTGATTTAGCTGCCCTCAGAGGCATTTGGTGATACATCAGGGGGAAGTGATAGCCTTCCTCAATCTACAAAAAATTCTTAACGTGTGAGTTGGGGAACTTACAGCAAGATTTTTAGAGCAACATCAGTATTTTTCAAAAGTACCGGTAGCTGCGACCCCGCCTTACTGAGCATTTTCTGTAGATAAAAACAGCTTGAGCTACCCTCCACTATAGTAGGATTTACCCAATATAAGCACGCTGCCTGATGGTACTTAAACATATGCGAAAGTGCCAATCCCCCATTTTCAATAGAGAGCTGAAGAGTAGCTAATTTTGTGGTTTTTAGGGTCCAGCATGCGTTGCATGTGCTCGCGCATGCGTGTCGCAGCGAGACGCTTTAGTATTTAGAAAAGGGCTCGGAGCCCTGTCAACTTCAAGTCAGTGTTTTTTATTGGTTCGTGGGCTTGCCTAATAAAATCTGCTTGCTTTCATTAGTCAAAGGCACACATACGTCATGCCTTTTCCAGTGGCTAGCGCAGCGACCAAGTACAGAAAACATGCGAGGCTCGCTGTTTTCCATCGGGCTCGTGGACTTCTTTTTCTCTAATTTACGAGCGCGATCTCGCTTGGCAGAAGTCGAGCACTTTACATAGTTAATTTCACTTTTTCGGGTTATGTACACAAATGCACTTTTGCCCGATAGGTGAAAAGTCGGGTTAGGAGTTTACAACGCGATCAGCTCTAACATGAGCAAACGCGAGACCCGTTGCATTGTAAATGCTTGTTTTTGTCTTGTCATATACATTTCCGTAGCATCTGGTCGATTTCTGCAAACAACGTACGCTTGACAGCAATCATAAAATTTGAGAAAATAAAAGTAAACAGAGGGAGGATTGACATTTTAATGACTGCAACCCGTCCCACTATCGATAAAAGATGGTAGCAGTCAGTCAAAATGGAGCATGCCTTTTTGAGAGTAGTCATAATTCAATTTGTAGAGCTCCGCAAAATTGTGTGTAACAAAAAATACTATACCTTATGGGATGAGTATCTGAATAATGCTTTTGTATCTCTCTCGGTGATAATCCAGGTGGACAGTGGAACAACAAGGTTTCAGTTTTTGCTTGGTTGATTTAGTAGCCCTTGCTGTCTGAAAAGGACTGTGGCCCGTATTTATACTCCGTTTGCGCTGAATTAGCGTCGTTTTTTTCGACGCAAATTCGGCGCAAAACTAACGCCATATTTATACTTTGGCGTTAGACGCGTCTAGCGCCAAAGTATGGGCAAATAGCGTCATTTTTTGGCGTGAACGCCTTCCTTGCGTTAATGAGATGCAAGGAAGGCGTTCCCGTCTAAAAAAATTACGGCGACGCAAATGCGTCGTATTTATACTCCCGGGCAAAAATCACGCCCGGGAGGTGGCGGGTCAAAAAACCCCGCATTTGCGCCACTATTTAACGCCTGGGTCAGGGTAGGCGTTAAGGGGCCTGTGGGCTCAAAATGAGCCCACAGGTGCCCTCCCCTGCCCCCAGGGACCCCCCCTGCCACCCCTGCCCACCCCAGGAGGACACCCAAGGATGGAGGGACCCACCCCAGGGACATTCAGGTAAGTTCAGGTAAGTATAATTTTTTATATTTTTAATTTTTTTTTGGGTGGCATAGGGGGGCCTTCTTTGTGCCCCCCTACATGCCACTATGCCCAATGACCATGCCCAGGGGACATAAGTCCCCTGGGCATGGCCATTGGGCAAGGGGGCATGACTCCTGTCTTTACTAAGACAGGAGTCATTTAAATGGCGTCTGGGCGTCGAAAATAATGGCGCAAATCGGGTTGAGGCGATTTTTTTGCCTCAACCTGACTTGCCCCATTTTAAGACGCCCTAACGCCATTTTCCCCCTACGCCGGCGCTGCCTGGTCTACGTGGTTTTTTTCCACGCACACTAGGCAGCGCCGGTCTGCTAGCGCCGGCTAACGCCATTCCATAAATACGGCGCCCGCATGGCGCTTCAGAATGGCGTTAGATGGCGCTAAATTTTTTGACGCTAAACTGCGTTAGCGCAGTTTAGCGTCAAAAAGTATAAATATGGGCCTGTATTTTTTCTTGACTACTCAGAACATTTGGGCAGTTCCTGCTAAATAGACCACACTATCGTCTGCAAATATTGTAAGTTTCGGGGTGCCCTCCAAATGTGGCAAAATTGCTGGGTCCTGTCTAATGGCTTATGGCAAAAATTCCACAAACATAGAAAAATAAAACAGTGACATCGTGCAGCCCTTGCGCGTGCCCCTACGAAGGGGGATTGAGCCAGCTATCTGTGCGTTGATCATAATCTTAGTATCAGCCTTAGTATATAAATTGTGCAATAGCCCAATTAGCTTGGCAGGGAAACCAACGTGTAGAAGAATCATAAACAGGCCTCCCACTGGATGCGATCAAATGCCTTTTCTGCATCTAGCATCATTATAGCAGCTTTAGTATTATTAACTGAAAAGTATATAAAATAGCTTGAACAAGAAAATGTGAGTTACTGGAAATTGATCTGCCCGGCAAGAACCAGTTTTGATCACCATTTACCATTGAACCAGCTGCAGGAGTGAGTCGTAGCGCTATGAGAAGATAAAGTTCAGCTTAGCACGGCTGCAGGAGGTGTCCAATGAGGGAAATTTGTCACCAGATAGCCTTGGGTGAAGATTTCTAAGTTCAAACTTAACATCTGAATTGGAAGTCATAAATTTCCAGCGGGATGAGGCAGAGAGCTATAGTGAAAGGCAGTTCCAAAAGGTCAGATACCCCGTTGGTGAAGGACTGCTGAAATGGATTGGCTGCTGTGGAGAAATACATAGTGGGAGAAGCTGTGAAATCAATCTGACCAGCAATGCACCTCGGGTGGATAGGCGAACAGGTTGGTCCTGTTCTCCTCGTTCTGTGAACAGTTTTTAGCCAAAACGTCCCCCGTGTTTGGACTTTGACTATCTGGGCACCTTTAGCACCTCTTTCAAGGGTCCTGGACTGGAGAGACACCACTTGGAGGAGGTTCAGGACTCCCTCAGACTGGGTCCAGATGCGGGTTAAAGATGGAGGAATCGTTTTGTGTTTCTGTGGCTCTGAACAGGAGGCCAGCAAACTAGCATTTGTGAGTCACTCTGGCAGTCCTAGAACAGTTGGAGTTCCAGTTCTTGTCTACAACAGAAACTAGTAGAGCAGCAGGGCAAGCAGGGCAGCAATTCAGGCAGGTCAGCAGTCTTCTAGAGCAGCAGTCCAGCAGAGTGTCAGTCTTTCCAGCAGCACTGCAGTCCTTCCTGGCAGGGTATTCGCAGGTCCAGAAGTGTACTGAAATGTTGATGTCTGAGATCCTACTTTTGCACACTGATGTCCTAGTTCTGCTCTTAGCTTCTAGACAGTGGTTTTGAGTGCATGGAATTTCTTAAGTTCTCCATCTTGGCTACAAGTTGGCTGTGGGGTCGTTAAGCCCTATGTGTGAAGGCAGAACACAGGCTAGTCAGTTGTAGGTAGGGCTGTGCTCAGCTCCACCCCCATCCTGCCAGCAGATCGCTGAGTCAGGCACACCTAAGCCCTCTATTGTGTGGCTGTCTGGGAGGAATTCACAAGGCCAGTCATGTGACCCAAGGCAGACTAGAGGCACAAAAGGACTAAGGCTTCAAAAACGCCAACTTTCTAAAAGTGGCATTTTAACAATTGTGCTTAAAAAGAATACTGTACTATTAAATAGGGCTCTTCACCACATTTCCAAATACACTAAACATAACATAACTCCCAGCTCCCAAATGGAAATTATAGTTTATTAAATGTATTAAGTCATCCCCAATGCTATCCTATGTGAGGGTTAAGCCTCACAGTAGTGAAAAATGAATTTTGGAGTATTTCACCGTCAGGGATGTAATACTTAAAATGACATGGTCAGCCTTTGAATAACACAGCACCCTGCCCTATGGGCTACACAAGGTCTACTTTAGGGATGACTTATATGTAATAAAAGGGGAGTTTAAGGCTTGGCAAGGGGGCTTAAATGCCAAGTCGACATGGCAGTTTAAAACTTCATTCAGGCTGCAATGGCACGGACATGTTTAAAGTGCTACTTAAATGGGTGGCATAGTAGGTGCTGCAGGCCCACTGGTACTATTTAATGTACAGGCCCTGTGTGTATGGTACACTACTCTATAAGTGACTTCTAAGTAAATTAAATATGCCAAGCAAACCATGTTTAGGGGAGTGAGCACAAGCACTTTAGAACTGGTATGCAGTGGTAAAGTGCACAGAGTCCTAAACCCAATGCAATTGAATTTAATAAAATGTGGAGGGAAAAAGCCACACATTTGAGAGTGACCCTGCAGAGACGGCCAGGTCCAATAGAATGGATGCAATGAACACACCACTTTTACATAGCGATTTGTATGTCGGCAAAATGTTACAGAATAGTAAAATGGAGTTAGTACATTTAAATAAGGCATTTGGTGCATGCAAACACGGTGATTATGCAAATCACTGGCTTTGGGACCACAAAAAGGCTTTGCATATCTCTTTCTAGGTACATATATGCATGGGTTGAAAAGCACCCTTTCAAAATTCGCTTCACTCAGGAGCATGCTGGAAAAGTAACTGGTGAATCTTCTGATACTTCTGATCTTTGTGAATGAGTAGAAGTCATCTATCTTCACCAGTACGGAATAGTCAGACATAAGTCAGAGTCAGAATTCACTTTTGGGCCCATGATAACGGAATCTATAGCTGCGTTGTGAACTGTGATATTTATGTGATGGGTTTAACCTAAGTAGTTTGGACAGTTTGTTTGCTGTCTTAATGAGCTCTGTGCTTTAATACAAAACTGATCTGTGAGCCATACCATAGCTATCATCTGGCTGTCTTAATATCTTGGTAGTTCTTGTTAGAAAGATAATCCAAATGCATGAAACGTGATGGTGCCAGCATAATATTTTGAAAGCTACTTACATTTTTCTGCTCTAAGTTTCAATTGCACTGGGATAGAACTTGGATGATTTATCCACAGAACCAATTCTTTATTCATATAGGGTCAGATTTATTAGGGTTTTGCACCCACACAATGGGGTGCAAGGTTCAAGCGAAACCTAAGTTAGATTTATTAAGCCATCAAGGCCCACCTTGCATGGCCCTGCATGGCTTGATAAATCTGGAGTAATGCAATGCAGCACAAATCACTGCATTGCATTACTCTGCCTCAGGGAGACATTATATGGGTGGAGCATGGGTATTCCCATGCATCCTCCTATGCATTTTGTCAGATTCTCACATTTACCATTGGTGGTAGACCTGGGAATGCATCAAAATCTTACTCTTCCCCAGGGGAGGCAGAGCGAGGAGAACTATGTTGAGTTCGCCTCATGTTTTCTTATTTTCTAGAAAGGTGAAAATGCCTCTCAAGGTTGCTTCTGTTCCGGAAGGTGTCTGTTCCTGCACAAAAAACAATCCTACCTAAAATGGAGGCACCCTTGCACCCGGGTGCATGGGTGTTGGCATTGGCACTAGTCAGCAAAAAGTGCGTCAGAACTGGGTAAAAACAGGAATGTGCCATATAATGTTAAATACAACACATTCTTGCCCTTTCTCTTTCATGGAACACATCAGTGTGGCTTTCTGTGTTGCTCTGAGTGAAAAAATAATTAATATGAGCCAAAGTTTCAGTTTGGAGACAACTGGAACTTACTATGATGAAGTATGCATTTTTGGGTGTAATTGTATTTTCTGGGGCCTAAACAACTGATTTGAAAGCATGTAACAGTCAAGTGATATATTTGTCCCCGATATCGTCTTCAGAACATATCTATTTCTTTCTTGAAGGTGGCTCATTTCAACATGATCATGTATGTTCTCATTGCCTTAGGCACACTTTTCTACCTCATGGATATAAATTCACAACAAATCGATGGGTAGCTGAAGTAATGTTACACACCATTTACCCAGATAACATCACATGATTGACAACGCCCCTCAAAAGTTGGCTGTTGGCTGCTGAGAAGCTTGAGAATGAAATGGAATAAAACAACAGAATTCAAGCAGTACTTTGAGAGCCTTGTTTTCTCTATGTTCTGTTTATGGTGTTCCTGACCCTCTGATCAGGGATACCAAGGGCAAGTAAGTAAGGCATAGGAGCTGCTATAGCTGGCTAGCTCTAATTGATTGACATGGATGACCTCTATGGCAGTCAGTCTGAGTTGTGTCCTGAGTAAGGCTGTTGTTTGAAGGAAGACTGTATCATTGTTGATAATATACATTGAATAATAATTCACAGTTATGAAATTGTACTTTATATTTATGCAGTGTTGATGGGTCAACTCAGATTTGTATGTACTACTGCTTTTGATACGTTGACATAATTGGGACTAGAAATTAATAATAAGTATTTTGTGATGCTTCAGGAAGTGACTGTCTTGATCTGTGGAACGACAATAAACTATATTTTTTAAATGTAATTACAAATTGCTCTTCTTTCTTTCGTAGCAAACTATAAAAAAAAAAAATATTTTCCTTTGCAAATGTTTATTGTATGTTGGTGGCATGCAATTCCTTCATTTTATGGTCTCTGAGTTTACTGTGATTTTACGCTTTGGCATTTTGAAGCGATGGATGACTGAATGAGTTGCTGCATATGGCATAGGACTTCAGCAATTACTCTTAAAGATGAGGATACAACAGTTTTTAAGTCTGTGAGGATACTGTTTGGCATGATACCGATAGTGGTACATACTGTGAGCCCTGATGAAGCTCGAGTGTGAGAAAAACGTGTTGGCTGCTTTTATATGTAGAAATGAAGGCTAAAGATTCTATTCAAAAGAAATTGGTTGAAACAGACTTCTAAATTTGGATTGTTGGACTGATTGCTCTAAAAAATCTTTGAAGTGGTTCTATTATATTTGTTGCCTCTCTGTTTTGTTATATAATTTCTGATGTTATGTTGTTTGACAGCCAACCTATGGAGGTGGGCAATACTTTATATACATAAGGGAACTCACCGGTAGTGCAGTACATTGGTCCTTAGCTGCATAGGTTGCTTATGTGTAGCATATATAGCTAACTTTATACAGGAGATGTTTCTTTTGGATAGATGTGCCATGTCCATCTGCCTCAGTATAAAAACTTTCCACTTTCAACAAACTTGTCTTCCTCCAGGAAGGTACAGGGAGTTGTACCACAGGAACATTTGAGAAAATGTGGTCAAATAATTCATTTTACAGCACACTTTCCACATACATTTGCTAGAAAAACATAGATTAAGGGGCACTCATAAAACATTCCATAAACCTCAAGGGGTGTCAAGCAATCCCAACCCTACCCCCACATGTTCTGCTTTAACATATTATTCTGAAAAAGGCAGAAAATTGTTCATTCCCTAAACAAATGTCTATGACAAGACCAGTGCGTACAATGTAATTTCATGTCCTCTGTCATTTTATTTCATCTTTTTTCGCATTTACATTTCACTTTCTTTCATTTTTTATTCTGCCCCTCCCAAGCAAATTCTCAGTCATATATCATATCTACGTCTCTATATGAAAAAGGCATGGGGGACAAAATTTAAAAAAATATTGAATCTCACAACCCTGTGGATTACACAGCAGAGCTAGACAGGTTTTACAGATTCCCATGGCAATGCTATGACTCGGTTACGGAGGCCTTAAATACTTGGATAGCCGGTAGGTTTCAGCAATCTTAAAAGCTATGGGTCTGACTTAGATCTTGGGAGAGGGTAATATTATGCTGCTGTAATACA
Source organism: Pleurodeles waltl (assembly GCF_031143425.1). Lineage (NCBI taxonomy): Eukaryota > Metazoa > Chordata > Amphibia > Caudata > Salamandridae > Pleurodeles > Pleurodeles waltl. The sequence goes on along the minus strand of NC_090444.1, from coordinate 744,953,892 downwards.
GTCCCATTATCTCCTATGGAGATCGTAATAGGGCGGATGGGATATCCGTCACGTTTGTAATGGAGTATGCCATCCAATGAGATCTAAATCAGACCCTAAGAATTCAGACAGCAGTAGTGCGTAGCACTCAAATATCCACTTTAACTATATATTTTTCAATGCAACAATTTTGTCCACAAATGTTAGCTTTTCAGTTTGTGAAAATGCACATATATTAACTACAACTTTTTCATTTTGCAACAATATACTCAAAAAGGTATGATTGTTGTGGAAAAACATTATTTTGTACATAGATATCAAAATTTTCCTTTGAGTAAATATACATTTGGTGCCCATATATCAGTTTGCCATTCATCAAGTAAATCACTGTGCTGCCCCACATATGGATAGATTCTACCTTGCATGTCAAAATGTGTATCTCCGTCAAGCTATGGATGACCACATTATTTCAAGAATGTCTACTACTCTGCCAATGCTATATTAAGGTTGGGCACCAACACTCCATTGATGCTCACAATATACTAAGAAGTACATCCATTTTATACCAGGGGTGGGCATGATCGTAAAAGGGGTTCAGGAGGTAAGATAAATAAAGGGAGACAGGGATGAGATAGAAAGGAGACATGGATGGTCATTACGAGTTTGGCAGTAATTACCGCGAATCGCAGTGCAGTCTGCAGAGAAAAGACCGGCGTAGATGCGGAAAACTTACTGCCGCAATATGACCCCAAAGGCAAAATCCGCCAGAAAAGAGCGAGGTATCGGACCCGCCAGGGCGAATGACGGGGAGGAAACAGGTTACACAGAATCTGCCACCGCCATGGCAAAAACTAAACCCCCACCCCCAATACAACTCAGAAATCAGCACAGCGGTCATGCAACAGCGGTACGCCATTGGTGGTAAGGACCGCCGCGGTCATGAAATGGATTCACCAACAACAACACCCCACATTGGACAATTTGAAAACCCCACACCTGAGATACATACATAAACTTCACACACCCCACTTTAAAACACACATCCATAATACCCACAATACCAGACTATTCCTACCTGCTGCCACACAACTACCGGCCAACTGGAAAGGGACACCATGAACTTAAGACATGTTTTTGAACACCCCATGCCACATATAACTCATACAACTATGCATACCACAACTGCACCTTCAATTTTCACCTTACCTGCCACCAACTCACTCACACACTGCACAACCCCAAACAACACCACTACATCACAGCACACATCTCCCCACACAACCTACTATGGCACCCCCTTAGAAACCCTGTTTCACTGACAGGGAGTTGCAGACCATGGTGGACAAAATAATCCAGGTTAAGTCACAGCTGTTCAGTGCATATGTCCTGCAGACATCAATAACCAGGAAAATGGAGCTATGGCAGAGGATTATCAACAGGGTGAATGCAGTGGGAAACCATCCACGCACAAGGGACGTCATCAGAAAGAGGTGGAAAGACATGTGGGGGAAGGTCCGGGCAATGGCATCACAACACCAGATTGCCATCCAGAGGACTGAGGGTGGTCATAGAATAGCCGGAATAACATGGCAAGAGTGGGAATACACAGCACATGTGAGCATTGTGTAGAGGGCAAAGAGTTAGAAAGGCAGGTTGTTAGCTACTGCACTCTCACATCCCACTCACCCACAAGCCAGGCTCGCTCTCCTTGTAGTTGTGCCATCAGGTGTGGGTGCTGTTCCTCAAAATGTGAGAGTCATGCACAGATCCAGGGAATCTGGCAATTACTTGGGAGATGTATTGGTCTGCAATACACACCACCTGTACATTAATGGAGTGATAACTTTTCCGATTCCTGTACACTTGTTCATTTACCCTGGGGGTGGTCAAGGGAATATGGGTGCCATCTATGGCCCCAATCACATGTGGAATCCATACAATGGCATAGAAATCTTATTTCACAGTTGGCAAGTCAGCAGGTTGGGAAAACTTGATGTAGGTGTGGAGGTGTTTTAGCAAGGCAGTCAGGACATCCCTTAAGATGTTACTGAACATTGGCTGTGACACACCTGCTGCCAAGGTGACTGTTGCCTGAAATGACCCACTTGCCAAGAAATGTAGCATAGATACTACCTGTAAAGTAGGTGGAATAGCATAGGGATTAAGTAGACTTGGCCGTAGATCTGGCTTCAATTGGGCACACTGTTCACATATGGTCATCCAGTTCAGATGGTAGGTCAGTATGATGTGTCGTTCCTCCATCGTTGCCAGGTCAGCTAGGGGTCAATACACCGGTGCTTTCCTCTGTGTCTGCAGGGGTCGGTACCCATGGAGGGACAACACACATATATCACCACACCTACACTTTACGGATGATGTCAATGCACACACAACTGCACAAACGTAGCCTTCACATCATGGAAGGGTTGCATGCAGCTAACACTGTGACAATCGACGTATGTACACGGTGCCATGCAACCTATAAATGCAGATAAATGATGCCACACCTCACTTATGGCATGTATTGCTGTGTATGACTGGTGTGCATAATGTGTTTGGGAAGATATGACAGCATGGAGGGCGCGTAGAGATTGCACTCTGTTACGTTTTTACACTTCAAATGGTGGTCGCCTGTCCTTCATGCTGAGGACAGATGGAAGTGACATGACACCTCTGGTGTAAATCATCATTGCGCTAGGCGGTCTGTACCGCTGTGCAATTACCTCTGGCAGGCACCTCAGCCTCTGCCGCAGTCAGCCCTGCTGCCCTCAATGAGGAGGCTATTGACCTCCTGTGGGACACAAACCATCATCAATCCTATCCAGGGGCTGGCATCCCAAATGCAGCAGAGCAATGCCTACTTGGAAGGCATTCACAGTGCCTTGTCTGGCCCCTAGAGATCGTTCCAGGGTCTGGCCTCTTCATTGACGGCAGCCAGTGTCCCTGGTACCTCCGTCCCCCTCCAGCCACCTATGCCCTATCCAGCACACCCTCACCCATCCCAAGCACACAAGCCAAACAGCATACACACAGAACAACACACACGCCACACAAGAACACACACAGGCACCACAAGTCACACCACAGCCATGCACATACTCAACATACAGATGCAAACACAACAAGAGCCACCTCTTCCACTGTCTCTCCCACCCCGTCCTCCCTTACAGTGACCTCACCACACACACCGCAAGCACTGCATCCTTACTCCCAGATCCTGCCCCCATTGACACAGTCGCCACAATAGCAATCACCCAGGCATGCACCCCAGACATCACACCCGCACACACCACAACAACCATTACAGACACCTGCAGCACACACACACCAGACATGCAGACACCACCACAACTTACATTCACACAGCCTGTTTGTCCTCACCCACCCTTTTTCACCCACCTCCTCCAACACATGTAAACGCACCCACTCAGGCACCCCACATTCATCCACCACACACAAGCAGACTGAGCACCCACCTGCATCCACGTCCAGCACACCGACACATCCAATACCCACTCCCTCTACTTCTACTCCCACCCGGGTTTCCTCAGCCCCTCCCCGTGCTCCTAAGAAAACTTTACTTTCCCGCGCTTTCCTGTGACCTCCCCAAAACATGTACCTCTGCCTCATGTTCCTCCCTGGGCCTTCCTTCCAGTTTCCATGTCCCTTCCTCCTCCAAGAAGACACCTGGCAAGAACCCTGATCCCGCTACCACCCACCGTTTTCCATTGAGTACTAAGGCCAAGCACCACCCCTCCCAAACCGATGACAAAGCCACTCCTTCCCAAGCTGAAGCCCAAGCCACCCCACCAAAGCCGAACCTCAAGCACCCCACCAAAGCCCAAACCACCCCTTCATGACCTGAGTCCCCACCACCAACCCCTCCCCCTGCACCCTGAGGTGCCTGCCCCATTGATGCCTCTGCCCTGTGGAGACCATAGTCATGTCAGGAGTCAAGTTGGGGCCTTGTTGTGCCTGTTTGGCAGCATGGTCATGATCCTCAGAACTGCCCAATGGGCCCATTTCTAATTAGTTCATGATTGCCAACTTTCATTTAATATATCTGGCCAACCTGCGCAGTTGGTGCACTTTGATCAAGTTGTCCTACGTTTCACTATGGCTGCCTCATGTGCACAGGTATGTGCATCGTTGTCCCCATCTGTGCATGTGTACTGTGCTTGTGTGGGTGCATCACTTCTATTTTTCAAATTTGTCCCTGTCTGTATTTGTATGTACAATGCTGTTTGTGTGGTGAAAGTTTTGGGAGTTGGTGTGGATGGTATGTGTGTGGGTATTTGCTTGTGATGTGTGTTCAGTTGTTGTGCATGGTGTGGGTGGAGTGAGTGGTATGGACGATGGTGTCATGGTATGGTACCAGTGTATGTGTGGTTGGCACTTGGGGTTGTGTGCCGTATGTGGGTCTGGTATGCCGCCTTCAGCCTGGTGTCTGTGACGGCCGTGGTTTGTGAACAGTTTGTGTGTCGTGACGTGTTTATGGTTAGTGTTGTTTTGTGTGTGTGTGTTGTGTGTGTGGGGCATGGTATGTGTTCTGGTTGTAAGTGAGTGTATTGTGAGTGTGTGTGTATGTGTATGTGTGTGTCTATGGGTAGGGGCATTGCTGTGGGTGTGTTTGTGTGTGGGCATGGCAGGTGTCAGGTGGGTGTGTGGCGTGTAGGTGTGTAATTGTCCCCTTTCCTCCCTTGCGTGGTAGGCGGCGTACTCACTGTTGTCGTCTTCATCAAAGCTGTACGTCCTGGAGGTGGATAGCAAGTACCAGCATCAGGAAGATCTCCAGTTCACACTCCATGTTGTCGGCAACCTCCTCTGTGTCCCTACAGTGAGTGTTTCCTTTTATTCTGTTCCTTTCCGCCATAATTTGAGTGGAGGTTGGCCCGCCCTGGAAATCGTTGCATTGTGCTGATCCCTAATACGGTGGGCAGTAAGGTCCTTTTCGCCGCCCTGTAGATGGCATCCGCCGTCATCAGCGATCGGCCTGCACTGTCCGTACAGGCGGTGTACTGGGTGTGTGCTGGCCTGTTCACCGTCACGGTTGTATTACGGCAGTCTGCACCGCCAGTCTGTTGGCGGTCGGATCACCACTGCCAGCGTAGCGGCCATGTGTCTGCCAAACTCGTAATGACCACCATGGTGAGTGAGGCAGATATGAGAGACTGAAGGAAAAGAGGTGAGAGAGGATGAAAGAAAAGTGAGAAATGGCAGGAGAGGGAGATTGTAAGATGCACATTAAAACAGGTATTGGCAAAGCTTATTAGCCTTTCAAAAGCAATGAACAACATTTTGGCTTTGTCAATGCTTGTTGGCAAAGCGGCATGGTAAGGAGTGGAAAAAAACATAGATGAGTTGCAGGAGGGGAGAGTAACAAGGAGAGTGCAGTGCAAACTGTGATAGAAAAGTAGCAACTGGAGAAAAATCAAGAAAGCACAAGCACTCCGATGGAGTGTTGACAGAAAAATATAGCTCCCTCACTATGAGTGGAAGGATACACGTCTGCCAATCAAAAACATGGCAAAGAAGCTATTCCCAAGGGCACCGAAAAAGAAGCAAGCTAATGAGGTAGACAAGAAAGCCAACCACTGATGAACAACTGGCTGAGTTAAAGCACACTTTAAGTATTGGCATTAGGACAACTAATGAAAACTACCTGCACGTGTTTTGCTTTTTAAGGAACAATATTACTACCCATAAGCTTAATTGCTATACTGGTGATTAGTTTCAGCCTGATGTTGTTCATTAAGGGTAGCTTATCCCAATCATACATTGACAAACATGGCCTTGGTGTACCCAGATCACTGTCACAGGGTGTATAAAGCTGTCTGTACATCATGGTTGAATTTTCTGTCTGTATAACCTGACTCCACAAGTAACATTTTTAGGATCATCCTTACTTCAAGGCCGTCACACTATTATAAGAGGTTTGGCATTTCCCAGTTCTCACTGTCCAACAACTCCAAAGTGAACTGCACTTACAAACCTCACACAAAAGCCCTAACAACCTTACAAAGTATTACCAGTTTATGGAACTCAATGTAAAGTCAAACACTATTATTCATTTTAAACCAGTAGTGCAGAAGTGCAGCCAAGCAAGCGCAATGTAATGACAAAATGGCTGTTAAAGGAAGTGCATGAACCTTCAAAATGTATATAAATGGATAGGTGTGGGATTTAATTAGAAAACCCAATCTCACATATTACAAGTCAAGAAATGTGAGGAAATCATTAATTAAAAACATCTGACAATATTTAACATTTGTAAGCCTTTGTAAGCTAGCTAAACTCCGCCTCAAAGTTATTGCAGCTATTTTATAGGTTGAGGTTGCACTATCCCACCAGATCTGATGTTGAGGTTACACTATCCCACCAGATCTGATGTTGAGGTTACACTATCCCACCAGATCTGATGTTGAGGTTACACTATACCACCTGATCTGATGTTGAGGTTACACTATCCCACCAGATCTGATGTTGAGGTTACACTATCCCACCAGATCTGATGTTGAGGTTACACTATCCCACCAGATCTGATGTTGAGGTTACACTATACCACCTGATCTGATGTTGAGGTTACACTATCCCACCAGATCTGATGTTGAGGTTACACTATCCCACCAGATCTGATGTTGAGGTTACACTATCCCACCAGATCTGATGTTGAGGTTACACTATACCACCTGATCTGATGTTGAGGTTACACTATACCACCTGATCTGCTTTTAGGCAAGTCATGAATCAGTATGCACCTGGAGACTCCATATATTGTTCAACAGCACTGATAAGCAATGACGTGACCAAAATGAGAAACATACACCTCTCAGACCAGGCCGCAATGCCTACTGCACGCTATTCTTCTGCGACAGGAAGGGCGTTCTATAAGCATACTATACAAGACTCTGCTATTTCTTGTTATTGAATACCTTTCTGAACAGTCACTAGAAATTGATACAAATATGTTTGCATCCACATACTAACAATATCATATGCGAGGGCGTGGTTGAAATAAATCTGCCAATTATCATGAAAGCAAAAAAAAAACTATTCAGCACTTGAAAATAGTTCAGATAACTTTTAATTTTAGAAAACCATTTATCTTCTGCATAAGTAACAGAAACCCATTTAACGAAATGGGCTATTAAACATATCAGTAACTATCACTTTACATACCTTGTTATGCATAGTGAAATAACATGGTTCTCTAAAGAAGCCATTCAAATTAAGATGTCTTTAGGCGCAGAATCAATAGAACTGCACAACACAGCAATGATAAGAGAAAGATCCAATCCAGGCATCCATCAGTATGTTAGAACTGCGGAACCCTTTCATGGCAAGCTAGTAATTTTCAGTTTAGTTGTTGGTTTAAGGTCAAATCACCTGCCTTGCGGTGAAGATACTGGGGACCACATCGGGTATGATATAACCTTAACACTGGCATTCATCCATAATGGTTTCTGTAATATTTGTTTGGTCCCAAGGACATTATAAATGTTGCAGCCTTGGCAGCGACTCTTCGTAGTCAAGAGTTACAGTTGCGGGTAAACATTGCTGATAGCAAAACTTTTCCCTGTTTTTCTTGTAATAGTCCATGTGTTACAAATCTTGGCATGACACTTGTGGGTCCGTTGTGTAAAACAATGTAATCTTCAACAAATCTAATAAAAAAAATAAAAAAAACTCACTTTCCCAAATTATCGTATTTGACATACTATATAATTGTTTTTTGTGTAACTAACCATTATTGAACAGTTGCAAAAACACTGTGCAGGATTTCCATCTACTGTATATTTACATTGGATGTCTATGTCTAAAACGTTTGCCATTGTTTTATAATTGCTACAAAATTATTGGGCTCATTTCAGGTGATCTCTTGAAAGTGACAGAAATCCAAATCCAAGAAGCATTAGTCAGCTAATCAGAAAGGGGAAGGTCAGAAACATCCAAGTGAACTGTGATTGGAAACAGTGAAAAAGTAGGAAAAGAAAAGATCAACGAATGCCACCAAGACGTATATCAAAATTACCTTTCAGTGACCAATTAAATATATATACTCATTCATACAATATAATAATCACCTGGTCATGCAAATTCCTACTTAAGTAACTTTTTCTGAAAATAAAATCATGTTAACTAAGGTGTTCTCCACTTAACCAGACCCAACAATCACCGCACCAACATCACCCAACACCTTACTCTCTCATACCCGCACTGTCTGTAGTGGAATGCTTCTCATCATCCTCTCACTCATAAAATACTCAACAGAGATATGGATCCTGCTGCACGATAATGCACCTGACCTACTTTTCCTCACAGAAACCCGGCAGACCCCTCATTAACAGCTGATATTGCCACGGCCATTTCCCCCTCACTCGACCTCCAGCTACAAAACTGCCAGGCACGACAGACTTCACAAGCCTGGAGGCGGAATTTCCATCATTCAGAAGAACACCATCAGCTGCACCACCTTCATGGGCCCAAAATCCTCCAACATGGAAAACCTGTGTTCAAGCTCCACATCACAGCCAACTTCACCCCAAGCATCACTCTAATCTATAGACCATGCATCAATTTCACCAACACCATCAAGGACTTTGTCACACCATTCATCTTTCTTGCTAGCAATTACATACTACTCATAGACCTGAACTTCCATTTGGAAGATCATGTCGCCCCCAACTCAAAAGCACTTATCAAAGACCTTTGAAGAATAGCCCTCACTCAAGTAAATGGACCTACCCAGGTCACCACACACCTCCAAGACCCTATTTTCAGCACCAGAACAACATCTGAGTCAACAACCCTAAACCAAATTCAGCTTCCCCATCCAGGATCAACACACACACACCACCGCCAGGCCAGCTCACAGAAACAGGAACAGAATCACTGACAAGAACCAGAACACCACTCTCAACACCCACCGACCCAAACACAGCAACAGGCTCCCCAAAGCCAACAAGATTTTCAACAATTGAATCACTTCCTGCACCGACTTCCTGGCCCCCTCTCAAACATAGCAGTACACCAAGATCTAGACCTCAGGCCAGTTGGTACATAGAGAAACTCAGATTGATGAAACATCACTGAAAACAACTGAAGCACAAATGGAGAATGTGTCAGCACAAAGCAGACAGAAGTACATTAAAATCTTCCCTGGAATGCACCCCCAAATGATCTGGACAACCAAATGCGCCACTCTGGTTGACCACATTGATGCAAGTACCAGCAGAAGCAAAGACATTTTCACCAATGTGAAGGATTTCACTTCGCCAGAGGCTGCCTCCAACTCGATCACCTCCTCACACGACCGCTGCAATAATCTCTCTCCATTCTTCAGCAACAAAATTACAGCAACTTCAACACGCAACCAGTTCTAACAAATGCCTCCCGATCTTATCCAAACAACCAATTCTAACCCCATGGCCCATCATCACGCTAGAAGAAACCACTAGCGACATGAAGTCTATCCACTCAGGGCAGAGGCCCCATCAGACCCCGGTCCCCAGCACGTCTACTCCACAGACCTGCAACTCATCAACGCCATGCTCACACCCATTCTGCTCACACCCATTCTGAATGCCTCTACCTCTTCTGCCACCAGCCCAGATTCTTGGAAACATGCAACTGTCCTCCTATTTCTTAGGAAACACTGCATTCCAGCTCCAGTACTCGCCAACTACAGACCGATCTCACTTGTACCATTCCCAGCCAAGGTCTTACAGACAATTAATCACAAAGGCCCCACTGAATACCTCAATGGCCACCAACACCTCAACACCACTAACGTCCGGTTTCAGACCCAACCACAGTGTGGAAACTGCCCTCATCCCCACCATGGATGACGTCCACATGATTCAGGACAGGGGGGACATGGTGGCCCTCATCCCCCTGGACCTCTCTGTGCCATTTGAAAGGGACCTACACTTAGATGAATCTGCTCCTTCCTGACTGGAACGGCCCAGTCAGTCAGCCTGGCACCATATGCCTCGGATGCCCACAAACTCATCTGCAGAGTTGCAGAAGGATGCTCCATTAGCCCAACCCTCTTCAATACATACATGACCCCTCTAGTGAACATCATCCTCTCTCTTGAATTCAACATCCTTCCCTATGCAGACAACAAACAACTCATTCTCTCCCACATGGACAGGACTCCCAGTACCAGGATGAAGTTCAATGCCTGCATGACTGGAATCACCCACTTAATGAAGACCAACTGTTTAAAGTTGAACACCAACAAGACCATAAATGTGATCTTCATGAACAGTTCATCGTGGGCCAACAGAGCTAGAAGTGGCACCCATCCTTGCCGAACATGCCAAGACCCTCAGAATCATTATCAACAGTAAACTCAACATAGCTGCCCAAGTTAATGTCGTCACCACCTTGTACTCCCATACCCTGAAGATACTGAAGAAGATTTTCAAATGATTCCCAATCAGAGTCGCTACCCAGAAAAACGTCACATATGTCCAGGTCACAAACAAGATTGACTACAAGAACACCCTTTATACCAGGATCAACAAAAACTTTGCCAGAAGGCTGCATTGCATTCAGAACTCTGTGGCCAGAATCACTCCCAACCTCCCACCATGCACTCACTCACACCACACCTGATGAAGGACGACTGGCTGACCATAGACAAACAATCACAATTTAAACTCATCACCCACACTTTCAAGGCAGTATGTTACACTGGCCAAGCATACCTCACCAATCACATCTGCTTTCACAAAACTTCCAAACTCCTCCACTTGCCCAAACTCCTACTTGCACATATCCCATACAAAGAGAAAAACAGATCCAGGGGTCAAGCCTTCTCCTCCATTGCTCCCAAAAATGGATTGTCCTGCCACTACACAGAAGATCCTCCTCCTTACTGTCTGAATTATGCAAGAAGCAGAAGACCTGGCTTTTAGAATATTTCCACTAGGCCCCATTTTTTGCTCGACTCCCACCTGCTCAGCCCCAGGACACCGTCCAAGGTGACAGTGTGCTCTACAAATCTGCATAACATTAACATAACATTAACATGACATCACTTTGCAGTAAATTGATGGGACTCCTATAGCAAGGGTATAACGTAAAACATAAAAACTATTGATTAACCTTGAACTTTGCAGAAAAAGCTACCAATCTCAACATTTTAAAACTTGCGTCTACATGTAGTCCATTCACCACATAGGGTAGTTTCTGCACTTGAATGCGTCTTCAGAGAGTTCCAGTAAGTTCAATCAACTGCCACCACATGGCCTAAAATGAACTGGTAAAATGAAGCGTGCAGAAATGCGATGACTAAGTCACATCTAAAACTTTAGCTAAGAGGATACCATTGTAGTTGTTTCTGGCCACAGCAAATTGTTGTTAGTGAAACTGTCTTCTTAAACTCTGTGGCGTCCACTGGTTTTGACAGCAATATTCCTGCATCTCATGCTGAGCCAAATCCCTTGCAATCGATCCATTCACATGACATCCCCGCAATAATGTTTAGTTTTTGCCTAAAGGACAGATTTTAGCTGTCATTAGGCGAAATCTTACATTGGACTTACATTGTACTTATAGCCTGCCCATTGCCTTCTAGCGGTTTGCTTAACTGTCACTCTCATTTGCTTGCTTTTTATTCAATGTCTTGCCTTCTTTGTCTGTTTGCATTTGTTTCTCCCATGGAGTAAAACCTCCTTGCCATCATTTCAACAAGATATATTGTATTCTTCCACTGTTTGCATTCAGGCAACTAATGTTTTCTTCTATTTTTAGGACTCCATGAAAGTGAATGTGCTTTCTAGCTGTTGCTCTCGTGTGCTGTTTAGTCTGCCAAACACTCACCCCCCATGTTAGTTCTTTGTTGCTCTTTCATCCTCCCCCAAGCTTGTTATTACTTTCCTTTTCTTTTTAAAATATTTTGTGCCTCCATCCAGACCCAGCCTCAGGTTCTTCTGTTGCTTTCTCGGCTCCCCTACCTACCCCTTTAGCTTTGCCCCCCAACTGCTTCTCCATTAGCCCTACTCTTATTTTTTTTTTTTTTTTTTTGGGTGGGCCCAGCAGCTGCCATTTTCTATAATTTACCAATCTAAGTAGTGTCCCCCATCTTGAAAGGTAAATAATAAAATAATTCCGACATCATTTCGTAAGAGCATTTGAGTGCATCATCAAGTGTGGAAGGACACAGTCAGTCAGCCTGGCATCATACACCTGGGACGCGAGTGACCTCATCTGCGGAGATGCAGTGTTGTGCTTGTGCGGAGTATGGTGCAGGGAGAGATCTTCCATGATTTGGACAGTGACTATGGATCATTGACCTCTTGCTTCCTAGAAACCAACACTGCCTTGCCCACGGGAGGCTGCACAATCAGCATGTTATGCTGCCAAGACAAAAAAAAAACTGTTCAATGTGAAGCGATGTACTCTGTTTGTTTGATGAAATACAAGTAGCTCCTTTTCCTCCCTACTGTTGCTGTTCTGCCTGCATGAACTGATGGTGGACCAACCTATGCACTTCAGACTGCCCTTGTCAAAGCCGCAATGCAGTGCCACAAAATACTTTCTCTGTTCTGTGAACTCCGATGTTGTCAGTCTCACATGAGACAATCCCATGACCTGGAAAGATTTGTGGCAGCTGCACTGATAGCTGTGCATGTTTACCTCAAGGAAACTGTTTGCTGAAAACTAGTGGAACTGAGGGTAAAGCTCCTCTTCTCATACCCCAACCTGTGGTCTCCTACCCTTTCAAAGATTCTGGCTCCTTAGCAAATGTATGTGAAAATTGGGTAAAATACACTATTAGCCCCATTTTGTTACAAATCTTCTAATAGGGAGAACCACTCATCCTTATTGGAGAAAGGAATGCTTGCTCTCTCACTGCACTTGAACTTTGAGCATTGTGTATGTAGGCAGAGGATGGGGCCAGCACTGGAAATCGGCTGAGCACACATCGGAAGTGCCAACAGAGGGGGAAGTAAGTGGTGCCAGTGGGGAGTAGCATGGTAGGCTCCAATGAAAAAATTATGGCATCTGCACTTGTTTTTTGTTTTACAAAACAAACATTGCCTACAACACAACATAGTACAATATACAGATTTCAGTGGCATGCCTAATCACATATACCACTAACGGATTCCAAAGAATGCATCAGATCCACGTAGGGCGGCATTTGGCAAAGAAACATATTTATCTAAATCGATGGGCTAAAATAATCCGAGCCCAAGAAAAGCTTTTAATCATGTCAAAATGGGGTGATCATGAGATTGACCCACAGGCGTTTTTAATGTCCCTGTTATTGATGATAATACTTTTACAGTGTTGAGTGAATGCACATTGATAAAGGTGGCTACAGCAAAGAATACATGTCTTGAACAATTGGATTGCTAGGAGCTAATCCCCAAAATAGCCACATAACCACAGTTTATCTCCTCTTTCTGTCATTCAACATTTTCTGGAGAAAACCCTTCCAGTTGCACTAATGAGGGTTTTTCTACAGGATGTTATGTACTCTGTATTTAGGGTCTACAAGGTTTGTTTTTCCTAAGGGGAGCTACTTAAAAGACGAGTGTTGCTCCCCATAATCCCTAACCAGTCCTCACCCTATAGACTAGAGACCAATACAAGGTGAGTGCTAATGGAATTTAGTAATGTATCACCTATTTGTGTGCTCTATAGGCATTGCTACCTGTATGGTGTGCTTACATGTTTTGACACCCATGCTGTTAACTAAATACCATCACTGCATTCGAAATGTCTTGTTGGACATTCTTGCTCGACTAGGTGTGAACTTTCATTCACAGGGACCGGTGTCCATTGGCTTTTTATATGGATAAAGAGGTGGCAGCATTAAATGCTCTTCTGATACCACAGTCTAGCTTAGCTAGAAATGCTTCAACTGTCTGGAGGTTTTACAGCAAGGAAGATATGAGTGGGCAATGGAGACAAGAATCTCCCTAGAAGCTCTAGACAATAATATAGAGTGGTACTGTGTTCTTAAAACTGTACATCAAAAGTCTAATATTACAATCAAAAGGCCGAATGTGGGGGATGATGTTAGTCCATCCCTAATTTTCTAATCGAATGAAATACGTCGGACTTGATAAGGACCCCTCTGCCAACCTTGCATCAACAACATTTTGAATGTTGTAATGTTTAGTAGTAATCACAGATTCTTAATAAAATCATTTAAAAAATGAAGGAGCCTGGCTGTATGGAATTCATTTTATTTGAGCCTTATCAATATTTATTTTGTGTTGTGTTAAAGTCGAAATTGCAACAAGTATATTTACCATTTGTTTTTAAATTAAAAAGTGTCAATCTGTTGTTTTCAGCAGTTTTATGAAGTGTGTGAAGCATCCTTAAAGAATATAGTATACTCAACTGAAACCAATAGTACTGTAGTAAAAACACATATTTAATGTGGCAATCAAAGCTACACAAGAAAACATTTTCTGTGGATGCTTAGCGTTACAAAGATGCAATAACGGAGCTGGAAGTCATGAGTGAAAGCTGTGAGTGTCCCTCCAAATTTCCTCCCTTGCATTCCATTTTTCCCACTTTTTACAAATGCACATAGAAAAAGAAACATTGTTTTCTGACCATATTCATGAGCAAAAATCCGTACAAATTGGAAACTGAAGGCCATATTTAAGATTCCGTAAGGAAACCAATCCATTCTACCTAATTTATTGCCACTAAAATAACTATAGGTAAATCTGTAAACAAATGTATTGTTGTTATGCATAGACTTTTAAATGATTTTTCTTACTTTACCGTACTACACACATGACCCCACAGACATACTGTACATGCATGAATACCATACCATTGCAACCAATTTTTACTTTCATAACTGTTGATGTTCAGGTGTTTTCCAGTCATGCTTTTGAACATGATTACACTCATCTTTAATTTTGCTAATATTTACCAACAGACTCGGGCACTGCCATGGACACCATATTTGCTCCCTTTTTTTCACCAACCTGTTCATCGGTTGTTTTGAGAGGGAGTATGTCAGCATGCTCATGGAATTATTTTTTTGGGAGGGAGATGATAAAGAAAATGTTCTGATGGTCTTGTTACAATAGCAATGTTTCCTGAATATGTTGATTTCTTTAATATAACAAAACTGTGTTACATCGAAAGTTTTGAATGACGTCATACCAAAAGCTCAGACACAAAAGGCAACTAGTTCATTATGGAATCATTCCTATTCACTAGTTCTCTTAATTTCTTTACTTATGTTTCAAACAAGATATATAGCATTTTGAGGAACATGTAGCCACTTCTACGCAGAATTGATGCCCTTATATCTTCTGTCACTGACAACTGAAATATAATCTTTCAATGGTGTTCAACCCCAAAAACTGTGTTCAAATTGTTTCCTATACAAAGAGCATCTCGGTGATTGCAACCCTTACCACTAGTCTTATTTACATTAAGATCATGTAGTTCTTAGAGGCATGGCTTGAAAAAGACTACCAACTTTTAAATTGAAGGCTGTGGAACATAAGGGATCAATCACTTTTTAATTATCAATCAACAAATGTGGATGTTATTATTTTTGAGCCTTTCAATAAGAAATACACTGCCAATATAGTGTAACCTAAGTATAATAGACCATTTGTGTCACATTAGGATAGAACACCCCAATATTCCTTAGGTTTATGGTGTTGTGAATACTATTCTGTTTTTGGGTTGAATACATCAACTTGAGTGTCAGAAAAATCCCCCTTTTGCGATTACACGAACAGAATACCAAAGATGAGTCCAATATAATGCAGTAAAAATGAGTCACAATCTGGAGTCGAGGATGTATATTGTTTTATGAATTTTAACATATTTTAGTTACGTTAACAAGGTTTACACTTTTTTAGTTAAACGTATATCTCAAAACTATCGTAGCGTATACCACACATTCTTTATTTGTTACCTATGGATGTGCAAGTGGGCGCTATCTTAAATATAATAGTCATTCTTTGGGTTTGGCTGTGCTAACAACAATTTTTCGAATGCTTCTGGAATCGTATCTAAAATATCTTGACATGTTTGTTGCTGGAGAGTGAATTCTCAAGATTATTAAAATAAAATAAATAAAAATTAGGGTGAAATGGTCAATACTTTGATTATGCACTGCATCTTAATGTATCTCTGACCAATATGATTTGGACGTTTTATTCTAGTAACTGTGCCACACAGTTGATACTGTGATTTGGCTGAGTGGGACATTACATATCCTATGGTGAAAATACATCTGGAAACACTAATCCAAGCATTAATAATAAAAGGGCACCAACAGCCTGTTGGTTCGCCGTTGTTTTTGTTTGTTTTAATGTGAATCATTTCAAAGAGTTTGACATAACACAATACAATTAATGCTAGTGACACTTCTGGACTGTAACACTAAAACACTATCACTCTCTTTCTCTCTCTCGCTCTCCCTCTCTCTCTCACACACACACACACACACACACACACATGCTCACTATCTTTTTCTCAGACACACAAACATGCATATGCATCACAACCTACCTGGTAAGGTCGTAGAAATGAGCACAACTACAGTTTATTGCACTGTAACTGTGGTTTGCGACAGAAAGCTTGAGATAGCAAACATGTACAGTTTCAAAGAAATACCTCTGTTGTATTTGTATTTATGTTGTATGTACAGGCCGTAAACCGGAGGGCAGATCATCACTTGGGCCCAGCGGGATTTCAAATGCTTCATTTTAGCTGTTTCCATTGCTTATGTTGATGGGGGAGGTTATTAGGAGTGGGGGGAGTGCGCCGCTCTAATGGTGGAGCTAACTGATTTTTTGGCACTCTGCACTACGCTCGGAGTAGAGCTCACTGCAAGCACACTGCAGCCCAGTTACGGCTCACACAGCGCAAGGGCAGATAGTCTGCGCTTGTGCTGTGTAGCCAATAACTGGGCTGCAGTGCGAACTATCTGTTATAATCAACTCTAAAGACACTGAGGTAACGTTGTAAGTTGTCTTTATTCTTAATGCGCAAACAAACATCAGCGCCGAGACCGCGTCTCAACCGTTGCTCTCCTCTCTCCAACCGCCGTTTCTTTCTCCCAGAGCCCCCACCGCGCGACACAGGCAGTCCGGGTTCGGCACGCATCAGCGCGCGCCGAACCTGAGCATAACATATTATCTCCTTTTTTTTTTTTAAACAACCAGAACAACTTACATCAATAAGCAGGAAATACATAAAAGCATTGAATAACCTAGGCATTACATAACATTTAACAATCACATCAGCGTGACCATGAAATAAAAAACATAAAACAAACTTGCTAAATACTATGATGTTCCCTGAGTTTGATCGGAACCTGTTTCTCACAGACAGACCTCCTCAAGGTGTCGGGTTCTAACAAATGATAATCTAACACCTTGCGTTCTCGATGAATGCCCTCTGACCCCTCTGACCCAGAGGAGTCACTTCCTACCCCTTCACAGTGCCCAACATCCTTAACCTTTACAACCTTCCCCATATTCCACCATTGACCACCCTCAACCATGATGGCATTACCACAAACTTTCATTACCCTCACAGGAGAACCATAGCAGGCTTCCCCTTTCCTCACAAATGTCTGTAACTTGACACGTACCAAATCTCCAGGTTGGAGTGAGAGTTTTTTTGTAGAATTCTTCAGGTCAAACCTAGCTTTTACTTTTTCTTGATTTTTTTTTACTTCACCCAACAGCCCGTCCTTGTTCACAGAATCGGGAATTTTACCAGAGACAGCTCTGGCTAACCATGCTGGAAACAGTCTTGAGGTGCTACGTCTTCCTTTGAGCAGTTCAAAAGGAGAGATTTTTGTCACAGAATGTGGAGTGGTGCGATAGAACCACAACATCGAATTCACCGCTTCTTCCACATCCAATTTACTCGCTTTAGCCCATTTGATACACTCCACAACCACCCTATTCATTCTCTCTACTAAACCATTCGTTTGAGGATGGTATAGAGAACTTTTCAAATGTTTCACACCAGATACACTCAGAAACATTTCCATGTCATGACCCACAAACTGTACACCATTGTCAGAAATCAAGGTTTCCGGAAAACCTTCCCTCCAAAAAATCTCTTTGAGAAACTGAATCGCACTACCAGCAGTAGGCTTTGCAAAAAAACGCACTTCAGGCCACTTACTGTAATAATCCATTAACACAAATGCATAACGCATCTGAATGGGGAGAAAGTTGAAAGGTCCAACCATATCGACCCCAACTTTGACCCAAGCTTTGTCCGATAACGATATGGGTTGTAATGGAGGTTTTGCAATCCTCAACCCTTTTTCTGCACCATTACACACCACACACCCACCAACAACTCTTTCTACATCCTTATCCATGGATGGCCACCAATAGTGAGCTCTAATACGTCTCTTAGTCATAGTGGCACCAAGATGACCCTCATGAGCATGATCCACCAACCTTGTACGAATCTCACATGGGGAACACATTTATCATTCCTCAATATGATTCCATTTTCAATTGACAATTCATCACCCACCTTGACATATGGCTGAACTTCAGGATTCACATTTCTTTCTTTAGGCCAACCCTTGATAATATGCTGCTTAACAATGGACAGCACCTCATCACTGCTTTCAGCCTCTCTCCACACCGTCTCAGTGCACACCTTGGACTCATCAGCATCAATTGCAGCTATGAAACAATCTTCCACATCATCCTCCAAATCAAGATTACTTTCTTCACATATAGGTAGACGAGATAGGAAATCTGCTGTGAAATTGTCTTTCCCCGGAATATACTTGACCTGAAAGTCATACTGCAACAATTTTGTGGTGAGGCGTGTGATACGAGGAGTCGTATAGTTAATTTTATCACCATTTAAAATGTAAACCAACGGTTTATGATCTGTTAGAATTACAAACTTTCTGCCCCATACATAACTCCTACATTTTTCGCTGGCCCAATAGCATGCTAGCAACTCTTTTTCAATCACTGAATAATTCAATTCAGGATCACGTAACACTCTAGAAGCATAACTTATAATTTTCTCATCTTTCCCTTGACCTTGCGACAACACTGCACCCAACCCATACCTACTAGCATCCACCGTAATGGTACACATTTGGCTGGGGTCGTAAGGACTCAGTGGCCTGGCATTTACCAACTCTTGCTTCACACTTTCGAACATGATTTGACACTCACTGTCCCATTTAAACGGAACTTAGCTTTTGAGCATATGGGACAAAACCTTCATTTTGCTAGCATAATTGGAAATGAACTTTGAATAGTATTCACACATGCCAACAAAAGATAGTAATTCATCCTTATCTTTAGGGTTAGGGGGATCTACAATCGCCTTTACTAACCCAGGACGAGGTGTAATGCCTTCCCCAGACACAGAATGGCCCAAAAATTCTATTTTTTTTTTATAAAACTCACACTTTTCCTTCTTTACACAGACTCCAAAAGACTGAAAAATATTAAACACAGATCTAATTTTCTCATTGTGATCTTCTAAACCCCTTGTGTGAATCAACACATCATCCTGAAAGATCAAAATACCTTGGATTTCCCCCAAAAGTTTGTGCATGATGCGTTGGAAAGCTGATGCCGCAGAAGCCAACCCAAATGGCATCCTGCAAAACTGGAAAGTGCCAAAGGGTGAATTGAAAGCAGTGTAATGGCGCGGATCTTCATCCAGTTCAACCTGGTGATATGCAGACGCCAGATCAATCTTTGAAAACCACACTGAGCCCCTGAGCCCTTCAAGTAGGTCACTGATCTTGGGCAAGGGATATGAGTCTACCCATATTTCCTTATTGAGACTCCTGAGATCCACACATAAACGCAGCTCTCCATTACGTTTACGGGCAACAACCAAAGGAGAAAGCCACAAACTGGATTCAATTGGCTCAATTACACCATTCTGTTGAAGCTTGTCTAATTCAGATTTAAGATCTTCTCTCAAACTAAATGGTACTGACCTGACTTTATGTCTTACAGGAATGGCCCTATCCTTAACCTTAATTCTATGCTTGAATCCGGTAATCTTCCCCAAACCATGAGCAAAAATACCAGGAAACTCATCCTCAAATGGTGTCTTGGAATCTGCACACTCCACCACCAAAACCTGCTCTTTTGTTCCAGGTTTCAGCACCATGCCAAACAAGCCCTGATGATACCACCCCAAAATATTCAAACCTTTGTAGGCCACATATATCTTACCAAAAATCTTGCGACCCTTGAACACTAAACTGTCTTCTATGTAACCTTCTAAATCAATTTTCCTGCCTTCATACGAGACCGGAGATCTATCAGGAGGGAATAACTTCCTGTCACCCCAAGTATTATGGAACAGATCTGATGAAATCATAGTAATGCGTGCTCCAGAATCCACCAATAAGCGAAGCATCTTATCACCAACCCAAATATCCACCATGGGATCTATGCATTGGTTATGTTCCTTGACCCCTAACACTTTATCTGTGACCACCATAATCATGTCTTGGAAGGCTTTTACAAACGATTCTTCTCTATTTTCTTCCTCTTCCTCCACTATGGATGTGACATTACCTTGCTTATTACTAGTGGATTGACAGACTCTAGCAAAGTGACCGAGTTTACCACATTTTCTACACATAACGTTCTTTGCAGGACAAGACTTGCCATCTTTGAAATGAGGCTTGTTTCCACATCTAAAACAAATGTTCGAAGATTTTAAAAAAAAATTGTCACTCTTCTTCATATCAGTATTCTTTACCACACCCCTTTTTGTAACAACGCTGACATGAAGAGGATCCAAACCCTTCACAGTAGAGCTAGAAGAAAGTTCCAACAAAGAGATCTGGAAAAGTTCCACACTCTTGGCTACTTTGATAGCCTCATCCAACGTTGGATTACCCATTGTGAGTAATTTCTGCTGAATATGTTTATTTGAACAATGACCAATGAACTGATCCCTTATGAGTTGGTCTTGAAAATCCCGAAATTCACACTTGGAAGCCAGTTGTCTTAGAGCACTGACATATGCATCAACATCCTCGCTTTGAAATTGCTGACGCTTGAAGAATTTGTGCCGCAAAACTACAAGACTCGGTGAAACATCAAATGTTGTGGACATTTTTTTTGTAGTCATCAAATATTCATCTAGTTCTTCCTCATCAAATTGCGGTAGCTCAGGTAAGTGTTTGAAAATCTCTCTCCCTTCATACCCCAATGAATGCAAAAGCAAACACTTCTTTCTCTCAGGACGAAAACAAGAGGCTCCTATTGCACCCAGGTAGGTTTCAAAGCCATCAAACCACTGTCTCCATGGAATAGGAGGAGCCCCTGGAGTTTCCAAGAACGGTGGTGGGGGATTGACAGACTGCATTACTTAAAACCAGGCGTGACGTTGACTGTCAATGTGCTTTGAACAATGTAACAATACAGTTCAATTGGTGATATAATTCAGAAAATGTTCATGGAAGAAGTACTTCCAAGATGGTCCCTGAAATGGCCAATTCCAGTAAAAAAAATAAGTGCACGATCTAGGCTTGCTGATTCACCAACCTCCGGAAGGAAACGCCCAGAATACGTCTGTTATCTTCGCAGAAATGGTATGAAGGACACCATCCACGAAGAAACTGCCCATGAATATCGTCCTGATCTTCCCACGATGCACGCGTAGTAGGAAACCAGCTCGTCGCCAATTTAGAGTTGTTATAATCAACTCTAAAGACACTGAGGTAACATTGTAAGTTGTCTTTATTCTTAATGCGCAAACAAACATCAGCGCCGAGACCGCGTCTCAACCGTTGCTCTCCTCTCTCCAACCGCCGTTTCTTTCTCCCAGAGCCCCCACCGCGCGACACAGGCAGTCCGGGTTCGGCACGCATCAGCGCGCGCCGGACCTGAGCATAACACTATCCCAACGCGGCGTGGAGCTGCTCGCCGGCGGCCCAGCTCAACTGATCCAGATCCAGAGCCAGGAACGAGGACCCAGGTATGTCCTTGGTTTTATTTTCAATGTGCACACTGGTGCACAGAAGACATGAAACTGCAGCTTTCGCTGCCTATGGCCCTGGCCTGCATTCAGGAAAGGGCCGTAGACAGAAAAAGCTGCCGTTTCAGGCCTCTTGTGCACTAGCCTGCCCCGTGTGCACACTGGCTGAATTCAGACCAGGGCCATAGGCAGTGAAAGCTGTAGTTTCAGGCCTCTTGTGCACCAGCCTGCCCCATGTGCACTGACTGCACACCGGGCAGCCTGGTGCACAAGAGGCCTGAAATAGCAGATTTTGCTTCCTATGGCCCTGTCCTGAATGTGCCCACACTAGGAAGCACTAAGCAGGGTCAGTCCTAACCAGGCCCGACTCTGCTTAACGCTTCAGAGATCGGGCGCATTCAGGTCCACTCCGCAGCTCTCGGAACTCCCCCTCAGTGGAATTTCACAGAGTTATTAACCAACTCCACGGAGTGGAACTCTGTCAGCTTCGCCCACCAAACCTTTGTAGGTGTTTTAATATGACGGTGATCATGTTGTGCAAGTGCAAGCAATCATGCTGATACCCCAAAAATATGTTAATTCCTCAAATAAGCACAACTGAGAGCACAAGTATTTCATCACCAAAATGGACAGCGAATAATGTCCACAAGTTGCATGTTGCAAGAAAGACCAATTAGGACCAAAGGACAGAGCACTTCAAACCCGGAAAGGTGCAACGATTTAAAGTATAGCCAGGAAAATATCACAATAAGGCTGAGAGGATAAAAGGACAAGCAAACAAGACAAACAAACTCCGTTTTGGCAGTTAAACTATTTAATCATTTGCTTTCCCCATTAAATAAAATGGTTTCAAACTTTGGTCAAGATCTCAAATCCAGATAAATTCAAAACCTAAAATCCCTTTCACTTTGCTTTGCTACTCTCCAGCTAATTGTGTCTTGAATATAAATTGAGAAGATCACAGAGGCGGTTGGTGGTATTGAAAACTGGTGGGGCACTATATACATTTACATTACATACATTATACAAAACACATCACAATAAACAATTAAAAAAGAGAAAAATAAACTTTCACTCATCTTATCCAGCAGCACATCTTTGATTCTCTCCAGCCCGGGGCTCCAGACTCCTCCGAGCGTGAGGTGATGATATAAAGCCAACTGCCTTTTCCAATCTAGATGCTGCTCTTGTGCTGTTAAGCAGCATAAGTGAAGCCTCTGGATTGGCTGGAGCAAGCTGGCCCAGAACACCTAAAGGCATTGGAGCCCTGTGCCTGCTCTCCAGCCCAGCTGACTTACACAGCTGGGTTGAGAGGTTTGAATTGCACGTGTCGGTTTGGCTTTAGCAAGGTAGCCGGCCAAACCTACATGCGCATTTCAAACAAAGGGGTCACTCCCTGCTGCCAATCTGCAGCAATGATGCACTGGCCCGCCCCCACATTCCGTTCGGCAGAGAGTACAAAATAAAATGGTTATAAAATCATGTTATTACCATTTTATTTTCACTCTTTCTGCAGAAGTGCTGAGGTATGGGGGTGTTGGGGGAGGCACTCCTCCGCTCTTATGGAGGAACCGCTGCTGGCAAATCATGAATGTGGACACTGATGTGAAACCAAGCCCTAAGTCACTTCAAGAAAAAATACATCCTGCCAAGTTATAAAATCAAGTGCAGCTCGGGCAACTGCTGTGGTAGTCTTACAGTTCCTCTTTGCTGCCCCTTATCCCTGTGACACACATCTCAGATTGAACTGAATTTCCAAAGTTTTTTCTATAAATGTGTTTTTCTTATGGAGTTTCAGAAGCACCTCACACATCCGTGTGGAGTAAGAAGCAACAACACACAGAAGTGTTTTATGAATAAGGCACAAAGGGTTTACCATTTAAGTTATGCCTCATCAGCATTAATATAAAGCTTGCAAATTACTCATGCATCATGAATTAATTCATATTCATCGTTAGTCTGTCCTACGGAAAAGTAGCACTTTTTTACAGGAGCGAGAATCAGATTGATTTGACCTCCAATAGGCACATTTTAAACCTGCCTTACCTTGTGTTTCAGTGAATCGTGAGACTAACAATCTACTATGCTCTCAAAGGCATGTGAATCCATCATAATGTCTAATTTTGAGAACCTCAGAGACGAGCTACTGCCAAGGTATCTGTACTGCTCAAACTATCATCAGCCTTCCAATCCACGGACCACCCCACACTCTTAACTAGATAGCATGGCACTGGAACTTGGGATCAAGCTCTGGCCTGAATTAAGTCCTTCCTAGATGTCTGGCCACAATCCAGACATCTCTGTGGAACCATCGGCTTTTCCTTGATACCTATTAATATGTATCGTGTGCCTTTGGCCAAAGTGTTTGTTCAGAAATTCTACAGTTGCCCTTTTGTCACCCAGCTGCTTACGAATGTTTAACAATTTTGTGAGTCATAAAGAAAAAACATTCTCGGATTGATTTATGGTTGTTGAAAGGTGGACACACCCATAATGAACTCTAACAAACAGGGACATCTTAAGGATTTAGGGGCCCTGGGCCAAATGTATTTTGTGGGCCCATGTTTCGAACAGCTTTGAATTTATGAACTAATGTCAGCTCTTTCGTGCCCTCTTTGGCCATATCACTTACAGTGCACAGGCACACTGATCTAAATTGAAAATGTGTATACATGTAATATTCAAGGATAGTGATGTGTGTTTTCCACATTGTAACACCGCAGCAGCTCACTAATATTACTGCAAATAATCTCTGTGACATCTTCCTATTTTTCATATGTGAAGTCCTGTTTTGATCTAAAAGAAACTTTTTTTATGGATGTTGCATGAAACACAAACACAACAATTCCCTGCGAAATGTCTATATAGACTCCTTCACATTACCCACATGAAAAAAATAAAGAAAAATGGTATTTAAATCAATCTGTTTTTAAGAATTTTTCGAGGTCATCAGGCAAGACTGCAAAACAGAGCTGGCTCTATCAGGGGACCCCATGAAAGGCTCGGGCCTTGGGCCAGCACCCACCTTGTCCATGCATTAAAAAATCTTTGCTAACAAACCCATGTCGTGGTGGTGGTGGAACCGGTGGGTAATCATTTTGTTGGCAGCGCTGGATATTCCAGTCACCAATTATCCATGATGAAAGGTTTGTGAATATTGATGAACAGGTTGCCTGTGTGTTCACGGTTAGTGTCAGTGGTAAAAAATTGAGTTTACATATTCAGGCCCATATTTATACTTTTTTAGCGCCGCATTCGCGTAATTTTTTGACGCAGAAACGACGCAAACTTGCAAAATACAATTGTATTTTGTAAGTTTACGCTGTTTTTGCGTCAAAAAGCAGTGCAAATGCAGCACTAAAAAAGTATAAATATGGGCCTCAATGTCTTGATGTGGATCTGTCCCTAGCAGAGGGGTATGGTCATGGCACCCCTGTCATCTAGAATAGACTATGTTCACAGTTGTGCTTCCGAAATCTTCACTAAACATTCGTACATATCTTAATATTTTTTGCACAGATTTCTTACAAACCAGAAAATGTCAAGGCAAAGCGCCGCTCATTTCCTGTACCTCGGTAAAGAAGACTCTGAGGGGAAGGTTACAGGTGGGTTGGAATGGGGAAAAATATTTACCGCCTCTGGTCTATAGCAGTACCCGAGAGTGCAGTATTTACGGGGTGCAGTAAATACTGCATATTCAGAATTTTCCTCATAAAATGTAGGATTTACAGACATTTCTGCATGTTATCCTGTAGACATTTACCTGGGGAAAACTGAAGTGGGGAGATTTCATTACTGCACAACTCATAATCTCAATCCCTGGACAAAGAAGGGTTTGCCCAGGGATCAGAATTTAATGGGCCACTCATAAGCAGCAGTGCTTAATTTGTAAATAAAAAGGTGCCGTGCTCAAAGCCCTATGCTTAAACACGTGGGTGCTGCAATTAAATGTGTGAACAGGGAACACTGAGGCGGCGTAATCCTGAAGCCATTTCGGGCCTCTTCAATCCATGTAAAGCCAATCCCTGCCCCTTCAGCTCACTCCAGCAGCTTTCTACTTTCTACCTTTGTGACGCTTTTTCGTTTTTCACTTTCTCCGTCTTTTCCATATGTGTCTTTTGCTCGCAGCAAATGCTTGAGGCAGAAGAATAAGCGCCGGCCCTCAAAAATAAGTGCCGGTGCTCAACACCGGAAACAACAAGCACAAATTAAGCACTGATAAGCAGTGCCCAATGTCTTTTATGCCAACCTAGGACCCTTATCATCAAATGTTTGAAGTCCCTAAGGTCAATTCATAAATCTGGGCGCTTCCAAAGCAATAAAGGAGTTTATAGTTTGTCATTTGTTGGATGCAATAAATATCTCCAGTTACAAATTTACCTGCAATATTGGGTTTAACATGTAGATTTTGATGCTTTTGGCACCTAAATCTGCAAGACTTTGCAATTACTAAGGGCCTGATTACGATTTTGGTGGACGGGACACTCCGTCACAAATGTGAAGCACATCCCGTCCGCCGAATTACAACTTCCAATATATCTTTTGGAACTTGCAGTTCAGCAGGCAGGATATCCCTCACATTTGTAACAGAGTATTCCATCTGCCAACATCCTAATCAGCCCTAAGTATTTTTTCTATGTGAAATTCTGCAGATTCAACACGTCACAGGGCAAAGTACTTCCTGCTGTAATCTGCAAGTCATGATTCGAACCCTGGCACTACTGATTCTGACTTCTGCCCTTCCGAGGGCAGAACATTGTGTACCGTTACACTGCATAACATTAACACCTATATTTTACAGTGATTATAACCCACATACATTTGGCATGAAGTGCTAAATAAAAGCAAGTTGCCCTTGTTCTCAGGCCCCGCCCTCCACTACCAGAGGCCTCATTACATCAATCGGATTTAACTCTGTATCTAAATATGTCACATGTCCATGATACGAAATAGAGGAAGTACTCATGTGCCAAGATGTCTCCATTGAAAGTAAAACACCAAACTGTACACTAACACATCTGATCTTACAGAAACACTAACCTACATCGTTAAAAAACATTTATGGAATAACATGAGGGTGCCCGTTGTCTGCGATATGTGTACTTTGCAAATAAATAAATAAATACATACGCATGCTTGTTTCTTGCACCATGACTGATCTAGGATTAGAAATACAGGCATTATCTAGGCCCTGTAAAGCTATGTGCGCGAAGAGAGAATTTGGCTTTCCCTGTTCTCACAGGGAAAACTTTGCCAACATTATTATGAATGTTATTTACAGAGCTTAGTTTAAAATGTTCGAAACCTGGCGCCGAAGGAAGGCAAGTGGGTGTTTTTTTTAAAGTTTCACGATGTGAGAGTGTAACTCCAATAAATCTTTTATTGGGGATCAAAAACATATTGGACTGTTTGTGTATATCTTATTGGCTCAAGTAATATAAATTAATAAAGCCGGTATAGGATGAGAGCCCATATGGGCCATTAAGTAAAATACTACCGTCTCTCTGGGGATATGTGAAGTAAGTTATTAAACCAAGAGTTAGCCAAAGTAGAACGAGGCATTTTATCGCTAAAATATGATGTGTAATTGCTGTATGGCAGTATGTGCCTGAAAAACACTTTTTATGATAACTTTTCACAGAAGATGTAGAAAGATGTTAGCAATTAATGCTAACGGTTGAAAGGTTCAGATATTTATTTTAACATTACACACATTATTGGTATCATATGTGATCTCATCAGTCATATCATCTGTGTTAGAAATGGGGTCTTTGGTTGACAGTCAGGTTACCCCCTGTTCAAGCAAGGACCCTCACTCTAGTTAGGATAAAAGAGAATCACCCTCAGCTAACCCCTGCTTACCACCTTGGTAGCTTGGCAGAGCAGTAGGCTTAACCTCAGAGTGCTGGGCGTAAAGTATTTGTACCAACACACACAGTAACTTAATGAAAACACTACAAAATGACACAACACCCGTTTAGAAAAATAGGAAATATTTATCTAGACAAAACAAGACCAAAACGACAAAAATCCAACATACACAAGTCAAATTATGATTTTTTAAAGGTTTAAAATAAAAAGAGTCTTTAGGTAGTTGTAACACCACACTAGCGCTGCTAGCGTGAAAATGTACCTGGTTTGCGGCAAAAATAACCCCGCACGGACGGTGTGCGTCGAAAATAACCCTGCACGGTTATATGCGTCGAAAACAGCTCGGCACGGCGAGGCGCGTCGAAAAAGCCAGCCACGCGACGGTCCGAAAGTCCCGCGGCGCTGGTTGCGATCTCTCAGCCTTCGTCAGCGATGCTGCGCGTCGTTTCTCCTGCTCCGGGCGTCGATTCTCCGGTCGCGTTTCCTGCGGCGTCGTTTCTCAGCTGCGGAGCCGGCGTCGCGTCGTTTTCTCAGCCGCGATCGGATTCGCGTCGATCTTTTCTCCGCACGGTGCTCGGTGCGTGTATTTTTGTCCTTAGGCTGCCAGCCTCTCCTTTCAGGGTCCCAGGAACTGGAAGGGCACCACAGAGCAGAGTAGGGGTCTCTCCAGAGACTCCAGGTGCTGGCAGGAAGAAGTCTTTGCTATCCCTGAGACTTCAATAACAGGAGGCAAGCTCTACATCAAGCCCTTGGAGATTTCTTCTTCAAGATGGAAGGCACACAAAGTCCAGTCTTTGCCCTCTTACTCTGGCAGAAGCAGCACTGCAGGAAAGCTCCACAAAGCACAGTCACAGGCAGGGCAGCACTTGTTCCTCAGCGATCAGCTCTTCTCCAGGCAGAGGTTCCTCTTGATTCCAGAAGTGTTTCTGAAGTTTGTAAGTTTGGGTGCCCTTCTTATACCCATTTTAGTCTTTGAAGTCACCTTCCTTCAAAGGGGACTCACACCTTCTTGTGAAATCCTGCCTTGCCCAGGCAAGGCCTCAGACACACACCAGGGGGTTGGAGACAGCATTGTCAGCGGCAGGCACAGTCCTTTCAGATGAGAGTGACCACTCCACCCCTCCCTCCTAGCAGAGATGGCTAATCAGGAAATGCAGATTACACCCCAGCTCCCTTTGTGTCACTGTCTGGTGTGAGGTGAAAAACAACCCAACTGTCAAACTGACCCAGACAGGGAATCCACAAACAAGGCAGAGTCACAGAATGGTTTAAGCAAGAAAATGCTCACTTTCTAAAAGTGGCATTTCCAAACTCACAATCTTAAAATCAACTTTACTAAAAGATGTATTTTTAAATTGTGAGTTCAGGGATCCCAAACTCCACATGTCCATCTACTCTCTAGGGGAATCTACACTTTAATCATATTTAAAGGTAGCCCCCATATTATCCTATGAGAGAGACAGACCTTGCAACAGTGAAAACGAAATTGGCAGTATTTCACTGTTAGGACATATAAACCACATTACTATATGTCCTACCTTATCCATACACTGCACCCTGCCCTTGGGGCTACCTAGGGCCTACCTTAGGGGTGCCTTACATGTAAGAAAAGGGAAGGTTTAGGCCTGGCAAGTGGGTATACTTGCCAAGTCGAATTTACAGTGTAAAATTACACATACAGACACTGCAGTGGCAGGTCTGAGACATGATTACAGAGCTACTTATGTGGGTGGCACAACCAGTGCTGCAGGCCCACTAGTAGCATTTGATTTACAGGCCCTGGCACCTCTAGTGCACCTTACTAGGGACTTACTAGTAATTCAAATATGCCAATCATGGATAAACCACTTACATACAATTTAAACAGGAGCACTTGCACTTTAGCACTGGTTAGCAGTGGTAAAGTGCCCAGAGTAACAAAAACAGTAAAATCAGAGTCCAGCACACATCAACTACCTGGGGAACAGAGGCAAAAAGTTAAGGGAGACCATGCCAAGGATGAAAAGTCTAACACGTGTCCCCCCCAGCTAAAAGTGGGGAGCAACTACCCAACCTCATGGGAGTTCTCATCACTAAGGCGGAAGAACCTGGACAGACCATCAGCATTGGCGTGCTCTGTACCGGGTCGATGTTCCACCGTAAAGTCCATCCCCTGTAGGGAAATGGACCACCTCAACAGTTTTGGATTCTCACCCCTCATCTGCATTAACCATCTGAGGGGTCTGTGGTCGGTCTGAACTCGGAAGTGAGTCCCAAACAAGTAGGGTCTTAGCTTCTTCAGTGCCCAGACCACAGCAAACGCTTCACGTTCTATGGCACTCCACCTACGTTCCCTGGGTAGTAACCTCCTGCTAATGAAGGCTACGGGTTGATCTAGGCCCTCTTCATTCAGCTGTGAGAGTACTGCTCCAATACCATGCTCTGAGGCGTCTGTTTGCACAACAAACTCCGTGGAGTAGTCAGGTGCCTTCAGCACAGGTGCTGTGCACATGGCAGCCTTCAGGGCATCAAAAGCGTTCTGGCAAGCCTCTGTCCAGATCACTTTCTTGGGTTGCTTCTTAGAAGTCAACTCAGTTAAGGGGGTAACAATGGTACCATATCCCTTAACAAACCTCCGGTAGTATCCTGTGAGACCTAAAAAGGCTCTCACTTCAGTCTGGGTCTTGGGAGGCTCCCAAGCCAGAATCGTGTCAATCTTAGGCTGGAGGGGTGCCACCTGGCCACTCCCCACCTGGTGTCCTAAGTACACAACAGAACCCTGCCCTATTTGGCACTTGCTCGCCTTAATAGTGAGGCCTGCCTTCTGCAGGGCCTCTAACACTCTCCAGAGGTGTTGCAGGTGTTCCTCCCATGTGGAACTAAACACAGCAATGTCATCCAGGTAGGCGGCACTGAACTCATCCAGTCCTGCCAACACCTGGTTGACCAACCTCTGAAAGGTGGCAGGGGCATTCTTCATCCCAAAGGGCATCACATTGAAGTGGAAGTGCCCATCTGGGGTAGAGAATGCTGACCTCTCCTTTGCCCCTTCAGTTAAGGCAATCTGCCAGTACCCAGATGTTAAATCAAACGTACTGAGGTACTTGGCAGCTCCTAACCGATCAATGAGCTCATCAGCTCGGGGGATGGGGTGTGCATCAGTCTTGCTGACCGCATTGAGACCCCGGTAGTCCACACAGAACCTAAGTTCTGGAGTGGCACCAGGAGCAGTAGCCTTTGGGACCAAGACCACTGGGCTGGCCCAAGGACTGCTGGAGTGCTCAATAACCCTTAGGGCTAACATTTTGGAGACTTCCTCCTTAATGCAAGCCCTCACCCTGTCAGTCACCCTGTAAACCTTATGTTTAACAGGTGTACTGTCCCCAGTGTCCACATCATGTGTGCACAGGTGTGTGACTCCTGGGATCAGGGAAAACAGTGAGGCGAACTGTCCCAGCACGTGGCGACAGTCCCTCTGCTGTTCCTCAGTCAGGGAGGGGGAGAGGATCACTCCCTCCACAGACCCATCTTTCTCTCCTGCAGACAGGAGGTCAGGAAGAGGCTCACTCTCTTCCTCCACCCCGTCATCTGTCGCTAGGAGCATGGATAGCTCAGTTCGCTCAAAGTGTGGTTTGAGGCGGTTGACATGTAGGACCCTTAAGGGGTTCCTGGGGGATTGCAAGTCTACCAGATAGGTGACTTCACTCTTTCTTTCCACCACCTCAAAAGGCCCAGTCCACTTATCTTGGAGAGCCCTAGGCTCCACTGGTGCCATGACCCACACTTTTTGCCCAGGCTGAAACTCAACCAGAGTGGCATTCTGGTCGTACCACCGTTTCATATCCTCCTGGCTTGCTTCCAGGTTCTCCTGAGCGAGACTCCTGAAGCGGGCAGTCTGGTTTCTTAGTGCCAGCATGTAGCTAAATACATCCTGGGGTGGTTTACTAGGAGCTTCCTCCAAAGCCTCCTTCACCAGACTGAGCGGTCCCCTCACAGGGTGGCCATAGATGAGCTCAAAGGGGCTAAAGCCAAGTCCCTTTTGAGGCAC
This sequence comes from Pleurodeles waltl, assembly GCF_031143425.1. NCBI lineage: Eukaryota > Metazoa > Chordata > Amphibia > Caudata > Salamandridae > Pleurodeles > Pleurodeles waltl. Next base: position 744,922,055 of record NC_090444.1, on the reverse strand, counting down.
CTCCCTGTAAGCGAACAGAAGGCATGGCAAGAGGACGTCCCACTTACGCCTCAAGGGCTCTGACAGGCCCTGAATCATGCCTTTCAAGGTGCGGTTGAATCTCTCAACCAGACCATTACTTTGGGGGTGGTAAGGGGTGGTGAACTTGTAGGTTACCCCACACACCTTCCACAGAGACTTCATATAAGTGGATATGAAGTTTGTACCCCTATCCGATACCACCTCCTTGGGGAACCCCATGCGGGTAAAAACCCCCATCAAGGCACGTCCCACCACGGGGGCAGTGACCGTCCTTAGAGGAATAGCTTCTGGGTACCGTGTGGCGTGGTCCACCAAGACCAGGATGAACCTGTTGCCCATGGCTGTCTTGGGATCCAGAGGCCCCACAATGTCAATTCCTACCCTTTCAAAGGGAGTACTGACTACCGGTAAAGGTTGGAGGGGAGCTTTGCATTTCCCCCCACTCTTGCCACTTGCCTGACAAGTCTGACAAGATCTACAATAAGCAGCCGACTGCTTGTTCATCAAGGGCCAGTAAAAGTGGGAGACAAGCCTCTTATAGGTCTTGTCCTGCCCTAGATGTCCTGCCAAAGGCACATCATGAGCCAAACCCAGTAGGAAGGTCCTGAAGTCCTGGGGTACCACCAGCATACGAGCTGACCCCGGCTCAGGAACCTTAGGCTCACTATACAGGAGGCCATCCTCCCAATAAATCAGGTGAGTACCTGGCGCCTTGCCAGCTGCCTGGGCTGCAGCCTGCTGCCGCAGTCCCTCAAGAGTAGGGCACTCCTTCTGCGCTGTGCAGAATACTTCCCTGGTGGGTCCCCCTTCCTGCTGCCACTGCGACAGCTCAGGGACCTCCCCCAGTTCAGCCACCTGTTCCCCTGTAGGTTCCGGGGCATCACCCTCAGGCTCTGCCTCCTCCCGGACCGTGGGAACTTCTGGGGCGGGTTTCCCGCGCCTCCTGCCTTTCCTCTTCTTGGCGGTCCCCTGGGCCACTGTTTCAGGCTCCAGGGGCTCTTGACTACCCTGATTGGCTGCCATAGACCGGGTGGATACGCATACCCACCCAGGCAGACCCAACATCTCCAAGTGAGACCTGTGTTCCACCTCCTTCCAAGGGGAATCTTCCAGGTCGTTGCCTAGCAAACAATCAACAGGCATGGTTGGACTCACAGCTACTTTCCAGGAACCTGAGACCCCCCCCCATTCAAAGGGAACCTGCGCCACTCTGCAGAGGCGCTCAGAATTGTCTACTGCAACTACTTGGTGAAGTACCCGGGGATCAATCTGCTCTTCAGACACCAGGTGACTCCTCACTGTAGTCACACTGGCTCCTGTGTCTCTTAGAGCCTCCACCCTCTGTCCATTGATGGTCACCCATTGCCTGTACTTCTTAGTGTTATCAGGCACTAGGTTTCTCTGGACCATCTCACTGTCCCCTAGTGAGACAAGGGTCATTTCTGCTGGTTCCCACCCACCTGAAACCAACTCCTCCCCAAGCGCTACACTGGCCAAACCCTGGGACGGTGCACCAGTGGGTGCCGGTGTACTTTTGGGGCATTTGGGGTCCCCCCTCACATGACCCACCTGGTCACATGAATAGCACTTACGTAGGGGACCACCTGTCACTGGCTTCCCTCTGGAAAACCATGACTTCTTTTCACTGGGGGGTTGGGAATCCTTACCCTGGGAATCAGTTTGGGGCCCTTTAGAGAACTCATCCTGTTTGCCCTTACCCCCCCCCCTTCTTCTGAGAGGGACCCTGCCCACCCTTGGCGTGGTCTCCCCCATACCTCTTCTGGACCCTGGTGCTCTCCCAGCGGTCCGCTTCCTGTGCAAGCTTCCTGGGGTCAGTCAGCTTGCTGTCAATGAGGTGCTGGCGCAGCTCTGGAAAACATAAACTGTACAAGTGCTCCCAAGCAATTAAATTGTAAAGCCCCTCATATGTGTTTACCTTACTGCCCTTCACCCAACCATCCAGTGACCTGCAACAAGAATCAACACATTCCAACTATGTTTGGGATTCCTTTCTCTTGTAGGACCTAAACTTCTCCTTGTACTGCTCAGGGGTGAGACCATACCTGGTAAGTAAGGCCTCCTTCATGGCAGGGTAGGTGAGACTCTGAGCATCCCCTAAGGCCGTCAGTGTGTCCCTCCCCTCTGCCTCAAAATGCTTCCACAGGGCTGCCCCCCAATGAGCTTCAGGGACCAGGTTCATGTGGAGAGCTGACTCATAACCCTTGAACCACAAGTAGATATCATCCTCCCTCTTATAATCCCTTACAAGGTCTTTTGGGATGTGTACCCTTCTCTCAGGCTGCACTGTAGAATTGCTGCCACCATCCTTACTGGACTGACTCCTCTGATCAATCTCTTTTAAACTGAGCTCATGAGCCATGTTTATCTTCCTTTCCTCAAGGGCCAGCTTCCTCTGTTCCACCTCTAGACTGAGCTTTTTCAGCTCCAATTGGTACTCCCTCTCTGCCTGTCTGTCCTGTAACTCTCCAGGTGTCAGACTCTTGGAGGACACACTGCTACCTGCCCTGGAGATTCTCCCCTGAGACATAGCAGGCCCACCCACTACATCAGTGTGAGTGACTTGCAACTCCTCTTCCCCCTCTGGCTCCTCATCTGTGTGCCCCTCAGCTGCTTTGGCTGTCACCCAGGCCCTCAGCGCCTTTTGCAGCTCATCCTTCTTGGATGAGCTCTTAATGGGACAGCCAACATTACTACAAAACTGCTTCAACTGAGCCACTTTGTAGCTCTCCAATTTCTCCAAGTCAAAAGCAGCTTCAGCTAGGGCATCTCCAGACTGAGACATGATGAGAGGTTAAAAAAATATGCACAGTTCCAAAAACAGAAAAGCAAGTTCTCAAATGAAGTTCCAGAAAAGTCAATCACGGGATCAGCGAAAAAAAAGAAACTGAATGCAGAGAAAAAACAGTCCAAGTAAAAAACAAAAAAAAATCACAAGACTAGTAGTATGTGGTCACGTAGTGGTCTGAGATCAAAACAGTAGTGTACACTTAATTACTGTATGTCAAGTACAAATACAAGTCCAATCCCGACCGCTGCCACCAATGTTAGAAATGGGGTCTTTGGTTGACAGTCAGGTTACCCCCTGTTCAAGCAAGGACCCTCACTCTAGTTAGGATAAAAGAGAATCACCCTCAGCTAACCCCTGCTTACCCCCTTGGTAGCTTGGCAGAGCAGTAGGCTTAACCTCAGAGTGCTGGGCGTAAAGTATTTGTACCAACACACACAGTAACTTAATGAAAACACTACAAAATGACACAACACCCGTTTAGAAAAATAGGAAATATTTATCTAGACAAAACAAGACCAAAACGACAAAAATCCAACATACACAAGTCAAATTATGATTTTTTAAAGGTTTAAAATAAAAAGAGTCTTTAGGTAGTTGTAACACCACACTAGCGCTGCTAGCGTGAAAATGTACCTGGTTTGCGGCAAAAATAACCCCGCACGGACGGTGTGCGTCGAAAATAACCCTGCACGGTTATATGCGTCGAAAACAGCTCGGCACGGCGAGGCGCGTCGAAAAAGCCAGCCACGCGACGGTCCGAAAGTCCCGCGGCGCTGGTTGCGATCTCTCAGCCTTCGTCAGCGATGCTGCGCGTCGTTTCTCCTGCTCCGGGCGTCGATTCTCCGGTCGCGTTTCCTGCGGCGTCGTTTCTCAGCTGCGGAGCCGGCGTCGCGTCGTTTTCTCAGCCGCGATCGGATTCGCGTCGATCTTTTCTCCGCACGGTGCTCGGTGCGTGTATTTTTGTCCTTAGGCTGCCAGCCTCTCCTTTCAGGGTCCCAGGAACTGGAAGGGCACCACAGAGCAGAGTAGGGGTCTCTCCAGAGACTCCAGGTGCTGGCAGGAAGAAGTCTTTGCTATCCCTGAGACTTCAATAACAGGAGGCAAGCTCTACATCAAGCCCTTGGAGATTTCTTCTTCAAGATGGAAGGCACACAAAGTCCAGTCTTTGCCCTCTTACTCTGGCAGAAGCAGCACTGCAGGAAAGCTCCACAAAGCACAGTCACAGGCAGGGCAGCACTTGTTCCTCAGCGATCAGCTCTTCTCCAGGCAGAGGTTCCTCTTGATTCCAGAAGTGTTTCTGAAGTTTGTAAGTTTGGGTGCCCTTCTTATACCCATTTTAGTCTTTGAAGTCACCTTCCTTCAAAGGGGACTCACACCTTCTTGTGAAATCCTGCCTTGCCCAGGCAAGGCCTCAGACACACACCAGGGGGTTGGAGACAGCATTGTCAGCGGCAGGCACAGTCCTTTCAGATGAGAGTGACCACTCCACCCCTCCCTCCTAGCAGAGATGGCTAATCAGGAAATGCAGATTACACCCCAGCTCCCTTTGTGTCACTGTCTGGTGTGAGGTGAAAAACAACCCAACTGTCAAACTGACCCAGACAGGGAATCCACAAACAAGGCAGAGTCACAGAATGGTTTAAGCAAGAAAATGCTCACTTTCTAAAAGTGGCATTTCCAAACTCACAATCTTAAAATCAACTTTACTAAAAGATGTATTTTTAAATTGTGAGTTCAGGGATCCCAAACTCCACATGTCCATCTACTCTCTAGGGGAATCTACACTTTAATCATATTTAAAGGTAGCCCCCATATTATCCTATGAGAGAGACAGACCTTGCAACAGTGAAAACGAAATTGGCAGTATTTCACTGTTAGGACATATAAACCACATTACTATATGTCCTACCTTATCCATACACTGCACCCTGCCCTTGGGGCTACCTAGGGCCTACCTTAGGGGTGCCTTACATGTAAGAAAAGGGAAGGTTTAGGCCTGGCAAGTGGGTATACTTGCCAAGTCGAATTTACAGTGTAAAATTACACATACAGACACTGCAGTGGCAGGTCTGAGACATGATTACAGAGCTACTTATGTGGGTGGCACAACCAGTGCTGCAGGCCCACTAGTAGCATTTGATTTACAGGCCCTGGCACCTCTAGTGCACCTTACTAGGGACTTACTAGTAATTCAAATATGCCAATCATGGATAAACCACTTACATACAATTTAAACAGGAGCACTTGCACTTTAGCACTGGTTAGCAGTGGTAAAGTGCCCAGAGTAACAAAAACAGTAAAATCAGAGTCCAGCACACATCAACTACCTGGGGAACAGAGGCAAAAAGTTAAGGGAGACCATGCCAAGGATGAAAAGTCTAACAATCTGCAATTCCATGCATGAGGAAATCTGCAAAACATGGATGGGGCATGCATAATTCAATTAATCAATCAATGAATCAGGAATTTGTAAAGCGCACTACTCGCCTATGAGAGTCTCAAGGCACTGAGGAGTGGGGAGGGAGAATGGGGGGAGGTGCTGCTACTGCTCAAACTGTCAGGTCTTGAGAAGTTTCCTGAAGGTATAGAGGTCTTTGGTCTGGCGCAGGTGGGTGGGAAGAGTGTCCCACGTTTTGGCAGCGAGGTGTGAGAATGATCTACCGCCGGTTGTATTTTGCGGACGCGTGGGACGGTTCCGAGGGCGAGGTTGGAGGAGATGCCGGGTTGGGGTGTAGAAGGAGAGCCGTCTGTGGAGGTATTCTGGTCCGGTGTTGTGCAGTGCTTTGTGAGCGTGGGTGAGGAGTTTGAAGGTGATTCTCTTGTTGACTGGGAGCCAGTGCAGGTTTCTCAGGTGGTCTGTGATGTGGCAGTGGTGGGGGATGTCCAGGATGAGGCGTGTGGAGGTGTTCTGGATGCGTTGAAGCCTCTTCTCGAGTTTGGCTGTGGTTCCTGCGTAGAGGGCATTGCCGTAGTCCAGTTTGCTGATTACGAGGGCTTTGGTGACTGTTCTTCTGGTTTTGGTGGGTATCCATTTGTAGATCTTTCGGAGCATGCAGAGAGTGTTGAAGCAGGAGGAGGAGATGGCATTGACTTGCTGGGTCATGGATAATGAGGAGTCCAAGATGAATCCTAGGTTGCGTGCGTGGTCGGTGGGAGTCGGAGCGGCTCAGAGAGTGGTAGGCCACCAGGAGTCATCCCATGCAGAGGGGGTGGAGCCGAAGATGAGGACTTCCGTCTTGTCGGAATAGAGTTTGAGGCAGCTGCTCTTCATCCATTCGGCGATGGCCTTCATTCCTTCGTGGAGGTTGGTCTTGGCGGAGTCCTTGATGAGGGAGAGGATCAGCTGGGTGTCGTCGGTGTATGAGATGATGTTGAGGTTGTGGGATTGGGCGATGTTAGCGAGCGGGGCCATGTAGACGTTGAAGAGGGTTGGGCTGAGGGACGAACCCTGGGGTACGGCGCAGATGATTTCGGTGGCCTCCGAGCGGAATGGGGGGAGGCGGACTCTCTGGTTTTCTGCCAGTGAGATAGGAGGTGACCCAGTCCAGGGCTCTGTTGCAGATTCCTGCATTGCTGAGGCATGAGCGTAGGGTGTGGGGGCAGACAGTGTCGAACACGGCTGAGAGGTCCAGGAGGATGAGGGCCGCAGTTTCACCGCTGTCCAGTATGGTTCTGATGTCGTCAGTGGCGTTGATGAGGGCAGTTTCGGTGCTGTAGTTACTGCGGAATCCAGATTGGGAAAGGTCCAGGGTTCAGTTCTCTTTGAGGAAGTGGGTTAGTTGTCTGTTGACAGCCTTCTCGATTACTTTTGCCGGGAAGGGGATCAGGAAGATAGGCCAAAAGTTCTTGAGGTCCTTTGGGTCCGCCTTGGTTTTTTTGAGGAGGGTGTTGATCTCGGTGTGTTTCCAGCTCTCCGGGAAGGTGGCAGACTCGAAGGAGCTGTTGATGATCTTCTGTAGTTGGGGTGCGATGACGGAGCTTGCTTTGTTGAGGATGTGGTGAGGGCAGGGGTCAGATGGAGAGCCGGAGTAGATTGTGTTCATGATTTCGGTGGTGTCGTTGTCGTTTAGGGGGGTCGAGGAGAGCAGGAGTTTGGTGGGAGGTGAATCTGTGGTGTTGGTGGTTGCCAGGGGGATCTGGGTGCTGAAGCTGTCGTGGATGTCTGCAATCTTGCAGTGGAAGTAGGAGGCTAGGGAGTCGCAGAGGTCTTGGGATGGGGGTATGCCATTGGAGCTGGGGTTGGAGAGTTCCTTCACGACGTTGAAGAGCTCCTTGTGGCTGTGTGCGTTGTTGTTGATTTGGTCTTTAAAGGTGGTTCTCTTGGCAGCTCGATGAGTTGGTGATTTCTGCGGCTGGCGTTTTTGAAGGCTGTGTGGTTGTACAGAGTCTGATCTTGGCACCACTTTCTTTCAAGTCTTCAGCAGGTTTGCTTAGATTCGTGTAGGTCCGCAGTAAACCAGAAGGCCTTTCTGTCGGTGCGTCTGTTGGAGGGATTCTTGTTTGGGGTGAGAGTATTAGCACAGGTCTTGACCCATTGCCTGAAGTTGCGGGCAGCTGCATCAGTGTCGGTGGTGTCGATTGGTGGGTTCCGGGAGAGGGTCACGATAAGTTGGTCTTCGGTGAGCTTGTTCCAACTGCGGTGGGGATCTGTTGTGGGTGGGTGGTGTGTTGTAGGTTTCTTGAAGGAGAAGTGGATGCAGCGGTGATCTGTCCAGTGGAGTTCGGTGGTGTGGCTGAAGGAGACGTGATTGCTGGTGGAGAAAATAGGGTCGAGTGTGTGTCCTGCGGAGTGGGTCGGTGTTGTGACGAGCTGTTTGAGGCCAAGGTTGGAGAGGTTGTCGAGCAGGGTGGCGTTGTTGTTGTCGTTGGTGTTCTCGAGGTGGAAGTTTAAGTCCCCGAGGAGTATGTAGTCAGTGAATGCAAGAGCGTGCATGCTGATGACGTCAGTGATGGAGTCGCTGAACTCCTGTCGGGGGGCCTGTAGATGAGGGCCCCTCAGAGGGTGGTGTTTGGGTCAGTGTGGATTTGGAAGTGTAGGTGTTTGGCAGTGCTGAGGTTGTCTTCAGTGCTGGTTGTGATCCTGAGGGTGTTCTTGTGGATGATGGCGATGTCTCCTCCTGGTTTGTTGGAGCAGTCCCTGCGGGTGACCTTGTAGCCGTCCGGGATGGCTATGGCGATGTCAGGTGCTGAGGAGGGGTTCATCTAGGTCTCGGTCAGGAAGGCGACGTCTGGGGAGGCTGAGTCGAGTAGATTCCTTAGCTCTACTGCGTGCTTGTTGACGGAGCAGGTGTTGAGGAGGATACATCTGAGATGGTTGTGTCCATCCTTGGTGCGTGGGTCATTGGCGTGGAGGCTGGTGAAGGAGCAGTTCTGTGGGTGGTCTGCGGAGAGGTTTGAGGTAGGCAGGAGAGCAGCCGGTTTTGAGGGCGCAGAGGATGGCGTCGTCGTAATGAAGATATGCGTGGCGGCAGTAGGAGGGACGGAAGCCAGAGGTTATGGTGCTGGGCACGGTCCAGGCGCAGATGGGGGCAGACGGGCTTGCCTTTGGCGCAAATACACAAAAGGAGAGCACTGGGAGTGTTGCTAGCCCACACCGCCTCCCTAAAGAAATCTATATCATCACTAAAGGTGTGGGGTAGTAGGAACTGAAGGTAGACTGGATCAGTCTTTTATCAGTGTCCTGTATTAGTTAGGTCGCTTTGGATCCTGAGGCAGGGGAGTCATGGTTGGAAAATGTCCAAGCAGGGGGGTGCTGTGTTGACCTACAGGGGAAGGGGGAATTTCCTTTACGGACTAGGTGGTCTCACACACATAATAGTGTCATGCTTCATCATATGACCACCTAGCCCCACCCAAGTAAGATGGTACTACTTGGGCGGACTCAACCTCTTGGTTAAAAGAACCAGAGGGAGTACTGAAATTAAACTGACTGGATAGTTACATAGATCCAGATGGGGTGAATAGTAAAATTACCAAGCATGTCACCGATAGCTACTGCTAGTTTTAATGAAGGTGCGTGCTGGTAAGACTAAAAACAAGGGGAAGAGGCTCGTCAGAGAGTAATGTCTCTTGGAGTCTAAAAAGAAAAATGGATGACCAACATGTTTCTGCCCTCACTAGGTGCTGGTAGGTCAGGGGCATTCGTCAGGGTCAGAGCACACGCAGTAAGTGGGGTGCTCAAAGTGAATAATGTATGGCCTACCTGAACGAGTAGTTCACGGTGTGGTAGGTCCAATGGGTAGGGGGCGATTTGCCTCTGGTCTGGCTAGTGCCGGGGAGGGGTTTTCCCTTGTAGTCACACTCACTCCAAAGGGAATACCATGGGGGGTACCTACATGCCAGAGCCAGGCCGCACAGCGGCCGCCAATAAGTAGGGAGGTGGGGGGGAGGAGAGGACAGTTGGGAGGTGGGCGAAAAATGGCATAAAAAAGGGGGCGGGCCGTAAAAAAAAGTTGGCGGCCCACGGGGCAGCAGCTGTGGGGGAAAGATAGGGGGGAGAGCTAAAGTGAGAGAGAGAGAGCGGAGTGAGAGAAAAATGAGAAAGAGAGTAGCGCAAACCAAAAGGAGCACAAAGCGTGGGAGCCTGCTCTTCCTTTTGTTAATATAGGGAAATAAATATTTCAACTTGTACTAAAAGGTGTGGCTATTAATAGCTGAAAAGGTCATGCTGCATGACAGTTACTGACGCCGTTGATTATTATTGTTATTGACTATTGTTGATTATTGATACTGTGTACCTGTTATTGATTACTGATCTGCATGTACTGGAATTATGGTGGGAACATCTTAATTACGAGTCAAAAGGTTCATCAACCTATTTGTGTCCCCATGTAAGTTTACTTATTATGGTCAGACGTGCTAACACCTCCCTGATCGACTCTTCATCTCTCCTCTTTCACCAACCCTTCAAATTTCTCTTGCTGGTTCTGCCCATCTAACATGCACCTTCCCCCTTCTGTCTCCCACCTGAACCGCTTACCATCTTTTAGTGATTCTGCTCTCTTCCATCTACCTCTCACAATTGCTTTTCTGTCCTGTCCACTCTGCTTATGTTCTCTAGATAGTTCTGCCTCTCTTACATTCACGCCTCTAACCCATACACTACTCTTCACTTCTCATCACTCCAAATCTCATAACTTCTTTCACTGGTTCCCCATCAATTAAGGTGCACCGAGTACCAAAGCTGAATAGTCCTGAATCCTGCTCAAACTTCTTTAATCCACTGCTAGATACTGCCAACACTCTTACGTCAATATTAGAGGTTCCTGCTCTCTCCCCTGCTAGCTGTTTTTCTATCTTTGTCTTTCTCCTTTCCTGTTTGTGTGTTTTTCCCTCTCTCAGTAAATGCTTGATGCAAAAAAATAAGTGCTAACGGCCCCCATCAGCAACCACTGGCTCAAAATAAGCACTGCTCTTACCTTTCTCAATAATTCGGGTCCTCTTACATCCACCACTCTTTCCTGTTGGCTGTACACTTCACCTCTTATCTCTCTCCAGCCCAGGGCCGGCTCTAAGGTGGTGCGACCGGTGCGACTGCACAGGGTGCTGACTTCAGGTGGCGGCACCGTGTTTGCAGGTATATTATGGTTTTAAAAGCACCTGATGAGGCCTTTCTTGCCTCCTGCAATTTTCAGACACCAATAAATATATCAAGATAACTCTGGTGATTAATGTTCTGCCTGGAGAGAGATCTGAGTTTTCTCTAGTGGAAGTCTTAAGATAGCGCACAGAGTTATTATGCCTGCTGCAAAGAACGTGTACAATGCAGATCACAAAGTGCATTTAATGTCAATATTTCAAAGCGTTACTGCTTTTGTCAGAGAGGTCCTTTTGTTACTTGCATTTTATCATTTAAAATCATAATACCAAATACTAAGCTATTAGCTGCCATGAAAGAACTATGTGCATACAGCAAGGTATTAGAGATCTTTGTTTTTCCACAGTTTTTCATCATCCTAATATTGCAGAAAGGGTTTACTTGAGTAGAATCAATTCTTATTAGTAAAGAGAACCCCCAACCATGACTTTACATTTTAAATTCTGAGTTTAGGCTTCTCCAGAGCAAGAACCTCTTAAACTATACAGCCTACCAGTACGGATCACATGCGACTCCTACATCTTGTAGTCTTCTATTTTATGTAACATTTCTTATACACTGATTTACACACCTATGATTGATTGTCTCTGTGTAATGTGTGTGCAATGTAAAGTGCTCTGAGACCCTACACTGGTATGAATGGCACAATAAAACTAATTAAATGCATCTGAGGGAGAGAGGTCATGGAGACCTGAGGGGGCCCTGTCAAAGGGTGGTAGTGAGGGAATTTGTGGCAGGGGTGGTCAATGGGGTGCCAACAAACATCATCGCATGGAGCCACCAGTGCTAAGGCCAGCATTGGTTCTGCTCCTCTTACATCTATCTCTCCCCTACCTCTCTCCCACGGCCTCTGGCCTGTTCTTGGTGGCCCTGATTGCTGACATCTACCTACCTCTCACCATTCTCTCTCCCCACCACTTACGTTCTCCTTATGATCTTGCTTCCCCAACCCATGCTCTTCCTTTCAGCTTGTATCTTTCCCTCCAGCCTCAACATTGTTTTGCTGCTTTAGCCCCCTTTACATCACTTTTTCCACCCATGTTCTACTCTTCATGTTTCATCTCTCCTCTGCCTCTACCCCACTCTTGCTCGTTTTGCCCTCTAACACACCTCTCCCCTCCATGCTCTTCTCTTCATATTTTATCTCACCAGCTTACCATCCTCTTGCTGGTTCTGACCTGTTAACACCCACCTCTCCCCTCCTTGCGCTGATCTCTACCACTTTTTCTCCCATCCTCTTACCTCACTACACCTGTTCTCCTCCTTTATAGTCACCTTTCCCCTTCTGTCCTCCTTAATCCTCATAACATTTTTTAGCATATTCTGCCTCTCTTATGTCCCTCTCGTTTGGATGCTACGCCCTTCTTTTAATTTCTCTCCCAGGGACTTAGCTAAGATTTGGTGCAGCAGGTGCAGTGGCACAAGGGCCCAGAGCCCTTGACACCAATAAGAACATCATGTAATAACAACACATATGTAAATCAGTAGATAATACTACATTCATACTCAACTCATTGATAATGTTGACGGTAATTTGATATGTAATCTGGCCGGTAAACCGGTAAAAACATTTATGACATTTGTAATCGCTTTTGTTAAAAAAAAAATCACTGCGTTTCTGAGGTTTTTTTAAACCTATGTTTTAACTTTAACTTCATTTTAACCTTAGTTTTTCATTGAATGTTCTTATGCTTTTTTGGATATATGCTCTTCAGTGTGCAGGTGACTCCACTCTACATGGATTCTGTGTTGGGAGAAACAATTGTTTTTTATGGAAGGCGTACGTTGTATAGCCAGTCTGTCCATTTCATGTGGTTGATTTCAGATGATCGCTATGTATTCTGTGCAGTCTGTCAAAGTGTGGAGTATTGGACATTATTGGCCAATTCATAATATGAGTAGTGATATTGTTCTTGCATAGTTGTGTTTTTTTTAAAATTAGCAGGCACTTCTCTTTTCATAGTGGTATTTGCCTAGATGTTAAGGTGTAGTGGATTCAGTGGGTGGTGGTGGGCTCCACTAGATCTATGAGTTCATTGTTCAATCCGTATTTTCTCTTTTGAATTTAGATCTATCTCAAGTGCACGAATGTAGTGATGAATTTGGGGAGTCTCCTGCTGCTGTTCTAGAATGGACATCCTGTACCTCTGGATGTGTTGTTAAATTTGTAAAGTCCGTTTTCAGTTACTATGGATATATTATAAATCGCACACCGCTGGTGTCATTTTTTGTGGTAATGCAGCATGTTGGTTTTTCTTGTGACTATCAAGCTTTCAGCATCTTAAAAGAGAGATGCTTGAATGAAGATGGGCAAGTAGATGCTGGGTCGCCTGGGTGCCCCTTCTTGCACAAATAAGTATTTTGTCTATGGCAGGGGTTTTGGAGTAGGTGATTCGAGGATTCATGCATTGTTCTTCCCTTATGACTTGGCTGTTTTGGCAGGGCAAGTGATTTTCTTTTCTTTCCCTGGTGGCAATGTCTGTATCCAAAATATATGTATTTTCAGGTGTGTTTGTGCTTTCATCTCCTCTTTCGTATCAAGCACTTTCCCTGTGTTTGCAATGTTTCCTTTTGTGAGTGGGGCAGTGTCTCTTCTGCATTGTCACTGCTAACTTGACCTTTCCAGTACTGACTGGAGTGTAGGTAACTGTTTCTATGCGTTGTATTATTGTACATCTTGCCTTTTTGTGTTGTGTGTACTTTTGGGTTTTGAAAGGGTGGTTCCTTTAGGCTTTATTACGCACGGAATTTATGCTGCTTTCAAATATATTTGTCATGGGGCAATGTCACTGTGTAATATGCACTGACACCTCTCCGCGGCACATGCTGCAGTGTGTAGGGCATACACTGCAGCATGTATCATCAATGGCCCGAAGAAAGATAGTATAATTCTCATCCTGATGGAACTCCACTGGCTTCCTTTCTTAACCTGCGCCATTTTCAAAACTAGCTGTGTTGTACAAAGCCATCACTACCAGCACCCCTGCCTGTCTGACGAACTAATGTTATCTGGTGGTTCTCAGTACACCCGCGGCCAGGATCCCATCAGATTGCAGATTAAGAAGTACGGTAAAGAAAGGGCGTAAAACCACAGGCCTACCTTGCATGCAGGTTCAGGAACAACATCCCTGAAGCTCTCAGGGCTGCCGCAAGCCTGCTTTAATTTAGGAAAGAGAACTCGCACACCTCTTTAAAGAACACTATATCAGTAGTATACTTCTGCTCCCAGAAACCAGTTATCACTTCAATTATTTGTTGACTGAATATTTTCCTTTGACCGCGTACAACACTCTTATGCCTTTTGGCTAGGTTTGCTCCATACAAATTCTCCAGAAAAACAAAAATAAATATTTCTTCTTTGTATCTTTAAAAAGCATGCTGTGAAAAGAGTACATAAAAACCTGAGGACCTATTACATGAAGCTAGTAAAGATTATTTGGGGGCCCAAAATGTTTCATGGTGCTCAAAGCATTTTGCCCAACCAACATTACTTTGTCGATGCAGACCTCGAGCCTACAACATACACCATTCTGGGCAAAAGTGTCTTAGTGCAGCTAATGTATGCTGGGCTCTCCATCTTCACTGATTTCTGCATGGGGGCAGAAAGAACAAACATTGGCAAAGCCAATAGATCTCGCCTATGCAAGAGCTATTGGCATTGTTATTGTCTTTTAACCATGTACAGCAGCGTGGCTGCTGTTCAGTATGGGTAAAAGCTAGAGGCATGGCCTAGAGTGGTGTAGGGGAGAGTGGCTTAAAGTGGTGTATAGTGGAGTAGCAAAGAGTGACGTGGAGTGGGACACAGTAGAATAGCATAGAGTAGAGAAGAGTTGAGTGGCATGGCACAGCATAGAGAGGCACTGTGTGGTGTGATGTAGAGTGGAGTGGCATAGAGTGGCTTCATTGTTGGGTGCAGTAGCGAAAATCAAATGTTTATTTTTGCTTTCAAAAAGTGCACATTGTCATGGCACTGAAGGGAAATACTTTGTGAGGATGTACTCCTTCATAAATGTCAGAATGTGTCACTTAGAGTGAAGTTAGCCAATGACTGATTAAGAGATTAATTGTTTTGCCCAAAATCACAGGCTGTTTTGCTGATGCCAAGATTCAAACCTGCTTCCCCAGCTCCAAAGTTGACAGCTCTAGCCGTTATGCCACAATTTGGTAACGGTAAGGTTTACATTGTGTGCTCTATTGGATTCTAAATAACCACAATTTACTGAGAAGTCCTTTTTGAGCAACTCAGTGCTCTAAAATCGTCATAAGAGTAAACAGTATTTGCAAGATAATAATTCACTAAGGATTTATTAAAAAAAATATTACTGTATTTGAGTCAAAATAAATTACATTGAGACAGCATTCTCAAGTATTTGAATAGTGAATATCACTTGGGAAGGGTGCAGTGTTAGGTGTTAGTTTGATTCCTCATTGCCTGCTGACAGACTGTGTGATTTTGTGGAAGTGACTCAATTTCTCATCCAGGTACAGGTTCTGCTGGCTGCAGGAAGACGGACTTCATTGGCCGGAGAACTGGTACAATAGTCAGAACATCATTATGTTCATGAAAGAGAGAGAATAAAAAGATCTAGTCCCAATCCCTAAAATGGACAAATACATGTGTTGTTGGAGTCCCACAATTACTGCCTGGTGTTAAGTTATGTGCACGCCCACCTTCAGGGCTCTGAGGAGGTTACACAAGAAGGCCTAATTTATCTTGTCTGGAGAGCTCTCAAAGGTGCTACATGATGTGCCAATACTTTGAAATAATGGAAGCAACGAAATAAACAGCAACACAATACAGAGGTGTAAACACAAGGAAAACTGAATAGCCAATTCGAAATCAGTGGCAGCAATTCTGAACAATTAAACATGAAAGTTGCTGGAGTGTTAATTTTACTTAATAAGGTCTGACGCTCTAACACAGCCAGGACGAGTTTGGGTTCTGCTGTTCCCATAAGAGGCGCATAGTGGTCTGTGAAGGAATCGAGTGTGCAAATAAGTATACATGGTAAAGAAATAGCTTAGTGCATGCAGGCTTGCAAAGGGAAGAATCTTGCACTGGAGTGTGTGAAGAAGAGGAGGTGTGGGAGCCTGCCACGAAAGGCCACTGCTTGGATCCGGCTATGAGGCCTGGACCGGCTCCAGGTCTTCCAGGCCATCAATTAGCTTTAAATATAATGACCAATCATCCGCGGAGCGCTAATGTGAGCCTGCTAATTTTATGCCCCTGCAGCTGGCAATATATTAATCCAGCAGCGGTATAAATGAACAGGCAGAGCAGCCAGCGAGCGTCGTAACCGAGTACACCTCGGGATGTGACCTTCAAACGCAGCACATTTACATAAACAGGACTCATTATGCTCAAGATAGCAGTTTCGCCTCGGCTGCTTACATTTATTCCATGTGAAGAGGATGTATTCTCACTGAGCATGTGCACGAGCCATGTAAAAATAAAGGCCCGTATTTATACTCCGTTTGCGCCGAATTAGCGTCGTTTTTTTCGACGCAAATTCGGCGCAAAACTAACGCCATATTTATACTTTGGCGTTAGACGCGTCTAGCGCCAAAGTATGGGCAAATAGCGTCATTTTTTTGCGTGAACGCCTTCCTTGCGTTAATGAGATGCAAGGAAGGCGTTCCCGTCTAAAAAAATGACGGCGACGCAAATGCGTCGTATTTATACTCCCGGGCAAAAATCACGCCCGGGAGTTGGCGGGTCAAAAAACCCCGCATTTGCGCCACTATTTAACGCCTGGGTCAGGGTAGGCGTTAAGGGGCCTGTGGGCTCAAAATGAGCCCACAGGTGCCCTCCCCTGCCCCCAGGGACCCCCCCTGCCACCCCTGCCCACCCCAGGAAGACACCCAAGGATGGAGGGACCCACCCCAGGGACATTCAGGTAAGTTCAGGTAAGTATAATTTTTTATATTTTTAATTTTTTTTGGTGGCATAGGGGGGCCTTATTTGTGCCCCCCTACATGCCACTATGCCCAATGACCATGCCCAGGGGACATAAGTCCCCTGGGCATGGCCATTGGGCAAGGGGGCATGACTCCTGTCTTTACTAAGACAGGAGTCATTTAAATGGCGTCTGGGCGTCGAAAAAAATGGCGCAAATCGGGTTGAGGCGATTTTTTTGCCTCAACCTGACTTGCCCCATTTTAAGACGCCCTAACGCCATTTTCCCCCTACGCCGGCGCTGCCTGGTCTACGTGGTTTTTTTCCACGCACACCAGGCAGCGCCGGTCTGCTAGCGCCGGCTAACACCATTCCATAAATACGGCGCCCGCATGGCGCTTCAGAATGGCGTTAGACGGCGCTAAATTTTTTGACGCTAAACTGCGTTAGCGCAGTTTAGCGTCAAAAAGTATAAATATGGGCCAAAGTTTCCACTGTCACCAACCATATGATGGTAAACGAGGCACAGTACAATTAAGCCCAAACATTGCTGAAGTGAGGAAAAAAGCGCTATGACGCGGCCAGTGCTGATTAGATTTGTTTCTTTTGGCTGCTGATGTAGCAGCAGAGACGATGGTGAAGGACAGCAAGGAAGGAAGGAAAGCTTTTTAGGGGAGCAACAGGACAGCAGAAGAGTTATGGGGAAAATCTCCATGATGTGGCCAGTGCTGGCCACATCATAGCGTTTTTAGGTCAAGCGCGCAAGGTTAAATCTATCTGGGGGCTTTTAACCACGCCCACTGCACGCCCATCACTATCACTTGTTCATGGGCTTGCCTTTCGAAAATCCTTTGTAATCATTGGTAAATGCTTTATGTTTGTCCCTCCTTGGGACCCTCCTGTTAACATTGATAATGGCACATTTGACAATACGTTTGACTGTGAGCAAACTTCCTTTTCCTTTTGTGTCTCTCCTTTCCGCTCATGGCGGCCGTGGTGCTTTGAATCTACTCGCTTATGTCAACTGTTTTACTTTTGATTTTCAATTTATATGGCAAGAAAAGTCCAGTTGGGAATTTACAACGCCAATAGCTCCAACTCGAGCAAATATGAGATTCATTGCATTGCAAATGCTTGTTCTTGTTTATTAATGAGGCGGAGGCAGACTGATAGGCAATATAGAGAGAGAGTGAGTGGGAGTGACAACACGGACAATAGAAGGTGGGGAGGGAGGGCCTGTGGTCTAAATTGACAAAAGATGTTGGAATGAAAAGGCTGGGAGAAAGCTCAAGCCAAATGGAAGGTAGGAGGGAGGGTCAGGGGCATCATCAACACAGACATCAACGGAGGGAAAGGGGGTCAAGCAGCACAGGGAAGGAAGAGAATGAGGGTGAGAAGTACAGGAGGGAGCCTGCTTGGAAAGCTGCTCTCTTTCAGAGTGTTTAAGCCCAAAGAATAAAGTAGCGCCTATAAACTGGGCAGTGGAAGGACACAAGTAATGCAGCCACGCTCCAGGGGGATGGACGAACACACAAAGAAGAAGGGCGCTTATGTTAACTTACCTATAAGAAGTCAGATAATGAAAGGGACAATGGAGCCAACCAATGGAAAGTAATAGGTGGACTCAAAGCCCACTGATACAAAAGAAAATGTCTCGACAAGTCAGCGCATGCACTGTCTATGTGAGACCTTAAAACAAGTCTCTTCCCTTGCTCATTATACCCTCACTTCTCACTTCGAAGCTCACAATTCCTGCCTTCTGCAAGACACGACCCAAAGTATTATCTTCAATCTAGAGCTAAGCATTCTTCCTGAATACAGGGGTGTCCTGCCTTGGCAGAAACATTGATGTTGTATATTTGGAAAATCCCTATTTTGCTGTACTGCAAGGCCCTCATTTACTAAAGTTTCGTGTGGATTCTCGAGTCACCCAACATGACGCAGAAGATAACTCTCTTTACCCTACCATTTTAAAGGCCTGCGTACACAGACCTAAATCGCATTTTGTCAGAGGAACAAATTTTATTAATGAGGGCCAAACTGCATTGTGGTGTATGTGGGGTTAAATTCTTCTGCACACTGCCCCTTCACCGAAATATTGTGATTGGTAAGGCATAAAATGAATACATTTAACACAACAGCTCAGATTTAGGAAGGTATAGC
Source organism: Pleurodeles waltl (assembly GCF_031143425.1). Taxonomy (NCBI): domain Eukaryota; kingdom Metazoa; phylum Chordata; class Amphibia; order Caudata; family Salamandridae; genus Pleurodeles; species Pleurodeles waltl. The sequence continues at coordinate 744,903,569 of NC_090444.1, read as the reverse complement.
GCCTCCTTGTACCACATTAGCATAATTTGTTATGATGCTAATGTGGCCCAACGAGACCAAACTTGCCATGTCATATTTACAAAGTGGCACAATGCATGCACTGCACCACTTTGTAACCGCTTCTGCCACATTATGCCTGCACAAGAGGGCATTCCCCCATTAGGGGGACTGGAAAAAAGGCACTTTGGAATCTAAGAGATACCATTGCGCCATTTTTAGCAGCTATTTTTAACGCCTGCACAGAGCAGGCATTAAAAAGGGGCATACCATTGTTTTCCGTGGGCTCCTATGTACTCTGCAAGATTAGCGTAAAAAAGTTTGAATCTATTGCCCCCACACTGTGCCATTGTGAGCCGTATATTAAATACAGTGCACACATGGTGGAGGCAGGGGGGTGCTAAAGGGAGCAAGAAAGGTGGTGCTGCATTGGATGCAGTGCCATTTTTCTTAAATTCAGGCCAATATTTCTCTGAGTTAGTATATTATTTTCAGACAGCACAGCTGAGAAACAGAATGAGTCAAATCTTGCTCATTATTTTTGAGCAGCGCTACCTGAAAATAAATCACAAAATCAGAGAAATATTGGGATAAATTGATTCATTTTACCCCCTCCAGGTACATAAAAACGGGGCCTGGTTCTGCACTGTGCTGAAACAGCTCACTATGATACAGCCACGCATGTCACTCTTACTCAATAAACAGCAGCCGTTCTTTCCCTGTGACTGCATATTCTGATGACTGGAACACAAAGAACCCATAGGAGCTCTGGCAGGTTCAGAAACAAGAAGGTGATAACCTGATAACCTATCTGAAAGGCTACACTCATTGGGTACATACCTCGCAGCATATTTATTACAGTTTTGCGTCGCTCCTGCACCACGTCAGGGGGCACAGGGGTAATGCAAAACCTTAGTCAGATTTAACAAACCAGGTAAGACCCCCTTGCATGGCCATGAGCGGCTTGATAATGCTGGAGTAACACAAGGCAGTGCAAATCGCTGCCTTGCGTTACTCTGCCCCAGGGACGTTTTCCATGGGTGAAGCATGGGTTTTTCACATGCATCTACCCATGGCTTTTAGTGCATTCCTAGATTTACGAACACTGGTAAACCTGGGGAAGTGTAAAAACGCTACACCTTCCCAGTGAAGGCACAATGAGGAGAAATATTTTTACTTCTCCTTGTTGTTTCCTGTTTCTAAGTATGCCTCATTCTGCACACACTTAGAAATAGGGAAATGCCTCTGAGGACTATTTTTGCGAAGGAAGGTGCACAAAAACGATACTGCCTGAGATCACCATTGTGCAAGGTTGCCTGTGTTGGTGCAAGGCAGCACATTAAGCACCAGTGCAAGGAAAGGACAGTAATGTGCTGTATGATGTTAAATAGGGCACATATAGCGTAGCACATAAAGATGGCTTGCTGAGTTGTGCTGCATGAACTTATGAGAAATCTGCTCCCTCGTCTTCAGAATTGCCATGTGGAAGGATGAAAATTATAGGGGGACCTCAAAGCCAGTGGCTCCCTTCTCCTGATTTCAGAGATCTTTAAAGAGAGAGACCTTTGCAATGCTAATACAGATGGTGCATTATTCCTTATGAGCAGAGACTTAACCTGATACAGAAAAAAACACCCTGGCACAAGTATGTCCAACTGAAATCCTCTCCTTGTCATTAAAGGTCATCTCACAACGGTCCATTAACCACATTGGCCTGGACCAGATTGTTAGAACTTCCTGCACTTGAGCAAAAAAGCTTGTTTTTAAAACTCTATAAAGGTAACAACGTACCTCTGTTCCAAATGTAAACCATACCTCCTGATACAGTTCCACAATAGGTCTATCAACATGAGGGATATCGGCCTCTTGCAGCTGGGATAATCACCTCTCTGCATGTCATTACACACTGTGTCCAGTCCTTCATTTTCAACTGAAAATCATTGCTCTAAGGGGGAGTAATATGTAAAGCTCGCACTGAGCCTGGCTGACAGCAGCAAACCTCCTTCAAAATTATGGAATGCCCCATTGTAACTGCACCTGTGCAAAATAAGCACAACTGTGATTCATATTATAGAAAGGGCTGTACAGGCATCTTCAGAATCTTTTTATAATATCAAAGTGCCCCAGGTGGAAGAGCAAAAAGCAGGCGCACATGCCCAATGCAACGCAGAGGCCACTTTTTAGGTCGAGCACTGCTCTCCTTGACATGTTGTAATCTATTTTTGACCACCCCCATCACTTTCATTTGTTCCTTTCAGAATCGCTTGATGTCGTTGGTAAATGATTTATGTTTGTCGTCCTTGAGGCTGTTTTGTTACCCTCTTGGAGACTGACTCTGTTACATGTATTATTGCACGATTGGGAAGGCATCTTACTGTGGCACACCATTTTGTCTTTTGCCTCATGCTTTGTTCATGGTGGTATGTTGTCGCTTCATCTTTCTTGGTTTCGGGCATCTTGGGCCCATATTTATACTTTTTGACGCAAAACTGCGCTAACGCAGTTTTGCGTCAAAAAAATTAGCGCCGGCTAACGCCATTCTGAAGCACCATGCGGGCGCCGTATTTATTGAATGACGTTAGCCGGCGTTAGCCGCCGGCGCCGTCTGGTGTGCGTTAAAAAAAACGACGTACACCAGGCAGCGCCGGCGTAGGGGGATATGGGGCCTGGGCGTCAAGAAATGGGGCAAGTCAGGTTGAGGCAATTTTTTCGCCTCAACCCGATTTGCGCCATTTTTTTTTCACTCCCAACCCCCATAGAAATGACTCCTGTCTTAGCAAAGACAGGAGTCATGACCCCTTGCCCAATGGCCATGCCCAGTGGACTTATGTCCCCTGGGCATGGTCATTGGGCATAGTGGCATGTAGGGGGGCACAAATCAGGCCCCCCATGCCACAAAAAAACTTTTAAAAAAAACTTACCTGAAATTACCTTAATGTCCATGGGATGGGTCCCTCCAGCCTTGGGTGTCCTCCTGGGGTGGGCAAGGGTGACAGGGGGTGTCCCTGGGGGCATGGGAGGGCACCTCTGGGCTCCTTCAGAGCCCACAGGTCCCTTAATGCCTGCCTTTTGCAGGCGCTAAAAAAAAGGCGCAAAAGCGGACGTACGTCATTTTTTTTGACCCGCCCACTTCCCGGCTGTGGTTCTAAAAATTCTGGACCCATGTAATTTACTTTGCCACAGCAGTACGATTTTAGTATCAAAAGACCGATAATGACTAGTACACTAAGCATGAGCATTTTCGCTCAATTCCAGCAGCGTTTTCACCTCGAAATCGCCATTTTCGTCCTGCACTCGTGGCTCCCATTTTATACACGGCAGCCATTTTAAAAGTTGCCCTCACATAGGCTTATAATACAGTCAGATTTGATTCCAAGGACACGTACACCTTGATTGACTTTTCTCTGACCTGGGCAAGCTGGAACCATTGCCTCAGGCCAAACCTGTTTGGTCAGTCCCTCTCCCAGTGGCCGAATCAGATAGCATCAAGGCACACCATGCCATAAAACCCTTATTATCGCTCACACACCCTGCCTAATCTTGCTCACACCTGCACCTGCTCTTTTCTTCTTCTTACTTTACGAGGGGGAGGTGCCCGTTTTTATTGGGGGTCCACACTTATCTGATGTAAAATACTAGGCCTTGCCGGGTAATTTATTATGGGTTGGATGACATGAAATATGAGGTTTCATCATGACACTGTTTTTTCCTTTGTAGTGAAAACATGTGAATGACCAACCAAAATGTCAAGAATGTTTGCCTGAAGCTTAAAAAACTGTATATAAGGTAACCTGACTTTGCATTGACACACAGTCTCCTGAGAACATACAAATCGTGCTGTTGTACTTCTAGGACACTTGTCAATTGGTTGCAGCCAATAAATTCGATCTTTGACTTCACCTAGAAGACTCTGAGTTTCTGTAGTCTGAATCAGGAAAGTACCCGAGGTCTTTGGGTATACCCTGGCACCGCTGGGTTACCGGATCAGTACCGGTTCTGAAAAACCCAGTACCTCAGTTGGCGCCCAAACGTGGGGCGATACCACCGGTACCGGTCCAAGTCTGAGGTCCGTGGGGAGCTTCGTGTGAAAATTCTGGAGGAAGGCCGCCACTTCATCGACCCCTGCATGTCGACGTGGTCCGAAAGTCTTTGTTGCGAGGTTCCCCGCTTCCCGACGGCTATGAAGGACTGCTGCCCTGGCTATCGCCCTGATTTGGACCCTTGATTTTTGGTAGAGCGAAACGATAAGACGAGTCTTCTGGTGACGTCATTGATATTTTCAGTTAAGTATAAGTGGAGCGTCTCCCAGTCCTTAGTTGGACACTTGGTTTGGTCCTTAGTTGGACACTTGGTTTGGTCCTTAGTTGGACACTTGGTTTGGTCCTTAGTTGGACATTTGGTTTGGTATCCCTTTGGGATCACTTTGATTTGGAACTTGCAAGTACCAAAGCCGAAGGACTCGTGTATTCACGAGACTATCGTAAACGATAATCCTTTGAAGTTTGAAGCTAGACTAGTGAGCGAAGATGCCTGGTCTTAGCAGACTTGGAAATTTGTTTTGTCTTGGTTGTAAAAGGGACTCCCGGTTGGAGGACTCATGTCCGGTTCCTCCGATTGGAACTCCAACCTATGAACTATATGTGAAGCACGGAGTGGGCCCCATCACGTTTAATAAAGTATGGGTCCGCTATTCTTGGAAATAATTGAGAAAAGTTTTCTTTTTTTTTCTTGTAAATATGACTTACAACTAGGATCTGCAAACGGTTCTGTAAGTAAATTGCGACGGCGCTATTTATGAAAAATGGCTAAAGAGTGTTTTCTGTTTATATCTGAAATGAGCTCAATGTGTGTTTGTGGGTCTTCTTGATGTTTACAGTTTGTTAAGTAAAATGTTGGTTAATTAATATTAAGTAGAAACTTAGAAAAAAATCCAGAAATGAACCATGTGATGTGCTAACATAGCTATATGTTGCTCTTTAATTTATAGAATGAGCAATTGTGCACATATACAAAACTGCCGTTAAATGCTTAATAAATTAGAAAACACATTCAATAGATATAAATAGGGCCCCCCCAAAAAAAAAACGAAATTATCTATTTTCAATTCAGCCAGCACTTTCCCAGTTAAACACGGGTGGAATTTTGCATAACCTTCCTTTTAAATGAAAGTGGCGCAAAAATGTGACGCATTTCAAGTTAGGCTTATGCGCTTAGGCTTGTGAGTTAATGTATCCCAAATAATAGGCAAGGGATGCAGCTTGCTTTTATATGTGGAATTATCACAAAAAAAAGAATAATTGTTTTTTTTTTTTTTTTTAAAGAAAATTAGTAATTATGGAAAAATTATTTAAAAAAATAAGTGCCTTTCAAAATCGTTTTTTAATATTTATAAAGCTTAATACCTATACTATGACCTCCTAACATTAAAATTTAATTTAAGTTATGTTGCACCACTAAAATGACATTTGTATGTGCAATTTTCCCTTGGCGCAGGAGCAAACAAGCTCATTTCTATAAAGTATAAGTTAATATTTTCAATGGCTGACTCATGGATTGTGTAATAGACATTCTGGTAATGCATATTATGCAAGAAAATTGTAGGATATTGATTTTTTAATGCCTAAAATATCAAAGTCGATTTTGGGCAAAAGCACTGTTTAAACTGCATTTTCTTTCATTCAGAGTACTTTTTAAAGTGTCTCAGGCTTCAGTAAATGCATACATTTAGGTTTGATATATATTTGCAGGTTGTGCCTTCTTATGATTCAATGAGTCAATGTGCCAGTACAAAGGCTTGTTTTAATATCAAGGTTGAAGGTTCTAACTTCAGCTGGGCCTACTGAGACGTTCATTCATTCGAGGTTGATGAAATATGTACCATTGCATGGGATTGCAACAAGCATTTATTCTAACAACTGGTATGTGTGTTATTAAGGTTTGTGAATTATTCACAGTAAATGTAGTTTAATAATCTGGAAATAGAGATAGTTTTTTTTAGCGCCTAAAAAGGAAAAAATATATTTTTTAAATAGAGTGAATTATTGCAGGTTAGAAGGAAAATAGAAAGGCCTACTGTCTTTGACAGATTCAGAGTGGCAGATGCTAGGAGAGCTACAGAGGCTGGCTCAAGTCATGCTGCTGAGATGCTATCTTTAGTTTTCCCATAAACAATGGAGGAGGCTGTCCTGTTGACACTTGTGACCTTTTAAATTAGGACCTTGTCTCTGTAAAATGCAGAATGACCATATGGGCCTCTAAAAGTGGGATTTCTGGTTTCTCCAGAAGAACATCAATACAATTAAAGAACTTAATTCCAAAGGGAAAATATAAAAAAAAGGGGTTTCTTCGAAAGTCCCAACATCATGTTAAATGCTCTGCAGAACTGATACATTTGCGTCCCCGCTCTAAAAAAATAAAATTATGCCTGCTAGTTGCTTTTATTTGACAGAAAACTAAGTGTTGCATTAAGTCTTAGACAGAAAATAAGATGCAGCCCTTTTCTAAAATTTTGAAGGCTACATGCCTTAATGAGAACGATTTGCCAATTAAGACTTATTTTTCACAGTGGAAATTGTAGGTGCCAAATTAATATGGAGTGTCAGTGTAACAATTTTTACTTTTAGAAAGGTAAAACTAAGGTGGCTTGATGTTGCGAAGTAACTGACAAGAGGGTAACAGTTAAGTAATGGAAATTTATTTTCATGTATTTGGTCCTATCATGAATTGTTCTTGCTGGTCCTGTATGTTAGAAGAGAAACAGTAAAGTTATATTTGACAGCAGATTTCCATTGCCTGGTGATCTACTGTCAAAAGGAGGGTAAGGATTTTAAACCTGACAAATTAAACAGGCCCAAATATTGGGTTTTGGGCTGCAGGTTTACAGTGCATAAAGTACATGACATGGTGTTGTGTGTCACCGCTTATTCACACATGCTATTGTTTTGTCTATGCTTTTTGTGCTTGATACACAGCAAGTATATCTGATGGCTTGACGTTTTGTGCGTTTTTATTATTTTTTATTTGTTTTTTGCATGTTTGTTGCTGCTTTTGATACTATTACAAGCTCCCCTGTGTTGTGAGGGGATGGTCATGACGATGCCCATCGCTACGCAACAGTTGGTTGAACTTGTTCTGGTTACTAAATTCCACAGATAATGATATTTCATGCTGTGAACATAAAAGACAACACTTCACCAGTGAATGTCTATTTGGCTATAATGGTATTGAAGGAAAATAAAAAGAGATATACAGGATCAAAGTGTGTCACCTGCAGTTAGTCACGTTACTGCCCCTTCCCTTAAAGGAACAGGCAGCCCTACATTTATGTATCCTTGATTGGACCTAAGGATGAAATTATAGATCTGTGACTCAAGGTGGCCTAATTTCTATATTACATTAGTTAATGATGTTGTGTTTCCTAAGTAGCATATGGCTTTCGTTCCTTAAAAGAAAACCAGGTTTTCATTTTTTCCTGAAGAAGGAACTGAAACATTAGCTAGGAGTACCGTATATGTTGTAGTCGCCAACGGTAGAGTTAACATTTGTGTAACTTTGGCCTTTGTGTATCACCCGTACTCTCGGTGTTGTGTCACATGCCTGACTATCACCCAAATAATTTTTTTTGTTCTTCCTATAGATTTTTTCTTTTGTTACTTCCCCTGACCAATGTCGCATCATGCTTAGTTATTGAGATTTTAGCTATGTCCTAGTCCCATTTCTCTTTTTCGAATTCCTTTCACCAGTCAGCCCTTTTATTATTATTGATGTATTGTTCAGGTTCACATTTCCAGACTGCAGTGATGTACCAGGGACCCCCATGTTATGTATAATTCCCTTTGGTATGACCAGACTGGTTTTCAAGAATTTGCCTTAGGCCTGCTTCAATGTTTTCCAGCCTGACTGTCAGGGTAGCGATAGACTGGTTAACTGACTCAATATTATAGTAAGAGAAGTTTTCCATCTCAATAGGAGATATCTTATGTTTACCTTTTTGAACATGACGAATTTTCAATGTCTATTTTAATTTGGTTTTCGGTTCCCTTCTGTTCCTGCTACTTTAATTTTTGGTGGGATCAGATGTGTCCTAATCATGCAAATATCAGGACCCTCTAGTTCTTGTCTTTTTGTTTGCACATTTGACTATTAGCCTGTGTATTGCATAGTGCACCTGATGCACAGTTTTTAAAGGAAGGTTTCTACATGTCCCTGATAATCGGTATCATGTGATTTCTCTATTGAGATGTTCTAAGGTAAGGGGGAACACCTAGACTTAATCATTGAGGCAAATATGTGTTTACCGCATTAGACAATGCCACTGTGTGAGGAAATCCATTCAGATAGAATTCTCATGTAGCTATAGATGGCAGAGAATAATGGAGAGAACCCAATTAAAGATGCTAGAGACCCTGTTTTGCCCTTCTGCCTTTGTCTTTGTATTTTATGCCCATGGTGTATGGCTACTCCTTTGAAGATTGCAGACCACCTGCTTGCAGTCCCCTTGTTAAAAACCATGAACTGTTTTTTTTTTACTAAATTGAAGGAAACTAACAACTGTGGCACATTTCCTACGTCACTAGATTCTGCGGGTATCAAGTCATAATAACCTGCAAGACATTGATTTAAGCCTAATTCCCATCAGTGACAGCTACAGATGAAAGACTGACATCTTGGCCCTACAGTCTCAGCACCCAGAAAGTAGCAAAGCTGGACAGCGATCGCCAGCGCATGGTATCGTACTTGCTCCATCAGACGGCGTTGGACATCACAAAACCAAAGTTTCAGTGTAAAAGAGCTAAAGAGAAGGATTCCTGTTGTTGATGGCAGAGCTGTTTTGAGGTTTCATTTCTCTACCTGTCATGTGCTGGTAACCTCTGACAGTGTGCAATCCCTTGAGCCCCTTGGCCTGAGTTTTGGCCACACACCCCCTTTTCTTTGCTCCAACGGAAGAAGGGCAGTGCACCAGAGATTTCAAGTTTGGAAAAAGGCACTATATTGTGGTGCCCATGAAAGAGCAGTTTGAGCGTCCTCTGACACTAAATAATGAGTGTTGGAGTCTGAAAGTGCTGCTGAGCTTGAGCTATTTCCCAATTAATGGTGCTTGCCTCTGCACGAGATGATTTGTGCCCTTGATCAATGAAGAGCACATTGTTTGTAGTATCTGCCACAGAGGAGAGACACTGGTGCATTGCTCTAAGACATTGAGACTTTCGAGTGAGCTGTGGGTGTTTGCCAGGAGGGCACTCCAACTAAGCAGTATTTTCTCACGAAGAGGCCTGAATTGAGAGGCCCATGCGAAAGAAAACAACAAAAGAAAATTTGATGGACAATAGAAGCCTGCCAGAGAGGCTTTTTGAACGGACTCTGGGCATAGTTGGTTTCACAAGAGGTTTCCGTGTGATTGTATAGACTAGGTGTTAGGAGACTGATTGTTTTGCTGGCATTGTTTTAAAGTACTATTCTGTTTAGTAAAAGCAGAATAAAGTCCATTTTCTGTGGAAAGAGTACCCCCTTTTCACCTTAGAGCATTGATGAGAGTCACCACTGTTCCACCTGAACATACAAAAATTACTGAAATGCAGAGGAGCCCTAAAAATGTTACTAGATAATTTTAGGATTTGCTTTTTGGTTAGGGTTGTGAAAAATTATTATTTCATAGTGGTCACTACTTTCTCCCGTTGTCTATATGTTCTTAATAACGTGTTTTCTAGTGTCTTTTAAACATGACGTTGTCATTTATGGGTAGGATTGTTTTTCTCTACTCAATTGACTTCTGCACCCACTTCCCAACCTATGTCTTTTCCTACTATTGTTTCTTTGCACTCTTTTCACCCTTTTCCTGAACATGAGCAGGTTAGAAGATCAGAATTCGTAAGCAATTCTTTTGTACAGCTTCTGCATCAACACTAGTTAGTAGTGAACATCACTAATTGTTGGGTGTGTGATCTTATGCCACCTACTGCAGATAGAGGTATTCCTTATTTTGTCCTGCCATATGTGGCCTTTTTGTGCTACTTCATGTTCGAGGAGACCTGTCCAGAGAGAGTTACCAAGTACTAGAATTTTGCTCCAGCAACATCTCCATGGCCTTATAAACATAGACCTGGACTCAGATTAGCATGAGAATAGGTTTATTGCCTATGTAAGGGCAAAAGGAGGGTTTGTGGTTCTAAAAATTCTGGACCCATGTAATTTACTTTGCCACAGCAGTACGATTTTAGTATCAAAAGACCGATAATGACTAGTACACTAAGCATGAGCATTTTCGCTCAATTCCAGCAGCGTTTTCACCTCGAAATCGCCATTTTCGTCCTGCACTCGTGGCTCCCATTTTATACACGGCAGCCATTTTAAAAGTTGCCCTCACATAGGCTTATAATACAGTCAGATTTGATTCCAAGGACACGTACACCTTGATTGACTTTTCTCTGACCTGGGCAAGCTGGAACCATTGCCTCAGGCCAAACCTGTTTGGTCAATCCCTCTCTCAGTGGCCGAATCAGATAGCATCAAGGCACACCATGCCATAAAACCCTTATTATCGCTCACACACCCTGCCTAATCTTGCTCACACCTGCACCTGCTCTTTTCTTCTTCTTACTTTACGAGGGGGAGGTGCCCGTTTTTATTGGGGGTCCACACTTATCTGATGTAAAATACTAGGCCTTGCCGGGTAATTTATTATGGGTTGGATGACATGAAATATGAGGTTTCATCATGACACTGTTTTTTCCTTTGTAGTGAAAACATGTGAATGACCAACCAAAATGTCAAGAATGTTTGCCTGAAGCTTAAAAAACTGTATATAAGGAAACCTGACTTTGCATTGACACACAGTCTCCTGAGAACATACAAATCGTGCTGTTGTACTTCTAGGACACTTGTCAATTGGTTGCAGCCAATAAATTCGATCTTTGACTTCACCTAGAAGACTCTGAGTTTCTGTAGTCTGAATCAGGAAAGTACCCGAGGTCTTTGGGTGTACCCTGGCACCGCTGGGTTACCGGATCAGTACCGGTTCTGAAAAACCCAGTACCTCACGGCCTTGAATTTTGCCCGGGAGTAAAAATCCGAAGCACATGCCTCGGAGTCCATTTTTTAGACGGGAACGCCTACCTTGCATATAATTAACGCAAAGTAGGTGTCCACGCTAAAAAATGACGCTAACTCCATGGACTTTGGCGCTAGACGCGTCTAACGCCAAAGTATAAATATGGAGTTAGTTTTGCGTCGGAATTGCGTCAAAAAAAATGACGCAATTCCGGCGCAAACGGAGTATAAATATGCCCCTTGCTGTTTCTGTGCAATGTCAGCGTGGGCTTTTTTTCCCAGCAGTTTTATGTAGCACAAACTTAGCACGAAGGTATAGGAGCGCTTAACTTTTTTTTTTTTACATTTTTATATAGCGCAAACTAGATACAAAGCGCTCAACATGAACACCAGTTACATTAGACAAGAACACATTCATTTTTGGTAGCAAGGGGAGATTAAGCGATTTGCCCAGAATCACAGGATGTTGAGCCAGCGCTAAGCCTCGAACTATGTTCTCCAGCTCCAAAGTCAGCAGCCCTGGCCCTTACCCCACATTTTCTCCCTTGGGGTTCTTTGTCTGGTGCGTGTTGGGGCAGTCTGGTAATAACTTGTTTTTCTTATTTTTAGCGCTTGGTAATACAGGTTCTGTCATTTCATAGAGTTGCAAAGCAGGTGCCATTCTTAACAAAATCACAATAATTCATTTCCATCGACCTTGCAGAGAGGAAAAAGTTATGTCAGGTTTATTATTTTTTTTTGCAGTTTTATGTAGCGTGAACTTTACATGAAGATATTGGATGGAGCACTTTATTTTATTTTTTTGCCCTTGCAGGGATGAAAAAGCGAAAAAGCTATGTTAGGATTGTAATCTGTGACATTCTCATCCTGTCAAGACCTCTGCTGTGGGTGCAATAACCAACTGACTTCAGTATAGCTTAACACTAGGGGATAGTACGTGCTCTTGATAACCTCTGGAGGGTCATCAACCAAGCACATCGGTTAGTTTTTAGCAAGAAGATGCTGATAGGTGTTGTCTCCAAAATGGTGGAAAAGGAATTGTGACTCTAGACCCAAGCACTTCACGGCCTCAAGCTTGATAGCAAAAAACATTTCGTTTTTGGATATAATTGGACCTCTTCATTTGAGTTCAGTTATTGCAAACTCAATACAAAGATATTACAGCACTATACATTAGCACCTGTTACGTTACACAAGAACACATTCATTTTTGGTAGCAAGGTGAGCTTAGGTGATTTGCCCAGGATCACAGGATGTTGAGCCAGTGTTGAGACTCGAACTGTGCTCCCCTGCTCCAAGGTCAGCATCTCTAGCCCTTTGCGCCACATCCTCCTGACGTTCTTCCTCTGCAGCTTTGATCATATAAGCCCACTGTCTATTCTTCGACAGCTTTTCTTCACCCTTACTTTATTCTGGGACTTGCACCTACAGAAATCAGTTATTCACCAACTGCAAAGGTCAACGCCTCTTGACTTCCCAAACATCGTGAACTCTTATCCTCACTCCAGTCTTCTCTTGGTTGGACTAGCTTTATCCCCTTATTATCAGCTTTCCTGCCTATACTCAATCCCCCCCTTTTTATTTTTTTATATTTAATTATTAATGTGTAAAAACTGACAAAAGAGTAAGACTTAGACAATTGCACATGATCAGTGTATCATACGCTCTAAATGTTGCCCTAAATATATACCAAAGAAAAGCAAAGCCATGTACCTATAACGGGAACCAAGAGGAAGATAAGAAATTGAGACAACATTCATAACTCATCAGTTAATCTTAAATACACTATTTCATGACCTCATAACCTGTGAGGGGAAGGAGCGCGTCCCCTCACTCACCCCATTGAGTTTTCTTTAATGTACCCATCTACCTGCTATTAGAGTTTCATCATACTTCTTGTATCCCCCCCCAGCTCGTATCTCTCGACTCTCCTGTTTCTTTCTCACATTCAGACTCTATTGCTCCACACTGATAGGAAGCTAATTCAAGGTCTGGGCCCTCAATTTCGCGCCTCTTTCTTTACCGTCTGGGCTCCTCATCGCACTTGTTGATTCACCATCGAAGTTCGGTTGATAGCCTCACCCTCCTTGTAGCCAGTCTCACCTATGCAGTTTGCAAAAGAGCACTTGCTGTCTTCTACTCGTCGCCCTCCAGTCTTTCATTATGATGATATTTGACGTTCTGTACTTTTTACCTTCAAGTGTGACAATTTCCTAAATAAATCCAACATCTACATGAAATAAACAAAATTAACAGACATTCCAGGAAAATCACCAAAAAGCACTACTCGTTTGTTTAGACAAATCCTGGGTGTTTTTATTGGTCTCCACGTTCTGCTCCCTCAGTCCCCTTCTGACAGAAAGCAAAGAAACACCTCAATGACATTGGAGTCAATGCACCCTCCTCTAAACGGACTAGTAAAATCGTGTGAATTTCACTTTATTAAAATGTTCGATCACTCATTGTTACTGAAAAATAAACTTCATTTATTTGACAGTTTGATGAAATGTAGGGGAACAAAAGTACGGAGGTGGGGAGACATTTAAAATAATGTAATTAGTTTCATACTGAGGCACATCCATATTTAAATTTGAGTGCGAATTATCGACCAAAAAAGAACTATGCGACGAGAACCCAACTTGTGCTACATACACTCTCCTACTGAAATTCTTAGACCCAGATTTAAAATTCAGTTGTTCTGGGGCTCACCAGGTGCAAACAGCATCAAACAGCATTTTCACGCAAATGAAAGTATCAAGAAATGTTTCTGCACAAAATAAAGTGTGTCAAAATGTTGCCGAAAGTGCACACTGAAATATGGCTATGCTTCGAGCAGTGGGAATAACTGTTAATCAGTGGCGGCCCGTCCTTTAGGGCAGAGGGGCCACCCCCCCCACCTTTTGCCCCTCATGAAGAGTGTCTGTCAGGCTGAACAAAGGTCAGCCTGACAGACACTCTCCATGTTCAGGTCAGGCAGCCAGGAGCAGACATGTGCGATTTGCGCACACTCCTGGCTGCCTGAGCTGAACTTTGCTGGGCTGAGGAGGTCACACCTCCTATGGGCGTGACCTCCTCGGCTCAGCAAAGGTGCCTCGAGGCCCTCCCCTTGGTGACGAGGAAAGCGTCACCAATTGACACTCTCCCTGGGCGCTTCAGGTTTAAGCCCTGAAGTGCCCAGGGCGAGTGTCAATCAGTGACACTTCGTCACAGAGTGGGGTGGGGTGGGGTCAGCAGTCTCACTGACCCCATCCCACTCTGTGACGAGGCTGGGACTGCTGCTGTCTTCCCTCATTGGCTGACCTAAGCCAATGAGGGAAGGCAGCAGTTCCAGCCCTCCTGGGATCTGGAAGCTGAAGGTAAGTGTGTGTGTATGTGTGTGATGTTTTAAATTGAATGTTTGGTGCGCGCGTGCATGTTTGAGTGTTATGAGTGTTGTTAATGGATGTGCGTGCGTGTGTGTGTGAAAGAATGAGTGTGTGCGATCTTTTAAAATGAATGTTTGGTGCGTGTGTGCATGTTTGAATGGTATGAATGTTGTTAATGGATGTGCGTGCGTTCGTGTGTGAAAGAATGAGTGTGTGTGATGTTTTAAAATGAATGTTTGGTGCGTGCATGTTTGAATGGTATAAGTGTTGTTAATGGATGTGTGTGCGTGCGTGCGAGTCTGTGTGTGAAAGAATGAGTGTGTGTGTGTGTGTGTGTGTGCGCCTCCCGCCCGCCCCCCTCCCTCCTAAAGCTGCCGGCCGCCACTGCTGTTAATACGTGCAAAGTAGGGCATAAACAGATCCCAAACCCTAAGAATTCCATGCAGGCCAGATCTACTAACATAGGGTAACTTGGCTCTGCATCAAATCCTAGTGCCACAGGGGCGTGTCCTGACAGGCAATGCAGGCAAGCGTGCTTGGCAGAGCTCCCACCGTGGAACAGGCCCAGGATCCAGATATCTTGAGCCCTTACATCCGCCGCAGGCAAGGGGAGCAAACCCCTTGACAAGAGGTGAGCAGCTGTATGCCGACCTGGGAGGAAATGCCCAAACAGCAGTAAACAATGCTATGATTGTGTGGCACATCTAAGATGGCGCCCCGTGGGCCATGAAATGGTTTCAGGGGCACACAGACTGAAAAAGCTTCTTGGAGCCCCGAAGACACGCTCCCAGTCACGAGAGAGAAGGAGCGAACACTCCGCCCGCCTCCCCCCCCACTGGGAGAGCAGGAGTGTCAAACAGCAAGGGCCAGTACTCAGCACGGCTGCGATGAGTGGCAAAATCAAAATGGTGGACAGCGCAAGGAGATAGTGCTTAGCAGGCTGGCAAATAGCAGGACAGCACCACAGCCCTCACAGTGCCCCCTGCTGAAGAGGACCATCCTGAAATACCCTTTGCAGGCCTGGCGGGTTTGCAGGCAGTACTTGGATGCCCGGGAGGTAGAGTCTGCCTCATCGCAGCAGTGGTGTGCTGATTTAGACTGATCCCAGGCACAGCAGTGTGAGTGGAGAGGCCCCCTTGCGGGTCCCAAGGGAAGGGGCCTAAAGAAAGAAAGCCAAACAGAAATCAGCTGGGCCAGAAGTCTTGCTTGAACATACGCTGGGGAAGACTGCCATTGGTGAAACCTGGTGGTGTCAGTTGGATGTAAGCGCATGGCCTACAGTTAAGGGTGAGCTGAATAAACTCAGCATGTGCCTGGCAGGAGGGCTGCAAGCCAACAGCGCTCCTCTGCTGCTTTGGAGACAGAGTGAGACAGTTCTCCCCAGGGAAGGCTGCACATTAACCTTGCGGACACTTGTGATTGTGGAACGGTGCCCAGGGGGAGTTTGGCAGAGGCAGGAACATTCCATCATCGCTTAGCTGGTTTGGACGACACCGCGACAAAACCTGCCATTAGCGTAGTTCCCATTATCTCCTTATATTTACCCTCTTACTCACCCAGCACCCCTTCACTGCCGGCAGCAGCTGCGAGTCCACACACAGGCAGAAAAAGGCAGAAAACCTGGACTGTGAAATGTAAGACCATCATTATTCTGAGGGAGGAAGATGCAGAGGAAATGTGTGACAAGGTGCTGAAGGTAGACCCACTGGCCATGCACACCACAGTAATCCTGGCAGCAATTAAAGACACTAAAGTGATCCTTGAGGCACAGATTACAGCAGAAGTGAACAAAGTAGGAATACTGCGAGATGACCATATGAAATTGGTTACATGAGCCAGGAAGCCAGAACTTAAAATGAACGTGACACACTGGGTGGTGCAGGACCTCACAAGGAAGTACGTGCACATGGAGAAATACCTAAGAATGTTATCAGGCCATCCGGAGGATGTAGAAGGAAGATCCAGACCTCACAATGTGAGACTGGTGGGGGTCCCGGAGAGAAGGGAGGGGCTGAACATTGAACTCTTACTTGAGGATTGACTTGAAAAAATGGTGCTACAAGGCGGACCATCTCTTTTTTCTTGGTGAAAAGAGTCCACAGAATACCAGCACAGGTCCTGGCCCTGGGATTACACCCCCTACCGATCATAATGCACCTAAACAACTATAGAGAGCATGACAATATACTACAGATATCATACAAACATGGCCCATGGAACATAAAAGAGAATGAAGTTAATAACTAAACTGGTCCAGAGACAAAGATGGACATTGTTCCAGTAAAAAAGGTACAGCGCCAACTGGAACTGAAGTACGCCCTCATGTTCCCCTCAAACCTTCATATGGTCCACAAAGAGAAAGCTTGCTTTATGTTCTCTATGCAGAACGCATGGGACTGGCTGGAACACCAAGGCCTGTGGTCGGGCTCGGCGGCAACATCGGACAGGGAGACTGAATGGCAGAAGTCACCAGGCAAGAACCGGAGGGGAACTGGCAAAAGAACCATGCGGACAAAAGCACAAGTGAGGGCAGAGCAGGCAAAAACAATAGTGGAGTTCAAGCACTGCAGTGACATCCTGGACAATAACAAATGGGGGGCACTGGCATCGGGAAGGGATGGAAAGTGGGCCTGAATCCACAGGGTCGGCATTGGAAACAGACGGGGTCCAACAGCCAGATGTCACTCTGATGACCTCGGATCATTTGAACTGTGGTTTCATGCCTCTGTCAGGGGCTGGTAAGATATGAGCGATTGTGGGTGACTGTGGCTGTGGGGCAAATGAGAGCCTACTGGGTGGCCTCAGCATCTGAATGACATGACAGGTAGGCTCTGGGGCAATGCAGAAATAGTATGGGCTTGGTGGGCGCAATTCTGATATCTGCAGGGACACAGATCTAGAGTAAAAAAGCAGAGCCAAGATCTGTGACTGATACAAAGCCTACTGGCTGTACTCATCGAAGGACGGTAAGAAGTTGAAATGTTTGTGTTTGGAGTTCATACATACTTTGAATTGGGGGGATGGTCTTTTTCAGGCATGGCAAGGTAGGGAGTGGGTAGTTTATGAGGAAGTTCATAGAGCATCATCACTGCAAAGCAGGCAATGGGCAGATACCCCAGGCTGCGGGTAGGGATCCAGAGGCCAGGGACCTGAAACCACCATGAGACAGACACAGCACCTGAAGTTGCTCACTTTGAACGTCAACAAGCTAGGCACTACGATGAAGAGAGCCCTGGTCAACAAAACACTCAATAGATACAAAACTGATATAGTGCTATTGCAAAAAACGCACCTCATGGATGGCCAACACTGCAGTTTAAGGAAGAAAGGAAGGTATATGATGGCATGCTATGCACACTATACCTCAGCTCAGGTTCCAGGGGAGTGGCGAATCGCCTCAAGAGATCATTGCTGCTCCATTTGTTCTGCATATTGACGGATATAAATGGCTGCTATGCTGCCCTTGATGGAATCATGGGATGGAAAGGCTATACTGTTGCTAAATGTGTATACCAGCTGGAACTGCAGCTAGCAACACTGGAAAATGTAAGGAATAACCTCAATATTATGTTGCAGACCCTAACAGTCTTTGGGGGCATTTTAGACTAGTTATGGTCACAAATCTGGAAAGGCTGAGCACTAGGAGCGGAGGAGAGTTGACATTGGGAAAACTGGAGAGGTTTGCGTAGGCTCTGGGTCTAGGTGATATCCGGAGGGCCCTAAACGGTCAAGAGAAGTGCTACTCGTACTACTCACATGCACATGATATGCAGTTTAGACTTGACTACTTCCTCACCCCGGGGTACACATAGCATAGCTTCACTGAGGCACAATATGTGGCATGGGGAATCAGGGACCACTACCCTCCCCAGATCACATATTCCACTGTTAGATCAAGGACACCCCGGGAATGGACGATAGAAACCTGGTACCTCACAAGCAAACAGGGTGCCTGAAGGCTGGACAAAGCCACTAAACTTTATTTTAAGGAGAACAAAGGGACAGTGCAAAACCAGATCACAATGTGGGAGGCATACAAGGCCACAATATGGGGAGTTATTACCTTGGGAAAAGTAGGGGATAGGAGGGACAGCTTAGTACCTTTACCCACCTAGAGGAGGGGCTGATGCAACTAGAGAGAGACTATGCAAAGAACCCAACTCCCTAACTGAAGAGAGCTGTAGACCTGAAAAGGGAATAATTCCAGCTATTGGCGCAACACAAGATCAAAACAGCATATATTAATAGGCAAAGGCGCATTTATGGTGCAAGGGACAAGGCAGGCAAACTGTTGGTGTGGATCGAGAGTAAGGAACGAGATGGACTACACGTACAAGAGATTATTCTGGAGAAGGGGGAATGGGTGAAGGGTAGTGAGCGAATAGCAGCGGCGTTTGTGAGTTACATGAAGTCATTTTACATTACCAGACTCCAGGTCTCATATGAGGAGGTGCTGGATTTCATTAATGACTGCCTGGTACATCGACTCAGGCCAGATCAGAGAAGTGAATTGGAGGTAGACACCTCAGTGGAAGAGGTGGCATTAGCAATGGTGCAACTGCAGTCAGGGAAAGCCCTGGTCCGAATAGGTTACTCCTACAGCTTTTCTGAAGAATGACTAGATGAATAGCGGCCTCCCGACATGCCGCACATGTAGTTGTGTTTGAATTTGGGGAGTTGTCAGAGGACCAGAAGACAGCAACAGTCATTTTGATCTTCAGAGATGGGAAGCCCCACAAAGACGTGAGTCTTATCGGCCGATATCCTTGCTAAACGCAGATACCAAAATTCTAGCGAACATATTAGCCACAAGACTGCAAGCAGCAATAACTGATATAGTGCACCAGGATCAAAACACGTTTCTCCTGGGTTGTTTGACCAAACTAAACCTAAGAAGGCTCCATAACAACATTGGAAATGTGGAGAGACTGGCGATCTGAGAATTATAGTGTCACTAGATGCAAACAAAGCATTTGACTCGGTTGAATGGCACTACTTGTGTGGGATCCTAGGAAAAATTAGGATTGGCCCCAAATACATCAGGTGAATAACACTGCTGTACAAAAGACCTAGAGGTAAAGTGAAGCTTAATGGCTGCATTTTCCAGGGCTTTCCGGTGAAGAGAGGCACCAGACAAGGGTATCTGCTGTCGCTTGCAATCTTTGTGCTGGAGATAGATGCACTGGCTGTAGGGAGTTGGCTTTGTATATACTATCTCAAAGTAAGAGATAGTGTGCACAGAGTCCAAGGGTTCCCCCTAGAGGTTGATAGTGGCAACATTAGATAATACTAATGCTCTATTTTGTGGTAGTGTGGTCGAGCAGTAGGCATATCAGAGGGTAGTGTTAAGCATTTGTTGTATACACACAGGCAATAAATGAGGAACACACACTCAAAGACTTAACTCCGGGCCAATAGTTTTTATATAGAAAAATATCTTCTCTTAATTTATTTCAGAACCACAAGATTCAAGATTTGAGGTAAGTACATAAAATGCAAGGTACTTCACACAGGTAAGTATGGAACTTTGAAATAAAGCAGTAGTACACACAGTGTAGGTTAAAATGGCAATAAGCTATTTTAAAAGTGGACACTTAAAAAATCAACAGTTCCTGGGGGAGGTAAGTTTAGTTAGTTTTCTCAGGTAAGTAAAGCACTTACACAGTCAGTCTCCTGGGCATGGGCAGCCCACCGTAGGGGGTTCAAGACAACCCCAAAGTCACCACACCAGCAACACAGGGCCGGTCAGGTGCAGAGGTCAAAGGAGGGCCCAAAACACATAGGCGCCTATGGAGAACAGGGGTGCTCCGGGTTCCGGTCTGCTGGCAGGTACGTACCTGCGTCGTCGGGGAGCAGATCATGGGGGTTTTGTAGAGCACTGGGGGGGACACAAACAGACACACAAACCAAACCCTCAGCGGCATAGGGGCGGCCGGGTGCAGAGTGCAAAGTTGGCATTGGGTTTGCTATAGGAAGCAATAGAGGGACCCAGGGGTCACTTAAGTGATGCAGGCAGGGCACAGGGGGGCTTCTCGGGCCAGCCACCGACTGGGCTAAGAAGAGGGCCGCCTGCTGGTCACTTCCGCACTGGAGGTTGGTTCCTCTCGGTCCTGGGGGCTGCGGGTGCGGGGAACCTGGTCCAGGCATCAGGTTCCTTGTTACCAGGCAGTCGCGGTCAGGGGGTGCCTCTGGATCCTCTCTGCAGGCGTCGCTGTGGAGGTGCAGGGGGTTCGACTCAGGTTACTCACATCGTCGCAGTCGCCTGGGAGTCCTCTCTGCAGTTTTTGTTCTCTGGAGCTCGAGCCAGGGGGCGTTGGGTGCAGAATGAGAAGTCTCACGCTTCTGGCGGGAAGGGAGAGTTCTTTTAAAGTTGTTTCTTTGTTGCAAAAATGTTGCTGTTGGTGAACAGTGCCGCTGTTCTCGGGAGTTTCTTGGTCCTTCGGTTTCAGGGCAGTCCTCTGAGTCCTCAGAGGTCGCTGGTCCCTATCGGATGTGTCGCTGTGCAGGATCTTTGAGTCTGGAGACAGGCCGGTAGGGCTGGGCCCAAGTCAGTTGTCGTCTCCGTCGTCTCTGCAGGGCTTTCAGGTCAGCAGTCTTTCTTGTTGTAGCTTGCAGGAATCTGAATCTGATTTGATTTCCTGGGTTCAGGATCGCCCCTAAATACTAAATTTAGGGGTGTGTTTAGGTCTGGGGGCAGTAGCCAATGGTTACTGTCCTGGAGGGTGGCCACACCCTCTTTGTGCCTCCTCCCAGAGGGGAGGGGGGCACATCCCTAATCCTATTGGGCGAATCCTCCAATCTCAAGATGGAGGATTTCTATAGGCAGGGGTCACCTCAGCTCAGGACACCTTAGGGGCTTTGACTGGTGGGTGACTCCTTTTTTTTCTCATTATCCTCTCCTGTCTTGCCGCCAAAAGTGAGGGCAGTGGCCTGAGGGGCGGGCATCTCCACTAGCTGGGATGCCCTGGTGCACTGTAACAAAAGACATGAGCCTTTGAGGCTCACCGCCAGGTGTTACAGTTCCTGCAGGGGGAGGTGAGAAGCACCTCCATCCAGTACAGGCTTTGTTCCTGGCCACTGAGTGACAAAGGCACTCGCCCCATGTGGCCAGAAACTCGTCTGGTTGTGGCAGGCTGTCAGGAACTGGTCAGCCTAGCACTAGGAGTCGGACTGGTATTCAGGGGGCATCTCTAAGATGCCCTCTGGGTGTATTTTACAATAAATCCCACACTGGAGTCAGTGTGAATCTATTGTGCTGAGAAGTTTGATACCACACTTCCAAGATTTCAGTGTAGCCATTATGGAACTGTGAAATTTGTGTTTGACAAACTCCCAGACCATATACTCTTTATGGCTACCCTGCACTTACAATGTCTAAGGTTTTGCTTAGACACTGTAGGGGCATAGTGCTCATGCACATATGCCCTCACCTGTGGTATAATGCACCCTGCCTTAGGGTTGTAATGCCTGCTAGAGGGGTGACTTACTTTTGCCACAGGCAGTGAGAGGTGGGCATGGCACTCTTAGGGGAGTGCCATGTCGACTTGGTCATGTTTTCCTCACCAGCACACACAAGCTGTGAGGCAGGGTGCATGTGCTAAGTGAGGGGTCCCCAGGGTGGCATAATACATGCTGCAGCCCTTAGAGACCCTCCCTGGCAACAGGGCCCTTGGTACCAGGAGGTACCATTTACAAGGGACTTACCTGTGTGCCAGGGCTGTGCCAATTGTGGGAACAATGCCTAGGTAGGAACAACATTACAGTTTATTAAGTCAAACACAGGGCAAGGTTTGTACAGAACACATTCTAAAGTCATGTATTTTGAGGTCTTCTTATATGTGATAATAATGAAGAAAATGGAGGGAAAGTGAAGTGAAACAGTTGCCTAGGATCTCACAATTTGGTAAATTGGGGAAGTTGGGATTAATCGCAGGTTTTCTGGTTTCACATTGTTCAATTTACCCACTAGATGTGTAAGCTTTGCTTGCCTCCACCCTTATCACCAGTGCCCTCAACCCTCTCGCCCGACTGCCACCCCGCTGGCAATAATGCAGCTCCTAGGAAAAACTTCCTCGAAAAAATCTTTGGGGAGCCTGGGGTGTGGCCAGCATGTAAGGGACTGGACATACATTAGTGTGGGAGACACTACACAGCAGTGAGCTCATGTGATAGATATCAAGCTAAGTGGGGGGAACCATGCATGGTAAGTATCTGTAAAGAGAAGACAAGAGAGGTATGGTGGCCCACTGTGTCGTAGTGGTATGGGTCTGTACATAACCGGCCTGTGATGATGGAGAGGGGACGGGATGGTGCAGGATGGAACTGTTCAGGCTACAACCGTATTCAAGATTGTATACTGCCATGATTGTTGATGTGTTAGTACCATGCATAGATAATCTGTAAATAATGGAAAGTTCCAATTGGAAATAAAAAAAAATGTTAATAAAAAAAAACCATAACTCCAAACGAAAACGGGCATAGTCTGCAAGATGAAAATCACATAATTTTTTTCAGCTTAAAATATATCAATTCTTAGGAAGGCCCATATTACTTAACTAACACATGAGTGGTTGTCAGAGTGTAGAAAATTGTACTGAAGGGTGCTCTTCATGTACAAATCCCTCAAAGGACACCACTCACTTGGCTTTTTTTGCGATACCGTCCCTGATGACGTGGTTGGCACACTACTCTTTATAATCAAATTTTTTACACTCCGCGCAGAACAGCAGCGGTACTGTATGAATTTTCTAAAACTGGGTTTTAATTTGTCAATATCGCGTAGGAACATACAATATAGAGAAGAGTTTAAAGAAGAAACATACACCCTAATTGGTGTTGAGAATATTAGAGCAAACATGTGGTTTACTTGTCAGGGTGCCTCAAGTAAAGAGATTGGTCCCTTACCATGCAGGGCCTGACTGGCATTTTACCACATCCAGCATTTGCCTGGGATGGAGGGAGTTGTTGGAGAGGGGGCTGTAGACTTTGATCTCCAGTTTTTTTATGGCTGAGGGCTGCTCCCTGAGCCTAATTACAACAGGCATAGTGCGGGTTTCAGAAGAGAAAGAGGGACTGAGCGGCAGAAAGTGAAACAAAGAGAGATCAGAGAGAGAGAGAAAGTGAAACAAAGAGAGATCACAGAGAGAGAAAACAAGAAGGAGAGGAGACAGAGAGTGGATGAATGAAATGTGAAAGGCAGAGATGGACAGGAGGGGGATGGACATTTTTGTCTGAGCTCATTTGACTCCCCGGCTGCCCCTGCTACCGCATGTTCCTACCCCACGCAATGAGCCAGCCAGTGTATTGAGGAGACAACGTTCTCAAGGAGAAATGAAATAAAAGTCCAAGAAAAAGAGACAAAGGAGAACACATATTTGCAGGTAAGGGAGAGAAAGGAATAGTAATATTAGAGAGTTTTGGAACGATAAATTAGCAACAACCACTTCGTCCTCACCCTAAACAAGAAGCACAACCTAACATGCCCTTAATAGAAATCTGGGCCTTGAGACTAGGAACGGTGATTGGCAAAGACTGAAGCGAGGGGGGCGGGGGGGGGGGGGGATTGAGGACGTTCTAAGCCAACTGTAGCCAATAATTGACGTCAAGATGCCCCAGGTTCACATGGAAGGTATCGGGTGATGAAATCTGTGGAACTTTCTTAACCCTGCTTTGCATTTTACCCTCTTTTCCCGACATAGGAACAACCTCACACTTAAACAGATGAACAATATTTCAACTAATGAAGGAATTTCCAAAATTGCAGGTTACTGATGCAAAAAGCTTCACCTCCTATTCTCTTGGAAGAAGGTTAGAACTTTGCTGATTTTGAAACTCCATTTTCAAGAGAATGAGCGAAGGTTAAATCACGTTTCCATGGCTGTACTTTTGAATATCAACTACAAGAATATTGTGGCACACTAATATGGTGGACAAAATATTGAGATGCAAAATGTAGAATGGTAACTGCACAGATGGAAGTATAGCTTTTCTATTCTCAATTCCACATCAATGTACCTTGCCGAGATATATGTTGTCAAGCTATATATGTGGAGTTAGGTATAGAAAATGTGTACATACTTATCTTGCGATATTCTGTCCCTCAATATTTGTTTACTATATTCGTGTTACATGAAACCCTGAAATTGATACTCAGGAGAAACACCTATTTCCATATGGTAGATTCTGACTTTTTTCAGTATTATTCGATAGAATCAATAGGGAAGAAATGAACCTCAGGTTAACAAATAAACTGAAAATCATAGCCCTATTTCAGCATCGGGCAAGGGTACAGATAATTGACTTCTACTGCGGAGGTCTTATTCACTGGATACCAAGTTTCCATATTCTCCTCTATCAGTACATCACTCAAGATGTCGAATAGAATGCCAAGTGTTTTTGTATCAGTAGTCCAGAAGAAAGACCTACACTGTCTTCTAGCAAATCCCTGGTACAGTGATTTAAAAAACAGACTGCCAGTGGAAAGAGAAATGGGTCTATTAGAATTGTTTTATCTACAGATCCTGAATAGTACAGTGGAATGTAGGTGCTTCATGCCACTTGCCTGTTCCATCGGATCCCCTCACTTGGGCACAGGGGGTGGGGCTGGCCAGGGGCACTTCCGTGAATTATTCTCTGTACTCTTGTAAAATGGCTTTGGAGAGGCTTGGAGTCAAATGGCAAATGTGGGATCAGTGTGTGAATTGTGGTAGGATGTTGTAATAGGAAAAACAATGTCTCCCTAGGGGGACCGATTGTCATACGCATGTGCGAACTGCCAGTGCTCGACAAAAAACAGATGTAAGATCTATTGATGCAGATGTTAGATGCCTGCTCAATGTGATACATTGTATTTAGACTCTATTAAAAGGACACTGCCAGCACTGTGCTTCATTATCGGAGGAAGAACGTGCACTTCTAAATTACTTTTGCGAACCTGGTTGTCAATGTTTCCTTTTGTCTGACCTCCACAGAAAAACACCTGCATATTCATTGCCATTATCTGGGTTAAGATTCATCTATCTTCCTACAGTTCCACTACAGTTATAATGTGGCCAGATTAGGGGCCTTATTTAGATCTTGATGGTCGCACCACCAAGCCGCATTGGCAGCGGATCTGAGAAGACCGCCAAGTCAATGGTCTTCCGCCTGCCTTATTTAGATGTATTGCAGCTGAGCCGAAGACTGCCACAATGGAGTGCTCTTCCTAGCCATCAGGCAGGTGGGTTCGCCGGCCGTATTTAGATGAGATGGTTGAACAGGCGGTGTGCTGAAAGTGGTCTTCTGATGGAGGGAGGACATTGCTGAACCCAATGGACATTGGACAATGCCAGTGGCCCTGGAGAGGTAAGTCATCCATACCCTCTACCCCAGCACATAGGCATCCCCCTGCATCACACACACTGCAACACACTACATACACACCATTATCCATTGCCATGACACCACAACACCTACACGCCGCAAACTCACATGCACATACATCCATCACACAACATACACACACTAGTGACACTGCACCCACACAGCCACAACAACCAACATACTCATCTACACAAACAAACAACTACAAACACCACAACAGTGACCACCACACAACATTCACCTGAATGTGGCACACAGCAACACAATACAGCAAACGCAACAACATTCACGCCATGGTACACATTCTGACACAACCACATCACCCATTACACCTCCCTCCACATCTCCCAGCCAATCGCATCACACACACACACATATACACTTTCTGGCCCACACAACTCGAAGCACAACATGACAGGTACATGTCCCCTTGCAATGTGCACACATCGACACAGTTGGCAAGTGTCATTGTACAGTCATTGTGGTGCCAACATTCATTTGGCAATGAATACTGATGCCATAATGACAGTTGTGTATGTGTTCGATATGTGTTGTATACCAGTTTGTCTCCACCCGTGTGTGGCCCGCCCGTGTCCCCAACATATGTATGTCACAGTAAGTTTTTAAAAATGACTGTAACATGTAAATGTCTGCAGTGTTCCTGTGCCCAGGTGCAGTGACCCCCACCTCCCCTCCTGTACACAGCCAATGCGGGTTGCTTACCTTCGTGTCCAGCGACAGGGGGTTGTGTTTTCTCCGGGGTCCTGTGGCAGCAGCCATGGAGGGTCCTGTCCAGTTGTGTCCAGCCAGAAATGGATGGAGAATTGGGAGAAATGGTGAGTTTTCACCCCCTTTTTCCCCCAATCCACCAGGTCAGAAGTGAAGGTCGGACAGCCACTTTTGCTTGGTGGTAAGGCACATCCAAATCTGCTCGGTGGTAAGTGTGTTGGAGTCCTGCTGTCAGCCACTCTTTACTATGGTGCTGTGACGGCGGATGGGATTCCTTGGTGGAGTCAGCGGGACTCAGGCGAGTTAAAGTCTATGGGACCGCCAACATCTAAATATGGCGGGGGACTGCCAAGAAGGCAGGTGGGTTTTCAGTTGAAAGACCGATGGCTGGACCGTTACCACCAACATCTAAATCAGGCCCTAAGTCCCTTTTTGCCTTTTCCTTACAACATTGCTGGGAGGTATATGTTGAAGATGTGGGTGGACATTTCAGTTTAACAGAAACGACAATTGTCTATCACAGTTATGTGGTTTAACACATATAGGGGGTCATTTTGATCTCGGTGGTCTTTTTTGAAGACCGCCGAGGGACCGCCGTGCAGAAGACCGCCATTGGTGGCGGTTTGCCGCTCGGCCTATTATGACCGTTGGCAGCTCTCCGTCCTTTTACGGACGGAGAGCCGCCAACAGCCATACTGGCGGGAGGCGGGGAAGTGGAGGTTGCTCCACCTCCACCGCCACCGCCACGCCAACAGAACACCGCCCAGCGAATCACATCATGTGATTCGCCTTGGCGGTGTTCTGTTGGCGGTGTGGTGTCGGCGGAGCTGCCCCCATGGCTCCCGTCCCCTCCTGGAGGATCGTCGGACCAGGTAAGTCGATCGTCCGTGAGGGGAGGGGGGTGTTGTGTGTTGCGTGGGTGCATGGGGTGTGCGTGTGTGTATGTAGAGGGGGTGTGTGAGTGCGTGTATGCCTGCGGGGGTGTTGTGTGTATGGGAATGAGTGCGTGTATGTCTGTGGGTATGTCTGTATGGATGTGTGCATGTATGTTTGAATGTGGGTGTGCGTGTATGACTGTGTGTGTGGATGTAGGCATGTATGTCGGCGTGTGTGCGTGTAAGTATGTAGGTGGTGCCTGCGTGCGTGTCGTGTGGGTATGGGTGAAGTGATGTTGGGGGTCGGGGTGGGGAGGGGGGCCCTGCCACCTTTGGGGGTAGCAGGGGTGGTGGGGGGGTAGGGGAGGGAGCGGGGGTGGGGGTTGGGGGAGACCCCTATCAGTGCCAGGGAAGGAATCCTGCTGTTACATTGTCATGCATTATGCATAAACTATGTTGACAACACTTTGGTTGTCACTTTCCCTCTGTACAATTGACACCCCTCTTGCATAGGAAATGCCTGCATACTCTCATTGTTTTGCATGAAAATAGACCCTTTTTAGCAACGAATGTACAAGCTTGAAGTGTTGAGCTGTCTCTGGTCTGGAGATTCTATTTTTTTTTGCAGGTGACTCCAGATACTATGTTAATTTCCTCTTGCCTCATATCTTTGGATGTCCATGAGGCAGTCTTTGTGTCTGACATTTATGTACCTCTCTGAATCATTGATTGCTTTACTGGTTATCTTATTACGGTATATATGACTTTTAGTTCACCCATGGATTGAATGTGTTCATTTTGTGCACATAATTGGCTGTGTATGTTGTCTCAAAGGACTTTTTGAAAAGCTCTCTGCTTTTTGTCAGGATGGTAGAGAATATTCACACCAGGTCATATGATCTGCTAGAATATGCACTGGATCTTTGGTGAAGTCTGGCATCTGGGTTATCTACCTGTCTGATCCTGACTCTGGTAACCTTCATGTTTGTAGTCACTGTTTGTGAAACTGGTCACACTGCTGTCGGCTTTGATATTTGTGGTATTGTGCTGGTGCAACCGTGTGGGCTTTGTAGTGGCAAGTCTTCTTTACACTTTTTGTGGACGTCCCTCAAGACATCCTTGGAGTATAGTGCTTGGAATGTGTGGTGATTTTCATCTAGTTGAATCAGTATTTCAGCATCTTTCTAGGTCAGCCCTTGTTATCAGTAAATCTAGAATCATTGGTGACATTGTCTCTATCTTTACTGAGCTGGTATAGGCACAGAACCAGATGTCATGCACGAGGGAATGCAGTTGGGCTACAGGTATGGGATCTCTGTGCGTGACTGCAGATAAAAATAGGAATTTGATTCTCTGGGTATAGTTGTTTAAATGCGTTGTGTCATACATGTCAATTGATTTTCCTTTATTCACATATTTCTTTATTATGATGGTCGAACATTTTGCCTTTCTTTTTTCCATTTGACAAAGTATAATACTCTACTCTACATTTCTTTTATCCATGCGTGGTGGATCTTTCAGCCAAGTGTGTTTCCCTTGTTAAATAAATTGTAATACCTTTCTGAAAGCTTGTTACCACACTAACCTGAATTATGGTACCATTTTATAATTTTAACGAGCTATGCGCTAATTACTTTCCTCATAGAAAATCTTCTTGAGAAATACTTCAGAGAAGGACTTTTCTTTCCATAAACTGGGAGTACGGCTGACATCTTAAGTTAAATCTGGTGTGGTAAAGTTCCTACTTTAGCTGTGTGGAAATTAGACGTGAGGCATGCTCTTATGTAAAAAAGTAGAAGATATCAGTTCAATCTTTTGCCGATGACAGTTTTTAAATTACCGCAGCAGCCACAGCACACATTCAGTTTCACAGACCTTCCAATACTTTTTTACAGGTCTCAAGTGAGTGAAAATTATGCGATCAGTATCAAGAGCAGGGCAAACAGAAATTACTTGTGATGTGCATACCTCAATAACCAATATTACATTTGTGTACACAAAATACAAATGGGCCTAGTTTAGGACTCCATAGCATATTTCATATTGATGACTTCAATTCAAAAGATGTTCACTTCCTCATATGCACCACAGTAGATGTCTGTTTGTTGGCTCTTCCTGTAGTTGCAGTACAAGCTTCAGCAATCACTTTTTTCAGGTCTTGCCGGAGACAGAGCATGAGATGTTGCATGCAAGATCATTTGTTACTTTAAAAAAAAACTAAAAAAGGACTTAGAGCTGGCCAATTACTTACCATTTGTTGGCTTCATTGTCGCTCTTATTTGCTGGCTCCTGATTGGTCAGCCCATACCAGTTTCACTTTCTCTTGTGTATTTGCCCCTTACCAGGGACATGGAGGAGGTACTGATTAATGTCTTTATTAGTGTGCTCCTGGTGCTCGCGATCGCATTGAGGTACGTTTTTTCTTTCGTGTTGCTTCACCTATCATCGTTGTTTGCCCATTGTTGTTAGTGTGGGACACAAGACCCTTGTAAACTTTTCTGTACAAACCTCCAGTCAGTGCCATGGACTCGCATGTCTGCCTGCCGAGCCTTTGCTTGACTCGAAGTACACTGCTGAACCTCCACCCTATCCGAAAAAGGCCATAATTTACACGGGTAGGTGCATGTGAAATTACACTTGTTGGACATTATTAGACTCGCAGAGTTGAGAATAATTTCACCACGTGCTTGAAAGCAAATCTGTATAGCGCAGTTTACAGAGTAGCTTTCTGGCATGCACTTAGGGTTTAGTTATTTGCCCGTCTCGCCCTTGAATAGCATATTGTTATATTGATAATTCTCAAAAGGGATGCACGCCTTCCTGGATTTACTGGCAGACATGAGGGACCTGTGTGCCAACCAGTTCAGTGTTGGAGACTGCGGGGTTTCCCAGAGTACTAGGCGGGGCACCATGTGTATAGTCCCATTCCCAGAATGTACTGATTTATTAAATGAAGAAGTAATGTCCTGTCCTCAGGGAGTAATCTAATCACAGTGGACTTGAATAAAGGAGGTTTCAGTTCAGTGTAGTTGTTCGAAGCTGTAGAAACTTTACTTCAACATTCTAAACAAGTCCTGAATGCACGTGGCAACGGGCTGGCTTTTGTTGCTCTTAGCGTTCTGGGCTTTGTAGTCTTGTCTTTATTCAGGTGCGGCCCATCCTTTAGGGCAGAGGGGCCATGCCCCCCCACCTTTTGCTCCCCTCATGAAGAGTGTCTGTCAGGTTGAGCAAAGGTCAGGACTGACAGACACTATTCATGTTCGGGTCAGGCAGCCAGGAGAAGACATGCGCGATTCGATTTGCGCAGACTCCTGGCTGCCTGAGCTGAACTTTGCTGGGCTGAAGAGGTCACAACTCCTATGGGCGTGGCCTCCTCGACTCAGCTAAGGTGCATCGAGGCCCTCCCCTGGGTGAAAAGGAAAGCGTCACCCTTTGGCTTTGACCTGGGTGCTTCAGGTTTAAGCCCTGAAGCGCACAGGGCGAGTGTCAATCAGTGACACCTCATCACAGAGCGGGGTGGGGTCAGCAGTCTCACTGACCCCATCCCACTCTGTGACAAAGCTGGGACTGCTGCGGACCTCTGAGGCTGAAGGTAAGTGTGTGTGTGATCTTTTTAAATGAATGTTTGGTGCGTGTGTGTATGTTTGAATGTTGATGTGTGTTGTTAATAGATGTGCGTGTGTGCGTGCATGTGAAAGTGTGAGTGTGCTTCCCGCCCACCCCCCTCCCTCCTAAAACTGTCGGCCGCCACTGTCTTTATTGCCTTTGAATTATCGTACATGGAAGCAGCAAACAGTGGGACTGGAAGGAATTGCTCCCGCCTCCTGACATGCAGTCATGTGGCACCCCTATTTAGGTCGCAGTCTACTAGACAGAGCAACTGTCTGGCTTGCTAAAGACATCTTGGGGACAATTAGAAAGTTGACCTAGGAATGTATTCTGCCAGTTGCTTGTCATTGGCTTTGTCGCTAATAACTCTCATTTTCTTGCTTTCCGTTTGCTGGCTTTATTTGTTTTAGGCGGTCTAGCTTAAGTTCGTACTTTCCCCTGCCAAAACCTCAATTACAGTACCCTACAGAGTCCTCCCTTTCTGTAAACAGGCCTGTAAATATTTTTCTTATCTCATCGCATTATCTGTGCATTCAAAGACAGAGGTCAAATGTCAGGTGCTGTCTCAACAGTGTGCTTGTTTACTTTTCTTTCTGTGACTTCAGAATGAGGGGATTTATGTAACAATCCTGCTGGATGGGGATAGGAAAGAGTCTTTTTCTAGAACACAACAACATTCAAATGACCTGGGTAAGTATTTCAGAACATATTAGAATAAGAAACACAAATGCAGCACATTTGTTGTTATTTCTCAAGTGTGTTTGGAAACAAATTCTTTAATATGATCAAACAACTCATTAGACTATGTGATGCAATTTCCATATATTCTGTCTGTGCACTGTATAGTTTTATCAGTAAAACTGTATGTCTGTGTAAATGTAATGGTTATTTCAGTTGAAAATGTCTTGTCTGTAATGGCAGTATGCTACCAAACCATGAATACTCCACTCTGTACCATTGCACTTTACACCACTCAACACCACTGCGCTCTGCACTACTAGACTCTACACCACTGCATTCTAAGCCACTTCACAGCAGACCTCTCTACTCTACCCTGTGCCACCCTACTCAATGCCAGTGCACTCTTCGCCACTCTACACCACTGCACTCTTCACCACTGCACTCTACACCACTGCAGTCTCAGCCACACCAGTCTGCTCTGCACAACTGCACTTCACGCCACTCAGCAACACTGCACTCTACAGCACTACACTCTATGTCAATACACCCTACACCAATGCAATTTACTCTGTAACACTCTACTCTATTTCTTTTTATTGTGTTTTACAAAGCGCAAACATGACCATCATGGTATCAGAGAGTTGTACAAAAACAGAGCTGGTTAGGGTTACTATAAAATGCACCACACATGTTATTTCAAATCCGCTGTACATAGAGTTCAAGGAGCTAGGTCAAAACAATAGGATACAATATAAAATAGAGTGAATGACAGTTTCAAAATAGTTCTCTTTTTACACATGTTTCTCTAGAAGTATGGGTTTGACTTCCTTCTTGAAAAGCCAGGGTGAGGTAATTGCTATCGTTGAGGGTAGTAGCGAGTTTCATATTTTTGAGGCAGATCCTGCAAAAGTGTGGCTGTTTGTTTTCCTTTAACAATTTCTGTCCGGTTCTTGTATGAGGGATTTAGCACTTCTAGAATCCCTTCTGCCTCCTGATAGTTTGATCCTATTTGCCATGTATACGGGACCAGCATTGTGTAGAGCTTTGTGAGTTATGCACGCTACTTTCAGATGGATCCTAGCTTCAACTGGGAGCCAGTTAAGTGACTTGAGTGATAGGGAAATGTGATCATAGCGATGTGTGCCTGTTGAAAGTCTTGCTGTTGCATTTAAAGTTGCTTTCACTGGGGCTAGGCTTGCTTTAGGTAGACCTATGAGAGTTGCATTCCCATAATCTAGTCTTGAGAGCACTAGAGATTGAACCACCAGTTTGAGGTCATCGGGAGGTATGAATGGTTTTTGTTTTCTTAAAAGGTGCAGATATAGGTTAGCACTTTTGGTTGCAGCATGTATGTGAGCTCACATGTTTAGATTTGAGTCTAGTGTTATGCGTAGTGATTTTACTGATTCACTGATGCTTGACGTGCAGTTTAGCGATTGCAGGCAAAGTGACTATATTTGCAGTTGTGGGGATCTAAGGGGTGGGGAGAAAATAATTAATTCGGTTTTCATCAGATTCAGTCCTAGATGGTGGTGTATCCGCCAGTCTGGTGTTTTCCCCAGGAAGTTATCTAGTTTCCAGATATTCTCTTGAGTTGAGAGTTTGATGTAGAGCTGACTATCATCAGCATGGTATGAGATTTGTGATTGTTTAAGGATTCTGGTGAGTGGATATATGTATAGATTGAAGAGTGTTGGTGAAATTGTAGATCTTTGAGGAACACCCATGTCGATATCTGCAACATCATATATGGTGGTGTTGCTTTTGAATCTTTGTTGTCGGTTCTGCAAGAAGGAGATGAACCAGTTAAGGACGGCTCCTGATAGGGCCATTCTGAATTCAAGAGTTTCTCTGAGGCATTTGTGGCAGACCATGTCGAACACTGCCGATAAATCTAGAAGTATTAGCAGACAGGATCCATTTTGGTCTAGAGATGTTTGTAGATTATCAAGGATGTTTATAATGGCGATCTTGGTATTGTGTTTAGGCCTGAAGCCAGATTAGTGTTTGTCTAGTAGGTCAAAATTCTTGATGTGTTCGCAATGCTGATCATGGGTGCATTTTTCTACCAATTTAGCCAGGAAAGGCAGAGGGGATACTGGTCAGACGTTGTTTAAGTCTTTCTGGTCAGTGCCTGTTTTTTTTTAAGTAGGGGAGATACTTGGCCCATCTTCAAGCATTCTGGGAGGGATCCTTTTTGAAGAGATGCGTTCACAATTTTCGTTCATAACAGGGTAATGGATTAGTGGGTCTCTTTCAGTAGGTGGGTGGGAATGGGACTGTCGAAATGTGTGGTTAGTTTCATTGACTGGATGGTTTCCTGGATCTCCCCCTAAGACAGATATCTGAAACTGTTCTAAAAGGCTCTGTTTTTTCTTTGGACAGTAAGGGAGTGTTGATCAGTATTCTTGTTGTGTGCTGTGAGTGTGGGGTTGGTGTGTTGACTAAGTTGGGTATTAGCTTGGTTGAGCAGAATAAACACATTTCTTGTATATATCTGAATTATGACCAGAGGCGCTGGAAGTAGGGGTCAGTGGAGTGCTTCAGCATCCCCAAAATAACCATGCTAGAGCTTAGAAGGTGAATGAGCAACAAAGATGCCTTTAAAAATGATGTTTATCTTGTCACATTTGCAGCGTGTTCAAAGACAGAGGTCCAGTGCCAGGCTTTCTTCTAACAATTTCCTGCTTATTCATTTAACATGGAGATTGGTGTTTACTTTTCTTTCTCTGACTGTTAATTGAGAGGATTTGGTGAAGTGAACTATGTGACAATATAGCTGGCATGCATCATGGAGTACGAAAGGAAAGGTTGTGGGATATCTATTTTTTCTAACACACAACAAAATTTAAATACCGGAAAATGAACTGTACAAATATTTCAAACTATATCACCAGCTAGGAAAACCACAAATGAAGCACTAATCCTGAAATGTGATGGAAACAAAGATTCTAATGCAATAAAGACACCTTACTTGGTGATGCACAAATGATAAATATTTGCAGAAACCCCCGACATAATTTGTGCCATATATAGTTTCATCAGTTAAACTGCATCTCTGTACGATTTTAGTGGCAATTTCAAAAGAAAAAGTGCCATTGGTAAATGAAAGTGCACTAACACACCGTGCTTCAGTAATATAGTTATTATAGTTATGACAGTGTGCTCCAAAATGCACCACCTGTTACATACCACACCCTTATCACTCTCCTGCTGAATGGCATTTCTCATTTGTTACACTGGTTATTTGTGTGATGCTTGCATTGTTCACTGTTCCTATGACTTGAGTGATGAAGCATTGATGGTAGAACTAACACTCTGAAAATTGTTCCTGCACCACTGACTATGATATTGGGTTACACTGGGTTACTTATTTTTCTCCATAAATGCACTTTCCAAAACATTCTATAAGCATAAAAATAAATGTTTAGATGAATGCTATGGATTTTTGTCTCATTATCAAGATGTTCTGTGTATCGCAGTGATATAGCTCCCATGCTAGGAACTATAGCTTACATAGAATTAACACAGATTTACGATTACATGGGTGTCCATCTCCAAGGCCTATAGCAAATCACGGTCACCACACCCAGTCCTGGTCTCATGCCCTTATGCTGAAAAGATTGTTGCCACTGATTTCATCTGAAACAACATATGGTACGGTTCATGAGTTTAAAGGTCTATACGGAGAAGAGGTGGCATGTGTCTCATAAAATGCATTGGTATTCTGTATGGGCCATGATCTAATAATCGGATTGGAGGCTGAATGTGGCACCCTATCAGGTGCCACATTCAGCCTCCAATCCGATTATTAGATCATGGCCCATACAGAATACCAAGCGTCAACGTGGGATTGCAGGTGAAAGCCGACATACTACTAGACATGGCACCTAGCTTAATAAAGGGTGAATGTTATACAAAAACGGTCGGATCCCTCCTGGAAAATGGATGGTTTTATTTCTGAATGAGGTAAAGCGAACATATTGATATTACAAACATAGGCCTTTCATGAAAGGAGAACGTAAGGCTTCAAGTCTTGCAAGAAGCAATGTGAGGGCCTTTGTGCTGAATGAAGTTTGTCAGTCACCACAGCCTGATGTGGCCTTTAAACATGAAGCAATTGTCAAGATTAGACAGTACCTCTCCGCACCATAAAGCATAATTGTACACATTCCCCTCCTTCCATATATGTGGAAAGCAGTTTCTGGGATTATCCATAAAAATCATCTGGCTTCTCAAAAATTCGGCTAACGTCTAATTAGTGATGCAACTAGGCCGGGCACAGGCAGGCAAAGCATGGATGCTCATTGGACTTCAGTGGCCTACCAAGGGTAACCAAATAAAACATCCTTTCTTATTTTTAGTGGTCAAAAGACAGTCGTACTTGGAGAATAGTGAACGTCCAATTCCATGGGGCCGTGGCATCCTCTGTGCAATTGGTAGCTACGCCCTAGGACAGTTGGGCCAAACTGGATACTAAACAGGAGTTGCTGACCAAGTGCCTTCTTCTGTAATGGTAACTATCAGAAGAGAACTTGGCAGTAACCCCAAGGTAGCCTGCTCAATTCTTCAATCCTACATCTTCTCTCCTGCAACCGCACAGCAGCAGAAGTTTCAGGTTGTCCAATGTCAGGTTAGGAGTTAACCCACTCTTGTATTATTTTTATTTTACGTGCACGTGGGCTGGTGCATTGACAGTGGAGAAAATATCCAAGTACCAGAATGCAAATGAAAAACATACCTCAGTGAAATATTCACATGTGATATGGCCCACCTGTGAGATTGTTGAGGTAGCAGTGAATGACCACAAGAGGAGACAGCTTCTGCAGCCATCATGCACTAGCAGATCCCCTACATTCCCACTCTAGCATCTTCCCCAGCCTGGTATCCTCTGAATAACTAGGCCCCACGTGGAACTGTAAATCACACATCTTTATTCCTCTGCATGTAGCTGTGAACTCTAACATTCGAAATTAAGCTTTCATTCTATTCTATTCTAAGGATCAAATCACACTGATACAGAGCCCTTGGGGAGCCAGAAAGGTTCTATTCTAAATAATGCAATCTCCCCCTCTGTCAAAGGAAAAGTTTTAAATTTATAGAAAATCACGAGACAGACTCAAATAGCTACAAGTACAGAAACATGTACAACTATAATTCTTCAATTAATCTTCTTGGCGCTTTGATTTGTCAACCCAATCTGGTTACTGGAAGCTGTAAATGGGCGTCTTCAATATTGGAGATTGCCAATGATGGTAAGGAATCAGCAATAGTCACTGCATTTCTAGCATCAGTCTTTCTTTCACCATCTTGGTTTGGAGACCGATGAAACATAGGCCTGAAGTGAGAAGAGCCTCTGGTAAGGGATGTCCCAGGTCATTGAGCAGACACATGTGTCCTTTGGTAGACACTACTTGAAAAGGTTCAGCATCATAACTCATAGGGAGCATCATACTTTCTTTTCTGCAACTGTCACGCGATCACCAAGTCTCATTTTTTGGAATGAGAGGTCTTTTGCATGTCGCCTCTTGTCTGCACACACTTTAATTTTCTGTTTTTGAACCAAGTCCCTTGTACAAATCAGGTTTTCATTACTATCACTTTCTGTGGTCCATTGAGGTAACTTGGTTGCCATTGCTCAGCCAAACATCAAAGTAGCAGGACTTTTCACCTGTGGTCAAGCTTGTAGAGTACAGTACTGTTTTTAGACTTGTAGCATAGAGTCCAGTACTGTTTTTAGGCTGAGCTTTCTTTTGCCTAGTTACAAAACACTCAACAAGTCCATTGGCCTTTGGCCACAAGGGTGTGATCTTTTGATGCTCTATGTTCAGATGCTTCAGAAACTCTTCACATTCTTTGCTGTTGAAAGGGTGGACCATTGTCAGGCTTCACAATGGCTGGTCAGTCCCATGTTGCAAAGATGCTATCAAGTTTTTTGAGTACTTGCTGCTTTGTCGTGGATGAAAGATTTTCGACTAAAGGAAAATGTGAATATTCAACTACAATCACCATTACATGATGTCCATTGTCAAGTGGACCAAATAACTTGATGGCTATTCTCTCCCAGGCATGTTTAGGGAGTTCTGACATGTTCAGAGTATGCTGAGTAACTGTGGTTGACAGGCAGTTGCATATGTGACAGGCTTTGAGTTCCTTTTCAACTCTTTCATCTTTGTATGGAAAACAAACTTGGTCTTGGAATCAGGATCCTTGACCCTCGCAGTATACCTCCTTCTTGAGCTATGGACAATTCATCTGTAACATTCTTGTACTCTTGATGTTCACCATCATTACTGTTAAGTCAAACTTTTTTGTTCCACGACTGATGTTTAAATATGTATTTTAACTTTATCAGGTCACTTTTATAACTCGTAGCAGTGACAATCTGGGCTAACAATACAGTGGCCAGTGTACTTGACAATTAAATTGATGTAGATCTCAGCTGTTTTGGATGGAGTACTGTGACCTTGAATAGGCACTCTTGAAAAATAGTCAGCAGGATTTTGATCCTTTTTTATATTGATGCACATTTGTATAATTGTACTCTTGCAATCGTAGTTCCCATCATTCAGTTCGAGGAAGCATCTAGTATTTGGATTGCCAAAGATGGTCAGCAAAGATTGTTGATCCGTCACCAGGGTAAAAGGCTTTCTATACTGGAATACATGGAAATGTTCACAAGCCCATACTACAGTCAGACTCTTCTTTTGAGGCTGTGAGTAAGCATATTCTGTTTGAGACAAACGTCTACTAGCTAGGGCCACAATATGTCTTCTTGATTTTTGGAATCCACTATGATCTGCAAGTATAGCACCTAACCCAACAGGGCTAGCGTCAACTACAATCTTGCTGTGTAGCCTTAGATTGAAGTACGCCATTTCTGTTGGATTTTCGATGGCATGTTTGATGCTCTTGAAACTCTTTTCACATTCTCGTGGCCATTTAGGAGAAATATTTTTCTTTGTTAACTCTTGTGATGGAGCAGTGACAGTGGCAAAGACCTTTATGTACTGTGAACAGTAGCTACCCATTCCAATAAAAGAACGTACCATTGAAACATCTTGTGGGTGTTCAGCATTTGTCAAGGCTTGGACTTTTGCAGGACCAGGCGGCATTCTCCATCAGAAAATATATTGCCAAATAATTTTTGTTTTGACTTATTGAAGTCACACTTGTCTGCCTTTAACATCAAGCCTGCATCATTGAGTAATTGACATACTTGAGTGAGGGCTCTATCGTGCTCCTTCTGTGTAGTTTAAAAACTAGTATGTCATCGCTATAGTCAAATGCCTTTGCAACAGGCTGTATGATGCGTCATATGACATCTTGGAAAAGTTCTGCAACCGATGACACACCATAACAAAGCCTCTTGTATCTAAACAAACCAACATGTGTAACAAAGGTTGTAATATATCTGCAGCTTTCTTCTATGATAACCTTCATGGGGGCCCATTTTTAACAGAGACTTTAATGCAGCAGCGGTCTGCCCAATTCCACCTGTCTGGGGTGGCTCTGTTATAGTGCCCATCTTTAAAAAGGGCAATAAATCTTGCCTAAAAAATTATAGGCCAATTTCTTTACTGGACTCATCAGTGAAGGTTATGAGCCGGGTTCTACTAAAGAGATTGGAGGAGTGGGCTGAAGAGCATTCTGTTCTTTCGCTAGTACAGTGTGGGTTTAGGAAGAGTTTGGAGACTGTAGAGCAATGTGTTAACCTTGGCCTTCTAATTGGGAAATATACTAGAGCTAAGTGTGGTTCCCTCTATTTGTGTTTTGCGGACTTGAGTAATGTCCTTCATTTAGTAGACCATTCACTTCTTTGGTCTTTGTTACTCTCACTGGGTGCCGAGGGTAATTATATGTTTCTTAGCTCCCCTGTATGAGAAACTATAATGTAAAGTCAGTTTTGAGATGCAGGGTGAATGCACATCACGTTTTAGAGTGAGAAGGGTCATCAGGCAGGGCTGTGTGCTTGCCCCACTACTCTTCATGCTCTTTATCATCGGTGTAAATAGTTTTTTACAATCTGTGCAGGCTGATGCCCCCTGTGTCTCAGGCAGACCTATTCCGATGCTATTATATGCAGACAATGCTGTTTTGCTTTCTAGGACCCCGGTTGGCCTCCCGAAATTGATGAGTACCTTTGGGGACTATGGGGGTCATTCCGACCCCGGCGGGAACCGGTAAAAGACCGTACCGCGGTCAAATGACCGCGGCGGTCATTCTGACTTTCCCGCTGGGCCGGCGGGCGACCGCCAGAAGGCCACCCGCCGGCCCAGCGGGAAAGCCCCTTCAACAATGAAGCCGGCTCCGAATGGAGCCGGCGGAGTTGAAGGGGTGCGACGGGTGCAGTGGCCCCCCTTTGCAATTTTCAGTGTCTGCACAGCAGACACTGAAAATCTTTATGGGGCCCTGTTAGGGGGCCCCTGCACTGCCCATGCCAGTGGCATGGGCAGTGCAGGGGCCCCCAGGGGCCCCATGACACCCGTTCCCGCCATCCTGTTCCTGGCGGTAAGAACCGCGAGGAACAGGATGGCGGGAAGGGGGTCGGAATCCCCATGGCGGTGCTGCTTGCAGTGCCGCCATGGAGGATTCCTTTGGCCAGGGGAAAACCGGCGGGAAACCGCTGGTTTCCCTTTTCTGACCGCGGCTTTACCGCTGCGGTCAGAATTGGCCAGGAAGCACCGCCAGCCTGTTGGCGGTACTTCTGCGGTCGTTGGCCCTGGCGGTCGATGACCGCCAGGGTCAGAATGACCCCCTATATGTCCTCCAAGCGACTAGTGATTAATAAGGCAACAACATTTACTATTGTCTGTGGGCCCAAACACATTAAATTGAGAATATTTCATATTGATAATATTCCAATTATGAGGGTCCATTCCTTCTGCTATCTAAGGGTTATATTCTCTGGTAATGGTTCTTGGGCACAGCAGGTTTCTGCTGCTAGATTGAAAATGATTAATAATATATCTGAGATTATCAGGTTTGCGCACAAAATAGGTAGTTAGCCAGTCAAAACAAGAGTGGAAATATATAAGGTACGAGGGGTAGCTGCAGGTACTCATGAAGCCGGTCTCAAAGACTGGTTTCACTAAATCAGTGATCTTGGAATGTCTTTCCCTCGATAGGGGCCATCGCATACCATGGCTGGCATATATTAGTTCTGTTTTTGACACTTTGTATAGTACCCAAGTGTGGTCTAACCCCTTACAGACACTGACTCTTACAAAGAAGGGTACTAGGGAGTTGTTTTACGTATCAAGTGAGGACGTTTGTATGGGCACACAAATGACAAAATCTTTGGTTTCCTATTATCTATCCCTCCTGGCAGAGGTGGGTTGTAAGAGATATTTGTTGTGTGTAACTAATGTACAACATAGATTTGTTTTAACAAGATTGTGTCTGCATATAGTGCATTATCTGACGGCCTTTCTATACAGAAAGTGTCTTCCACCTGACCTGACTCTGTGCCCATGTGATGGTGTGAATAGACAGAGCACTCTGCACTTTATGCTATTTTGCAAATTTTATATGTCATTTAGATGATATTATCTTAAACCTATTCTGGTTGCTCAGAATATCAGGTGCTATAAAGCAGCCTTGGGTTATTTGACTGTACCAAATGACCCATCTGTATGTTACAATGTTGCACTTTATATATTGAAGGCAATTAGTGTGAGGAGTAGTGTATTATAGTAGCTTGTGTTTTATGAATTTGTAAATTATTTTTTAATATTTTATCTGGATTGCATTTTATCTTTTTTCATCAGGTTGATTGTTTTTATGTGCTTTTATTGCTATTTTTAATATGCTGAATAAAGTTTTTGAACCGATAACCTTTATTCAAATCAAGTCAAAAGAAGATTTTGCCACCGTTCAATTGTGTGATCATGTCAGCAATGGCTGATCCTTGATGCCGCTCCCATTCAATCGCTTTGTTTGCCTGAAGCATGTCAATGCTTATGTGCACAGCTCCTTCACTGTGCTTTTTCGGGACTACTATTATGGCAGAAGCCCATGGCGTTGGACCAGTAGAACATTCAATAATGTCATGCTTCACTAATGATCCAAGTTCTTTTTTAACGGCCTCTTGTAAATGAAAAGCAACTTGTCTATGTCTCTGAGTATTAAGAAAGACATCCTCATTAATATGCAGGTTTACTTTCATAATCTTTAACTTATCTAAACCATGACACAATGAAGGGAATCAACTTACTATTCGTGATGAGTATTCATGTTGTAATTCACTGAAATCAGTCCCATACCAGCAGCTGTGTTGAAATCGAGCAAAAAGGCACTTGCTGCTGTACCTTGAAGCACATGGATCAGTGCTTGACCTTTGTTTTACTCTGTTTCACTATTGCTATAAACGAACCTCAACCCTTCATTGGCGTCGATGCAGCCCAAGTGTACACTTAGGTCTTTGATGGTGGAAGCTGTGGTAACGGAGATAGTTAATTGTTCTTGTCTTCAGGCATTATATTTATTGATGTACCACTATCAATAATGCAAGGTATTGAGCATCTAATTATTTTCAATGTAATTTTTGGAGAGTGTTGTATGATTTTGTTACTTTGACTTGTCGTCTTTTCTTTGTCTGACTTTTCTCCTCACAGATGACCATTCCGACATGTGCACATTTTGCTGAGGTAAGCATTGACATGGCGCAATCACTTTCTTCACTTTCACTTATTATTAGGCTGAAGAACTGTTTGACGATGATTTAGATGTCGATAGACTTTGTTTAGTATCTATTTGCCTCAACTGATCTCGCCGCTTGGCCCTGTGGACGTGCGTCGAACGTTTTTTGGAATGTTCTGGCAGCCGTTTCGTCTTCGCGCCGTGACACACTTATTTTTACTTTGCTCTGCACTTCATCACAAAATGGTTCTCTTTACGACAGCCTTTGCATAGCTGACCAGTGGGGGAACACTTTCCTTTGTGTGGAAAATGCAAATCCACACCTGAAGCCCAGCTTCTTTTTGCGGGTAGACATCACTTTATGTCCTTCAGTCTTTTGCTTCAAAATAATTTTCACACTCATGACTGACTTGCTTTGGGCACTTGTTAGCAGCTTGTTTCTCAGCAAGTTCCTCAGCTCTGGCAGCCATCAGCACTTGCTCCAGACTAAGGGTTTCTCTCAGCATCTGTCGTCTGAATGAATCAGACAAGCATCCATAGATCACTCTAAGCCGCATGGCTTCTTCATCATTAAATTAATTGAACTTACAGTGTTTGATGAGTGTGTCGAGTCTTTCCACAAATGAATCAATTGTTTCGCCAACTCTGTGACATTTTTGACTGAAAACATGTCGTTAATAGTCAACATGTGGTACTGGATTATGCATGAGATTCATAGCATTCTCACTCTGACGGTATGTGACTTCCTTGTCAGTTCTTGGCATTCTGTTTATGACTCTTTCACACCATCACCAGGAAGATATTTGATATTCTTCCTGTTATGCTTTTTCATGTGCATCTATGACATTTTCAAATGTGTATTCCATGTAGGCCATCTATCACCAATATTTTGATTTTTGGCAGTGTCAAATGGGTGGTGGTGGTTTGAAGAAGGCAGCAGCATTGTAGTCCAGTGTGGAAATTACTGCTGTTGAGAGTAGCATGCTCCCTGATGTTCTTGAATGATTATGTTTGTGTACATCCTGTTTAAAGACTTTTGGCGCGTGAGTCTCAGGATTGACTTTAATGCCAATGGGTATGGTATGTTCTTTCTTAGTTGCCATTTTCAAAGATCCAACTGCTACCTTCAATATTTGGTCTTGAAAGGCCTATGAAGTTGTTCTGAGCCCCACTTGGCAGCTTGATGAACAACTGCTTTGGGTACGGACAGCTCTATAAACACAACCCGGAGCATCTCTCATTGAGCCACTTCGGTGACTGCTGTGGCACGATGACTCTCTTTAGTGGGCTCTGTAAGTTATCTATTTTTTTCTTTTTTTTTTTCTTTTTACACTTCAATTTGTATTTTCTTATACCTGGTTGATCACTGCTTGCAGCTCTATTTGGTTTCTGATAATTATCTTTAACTGTGTTTTGTATGCGTGGTTGCATCTGCCTTAAGCGTTAACACTACATACACTGTTTAACTTTATTTTGTGTGTGGCAACTCAGTACCTTTTTGTAGGATCTTGGTCTTACTTTATTGACTAATGATCCATAGACTTATCAGTGAAGCCCTTTTTCCATTCACATGCTTCACACCGCCTGGAGTAGAGCTTTGACTCCACATACGCCAACCGCCAAATAAGCACTTTGACGAAGGCACATATGGCATGCACAAGCAGATTGCTTGGACCAATGCAAACTCTCCAGGAGAGCACTTTCTTCTTTGGGTTACTTATCCCCTATCTTGTCACCAGTTGTAGCATCTTCCCCAGCCTGGTACCCGCTGAATAACTAGGTTCACACATAGAGCTATAAATCACACATCTTTAAGCCTCTGCATGTAGCTGTGAACTCCAACATTTTAAACCAAGCTTTCCTTTTTTGTGTAATTTGTATTGAAGAGACAAGAAATATATACGTATATTATGCAGAGTATACTTCAAAATACAACCGTGAGCAACAACCAGCACAGGGCATAAACAGGGTCCTTCAACATTTGGGTAGTCTGGAAGGGGGAAGAGGGGAGAGAAGACGGAAGAGGGGGAAAGGAGGGGAGAGAGAGAGGGGCGGGTAACAGAAACGACTGAATAATGGCCTCAGTATAAAGGGGAGGGAGAAGGTGAAAAGATGATGGGCTAGGGATAGAGCCACCTCAGTAAGGGGGAGGGGGAAGAGTATGAAGATGCCAGAGCAGTGTATAGATTCAGGAGAATGTAGAGGTAGAATGTTGTGTAGAAAGGATTGCAGCCTGTTTAGCAAGGACTAGTGCCCACTCTGATCAGCACAAGGGCAACAGCACTAGTAGCCAGTAAGGGGAGGGTGAAAGGGAAGCGCAAGTCACCATACAGTACTTGGAAACCTCTATGACGGCGGCCCTTCCACATATCTCAATGTTTCTCCAGGATCTCTGTGGGGTGGATAAGTATGTAGGAAAAGAAAAGACGAGTGGACGAAATCGAGGAGGTAGGAGAGAGCAGCCAGGGGTATAGCGGATAAGTGGGAGTGCAAGCTCTAGAGAAACGATGAAGGAGGAGGGATGTGAGATGCAGGGGTAGGGGAGGGAAAGGT
Source organism: Pleurodeles waltl (assembly GCF_031143425.1). Classification (NCBI taxonomy): domain Eukaryota; kingdom Metazoa; phylum Chordata; class Amphibia; order Caudata; family Salamandridae; genus Pleurodeles; species Pleurodeles waltl. Next base: position 744,858,712 of record NC_090444.1, on the reverse strand, counting down.
AGTGAGAAAGTGGGAAGGGAGATCAGATAGGAGAGCATAAGAGCCTAAGGGTTTGAGTGCACCCAGCACCCCCATCCAGGGGGGTGGGCGGGGGGTGAAAAACAGCCCGGTATGGAAAGCATCAGTCTAAAGTAGAGGGAAGAGAGGCATGGGTGTGTAGATTTGTTCCCCAAGAGTACCAGTGCTGTGTCTGTGGCTTTGCCACGGGCAGGTCATACCATATTCATGAATGTGTTGCAAATAGGGAGATCATCTCGGACTACGATGCTTCGGGGAGGAATGGTGCCCATGTCTGGGGAAATAGGGCGGATTGGTCCTGTGGATTGTAAATGACACGTTCATGTGTTGCAGTCTGTATCATTGCCACCAGCCACTCTTCCGGGGTAGGCGGGTTGAGTGATCTCCAATGGCGAAGGATGCATAGCTTGGCCAATGCGAGGGCAGTGTGTAATAGGTGACGTTGTGGTCTGGATAAATCAGGGAGGTTACCCGTGTCATGTAGGAGGATAAGGGAAGAAGGAAGTGGTTGGCGGAGAGGGATGGAGTCTTCAAGAATGGTACTCACGGATTCCCAAAAAGGCGTATTGAGGGACAGTCACTGAAAATATGGATGATATCACAGTATCTCTCACTGCACCGCCAACAGTGGGCATGCGGCAGCAGGCGCATTTTGCACAGTTTAGCTGGGGTCCTGTACCAGCCATTTAGTATTTTAAAGAGGCAGAATTTCGTTCGGGCCTCTCGCATGCCCCTGTCCAGGGCATTTAGGATATCTACCCAGTCTTCATCCTCAAAGACGGTATGAAGGTGGCTCTCCGTGGAGCTAGTCATGAAGGGTCTTTGGCCTCCATCTCTAATAGATCAGTAACAGCAGTCCTTCCCAAGCCTGGTCGGGACCCTGTACTATGAGGCACTGATCGCCCCATATAGCGTGGGAGAGAGAACGAAGATGGTTCCTAGAAGTGCAGCCTGGGATGAAACCCACTTGTGTGGGGTGGATTAGGGCCGGGAGAACTTTGCGTAGGTGAGATGTGAGGACACTGGACAGTATTTTAATATCTCCATTCAGAAGAGATACGGGACGATCGCTGCCTCATAATACAGGGTCCCGACCAGGCTTGGGAAGCACTGCTGTTACTGATCTATTAGAGATGGAGGCCAGAGACCCTTCATGACTAGCTTCACGGAAAGCCTCGTATTGTAGGTCAACTGATTCGGTACTAGACCATTTTTAGAATTCTGCCAGGAAACTGTCTTCACCCGGTGATTTATTATATGGGAGGTTGGCTATAGCCTGTGCTATTTCGATCTTACTAATTTCCACGTCTATCAGCGCGCGCCCGTCGGAAGTCAATTGAGGAAGGTGGGCTTTATCTAAAAAGGACTCCAACTGAGTAGGGCTAGCCGACATTTCAGAAGTGTATAAGTCCTGATAGAACATTGCAAATTCGTCAGCTATATCTTGAGGTCGAGTAAGGAGTTTGCCGGTAGAAGAGGAGAGCGTGGGAATGGCTTGTGCCGCCTCTCGTTGGTGAAGTTGGGCCGCCAGGAGCCTGCCCGCTTTCTCACCATGTTCATAGTGCTGTCCTTGCAGGTGCTGTAAAGCATATTCTACCTGGTAGGTGTATAATTGATTAAGGGCCATCCTAGCCTGTTCCAGACGCCAGCAAGTTGCTAGCAAGGGTCGTTTCGTGTATGCCTGAGAAAGGAAGGAGAACGCTGGAAGATAGTAAAAGTTGGAGTGGGGGGAGGAGGTGGGGCAGTTACAATCAGTAAGAAGATATAAGAGAGAGGTGAGGAAAAGAGAGAGGGAAAGAAGGATAAAGATACAGGTAAGTGGGGGGGCACTGGGTGTATCGTCAGCAACGGACCACAGGGAGGGAAGGAAATAGGAAGGAGGAAAGGAGGAGCAGAAGGGAGGAAAATGGAAATAGGTGGTGGGAGGATATAGAAGAGAGAGAGAAAGAGAAGGGAGGGATAGGAAAAGGATAGGGTGTGGGTGAGTGAGGGGTGCTCTAACCTTAGAGGAGTTAGGGTTCTCAAATCTCAGAGCTGTGAACTGCGGGTCTAAACTTGAGGGGACCGCACCCCCTGGGGGGAGGGGCCAAGTGGGGGAGAAAACAGAGGGGGTCTCAAGCCGGCAAGAGGATAGAAGAAACAGATGCTTGAGAGGGGAGGGGCAGGTATGAAAGTTCGGTGGCAGATTAAGTAGGCTGTGTGTTTGCGGAGGTGAGGGTGGCCGGTGGCCTATGAGGACATCTATGGGTAAGGGAAGAGCTCAAGAGCTTGTCTGCTTGCCCGTCTCCCCGGTTTTTCTTAGTGTGTGGAGGAGGGGAGCAAGGAGAGGTTGGGAGGGAAGGGGAGGAGATGAAGGGCGGAGGGGAAAATGGAGAGGTGGAAGGAAAAAGGAGGGGAGTTTGTGCGAGCAGCAGCTGCAGTGGAAACCCAGTCCTCTTGACAAGGATGAGGAGGCTAGAAGGCTAGAAGGGGGGAGCCGTTGTATTAGCGGTTAGGGAAAGCAGGAAGATTAGTCCGACATCTGCAGTCATTGGTCATATATAGTTCGCAGTTGGAGCTGCTTCAGTTGGGGAATGGAGGTGACAGCGTCAGACAGCATCCTACTATGTGAGCCGAGCTCGTCCGTCACAAACACTAGGAAAAGGGTGGAGGGGAAGTATTGCAGGGAGGGAGAAGGGGGCATGGGTAGGTATTAAGAGGGGGGCGGTGCATGGTATGGGCAAATAACAGTGCTGTGTTATGTCAAAAGGAGAGTATGGCAGTCAACCAGTAGCCAATAAGCAGTAACTAATATAGGCCGAGCATGTGGGTAGGTGAACAGTGAGACATCATTACTTTGATACTGCAACACATTAATATAATAAGGCAGAACAACTAAACAATGAAACTATGGACCGGGTAGACGACTCCACGGAGGCTAGCATGCACACAGCGATAAACATAGAGAAGTAACGATTGACTGTGGGCTGTGCCCTCAAGCAGGAACCAGGGATGGTGCTCACGAACAGGACTCTCCGTGGCTCCTCGTAATTGCTATCCTTAGGGGGCTCACATAAGATCAAGAGCTCAAAGTTCAAGTGTTCAAGAGTTCAGGCAGAGGTGGGGCTGGAATTCAATGGAAAGCGGGATTTGTCTCTGTCCGTCCGTTGAGTATGATGCGCCACAGCCACAAGTGGCTTACCCTGTCATTGTTCAGCCTCGAATATTTTGTCTGGTCTCTGCCTCTTTGGGGGATCCCTCTGTCTCTGAGGGATCGGACGTCTGAGGAGGTGGGTAGTAACATGGCGTCCAGGGAATTCTGGGGCACATCCGCGGGTAAAGTCTGTGGAGTCGTTTCCATGGACTTGGGCGTCAGGTCATCGAGGTAAAACCGTAGATCCTCTGGGTCATAAAAGTCCTGAGATTGGCCAGTTTTAGTAATCCACATCCGAGCCAGTTCAAAGGGACCATATTTCACTTTCAGTTGGTGTAGGCGAGGGCGAAGTGATAAAAATGCCTTACGGTGTTAATTTGTCTCTTTGGAGAAATCCTCCGTAACATGGATCTCATAGCCATCGGCTCGGAACGGACCCTGGGAGCGTGCAGTGGAGATGAGCTGTCAGGCTTGAGTGTGGCGCACGAGGCAAGCTATAATAGGGCGCGGACGGTGTGAATCCTCAGTCCTCTTTGGACCCAAACTATGTGCCCTCTGGAACTCTATGGGAGGGTCGAAGGATATGCCCGTTAGAGTAGGGAGGGTTTCTTTGAGAAACGTGCTCCAGAAAGCCAAAGAAATGTACGTTGTCCCTGTGACTCCTGTCCTCCAAGTCCACGAGTTTACTGAGGAGGAAGAGAAGTTCTTGGTCTCGGTCTGGTGCAGTATTGAGGTGATCGTCGACTGCCACAACAAGTTGCTCCAGGTCAGAGACTCTGGATTGGAAGCCTGCTATATCCAATTGTATTAATTTTGTCTTTGCCGCCAATGCTGATATCGTTGAGTCCATCCCTTCTAGCCTGCAGCCCACTGCTGTGATCTCCTGAAGGATGCGATCCATGGTGGCGCTGTGTCTGCAATGTCCGTTACAGTGAGCGAGGTCGGCGGTTGGACGTGCGAGATGGGGCTGGCGGACGAGAGTGATGGTGAGCTTCAGAGAATAGAAGCTGTCTCGCTGGTTTACCGGAGGGTTTGTCCCCAGATTTTCCGTTGGCCATCTCAAGTTTGCTTGTGCTGTCGGGACGTAGTGTTGTAGGAGTGAAGAGGGTTAGGCTTGGTCCTATATTCTAGTCTTCTGACGGTCAGCTGCCGGAAAAATGCCCCACTCGGTCCAAGTCAATGCGGGGGGATGGTAAAGTAGAGGCAGAAATAGGTAGGAGGCAAATCCCCTACATCCCGCTGGCCGGGTTCCTGCGTATCCTCGCCTCCTCCTGTTGCAGCATACGAGAGGCGGGGGGAGAGGGAAAGATGGCAAACTCCCAGTAATGCTGCCGACCGTGGTCCGTTGGTCAGCACGCCATGGCCACAAAGAAAGAGGGTAAGAGAGGGGGAGGGCTCGCCCCCTTGCACTGGCAGTGTGGATTGGGGTTGACCAGGAGGCCGTTCACGTCTTGTTAGGCACTGATGGCTCGCAGTGCTCTACACAGGCTCCGGTCCTCACCTGTGGCCGGACGGGGTAGCAGCAATGAGGAAAGACGTCTACATCGGCCCAGGGGTGGCATGCACAACACACCGGTGCGTATGTCGCCCCTGACATCACCGTGCAGCTCCAGTATTGGTGCCCCCCCAGCAGTGATTTCAGATGGAGTTGGAGGGATGGAGGGATCGAGGTGAGCGGGATGCAGCTGTCGCGGCCTGTACGCAAGGCTGCTGCTTTACTAGGGCAGTAGGCCTCAGCCCCGCCTCCGCGTCGTCGGCCGGGTGCACGATGCAGCTGTGTCCCAGAGGCTTAGGCCCCCAGCTCGCTGTACCTTAATGGGCCGGGCTTTGCGGTTGTAGAGTGCCCCATCCGAAGTACCGCAACGACATCGCTCTTCAGGCTGCCCTTTGGCTTTTGGACTGCTGCTCTGAACCCGCCCGTCTCTGCCTGGGGCCCTCCCTCAGCGAGGAGCTCGAACTTCAGGCAGCCATCTTCCGCCGTGCCCAGACCTTGCCCCCCTAACCCAAGCTTTCATTACATTCTATTTTAACAATTATGTCACACTGATACAGAGCCCTGGGGGAGCCAGAAAGTTTCTGTTCTAAATCATGCAAGACAATTCACCCACAGCTAATGGAGTAATTGGATACAGTGTGGAAAACAGCTTCCTCAGTGATCAGACCCACTCACTCCCTTAAAGTGTGCTGAGAGGGGGTCTAAAGAGCTCTCACAGGGGTGTCCAACATTGGTCAAGAATGGCCAGATCCATGCCAAATATTGAAGTCAGTCGACCCTGAAAATCTGATCTGGATCTGGTCTTCTTAAACATATATTGGAAATACCTGAGTTATTTAGCACTTTATACAAGTACAGTGAGGCTTTAAACTGGTAAGGGAGCCCAGTAAGTTCATCTTCTTGATGTCATGATCCAAATGTAACTTGGAATCCTGCAGTACAGACATGGCTTAGTGTGTTCATGCACTTGTTGTAGCTGTACAAAACTACACCTTTACGCCATTTCATAACTCAACAGCACATAACAAGACAGCACACTCTACTAAGAATGCATCAAAGTTATACTTGTTAATGTAGGTCTTTTATAGAGCACTATGTAGCTTTTCTGAATTGGAATCCTTAATTTTCTACCTGACCGTCAGTATTTCATAACATTTGATATTCAGAACATAACGTAACATATTTTATGTACCTCTCTCTTTTTCTTGTTTTTATAGTTCATTTGTTTATTAAACATATGTTAATGTCACAGCAAGAAGATTTTAGGGGCATATTTATCATGGCTTTGCGTCGCCCTTGCACCAAGCAAACACCCTTCTTAAACTTCTTAAACTTTCATCTCCTTACTACTTCCTCTTTCAAATCCATTCCTATCATCCTACCCCTACTCTAAATTCTAATAAACACAGAAGAATTTCAAGAGCACAAACTTAGCATAACTAATGCATAAAAAAACCTTTCACTAATCTACAATTAACCTCTAATTTTCGGGTCCGGGGTAGCGTGCTACTCACCACAAAGAGCTTCAGCGCCTCTTCAAGGGTAGAGAGCGCTATATAAATACCATTTACAATTACAACTACAACAATGAGCAGACCTCGGTAAAAATGTGACTGGGTATCTCCTGCTGCCACTGAGAATATGAGGAGGGCAAGAAACACAGGAGAGAGCAAGATAGAGAGAGGGAGGTATAGGGGAAAGGCTATAATGGAAATGAGGAGAAAATAATGATAGGAAGGGCAGGAAGAGCACACTATCCCTCCATCTCTCACCCGGGTGCGGCAAAGACAGGTGTGTTGATAGAGGTGGAGGGGTTAAGAGATATCAGAGTGACGTGTTGGGTGTGAGAGACAGAGACAAGAGTGAAAGAGTGCGACAGGTGTTAGCAATAGGTGCAGACAGTTGACAAATAGACAGGCAAAGGGGGAGTGACTGGTAATGAAGACGGAGATAAAGGAGAGTGGGGAGACAGGTGAAAGGAGTGAGAGAGTAGGGAAAACACGTTTGTTCAGAAAGAAGGAGAGGCAGGGGAGAGACGTGAGGGAGGCAGTTATGAGAGACAGGTCAGAGAGAAGGTAAGACAGGTGTGAGAGAGTGGCGCAATAAATAGCTTAGAAAGGCAGGTGTGAGAGGCTCTGGAGGTGGACTTATGCGAAAACTACAGCTGACAGAAGGGAGTCAACTGAGAAAGTGGTGACAAAGTAACAGCTGAATGGGAGACAGGGTGTTATGCAGTTTAGAGAAAGAAAGATAAAGTGGTGATGAGAAGATAGAGGTATGTTAGAAGAAAGGTGAGATTTGGAAGTCATACTGAGACAGAGACAGGTACGAAAAAGACAAAGGAGTAAGAGATGTGGGAGACAAGTGAAATAGAGATGGAAAAGAGACAGAAAAGTTGAGAAAGTCAGGTGAGCGAGGGGGAAATATGTGAGATTATAAGGAGACTAGTGAGAAAGACAACTGATAGAGGAAAAGACGGGAAGGATGAGAAAAAGACGGCATCATTAGAAAGACAGATGAGATAGAGATAATTAGAAAGACTGACAGCAGAGGAATGCACAGCTAAAGGGAGGGTGACAGCAGGTCAACGGCCATTTGACATCACTTCCTATGATGTCATTGGGGGTAATAAGAGGTGATGTCACTTCCTCTACCAATGGCATTTTGGTGAATCTACTGCCATGCCTAAGACCTCACTTGCGTAATAGAAATTTCGCACATCCCTTGTGACAAGGCCTTGATGCAGGTGCTGCTTTGAATGGGAAGCATGGCACTGTTGAGCCTTGACCTTACGGCACACGACAGAGCGCTCCTGAACCCGTCTAACCTCTCCTCCATTATTTGCACTTTTCGCCGCAGGTTGGCTCTGCCCGAAAAGGAGGAAACAGAGACGCATTTCCAAGCCTCGCCGTCACTCCACCCTCATCCCCACCACAAACCGACTGGCAGCCTCACCGCTGAGCAGAGAACAAGCCGCGAGGTTTGGAAGCTCCCGAAGCAAAAAACATATATAAATAAGAATGGTGAAAGAAAGAAAATCGAAATGAAAATCATCCATGTGTTGGCTCAGGGAGTCCAGAAGTTGGCACGCGCCTGCACGAGGTCGCTTCCCAGAGCAGCTGCCTGCTTGAGTGCCAGAGAGAAAAAAATATATATATAAAAAAAGATGAGATGCGGATAGTGTTACAGCGAGGGCTGCGCTGCTGAATCAGCACTCCGCCTTGGGTTTGGCGGAGGCCCTTGAGCAGGAAGTGCTAGGCAGCCAGTTACCTTTATGGATGAACACTCGTGCCGGGTGTGTACAAGAAAAGAAAGGCCTGGTCTACCCAAGAACCTTTCCAGAAACAGAAACACATCAACGAAACGGAACATTCTGGAACTCTGAGGTACTTGGACGTAAAGCATGGGTTAACAGAAGTTTGGCAATTCATGTCTCCATTGTTTGTGTAAGATAAAAAAGGCACACATGATGATAGGTTCGGCAAAAAGAAAACCTACCTGTTATGCAGGCCCTCAGCCACATTTTACTGCCGCATAAAACGTTTGCACCACACTTAAAACGGTGGCCCTTTGATGCTCAGAGTACTTATGGATAATCTATTAGTGAGTTCGTGGGCATAGTTGTGTACCCCTCCACATGTGCACGGCTCTCCATCGACTTGTACGTGGGCATATACTCTATAAATCCTCCACATCCACACAGCACCAACGTGAATACCTTGGTTGGGTACCTCAAAGACCCCAGTGGCAGACTGCAGATGGTGGTGAGACACAAGGGTACAGAGTGTCGCCCCTGCAGTTTTCCTGACAAATATCGTTCAGGGAGCGTCTGTAACCTTACGAAAGAAACGGTCCACTCCCGTAGCTGACCCGTGCCTAGAACTAGGGGCCAGATGCGCAGATCTATTTTGCAATCAGGAAGCCCGCAGGTACCCTGCGGGCTAGAAATATCTTTCCAACATGAAATAACTCCATATCAAATCATAAAGGAAAGAGAACATGTGATGGCCGCCCCCACTTGTCGGTGTGCAATAAATCAGTGTTACAGAGACCAGAAATGAAGTGGTAACATATTCCCAAAGTCGAAAGCGTCCCCGAAGGACAGCTTACATGCTAGAGGAGAGGTGTGGGGACATTGTTTGGGGAGTGGTTGGTGGGTGGAGCAGACAGAGGTCTAGGAGATGACTGCGTGCACCTCCCGATCCTTTCATTACATTCTAACGTTTAATTTTGAAAACAGCTCTTCCCCGGTTATGGATCGATGGAGGACTTCTGTGGCGTGCAGGCCTCCATCCCCGCATTAGCACTTTAGTCCACTAACCCTTGGGGCTCATTAACACACCTGTGCAAGAACGGGCCTGAGAAGACCCACAATTCGGCATTAAAAGATCCAAGAAGGAATGGCTGATGGCCCACAAGTCGGGAGCTGGTGTTCACTCAGCATCTCCCTGCTAGAGTGACCACCTGACACCGAGGCAAATTCTGGACAGGACTGTAAAAAATTCAGGAGAAAGGGTCAAAATTAAGATAAAAATTCGTGATGAAGGGTCAAAATTCAGTACAAAAATTCAAGAACAAACGTCAATTTTACAGACACACCCAAGAGAGGCTATGCCCCATTAAGTTATCAGTGCATTTAGGCCCAGATATATCAAACATTTTTGCGATGCATTTTGGTATGTAACAAGTCCAATTTGCGATTCAGTAACCGCAAATTGGATTTGCGACTACATACCGATTCGGTATTAGGAAGGGGCGTGTCAAGGGCATCCCTTCCTAATACCGAATCACAGAAGTATGTATGATTGCTTTGTGGCCGTGAATGCTGGTTGCAAAACAATCGCAGTTACCACCAATTTCAAATTGGTGGTAACCCAGTTGCAAAGAGGAAGGGGTCCATAAGGGACCCCTTCCCCTTTGTGAATGCATGCAAAAACGTTTTTTACGGACAACTGCCTACTCTTAAAAAATGAAAAGAAAACTTTTCATTTTTCATTTTTAAACGCATCCTGTTTTCCTCTAAGGAAAACGGGCTGCAGTTAAAAAAAAAAAAATCCTTTATTGAAAAGCAATCACAGACATGATGGTCTTCTGAGCCAAGCAGGCCACCATCCCTGTGATTGTAGCCATTCGCAATGGCTCGCAAATTGCGACCTACCTCAAGAGTATTAATGAGGTAGGTCGATTTGTGAGCCCTTGCAAATCGCAGTATGAAGCTCCTGGAGTTTCATACATTCCAATAGCGATAACTTAATTGCGATTTGCAAAAAATAACAATTACTTAATCACTATTGTGAAGAATGATACATCTGACCCGTATTTACTCATTTTTAACAGCACTGTTTATTCACTTTGGAATTTTTGTGATTGCCTCCTGGTATGCTACATTCAGGTGTCACATTACGTCCTTGTTCCGTAGTAAATTATGCACCTCAGCACTGCATCAAAGCCATCACCCCTACCCAAATATACACAATCTTTCTTGGAGAGAAAGCAACAGCAAAATGTTGATTATGTTTCGAAACATTTTAAAACCCATGGGAACAGTTTGGGAAACATTAAGGTAAATAACCTTATGCTAGTTTAAACAGGTTGAACAAAAACATCTGATTCACCTAAACCTCCAATGGACTTTCAACCTAAAAAAATAATAATGAGACAGAGCAGATGGTGTGGGTGATAGTCTCACACCTAATGTCTGGATTTGAGGTACCCACAACTTGTCTGTAGGCTCACAGCACTAGAGTGTACGTCTTTGACTCTACATTTATCTCAGAACTTGGAGCCCGGACTACCAATCAAAGATAATAAAAGAGGAGGATGAAATCGAGATCAAATGGGAGATCCAGAGCAACTGATTCAAAGGGTCGTTGCTAAGACCTGGATAAATAAGGAAGAGAAGAACACAGTGGGACAATTCGTAAAATCAGACAAGATGGGTTCACCAAGACTATCGGAAGGTATTGCGTACCTGGGGAGTTGTCTCTGCAGACAGGAGAGAAACAGAAGAGGCACTGTCAAGTAGATGAACAAACAGCACCAATCCACCCTGGCAAACTCTTCTGGAGCAATGGGAAGCTGTTCATGCTTGTGAAGGGTGATCAGGGGCCAGACCCCTTGCAAGGTTGTGTAAGACAATTGCCCGCTCTGTCCATGTCTTAAAATGTTTTTTCAATTGAGCAAAGTGTCAAGTACACATAGAATCTTCAAAATATTTGGGATGTAAATTGCACAAACAAAATGTAAGAACATGAGAAAGATTATAAAATGTAATTGGTGTTTCTTTAACATACTGTACTGTTTTTCGCTTTATATACAACTAGACCTCAGATTGAACTGGGAACCAGTTGCCTTTCGATACCTAGTGATTAATATCTATCATTCCTCCAATGATTTGCAGGATGGCAATCTCCACAGAGCGTCATGGTCCCTCCGAGCCTAGTTTGCTTTTTTGTCTTCTCTTCTGCTTTCTGTAGTGGGCCACGTGGCACTAGTGAAGATGGTGTGCTACCCCAATTATAGTATTATTTTGCAAACCTTCCCCTGCTTGTCCTTCATTCCTTCTTCAGACATGTCACACATCTGATTTGGTCGTTGGGGCACCATCAGGTAGCTCTTTCCACTCTAAAGCTACCCCTGACTGTGGCTGGATTAGGCCTGCTGGACTTAGAACGCTATTATTTAGCTGCACAGGTTCAATGGGTGGCTTGCTGGCTGTTTACCCGCCCGCCTGCATGAGATAGGGTTTATCTGTAAAGACTTTGAAGGAGGGCTTACTGCACTGCTCATTGTTTCCTACTGACCATTCTATGGAACACCATCTGGGGTTATCATGCACAGCTTTCTTTTGCCTTGCTATATACTGACTGACACAAAGAAACCCTGTGCTCCTGCACTACCTTTGCTAGGCCTTCCCACCAGAACAACCTCGTCAGTGGCATGCTACAGGTGTCTTAAAACTGGGGGATTTGTTTCTGGACGCCGAGCTACTAAATTTCCAAATCCTTGGGGCAGACTACCATCTTCACCCTTTACTTATAACCACCTTAAACAATCATTAAATGCCCTATTTCATTTCTGTCACCTAGCACTAACCCTCCATGAGGTGTGCCAGAAGCTCTACACCATAGGGACTGGCGGCAAACTAATAAGATGGGCGTACAGACCTTTCCTGCAACATGGAGACCACTCCAGGTCTTCTCGTCATACTACCTGGCTGATTGATGTGGCCAAACCTCTGCAAGATACGGACTGGACTAATATACTGGGCTTTCCACACAAAGTATCCCACAGCTGTCACTTTTAAGTAAATTCATAGAGCTTCCTTGGGAATGCATTCCCCCTGTTGCTTGCCATTGGCTTTGTGGTTTGTAACTCACATTTCGTTGCTTTCAATTTGCTGGCTTTATTTGTTTTAGGCTATCCAGCTTGAGTTTGTTCCTTCCCTTGCCCAAACCTTATTTATAAGTATCTTTCTGAGTGCTCCCTTTCTCTAAACAGGCCTGTAAATCTTGATCTTATCTAATCACATTTGCTGTGCATTCAAAGAACAAGGTCAAATATTAGACTCTGTCCTCGGTGGAAACTTAGGGCCGTATTTATACTTTTTGACGCTAAACTGCGCTAACGCAGTTTAGCGTCAAAAAGTTTAGCGCCGGCTAACGCCATTCTGAAGCGCCATGCGGGCGCCGTATTTATTGAATGGCGTTAGCCGGCGCTAGCAGACCGGCGCTGCCTGGTGTGCGTGGAAAAAAACCACGTACACCAGGCAGCGCCGGCGTTGGGGAAAATGGCGTTAGGGCGTCTTAAAAATGGTGCAAGTCAGGTTGACGCAAAAAAATCGCCTCCACCCGATTTGCGCCATTTTTAACGACGCCCAGACGCCATTTACATGACTCCTGTCTTAGTAAAGACAGGAGTCATGCCCCCTTGCCCAATGGCCATGCCCAGGGGACTTATGTCCCCTGGGCATGGTCATTGGGCATTGTGGCATGTAGGGGGGCACAAATCAGGCCCCCCTATGCCAAAAAAAATATATTAAAAAAAAACAAATTTATACTTACCTGAATGTCCCTGGGGTGGGTCCCTCCATCCTTGGGTGTCCTCCTGGGGTGGGCAAGGGTGGCAGGGGGGGTCCCTGGGGGCAGGGGAGGGCACCTATGGGCTCATTTTGAGCCCACAGGTCCCTTAACGCCTGCCCTGACCCAGGCGTTAAAAAGTGGCGCAAATGCGGGGTTTTCTGCCCCGCCAACTCCCGGCGTGATTTTTGCCCGGGAGTATAAATACGACGCATTTGCGTCGCAGTCATTTTTTTGGACGGGAACGCCTACCTTGCATCTCATTAACGCAAGGAAGGCGTTCACGCAAAAAAATGACGCTCTTTACTCATACCTTGGCGCTAGACGCGTCTAGCGCCAAAGTATAAATATGGCGTTAGTTTTGCGCCGAATTTGCGTCGAAAAAAACGATGCTAATTCGGCGCAAACGGAGTATAAATATGCCCCTTAGGCCCGTATTTATACTTTTTGACGCTAAACTGCGCTAACGCAGTTTAGCGTAAAAAAATTTAGCGCCGGCTAACGCCATTCTGAAGCGCCATGCGGGCGCCGTATTTATTGAATGGCGTTAGCCGGCGCAAGCAGACCGCCGCTGCCTGGTGTGCGTGGAAAAAAACCACGTACACCAGGCAGCGCCGGCGTAGGGAAAAATGGCGTTAGGGCGTCTTAAAAATGGCGCAAGTCAGGTTGACGCAAAAAAAAACGTCTTAACCCGATTTGCGCCATTTTAAACGACGCCCAGACGCCATTTACATGACTCCTGTCTTAGTAAAGACAGGAGTCATGCCCCCTTGCCCAATGGCCATGCCCAGGGGACTTCTGTCCCCTGGGCATGGTCATTGGGCATTGTGGCATGTAGGGGGGCAAAAATCAGGCCCCCCTATGCCAAAAAAAAATAAAAAATGTATACTTACCTGAACTTACCTGAATGTCCCTGGGATGGGTCCCTCCATCTTTGGTTGTCCTCCTGGGGTGGGCAAGGGTGGCAGGGGGGGTCCCTGGGGGCACAGGTCCCTTAACGCCTGCCCTGACCCAGGCGTTAAAAAGTGGCGCAAATGCGGGGTTTTCTGCCCCGCCAACTCCCGGGCGTGATTTTTGCCCGGGAGCATAAATACGACGCATTTGCGTCGCAGTCATTTTTTTGGACGGGAACGCCTACCTTGCATCTCATTAACGCAAGGAAGGCGTTCACGCTAAAAAATGACGCTCTTTACTCATACTTTGGCACTAGACGCGTCTAGCGCCAAAGTATAAATATGGCGTTAGTTTTGCGCCGAATTTGCGTCGAAAAAAACAACGCTAATTCGGCTCAAACGGAGTATAAATATGCCCCATAGTGTTTACTTTTATTTCTCTGACTTCAAAGTGAGAGGATTTATGCGACAATCTTACTGGATACTGGGGTTAGGAAAGAGTTTTTTTCTATCACATGACAACATGTGACAACATAGGAGTACAAATAAAGCACATTTTTGTTAATTCTGAACTGTGCTGGAAACAAATACCTTTATATGACAAATCGTTACATTAGATGATGCAATTTCCATACATCATCGTCTGTGCACTGTATAGTTTTATTTGAAAAACTGTGTGTCTGTGCAAATGTAATGGTCATTTCAATCAAAAACTTGTTGTTACCACACCATGTTTACTCCACTGTACTCTCTACTTTAAACCACTCCACGCCACTGCACACTACTGTGCACCACTCCACTTTACACCACTCCATGCCACTGCACTGTGGGACACTGCACTCTTCTCCACTCCAGTCTATGCCACTGCACTATATGCTACTTCACACTACATCTCTCTACTGTACTCTGTACCACTCTACTGTATGCCAATGCACTTTACACCTCTTTACCCCACTGTGCTCTGCGCCTCTGCACGTTATACCAGTCTCGGCAACACCAGTTTACTCCACACAACTCCACTCTATGCCGCTCTGCAACACTGCACTCTATGCCAGTACAGTCTATGCTAGTGTACTTTACTCTAACACTCAACTCTTTACTCCTGCACTCTATATCAATACACTGTACGTCACGTTCATCTACTCTGTACCACGGTACTCTACACCACTTTACTCTATGCTATCACACTCTATGCCACTCTACGCAACTCCACTCTACCCTGCACCTCTCCACTCTGTGCCACTTCACTCTACTGTGAAACAATATACTTTACGCCAATGCACTCTGCGCCACTGCATTCTCTGCCACTGCACTCTACCCTGCACCTCTCCACTCTATGACACTGCATGCTACTCTGAAACAATTTACTCTATGCAACTGCACTCTACGCCACTGTACTCTACACCACTCTGTCCCACTGCACTCTGTCCCACTGCACTCTACTTCAATGCACTCTATGCCCATGCACTCTAAACAACTGCACTACACGTCACTGCACTCTACCTTGCACCACTGACAATGTGACCAGTGTGCAAAACTGATCTGTAAACAGGTTCCCACAAGCACCCTTCTGCCTTCTGAGAGAGGGTAGCACTTCATTTGTACCATTGGCTTCCCACAGAGGGCACCAGTGCTCGTTTTTGGGAACCGGGGCTTATTTGTCATCATCAGACTTTGACCCACAGCAAGAGAAAGGCAGGAAAGGAGGAAAGAACGAAGAAGGAATTTGGCAGCGCCGAACTCTGTCATTTTCAAAATGCTGTGGTGCTCTGTATTTGATAGAATACAGCGCACCCCTGTGTTGCCCACTACGCCAGCACTAAATTTGCTGCCGAGCGCCAGTGCAGCCACCCTTGCACCGTGATGCAAGGATGGCTGTGCTGCGGGGGGAGATTGTTTTGGTGCAGGAAGGAACACCTTCCTGCACAAAAACAATCTTCAATGGCCTTTTGCTTTTTCTATGTGTGCTGCACAATGCAGCACACATAGAGAGAGCAAAAAATGAGGAGAAATTAAAGCATTTCTCCTTGTTGCACTATGCTACCGCCACCCCTGCGGTGGTGTTAGATTTTGGCGCTGCCTCAGGTTTACGAAAACTCGTAAATCTGCTGCAGTGTCAAAATGAAATGGGTGTTGCTGTGGCACGCCCACTGCAACACCCATTGCAAGGCCCTTTCAAGCAAAGTGCTGCATGTGAAGGGGTCGTATTTACAAGGTGATGTTAAGACACAAAAGGTGGCTTAGTGCCACCTTGTAAATATGGCGCAGCGCATAGTGGCACCGGAGCGTCACTAAGAGAGACTCCCCTGTGATGACCCTACATTTTCTTAAGCAAACTCTGTGTATAGAGATGCTGCAGCAGTGTATGTGAATCACTTTTCAAGATCCTGATGAGACTGCTTGCATGGATCAGAAATAGGTTGAGAGGCAAACTTGAAAAAAAAGATACTAATATAAATTGATCAACATTCTTCCATGATGTAATGACATGAAGATGGCTTCGAGCCCCACGCACAATCATTTGGGGTGGTGACTTTATTATCACTTTAGCTCAAAACTAGGTAGGCTGATTGCAGTTTGGAGACCGTCGGCAGCATTGTTGGCAGTGATACCTAATGAACACTTATAACCTCAATGACATTTGGCACAAAAGGCCTTTTATAAAATTGATCTGTTTACCACTCTGAAGAGGCTGAGAGTTTGGGAGGATGAATCCATGAATTGCTTATACTTGCCTTAATGATAGCATATCAAGGGGACATCAATAGGGCTGTTCATTTTCTCCAATCGTACTCAACATAGCACTGGGACTGCTGGTTTGTACTCTACATTGTTGCCATTCAGAAAGGGTGTTAAGGTTTAGATCTTGCTGACTCCTTGTTTTGCTTTATGCAGATGATGTCTTGCTATTCCTCACAAAATCTGTTTAATCTTTGTCTCATTATCCGTAAGTTAATAACTTTTGCCCACTTATCAAGCTTCAGCAGAACTGGGTGACAAAAAGACCCTCGACGTCTGGCACATAAAAAGAAGTATGGATTACAATAATGTACATAGGATATGTGTACCCAGATTGCAGGTGACAGGAACTTATGAGTAGCACAGGAGGAAAGGAGATTGTTCCTTGCTTTAGGGAGCTGTAGAAGGGCTGATTCTTTTTGCATGATCACATAGTCGCATGGACTCATAAGCCATAGATTGTGGGCCGGTAACTCTCTACGAGGCACTATGAGACTATAGAGATGAGATGAGGAATGAAATGTGTAAGAGGGTAAAACTGGGCTCTCACCTACAATGAGGCTTCATATGACACACAAAGCTGGGATGCCAGAATGGGAAGAAATTTGTTTTCGGCCTTTCTTTGAAGGCCTAGGATCAGGATTCACCAAACCAGTTTGAGTGAGATCAGCTTTGGTTTTCCACAGGAAGAAATCAATGAATTGGGCTACACCAGGACAATTCGTTTTTTTTAACATTGCCAGGTTAACCTTTTGAACATTTTGAAATGACCACTCAATATAACTTTCACCGTAAGTCAGAAATTGTAATAAACTGAAGGGCCAGAGTAAGTGCAATTCTCCCACCTCTGCTAAGGGCTATATACAAAGGTATTTCATATCAAATAGTCAGAGTTTATAAAGGAGTACTTATACTACCTGTATCCTGCAAGACCATGGGACAGACCCCAAGACCAGAAGAAAGCAGTGGCAGGTTGTGTGTAGCATTATTGGGGCCTTGTGAGACTTCCAGGAGGCAGAACACAACTGGAAGTCTGAACATGTAGGGAAGACAGCCAGACCCACAAATGTACGTGGTGTAGGTCTTAAAAGCGGATACAAAACTGCTGAACTGTGGGTGAGAATATGACCTATCAACCTATAACTGTGTGTCTTGCTTTCCAAGTAGCTCACAAGTACACAAGAAGGCTCCTGAAAGGCTCTTTTTGTGAAGCAGACCAGTAGAACATTTGAAACTGGTCTGATATTGGATTGAAGATTTTTTTCTGGAAGTGGGAAGTGAGTGACAAAGTCAACATACACTCACTATGAGCAGGTATCCACAAAGAGGGCTCCCCTGAGGAGGACAAGGACTTTGGTAAAAACACCAAGGACTGAACTGATAACAAAGGAGGGGATACCGCCTACTGACCTAAGCAGACCTGGAAGACCAGAAGAGACTCTGTCTATTGTGGAGATGCAAGCCAGAGACAGTCCTGCAGGAACTCTGGGAAGTTTGCAAGCTGTGAACTGTCTCCTTACACAGATGACCAACTCCCATCTAGCCCCACCAGTCTGACCGTAGGCAAGAGGTGTCATGGAGCTGGGACTCATGCTGTACTACTGAAGTACGTAGAAAACGCCAGTCGCCCCTCGTGATTTTTGCTCAGGAGTTTTAAGTGACTGCGATACAGGATGGAGAAGCCATGAGGAATGGAAATTTATTTTAAAACACTATAACCTTGCAGTGGCTGATACAATTTTTGTCATCTGGTTATTTATTAATCATAAAATACTTCTTGATTTTGCTAAATTGGTCTGGGAGCTTCACTGAGTGTTTTTTTGATCCAAGTGTTGTGCTGATTTTTCTTAGCCTTGACACAAATTATTTGAATTAGCCTTGCTTCTTAGTTTTGTGCTACTGAAGGGTAGATAGGGCTAGCTTCAAGAACCAATGCTAGTTTTGCACAGTGGTGGGCGAATTTGCCTTACCCACCAACCTGGCTTCATACACCAAATGTAGCGATGTGGAAACTAAAATGGGGCAATACCTCAGAGAACAGGACAAGGGTTACAAAACGGGAACGCTCACTGATGCCTTAAATGGCAGCCATTCCTGAGAGAAATCAACAGCATTTGCATGATCGAGGTGGCTCTGGGAAACAAACTGGATGATCTTATGATGAGATTGGTCATGACAGAGAAGAAACAGAATATATTTTCTGATATCTCACAAACCTTGACAGCTAATTTAACTGAAGTGGAGGGCAGAAGCAAGGATATAAAAATGTCAACAGTGACTGGGGCAGTGGTGGAATTGGAGAGAAAATTGGAGACAAGGCAAGAGTGGCCGATGCGAAATAGACTTGGACCCTGATTCTCTATAAGAAGGTGCACGCAAAAAGTGAAATTGATGGGTATCTAGCTCAGGTTTAAGATTTGGGTTAGCAGGAACTCTTACATAGCCGGCAAAAGTGGCAAAGCAAAAGAAAGTAGGCCAGACAAGGGGTCTATGCTTTTAATGTCTTTTTCTTATATCTCATCCACTCCTTGGGTAATGCTACCCAGACAATTAATGTTCCTGCTCAGATCCTTCTCTGTCTGTCTGCAGCTTGCAATTCCGTAATCAAAAACTGGCTTGGGATATCGCGAGTGAACTAAACTGAATTTGTTTTTTCCTCAGCAATCATACCCAAAACGTTTGCTTTGGAGCTACAGATTTCTACCTTAATATTGACTCCAGAATATTATGCTACCATAATACCATGGCCAACATATGTAGGGCCAAGCTATCAACATTCTCTATATTTTGGTCTGCAATATTTTGGCTATATTCTTCTGGTAGCTGATATTTCAGCATACAATTGGAGCTACAGAATCCTTCTCTCTGTGGTGTGCCCTCCAGAGATCTTCGTTACCTCACAGCTGCTAGGTCAGTATCAGACATGTTCCCAAAGAGTATGCCAAACACACTTAAATTTACATTGTTGTGGAATATATTTCAATGAACCAATATACCAACAACAACTGCCTAGGATACGAAAGCATTTGATGATATAAAGCTCCCTTTGATTAAAGGAGCAAGAATGGAAATCTTGGATCTAGCAGATAAAGACATTGTGGGCCAATCTTCAAAGCCTTTTTTGGTTGTAATTCTAGGTTTACAGCTGTAAGCGGCTGAATTTACCCATGCATGGAATCCAGTAAAGGATACCTAGCTGATGACAACATTTACTATTGTGCAATTATACAGCTACACAGTGGTAAATCTCATGCAAAGGGTGGGGAATGAAAGGATCAATGTGTGGCCTGTCTTGTGAATTTGTAAATGCCCACAAACATGTACTCCTGTAGTACTACTCCGGGTACTCAGGTACTCATGAATGCCTTTCGTGAATTGAGTCTGAAATATCCAAATCCTATTAGTAAATTAACAGAGAGGACACAGTCCTTTCTATTTGTACTAATTACATACGGAGGTCTTTTTATTATTCCCCTTTTCAATACTTTGAGGCCAATTCACAAAAGCATTTATGAGTACATAAAATAGCCCTATAAGAGTAAATTTCCAAGAAGTCATAATGCCTTTGCGAAATGGAGCGTAAAGCCTTTAGGTGTACATTTAGCAGTGCATTAATTAGGGGAAATGAAATGCGTCCCATTTATGACATTATGGATATTCACAACATGTGCATTACCCACTCCTGTACATTCCCTTGGAAAAACTCAATTTCTCACCCCAGGTCACACCTAGCCCTGGAGGTAAACTTGAATTTCAGAAGTCAGAAAAATAGTTTTTACATTAAAATGTGCCCTGATTTTGTGAATGATGACATGGATTTCTCAAAAAAAGTATTTTGTTGTTATTTATTTACCAACTGTTAGAAATGGGGTCTCCAGTTGGCAGTCGGTTTGCACCCTGTCCAAGTAGGGACCCTCACTCTAGTCAAGATAAGGGAGATACTCGCTCAGATAACCCCTGCTTACTCCCTTGGTAGCTTGGCACGAGCAGTCAGGCTTATCTCAGAAGCAATGTGTAAAGCATTTGCACATAACACACAGTAATAAATGAAAACACTACAAAAAGACACCATATTAGTTAAAAAAAATAGCCAATATTTATCTATATAGAACAAGAGCAAATATGATAAAAGTCCACCACACAGTAATAAATATATAAATTCCTCAAGATTTTCTCAAAAATCCCGTTCCTTGAAGTCAATAGCTCTCATGGCATCGTGATCAACAAAACCAACAGTTCAGGTCAGCCGCGGCATCGCAGGCCAGCTGCCGTGTCGGGAAGACCAGCAAACAGTACCTGTGGAATTGCAGGGCATCATGATCCTCGCGGTGAACCCTGGAGAGCAGTGTTGCTGGCGTCATAGTGTTGGTTCTGGAGTCGGTGCGGTAGTCGTCGGGACCTTGAAATCACATGCATTGCAGATTGAACTCCGGGCTGAAGTCAGGAGCGCTGGCGTGGATGGAGTCGGGGCTGTTGTGCGAAGCAGGACTATGTGACGTGTGGTGCCCACAGGTCATGGTGCAGGCAGCAGCTCGGTGACGGCATCCAGTGGCATCGGTGAGACCAGGGCTGAGGTGTGAAGCAGGGCGGTGCGATGTGCGGTGTCACCAGGTCACGGTGCAGGCAGTGGCGTTGTCGTTGCTGAAGCGCTATTGGTAGGCCCAAGCCAGCTGTGCGGGGCGGTGCTTCGTGACCCTTGCGAGCGGTGTCCATAGGCCACGGTGCAGGCAGGATGCCTGGTGACGACACTGGACTTGATAATGCTGGCATCGGTAGACCAGGGCTTGGGTGTGGGAGCGGTGCTTCCTTTACCTCACGAGCGGTGTCCACAGGCCACGGTACAGGCCGCGGCGCCGGTGTCAGCAGGAGCGTCTTCGTCGGGGATGCCCAGGCTGCTGTGTGAGCAAGGCGATGCCAGAGTGCAGGGCCCACAAGACGCTGTGCGAACAGCGGCTCGGAGAAGTCGTCCGATGATGGTGTTGGTGAGACCAGGGTTGTGGTGCAAAGCGGGCAGTGCGGCTCCCTCTGGCATCGGTAGGTCACGGTGCAAGCCAGCGGCATCGTTGGCGGCGTCACAGTGGTTTCTCTTCTTGAAAAGCACAAAACACACATTTCCCAGTGCTGAAAGTTGAGGAAACTGAAGTCTTTAGTGTCCCTGAGACTTCCAACAGGAGGCAAGCTCCAAGCCCTTGGAGAACATTTTCAAGCAGGACACACAGCAAAGTTCCCCTTTTGCACACTTTTCAGGCAGAAGCAGCAACTGCAGGTCAGTCCAGCAAAGCACACAGCAGAGGGATAGTACCCTCCTTCAGCTCTTCAGCTCTTCTCCTGGGCAGAGGTTCCTTTTGATTCCAGAAAGATTCTAAAAGTCTGGGGTTTTGGGTCTTCTTCTTATACCCTGTTCTCCCTTTGAAGTTGGCAAACTTCCAAGCAAAGTCTCAAGTGTTTACAAGATCCTTCATTGTCCAGGCCAGGCCCCAGATGCACACCAGGGGGTTGGAGACTGCATTGTGAGGGCACGCACAGTCCTTTCAGGTGTAAGCGACCACTCCGCCCTCCACTCTAGCTCAGCTGGCCCATCAGGATATGCAGGCTACACCCCAGAACCCTTTGTCTCACTGTCTAGCGGGAATTCACAACAGCCCAACTGTCAAACTAACTCAGATGGGGAATCCACAAACAGGCAGAGTCACAGAATAGTTTAAGCAAGAAAAGTCCTAATTTCTAAAAGTGGCATTTTCAAACTCACAATCTGAAAATCAACTTCACTAAAAAAATTATTTTTCAGTTGTGAGTTCAGAGACCCCAAACTCCATATTTCCATCTGCCCTCAAAGGGAATCTGCGCTTTAAAGTTATTTACAGACAGCCCCCATGTTAACCTATGAGGTAGATAGGCTTTGCAACAGTGAAACCCAAATTTGGCAGTATTTCGCCGTTAGGACATGTACAACACACCAGTACATGTCCTACCTTTTAAATACACTGCACCCTGCCCATGGGGCTACCTAGGGCCTACCTTAGGGGTGTCTTACATGTACCAAAAGGGAAGGTTTGGGCCTGGCAAGTGGGTACATTTGCCAGGTCGAATTTGAGCAGGTCAGGAGCCATGTTCACAGGGCTACTTATGAGGGTTGCACAGTCAGTGCTGCTGGCCCACTAGTAGCATTTGATTTACAGGCCCTTGGTACGTCTGGGGCACTTTAC
The DNA here is from genome assembly GCF_031143425.1 of Pleurodeles waltl. Lineage (NCBI taxonomy): Eukaryota > Metazoa > Chordata > Amphibia > Caudata > Salamandridae > Pleurodeles > Pleurodeles waltl. The sequence continues at coordinate 744,836,150 of NC_090444.1, read as the reverse complement.
CAGGGACATACCAATAAATCAAATATGCCAATTAAACCAATCAACAGTACAATTTACCTAGGGAGCACTTGCACTTTAGCACTGATCCGCAGTGGTAAAGTGCGCAGAGACAATAAACCAGCAAAAACCGAGCCCAGTAAACCATAAAAACAGGGAGTCAGAGGCAAAAAGACAGGGAGACATGCCACAAAGCTGCCAGGTCTAACAGCAACAATTACATTTCAATCAGGAGTGTTGTACATAACAACATTAAGGTACATAGCTTACAAAGTGTGGTGTTTAGTACGGATGGGTGTGGTGGCTCAGTGGACTAATGCATCCCCTGTAGTACCTGTCTTCGACATCATGGCCACAGATTCAAATCCAGGGGGCGTTCACTCAGCCTTTCATCCTTCTGAGGTTGATAAAATGACTGCCATTGAGCTGGCTAACAATAAACATCTGTTGTTCAGTGCCTTGATATCCCTGGGTGATACATGCGCTTTACAAATACACGTTATGTTAATATCAGTAATTGAAATAACAGTGGATACATTGCCCGATTGTAAGAATCAGAGTGAGTCAGGTACAACTAATATCTTTCCAGTTGCAGTGAGATGTCTTTTCAGTGCGAGCGAATGGCCAATTGTGGGATAGCAGGAAGTTCTATTCAACCGGTTCTGCTTGTAAGTTGTCCTTTCATGCGCAACACATGCTTATTAGTGTGCTTGATTGCATAAGTGTGTCTGTAAGCATGTAAAAATAGTCCGGTAAAGGGAAGCAATGGCAGCAGAGGCAGCTGTGATTTACAAGCGGAGTAAATCTGGCAGGAGTGTTTGGCATCCGGTTCACAATTGTGCTAAACCTGCAACAAAGGCCAATGTAGGAGACAGTCTGCCAATTGACACGCATTTTTGGAAGGATGGCTGTTAAACTGTTGTGCCAGGAATACCCTGAGTCCAGCAGGCATTGTGAAAGAGTTATATGCTTGCTGCTCGCATCTGCTGTGATCAGGGCCGGTCTTTGCGTGGATAGCGCTCTGGGCAGAAACAAATTTAGGGGCATATTTAAGAGCCCTTAGCGCTGCCATAGCATAATTTTTTTTACGCTAAGACGGCGCTAAAGTGGCTTTTTCCCCACACCATATTTACAAAGTGGCGCAATGCGCCACTTTGTAAACCCCAGTGGCGGCTGGTGACATTTGAAAGGAGTGGGGCGTAAATGTTGAGTGTGACTTTTACATAGCGAGTGAAGCTATCAAGCTTAATGGACAAACGTGGGGTCCAAGGCGAGTCCTCCTCCCAAGAAAAAATTGAAAAAAGATTGACAAATTGTGAATTTGAAAGCAAATTAATTTAGTGAGAAAGCAAGGTTTATAAACCAGTGGGAACGTATAGACTTGAAATACTAAACACATAAAAAACTGCCCCATATCTTACTGCATTAATACCATTAACAGTTACTTTAATGTGCAAACTGTACAGCGCAACAACTTCGGGCCCTTTAAAGTGTGTGCTTGACAAGTGCCTTGCACTGCATGCAGCATCAGCTTCAGGAGAAAATGCTCTAACCAGGCACCAGGAAGCACCAACAGTTGCTGACTACAATCAATCATACAGAATAATGTACAGACAGATCTTAAAGTGGGATGAAAAATGCGGGGGCTCTCTAAAAGAGAACATGTAAAATAAATATCTGTGATTCCCCTAGTGTGCCACCAGGCCTGTATTTTGGTTTCTCTCTGAGATGTTATTGCTTTCAGAAATATAACACAATGACTGACATTCACCTACAATTTGTCAGCACTATTGGCTTTGTCAATGGTTGCTTGCTGTTAAAGATAAATAAGTAGGAACAATGATTAGTTATAACTAACTAACACTGGAAATGTTTCAATTCTGAAATTGTGAGACTGTGAATTAAATATTATTGAGGCCTATGGAAGGAGTATGGCCTTCAGTTATGTGTGCTTTGCGATAAATATGTATGCCCTTTTTCTCTTCAAATCACATCTATCTGCACATTTTCAACCTTCTCTCTTTCCTCTTTGTTTTTGCCTTCTAAATATTTTGACCTCCATGCACCCCTTCACACACATTTACACTGAATTTCATTTGCAACTGAAATACATGACCCTCGTTCTGTGTGCTCTGCAGAGAGACCAACCCACTGCCAGGCACTTTGCTTTGCCTTCAGCCTCAGCACCAGTGCTCTCACTAAAAGCCCATCATAAACACCTGGCAATAGTTAAAGTATGCACCATGCAAGAGTAATGCAATGCACAGAAATACAGCATGATGAAACAGCTAACTCTTTGGGTGAATGCAACATTAAGTAAAACATGTAAAATAAGAGGAACTAAATGGCTGACACATTACACAAATTTTAACATTCATTGTTCGCATAGCAATCCATGTTTGTGGCATTAATGTTAAGGGCACAAAGATAGAGACAGCTTTAACACCATAAAGCAGATAACTTCCTTTAATGTAAGCATGTATTTCTCCCCTTGCTCTTTACTCAGATATTTGGATCCATTTTGCAAGGGAGCAAGAACCGTACTTGTCATTTGGAACAGTTTCACAAGGAACAAATACAGCAGCTCCACTTCTAAAGGAGCTAGTGATCTGCAGCTGGGGTTTGGGGTGTCACATGGGGGAGGTTAGCGTGACAAGGGGTCTCAGTACAATAAAAATAACACAAGATTAGCATTATAACACCTACCGTTACCAAGGACAAGGCACTAAATCACACATGCTTGCATCCACTTCTATTGCTTGACGAATGGGGAAAGGGGGGATCTATGCATGTAAATGACAGATGGCTGCCCTCACGCATCCACTTCTATTGCTTGACGAATGAGGAAAGGGGGGATCTATGCATGTAAATGACAGATGGCTGCCCTCACGCAGGGATGAAGACTCTGATGCCCAAAATGAGGACGCTAAAAGTGTCACTGGCTTATAGTGGATACTGCCAAAGACCAGAATAGAAATGTAGGCCTTCAGAGCAGTCAGCCCTGCGTCGTGCGTCACAGTGTAGAAAGCTGATTTACTGCCTGGCTTCCATCTCGTGCCTCAAAGCGAGGCGGGCAGGCAGCCTGGGACAGACAGCTCAGACTTAAATGAATCAGTTTGTTTAGAGCTCAGACTTCAATGAATCAATTTGTTTACAGGTACAATCGTATCTCTAAACAAATTGATCTATTTAATATTTTTTATATTAATGTGTAGGAATTTCAGAGAGGTGCAACCCCTCAGCCCTAAAAGAGAAACCGCCCTTGGTAAACCCTTCCGGCACATTATGCCTGCACCAGGCATATTGTGTGCAAGGGGGCGTTCCGGGGCTAGGAGGCCTGCAAAAATGGCGCAGTGATTTTTAAAAGATTTCACTGTGCCATATTTGGCATCATTTTTAACTCCTTAAAATGATGCTCCCAAAGAAACCTATGGGTCCTCTAGCACTCTGCCACACTGGCGTCAAAACTTTTAACGCTAGTGTAGCAAAGCGCCACAGTAGCATCAAAAATGTTGATGCTATTGTGCTAATGACCACCAGGGTGTGCCATACTATAAATAAGGTGCAACCATGGTGTTGTTAGGTGCTGGGGGGGTGCAGAAAAAGTGACGCATCAGCTCTGATGTGCCACTTTCTCTTAAATATGGGCCCCTGGCGTCCCTTAATCCCATGCTTCTCATCCTAGTTGTACCGTGTAACCTGAGATACACAAATAGAAAACCATGATGACATTCAACTTAGCAAATTTGTGTTTTCTTTGCATCATGGTACTTAAATTCCTATGTTTATGGTGAGGAGAAACAAAACTGAAAGTACTAGAATGCAAAGAGTAACGGTAGCACTTTTAAAAACATTTTTATATAGCGCAAACTCTGCCCTTTATATAAGTACCTGTTACATTACACAAGGTCAGATTCATTTAAACAAGGATGATGTGCCCAGAATCATGAGATGTTGAATTCATGGTGGGACTCGAACATGGTTTGACAGTTCCGATGCCCTAATGCCACATCCTCTCTCTTAATAAGCTTAATAAATCACCAGAAATCAAGTAGCACAGTAGTTTGTATTTGCAACATTATGGCCAGAATATGTAAGTTGTTTCATGTTTCGCAAACAATAATTCAAATTTAGGGCAAGCTGTATCAAAGAGTTTTACCCATTCCGTGTCAATGGGAACATGCCTTGGTAAATATGGCCCTTAGTGTTATAGATGTTCAGCAACTCCAACTAAGGCCTTTCTGCCAGGCTGTCTGTTGTCCTGTCCAACCTTTTATGCCTCAGCTGTCTGCTATCCTGTCCAACATTTTCTTCCTTGCTGTTGTTACTAAGTAAAATTTGCAGGTAGGGGAGCATGTGGAGTATTGTATTTAGGGCTTCCCATTTTTATCTGAACCACTCTCAGCTCAGCTTCTTTCTCCCAGTGCTACATTGTGGGCGAGGAGGGGGAAAGGGTGCTAAAGAGATCTGAGGGCGACAGGATTTTAATGGGACGCCTGCAGCCTGTACAAGAAAAAGGCTTGATTAAACATGGTGTGGGCTGAATTGCAGGAGCCATATGAAAGGGTGAGATCTGCATGATGTGAGCTCCCAGGTATGTCAACGCCCTGGGCGTGGGCCCAGCTCACTCATGCTAAAGGCCGGCCCTGGCTGTGGCTGTTAGTAGACATGATCATATACTGGCAAAGTCAACTCAGCGCCCATCCCGAGTACCCTAAATCAGGCAATAGTGATGCTTAGAAATGGCAGTAAGGTAGGGTTGCAAAGCAGTCTGCAAATTTCATACACCAACTGCTATGTTTTTCCACTTTTAGTCTGGAAGCTGAGTGATGTACGAATCAGGTACATTCAGTGGCGGGACGGGACAGAGTGAGGGGGCGTTTCCAGAAAAAAATAAAAACTAAAAAAACGCACAGGCTTCCAGCCAATAACGTTGCTGCTTTCACCAGCAAGACAGTAGCGTTGTGATTGGTCTGAGCTGCCTGCTTCGCTGTTCAGACTGGGAGTGGGAACCTGTGCATGTTCTCCACTCGGCTGTGCAATACAGCCAGGTAGAGAACATGCAAAGTGTGTATGTCTGTTTGGTAGGCCCAACATGGGTGGCCAAAAGGCATGCGCAGTTTGTGGTGCACATACCCCTCCTGAAGCCCACCTCCGGCACCCTCCAGCCGAGCCCCGCCCCATACTCCCAGGAAAAATATGATGATAATAACATAGCGTTATTATCATCTTATTTTTACTTTTTCTACAATTCAGTGGGGTGACGCTCCTCCGCCTTAGCATACATTGTATCCACAGAGAGTCGTAAAAATCCTGTCTCATTAATATTGATGAGGCAAAAGTCGCCAGGTGACTGCTTATAAATATCTGGAAATGCAGGGAAGGGGGGCTCCTATCCTAGGTACAAAAGTAATTTGTCCCTGCATTCACATTAGCTGAGTGGCAACATTTTTTTTGCTCAATGGAGAGCAAGGAGCTGCTTTCAGAAATAAAAGTTAACATTCACAGAATTTAATTGTGGAAGGTATTGCGGACAGTTTCTGCTTTTTGATTAGGATACTAGGGCCCATATTTATGGCAAAATGGTGTAGTGCAGTGCAGCAAGTCTCTTTGGTGCACTGCAGTGCATCACTGGGAAAGGGCAGGAATGGACCGTATTTAAGGCACACGGTGCATTCCTATCCTTTCCACCTGAGCTAGCGCACAACGGGCTCCCTAGTGCCAATACAAGGGGCACCTTCCTGCACCAAAACAATCCTTAGCGGCATATTCCGCTATTTATGTGGCCTGCAGAATGCAGCACAATTAGAGGAATTAAAAAGGACAAATAAAGATTTCTCCTTGTTGCGCCTTTCCTGTGGTGGGGTATCCTTTTGGCGCATTCCCAGGTTTGCCAGGTTTGGTAAATCTGGCAATGCATCAAAAAATCATGAGAGTTGCATGGGAACAACCACGCAACGCCCATGGAATGCCTCCCTTGCACAGAGTAATACAACGCAGTGATGTGCGCTGCATTGCATTAATCCAGATTTTGGATGCCATTCAAAGATGCGTGGTGCAAGCATGACGCAAAGCTCTCATAAATATGCCCCTCTGCCTTTTCTGGAGTCAGTATCAGATCGCTGATTAGTGACCTTAAATGGGGTTGCAAACCTAGAGTAAACCATTTGGTGTCCCTTTTTCCTGCCAAACTGCAACCAATCACAATGGGCAAGTGAGAAATGAATGTGCGATCACGCGTCCTTTCTTAATTCTGGCTTGCCTTAAGCGGTAAATCTTGGGATTTTGTGAAAGAAAGAAAATGCTTGGTACAGCAGGCCCTACGAGCCATATTAAACAATGCAAATAAAAAACACAAGTTATTGTTGGAAACTTCTAGTAGGGAGCACATTCTTTCCGGGTCACGTTTTGGTTTCCCTTGTATTGCAACTGCGTGTCAGGGAGAACACAGAACACATGCAAAGAATTATACAGGTATAATGATGGTGCCATCCCAGGTTTTTTTTCAGGATCTAGATTTAATAACAAAAGCTATTCCCGAAGAAAAACATCTGCTACGAAGAGCGCTGAGCCTCTTTCACGAGATGGCAAGACTGCCTGCCTTCTAACAAAACTTGTCGTGGGACTATTTGAAGCGATGACTAGCCCCGTCCTATTTGCAGTTATTGGATAATCTTTTAAGTCTGTAGACTGTCGCAATTCTAAAAATAAAGTACCCGTTTTGCTCCCGCCTCTGGCCTGAGAAAACCGGTGTGCCACACCTTTCTTCGTGTAAATGTTGCCTAATCACTATTAAGGATTTCTAAGCAGGGTGAAATATCATTTAAGATGGGGGTGGGACGACCCTTGTTGCCTACAGTCAAGTGGGCGAGAAAGGCTCCAGTCGGGGGCTGCCGACCGAAAAGCAAGTGAACAATTGAGGTTTTAAGAAACTTCTGAATTTGATGCAGTCACTTTCCAGTCTACTTTGCACTTTCCTGTCTTAGCGCACGAGGCAGTGATTTCCAGCCCAGAGCGCGAAGATCCCGAAAAGGATCCACTAAACCTTCTCTATCAGAGTAGTTAGATCAACAGTACGCCGCTACCGAAAAACCTGAGACATCTTCATAGTAGAGCGTGAATAGTGTGGCAAGGTAGGTTAGTACACAACCATGACTGCTTTATGCATTAGGAAAACAGTTTTGAAAGGACTCTCTTTTTTTACCTTGATCCAGTGGATGTATTTGAGAGAAGGGGGCGATGTGGCAGCATAGTTTTGGACTCTGGATTCCCCAGTCACCAGAGTTCATAAGCAAAGTGAGAAGGATGGCCTTGAAGAGAGTGAACATCAACATAGCCAGGATAAAAGTCCTTGTAAGAAATTGGAGTATCAGGTGAGGGTGGTGGTCACCAGTGCTTTAAATGGGAAAAAATAAGTGCAGGTACTCATGAACATGAGCTTGTAGTGTGGTGGGTGGGGCAAGGGGCGGGGCTAAGAGCAAGACATGAGGATAAGTTATGACTTATATACCAGTTGCAGCACATACCAAGACACACGAGAAATGTGTTTAAATAAAACAAGTTAACTCGTTACACAAAATAAAAGCGAAACACATTTATATTTTAACATTTTGTTTTGTTTTGTAATATTTGCAGCTTCCTAATGCCATACTGTTATTTGCTGTTGTTTTGCACAATACTATATATTCTTGAGCAAACACACACACAACGAAACAAGCAGACATGCACTCACAAAGCATTCCACACAGTCCTCCTTAAAGTGTCCAGATTCTCTCCCTCTTTCATTCGCTTTTCTCTCACAGAAGAACACATGCATACAAGCAGGCACACATACAGACGTAAGCAGACCCTCGTTCAAGAGACTCAGGAGGAATTAAAGCCATTTTAAACTTCTTTCCTCCCATGGCTTTCTTAGATGTCGCTGTTAGCGGGGATCCCTCCATTCCTGTTTGCAGAAATGCATACAGTAGTGTGAATGTGATTGACAGCACAGGGCCCGTCCTGTTCTATCAAACACAGCGTGATAGTGAATACCCGGACATTAGGCAGATAATTCCTGCTGAATAGCTCAGCGGGGTCGGTTCAGGGCTAAAGCAGCACCTTAGCTGTCAGAGACAGGTTCAACTTTGACAGCCTAGTGCTCAGCAGCACTAGCAGCTAATGAGACTACCTTTCATGAGTACCGGTACTCTACTTGGCAGCAGAGAAGTGCCGGTACTCAGAGTGAGAAAAATAAGAAGTGCTGGTACTCAGTACCTGTGAGTACCGGCCCATTTAAAGCACTGGTGGTCACTCATCTGAAGTCAGGGTGAACCCCATTAAAGTAATTAAATACATCTGAGCGCAGCCCTCTAGTGGCAATGAACTGAGCAGACAGGCTTAACTTAGAGGCAAAATGTGAACACTATATATGCAGTAAGAAAACAGTAATAAAACCAAAACACAACACAAGAAAAATCCTAAACCAGTTTAGAAAAATAGAGCAAATTTTAATAAATAAAACAACATGAAAAAACACAAAAATAAGAGACAGAGATATGATTAAAAAAAAAAGTTTAAGGTTAAAAATAGTGCCAAAAAGTGTTAAGCACCAACCATGATCACCGACCGTGGCCAGCTAGTTGGTGTAGACGAGGACTTAGGTGCAATTTTGGCCCGACCAATATGGACCATTGATTGGCTATAGAAACAAAGTTCAACCCTGTCAGGATTTTTACCTTGGGACTTAGTCTCAGAACTGGAAGTCCAAAATCTTCAGCAGGGCAAGACAGTGAGGCCAGGCAGCCATTGCTTGCGGTCCTGGTGAAGCCGCTTACTTTTGGTGGAAAAGCTCTGAGTGGGAAAAAATAGAATTCTGTACTCAAAGAAGGTCACTTGCTGGCCAGATACATTTGGCCTCTCCTCCTGGTGAAGATTTTTACATTTGCACAGTCAAATTTTTTGCAGTTTTTATTCCTCAAGTGGTACAAAGCTGCAGTCTGTAGCCGAAAATGGCTCCACAATGCCAAATGCCTTCTCCATGAGGTCATGCTGAATCAGATTTGTTGCTGTGGAAAAGCTCCGATCTGGAGAAACATGAATCTTCAGCATAGCAGCAACACATTTTCATTGGATCTGATCGACAGATCCAAGGCAGATCCAGTTGTAAACATTTCAGGTGAGCAGTTGCAGGAAAGGCATCTTGTAAGTTCTTGTGCCACCTTAGTGTGAACTAGAGGTCACATTTTGAACCTTTAAGCCTACTTATTTGTCCTGAGTACAAGAGGAAGATCATGTCCAGTACTTTGGGGCTCTTCACATGTCCCAGAAAGCAGGTTCAGCACTCTTCTGATCTTCCACAGGTCCATAAGATGTTCTGAGGAGGGTATTATGGATGCCACATTTATGCCTGGTGTTAGCCTATGGGTGAGGGTGACTCCTGGCCCATCCCTACCCAATGGATTAAAAGTTCCATGGGCTATTCCCACCCACATTTGCAGCATTTTATGTGTACCCTACTGCAAACAATTCCTCAGTACTCCTCTGTGCCTAGATCCAAGATTTTGAAACCCTTTCAACTTGTGCAGAGCCTGTGTGCTCAACGCAGAGGTGTGGCCAGGGAAATGAGCAACCCCCTCATCTGTGGTCACCTCACACCAGTTTAGGGAGCAGCTCCCTCCCCGCTGTGATTGGATCCTGACTGACTGGGGAATCAAAGAATGGGCCTGTGTAAGTGTCATTTGACAACTCCCAGTGACAAAGTAGGCCCTTTTGAAGTTAATTAAGTTACTGGGCATTGCCCAAATGGTCATCCTGCCAGAGGAACAGAAATACATCCTCACACCCAAGCACTTGTTTTCTGCTCTGGGAGCAGTTTTCACAACTCACTCAAGGTGAAGCCCTCAGAGAGCTGCAGCTGGAGGCTAATGCAAATTAGCCACCAGAGGCTTTAGGCAGGGAAATGTAACTTTCTAAAAGTACCCTTTCCTTAATATTCACTTCAGCAGTGAATTGGTGCTTTTAAAACATTCAAGAATCATGTCTCTAGGTGTTTCCTAGCCATAGATAACATTATTAAATCTAATATTGCACCCTCTGTTTCCCTCTGGAACAACAGAGATTGCTACAGTGAAAATAGCTTTTTGGGCTTCTTCACTAAAGGAATATGCATAACATTAAGGCCCACATTTATACTTTTTTAGCGCCGCATTTGCGTCGTTTTTTGACGCAAAATCGGCGCAAACTTACAAAATACCATTGTATTTTGTAAGTTTGCGCCGATTTTTCATCAAAAAACGATGCTAATGCAGCTCTAAAAAAGTATAAATATGGGCCTGAATTTCTACATGTCATACTTCCAAATACCATTCACAATGCCTTATGGGGAGTAAGGCTTAATTAGGTGTGACTTATTACACTTTAAAAGGAACATTTAGATCAGTTAAAAGGTTTATTTTGAACGGTTGAATTGCAGTTTACTCAGGCTATAATGGTGTGCCTTAAGCCATGCTTCATATTTTTGCTGTAGTGTTTGGCATAATATGTGCTGTGTTTCACTAGTGACTTTAACTTACAGGCCCTTGGTACCCTGGATACCATATTTTAGATGCTTATAGGTAAGTTAAATATGCCAATTAGGAGTATGATATTTTCACTATGTTAAAAGGATAAGCACAAACACTTTATCACTGGTTACGTGGGGTAAAGTGCACAGAGTTCCTCAGGCAGCAACAATAATTAGGGCAAAACCTGGGGGCATACCACACAAAAGATAGCAATTTCTTATAGTCATTATCTGGGAGCAATTTAGCAAGGACATGGTCCCTTTCAGCAGCTGCAGGTGATGTAATGCCAGTTTGGATACTGCATACATCTGAGCAATGAAGGAAATATGGTCATAACAAATCATGAGCAGGTTGCTGGCCTTTTCCACTGTGGTGAGTAGTGCTTATGTCACCCAGCCAAGATGTGCAGATGGGTGCAGGAACTGGATTTCAGTTTTATCACCTCTATAGCAGCAATTTCACCAGTCTGAAACCCAGCAGTAGATGGCTTAGGCAGCCATTGGCAACATACTAGAGACAAGCTCTCTGAGAACCCCAGGAATTCTGAGAAACTTGAGATCAGGACCAGAGGTCAAAGTGGGTGGGATCGGAGGGGCATGACATGCTCATACTTTTTTAATTTATGAAAAAACGTTCCCCTACGTTTTGTGTAAATATAACCGTCCCAGGAAATGCTTCAGCTGAAGTGTTATTAGGGAGTCTCCGGTGCTGTGAAACGAAGGTGGGCAGATAGCTAACCAATAAACAAGCCTTCTTCCTGAGGTGCCTTCTTGCCTTGAAGAATATCCGCACACCCATTCCCTGTCATGCAGTGCAGCGCAGCGCAGGGCCTTGCTGTACTGCACTAGGAGACTTGGCCATAATTATGGCCCAAAGTCTTTTTGAGTGGTGTTGCATGGGAGTTATCAGCTGAGCTGTGAAGTGTGTCATTTTAAGGGACAGTTATATAACATTGCATTACATACATTGCATTACCTACAGTCTGGGTATTGCTAAAATCTACATTTTGGAAGCATCATTTTATCTTACACCTTTTTTGCACATTTTATAGCAGTCTGCCTTATACTGTGTGTAATGCAAGTATAAAATATTGACTTACATACTCACAGTGCTTTCTTTGACAGGCTGGGAATACACAAGTCACGATTCTCCACTGTACCAACCAGATTCAATTCTGTGGCTTTCAGGTTACCCACATCCCTGATGTGCACTTATAGTTTTTTATAATGCACCATAGTGCATTTCCTACTGATTAGCAATGTTTTTTATTTATTTTTCATTTAAGCTGCATGTTATTTTATGTGTAGCTACTAGTAGGTGAAAGACCGAAAAAACTTCCAGAATATTATTATTATTATTTTTTGCCACACCCTTGACCGCTCACCCATGCTCTCTGACCCCATACCAACTGCATTCAGCACCACAGTGCCCATTTATTTTTTAATGCATTATGACCGCTGGATAGGACAAAGTGGGAGAAATGATGAAGTCAATCTTAGGACTGATGCACCACCACCACCAGGAGGAAACACACAGCAATTTTGAAAAAGTTATGGTGACCAAGAATTCCAGATCGTCCTTTGAGTCATCAGTCAAAAACTGCAGCTAACTGAGTCAAGAGTGGCAGAGACAGAAAATCACCTGAATAAAACAGAGAAAGAAGGCTCCCAAGTAGTTAGAAAAACAGAAGCAATCTCAACCCAAACCATGTTGTGGAGCTCGAAATTGAGATCTTAAAAAACAACAAAGGAGAAAAATCCTGAAAGTGTTTGCTATAAAAGAAAGAAGTTCAAAAGGTGACCTGTGAGGTTACATAGTGAAACTGTTAACCAAGGCTTTTGCTGAGTCAAATGAGTACAATTTGCTACAGAAAAGCAGAGAGAATTTTGGCCCTCATTATGACCCTGGCGGTTCATGGACCGCTAGAGCTGCGGTGGCGGTCTCACCGCTGTAGGACCGGTGGTAAAGACTGCCATATTATGAGTGGGACAGTTTACCCTCTTGTGCCGCTGGCTTAACCACCCATTCACACTCCCACCCGCCCCTTGCGGATGACACTTACCTCATCCGGCAAGGTGCTCCTCTGTGAGGGGTCAGGACCCGGCGCTCTCACCGCCGGCAGAGCCCAGCCACCAACAGACCGCCACACAGAATTATGGGTCAAAATTCTGTGAATGGTCTTTTCTGGTGTTGCGGTGCTGGCGGTGGAACCGCCTAAGCGTAGCCCACTGCTGTGATGAATGCTGCTGGATATCCGAACGCCGGCGGTGCGGATATCTGGTGTCAGTCATTACACGGCAGTCAGAAGACCGCCAGCACTGGCAGTCTTCTGGTGGCTGCAGTGGTCTTTGAAAAAGTCTGCTGCAGTCGTAATGAGGGCCATAGTCTTCCTTTGCAAGCTATAAAAATACTTTTTGCATGAGAAAACTGATCCACACTTTTCTGCAGTAGCAGACGATGTCCATTTTTCCTTTAAGCACAAAATTACCTTCAAAGAGGATAACTGATAAGTTCAAAGCTAACCAAGTAGAAGCAGTATTGAAAGAGTGAACTAGATTACAAGTCACTTACGAAAGACAAGTTCATAGACCAAGAATTAACTGATGCCAATCTGGTACAAACAGAAAAATACATAATGAAGACTTAAGAGGGGAGATCAGATGTGGAAGGATGAAGAAGGGCACTAGTTTTCTTCAAATATAGTACCCCTGCAAACAATAGCTCTGGAGGGGAAGGTGCACGAGGATGTACGGAGGGGATTGGATCTAAAGGAGTAGGGCATGGATAGGGGATGTAGGGCAACACATAGGAAGTTAGTCATAGTACAAAAAGATTGTGGATAAAGTGGTCCTAAGTATCACAACTATAAACAAGGAGCAGAAAGCATGGCGTACTAAACACAGAAAAATTCCTGAACACCTGGACAGTTAAACATGCGTACGACATATCCTCAAAAGCATGACGATTTCAACTGGTACTATCTTCTCATGTATGATCTGCAGGTTGAAGTGAATTAAGAGCTTAATTTACAGGTGGTTGGTAATGGATATCTGCTCAAAATTTGTCAATTGTCCCAAACACCAACCATTCCCATTACTCGACTCATTTATAGTACAAAGGTGGTGCCGCAAATTTTATTTGCTGACAAAATGCTTTTATTGATAATGTACAAAAGCTTATGTTTAAATAAGACATATGTTAATGGTAAAATTTGTAGTATGTAATTGTACATAAATGTTATAGTCTGCAAATGAATTAAAGTGCTGATTTAAGTTAGCCTAACTGGCATGTTATTAGAAGAATAATGCATTAACATTGAAAGGCCTGTTTTTCACATTGAATAGTTGTTTGCACATAATGTTTCTTTTCCTCTCACTATAAATGTTGTCAGGAGCTTTCTGTTAGGTAGTGAATAGATATTTGCTATGTATTAGACAACTGATAGTGAGTTCTCTCCAAGGGAGGTGGAGATAGCTGGAAGAACGATTAATGGGAAGAACTGTCTGGAACACAAAACATCAATGCTTTAACTTTTCAAGTTTTAATGTCCAAAAGCCTATTGTGTACCGTTTAGAAAATGGAGAGTTTGCTTTTTCTCAGGAGTTTGCTAGTATTTTATTAGAGCATGAAGAAGACAAAAGAAAATAATGTTGCAACACAGAATAAGGGGGTGTTCATATTAGTGCATGTTCCTAGAGTAGGTTAGGATTCCTTCCCCGACTCTCTGACTGGAAAATTGTCTTTGAGTTTCTGATGTCTTCTCTTCATGACAGACTGCCTTACTTAGATTTTACTGAACTGTCTGCTGATATCTTTGAGCTGAGAATACTTTCAAGCTTATAATACAAAGGCTTTATGCTTGTGCAGTGGTTCTCTCTTTAGAACTCTTTATTGGGTATCTGAACTGACACCTTTTCTCTCATTATTCCAAATAAATTTAGATTAGGGGATTTCCTTTATGGCATATGCTTATTGTATTATTACTATTTTGATCATGATTCTAATAAATATTTTGATCTATTTTATAATCAAATACAGATTGGTCTAGTATATTAATGTTTGATGTTTAAATCTAAAGATTGATGCTTAATGAATAAAAACACGATGGACTAAAAGATTTGAAAATAAAACCCTTAACTTACACTAGCTCTCTATATTGACTGAATTTAGAGTCTTTAATGAATTATTGATATGTAGATGTTTGTTCCTCATTTCTCTTTATCAATGAACAAAGGTCCATACAAGCAGTGGCAAGGGATATTTAAAGATTACACCTGAAGACTGAAGTATAGAAAACCCCACTCCCTAGCAGGGCACATTGGGAAAACAATCTTGTTGGAGGCTCCACTGCTCAAAATGAATGCTGGGTTCTCTCCTGTCTGGATTTGTAGTGCCATGGACAGAAAAAGTGACCCATGTGCTGGAAGAAACCTACTAGCACAAGTGGGATATAATGTTGTTTGCTGCCAATGGAAAACACTGACTTTGAAAGGCTATCTTCAAAAAATGTAAGTGACGACAGGCGTGCCAGAACAATTCTTTTTCACAATGTAGCTTCTGCTGTAGGCCTCGGTCACATGTGGGATGGATGGAAATGTTTTCTATCCCTCACATGGTAAACATCATTGCCCTGCTGTGAGGTATTTACTGGGTATGGTAAATTCAAATTTTGCACCAGAAATTGCAGAATCTAGTACTTCATCTACCAAATTCTACATATTTTACCTTTTTCTGGGCCTTTTTCCTTAGATACATTTCAGCAGGTTTGACCTGCCGAAAACTAACAGGGACAAGGATAATATGAGATAATTATTGCACAGTTCCTTTTGGAAACTATCATCTTTTGCATGGTGTACCGTTAGATGTAAGCCTTGACTATTTTTTCAGACTGTAGATCCCTGTGAACTTTAACCCTTCTATCCAGTGGTACAGTATCTGTGGTCTCTTTTTGAACACGCTGAAATTGGCATACTGGTAGTGGGCATACATACCTGTAGGGCCTTAGCATTTAGAACAAAGTGTACCCAAGGGCCTGTAAGTTAAATGTCTAAAGTGGACTTCCAGGCACCAGTCCCAGAAGTAGGGGAGCTGTCCCAGAATCTGTTTTGAGGGACCACAGAGGAGGGATTCCTAACTACCCGGGCCACCTGTAGGGTGGGCACAGGAGGTCTTCACAGGGAAAGAAAGGTTCTACCATCTTGGTTTTCGGTAGAGAGGGGCACTGTGTGATTGCTTGCTGTAGGACACAAAGGAAATGCTGCAGAGGTGGGTGGTGTCACCCCTGGGAAATGCATGTGTGTTATATGTATGTGCTGGGTGTATGTGTGCTGTGAATGGTAAAATACATGGAAGCATCTGTGTTCCATTTTGGAAGACCCCCGTCTGACTGGAGGAGCATAAGAATGCAGACGAATCACCCCAGAGAGATCTGTGGATTGCTGAATTTCTGTGAGATGGCTCGGACACCTTGGAGGAAGCGAGAGATAGGCACTTCAGTATGCTTTAAAGGGTGCACTGTGGTTCAGAGAGAGGTCACTAGAAAAGGGCCTGAGCACATCTCAGGAAGGAGATAGGGCTGATAAAATAAATCATAATGAGTAGGGCTGAGAACCTGGGGTAACCATTTGATACACACATTACTGTGGCTGACATCCAGGCTTGATACTCTTGTCTCCAGTTTTATAGGGATATCAGAATTGGAGTAACTCCTGCTGTTATAGACTTCTGTTTAGAGGAAGAGCAGGGCAGATGAGAGGGCACTTCAAAAGGGAGCAGAACCCAAACATAAACTTTAAAGGCTTGTGCCCTAAATCACATTTGGTGTCTGGAAATGGTTTATAAGAAGGGGAGCTTGAAGCCTCCAAAATTATCAATTGTCAAGCAGCCTGTTGAGCTGTGTGAAGAGGAGAAGTTCTGCAAGGTTTATGCCTGTGACCAGGATTGGGGGTCTAGGCCTGTCAGTCTCCCAGCAGGGTTAGAGGTCATCACCCAGGGAATCCAAGACCGCCTTCCTCTGGAGTGTGGAGCATTAGTGCCTGCCTGCTTCCCAATCCCAGTGTGCCATGTATGGAAGAGGACTCGTACTGGAGGGAGTGAGGTCCAGTGGAAGATTCTGTCAATTGGATCTCTGAAGCAAGGAGCGAGGAGATGGCTTCTGCACCAATTGGGTCATAGTTCATGTGCAGATGGAAGTTGGTGTCCCTGTATATCAGGTGGGGCCCCGTGAAGGTTACTGCTCTGCCAATTGGTCCGTGGCCCATGTGCAGAGTGAAGTCAGTGACCCTGTTTGCCAGGGAGAGCCTCTGTGAAGATTACAACCACGTCAATTGGGCCATAGCCTGGGTGGAGAGTGATTGGTGAACCTGTATGCCACTTGGGGCTGCCATAAACACTGCTGCCCGGCCTATCGGGCCATAGCCTTTATGCGGAATGAGGATGGTGATCCTGTAACCCAAATGGGGCCATCAGTAAAAATGCAAGGAGTGACATCTGGTTGAGACCGACATCGAGAGGAAGAGGCCACAGTGGTGACCCGTGTGGACACAAGACCCTACTGAGGATCTGCACCAGGAGCACTGAGAACCCTCCACCCATCACCTGTGGGGAGGATCCAAGGAAAGTTATAAGCATCGGAGGAGCATCGAGGACCCCAACTGCTGTCCCTCCAGGACCACATGTGAGGAACTCAATGACACAAGAAACTGCCCCTGCTAGGCCATGTGTGCGGTACTCCTCTGAGAAAGCTGCTGCTGCTTCAGTGCCCATGAGGGGGCACGCTCGGAGACTCCAGGTGTACAGATCTTGCTGGTGCAGGTAAGATTAATTAATGGGCCAGAGGGCCCCTGTGGAACTTGCCTGCTATATTGCAATCCAGCGCTGGAGCACTGTCAACTCTAATTGAAGTCAGAGTGGAGCCCCTAAGGCTTAGACTACTAGAAAGGCTTAACCTGAATTTTGCATAGAGTGAATGGGAAATAACCACTAATGCAAGCAAGGTGGGGGGAGAGTGAGTCTCAGGAACTGCCTATTGAAATACTAGAGCCCCGACCTCAGGGGAATGTGTGTATTGTTAGTGAATGCCATATTTTATGTGTTGATAAATACTCATTTTTTCATAAAAGCAAGTATTATGTTGGACAATGATTTATTGCTGCTATTGAACATATTTTGAGTTGTGGGCCTGTGTTCACCACTCTGTGACTACCTTCCCTCTGAGAAGACTTGGACTGCTTGAGCTGCGCTGCCAGTGAGAGTCAAGCGCTGAAGGGGTACTTGTCACAGTTCCATAGTAGGTTGTGCCACATATATCAGTAGTTGAAGACCTCAACCCCTATGGTTGCGCCCAGTAACTCCTGCTTGTCCCATGACCTATTGAACTGGGTTCTGATAGCTCTTTTCCTTGGAATTATGGCCTTAGAGGTCAAAGTTCCCTTAGGGAAATATCATACTAAACTGAAATAGCATAAAAAGCTAGAGGCATTGCCCTAACCATGGCTTTGGCAGTAAGGGTGGAAGCTGATTTGCTGAATGTAACTTACTTATAATTGGATGCAGGCCCTTGTTGCCATAATCACTGACATGTTTGACCCTAGGCTTTATACACATTGTGAGCGGCAGCTGCTGAGGAAAATACATCTTGGACATGTCAATGGGTCTGTCAGAGTTATAGTATGCAGGCCTCCTTCTGTCCTCTGCTGAGTAAGTTAATGAATATGCTATATGGATTAAAAAGCGTCAGCTGTCCATATCTTACATTTTGAGAATTACCAAAGGCTGGGCATATGGCATTTCAAGAGATGGCTGCTTCTCCACATTTCCTTTTCTTTTGCTTTCACTGCTTTCAGGCACAACAATTCGTTGCATATTTTACTCGAAACCCAAGTCCTAAGCAGTTAGTTCCTCCCACTCAAGGAGAGACATGGTAAAGGAAAGTTAGCGTAGAAATGTTCACAACATAAAATGACACATTTGAACAAATTGATTCAAAATATGGTTATTCTAGCCTGAATTTTACCTACACTATGTGACCACATTTATAAAAGGATATTGTAGCTGCAAAAGCTAAAGTACAAACTCTAATTTGACTATTTTCACGATTTGACTGCTTAATACTCCCCTTTACCACCCTCACCAGCTACACCACCTACCCCACCACCTCCCTCACTGTCTTCAGATCAACTACTCTCCCACCACCACCCTAACTACCATCAACCTAACCAGCTTAACGTAACCCTATCACCTCCCCCTACCCTACCACCATCCTACCCTACCACTACTCTAAACGCAACCACCCTTTTCATTTTCACACACTAACCACAACCACCTCCACCCCAATCACCAACCTACCCTACCCTAACCACTGCCACTCTACCTACTACTACTCTACCCTCACCATCACCATCCTACCATACACTAAACACCATGCTATCCTAAACACCACCCTAACCACACCCAAACTACCCTTCTCCAACCACCGCCCTAACAACTATTCTACCCTAATCACCCACCATACCCTAATCACTGCCCTGACCACCCCAACTGCACTAACCACCACCCTAACAACTACCACCCTAACTACATCCATCACCCTGAACAACCACCCTAACCACCACTACCACCTTCATTACTACCTTCTCCACCACTACCAGAACTCCAGTGTGCTACAACCCCCTACCACCACTACCCTAACTACACCACTACCCATGGCACCATCACCACCCCCACCCTCACCAGCACAACAACCCTCACCAACACCATTCTAACCACCATCAACACCCTAATACCACCCTACCACCATCTCACCCTCACCCTCACCACCACCACCCTTGCCAGCACCACTATTCTACTACCACCCCTTGCCACCCACTCTCCCAACCACCAACCTCACCAGCCTCATCACCACCACCCTCACCACTGCCACCCTCAACACCACCCTCACCTTCCTCACCATCACCACCTTCACCACCACCACCCTCACCAATACCACCCTAATATCCCTATCCTAACCACTGCTACCCTGTCACTAACCATAGGTGTCAATTCCTCTTTGTTTTTAACAACCATTTTCAACTCACTACTTGATTGTTCTTTTCAGGGAAATTTGTGGCCCATGATTGTGTTTCTTTACTCTCGGGTAACTTGTTCTCCTCTGAAACTATCCATCTAGTTAGCCAGTAAAGCCAAGTCATATACAAGATTATGAAACATTCAAACGCAATCCATTGACCTGTCTGCGTTATCTATGGAAATCAACGTGTGAACTTTAATAAAGAACTCTATGGAAGGATGTTGCTGTGAACCCTGTGGTGAGTGCTCATTGGGCAGATTCGCATTTGCATAAAGTTCATATTTGATTGCCTTAGAGATTTTAATTGGAGTGCAGTGGAAATAAGAAAATGTAGTGTTCACGGCATTACATAGTATGCTTTTAATGAAGCAACCTACAAATGGAGTCAGTCCTGTTATTAAAATTTGTTTTTTTCATACAATATTTTGGTTCAGGCATAGTATAAAACAAAAGAGAAAACGACAAGTCAACCAATTGTTCATAACCCTTACCACTTTTTCTCTCAATGCAAATATGTGCCTATTTTCAGAGGTACCTTGAGCCCCCGATAAGATAACGACCCCAAAAGTACAAGTGCCATTAGGTATACGTAACCTTTTCTACGCACTGCCCCATTATCTTACGATGCTTTAATTACTTCCATCCGCGACCAGTTGTTACTTTATATACCATTATATAGTGACACATTCATACAAAATCTTTGACTCGCTCAATTTATGCTACTCAAATGACAGTGCACTAAAAGTCATACTGTCCCAACACCCACCGAGATGAAAAAGTGCCCGTGACTGCCATGACTGGAGTTTGAGGATGACCTTTACTTCTGATGGAATTACTTCCATTGCACATAGCCCCCATATTTCCCTATAAGGTTGTGTTTCGTTCACCCGAGGGTGATAAAAAGTATTCTCTCGTGCTAACCTCTTGTGCTGGAGGCATTCTCCAGAGTAGGGTAAGCTGGAGATTTCCAATGGTGTGTGATAATGGACCGAGCCACCAATATGGAGACTGTGGAGATGTAAATAAATTGTGCATTTATTTTTCCAAACTCTTGTGGAACGGCCAGACCGAGCAAGGCAATAGAAGGTAAGGGCCTATTCATATACCCAACTCGTAGGGAGATCTGCCCAAAGACCTGCGCCCAGCACTCGGTGAATGCCCTGAGTGACCAAAATATATGCTCCCAATCTCCTAACTAGTTGCATCTAGGGCATTTTCTTAAGCCTCTCTGGGGTATAATAAAGAACCCAGTCATTAAAGAACACCATTCTGTGGAAGTTAGCCCCTCTCTGCGGTGAAAACCCATAGTATTACTATACTGACCAAGTATCTCTATAAATTTCAATCCCTGTGTGTAGTTGCCATTTCATACTCATATCCTCAGTTGTTTGAGGGATATCCGGACAAAGTTATCTGCCTCATACCTTAAAGAATAATTTGCTTTATCAGTCCTACGCAATTTTATAATTAACTCAGTTACATGACATATTTCTGATATGCAAAGACTATAAGAACAGAAACCATCTGCCTATAGGAAAAGTTAAGTAAAACTCCGTATTCGGGATTTCTTGAACTTATCTCTACCTCTGGTTAAATTCAATTCATACATAAAAGCCCCCAATTTTGTTAATATCAATATTTTTCCATTTCATAATGGCGGCAGATGAGAGACAGGGGGATAAATGCGTGCAACATTCCAGTGGCGTCTCAGTATATATAATTGGCATTTCATATTTACAGTAAAATTGTCTATCAGCCCAGATAGCCTGTGAGATCGCATATCACACTTTCCTAGGTATTTTATGTTCCTTTATAGCCCTCATCAAACGTACTAATTGCTCTTTAACATATATGTAAGATAAAATTATCAAATGGGGAAATTTGCATTGAAAATACAGTGCAATATACTCTAGGTCATAAGACCTAAAACATGGCAATGTTAGCCCTTCCGCAGATTTCGGCAAACGTAACATCTTTAGGCTAGCTCTGGAGTATTTATTTCTCCATATTAATTACGTCAGACAGCTCTCCAATGTATTTAAAATGCCAACCTCTGCTTTACAAGGGATATTCAAATAAAGAAATAGTATGATGGGTAAAATTGACATTTTAATTAAAGACATTTGGCCGATCATGGAAAGGGGAGAGATTTCCAAAGAGCAAGAGAATGAATTATGGATAGTAACAGGGCAAAGTTCAAACAATAGCTGTTAAAAACTAAACCAAAGTAAGATACCCCTGTCAATTATAACTAGCCCTTATCTTAAGGGGACAAGTCTTCTGGCTTAGTGTTAAATAAGAGTGGTTCTATATTTGTGTTGTTAGTTTTATATCCCCAAGGTTAGTATATCTCCCAATGGCTTCTAGGGCAATCATGATTTTTTCTCGATCAGGAAATAAATACAGAGCGACATTCTCTGCTTATAATTTTATTTTAGCGACCCTTACCAGATGTGGACATACTTCCCTATGAGAGCAGATGTGTTGGGCTAAGGGTTCTGTAAAAAGGGCAAATAATATAGGTGATAGTGGACAACCTTGGCAAGTACCTCTGCTCGGAAATATAGTACCCGCACATTGATCATTTACTATGACTTGGACCGATGTGTTTTTATACAGTCTAACAATAGATCTCATAAGCAATGTTGGAAAATTGAATCTTCATAATAGCTTTGTAAGAAATTACCCACTTTTTGGCATGGTTTCCCCCACATTTTGCCTGTTGTCAGTGTGTTTTTAATGTGTTCACTGGGATCCTGCTAACCAGGACCCCAGTGACTGTGCTCTCTCCCCTTAAATTTCATTGTTCCTGACTTAGTACACCCCACAATTGGCATACTGGTGCCTCCATGTAAGTCTCTAGTATATGATACCTAGGTACCCAGGGCATTGGGGCACCAGGGGTTCACCATGGGATGCATCCTGCATTATGCCACCCATGGGAGCCCATGCAAAATGTGCCTGCAAGCCTGCCATTGCAGCCTGCGTGAAAAGGTTCCTGCACCCTTTCACTACTGGTCACTGCACCAGGTCACTGTAAGCCACCCCTATGGCAGACCCTCCTAGCCCGGAAGCAGAGTGCAAGTACCTGTGTGTGGGCACCCCTGCATGAGCAGAGGTACCCCTACGAACTCCAGCTCCATTTTCCTGGACTTCGTCAGTGCAGAGAAGCCATTTTATCTGTCTACTGGACACAGGCCCCTACCTGTGTCCAGTTACATAATGGCATCTCCGAACCTGGGCATGTTTGGTATCAAACATGTCAGAATCATACCCCAATACTGTTGCCAGTATTAGTTGTATGATTCCATGCACTCTGGGGGCTGCTTAGAGGACCCCCAGCTTTACTCCTACCAGTTTGCAGGATTTTCCTGGGGCAGCCTGCGTTGCTGCCATCCTACAGACAGGTTTCTTCACTCTTGCTGCTTCACCAGCTCAAGTTCAGGAAGGTAGAACAAAGGATTTCCTTTGGGAGATGGAGGCAAAACCCTTTCCCTTTGGAAATAGGTGTTACATGCCTTGTGAGGGGTAGCCTCCCCAAGCCACTAATATGCTTTGAAGGGCACATTTGGTGCCTTCCATGCATAAACTGTTTTGCACCAGTCCAGGGACCCCCGATCCCTGCCCTGGCATGAAACTGGACAATGGAAAGGGTAGTAACACTCCCCTGTCCATCACCACCCCAGCGGTGGTGCCCAGAGGTATGTCAGGTGGCCATTTGATTCTGCCATGTTAAATCTAAGGTGGGCAGAGGCCCTTGGGAACATCTGAGTGGCCAGGTCAGGCAGGTGACATCACAACCCCTCCTGATAAGTGGTCACCCTGCTAGGTGACCAATCTCCCTTCCTGGGCTATTTAGGGTCTCCCTCTTGGGGGGTACTCACATTCAAAATGCAAGATTGCAGCAGGATTCATCTGCAACGTTTACTTAACCTTCTGGCCACTGGAACTGCAACTGGACCCTCCAGGGACTGACAATCTGCATCTACAGCAACAACTCTGCTTTGTAACATTGTTTCTCTGGCTCCTTCTAGCAACTGCAACATTTCCCCCACTGTGCATCCTCTGAGGGTGATGAGTCTTCAGCCAGCACAAGAAGCAAGAAGGAAACTCCCTTGAACAAAGGCACCAACTGCAACGATAAATGACTGCGTGGATCTCCTCTCCTCCAGAGCTGCGTGGATCACAGGTGGTATTCTGGAGTGGTCCCCTTGATCCTCTCTACCAGCTGTCCAACTTGGGAGAAGGTAAGCCCCTGTCTCTCCATGCAGGACAGCACCCCTGTGCACTGTGTCTCTTGCAGCTACCAAGGCTTGTTGGCATATCCTTCAAGGGATCTTCAGGCTCCCTGTAACCCTATCCCTAAGCACTCTTTCCTGTGTTGCACAGCCCTCTGCATGCTTCTCCAGCGACGTGGGACTCCTTTCTATGTGTGCTGCGTGGCCCTCACCTCGACTCCTGTGCTTGCTGCCTGTGGGTTTCCTGTGGGGGCTGCCTCCTCTTCCTGTGACTCTCCTCACTGCTGAGGGTCACCAGGGACTCCCCTCAATGGCTCAGCATTTATTCTTCCACAACAGTTGCCTTTGCAAAGGCTTGTTGGTGGCTTTTCCACCCCGCTAACCACCTGCAATCCTTCTGGCATAGGTCATCGACTGTCACATCAGGAACTCTTCAGCTGCTCCAATGCTGCACTGCTGACTGTCTTCGTTCACCGTCGACCTGATCCTGCATCCACAGATGGGTCGGTTGTGGTTCCAGCCACCACTTGACACGCCAACGTGAACTGGACTTGGTTCCATTCCTTTACAGGTCTTCCTCTACCAAGATCCACCTTTGGTTTCTTGCAGTTTTGTCTGGGTCTTGAAAAATCCTCTTCTGAGGTCCTTTTGGTGGGTTTGAGTTAAAACAGGTACTTACCTCTCTTCTCCTGGTTGTTATCTTTTGGGGTTCCTCGTTCCTCCAGCTCCCTTCTACTGATTCCACTTCCTTGGGTGGGGGCCTGACTTCCACATTCCACTTTCTTAGCATATGGTTTGGTCCCCATCTAGGACCTTCAGTACTTACTATTGTTTTCACTGTTTTCTATTGCCTTTTATGTTAATATCTGACTCCTGATGTGTACATAATAGTGTGTTTACTAACCTCCAGTTGGGGTATTGCCTATATAGTATTTTGGTAATTGTGTTACCATAATAAAGTACCTTTTTTTTGTAACACTGTGTGATTCTTTCATGTGTGTAAGTGCTGTATGACAACAGTGGTATTGCATAAACTTTGCATGTCTCCTAGATACGTTTTGGCTGCCCATCCACAGCTTCCTCTAGAGAGCCTGGCTTCCTAGACGCTGACTATACCTCACTAATAGGGGATACCTGGACCTGCTACAAGGTGATAACACCCTAGGTGCTCACCACACACCAGGCCAGTTTCCTACAATTTAAACAAAAAGTCCCAGCTCACAAGGTCAAACACTTTCTCAGCATCTAACAATGCAATGGCTGCAGGGCCTTCATTCTGCTGTAACAAGATCAATAACGTTAAACAGAAAATATGCGCTATCGTGCAAACTCCCCCCCCCCTTTCAATAAACCGTTTTGGCCAAAATAGACCAAATTATTTCTAACAACACTAATTCAGTTAGATACATTTTTTTAAAAATCTCATAGTCCATGTTAAGAAGCATTATTTGTCAATAGAAGACAATTTTAATCACTCCATAGCTATTGGGGGTGTTTAAAAAGTAGCTAACTCCTCTTTTAGCTCTGGAAGCTGCACTTCACATAAAATTGTTCTCCCAAAGTTAGGTCACATCTCTCTTCTACCCTCTTTTATAAATATGCACAGTAATTTCCTTCAGTCGTTTTGTACAGGGAAAATGTAATCCCCAGTAATCTGGTGTTAGTTGTATCTTTCTTTGGCCACAGAGGCCACAAAACAACCCCTTTTTTCTCCCCTCTTCATATACCTGAGTGTTATAAATGCGGTTAGTAAGAACCATCTTTTAAAAAAATAAATCTTTTAGGGATTCCTTTTTATCCAGCCACTCATGTAAGACTTGATCTGTTTTGCCAGAGCTTCATCTACAGCTTTTTGTAATTTATCTTGTTTCTCTTTATCTTTCTTTCTTCGGAAAGCCGAAGTTAATATCAAAATGCACTGGATTGTGGCCTTGAATGCCTCCCATACTGTTGCCCTGTGTGCGCTGTATCATCATTAAATAGAAAAAAAGTGCGCAATTTCTGTTGATAGTGACTGAATGTGGCTCTCAGAAAAAGCTTCTGCCTGATAGTGTGAAGATATTTTAGAGAAAGTTTAGGGAGCTAAGGAATAATCTATAAACAAAGACAATTTCTTTGATAAGCACAAATTATCTCTAGTAGTAGGATTTAATTTGCACCACATCTTATAGAGTTCATAAATCATTAAAAAACGACTCAGTGTGTTTCTTATGCTGCACAAGGTGTGAAGTTGAGGAATCCAGTCCTGGAGAGGGAGGAAGGCTAAAGCCCCCTGCCTCTCAAAATAAGTGCCCTGGGAGATTACATAACTCACATTGCAATGACTGAAGTGGATTTAATGTTGCCCTGGAGAGAACCATAAAAGGAGACAATAGTATAGCTCACATTATAAATCATCACAGGAAGTGTAACCCAGAACTCCTCTTCATCCATGTAGCAATTATGTTTGTGCACCTGTAGTTTTCAGGGTCTAACACAATTGTTTCAGTTCCCACCTTGTTCTTGAGGTTTCATATGCCAGATCCAGAAAAACGTCCCACTTTTACAGACTTCCACTGGATAGCTTTTTTGAGGATCTTCTCTTGAATTCTAAAATTGTGAAAACAAACCTTCTTTAGAAGCAGTCAAAGGAAGCCTGTGGGGTAGGGTAATTTAGGCTCCACCCATATGTCATGTATATACATTTATATGCTTATACCCAACATTTGTATGCAATGTGTTGTCTGATTTCATTAACGTGTGGTACATTTAAATTAATTAACAGTATGTAACCACTGTAATCATTAAGAATGTAAATAAATGTGTATTGGATTGATCAAAAGACTGATAAAATTATGTTTATTGCACATTCACATCGATTAATGATTATTTCCTTTCCATTTTATAAAGCTGTAATCTCCATCCCTTTGGATTCTTGAGTTAACATAGCTTGACATTAGGCCTTAACTGTAAATGTTTGTCTTAAAGCTGCCCATAAGAGTTTTCTCGCCTGTGCAGGTGCAGGTGCTTTATCATGTTTCTCGTTATTTAGTGAATATCTTATTGTTGTGTATTAGACTATTGATAGTGAGGCTTGGGAGAGGAAAGGTAACAATGATTATGACTAACCAATGGTGAGAGAAGGCGGCCTGTCCACGGTGTACCAGGAGGATGCAGCAACCAAGGTTAACAAGTGTGTACCCAAATGCATTGAAAATGGGAATTTAAGGAGTATGCAGACGATCCTCAAATGCACCACAGAGATTGGCTTTCAGTGGTGGGAATGAGATATTGATGTTCTAGAAACGTGACTATTTTGAATTGGTGTTCTCATAGCTAGTGAGGTGGACTTCATCCTGGCTTCGAGAGGGAACAGCTCTTTCTCTGCTGGGCTTCTCTGAGTGTAAAACTTTATGTTGAGTCAGTCTTGCAATTTCTTTTGAATTTCTACTGAAGTTCAAACTCATTCCGATACCTTCTATGCGTCCCCTTTAAAGCCACTTAAGAGAGTTTTGGTCTCAACATAAGCTTAGGTTAGAAAAGGAGTTTTTTTTAATGAAACATCTGAGTGCATCAATCTGCTTCATTTGCATTGTGGCTGTTACTATCTTGTATTTAATTTCATCATGACTTAACCTACAGGCTCTTTTGATCATTGACTGTATTGTTATACCTCTTAAATTCGTTCCTGTTTCTCATGTATAGTGGTTGGATTAATGTTTTAAAATAAACCCTTATGGTTGAATTTATTGATTGTTGTTCTTTATTGTGAAGTTACATTAGCTTCACAGAAGCAGAAATGAAATTCTGATGTTAGCTCCCTTGCAACACTTCAAGTTGACTAACAGATCCATACAACCAATGGGGAAACATAATTGATGACTTCAGTAAGAAATTGAGGTTCACATATTTGTGATACATCTCCTGTGTGCTATGGCGATTGAAAGATTCAAGCGTAGTCTGGACAAAATATGCTTGGATACAAGTTTAGTAACTTCTTCCAGTAAGTCCTCACAAATCTTAGGTTAGCTCATCTGGATCTATATTCTAAATCCTCTATTTTGTCTTTCACTTGCTGCATCTCTTTAAGAAGCTGAGATGTAGCTTTCGAGTGAATCTGCTGCACATCCTCCAAATCTGATATCTTCTGTTTGGCTTCTGTGCATCTAATGCTCAAGATTTGCAGACCTTTATCTATTGAATCTAGCTTACTCACTATTTTTTTCAACATTTCATTGTGTGCCATTTTCATTCCTGGAATCTTCACCAGCAGCTGTTTGGGAAGGGCACACACCTATGTAATGGATTCTTCTGCAAACTGTTCAGGTCCACCTTTCTCTGATTCTGGTTGAATAATGTTCCAATGCGGCCATTCAAAGCATGTATCCTTAGCCAACTTCTACCTTTTTTTTGCTGGACAGTAATGGAGGACATCAGGATTTTGGAGCAAAGCACTGCTACGCAAATACTCTGTGTTTTATTCAATAGGGTTGGGGCTGTTGCTTCTCCGAGTGCTGTTTGTTCAATGTTATGTGCCACTTTACGGCCCTTCTCCAGGTAGTGAGCAATTTGCGTGCTCTCACGTAACAAATTTCTGGACAGGTGTCTGGTGAAAATTGGATTCTGTGGCAGGCTTGTGGGGCATGAAGGGCAGCTATTTAAGGGTCTCCTGTCACAACTGAGTTCATGCGTATGTCAGAGTAGGCTTGAGCCTTCTGTGGATTATCACCAGTAACATCCACATATATGTTCTCTGCCACTGGCCCAGCTCGTGGAGGGGCTGAACTCTCACTGCCCTGAAGTTCAAGATGCTCAGAATTTAATTTGAACCTCCGCTATCTCGATCATCCTTTTGAAGTGCTCCCATATCTCCTGCAAAGGTTTTGGAGGCTCATCTCAAGGCATCCGGGGCTTAATTGCTCCTAAAGGTGCTTGGAGGTTCTCCAACTCCTCTGTCTGCATCTGTGCCCTCTGAGATGTAATACGCACAGTGGAAGAGTTAGGCAACTCTTCCCTGTGTGATATACTTATTTGTTGTTGCTGCCCACATCAGCTTTATCCTTACAAAGGGATGTAGTGTAGCCATTTTAGCTATCCCTCCATGCACGTTATTTTAATACACTAGGCCAAGCCGCTGTGCACTCAACCTAGATATATTTTATTTGGCTTTATTTTATTGTTACAATAGCCACCTTTACGGTCTTGTTTTATTTTCTGTTTATATACTTGTTTTCCTAAGCCAGGCACAATGTTCTCAAACAAGACATTCTTGCTCACTCTGTGTTTCTTCCAAGGTTACAGCATGGTACATTGCCGGTGAACGTGGTATAAGTTTAGTCTCCGACATTCATAGAAAATACACATCCTTACATAGGGACATTTTCTCAGAACATCAGCTGTTTTATTATAAAAACACTTCTTTGTCCCTTAACACGTTAGAGGAAGATTCCAGCCAGAGAACCACTACTGTATGGTGATTGCCGAATGCTTCACTACAGATGCTAATGCAGACTGCAGGCCTTTGCTCAGGTATGGGGGAGGATGTCTTCCCAGGGGAACCTGAAGGGCAGAATTAGAGCTTAACATGCTGTGCTCTATTATAGCTTAGGTAGGAATTAGTCTATCAACTGTAGCAACAAATATGATAGCATTATTTCTATGCTTCACTCTCCTCGTCACGATTTTAATATTGTCATGTTGTGTCGTCCTGTTATTGCAGCTCATGTTTTGCTATCTAAGATGCAGTTGTTTTATTAAAAAATCATTATTGAAACATATACTGCCTCTGTTTGTCATTTATATATGTGACTAAGGTAACTGAGAGAAACAGATGAGACCTGAGTGACCACGGCATCCCTGAGAAACCAATTATGTCATGCGCTCGGCTGCCCAGTTATCCCTGCTCTTGGGTGGAGATGAGGCACTGCAAGTTGGCCAGAGCAAACACCGGATTGGAATGACAAGTGTCACCTGCATTGAGTTAGACTCAGTCTCCCACACAGCGGGCAATTGTGCCGCTCAAAATCCAATAGACTCATTAGAATAATGAGAGCCTACGCGACATGGCATCACCAAAGTTTGGTCAGGCTCTAATTTTCGGGTCCTCCTCAGTATCTCAGTCTCAGTATACATAATGACACCTCTATACCGTATACGGAGACGTCTGTGGTACTGAGGATTTCCGCCACAGCTACGTAGGTTATCCTGTCTGGTGCTGGAGGTTGTTCAAGCGTGAACTTTAAAAGGAAAAACCCCATTTGGTGTGCCTTCTCTGAACAACTCTTTGATCTAGTATGGCGAATCCTCAGCAGATAGCAATAGCAGTCAATAAGAGACGACCTCTGACTGCACATTAACTAGCAAATGGCCTAACGGCCCAGGGGGGTCCAGTCACATTTGTGGTGGGCGCCCATCCAGCTAATAGAATGGAACTTTTTTATTCTTGGGTCACATTTCCAGCAGTTGTTGGGAACACAAATACATTTAATCACTATACACTTGCAAACGTACCTGGACAATACAGGGCATATGCATATTTAGTAATACCATTACCTTATCAAGAACATAATAAATGGCTTAATGGCACCCTACCCCACACAATATTACCAGTAAGGTTAGGTCCTCTAAGTAATGATGGTCCTACCTGGCCTTTATTGGCCACCTATGCCCCACACCCTGCAGTAGCAACTTTAGCAGTAGCTGAGGCTCATCGCTTATATACTGAATTAACAGCGACATATACTGTAGACAGCTAGTACAGTTTGTGATGCAAACATTAAATACAATGCCCAGCACGTGCTGTGCCAGCACAACCACACGCAGTGACGCCAGGTATAAACCATGTGACTGTACATTAGATTATGGGTAAAGTACCTACCAAACGAGAGGAAACTCAGTTTTGGTTAGCACAAAAAATAAATGCAGCAGTATTTCCCCATATGGGACCTCAGGATAAACATAGAATTCTAACAATGTGCCTACCATTTGGGATGGTCCCTACAGTAGATAACTGTAATACCTAGGGCACGGTAACTGCCGCGCTCTGTACATCTGCACATGGTACACTGGCACTTGCCAACTTACCGGAAGTGTTGAAACAAAATCAAGATGAATACTGGGCTGCCCTGGCCCTAGACTTGGGGGTGCAATTGATTGGTAATTTTGCCAAGGTATCCTCAATTATTTTAAGTATTCTTAAAGAGGAAGTGGTTGCACTAGCAGTACGCATGCGGCTCTGTGACGTTCCTCAACAGGAACAGGAATGTGAACTGCCTAAGATTTCGCAGAGACCTATTCTAGCATTGGTCGAGATAGTTTAGGGGCCAGACCAACTAAACCACAATTTCAGGGCAAATCTAATAAGTATTTTTCCAAGCAAGCTCCTGAGGGTAATAAGAAACGCTGGGATAAAAAAACAACAAACTCCTAAAAAAGAGACGGGAGAATCTCCTCATACGGAGACCCCACAGAATAGATATAATCTCAGAAACAGAGTTAATATAAAAACGCCTGATAGATATCAGAATACTGACACATGCCAATCTTGTTCCTTTCAGGACTCCTCAGAAAAACGAAATGAGAGAGGTGGGCGATCAGAGTGAAGAACAGAGTACTTGAAACCAAGACACAGAAGTTTCTGTTAAAAAGGAAGAGAAACCTGCCCAACAAAAACCCCAATTCAAAAATAAAAAGGTGGCAGCAGTTGCAGTTCGACATGCCACTCAGGAAGAGGATCCTCTTGAAGAACAGGAAGTGGGCACTAGTGCTGCTAGACAGCGTGGCAGATGTCACAATAGTTCATCAGAGTCTTCTAGAGCATCTGGAGGTGAAAGCAACTGATGACTTTCTACAAGTAGAAACTGCAGACATGCATGTCTCCATGCCTGATAGGGTGCAGTTAGAAGGAGCTATTGAGCGCAAAATAGACGCAATCTTTTGGGATTGCGTAATAAACATATATGATGTTTTGTTGGCCGTATAAGATTGGCCACCTGAATTTGTCTGTACCTGCCCACATGGAGAAGATGTTATTAAACCTTCTTTCTCGCCCCTTGTTCCGGAGGAACTCGCTGAATCCTATGCCATTGATTTGGCTTTGGCACAGGCACCTGCGTTATATCGCAATCACGTAGGATGGGATAAAGAATCCCCCTACCATGTAATCCATACTAAAAATCAACCCCAACCACAACCTCAGTATCCAACAAAACATGATGCTAAAGCGCCTGTGAGGGAAAAACTCACACAGCTAGAATACCAGGGTGTAATTGAACCCTGCGTCTCTCCAATTAATAATCCTTTATTCCCAGTGGCTAAACTAGACCATTCATACAGAATAGTCTTAGACTACAGACATTCAAACAGTCATACACACACATATGCTATATAAAACTCACATAGCACAGCACTGATGAACAATATAGTGTGTAAAAAATACAAAACAACACTAGACATTTATAATGCTTTCTTCTACCAGAATATAGCGCTTGAGAGTAGAGACTTAACAAGTTTCAGTGCACTAGGCTCCCAGAAAAAATTCTGTTGTTTAACTCAGGGGTATAAGAACAGCCCAGGACTGTTCGCAGCTCGTGACACTGCAATTTTGCATGAGATGCATTGTCCTATGTAGATGATACTTATCTGACGGATGATGAACTACTACAGCATTTAAGATGGGTAGCCCGTATTGTTGTTGGATTTGCTGAAATTGGCTACAAATTCAACTTCAAAAAAACTAAAATTACCTTCCTCAGCATCCTGTTTCTGGGATATGACCTGCCAAGTGAAGGAAAGAGCCTAGCGCCACAATTCTTCGAAAAATGCGCACAATGACAACCTCCAAACACTATAAAAAAACTCCAATTTCTATTGGGTTTCCTACATTTTGGCAGAACTTACATTCCAGATTATGCTACACGCATAAAACCTTTATATGACTTGATACATCCTGATTTTTCAAGTGAATTTTCGAAAATTGAAAACACACACATTCTCAGAGATCTGCAGACAGACATGCTTGCAGCACAACATCTACACACAAGGGAAAACAAGACAGACTTGGTTATCAGAGTAATTGCTGGTGCCATCGGTTTCACCTATGTGACTTTTAATGAAGGTGAAACTCTAATGATTGCATATAAATGTCACTTATACTCAGCAGCAGAACAACGTTTTGCTCCCACAGAGAACATTCTCACTGCTTTACAGATTGCTGTCATTAAAGAGAGACCTGTAGCCCAAGGCAAATGCATAATCGTTGTCAACCCAATCCCAGCCCTAGAGGCTGCCACAAAAGCTAGCATTCCAAACGCAAAAGCATTACATCCACGTTGGATACAATGGGCCACGCCTTTGACAGCCACTGATGTAGACTACATTTTTGACCCAAAATTACAAACTGAAGAATTTTTGCAGTAAGAACTAGAATACCCAGTTCCATCACACACACTGCCTATCAAACAATATCATAGAGTCATGTACACCAATGGCTCTGCACATCCCGCAATTGGCACAAAACACCAATATTCTGCTGCTTGGGCAGTCGTAAGCGGCTATATGGAGGACAATACATTTTGTCCCCTACACACATTCACGCAAACCCTTGGGGATTGCACAGCACAATTGGCAGAGCTAACAGCTCTGTTGGTGGTACTGGAACACACAGATCCTGCACAGCCAACGCTGATTGTTTGTGATTCCTACTATTGTGTCCAGTCCTTCAATGAATATCTGCATTACTGGTGCCAAAATGGGTTCAGAGATTCTAAAGGCAACACCATTAAACACAGAATTCAGTGGGGGAAGGTAGCGGATTTCAAGGAAACACTACCAAATGTCTATGTTGTACATACACTTGGACACCAGCACGTTGGAATACACATGGCTAGAAACACACTGGCTGATGAAGCCGCAAAGTCAGCAGTAGCTACGGCTGCTGTAGCTGCAGTAACACGTTTAAGTACAAAACCGAACGCAGACATATAGGCTGCCGTGAAAGCTACAGCTGAAGGTAAGCGCTATCCTAAAACATTTCCGGCTAAATATTCCTACTGAAAGGGAGATCGCCAGAACGCTGAGGTTAGGATACCAGGTGTAGGTGTGAGAGATATTTCCAATAAAGATATAAGACCAGAGTTGATCAAAGCAGCGCATGAAGAGGTGGCTTCTGCTCATGCTGGTGTGGCGGCTACAATATCAATCTTACAAGCTCGCAATTGGTGGCCAGGCCTCTACAAGAAGACCAAACAGTATGTCCTTTGTTGTGACATCTGTCAACAAATTAAAGTTTCCACCGCTAAGCGCCCGCCGCAGACACCCCTCCTAATTTCAAACGAACCTTTACAATGCGTGTACTTGGACCATTGCGGTCCCATAACACTGGATAGTGCATACAAGTATATAATGGTCGCTATTGACTCTTGCTCCAGATTTCTATGGGTGTGGCCACAACGGTCGGCTGACGCTCGGACTGTTGAGTCTTTATCAGTAAATATGCAGTTGTGGCCTTCCATTCCGACCAGGGCCCTGCTTTCGCCTCAAGGGCATTCAGGGGCTCCATGGCTTCGTTGGGGGTCCTACTTCAGTACTCATCTCCATTTCATCCTGAGGGAAATAGTGTTGTGGAGCGATTAAACCATGATTTAAAGCAATCCTTAACAGCCAGAATCTTAGGTATGGGTCTTAGTTGCCTTAATCACCTATATGGAGTCCGAAGAGCACTTAACAATCTGCCTAGAAGGTCCCTGGGGGGGGTCATGCTTCATATGAGTGCCTGTTCGGAACTAAAATGTTTGTTCCAGACCTTGATGGTCCTGGCGTGGAGGCGGCAGAAACACCTTTTGACATAAATGATCATGTCACTGTCTTACAGGAATTACAACAGTTCTGTGACAATAATTCATCTGCCAGTGCTGCCTCCGTAGGAATTAAGGATGTACCAGTAACATCTACTGGCTGGATTCCTAGAGTCGGGGATCTAGTACATAAAAAGGTCACTGTGAAAAAGGAATATGATCCTTCCTATCGAGCACCAGTCCCAGTCTTGGGGATACACGGTACCAGAACTGTCATTCTACTGCCGTTGGCAGGTGCCAAGGAAAATCGTTTTGTCTCTCTTGACAATGTCAAACTACACCATGTGGCCGATCATGCGCAGCAGACGAAGAGGAACAACCGGTAGCTCCCAAATCTCTCTCACTACTGGTCAAGAAGTTCCTCTACAAGTTGTAAGCAGCAACACTGACACCTCTCCGAGCTTGAGGAGGGTGGAAAATGATCTTTGGTTCTACTAACATAAAATAATACAGAGACAGTTGATCGATTTGATACAGCATCAACACAAACGGATGGTGCTATTTATTCTGTGCCTCTACGAGAGACACCAACTCCACCAATAAACACAGCTCCAGTTTTTGCACAAACTACTTCTGGATATTTTGCCGACATCAATGATGACGTCTTAGACTCATTCGCCTCTTCTACACCTGAACTGTCAAACGCTCGTAAGCTAATGAACTGACTTAAAATAACATACTTTGTTCTTCTATGGAACTATCTATGGCTTTCTTTGACTATAATAGCTTTCCTACTTTGGATTGGTTTTGTCATAACTTTCTTTTTGCTAATACACAGAAATTTTCTTCTGGAAAAATCGACAGTTGAATTGGTGGATGAGGTCCTAAAACCACATTTTTCATCACACAAGGTCCGAAGAGATTTGTCTTTTGTGAATATTTACGCAATACCAATTCCTGATGGGATTGTTTGGGACAAAGTAGTATTTTATATATAAGGTCCCACGGAGGTTATTCAGATACCATATGTGTTCAAACTTTCCATGAATGATATAATAATACCAGACATTGTTTCTGATGATTGGGATGTGAAAACAGTTGATTCTATGGTGACTGAATTGCAGTATTATACTGTATTTGAAAATGAAAATGTTTATCAATCTAAAGCAAATTACGGTGATATATTTTGCTATAATTGTTATGGGCACATTTTATACACAGAGCAAGTGGCCCAAAAACAGTTTGTAATTATACACAATGGGAACATTGTCCGACTCCACCACAAGGTAGTTCTGAAACCTATTCTGAAACGTTTACGTATTTTTCTGGGTATGATGTTAGAAATGCTGAGTTGTATTATTTTAAATTGCCACCTACAAAAGACATACACATATTATTGACGAATACGAAATTTATATATTTGTAATCCTTTGTTTCCTGTTTGATTATAGAAGGCTATGAATATTGGCTAAAATTGATTGACTTAAAAAGTGTGTGGGAAACTAGACATTGGCAAATAAGGAGAAGGAAGCTTTATTCAGAGAATGCCTGATACTTGTAAAAATTATGGGCCATATGTACTAACACTTTTTCCCATAGACACAGAATGGGTAAAAACCTTTGCTACATCTGGCCCGATATTCTTAAAAGAAACAGTACAACAAACAAGTTGTCTAGACTTAGCAAAAATCAATGAATTAAACAGACCCAGTATACTTGCCCCTGAAATTTTTTATAAATGGCAAAAATATACAAATGCAACTGAAGATCAGCTCGACGAATGGGTCCAGAATGGTACATTTAATGTTTCACTGACACGTCCTGGTGGATGGTTATTGTGGCCAGTAGATACCAATGAGTGTCACCAATGTTTTATCAACTCCACTGGAGGTTTTAGAACTAATAGGTCAGACGCTCGTTATATATATCCGAACATGCGGGTATAGTGACAACATATAGTGTGGGAAACTGCCAGCAATGGTTAAGAACTTCCTCATTAGATGCGGTTAGAGAAGTCTCCTGTCTAATAATACTGACTTGCAGGATTTCCTGTTAGGCCCCAGAAAACACAGCAGAAAGTGTTTCTTATATGAAGTATATAATGAAATTTGGAAGCTTTCCCAACAAGAAGAAGCTGCCCGGTTAAAGCAAATAGACCAGGAAAATATAAAAAAGACATTAGCTGTTGTGGATAATGGGATTAACACCCTGTCCGACCGGATATACACCTTAAATAACATTGTCTCTTCTGATATAGACATTATACACACAGAAATGTCTTCTTTACACCATGGACAGAGTCAGCTAAGGTCCATTATGCAGTTGGGTTGAACACTTCAAACACTGAAGGTGGGTCGTGTTACCTGGCAACATGTCAGCACAAAGGAAATGTTTTCTTCCTTTAATTTAATGCGACAACAACAACTAATGGCTAAGAAAGAAGAGACTTATGTCATGCTAAACATCGAGAAATTAGAAAATTTGCCTTTTACTATGGCTGAAATACCATCTGCTGAGTGGCTAATACACAAGGTCATTACTCTGCCTATTTCTACACTTCAATTCGCCTCCTGTTTAAGACACATTGCGGTAGGCAGAAATGAAAGGCTGGGAGATAGTTACAACCATGAGGTGTGGGAGCTTCCCTTCTCATACAAATGTCTCAGTGGCATGAAAGAAGTCTTTCTTAGCACTAGTGAATGTGAGAGTTCAGTCAGCCATTCGATGGTTTGTAAACAGCCATCCTTGCATGGGAAGTGTAACGCGTCTGCAGCAAATTTAGCTTGTTATCGGAAGGAAGTTCTAGTTCCCTTGATTAGACCTACGTTCCAGGTACTTTCAAACGGCAGCTGTGTCCTCCTCAACAGTGAAGACTGTTGTGGGATGCGAGCCGGAATAGTTTATGTTGTTTCGGTCTCTAAGATCGTTACATGCTGTGGAAACGTACTTTTTCCCCCTACTAAGATAAAAGAGATTGCTGATATTTGGCCTCACATTGCTACTTCAAATGTGAATTTTGACAAGTTGAGCAGACTCAAGGCTTTATTATTTCAAAAGCATGTGGCCCTTACATCTGCATGTGAGACCTACGCACTTCAGGTGGCAAGGTTGTCAGCAGAGATACAGTCCCTTTTAAGTACAAACTTTCCGAGACACTTTGGTGAACTCGTGGGACGGATATTTAATGTGTCCAGTACTTCTGGAATCACAAACTTTTTTAAGGCTGTTGGTTCTGGTTTCATTCACACCTTCTCCTCCATTTTTGGTCTAGTACCATCAGCCATCCACTCAATTTTCTCCAGTATTTTCGGGGGATTTCCAATAACTTTGGCTATATCAACTGGCGTTTTGCTGTTGCTATTTTTCATGCGCAAGGGCTGTCCCGCCGCAACAAGAAGGAATGAAAGTGCTCCCATCAGCGCAGCTGTGTCATAAACACATGATGCAGTATTTTGGAGCAACTCTCGTGGAGCAATTGTAGTGTGACTCGTTTCTGTCATTCAGACTGGTTCTACAGTGTGTGCAGCCCATGTTTCGGTGCCTCTGGTGCTCTTTCGAACACGCACTGGAAGTCTGTCTTTCTACGCAGCGTTTCCTTTAATTGGACACTGATCTGTTGATGTTCTCACTGAGGGCTCATTACCAGACGTGCGTATAGAGGTTGTGTTTGCTACCGAAAGCTACCTATGAGTGCCCTTCATAGAGGATGTGGCTTTAAACTAATTTTTGGGTACACCACGGAATGCCACCTTGGCTGAGGCTGAGGCTATGGAACACGACTGCTCGTTGGTCCTTCTTGGTGATGCTTTTTAATCCTTAACATCTGCTGAAGTGGAAGATTTCCTGTCATCTATGGTCCCTGATCCGATTGGAACTTTTAAAAAATAACTTTGACTCTGAAAATTTTGGTCCTTTATGCCACATGTTCCTGTTTTAAATTGTCCCTTTATATGCCCATGCGTCCTTTCGACTTGTCATAATTGATGTTAATTTTTACATATATATTATGGGTTGCGCTTTTAGTAGTCATTTTATAGGTCATTAGGCTTTGAACCACCTTCAACTGACAAGGGGAGGGTGTAGTGTAGCCATGTTAGCTATAGCTCAGTGCACGTTATTTTAATACACTAGGCCAAGCCGCTATGCACTCTAACCTGGATATATTTTATTTGGCTTTTTTTGTTGTTACAATAGCCACTTTTACTGTCTTGTTTTGTTTTCCGTTTATCTACTTGTTTTCCTAAGCCAGCACAATGTTCGCAAACAAGACATTCTTGCTCACCCTGTGCTTCTTCCAAGGCTACAGCACAGTACATTGCCGGTGAACGTGGTATAAGTTTAGTCTCCGACATTCATAGAAAATACACATCCTTACGTAGGGACATTTTCTCAGAACATCAGCTGCTTTATTATAAAAACACTTCTTTGTCCCTTAACACGTTAGAGGGAGATTCCAGCCAGAGAACCACTACTGTATGCTGATTGCCGAAAGCTTCGCTACAGATGCTAACGCAGACTGCAGGCCTTTGCTCAGGTATGGGGGATGATGTCTTCCCAGGGGAACTTGAAGGGCAGAATTAGAGCTTAACATGCTGTGCTCTATTATAGCTTAGGTAGGAATTAGTCTATCAACTGTAGCGACAATATGATAGCATTATTTCTATGCTTCACTCTCCTCGTCACCATTTATATATTGTCATGTTGTGTTGTCTTGGTTATTGCAGCTCATGTTTTGCTACCTAAGATGCAGTTGTTTTATTAAAATCATTATTGAAACATACACTGCCTCTGTTTGTCATTTATATATGAGACTAAGGTAAATGAGAGAAACGGATGAGATCTGAGTGACCACAGCTTCCCTGAGAAACCAATTATGTCATACGCTCGGCTGCCCAGTCATCCCTGCCCTTGAGTGGAGATGAGACACTGCTAGTTGGCTGGAGCAAACCCGGGATTGGAACTACAGGTGTCACCTGCAGTGGGTTAGACTCAGTCAGAGATTCTACCGCTCAGAAGACTCATTAGATATAATGAGAGCCTATGCGACAGGGAAGTCTTGGTTTCTTCCTGGATTGGCCTAGTATTTAAGTCTACCAAAGATTTCAAGCGTTGCATTCCTCTAACCTTTTTTGGAGAATAAGGCTTCATATTTCGGGGGGCCATGAAAGACCACCCAAACTCCAAACTCCAGAGAGGGCTATAGATTTAGTAACACCCTAACCAGCCTTGTTTCAGATAACATTGATACAGCTTTTTAAGGAGTCATTTACAAATATTCTAAAGGAGTTTGCTTAAGTACATGGGGCTTGAGCTTTCTGCTAGCCCAAGGTTTTAGCTTTCATCTTAATTATAGTGCTTGTGGTGGCCAACCAGCGAAACATAACTCAACAGTCCAAACAGGAGAACTACTCTTTTCATCCATAGAACCTGGTGAGCCTAATCTGTTTAGAGCACCTTATCTTTATAACAAAAGCAGTGTCAGAAAAGCTGCCGTGAGACTGTTGCAGGCATTTTGAGGGCCCTGCTCCTCCCTCCAAAATTGCCAAAGTACCTTTCCCTCATATCTCATCTTGCTCTCCTCTCTCCTCTCACCATGCCGCTTCTTGCTCCTCACATTACTGGCACCAACAAAACACCAGCCAGTGAGAGGGTGTTCTCACTATCACCACCGAGGGATTGTGTCAGGTGGCCACCATGGTGTCTTAACCGAGTCATGGATTATGTGTCTCCATTAACCTGAATAGTCACCAGCTCCAGCTGTAGATCCATCTGCAGCCCCACTCTCCTGCTTATCCCACTCCTCTGGCTCCACCGTTGTGACGGACTAACCCGTCTGCCAAGTTCTAAATCAGTCCCTTAGTTCAGCGCCTGCAGATGGGAGAAGCTTGAGTATAAGCGTTGTTCTCCGGCTAGCTCTGGGATTCCATGACAAGTTCAGGCAGCGCACCTGCCTGGAAACTTTCCTACCATTTCCGCCTCTCATTTTCCTTATTTAATATTAGCATTGCAGCTCACTTTGTTTTCAATTGCACACCCCATATCTTCAGATTTATTTGTTTTTAAAGGTTCACTGCAAATTGATGGTACTGAAAGATAGAAATTTCTTTAAAAAGAAAATGTTTATTACATTTACTTCAACTTATAACAGTACAGGAAATATATCCACTGCTTACACCTAGAATGTGGAAGTTTGTTTTCTGTACGAGTGTACCTCAGCTAGCAATGATTTTAGATTGTGTGATTCCATATACCCCTCACTCTTCCAATGTGCCATACTAGGAATCCCTAATGATATTGATGTGCTGATGTTGGACTTGGCCCTCTCTGCTGTTCACTCCCAGACTTTTTTCCTTCGCACCTCCTGTTTGGCTGAATTTGTTTTTGTTGACCTTAGAACTCTGTACACTTTACCAAAGACAGCCAGTGCAAAGGTGCCTGTGCTCACTCCTTCAAACATGGCAAAATTGGCATACACACAATTGGCATATTGACCTTACTTATAAGCCCCTAATAAAGAGGTACTACTTGTACCCTGGGACTGTACATTAAATGCTACTAGTGGGCCTGCAACACTTATTATGCCAACCACTTAAGTAGCCTTTTTAAACATATCGCGGGACTGACAATACAGCCTATGTGCAGTTTTAAACTGCAAATCCGACTTGGCAAAATAAAATCCCTTGCTAGGCCTAAGACAAATTTGTAATATGTGTAACTCACCCCTAGGGTATGGGTCTTAGTTGGCTTAATCACCTATATGGAGTCCGAAGAGCACTTAACAATCTGCCTAGAAGGTCCCTGGGGGGGGTCATGCTTCATATGAGTGCCTGTTCGGAACTAAAATGTTTGTTCCAGACCTTGATGGTCCTGGCGTGGAGGCGGCAGAAACACCTTTTGACATAAATGATCATGTCACTGTCTTA
This sequence comes from Pleurodeles waltl, assembly GCF_031143425.1. Classification (NCBI taxonomy): domain Eukaryota; kingdom Metazoa; phylum Chordata; class Amphibia; order Caudata; family Salamandridae; genus Pleurodeles; species Pleurodeles waltl. Next base: position 744,794,609 of record NC_090444.1, on the reverse strand, counting down.
CAGGAATTACAACAGTTCTGTGACAATAATTCATCTGCCAGTGCTGCCTCCGTAGGAATTAAGGATGTACCAGTAACATCTACTGGCTGGATTCCTAGAGTCGGGGATCTAGTACATAAAAAGGTCACTGTGAAAAAGGAATATGATCCTTCCTATCGAGCACCAGTCCCAGTCTTGGGGATACACGGTACCAGAACTGTCATTCTACTGCCGTTGGCAGGTGCCAAGGAAAATCGTTTTGTCTCTCTTGACAATGTCAAACTACACCATGTGGCCGATCATGCGCAGCAGACGAAGAGGAACAACCGGTAGCTCCCAAATCTCTCTCACTACTGGTCAAGAAGTTCCTCTACAAGTTGTAAGCAGCAACACTGACACCTCTCCGAGCTTGAGGAGGGTGGAAAATGATCTTTGGTTCTACTAACATAAAATAATACAGAGACAGTTGATCGATTTGATACAGCATCAACACAAACGGATGGTGCTATTTATTCTGTGCCACTACGAGAGACACCAACTCCACCAATAAACACAGCTCCAGTTTTTGCACAAACTACTTCTGGATATTTTGCCGACATCAATGATGACGTCTTAGACTCATTCGCCTCTTCTACACCTGAACTGTCAAACGCTCGTAAGCTAATGAACTGACTTAAAATAACATACTTTGTTCTTCTATGGAACTATCTATGGCTTTCTTTGACTATAATAACTTTCCTACTTTGGATTGGTTTTGTCATAAGTTTCTTTTTGGTAATACACAGAAATTTTCTTCTGGAAAAATCGACAGTTGAATTGGTGGATGAGGTCCTAAAACCACATTTTTCATCACACAAGGTCCGAAGAGATTTGTCTTTTGTGAATATTTACGCAATACCAATTCTTGATGGGATTGTTTGGGACAAAGTAATATTTTATATATAAGGTCCCACGGAGGTTATTCAGATACCATATGTGTTCAAACTTTCCATGAATGATATAATAATACCAGACATTGTTTCTGATGATTGGGATGTGAAAACAGTTGATTCTATGGTGACTGAATTGCAGTATTATACTGTATTTGAAAATGAAAATGTTTATCAATCTAAAGCAAATTACGGTGATATATTTTGCTATAATTGTTATGGGCACATTTTATACACAGAGCAAGTGGCCCAAAAACTGTTTTTAATTATACACAATGGGAACATTGTCCGACTCCACCACAAGGTAGTTCTGAAACCTATTCTGAAACGTTTACGTATTTTTCTGGGTATGATGTTAGAAATGCTGAGTTGTATTATTTTAAATTGCCACCTACAAAAGACATACACATATTATTGACGAATACAAAATTTATATATTTGTAATCCTTTGTTTCCTGTTTGATTATAGAAGGCTATGAATATTGGCTAAAATTGATTGACTTAAAAAGTGTGTGGGAAACTAGACATTGGCAAATAAGGAGAAGGAAGCTTTATTCAGAGAATGCCTGATACTTGTAAAAATTATGGGCCATATGTACTAACACTTTTTCCCATAGACACAGAATGGGTAAAAACCTTTGCTACATCTGGCCCGATATTCTTAAAAGAAACAGTACAACAAACAAGTTGTCTAGACTTAGCAAAAATCAATGAATTAAACAGACCCAGTATACATGCCCCTGAAATTTTTTATAAATGGCAAAAATATACAAATGCAACTGAAGATGAGCTCGACGAATGGGTCCAGAATGGTACATTTAATGTTTCACTGACACGTCCTGGTGGATGGTTATTGTGGCAAGTAGATACCAATGAGTGTCACCAATGTTTTATCAACTCCACTGGAGGTTTTAGAACTAATAGGTCAGACCCTCGTTATATATATCCGAACATGCGGGTATAGTGACAACATATAGTGTGGGAAACTGCCAGCAATGGTTAAGAACTTCCTCATTAGATGCGGTTAGAGAACACCTCAGTCTCCTGTCTAATAATACTGACTTGCAGGATTTCCTGTTAGGCCCCAGAAAACACAGCAGAAAGTGTTTCTTATATGAAGTATATAATGAAATTTGGAAGCTTTCCCAACAAGAAGCAGCTGCCCGGTTAAAGCAAATAGACCAGGAAAATATAAAAAATACATTAGCTGTTGTGGATAATGGGATTAACACCCTATCCGACCGGATATACACCTTAAATAACATTGTCTCTTCTGATATAGACATTATACACACAGAAATGTCTTCTTTACACCATGGACAGAGTCAGCTAAGGTCCATTATGCAGTTGGGTTGAACACTTCAAACACTGAAGGTGGGTCGTGTTACCTGGCAACATGTCAGCACAAAGGAAATGTTTTCTTCCTTTAATTTAATGCGACAACAACAACTAATGGCTAAGAAAGAAGAGACTTATGTCATGCTAAACATCGAGAAATTAGAAAATTTGCCTTTTACTATGGCTGAAATACCATCTGCTGAGTGGCTAATACACAAGGTCATTACTCTGCCTATTTCTACACTTCAATTTGCCTCCTGTTTAAGACACATTGCGGTAGGCAGAAATGAAAGGCTGGGAGATAGTTACAACCATGAGGTGTGGGAGCTTCCCTTCTCATACAAATGTCTCAGTGGCATGAAAGAAGTCTTTCTTAGCACTAGTGAATGTGAGAGTTCAGTCAGCCATTCGATGGTTTGTAAACAGCCGTCCTTGCATGGGAAGTGTAACGCGTCTGCAGCAAATTTAGCTTGTTATCGGAAGGAAGTTCTAGTTCCCTTGATTAGACCTACGTTCCAGGTACTTTCAAACGGCAGCTGTGTCCTCCTCAACAGTGAAGACTGTTGTGGGATGCGAGCCGGAATAGTTTATGTTGTTTCGGTCTCTAAGATTGTTACATGCTGTGGAAACGTACTTTTTCCCCCTACTAAGATAAAAGAGATTGCTGATATTTGGCCTCACATTGCTACTTCAAATGTGAATTTTGACAAGTTGAGCAGACTCAAGGCTTTATTATTTCAAAAGCATGTGGCCCTTACATCTGCATGTGAGACCTACGCACTTCAGGTGGCAAGGTTGTCAGCAGAGATACAGTCCCTTTTAAGTACAAACTTTCCGAGACACTTTGGTGAACTCGTGGGACGGATATTTAATGTGTCCAGTACTTCTGGAATCACAAACTTTTTTAAGGCTGTTGGTTCTAGTTTCATTCACACCTTCTCCTCCATTTTCGGTCTAATACCATCAGCCATCCACTCAATTTTCTCCAGTATTTTCTGGGGATTTCCAATAACTTTGGCTATATCAACTGGCGTTTTGCTGTTGCTATTTTTCATGCGCAAGGGCTGTCCCGCCGCAACAAGAAGGAATGAAAGTGCTCCCATCAGCGCAGCTGTGTCATAAACACATGATGCAGTATTTTGGAGCAACTCTCGTGGAGCAATTGTAGTGTGACTCGTTTCTGTCATTCAGACTGGTTCTACAGTGTGTGCAGCCCATGTTTCGGTGCCTCTGGTGCTCTTTCGAACACGCACTGGAAGTCTGTCTTTCTACGCAGCGTTTCCTTTAATTGGACACTGATCTGTTGATGTTCTCACTGAGGGCTCATTACCAGACGTGCGTATAGAGGTTGTGTTTGCTACCGAAAGCTACCTATGAGTGCCCTTCCTAGAGGATGTGGCTTTAAACTAATTTTTGGGTACACCACGGAATGCCACCTTGGCTGAGGCTGAGGCTATGGAACACGACTGCTCGTTGGTCCTTCTTGGTGATGCTTTTTAATCCTTAACATCTGCTGAAGTGGAAGATTTCCTGTCATCTATGGTCCCTGATCCGATTGGAACTTTTAAAAAATAACTTTGACTCTGAAAATTTTGGTCCTTTATGCCACATGTTCCTGTTTTAAATTGTCCCTTTATATGCCCATGCGTCCTTTCGACTTGTCATAATTGATGTTAATTTTTACATATATATTATGGGTTGCGCTTTTAGTAGTCATTTTATAAGTCATTAGGCTTTGAACCACCTTCAACTGACAAGGGGAGGGTGTAGTGTAGCCATGTTAGCTATAGCTCAGTGCACGTTATTTTAATACACTAGGCCAAGCCGCTGTGCACTCTAACCTGGATATATTTTATTTGGCTTTTTTTGTTGTTACAATAGCCACTTTTACTGTCTTGTTTTGTTTTCCGTTTATCTACTTGTTTTCCTAAGCCAGCACAATGTTCGCAAACAAGACATTCTTGCTCATCCTGTGCCTCTTCCAAGGCTACAGCACAGTACATTGCCGGTGAACGTGGTATAAGTTTAGTCTCCGACATTCATAGAAAATACACATCCTTACGTAGGGACATTTTCTCAGAACATCAGCTGCTTTATTATAAAAACACTTCTTTGTCCCTTAACACGTTAGAGGGAGATTCCAGCGAGAGAACCACTACTGTATGCTGATTGCCGAAAGCTTAGCTACAGATGCTAACGCAGACTGCAGGCCTTTGCTCAGGTATGGGGGATGATGTCTTCCCAGGGGAACTTGAAGGGCAGAATTAGAGCTTAACATGCTGTGCTCTATTATAGCTTAGGTAGGAATTAGTCTATCAACTGTAGCGACAATATGATAGCATTATTTCTATGCTTCACTCTCCTCGTCACCATTTATATATTGTCATGTTGTGTTGTCTTGGTTATTGCAGCTCATGTTTTGCTACCTAAGATGCAGTTGTTTTATTAAAATCATTATTGAAACATACACTGCCTCTGTTTGTCATTTATATATGAGACTAAGGTAAATGAGAGAAACGGATGAGATCTGAGTGACCACAGCTTCCCTGAGAAACCAATTATGTCATACGCTCGGCTGCCCAGTCATCCCTGCCCTTGAGTGGAGATGAGACACTGCTAGTTGGCTGGAGCAAACCCCGGATTGGAACTACAGGTGTCACCTGCAGTGGGTTAGACTCAGTCAGAGATTCTACCGCTCAGAAGACTCATTAGAATAATGAGAGCCTATGCGACAGGGAAGTCTTGGTTTCTTCCTGGATTGGCCTAGTATTTAAGTCTACCAAAGATTTCAAGCGTTGCATTCCTCTAACCTTTTTTGGAGAATAAGGCTTCATATTTCGGGGGGCCATGAAAGACCACCCAAACTCCAAACTCCAGAGAGGGCTATAGATTTAGTAACACCCTAACCAGCCTTGTTTCAGATAACATTGATACAGCTTTTTAAGGAGTCATTTACAAATATTCTAAAGGAGTTTGCTTAAGTACATGGGGCTTGAGCTTTCTGCTAGCCCAAGGTTTTAGCTTTCATCTTAATTATAGTGCTTGTGGTGGCCAACCAGCGAAACATAACTCAACAGTCCAAACAGGAGAACTACTCTTTTCATCCATAGAACCTGGTGAGCCTAATCTGTTTGGAGCACCTTATCTTTATAACAAAAGCAGTGTCAGAAAAGCTGCAGTGAGACTGTTGCAGGCATTTTGAGGGCCCTGCTCCTCCCTCCAAAATTGCCAAAGTACCTTTCCCTCATATCTCATCTTGCTCTCCTCTCTCCTCTCACCATGCCGCTTCTTGCTCCTCACATTACTGGCACCAACAAAACACCGGCCAGTGAGAGGGTGTTCTCACTATCACCACCGAGGGATTGTGTCAGGTGGCCACCATGGTGTCTTAACCGAGTCATGGATTATGTGTCTCCATTAACCTGAATAGTCACCAGCTCCAGCTGTAGATCCATCTGCAGCCCCACTCTCCTGCTTATCCCACTCCTCTGGCTCCACCGTTGTGACGGACTAACCCGTCTGCCAAGTTCTAAATCAGTCCCTTAGTTCAGCGCCTGCAGATGGGAGAAGCTTGAGTATAAGCGTTGTTCTCCGGCTAGCTCTGGGATTCCATGACAAGTTCAGGCAGCGCACCTGCCTGGAAACTTTCCTACCATTTCCGCCTCTCATTTTCCTTATTTAATATTAGCATTGCAGCTCACTTTGTTTTCAATTGCACACCCCATATCTTCAGATTTATTTGTTTTTAAAGGTTCACTGCAAATTGATGGTACTGAAAGATAGAAATTTCTTTAAAAAGAAAATGTTTATTACATTTACTTCAACTTATAACAGTACAGGAAATATATCCACTGCTTACACCTAGAATGTGGAAGTTTGTTTTCTGTACGAGTGTACCTCAGCTAGCAATGATTTTAGATTGTGTGATTCCATATACCCCTCACTCTTCCAATGTGCCATACTAGGAATCCCTAATGATATTGATGTGCTGATGTTGGACTTGGCCCTCTCTGCTGTTCACTCCCAGACTTTTTTCCTTCGCACCTCCTGTTTTGCTGAATTTGTTTTTGTTGACCTTAGAACTCTGTACACTTTACCAAAGACAGCCAGTGCAAAGGTGCCTGTGCTCACTCCTTCAAACATGGCAAAATTGGCATACACACAATTGGCATATTGACCTTACTTATAAGCCCCTAATAAAGAGGTACTACTTGTACCCTGGGACTGTACATTAAATGCTACTAGTGGGCCTGCAACACTTATTATGGCAACCACTTAAGTAGCCTTTTTAAACATATCGCGGGACTGACAATACAGCCTATGTGCAGTTTTAAACTGCAAATCCGACTTGGCAAAATAAAATCCCTTGCTAGGCCTAAGACAAATTTGTAATATGTGTAACTCACCCCTAGGGTAGACCCTAAACAGCAGATAGGGAAGGGTGCATTGTACTGAAAAAGTTGGAGATGTGCGTTTTAGTTTTACACGCCCTGGTAGTGGAAAACTCCCAAATTCGTTTTCATTATTGTGATGCCTACCTCCCCCGTAGGATAATACTGGGTTACCTTTTTACATTTAGTGACTGCTATCTTTTGTTTGGCAGCAGTTTGGAATATCATTTTTGGTGTCTAAGGAATTATAATTTAAAATCCTCTTTAATGGTAAAGTCAGATTTTAAGCCACAATTCTTAAAATGCCACTTTTAGAAAGTTGGCATTTTGTTGTCCTAAACGTTTGGGGTCAGAGGTAAGAAACTTTTTAGCAGTTGCAAACAGTCCGATTCACAGACTCGGGCCATTTGGGACCACTAAAAAGCCTTCTGAAATGTACAAACCCTATTTTGTGATTTGGTAACCTATTACCGAATAGCAAAATGGGTTTGCGATTCGGTTTTTGGAAGGGGCGTGTTATGGGCTTCCTTCCTAATAACAACTCGCAGTGGGATGTAAGAATGTTTTGCGACCGAAATATAGTTGCATAACATTCACAGTTTACCACTAACCCATTCGCAAATGGGAAAGGGTCCACAAGGGACCCCATCCCCTTTGTTAATGTGGGTGAAAATATTTTGTAAGAGCAGGCAGTGGACCCACAGACCACTGCCTAATCTTAAAAAATTAAAATAAAACTTTTCAGTTTTCTTTTTGAAATGCATCCCGTTTTCCCTTAAGGAAAATAGGCTGCAGTTAAAAATAATTGCTTCATTTAAAATGCAATCACAGACATGGTGGTCTGCTGACTCCAGCAGGCCACGATCCCTGTGATATTTGGCCATTCCCAATGGGTTGCAAATTGCGACCTACATCATGAACATTGATGAGGTAGGTCCTTTTGCAACCCACTGGGAATCACTAAGTGTGTCAGAGAAACATTAGTACATCACTGTTTGTGATTTCCTAATTGCAAATCACAAATGTTTGCAATTAAGAAATCGTAAACACATTTCTTCGAACATCTAGCCCTTTTTGCTTGCAGCCTTTTTCCTGGGTCACGTGACTAGGTTTAGTTGGCAACTGGCCATTATGTATTGCTTCAAGACAGCCACACAAAAGAAGGACTTGTTGTTGACTGGATGTACTATCCAATGCAGGATGTTGAGGTTGGAGCTGGGAACAGCCCTACCTGCAGTTCGAAGACTCTGCCAAAGCTCAAACACAAAGAACTTCACACTAGCCTATTGTGACTGCAGACAGACTGGGACCTGGGAATGGAGTAGGGAAATTCCAGACACTTTTGTGGTGGGAAAAACTACAGACGATTCTTCCAATTCAAAGAGGACTTCTCTGCTGCTTGTGACATGCTGTGTACTTCAGAGAACTGCCTTGCTACCACAAGAGGACTGTTTTACTGCCTGAAGCCTGTTCTGTGCCCTCAGATGATTGCCTTGCTGCTTGAGACCTGCACATCTGCTTGAACCCAGGACTTCCAGAGTAACTCCAAGGGCTAAATGGCTGAACTCCTGATCAAAGCCTCAGGGATAGAAAAGGCTCCAACCATCTTGAACCTGCACCTGGACCCACGGGGTGAGTTCTGCCCCCCAAGTGGTGTCCCTCCAATCCTGGGCCATTGGAAGTGGTGCTTAATGTGCCCAGAAAGCCCGAATCCAAAACTTGGGCTTCAAAAACTTTCTGCCAAAAATAGCTCTGAGAACGAAAGGAGACTGGGTCCTACCTGCAAACCATTGTACCAAGGTGCATTAGTGGTTGGCCAAACTTTGCAATAACTCTAGCTACATACTTCTCTGCAGAAGCAAAACCTTCTTCTCTGGAAGGGTATCCGGCCTTCTGGAGTCCTCATCAGATACAGCCTGCACCTTCTTCTTGCTGGAGGTTTTTGACTTCCATGAAAGAGACGAAGGGCCTGATTTGGATATCAGCTGACATAATATAAATCCCAAAGGAAATGATGGGATTTATATTTCAGCACACAGGATATCTGTCACCATTGTGAGGTAGTAACCCATCAGCTGATACCTAAATCAGGCCCTAAGTCTGAATGTAGACATCTTCACAGTGACTTTGTCCAGTAGCTCCCTGATGATGGTGCCTCCTCCTCCTCGGACACTGCGGGCTGCCTCCCCTCCCTGAAACTTTCCTTCTCAGACTTTTTTTCCATAACATTTCTTCTAAGTAGAAGGTAAGCAGAGACTGGGACCAACCCACTTTGTGTAGCTGAACCGTGCTCCATCGCTGTCGGACATAACTTTTGTCTTTGCTCTGGTCTCAAACATTTAGATGTCCGCGGTTGGCGTCTTCATCTTTTGGACAGTAGATATTACTAAAACTTTTAAAAAAATAACTCCAGTTCTACCAATTAGATCATTGTATTTTTTTGGTGCCCAATAATTTATTAAATTGTACACTATTTTATCTAAATTGGTGTGGGATTTTTCTTCTGTTGTGTTTTCCTTTTATTACTGTGCTGCATAAATGGTTTACACATTACCTCTAAGTTTAGCCTAGCTGTTTTTGTGCCACACTGGCAGAGACTTAAGCACAGGTTAATTTAGTGACTTTTGCAGTTAACCCTGGAAATTATTGTGACTGTTCTTTGAGAAGGGCACACACCCCACTCAACCAACGACCCAGATTCTCACAGCAGAAAACAAAACTGATATTTTGTTTGTTGAGCATTATTGTAAACAAAAGTGAATGGCATTACTGACAAGTGCTGAAAAAACAAAATGGCAAGCAGGAATGGATGTGTGCATGGAAGCTGAAAATATAGGCCCATATTTATACTTTTTTAGCACCACATTTGCGTCATTTTTTAATGCAAAAACGGCGCAAACTTGCAAAATACCATTGTATTTTGTAAGTTTGCGCCGTTTTTTCATCAAAAAGCGGCACAAATGCGGCGCAAAAAAAGTATAAATATGGGCCATAGTGTATGAAGGTAGAGGTTACTTGTGGCAGTTTGAGAAAAACTGGGGCTTCATATTTCTCCTAGTTTGAAAGACTACCATTTCTTTGAATACTCTCCGTTTAATAGTTCATAGTTGGTTCTTCTTTGGAGTTAGTTACTATGGGCCAGATGTAGTAATCTAAAATTTTGCGACTTGCAAATTGCGAGTCAGACAGACTTGCAATTTGCAACTCGCAAAATTGTATGCAGAAAGGTGTCTCAGACACCTTCTGCGACTCGCTATGGGGTCGCAAAGACCCACCTCATCAATATTCATGAGGTGGGTCGCAGTTTGCGGCCCCATAGCGAGTCCCTGCACTCACAGGGATGGAGGCCTGCTGTAGTCAGCAGACCTCCATGTCTGTGACTGCTTTGTCAATAAAGCAGTTTTTTTTTCTTCATTTTGCAGTCCGTTTTCCTTAAAGGAAAATGAGTTGCATAATGAAAACTAAACCGAAACCATTTGGTTTCGTTTTTTTCAGAGTAGAACAAATATTTATTTCGGCATTCACAAAGGGGAATGGCCTTCCCTTTTGCGAATGAGTTACCACCAGTGTCACACTGGTGGTAACTGCGAGTTGGTTTGCGACCGCAGTCGCGGTCACAAAGCAACTCAGCATGGCGATGCGGTCACAATAGGAAGGGAACACCCCTTCCTATTTGCGAGTCGCATCCCCAAATTGCGAGTCTGTACAGACTCGCAGTTTGGGGATGAGCATCGCGTTCAGCCTTTTGCATGCCGCAAACTCCATCTGCCACAGATTTTCGCGATTGAAAGGGAACAATGGAACCAGGTTTCTGCTGTTGTCAACCTTTCTATTTGGGATGCATTCCAACTTGAAATACAAGTAATATAATAGAGCTCTAAATTCATGAAGGCATGAAACCTGTCCCCGCTCTGTAGTTCAGTATCAGCTGCTCATCACCATTATTCAAAAAGAGCAAGATGAAGGGTGGTGGGGGCTTTCTGGTTGTGCAGATTTACTCATTAGTTGACTTGCAGAGTAGATAGAGTGCGGGTTGAAATCTATATTGTGCAGTGTCGTTTCCAGTTTGGGAATTCAAAGGCAACTGTACAATCCTTGTAATGAGTGCTGCCTGTTGCCGCTGGATTATTTGAAACCCCCAGAGGGGATCTTTGTACATTCAGAGGAACATCATTCACAGTCATTCCTTTGAAGTTATAAACCGTTTGGCTACCATCGGTTTTGGCGGCTGCCAACCAAACTTTTTATTTTTCAAAAACAAACTTGCAAAGTGGATTTTTTTTTCTGAAAAACAAATAACTAATGAATTCACACCCAAACAAATAACTAATGAATCCACACCCATCCCAGGGTGTGGGGGTCATTATTTAAATGATCTTTCCTTATCGCCAGGTTTCCTTTGGTGGTGAGAAAGGAAAAGAAAGGACATCACACCATTTACCTAAAACAGAGTGGGCAGTGTGATGGTTTTACTCCGATAACCAGCACACTGTCAACCCATCGAAGTAGGTTATCGGTCAACAGAGCCAATGGAGGTACCACTGATGGAAAGCTGATGGTCCCCCCACTTACTGTGGGGTGGCTGGACTGAGGATTAGCTTCACGATCGGGCTGCAGAAATGGTCAGACAGAAATGAAAGGAAAGGCCTTTCCTTTCAAGTCCTCTGCCTGCCCGCACCCTCCAATCGGAAGAGAAATGCTTTGCATCTGTCTTCCGATCGTGCTTCCAGCGCAATAGGGGTGTCCTCTGATAAGGTCACGTCACTGGGGGGGGGGGGAAGAGGGGAGGTGGTAGAAGGGGAAGCGATTCCTCTTCCATCCCTGTCCTGGGGGGGTAGGGGAGGGCTCTTGCAAGACGGAACGGTTACTTCATTGGCGCCTCAGCGGTGTAGCCAAGGATGTAGCCGTTATGTCCGTGGCGACCAAGGAGTTAAAGAAATAGCAAGGTATTAGATGGAGCAAGACAAGGACCCATGTTTTAACAAAGGGCAGGGTACATTTGCAAGGAAGTATCTAGTGGCTATTACTTTAGAAAAGGGGAATCAGGCTAATTTATTTTCTAGCATTAGTGCCAAGGGCACACTTTTTTGCAGAAGACAGCAACAAGTGGGAGTTAATTGTTATCTGAAAGAGGTAGAGAGCCTGTTTCAAGATTGGAGTCATGGCCAGGCATGGTGGGGAAAGGGTGAAAGGGGCAAAGAGACAGTCTGCTGCTCGGGGTCACAGGTAGCATTGTACAGCAGGTGCCGTTGCCTTGGTGCACCAGAAGTGGGAGGGGTTAACAACACCTCACTTGGGGGAACAGTGTTGATTTATTTCAGTTGTTGTTAGCTGCATTTATCCTTTTAGAAGTCTCATGATTAGTGGGGATCATGAGCTCTGGAAATAGTGCCCCGGAAATGATTTCACAAGTACAGGGAAGTCTTAAAATTTTACTGATTTTATGTGCAAATGTTGTCGATTTTGTAGACAACTTTTTAAATTCAAAGTCTGTTAAGAAGTATTTTCTGCATAACACTGAGTAAGTTATGTTCCACTCCGCTGGATCACTGCTGTAGGTTCATGTCAAGACAAGATCTAATGTTTTCTTTCGGGTTTCTGAGACCTGGCTGACTCATTGGTACATCACTTGATCCACGTTTGACACCGTGCTCACTGACATTTGTTTGAACATGTTTAGCTGCTTTGTTTTGTAATCTGATATTGACGGCTCAATGGGGCAACTTGCACTGTCAATCTTAATATCTTTTTCATAAATGTTAGTACAGATTCGCTTCATCTGTTTCAAAGTGTTTCCATTTTTTTTTCTTCTGAAGCTCCTTGTAACTAGATTCATGTTTTGTGTCATGTTGGTCAGACATATTTTCAGTCATAGGCACCAGGTAAAATAGTAGAAATAACCATTATTATGTAGATATGAAGGCTCTGCAAAGACATCCTGGGCTTTCGAAGGTGGCAGTGCTCTCATTTAGGTATGGCACCAGAATAGAGTTGTCAGACTGTCATCTGACATAAATATCATGTCCTAAGTAGAGTTTACAAAAATATCACCCCATTGGAGTTAATAATAGAAAACATACATCCATCTGGAAGATATTTTTGTAAGATACATTTAGAGAACGATATTTATGTCTGATGTTATTTTCACATGCAACCCTAATTTAACAAGCATTGGGAAATGCATTAGCTCTGGCACTGGCTGACAGCTTTTTGGCTTCACTAATGTTTTTGTTTTTGTAATGCGCTTACAAACATTTTTTTAAAACACTAAGGAAATTGCTTTTTGTGGGGTAGGCTGGATGGATTGGAGTGGGGCGGGCGGGCTGAATGGAATGGAGTGTGGTGGTCTGAACTGGGATGGGGTGGGGTGGATTGGATTGAGATGGAGTGGTTGGATTGGAGTAGAGTGTGGCGGACTGGAGCAGGATTAATTGGAGTAGGGTGGATTGAAATGTGGTGGGGTGGATTGGATTGGAGTGCTGTGGGGTGGATGGGTAGTTGTGGAGTTGGGTGGACTGAATTGAGATGGGGTGGGCTGGATTGGATTAGGGTGGGTTGGATTGGAGGGGGTGGATTGGAGTGGGGTGGGCTGGGTGGATTAGATTGGAGTATGGTGAACTGAACTGGTATGCAGTGGGGTTCATTGGGGTAGATTGGAGTGGTGTGAGGTGGATTGAGTGGAGTGGGGTGGATTGGAGTAGGTTGGAGTGGATTGAAATGGGATGGGCTGGAGGTGTGGATTGGATTGGAGTGAAGGGGATTAGATTGGAGTGGGGAGTGTTGGATTGGAGTGGTGTGGATTGGAGTGGAGTGGATTGGACTGGGTTGGATTGCATTGAGGTGTGGTGGATTATATTGGCATTGGGTGAATTGGACTTGAGTGGGGTGCACTGGAGTGGGGTGGACTGGAGTGGGATGGGTGAGATTGGGGTGGGGTGGGTTGGAGTGGATTGGCGTGAGGTGATTGGATTGAGTGGGGTGAATTAGATTGAGTGAGATGGATTAAGGCAGGGTGGGGTGGATTGGATTGAGTGTGGTGGATTGGGTGGATTGTATGGGTGGGATGGTGTGGATTGGGGTGGGGCGGGGTGGATTGGATTGGGTTGGGGGATTGGAGTGGGTGTGGTGGATTGGAGTGGAGTAGATTGTGATAGATTGGACTGAAGTGAGGTTGATTGGATTGGAGTGGGTTGGGTTTGATTGGAGTGGGGTTGGTTGGATTGGAATGGGGTGGATAGGACTGAAGTGGAGTGGATTAAATTGATATGTTGTGGGGGTATTGGTTTGGTGTGGGGTGGAGAGGGGTGTACTAGATTTAAGTGGGGTAGATTAAGGTGGTTTGGTGTGGGGTGGATTGGACTGGAGTAGGGTGGATTAATGTGAACTGGATTGGACTGGAGTGGGGTGGATTAAAGTGGATTGTATTGGAGTGGGGTTGATTGGATTGAGCTAGATTAGGTAGCGGTGGACTTGATTGGAGTGGGGAGGACTGAATTGGATTAGAGTGGGGTGGATTGGATTGGAGTGAGGTGGGATGGACTAGAGTGGGTGGAGTTGGATTGAAATAGGTTGGATTTGAGTGGGGCAGATCGGACTGGAGTGGGGTGGATCAGACTGGACTGGGGTGAATTGGACTGAGGTGGAATGGACTGGAGTGAGGTAGATTGGACTTGGCTGGATTGAGGTGGACTGGATTGGTGTGTGGTGGATTCGAATGGTGTTGGATGGACCGGATAGTGGTGGGGTGGATTGTGGTGGTTTAGAGTGAGGTGAATTGGGATGGAGTGGGTGGATTGGATTGGGGTGAGGTGAGGTGGATTGAACTGGAGTGGGGCATATTGTTTTGGATTGGAGTGGGGCAGAATGTTTTGGATTTGATTAGGGCAGATTGTTTTGGATTGGAACTGGACAGGTTGGAGTGGGCTGGATTGGAGTGGGACATATTGGTTTGTATTGGAGTGGGGCAGATTGGATTAGAGTGGGGTAGATTGCACTGGGGTAGATTGTATGAGGGTGGATTGGAATAGGGTGGATAGGGTTAGTGTGAAGTGGATTGGATGGAAGTGGGGTGGACTGGATGGGAGTGGGGTGGAGTGGAGTGGAGTGAATTGGGATGGAGTGGGGAGGATTGGATTGGGTGTGAGATGGATTGAATTGGAGTGGGGTGTATTGATTTGTATTGGAGTGGGCCAGATTGGAGTTGGACAGATTGTTTTGGATTGGTGTGGGGCAGACTGGAGTAGGTCAGATTGGAGTGGGGAAGATTGCTTTGGATTGGAGTACGGCCAATTGAAGTGGGGTGGGTTGGAGTGGTGCAGATTGTTTTGGATTGGAGTGGGCCAGATTGGAGTGAGGTGCATTTGAGTGGGGCAGATTGCTTTGGATTAAAGTGGGGCAGATTGGAGTGAGGTGGACTGGAGTGGGGCAGATTGTTTTGGATTCAATTGGGGCAGATTGTTTTGGATTGCGTTGGGGCAGATTGCAGTAGAGAATATTGCTTTGGATTGGGGCAGATTGGAGTGGGGCAGATTGTTTTGGAATGGAGTTGGGCAGATTGTTTTGGAGTGGTGCAGATTGTTTTTGATTCGAGTGGGGCGAATTGGAGTGAGGCAGATTAGATTGGGGTGGGTTGGTGTGGGGGTAAAATTGGGTGGATTGTAGTGGGGCAGATTGCAGTGGGGTGGATTTGGGTATACTGCATGATTATGTGTAAAGCATCATTTCAGAAATTACACATGATTAAGAAACAATGTCGCTTTGCGATATTTCAAACAACTTAATTTTTATCTTTTGAGAAGACTGCCCATGAGCAAAAACAAAAGAATGCATGAGTGGAAAGTGATAAAAGATGATGTCAAAATAAAAGAAAGTTAGCTTTAAAAAATAAAACTTTGCAATTTTGTTTGAGCTGCTGGGACATTTTTGCCAGTCACAAGCCCTCTGTTTGCAGGGCACGAGCAGTTAAAAAGAACAAAATAGTACCTCGATCAGGTTGGGAGCAGCGTAAGGGCACTAACAAAGTTGAATCAATCAGTGCTTGGTCCCTTTTCCACACAGAAAAACGGAAATGATGCCAGGCTGCCTTGATGAATTACAAGGCTGTAATAAAGAGTGCCACACAAACCAACAAGCTACCCTGTTGGAATGCACTGCCTGGTAATCAAAACAATTACCTTCTTGTGTCAAAAGCAATGACAGTCTGCCAAATGCTCATAATTCGACGCAGAATCAATTATTCAAAGTAAAAAATAGTTAACCCAAGCTATATTAAACTGCCGTAATATCATAACACAAAGTTAAGAAGAGCAAATATAGATCCTGTACAAATCAGATGTGAGTAGAGCTATTAGAAATGGCGATATTGAAAGGTCAAGGCCAACATGAGTCTTCTTCTGTTGTATAAATAAAATCTTTGAGATAACTCAAAAGTCACTCATATTAAAGACAAACACATAATAAGATCTCGCTGCTGTTCATCACCGTTGGCTTCAACAAATCCACAGTCATATAGACCTGTAATATCTGTACCTAAGCTGAAAATTCAGTAAGGAGACTGACTGTTCAATTTTGTTCTTCTCAGATATTTTGGCCCATATTTATACTTTTTTAGTGCAGTTTTTGCGCCACTTTTTGACGCAAAAATGTCGCAAATTTACAAAATACAATTGGGGCATATTTATACTCTGTTTGCGCCGAATGTGGGTCAAAAATTTTGACGCACAATCGGCGCAAACCCTGCCCCATATTTATACTTTGACATCCGACCCCGCGGGCGTCAAAATTCCACCATGTGCGTCATTTTTTGGAACCTTCCTTGCGTTAATTATATGCAAGGTAGGTGTTCCCTTCCAAAAAATGACTTTAAGGCCTGTGCCCCATATTTATACTCTGACGTCATTTTGACGCACAGGAGGGGGTGGGCCTTAAAAAACGATGCACAGCCTGATGGGTGCCGTTTTTTAATGCCTGGGTCAGGGCAGGCGTTAAGGGACCTGTGGGCTCGGAAGGAGCCCAGAGGTGCCCTCCCCTGCCCCCAGGGACACCCCCTGCCACCCTTGCCCACCCCAGGAGGACACCCAAGGATGGAGGGACCCATCCCAGGGAAGTAAAGGTAAGTTCGGGTAAGTATTTTTTTAGGATTTTGTTTGTGGCATAGGGGGGCCAGATTTGGGCCCCCCTACATGCCACTATGCCCAATGATCATGCCCAGGGGACATAAGTCCCCTGGGCATGGCCATTGGGCAAGGGGGCATGACTCCTGTCTTTGCTAAGACAGGAGTCATGTCAATGGAGGTTGGGCGTCAAACAAAATGGCGCAAATCCGGTTTGAGGCCTGAATTTTGCCTCAGACCTGACCTGCCCCATTTTTGACGCACAACCCCCATTTTCCCATACGCCGGCGCTGCCTGGTGTGAGTCATTTTTTTTTATGCACACCAGTCCGCAGCGCCGGCTAACGTCATTCCATAAATAAGGCGCCCGTATGGTGCGTTGGAATGGCGTTAGCCGGCGGAAATGTTTTGACGCACAACTGCGTTGGCGCAGTTGTGCGTCAAAAAGTATAAATATGGGCCAATTGTATTTTGTAAGTTTGCGCCGCTTTTGCGTCAAAAAGTGGCGCAAATGCGGCGCTAAAAAAGTATAAATATGGGCCCTTATGTCTTACTACTCACACAAAGGAATCAGCATTTCTCTAAAATGGGTCCTCAAATTACTTGTCAAGTGCCTTTCATAGTTGCTCTCTTCTGTTCCTGTTTCCTAATCTATATGTATCTTGTGGTCATTCAAATATACCATTTCTGACAGGGATAAGTAATAAAGAAGACCATTCCCCTGGTCCAAGTAGTAAAGGTTTTATTGAATTCACAGTGTTTTTAGACCCAGGTCTAAAGTGTTACTTTCTGATGTTTGACAACAGACATTACATTGTCTTCATAGAGAATGTCACTGCACAGGCTGGTAAATTCCATATTTTGGGTGGTCATTCTTGCTGCCCATACTATTCGTTTTTGTATGAACCTGTCTGTTCCTCAAGTTCTGGCCCCATCTGAAACAGAATCTAGGGGGAGGAAGTCTTCTTTTTACAACCTACAAAATTCTAATAATTTTCTTATTGTAGTTAGCCAATGGAGTATAGGTAAGAATCACTGGCAGTCTGGTTTACCGAGTGGCAGTGAACACCTCACATTTCCATTTATCCAGCTCACCATCAGCCTGGCACATGTGCACACACACAAATGGAGGCATATGGTTGTGCACAAGAGCACCTTTGTGTGTGTGAGTGCACACACACGCACACACATACAGACTGTTTTGTGTTGGGCCTGATGTCTGCCATTAGAAGTTTACCAACAAAAAGCAGGAGAGAAAAAACACATTACCGGGGCTCCAACAATAAATACCCTCTGTGTTCTCGGACAAATGGAGACTTATCTAATCCCACTATGAGGTGATCAAGTGCCATGGAGAAGCAAAGAAAAACAAAGAGGGAAATAGAGGACAACTAACTTATAGGTTTCCCAAAATGCCTGTGATGCTCTACTTCCTTCAGCTCCACCATCACAATAATGTACTTTGTAATATGCCTTCTGCGCTTGAAAGACATGCAAAGATGCCGTTTAAATGACTGATCCTGCTATTTATGTCTTCCCTTTCATTGTAAACACCAAGATTATGTTTCAATGATCTACATCTTGCGACACACTTGATGACTATTTGAACCAGTAAAAGGCTGCCTCCTACATCCCGTCTAATCAGCTCCAGTTGCAGTACCCTTTCTATGCTTTCACACAGAGTTATATATCTGAGTGATCTACACCTCTCCAAAGTTACGTCTATATCATATATATAAGTCCCTCTATGCCTTTAAATTTCAAATTCTAAACACTTCCTTCATAATTGTTTCTCGCAATTAAGTGATGACATTAGTCATGGAATGTGGGAGAGCGGGAAGACCAGGGTGAGTGTTCTATCTTCTGATTGTGGGCTCAAAATTGGACCTTTGGACACCCACTTAGGTTTAATATCCCAAACCTGAAAAAGAATACGTGGCCCGTTGTCTACGACGATTGATGGTAACCAAGCATACCTCTCAGAAGTGACCCTATGCCAGCATGATCTTTTATCACTCTTGCAGTTTCTGTGAGTTTGCCTACTGCCAACACATAAACCAGTCACTGAGGTGGGCTTGGATCCCTGTCTGACAAACGGTGGAAGTTCATGCTCGGATATACCAGCTACTGATTCAACAGAGGGTGCTGAGTGAGAATGCAATGCATCAAGTACCAATGTACCAATAGCATAGCCCATACAAGTGCCAATACTCTCCCTCTATGCTATGGAGGCCCAGTGATTGTTTTGAAAGTTGGCCTTCAGAAAGGAGATGTTTGCCAAACAATTTCAGGAATGTGTTACACAGGTGTTTCTGGTGAAAGGAAGCTCTCATTTGCCAAGGGTGGCCAAACATATTCTTGGTAGACTGTGCTTTCACTTTCTCTCTCTCGAAGGGTGAAACCCCTCATGAGGTATAGAAATGGACAGAAGCTGATGGGATGGTATATCATGGTGTTTTTTATAGACAAAAAACAGAGATCACTGATTACATTTGGCCCAGGATAGAAAGAAAAAGAAGCTTTCAACATTCAGCTAAAGGTCAACTTGTTTAGTTTTGCAGTCGCTGATGGGAGAAGATGCAGGAGTCGCTAGAGGCCGACTGCAAGTGGACCCCTTGGAGTTTATTAGCGCTACTGGAAGGCTTACTGGGTAGGCTAGGGCAGTGACGGAGCTCCAGGGCAGTGAGTCGTAGACCTGGTATGGTGAAAGAATGGGAAAGGGTAGGATGCAAAGCCAAACTCTTTAGGAGTGGTCTGGCATCCGGGTGGTTAAGTCGCTATGCGGTATTGCTAGAAGAGTTGTGGAGTTTATCTAGGAAAATGCCCTGCTACTGGGTCTGCCCCCAAGCAAAAACTTCAGGGAGGGCTGAACACCTTTTGCAGACAGGCTTGCCTCTCAGGAGAAAGGGTATCTACCGCTATCGACATCACCTATGCTAATACTTTACTTCCGGGGTCTTGTTGGGCTATGCAACTGATTCTTCGCAGAGATCCCAGAACGTTTCAGAATAATGTGTTCAAATTATTTGCCTTTATTATACCTCATTATTGGATATTTTATCGTGCCTTCATTAGATTATTGTCTAGCTAATCAGTAAAGAAATAAGCATGCTCTGAAAATCCGTTGGAGGTCTGCACCCTCTTTGATAATCTGGGAATGCGTGGAGGTTTCATTAGTGGTGCTACTTCTCTTTGTGGCTGCTAAAATAAGTAGGGAACGAGGCAGTTAGCGTGCTATGGGGAAAATATGCTAACACTTTCCGCTGGGAATTGCATAGTAAAAGTGGAGAAAATCAGCACAAAGTGCTATTTTGAGAGTTACTTTCCACTGCAAACCCTGATTTGGATTGGAAAATTGCTACACAGTAACACAAAGCAGCCCTTTGTGCTATTTTGCATAAACAGGTGGTTCTGTGGGTGGTACATGGTTCTTCCCATGCAAACACCCTGGGGTCTTTGACTCAGAGCCCTATTTACTGAAAAAGGTAGACAGAACATTGAGTCAAAAATTAACGTTTCTTTGAGGCAAGAGTACATTTTGAGAAGTGTTCTTTTCTCAAAACCTTTCAACTCTGCATTTGTGCTGCACTATACAGCCCTCATACAAAGTAAGAAAGTAGTTAAACTATGTTTACACATAGTATTTTGTATTGGAAGAGTAGCCTTCAAGTCCAAAACATATGCTTGACGTTATGCACACACCTTTGCACTACAGTGCAAGAGTGTGTGCGTTTGCACCTCGGTGCATGAGTGTGTACATTTGCACAATGGTGCAAGAGTGCGTACGTTGGTGCAAGGCAGCCTAAAGTGCTCCAGCGCAGGTAAATTCAGAAAAGTTAAAGTTCTTAGTAGATATTACACTGGAACTATTACTTGCTGTTCAACTGGGGAGTGACACCACAAAGGCTCCACAAAAGTAGCTAGAACAAGTCCACATCTGGAAGGCTCGAATTCATGAGAATAAAATGAAATTGATAAACTGAGAACCCTTGGCACAAAGTGTTTTGTGAAAATAGCCAGTCCTTGTCAGATTCGAAATAGCGACATGGATGGCTAAGGATGAGACAACAGCATGACGCTTTACAAGACAACATTACATATTATCAACAACTATCGATTGAAACTACAGCATCTCAGGACAGGTGCTTCCGGGTCCGCAAAAAATGACCATATATGACCTAACCTGTTCATTCGATGCTACGCCTTAAATTGCCTACTTTCGTAAATCAACTAAACACAATGTTTTTTTTTGCTAGAAACTTTCTTCTTCATGGTAAGCTGGAGGAGCAGTGAGTTTTCTTTGAGATAAATGAAACGGTTGCAGGAATATCGAATGTCCAGATGTTCCCTACACAAAAAAGAATAAGTCCCCAGCACCCAAGGGGAGAGGCTTCTAAAAACCGTATAACAAATATACTCCCTCATTTTTTTCATATATGAACAATTTTTCTTTATTAATATCTCAAAAGAACAATTTGTCTCATTAAATTTTGTAAGTGCTGTGCAAGACACATGTTGGAAATGGCTCTCTTTACGGGGTTGTCACCAAACTTTTTGCCTTCCTCTTATTTTTTTTCTCAGATCTATTTTTTGCTGGTTTATTATCTCTGCGCACTTTACCACTGCTGATCAGTCTTAAAGTGCAAGTGCTCCCTATGATAATAATATTGATGATTGGTTTATTTAGATTTACACATAAGTCCCTAATAAAGTGCACTATGTGTGCCCAGGGCCTGTACATCAAATGCTACAAGTGGGCCTGCAGCACAAATTGTGCCACCCACATGAGCAGCCTTGTGAACATGGTTCAGACCTGCCACTGCAGTGTCTGTGTGGGCAGTTTTAAACTGCCAATTGGACCTGGCAAGTGTATCCACTTGCCAGGCACAAACCCTTCCTTTTTGTACATATAAGGCACCCCTAAGGTAGGCCCTAGCTAGCCCCATGGGCAGGGTGCAGTGCACTTAGAAGGTAGGACATGTACTGGTGTGTTTTACATTTCCTGATAGTGACATACTGCCAAATTCGATTTTCACTGTTGCAAGGTCCATCTCTCTCATAGGTAAACATGGGGACTGCCTTTCAATATATTTTAAGTGCAGTTTCCCAGTGGGAGTAGATGGAGATGTGGAACTTGAGGTCTCTGAACTCACAATTTAAAAATATTGTTTTTGCTAAAGTTGGTTTTTATATTGTCAGTTTGAAAATGCCACTTTTAGAAAGTGGGCATTTTCTTGCTTAACCATTCTGTGCCTCTGCCTGCTTGTGTATTCCATGTTTTGGTCAGACTGACAGTTGGGCTGTTGTGATTTCCCTCTAGACAGTGAAACAAAGGGAGCTGGGTGTAGCCTGCATATCCCGATGGGCCATCTGGACTAAAGTGGAGGGAGGAGTGGTCACTTACACCTGAAAGTCTCTGACACCCTGGTGTGTGTCTGGGGCCAGGCCTGGGCAAGGCAGGATCTTGTCAACAACAGAGACTTTCCTTTGAAGTTTGCCTATTTCAAATCAGAACTGGGTATAAGTAGTGGACCCAAAACCTTAGACTTCTCGAACACTACTGGATCAAGAGGAATCTCTACCAAGGAGAAGAGCTGAAGAGTTGGAGGAGAAGTACTGCCCCTTTGATGTGTGTGCTTTGTTGGGTTGGCCTGCAGTTGCCGCTTCTGCCTTAAAGAGGGCAAAGGCTGGACTTTGCTAGGTTTCCTGATTGTGAAGTTTCTCCAAGGGCTTGGAGAAGAGCTTGCCTCCTGTTCAAAGTGTCAGGAATATCAAAGATTTCAGCTTCATCTGCATACAGCACTGGGAACTGTGTTTTGTGGTGCAACAGCAGGAAAACCACCACAATGTTGTCAATGATGCTGCAGACTGCACCGTGACCTGACAACGCCACATGGAGCCCTACCCCATTTAGAACCGCAACCCTGGTCTCACTGACGCCGCCACATGATGCTGTCACCGAGCCGCTGCTTGCACCTTGACCTATGGGCCCCGCACTCCGCATCGCCTTGCTCACACTGCAGTCTTGGCATCCCCGATGTTGGCGCGCCACGCTGACACCAATACCTGCACCATGCCTTGAGGACACTGCTCGTGAGACACACAGAGCACCGTCCCGTTCCGTACTGCAGCCCAGATCCACTGATGCCAGCGCCATCGACTCCAGTGTCATCAACAGATGCCCCTGTCTGCACTGTGACCCATGGTGATGCACGCAGCCCGCCCTGCACTGCCATTTTGGGCCTACCGACGACAGCGCTTCAGCAATGACGCTGCCGCTGCCTGCACCACCACCCCGCTTCACATTGCTACCCTGGTCTCACCGATGCCGCAGAACGCCGTCACCGAGACACAGCCTGCACCATGACCTGTGGGCATTGCAGGCTGCACCATCCTGCTTCGTACTGCAGCCGTGACGCCATCCACAACAGCACTCCTGACTTCATCATCAGCCTGGAGTTCAATCCGCAACATGTGTGACTTCAAGGGCCCGATGACCCCTGCATCGACCAACGGAACTGACTCCTGCAACGCCGCACTCCGGATCTCATCGTGAAGATCAGGACACCCTACAATTCCAAGGCACTGTTGGATTTGTTGTTCATGACGCCGTGGTAGCCCCAGACAGAGCTATTGAATTAATGGAACTATATTTTGAAGTTAAATCTTGCAAAATTCATATCTTCATCACTGTATGTTGCTTTTTTCTAGTTTTGGTCTTACTTTACATAGATAAATATTGGTAATTTTCCTAAAACTGGTGTGGTGTTCCTTTGTATGTTTTCACTGTATTATTGTGTGTTATGTGCAAGTGCTTTACACATTGCTTCTGAGATAAGCCTGGCTGCTCCTGCCAACCTACCAAGGGGGTGAGCATGGGTTGTCTGAACTTGGTATCCCCCTTATCCTGACTAGAGTGAGGGTCCCTACTTGGACAGGGTGCAAACCGACTGTCAACTAGAGACTCCATTTCTAACAACACATAACACCCTGGTCCTGTTATTAAAAAAATTATAACAATATTTATTATGACAAATACCGTGTTCTTTCTTTGTTTAATTTATTCGGTGCAAAAAGACCATAAAAGACATAAAATAAATAAATAACATACAGATTTCACAATCATAAAAAATTCTAAAAGCGTTGTTAATACATTTTCCGAACACCAAACGCAGCATGTATAAAATTTAGCACAGCCTGAATTATGTCCATATTTCCCAAGTCATGTAAGTGGGAGTAAGCAAGTTGGCTAGTTCTAATGCTGTTAGACTGAAAAAGGGGACGTAAAAATCTTTTTCTTGGAGCAGTATATAAAATACAGAAAAGCATAAAATGTAGTGTATATTGAGATGTCTTTCCATCGCAGCAACAAGGAGGGAGGTTCTTAAACCAGGTTCCAGCAACTGGAAATGCTACCAGATGGTGTAAGGTGTTTAGACGTAGTCTTGTGAGTAAAAACCTTTGTCGCTCATGGTTGGTGATGGTCAGATACAGCTTTGGTTGAAGTTGTTGTGTCTCATAACTTGTCCATAATCTCATTCAGCTAGAGGCTGGGTCCATGTCCTGATTTTTCTGCCAGAATATGTCTTTGACCTTCTTAATGTCTTGTCTTGTTAGAGTTTCTGGTTTGAGGAAAAAATCTCCTAGTCCTAATGATAGGAGAGAAAGATAAACATATCTAAGCCAGGGTATATCTAGAGATCGTGACAGAAGCAGACAGTCTTGTATCACCTTTCTACATAAAAGCGCTTCAGGCTTAGTCCAGATTTTTACCCACAGTATAAGAGGTTGAAGTTTTATATAGCTAGATATGTATCTTAAACCTACTTCTTTATGACAGAACTTTGCTGGTGTAGATTGGGGGACTGATAGTAGTCTTCTTAGAAATTTATTTTCTATAATCTGGAGCCCTGAACATTCTGCAAGCCCCTAGACCCCAGCTCCAAATGTCGCAACAGAGAGGCATTTAGAAGTGAAGACAGTCATCATTTCTTTAACAGGTTTATGCCGAAGACTTCTTGCAAACCTAAAAACAGCTTCAATTTTTTTTGGAATTGTGTTGAGCGTATATTAACTAAAAACTTCCAATTAAGATCAGCATCAATAGGGACCCCCAGATACGTAAAATGTGGGACCTTAAGTATGTCATGCCCATTTAGAATAATTTTTTTAGTTTTTGCTAATTTAGGACCGCACTTCATAACAAATGACTTAGTTCTGTTAATTTTAAGACCAAGGTTCCTCATAAAGGTATTAAAAGCATTCAATAAAATCTGGAGGCCATTTGCTGTCCTTGAAATTAGTACTGCATCATCTGCATATAAAAGTACAGGGATTGGGGAGTTATTGATAACTGCGGAATCTTTCCCTAATTCGCAAAGAAATTTCTCCAGCCCATTTATATATAGGAGAAAGAGGAAGGGGGCAAGAACACATCCCTGTCTGACCCCTTTTAATGAGGGGAATTTCTCTGTCAGGCCTCCCTCCCGGGGGTAACGGACCCGAGCCTCTGTGCAGGCATGAAGTTTACTAAGTAGTATAACTATGTCTTTTTCCACGCCCATACCCAGCATTACCTTCCATAATTTCTCCCTGCTGACTGTATCAAAGGCACAGGAGAGATCCATAAATGCTAAGTTTATACAGCCCCTTTTGGCTTTAGTATATTTCTGGACTATAAGTGTCAAATTAAGAGTTTGTTCGACTGTACCCACCCCTGGGCGAAAGCCAAATTGTATTTCTGAGAGGGAGTGATTATCAGTCGCCCATTTTTCTAGCTTGTTTAAAATTACACAGCCTAAAATTTTGACTGAACTGTCCAGCAAAGAGATTGGGAGATAGCACAGGGGGTCTGCCCTATCTCCCTTCTTGAAAATCGGGACAATGATCGCTTCTTTCTAAGAGTCTACTAAAGGGCCTGCCACAGCCGATCTCATGACATTGGTTAGCAGTGGACCCCAGAAGTCTGGAAGAGCTTTATATAAGTCGGCAGGAATTCTGTCTGGACCCGGGGCTTTCTCAGATGGACTATCTTGGATTGCTTGTTTAACGTCCTCCACGCTTATAGTATTACTAAAGGCCGAGCTTAGCTGATCATTACCTGCAGGTTTTAGACAAGTTGGCATTTCTGATTGGGTATTTGTCTCTATGGCGATTTTTTTTTTTAAATAGTCCACTCAGGTCTTGGCTGGGATGACAGTGTCCATGGGCGTCTCATATTTATCGCTCAATAGTGGAGAGTTAACCACACGCCAGAATGCAGCTGTATCTTTGAGTTTGCTTGCAGCCATCAATTCCTCCCACGCAGATTCACTTAGTTCAACTTTCCTTTTGGCAAGAACTTCCTTATAGTTTTTCCTGGCAATCTTAATTGCTTGTAGATCTTTGGGAGATGCTTTGATTGTTTTTTTAAGCTTGCTTAGGGATGTGGTACATGCGTGGTTAAACCATCTTGGCCCATGGGCTTTATTAGCTCGTTGAGGCTGTAGTTTCTCTGCCATATATTTTGTCAGAGAGGAGAATGCACAAATAATTTCACGTGGGGCCTTATTTTCATCCAGGGATGTCATAACGTCTGGCCATTTATTCAAAAATAAATCTCTAAAAAAAATATTGCTGTTTATCTTCCCCCATTTAATTGTAAGCCCTTTTTGGGATGAGAGCTTCATGGCAGCGTGTCGCTTCCCTCTTCTTGAATCATTTGTCAAATCAAAATTAATCACAATGGACAAGGGATTATGATCACTAAAACAGGTCGGGGTAACCCTGAATTGTCCTGTAATAGAGGACAATTCTCTAGAGTAAATAATATAGTC
Source organism: Pleurodeles waltl (assembly GCF_031143425.1). Taxonomy (NCBI): domain Eukaryota; kingdom Metazoa; phylum Chordata; class Amphibia; order Caudata; family Salamandridae; genus Pleurodeles; species Pleurodeles waltl. The sequence goes on along the minus strand of NC_090444.1, from coordinate 744,768,046 downwards.
AATAGTGGTGTGAGTGTCCCCCCTTACAAATGTTGGTGTCCCTCTAATAACAGGTGTGGGGAAGGAAAGAGAATTTACTGTTATCAAAGAATTAAGAGCGTTCCCGTACGGGGAATGTTTGAAGTGTTGAACGGGACTGTCATTCTCGTCCAGGATTCCACAGCAGTCAAGGAGCTCTGGCTCGCAGAGGTGGGTGTTGAAATCGCCAACCCAGACTATTCTTATGTCCTTTTTGCTGGATACTGTTACCTTATGTATTAAGGTCTCCAAACTACTGACCGCGCTAATGTTCGAGTTATCAAAGGTGTTGTTATAGTAGTTGATCAGTAGTATGTCAAATGGTTCTTCTAGTTTCAGAGATAGGTCCAGAAAAAAAGGCGATATGCCTACAACACATGCTTCCGTCCCTCCAGCCTCCACAGATAAGAAGACGGCCAGACCGCCCTTAGCTCTGCCTGCAAGGGCCTTGGTTGCAGGAACATAGTATGTGGTATAGCCATTGATCTGTGGTGATTCTATGAGCCAGGTCTCCTGGCAACAAATAATAAGGTTTCCCATCACTAGATCCATCCAATCAGGGTTTCCAATTTTTGATTTTAGACCTGCAACGTTCCATGAAATGATCCCTAGGGGTGTCATACCCTGTATATCGCGTATATCAGGGATTCCTTTAGATTCTAAGGGGGACTGAGGGAGTACATTTGTCTCCAAGGGGCCTTGCAGGGATGGCTCAGTTAGTGATGGTCAATCTAACTGCTCTAGTGAGGTCGGGTCTCATACCTATTAGATAATGTTAAAGGAGTGTCACAGGGGTTAGAGAGACCAGGGTTGCTGGGATTCTGATTCCCAAAGAGGGTTGAATCAGAATAACATGAGTTTGATAGCGGAGGGATGAACTTGGTGAGACGTTGGACTCTTATAGACCCTACAGATGATCTCATAGTTGAGAGATGGTGATACAAAGCATTAACAGTCCAGGGGGTTCTAAAGTTTATTATTATACAGTCCCCAGGTGAACTTTTAGGGGATGAGCCAACCCAAGGTACCCTTCTTACAGTTAGAATGTTCCTATGGAAATCAACCCGCCCTCCTGTATGTTTTCCTACCCAATGAGTCACCTTATTCAGCAGTGAGATATGGGACTCGTGGGGGGTGCTTTCCAATATAGAGGCATTTTCCAAAATTAAAACATAGGGGGCGCATGCCAGTGGTATCCTTGGGCAGGCTAGCTGAGTACTTGTAGTCTCCTGGCCCAGCCGGCCTTCCCGTTTGTTTGTGCCCCACTGATACTGTAGGTTTGTAGAATCCTGTGAAGCCTCTATGTTCAAGGGTTTTTGGGTTGGGTTCTGGGCAGGAGATATTTTAGAATTCTGGTGCTGTTGAGTAGGTGGAGCTGGTAAGCATTCAGGAATGGAATGAGTGTTCTGAGATTCTGCCCTCGATGGTTTAGATTTTATATTCGTTATAGATTCGACCTTCTGCTCGAGAATGGTCACTCTCTCCAGAACTGATGAGCATAACTTTTTGATGTCTCTAAGTTGATCTTCAATTTGCACAAAACAAGTTTTAATTGAGTCCGAATTTTTAGAGTCTTTTGGTTGTTTCCCTATAGTTCGTTTTATTTTTTGGGTTTTAGAGGGATATTTGCTCTTGGTCTTCTTGGTTCCTGATGAGGACTCTCCTAAGCCTTCCCTATCTACAGGAGATCCCACTTGGTGTATGGGGGTTACTGCCGTATGGGGGGGAGTTATTTGCCTGCTTTTTTTTTAGGGTGGGGTCTCTGGGGTTGTAGGTGAAATTAAATCAATTAAATCAATTTCTGTTATTACGCAAGGGTTTCTTTTCTTAGTCTTGCTCGGCAGCAGTGTTGCCGGCGGATTCCGTCCCCCCTCCCCAGCCTTCCCTGCTTTCTCAAGAGACGACTCTAAAGTAGCTTCTACCCTCCCTATCTCTGTCTCAATGGCACCCATTACAGACGTTAGGTAGCTTGTTATTAGCCTAGGTGGGGGGACCTCCTGAGTGGGCTCCCTTCCCCTGTTGTCTCCCTTACGTTTTCCCATTTTGACAGGCTAATCCCTTTTATCCAAGATAGGGCGCCGCAGATTTCTTTAACGGATATAACAGACTCAAATCCCCTGACTGGGGAGAAAAAAAGAACCAAATTATACTCAGACCCTACTTGGTTCAAATGTCCAGACACAGCGTTTTACCAGACCGAGTCCCCTGCAGTTGTGGAGTGGTAGGCCTGGCTTACGCCTTGCGCGTAATTTGCCTATGTCAGTCCTTACGTGAGGGGGGGCGAGTCCTTCAATTTAGAAATCAGTACTCCTTCACAGCAGCACCAAAGACGCACTTCCTGAAGACCCTATTTTATGTTAGAGAATAATCACCAGTACAGTACCTTTAGGTAGCCGTGTGCGTTTGGGCTATCTGGTCCAGACGTCTTTGGATGGATGTCAGGAGGGTGGCCCTGCCCTGCCTCTTCCTGGCAATGACAGGCAAGGACGGGCCCGCCCTTGGCCCGGGCTTCGCCCGCGCGCGTCCCGCGAGGCGGGAGCGCGGTCTGATTTTTAAAGGGCTCCTGCCCCTCCTCTCCACACAGAAGCACTTCCCGCGGCGGCGGGAGCGCAGCCAATGTTTTCAAATGGCTCCTGCCCCTCCTCTGCACACAAACGCGCTACCCGCGGCGGCGGGAGCGCAGTCTGATTTTTAAAGGGCTCCTGCCCCTCCTCTCCACACAGAAGCGCTTCCCGCGGCGGCGGGAGCGCAGCCAATGTTTTCAAAGGGCTCCTGCCCCTCCTCTGCACACAAACGCGCTACCCGCGGCAGCGGGAGCGCGGTCTGATTTTTAAAGGGTCCTGCCCCTCCTCTCCACACAGAAGCGCTTCCCGCGGCGGCGGGAGCGCAGCCGATGTTTTCAAAGGGCTCCTGCCCCACCTCTACACACAAACGCACTACCCGCGGCGGCGGGAGCACAGCCAATGTTTTCAAAGGGCTCCTGCCCCTCCTCTGCACACAAACGCGGTACCCCGTGTTCACATATTAAAAACAACTAATTCATATTCCCTCTCATGTATAAGTACATTAAATAAGTTTTCACATTTATATCCCAGTTTCTTTCGCGTCAAAAATTAATTCGTATGTATAACAATCCTGGATTCCTAATCCTCATAAAAATATAAAGCAATTTACAGTTCCATGTACACACCCACCCCGATTTTCACATCTGCATGATTACAAAAGAAGACTGTTGGATATAGTCCCTAGACAGGGGACGTATCATATATTAAACTGATAAGAACCAATACTACACTTGATTTTAGCCAAATGGCCCTGAAGTAGCACATTTGATAGGGAAATACTGAATGGTGAAAGTCTCATGAAATCAGAGCTTATGATCAAGATCAAGTACTCATATCTTTAAACAACTTAATAAAGTCAAGCATCTCCTCCACTCGTTTGCCCATTGGTGAGGGTGGGTTTAAATATAAAAAATAAAAACTTGAGTCAGAAACTGCAGGTGGCAGCCATATGAGGCACCGTTCTCCATGGCCTTCAGAACGCAGTGGCCACAGGGGAGCTGCTTTCCTACTCTGTGGATGGCAGTTTATTTGTTTTGTATGACTCAATTTATAAATCTCCACCCTCACGCTTCAGCAAGGTGAGGGAGGAAGGGTTGCTGTGAATTTCTCCCCATTGCACTTATTTCCACATTGTGGTGCCAAGGTAGGGAAGCATACCAATATTTAATCCCTGCAATTGAGCATTGCATGGGTTTAGAAGTTAGTACATATCTGCATATCCCCACAACCATTGGCAGGCAGCTGGTATTACAAATTTACACTGCCACACTCGGATGGGGGAACAGATTGGTGTTTTATCTTTTTACTCCCACTCACCCCGCCGCAGACAATGTTGTGAGTGTATTGTGCAAATCTCTACCTGGCCTCTGTACCAGGTCAGGGATAGATAACTTTTTCCTCACGTTGAGAGACCTGGGTGTATGAAAAATTCCTCAATTCCAGACAAGCCAGAAAGGTAGGGAATAACATCCCTCTTGGAGTTTCATGTCTTCCAGGCTTGTATGAAAAGCAGTGGATAGGTCTTAGGCTCGTCCAGTTATGCATTCTGCAACATTAGCGTTCCTGCTGCACTGGAGATTTTTTTTATTCTTTCTTATCTCCCCATTTTATGACACATCAGAAGTTTACAGCAATGAGTTGTACTTATGGATTTTTAGTTTAATCTCTAGAGTCCTTAAACAAAAAACATGATATACATAACTTGTGCATATGCACGATAACCATATTTCATGTAATATACTCGAAATTTCTTTAGGACAGGGTGCTGCTCCATTAACATATTGCAGCCTTGTTCAGCCTTTTTCACGTTTTTTTTGTGTCCTAAGTTTGCCATAGAAAAACTCATTTTAAATTAAAAAGTGACAAGTTTTGGTGCCCCTCAGAACTTTTGATCTGACTGGTCAGCTTGGACCATCTGGCCTGCTTTGGAGTTACAGGAAAATCATTTTTTGTTTTGCTAATAACTTTGGTGCCATTTGAGGAACCTTCATGAAAACAAAACTATTTTGCCACTCCTTTCAGCTGCTGTCTGGGAAGTTTTGAGATGATTCGTCAAGTGGGGTGAGGAAAACAGGGGATTCAAAACGTGTTTTCCCCTTGCAATTCTCCATAGGGATTTTAGACATGACTACAGCCCAAACTGAGGAAAGCTGCAGCCACCATTTTGTGTATCAGCACTCGGTTCTGGCAGGGCGAAAAAATAAAACTTAAAACTGAAAGGAGGGGTCAGGGTATAGGCAACCTGACCCCATGCGACTGATGGAGGGGACTGTGATGGATTCCTCATAGTCGAGAAATTGCCTAAACTATTGGCCCCGGGGAGGTGGTGTCCCTGTGGCAGCGGATATAACTTATAAGACACGAGATCGGGTGGGGTTGCAAATCCTTCGAGTACCTATATATACAAATTTAAATTTCCTTTCATTTTCCTAAAAGTACTGAATGGAGTTACACCAAATAACAAAAAGGTCTCTTTCTGGACCAAGAGCTAACTTTCTGCCAAGTTTGGTGTAATTCCGTCCAGTGTTTTCGGCGCTATCGCTGTTCAAAATCCCTATGGAAAAATGAATTGGGAAAATGTGTTTTGGGATCCCCCTTTTTTCTCGGCCCCCGCTTGTCGGATGACTCTGAAATTTTCCAGACAGCAACTGAAGTGATGTCCGTCTTTATTTGGAATATTTTGTGAAGATTCATCAAACGGCGCCAAAGTTATTAGCAAAACAAAACACACTTTTTCTATAGAAACTAGGTCCTAACTATACCTACCAAGTGGCGACTGCCATTAGGTAATATAAATATATACACATATCACTTCATCCTGATATGCAAAATCTTCTATTGGAAATAGCATTTCATAGTGGACTGCCACCTCCCTGGGGCAATAAATATAATGTATGGGGGCACTGCGAGGCACCTGTGCCCCAGGGACCACTGATGACGCAGAAAAAGAAGGTCCGACATATATTCATATATATATATACCGTGTAATCAATACATATAATGAAGTGTGATTTTAGTAAAGAAAATAATGTACGAGGGAAATTGTGCCCTCGGGGTAGTTCGCCATCATTGTAAACGAGCTTTATTAATCATGAAGTATTGAAAATGTAGTAATCCGTCATAATCGCAAATGTATGCCATGATTTCTTGTTTGAAAACTGTTTTGCTTAGCTTAAATTTAGTACAGGCTTTGGCCTAGTTGCCCGGTCTCAAATTCTAACTGCGTGGTTTTTCCTTGAACTAATGAAACATATATTCTTGCTTGAAGTTGTATTTTTCCAGTAGAGCTGACTGATACACTTATCTCCAAGGTTTCGTACTAGGCCGGTTTCATCCCCTTTGATACAAGGTCAGTCTCTGCAGGTGCGGACAATGAAGGTACAGATAGTAAAATAATTGGCAAACCATGTTACAATTTGTGTTCCAAGGCTCCAAGGACAGTGTATGCATAAATGAGCGCTAGTAAAAGACAATTTTGATTGGACAATTTGAAGCCAACCTATGAACCCTCCAATGGAAGACCCTGCAGAATTTGGAATGTTTCTTACTTAAACCCACCGGACAAAGAGAAGTCAGCCATTTTCCTCGATGCCAGTTTGAAGCCTGATGCCAGACTCCATTTTGGACGACACCCTGATGCCCTTTTCTCTATCTGAGAGAAAGAGACTTTAAGAATTCTCACCCTAGAGACTTTAACTTTGATTTACCCCCGTCTTGCCCATGCAGTAACTTTGCCCCATTCTCCTTGCCGCTGCAAGGAAGCTTGCCCTTAACTTTGCCCCTTTGAAATTTGCCCCATGCTGATCAACCGGTACCTGAAGGACGAAGACTTTTCTTGAATGCTGATTGTATTTGGTAAATATGAAAGGATAAATGTATTATGCATTGTGTTTTTCCTTTTAGGTACCAACTGCTATTTTTGATACGGTCCTAGCTAGAAGTTTTCCAAATTTGTGTTGAGTAAATTCGTTTTGCATGAAGTCCCACATGCCAATGCTAATTAGAGGTTAGTCGAGGTACTCATTCGATGTATCATGCTAATTTGAAATCTTGTTATGCTGACCAATGTATGCAATTAGTCAAATACAGTTAGTCATATTGGTGATTTGCATTGCGATAACAGAGTGTATCATTATTCAGATTTTACGTAGATTGCGTTTCTTCCGCCGTTATGGACAGCTAGTAATGTTCATATACATATATCAATTGGTTTGGAGCCATATATACATCGTGCTAGCTTTGTTAATATAGGGAAATAAATTCACTAACTTTTAATAAACTGGTGTGGTTATTCATGACTGAAAGGTCATGGTGCGCCGAAATACCAACTGTTATTGATTTCTGATGTGCTATATTGATCTATTAATTGAGTACTGATTACCGATTGTAATAGTTATTTATTATTGATCTGAGTGACTCGACTATTTTAGGATGAGGAGAGCCCGACTCGGTTAAAAGATTCACCGACCTCCAACGTGTCCAGGTACAGGTAATTTATAAGGGCTGGACGTGTTATCAGTAGATGGTAGCAGAGATTGATGGTTTAGCCCCTTGGGACCCCATCCGAACAATAGACAGAGTCAAGTTAGAATTTTCTTTGATAAAACAAGTTGGAGAGATGATGATGCCCTAAGTTCCCAATGACTTTCCCGGAATCTCGGAGCTTGCGAATGAGGAACATGGAGGTATGAGAATGGTCTCAGCGTTTCTAGTGACGGTATGAGTGAAGTTAGGGTTTCGCGCTTGCACAGTTTATCGCCGCAGATTAATTGAGAAGTTTGTGAGGAATTTAGGGGGGTTAAAAGATATTAGAGGAGTGTTACTCCAAAGGTGTGAGAGAAAGGAAGTCGTCGAACTTCACGTGTGTGTAGCGCTTTGAGCAGAAAAATTGTCCACGTGGTTGTTGATGTTGAGACGGGCCCTGCGAGGTCAAGAGACTCCGGAGTATGTTGAAAAGTGTATGTGACACTTGTTTGATGTTGTGATCTGGTCAGGTTTAATAGGTTGATCGGGCGTGGTCAACAAGTCGGTATGAATGTTGCAGAGTGAAAGAAAACTTCGACTTTGAGATTTGACAAATTCTAAAGTGCACTAGAATAGTTCATTGATCAGTTGAGAGTAAAGTTTGCGGGTCAAATTTTGCTTGCGAAAGTGGGAAACCGAGAAAGATGGAATAACTGCCGAGGCTAGTGAAAAATCCCCAAGGTTTCTGAAGCGATTGTATTACCTTTCCTGTAGTAAACCGACAGATCTGTTTTATTCTTTTGGTTAAGTGCTTGCGTTATATTGCAGAAATTAGTTTATGAGTGAAGCCGAATGAAAAGAGGACAAGCCGCAGGACTTTGTCAGCCGCAGTGTGACGTCATTAGGAGCCGCGCTGGGATAGGTCGGTTGGTGAGAAGGGTCGCGCACGGATTGGACGCAGTCCGTGAAGCGCAATTGGAAGGGGAAAGGCAAGCAAAGAGTATTCCGGGAATTAAAGTCGATTATTGATTACATATTTTAGAAAAACAAAAGACGGAAAGATGACATTTTTCAAAGCATTTAAGAGTGCCATGAGGGGAGATGTTTATATTAAAGCAAATGTAGGAGAAGAAACACCGCCTGAGGGTACACCAGCTTACATCGTCATTGAAGAAAAGGGTGTAGCGCCATGTCTTTGGTTAAAACAATGGTGCAAATTAACAGAGAAACATGGAAGTGTAGCGTTCCCTATCCATGGGTCGTTTAATCTAAGAGTTTTAGAAAATCTGAGATTTGCTCTATACGACATGAAAGACCAAGACCAGCACAGTTTGAGGCACTAGCAATTTGGGAGCTAATAGCTAGAAACCAACAACAAAAGAAATTTGAGACAAGAATAAGAAAAGTAGAAAAGACACTAGCGGATGCTAGATGGGACAGCACACAAAAGGTTTGGAGATCAGATGTATTGCAGGGGATTAAATTGTTTCCAGCAATTACCGATGAAGCGGAGACGGAAGGAAGGAAAGCCACCTATAAGACAAACAGGAGTCAGTCCAGAGAGAGAGAGAACAATAGAAACTCGAAAAGGGGAGACGAGTCAGATGATGAGGAGTTCATTATACAATTGCTGAATGATCGCCCACCACCATACGTGGAAAGCGAAAAAGGCTCAAGCATTAGTACTGCCCCTCCAGAACCAATACAGGGTAATATAACACCAAATTTGAGAATATCTCAGAGGCCGAGCAGCTCCGACATGCCTTTCTCACCACAAATACCACGGATTCAGAGAATATACCCAGATGTGCCTACATTGAAACCTGCTGATAACTATCAGCCACAGGTTCAAAGGCACTGTTGTGATGAGCATTACATGGGAATGACTTCTGATTCAATGGTGCAGGGAGGACAAAACTATCAGAGACCGACATTGATTCAAGCTGAATCAACACAGTTCTCGATGCCCCAAAAGCAAAAAAAAGAAGTGCGAGTAGTAGAAAGCCAGTTAGGTGTGCCAGCAATGATGAACCATAATGTGGGGATTAACATGCCACAGAATTCGGGGAACAGACAGAATCCATACGCAATATCTCTACCTATCACTGTGGGTCCACCAGTACCACTGTACATACAGGCAAATTCAAGCACAAGCGACCAAGGGTTAGTGATACAGAATGGGACAGGGAGAAGATGCATAGAAACCACTCCAGAGACAACTCCGATAGCGGCACTGCCAAATGGATCTGGGTCCTTGTCGGAATTTAGTCCAATTCCAATTTGTGCTCCGTCAACCGTAGTAAGGTCACATCCACCACTTTTAGTACCGTTAACCTCACAGACTGAAACATTACAGAAACCGTCAGTGGCAGTTGATGTAACTGCTACACTGATGGGACTGAACGCGCAACAGTTAACACAATGGTTCAACAGCCTGAACTCCCCACAGAGTACATCTAGCGGGAAGGGAGAAGAATACCTGAATAAAATAAGGTTGGGTATGGAGGCAGATGAACTGGTAGAGGGAACAATGGGTTTGAACAGATTAGAATCATACACAGAGGAAGAACTAAGATACATGTGCCCTAGAATTACAAGATAAGTGAGCAACATACATAAGAAGTTACAAGAAATCGCAGACGGAAACAAGATCGATATAGGTAAGACTAAACACCTGAGCAGAAGTTACAGGTTAGACTTTGAGACAAAAGATTTTGAACACATGAGATCCGCAGGGATGAAAACACACCTTAAGGAGATACTGCAGAGTGCACAGGTCTGGAGATGTTTAGACAAGTGGGAAAGTAGATGGGTTAAGAAAAAGGACAAAAAGAAAGAAAATACTCTAGAGCGGAATGAGAAAAAACAACAGAATGATGATCTGATAACTATGTTACCAATGAGAGAGACAGCAGGGGGAAAACTTGTACATGTACCATGGCACAGGTGCGATATTCAATCCTTTACGGATGACTTTCCCAAATTGAGAGAGAAGCCGATTGAGTGGTATCAACAAACAGATAGATTTGTGAAACTCGCGAAGTGTCTCTGGGAAGACCTGAATACTTTATTTGAAATTGTGGTTCCGGCAGATTTGTGGGAAGATTGTAAAAGGGCTGTAGGTTGGCCGACGAGTGAACCAGAGAGAGATAGGGACACAGGTGCGCCATCACCTACGGTAATGAGTTTGTACCACAAGGTGATCGAGCACTTGAAAACCAAGTTTGCGTCGAAAAATGTGGATTGGCAAAGGATTGACAGGACCGCCCAAGAGGTTAAAGAATCTATACACGCGTATTATGAGAGGTTGTTGAAAGCGTTTAAAAATTACAGTGGCACGGAAACAATTGAGCCAAAGGACATGCTCCATTTTGTGTTCAGGTTCGTGGAAGGGCTGAGACCCGAAATTAGCCAGATGATTAAGTCACACTTGATTTGTTGGCAGTCAAAGTCGATCGATGAAGTGTTGAATTATGCGAAATACTGCAGTGATGAGATTGAGACCAAACAGAAAAGATTGAAAGAAAAGGTGATGGTGATGCAGCTCAGAGCAGCTCAGACAGGTTTACAAGGTTTGCAAGGTTTTCAACAACAGATGCCGCAGCAGCAGCAGCAGCAGCAGCAGGGAAATGCTATGTTTCAGCCACAGATGAGAGGCAGAGGCCGAGGAGGTTTTGTGAATAATGGTCCTGATTTGAATACCGTTATGATTCCAAATGGTATACAGGCAATGAAGAAGGTGATGCCATGTCACACGTGCGGAATCGTCGGGCATTGGAAACGGGAGTGCCCAATGATGGTGCAGGAAGGTGTAGGTCAGCAAAACAATGATGTCAATGCATTTCAGACTATGAGAGGACAAAAATTGAGAGGTCCGAACCCAAATTTTCAAAACAATATAAACCAGATGCAGGGTTTACAACCCATGCAACCGCAACAGGTGCAAATGCCTTGTGTGCAAATGACACAATTGCAGCCAATGCAACCGCAGTTTCCTATGGTACCTAATCAGCAAATGCAAATACCCTTAGCACCAATGAATCAGCAGCAAGCAATGCTTCCTCAACAGGTCACGGGTCAGGGAATGAGTCAAAATGACACAGTACACCAATTCACACTTCACAGCGAGAATGGAAGAAACAATGTATGGGAGAGTGGAAGTTCAGATGAGGAGGGAAATTGTGTGCTTGCAGCATCTTTGGAAGTTGATCAAAAGGGTCCGTATGTGGAGGGAAGAGTTATGGGTCATCGCGTTTCATTCTTGGTTGACACAGGAGCTACACGTTCCACTGTTAGGAGCATTGAAGTGCCAAATTTGCCACTTTCAGGGAGAACAGTTCAAGTAGTGGGAGTAGCAAACAGGTACCTGACGAACCCAATCACAGATCCAGTACAAGTCAGAATTGGTAACTATCAAGGGACACATAATTTTGTGGTATGTGACTCAAGCCCGATATCACTGTCAGGGAGAGACCTAGGGGGTGATTCTGACCCCGGCGGTCTTAGACCGCCGGGGCCAGGGTCGGCGGGAGCACCGCCGACAGGCCGGTGGTGCCCCGCAGGGCATTCTGACCGCGGCGGTAAAGCCGCGGTCAGACCGGCAACACTGGCGGTCTCCCGCCAGTGTACCGCCACCCTATTGAATCCTCCAAGGCGGCGCAGCTAGGGGATTCCGACCCCCCCTACTGCCATCCAGTTCCCGGCGGTCCGCCCGCCGGGAACCGGATGGCGGTAGGGGGGGTCGCGGGGCCCCTGGGGGCCCCTGCAGTGCCCATGCCACTGGCATGGGCACTGCAGGGGCCCCCGTAAGAGGGCCCCTACAAGTATTTCACTGTCTGCTTGGCAGACAGTGAAATACGCGACGGGTGCAACAGCACCCGTCGCACCTTCCCACTCCGCCGGCTCGATTACGAGCCGGCATCCTTGTGGGAAGGGAGTTTTTCGCTGGGCTGGCGGGCGGTCTTTTGGCGACCGCCCGCCAGCCCAGGGAAAAACTTAGAATACCCTCCGCGGTCTTTCGACCGCGGAGCGGTATTTCGGAGGGGGAAGTCTGGCGGGCGGCCTCCGCCGCCCGCCAGACTTAGAATGACCCCCCTATTGTGCAAATTGGGATGTTCGATTATGTGTTCAAACGATGGAATTAGAATTCAGACGAGCAGTGATGGGGAAGAAGAGGACAGTGTAGAAGGGGATGAGATGGAGACTGTCGATGAAGAGTATCCCCTGATTACCCTTTATCCGATGATCACTGAAGCAGATATTCCTGCTGAGTTACAGGAAACAGTCGGAAAAGAAGTGTGGGATATGACAGGAAAAGAGGTGGGATTGGTGAAAGGAGTGGAACCAGTGAAAGTGACTGTAAGACCCAATGTAACCTTTCCCCAGACCCCACAGTACCATATGGCACAAGATACCCTCATGAAAGTCGCCCAACTCATTGATGAGTTTGTAAAACAGGGAGTTCTGAAAGAAGTGTTAAGCAGTCCATGTAATTCACCAATTATGGGACTAATAAAGCCAAGTGGAAAGGTCCGAATTGTGCAGGACTTGAGGAAAATAAATGACATAATAATAAAATGTTGCCCTGTAGTACCAAATCCAGCTGTGATAATGTTTCAAGTCCCTTGTGATGCTGAGTGGTTCTCAGTCATCGACTTGTCACAAGCATTCTTTTCGGTGCCTCTTCATGAGGACAGCCAATTTCTCTTTTGTTTCAAATTCTTAGACAGAGTTTACAGTTGGTGTCGAATTCCTCAAGGGTTTTCGGAGTCACCGTCAATTTTCAATCAGATTCTAAAGAAAGATTTGGAAGCGTTAGAATTGCCATTCGAGTCAACCCTAGTACAATACATTGACGACTTACTGATTGCATCCAAGACAGAAAGTGACTGCACAGCCGACACCATTGCCCTATTGAACCATTTGGGAAGGAATGGACACAAGGTGTCTCCTTCAAAATTACAGTTCTGTCAGAAGAAAGTGAAATATTTGGGTCACCAAATAGAGAAAGGGTCACGGAGAATAATGAAGGAAAGAATAACAAGTGTACTTCAAGTGAGTCCCCCAAAGACGAGGAGGGAGGTGAGGAAGTTTTTGGGAATGGTGAGTTACTGTTGCCAATGGATTCCCAACTTCTCAACTCTGGCAAAACCTTTACTGAAATTGACCCAGAAGGATGCATTGGATGAAATTGAACTGAAAGGAGATGAGATGGATGCTTTTATTGAATTAAAAGAATGCATGTGCAGGGCTCCAGCTTTAGGTATGCCTGACTATCAAAGCCTTTCAAATTGTTTTGTCATGAACGTGATGCATGTTCCCTGTCTGTCTTGACCCAAGCCCATGGTGGCGTAAACAGACCAGTAGCATATTTTTCAGCTACTTTGGATCCGGTCGCAGCAGCACTGCCAGGGTGCTTGCGCGCCGTAGCCGCAGTTGGTATCAGCCTCACTCAGAGTGAAGGAATAGTGATGGGACACCCTTTAACAGTCATGGTCCCTCACTCAGTCGAGATACTTTTGACATGTTCCCGAACACAGCACATGACTGGTGCTAGACTCACAAGGTACGAAACAATAATTCTGGGATCACCTAATGTGCAGCTGAAAAGGTGCACTACGTTGAATCCAGCAACCTTGTTTCCCAGTGAAAATGCTGAAATTGAGAACGCTGAAGACATCGAGCACGACTGTCTTCAGGTGACTGAATTTTGCACCAAACCAAGACCTGATATCAAAGATACCCGATTGGAAGAAAATGATCAAATTATTTTTGTTGATGGTTCATGTTTAAGAGATGCACTGGGTATATTGAAAGCAGGGTACGCTGTATGTACAGTAACAGGTGTTTTGGAAGCATCTTGGCTTCAAGGAGTTTACTCTGCACAGGTAGCAGAATTAGTAGTCCTTACTAGAGCTTGCCAACTCTCTGCATTAATGAAAGTTACCATTTACAATGACAGCCAGTACGGGTTTGGAATAGTGCATGATTTCGGACAATTGTGGTCACAGCGGGAATGTCAGAATTACCGCCGCGGTCTTTCGACCGCGGAACGGTAACCTGACGGCGGGACTTTGGCGGGCGGCCTCCGCCGCCCGCCAAGGTCAGAATGAGGGCCTATGTTTCTCTGGGAAATGGATATGCGGATCAAGTCGCGAGGTTTTGCGCATTGAACTGTATATTGCTTAGGGATGAATGGAATTTGATAAGTGAACCAGAACTCGAACCAACCGAAATATTTGCTCTAAAGGTGGTAGATACGATGGACAAATTGAAATCCTTACAGAATGATGTCAGTGAGGATGAGAAACTCTCGTGGACCAAATCACAATGTGTAAAGAGACTAGATGAATTATGGGTTTCGAGTGAAGGGAAATTCGTTCTTCCAAACAGCCTTTTGACACAGATAGCCAGATTTTACCATGGACAAGCTCATCTTGGGAGGGATGCCATGATTAGGTTGTTTAAAACTGATTGGTTTAACCCCAAATTCCGTCAAGTTGCTGAAGCAGTTTGCCACCGTTGCATCATTTGCCAACAGATGAACGCAGGGAAGGGAACTGTAGTAAATTTGAGCCACATTGGAAGAGCAGGGGGTCCATTCAGCAGGATGCAAATGGACTTCATTGAGATGCCTGTGCATGGAGGCTTGAAGTATGTGTTGGTGGTTGTGTGCATTTTTAGTCACTGGATTGAAGCATACCCTACACGCAGAAATGACAGTCTCACAGTTGCAAAACTACTCTTGAGAGAGCTAATACCACGTTTTGGATTCCCGATCTCTTTAGAATCAGATAGGGGAAGTCACTTCAATAATGAAGTAATAAAATTGCTTTGTGCAGCACTGAACATTGAACAAAAGCTGCATTGTAGCTACCGCCCTGAAGCATCAGGTCTAGTGGAGAAAATGAATGGCACATTGAAATCAAGAATGGCGAAAATATGCGCATCAACAAACTTGAAATGGCCTGACGCATTGCCTTTGGTACTAATGTCAATGAGAAACACCCCTGACAGAAAGACTGGACTGTCCCCACACGAGATTCTCATGGGCAGAGCTATGAGACTTCCAGCAGTTCCTGCAAATGCGCTTTTGAATATTACAGATGATATGGTGTTAGACTACTGCAAAGGTCTAGCTGATGTGGTTCGCTCTTTCTCTCACCAGGTGGAGGCAACCACCTTGCCACCGATCCAAGGTCCAGGACACGCCCTGAAAGCAGGTGACTGGGTCGTGATAAAGAAGCACGTGAGGAAGTCGTGTTTGGAACCCTGTTGGAAAGGACCTTTTCAAGTGATTTTGACGACTACCACCGCTGTGAAGTGTGCAGGAGTTCCCAACTGGATTCACGCCAGTCACACAAAGAGGGTATTGTGTCCCACAGATGAGGAAGTTGAAGCGCTGAAGTTGCCAGTACCTGATAACAAAGTACCAAGCGCTGAGACAGAGCGAAAAAGAACTAGAAGCGAACAGGCAGAAATAGAGGAGGGAGAAATATTCTCTGAGGACGAAGCAACTGATTCACTTGGGGAAGACCAAGGAGGAGCCTCAGAAAGCAACGAAGCAGCTGAAGGTAACAAAGAGCCTGAAGCAGCTGAAGGTAACAAAGAGCCTGAAGCAGCTGAAAGTGACAAAGAGCCTGAAGAAAGTAACGGTGACAAAGGGCTCGAAACAGGTGAAGAAGCAGGAGAGCCTGATCAGAGGAGGGCTTTCCCAGAAGCAGACGATACAGGAAAAGAAAAGGAAAACCTGATTGACTCCCCAGAAGGAGGGGACAAGGCAGAACAGAACAAAACTGCTCAAACTCCTTCAGAAGAGATTGCAGGTCCATCAAGTGGACACAGTGCAAAAAGAAGACCAAGCATATCGCCAGTAAAATTAAGAACTAGAGAAACGTTGAACGACAGTGAAGGGCCAAGAGTGAAAGAGAAAAGAAAGGAAGTGTCTGTCGTAGTACCAACACCAAGTGAAGAAAAGGACTTGGCCAAAGAGGAAAGTACCAGTGAGAAAGAATCAAAGAGAGATGCAAAATTGAAAAGAAAAAGGATACCGAGCAGGAGGTATTCCGGTCCGGAGTGGGCATACGTAGCCAATAACGATTGGTCAGACGAATTCGTATCCCTCAGTCTTGAGAACGAAGAGGCAGAACTTCATTTTGGAAATAAAAACTTTATGGACTCTGTTGATTGAAAATATTGATCACCTGATTGACTTTTCAACCGGCTAAGACATTGCTAACTTGATTGACTTTGAAACCGATTTTGAGACAACGCTGCTAACCGATAAGAGACTAAGCTGCTAAAGAAAACTGTGTGAACATTGAACTCGTTCAGCTTTGTAAATACCTGCAAATACGCTTTGATAAAGTGTCTTCAACTTTCTGATTCTATACAGATCATGACTAGCTTCACTACACAGGGGCGTAAGATGAAGTGTTGTAAATACATGTGTATAGGTTTAATAACCGCATGCGTACTAATCATTGTAGCAATAGTTCTTGGAATGCATGGTAAAAATGAGAGTGAGACGAATGATGCTTCTACTTCTAAACCTATTATCGTTACTGAACTAACAGCTCTGAAGAGACTCGAGCAAGACGAGAGACACTTGCATGATAAGAAGGAACTTTCATCTAACGTTTTCTATCGCTTACTGAGTGAGTTTGTTGAGACCATGGATGCGAAAGATTGTTATGTGTGTACACAAATACCTACCTCAGTAGTGGAAGGGGTAACGTATCACAGCATGCCTCTTACGTATGGAATTACATGTAGTATAATAGCTTCCAGATTTTATGGTCAAAAGGACATTCATTATTTCTACACTAATTACGATGTTACTTTTGCATATGTCCCCATAATAGGGCACCTAAGTAAAATAGCTAGAGATTATTATGCCAAATTAATGAGAGAATTCTTCGAACCGATGTCACCTTTTCACACAGCTCACGCACATAGAGAGAACCTTACATGCTTGCTTTCACCAGTAGAAATAGATTTTTTAGACCGCACTGATGATAGGAAGAATGAAATGAAGGAGAAATTAGAGAGGGAATTACACGAAAGAACATCTGTAGATAATTATGCTTTTGCTGCAATAAAGACACAAGGGAAAATAGCTTTAGATACATTGCACGTAGGGAGATTTTGTATATATAGAGCTGAATCATATTATGACACAGTTTTTGTGGGAACGAGTGAATGCAAACATACGTATGCATTTAAACCTAAGTGGACGTTCATGCTGAATGGACAAGACCCAGTTATTCCTGGAATATATTATATTTGTGGACTCAACGCCTATTATCGTCTTCCTAAAGGATGGTATGGGAGGTGTTATTTGGGAATAGTGTTCCCAAAGGTTTACCAACTAGACGACTTAAAGAAATTTCCAAGGCTGTCTGAATCACATCATGCTCAGAAAAGGGAGACAGCTTCTGGTGTGGTAGAAGATATATTTGGAGCATTGATTCCTTCAGTAGGAGTCATATTGAATTCAATCAAAATACGAAAGTTGTCTACTATTGTGGATAACATGCTGACAAAGTTTTCAGGAGCTATAATCCTGATGGATGCTGAACTTGCTGCAGAAAGAGCTATGACTCTTCAAAATCGGCTTGCCTTAGACATTCTTTTAGCAAAGGATGGCGGCGTTTGCAAAATGCTTGGTACATGTCACTGTTGTACATATATACCAGACAGCAGTGGGAAAATTAGAACGATGCTTACAAATTTAACTAAAGAAAGTGTAGATTTAAAGGAATTGAAAGAACCCGGAGTTTGGGAGAAAGTTGGAAAAGGATTTGCTTCTGTGGGAAATTGGCTCAGCAACGTTTGGAACGGATTGTTACTAAAAATAGTAAAGGGAATAATAATAATAATAATTTGTCTATTAGGTTCTTTGGGAACATGGAAAGCTTTCAAAATGTTAAAAGCAAGGAACAAAAGAAAAAGAGAAGAGAAAATAGAGAACAAAATGGTGGAAATATATAGAGAAAAATCAAAAGGGACTAAAAGAAAAAGGGAATTGACTGAAGTGCCAAATTACTATACAGAATTTTAATGGAATAAAATTTGTGGGTAGATTTGATGTGATGACATAATTAGTCATCAGAGGAGGGATTGATGACGCAGAAAAAGAAGGTCCGACATATATTCATATATATATACCGTGTAATCAATACATATAATGAAGTGTGATTTTAGTAAAGAAATGTACGAGGGAAATTGTGCCCTCGGGGTAGTTCGCCATCATTGTAAACAAGCTTTATTAATCATGAAGTATTGAAAATGTAGTAATCCGTCATAATTGCAAATGTATGCCATGATTTCTTGTTTGAAAACTGTTTTGCTTAGCTTAAATTTAGTACAGGCTTTGGCCTAGTTGCCCGGTCTCAAATTCTAACTGCGTGGTTTTTCCTTGAACTAATGAAACATATATTCTTGCTTGAAGTTGCATTTTTCCAGTAGAGCTGACTGATACACTTATCTCCAAGGTTTCGTACTAGGCCGGTTTCATCCCCTTTGATACAAAGTCAGTCTCTGCAGGTGCGGACAATGAAGGTACAGATAGTAAAATAATTGACAAACCATGTTACAATTTGTGTTCCAAGGCTCCAAGGACAGTGTATGCATAAATGAGCGCTAGTAAAAGACAATTTTGATTGGACAATTTGAAGCCAACCTATGAACCCTCCAATGGAAGACCCTGCAGAATTTGGAATGTTTCTTACTTAAACCCACCGGACAAAGAGAAGTCAGCCATTTTCCTCGATGCCAGTTTGAAGCCTGATGCCAGACTCCATTTTGGACGACACCCTGATGCCCTTTTCTCTATCTGAGAGAAAGAGACTTTAACAATTCTCACCCTAGAGACTTTAACTTTGATTTACCCCTGTCTTGCCCATGCAGTAACTTTGCCCCATTCTCCTTGCCGCTGCAAGGAAGCTTGCCCTTAACTTTGCCCCTTTGAAATTTGCCCCATGCTGATCAACCGGTACCTGAAGGACGAAGACTTTTCTTGAATGCTGATTGTATTTGGTAAATATGAAAGGATAAATGTATTATGCATTGTGTTTTTCCTTTTAGGTACCAACTGCTATTTTTGATAGGGTCCTAGCTAGAAGTTTTCCAAATTTGTGTTGACTAAATTCGTTTTGCATGAAGTCCCACATGCCAATGCTAATTAGAGGTTAGTCGAGGTACTCATTCGATGTATCATGCTAATTTGAAATCTTGTTATGCTGACCAATGTATGCAATTAGTCAAATACAGTTAGTCATATTGGTGATTTGCATTGCGATAACAGAGTGTATCATTATTCAGATTTTACGTAGATTGCGTTTCTTCCGCCGTTATGGACAGCTAGTAATGTTCATATACATATATCAATTGGTTTTGAGACATATATACATCGTGCTAGCTTTGTTAATATAGGGAAATAAATTCACTAACTTTTAATAAACTGGTGTGGTTATTCATGACTGAAAGGTCATGGTGCGCCGAAATACCAACTGTTATTGATTTCTGATGTGCTATATTGATCTATTAATTGAGTACTGATTACCGATTGTAATAGTTATTGATTATTGATCTGAGTGACTCGACTATTTTACGATGAGGAGAGCCCGACGCGGTTAAAAGATTCACCGACCTCCAACGTGTTCAGGTACAGGTAATTTATAAGGGCTGGACACGTTATCACCACCACCTCCCAGAGCAAATGCTGTTTAATCTATATGGGGGTCCCCCATGTGCCCCGGGGACTGCCACCTCCCCGGGGCAAATGGTCTTTGATGTATGTGGGGTGCCAACGGGGGCCCTCATCCCCACAGGGCTGCCACCCCCCCAGGGCAAATTATGTTTAATCTATGCAGGGACCACCATCTCTCCAGGACAATCAATATAATATGTGGGAGACCATGCAGCCCCCCCATGCCCAGGAGACTACTACCTTCCTGTGGCAATCGTTATTATGTACAGGGGTCTGTGGGCCCTCCGTGCCCTGGGAACCACCAGCTCACTGGAGCAAATGCTGTTTAATGTAGGCGGGGACCCGTACAGCCACCTCCATCGCTGGGAAACTGCCACTAACCCGGGACAAGTGGTTTTTAACATATGTGGGGGGCGTGTGGACCCGAGTGCCCTGAAGAACTGCCACCTCCCCGGGGTAAATGCTGTTTCAACTATGCAGGGGGGCCTGCACCTTCCTGGGGCAATCAATATAATTTGTGGGGGACAGCGCGCTCCCCATACCCTGGTGGGGCTTCAATCAATTTTTTATCATCAACTATGAAATGCTATTTCCAATAGAAAATTTCGCATATAAGGCTGAAACTGCTGAACAAATGGTCACCAACTATTTATAACACGTCACCCTTTCCACTATCCGGTGCGTCTTCTTGGTTTGTTAACAATTTACACACCCGTTTTGCAAATACAAGGCAAAATATGCGTGTAGACTCTGCATATCAAAGTGTGTCTTTTTTTACAAAATGTTTGTCATCGTTGACCTGTAGGTGCTTGCAGTGTAGGACCACAATACACAAGCACAGCACCATGTTCATGGCCACTAGTAATTTTTAAGGATTTTAATCCCAGTGTTTGCAAACATTAGAGGAAAAACAGAAAAATTAAAAGAAGAAGAAAGCAGTGTGCTGCATGACGTGACACCTGATGCTACATTAGTCGCAAGTGGATTAGTAAAACCGGTCGCTTATGATGATTCCTTCTTGTCCTGTTGAAAAAGCTAGGGAGAGATAAAAATAAATAAGGCCTTTTACCCCAAACCAGGACCACAGTGGCTAATCATTGCCGGATTCATGCAGTACTAATAATACTGGGTAGCTTGTAAAGCGGGCCGAAACCAGCCAGAGGTCAAGTGTTTATATAGTTGTCGGACGAAAGAAGCAGCAATTGCACAATAGGGATACACACGTCTCCATTTCTGGTGCAGAGTCGGGCACAACAATGATGTTTTAATGCATGGGCAAAGTGGGCAATTGCCCTGGGCCCTACCTTCAAAGGGATTCCTGGGCAAGTGAAAGTTCTTTCTTCCTAGCTCAAATCTATTTTTTATAGCACAACCTCTCTCCTTCGCACTACCTGTTTCCTCCACTGACTGCATTTCTTTGTTCAGTGTCATCATCACTATCTTTTGGGGAAAGACATATTTCAACTATTTTTGTGGGAAGCCATTCCTAAAATCCGTTAGGCAGGTATCACCTCGGCATTAATTGCAGAAAATGGATACATCTTTTCAAAGTTATTTTGACCAGGGGCCCTCAAAATATGTTTTGCCTGGGGCGCCTAAAACCCTTAAGATGACATTGGGGCACTTTGGGCAAGCAAATCATCAGCAGATGCACAGCACAGATATACACGAATAACCCTTAGGGAAAATGGCTCCTGGCTGCTAAAATGCAGCTCTGTGGCACCCACTGAATCCCCCTAATGCAGAGTCATGTCTGTTTACTGAATTTGCTCTTAGGCCTATATTGTGAAATGGGGTTTAGACGAACACGTGGATTTTTTGTTTTCCTACTGCACATTACAGCAGATGTTTTTCCTGTACTGTTACTTGCCATTATACTTACACAATTTTGTACTAACAGTTGAGGCGTGCCCAAACAATGTACAACGTTTGCACAAGTAATCACTTATATATTTAGCATCATTAGTGTACTAAGTCCTCAAACAAAAAAGAAGGAACGTACAGTTGAATCTATAGGGATATAACAACTTAAAAGATTTCATATAAACAAATGATGTGTGTAACATCACTCCGAACCCCAGAAATAAATACAAGGGCTAAAACAAAAAAAAGATGACCAAACTCACATCACTAGTACTGTGCAGCAGTAGTTCCCAACCTGTGGTCCAGGAAGCCCGAGGGGTCCGCGAAGCCTCCTCAGGGGGTCCGCGAGTGCTTAGAAAATGAAATCATATTAACACATTAATAAAGTGTATATAAATAAAGCGGCTTTATGTACGACTGAAAATTTTAAAACTTACTGTAAATGTCAAGGAATTTGAAACTGGAGGCTAAAAATTAAATTAGGAGCCTCAGATTGATTTGTGGGAGAAGTGTAGGTGCATCAAACTAAATGTAGTATGAATGATGTGTGGCTTCAATTGAATTTAGAAACGCTCCAACCTTCCTATTACATTTTTTTTTTATTTAAATTTGTTCTCGAATTAGGTAAAATGTGTTATCATTTGTATATGTGTTTGTGGAATGCTTCTTTCTGTATTTTTTTGTGTATTGTTTTGTGTTTCAAATCATCAATGTTTAGGCCGGAGTCTACGGGTTCCATTAATAACTCAGTGGGAAGTGCCCGGACTCCAATAATGATCCAATGGGGGTCCCCGTGTTCTAGTAATGATATAGTGGGGGTCCACAGAAGTCAAATGGTTGGGAATCGCTGCTGTACAGTAATAAGGTAATAGAGTAGGAGCAATGTAGCAGATGCGAGTCATAAGGGTCACCTAACTCCTGTATACTGCTGGGCATCTGTGAATATTGGAATTAACATTTTAATGCATCAAGACAGGATCAACGTTAGTCAAGTACAATTCCGTCACCAGAGGAAATTATAAAGAAAATATATTGCTTCTAAAAACAGGCAAACTATTAACCTTAGCTTTTTCAAAATTGTTGGACAGATCATGGCTAGTAACAAGCACTACCTATTGTATTGGCTTTTATATTTTGGAGTTTCTAACCTCAAGTTAATCACACTGACAGATTACCAAATATCCGCAGTTACTACAAACTGCCATTCACTGTCACAAAGGATATACTGGCAGCTTTTGATGTGCACTGCAGCCCCCATTTCAGGCAGGGGGCGTGCGAAGGTGCAGAGGTGCTACAAACCTGCCACGACTAAGAACAAGTAATCTCAGACACTGATGATCCCTTGGGGGTCACATTCCAATTCCCTGTTTTTTACCGACTGTGCCACTTTATACAGAAACCACACTACTGCAATTTAGCCTTGGTCCTGCTCCACTAGAAACAGCCCAGCCAAGTCAGGACCCCTCTGGATGGATACCAGAAGCTAAAGGTGTAGGGGCCAAATTAAAGTGCTGCTGGAAAAATCTCCATCCACCAATGTGACAGAGGTTTTTTTATATGCAATCACAATTGTAGAGGAAAGTTCCAAAAGTGCACTATCCTCTGTCATTATTGACTTATTCCTTGACGCCTTGTTTAGTGTGCTTTCTGGGAGCACATTACGTTCGTACATGCTACAATATTGATCCAATACCATAAGACTAAATATATTCCGAGAAGCATAAGGGTACCACTCAAACCAATGTAATGCCAAACCAACAAGAGATTCATTGAGAGATGTTATTCTACACTAAGTAAATGTTGCTTGGATTTAATTCTGCTCATAGTGGAGGAACTTTCATGGGTCAGCAAAGATTTAGAGGAAGACACCTCACCAATAAATCTTCGTAGTCCTAATGTATTGAAATCCCGGAATGAAATAAAACATTGGAGGACTTGAACAATAAACTAGTGGCATACATAAGAGAAATTAACGAAAAAGTGTGAACATTCATTAGAGGGACAATTGATTACAAATTGGACAAGACGTATTCTTGGGTAGTGGTGTACAACTAAAAGTGTGCGGGGTGTGAGCTTCAGATTCCCCAACAATCAGGCTGGTACATAATGTTAAAATGCATTATACGACAAGCAGGGCACAAGAAATGGGCTAAATGGCCAGGGGAGACGGAGAGGAATGTGGATAGTAGGGATTCTAAATGAGAGAAAATGCATTATTTTGTAAAATAATTAACATTTTTGAAGTCTTTCCAAATGGTGAGAGGGAGAGAGTGTGTGAGTTTTTGTCTATGTCTGTGAAAATTCATGGTGAAATCCGACAGACGTCTCACTATACCCGACTCAAAACACATGTACCCAACTATTTATCACAAAATATATTCATTAGGGGGGTGTAACACCCCACACCCACACCCTGAAGCTGTACCACTGATCAATAGAAGGTATTGTCAAAAGGAACTTCATTTTTCCTCATGTACAAAACTAACAAGTTGAAAATAGATGTTTTTTATATTCATGAGAAATTTTCATTTGAAGTACTTTTTAGGAAACAAAGAACCTCCAGTCAAGATTCTAGCATAAGCGCATATAAAGAGGTGAAAATAAAAAGTACATTCATGTCACTAGCGTCACTGGCCACCTTCAACTTATTAACAGTGATTTAAAGGAATTACATTTGAATGAAAGATGTTGCTACAATTTCAGGTAAAAGGGTAAAAGGGGGCTACAGGGACTATAATTATAGCAACATTACTCTGCAAATGGCTGGTAAAGGAGGCGGTCTGGTCATAAAGGATACAGAACATTACATGAAAAAGTAAACAGGCGTGTAAATAGCACAACTGTTTATATTCAATTGCAAGGTGATCCAACCTTGGAATTCCAAAGAACCCTAAATGCAATCTTGAACAGAGGAATTAGGTTGGATTACCAACAAAACAAAACAAAACATTTCTTACAAACACTATATCCTTGACAACCGTGCCTATACATGTTTCCCAAAGTGCAGGAACTCGACTGATCCTTCATTCCATTCGATCATGTCTGGGATGGTTTAATTCATGAGCAGGTGGGCAAGTACACTGATGAATTTCTGCAAACTATTGTACAAAGTACGAGATCAAATTTGAGAGAGTCGACTGATTTTGTTAATACGAACACAATGGTGAACCTTTCAACAATGGATAGCCTGCAGTTGTGCACCGCTGACGTAAATGCATTATATAATTCCATTCCACACTTAAAATGCCTAGAAGCAGTAGAGTGATCTTTGACTAATGTTGAATACATCAGAGTGAATACACTATTTCGGATTTAACTGTTACATTTTTCACTATACCTCAGTTATTTCAATTGGAATGATATATTTTTTTCTACAAAAGAACGACACATCAGTTGGTTTCTCTGGGGCCAAAAGCTATTCCAACATCTTCAAAGCCAAAATTGAAGAAGATTACATTTTAAATAACACTGGATGGAAAGAAGGTTTAATTTTGTACTTGCGATGAACAGTTTCTGCGTTGAACATTTTCAGAATTTCAACTCTGATTCACTCAGAAAATATCTATCCTTTTCGCAATTTACACACAACTTACAAGTGAATCACGACTGAGCCATAGAGTTTCAAGCACAACGAAAAGGAATATGCAATGAGATTTCAAAGAAGCGGTTACCTAGGCGATATTACCTCAGACACGATGAAGAGGAATAACAAGAATGCAGTACCAGAGCTACTGACTGAGACCATCAAACAACTGAAGTCATGTTTCACAGTTGTTTCCAGGTTTTCAACAAGCAGCACCGCTATTAAAAATATAGTCAACAGCAGATGGGAAATATCCCAGAGATTTTGACACAATATACTTGGCACGACCTTTGTTTGCGTACCAACAATCCATGAACATCAAAGAGATGGTTACCAAGAAACAAATAACAAAATATGTTAAAAATGATCTCACATGAACTGCTCCTTGCAACAACTGTGTACACTGCAATAACCATTTCAGGGACATTGATTTTAATCCCCACAAGGGTAACAGAATCAAATAAAGATGTTGAGAGGATTGCAACACAAAAAATGCATTTACCTGCTGAAATGGCCTTTTGACCATAAGCAAAACAGAGAAAACTTAAGCTATGCATCATAGTACATAAAAGCAACATTCATAAGAATAATGTCAAATCGATAGTAACTGTGCACTTCCATTATCTCAAACACAATGTCACACAACTTAGATTGCACATATTTGAAATCATTGATTATGTGATAAACATGGAAATAAAAAAAAAATGTTTACAAATAGAAATTTTAGGATGAAATTGATGGACACTTCAAATCCCATCGATCTTAATGACAGATTGTCATGCTATTTAT
This sequence comes from Pleurodeles waltl, assembly GCF_031143425.1. Classification (NCBI taxonomy): domain Eukaryota; kingdom Metazoa; phylum Chordata; class Amphibia; order Caudata; family Salamandridae; genus Pleurodeles; species Pleurodeles waltl. Next base: position 744,742,053 of record NC_090444.1, on the reverse strand, counting down.
GAAATGTAGGCCACTGTGCAATGCATTGTTTATGAAACATTGATGTCACACATGAGAGAATTGGCCTTTCGCTTAATGAGATTAAACTTTGTTGTTTGACTTGTCCACTTCAGTAGCGCATAGCAGCCATTTCCCCTATCAATATCGGTACTTGTTTTGGCATTCCTGTTTGAAGACTACAAAAGATACGGGATATTGGCCTTTCGTTTCATGGTTCAATTGCATTGGTAAAAGATTATGACATGCTTAGATTTAGAGGTTTTTTTCTAGGATGGCCACACTTCTCATGGCTTGTTTATAGCAGGTCATACATCTAGTCCTAGAGAAAAGACACAGTCTTTGAGTTCTTATTGTTTAAGTAAGGCTCATACTTAGTTGCTCCTTTACTAATTGGGATGCATTCATACAGAGGCAAACAAAAATATTGCCTGTCCATTCTGGGGCTCCAGATATTATCAAGTGTTACGGCACTTAAAGGTGGAATTTACATCAAAAGGTTTCTGCATGTGCTGTGATTGACTTACAAGCATATTTTTACAAAATTTCGCACTAGTGTAGAGTGTTATTTAGGTGACAGAGCCTGACAAGACCAACTCATTTTGTAGGTGCAAGCAGTGATTCGCACCACATGCCTAACTGTGTCCCTGTGGTTTGGAACCAAAGAAAGTTTTCTGCTTTAAACAAGTACTGGGGATAGTCAGACCTGATTAAAATTGTACAGTTGCTTTCTAGTAACACGTGAACCATCTAGGTTGTTGTGCATCAAGATAAGGACTTTATATTTGTAGTCTTTTAGTTTTATACGAGTTTAAGCACAGACCTAGTCAGCTCTTTTATGACTGTTATATCGGTGTGATCAGGAACGCAGTAATATTGCTTGTAAATAATTGATTCATTGATTTGATGATGTTGTATACTGAAAGACATCTGCTACAACAAAGTGGTAATAAAAAGGCCTGTTGTTTCCCTGTAGCATTAACAGGAAGTCAGCCTTATGTCCCTTCAAGTCAATTTCCTTGTCCTGGCTACAAAAGGGAAAGCAGAAAGTGATTGCAGGCTTGGGTGTTAGCTTGAGACAAGGTAGGCATCTTTGAAGTTAACTAAGTCCTTTCAAAGGCACAGCAACACCTCCCTACACCCAACACCTTTTGTCCCAGTCCTGAACGCAAGTTCACACCTCATTCATACCCACTCAAATGTTTGCTGACAGAAGGGAGAGAGCAAAATAAATATTTAGCTTCCAGGGACTTCAAAATGTGCAGAGGTGACTTTCTAAAAGTCATCTTTCCAAACTATTTATCACAAATGTGACTTCACCCATGAACTTGGCTTGTAATAAATATTTCAAAAAGTCCAAAAGTTATATTTATAGTGGTTTCCTAGGCGGAGATAAAAATTATTAAACTTAATATAGTATCCCAATGCTATTCTATGGAACAGCCAACCCTGCTACAGTGACAGTAGATTTGAGGTGCTAGTCACTGTCAAGGACATGTTTAACATTAACAATTACATGCCCTACTTTTATATACCATGCACCCTGCCTTAATGGGTAGTAAGACACGCTTAGGGGTGACTTATACATAATAAAAAATGTAAAAGGAAGTATTTAGGCTTTTCAAATGGGGTTATTTTGAGAGGTCAAATTGGCAGTTTCAACCTGTAGCGCTGCCGATGGTAGACCTGCAGTCCTAATTGCACTGTCACTGCTGTGGGTGACACAATGGCCCATATTTATACTTTTTTAGCGCCACAATTGAGCCGTTTTTTGACGCAAAAGTGACGAAAACTTACAAAATACAATTGTATTTTGTAAGTTTGTATCGCTTTTGCGTCAAAAAGTGGCGCATATGCAGCACTAAAAAAGTATAAATATGGGCCAATGAGTTCTGCAGCCCACTGGTAACATTTAACTTTACAGGCCTGTGCTACACTTTGTCGACTATATATTAGGAGCGTATAGGTAAGTCAATATCTCAGTTAGTAGTATGCCAATTTCAGCATGTTGAAAGGAGGAGCACAAGCACTTAACCACTGGTTAGCAGGGGTTGGAAAGGGTAAAGTGCAGAGAGTTCTATAGCCAGCAAAAATATGGTTCAGCAAAAAGGCAAAAAAATCTGGGGTGGCCGTCAGAAAGACAAATTTCCAACACACTGACTAGACGTTGGAACTCAATATCTCATTACAAATCTTCTGCTGTAATGAGATAAATATGACTCACTAACAATGAGCTCTTAGTTAAGGTATTTTAAGGGGGTTAAAAGCACACGTTTTTGTTTAACAAGAAATAGATTAGATATTTTGGTAAGAATTGTTTGCGTGTTACAGAAATTATTTTGTCGACTATTAGGAGTGGTCATTGATACATGCACATATTTCTGTTTTTTGGAGCACATTTTCACATATTGATGTCAATGTAATACAAAGTATACCGCATGTTGAAGGACTTAGGCCTGAAATGCATTAAGGACAGTGTGAAATATGGAGAATCATTGATACCGTAAATTAATAATTGATATGAAAATTGAAACAATCAAAACATCATAAGTAATATTAGGTGATTTTAAACAATATGGAGAACTCAGCATGCATCTTTATTTTAAATAAATACAATTTTGTAACGAAGAAAATTTATGTGGAATGAATGTGACTTAGCATGTTTGCTGTAGCAAAACTGTGCATCTGAAGGACTGACTTTTTGATGACAGACAGCTTGACAAGAGTTTTTTTTTTATAAATCATACTGATGGTGGAGGGTCACAACATTTTTAGTTTTCTGCTATGGTGGGGCTGGCTTCTCCTTCCATAACAAGAACCAGTTTGGGAGAGTAACCTTCTAGTGAACATTGTGCCGTTGCTAAGCAGTATGGTAGAATTCCCATTATTTACCTGGGCATTGGAAATGCACTCTCAAAAGGGGGCTGGTCCTTTGTCAGTGCCAACATGTTTTCCTCTCTAACATGCTGTGGGTGTTTTTGAGTGTGTTAGTGAAAGTGAAAGTCACAATACTTACCATGCCCGTCTTTCACGGGGACAACTACTCTGTAAATTGTATCAGGCCCTACCCTAAATTCAACCACTCCTGTTCTGTCAATTTTGGCACAGTAACCACTCCAAATGGTTGGACTGAGTGGCAAAGGTAGAGGTCCATATGACGGTGGGATCCTCACCATGGCACCAACTTCAAAGAGTGTCTTCAAACACTGGAGGTGTAGATTCTGGTGGGTGTTTGTGAAGTCCCTGTTAACCTCTCCTTTAAATCAGGCAACAGGTCTCCATTTGCCTAACACAGACTGATGCCCCCCCCCATCGAGATGTGGGGCTTCTGGGACTTACTCATGTACAGAATTTCATAGTCCTGTGGCTGAATGGGGGTCTCTGATGGGTTCCCCTGCACCATATTGGGCTCAGGGGCTGGTGTTATGCCTGTAGATCTCTGTTTCTGGGTAGCATTCTTGTGATGTGTTGAGAAGAAGATGAGACCGGAGAAAGATTGTTTTCACTTCATAATGCTGGCAGTGCCTCCTGAGACACAATATAGGGTAACAGTCAAACATGTGCTCCTAAATAAAGAGCTGGGTGAGTGATATCAAGGGTAGTCTCGGGCATCCTGGTCCTATAACATGGAGAAATATTAAGGCCCATATTTATACTTTTTTAGCGCCGCATTTGCGCCGCTTCTTTACGCAAAAGCAGCGCAAACTTACAAAATACAATTGTATTTTGTAAGTTTGCGCCAATTTTGCGTCAAAAAATGATGCAAATGCGGCGTTAAAAAATTATAAATATGGGCCTACGTATCTGTATTCACAACTGATCATCGCCACAAACCATAATGTGAGTTTGCATTCTATGGGACCTTGTCGTGGTCCGATAATCAGTGAAGCTAAGCAATGCTAATGGCAGTACGGTACTGTACAAATCTCTGTAACATAACAATGGCAGCGATGGCGGTGATGAATTGTCATTAATTTTTCAGGAGAGAGGGAGTATTAAATGAAGTAGGGTTAGGATGTTCCACGGATCTGCATTCTTATGGAAGGAATAGGAAGCATTAACAAATTCACTTTTGTTTCTATAAATGGAGGCTGCCTACAATGTGATTTCTTTTATTGCAGTACTTCAGATTATGCAAGGCAATATTCAAGATTTGTCATGTTTGTGTACCCATGATCATTCAAGTGCTATAAAGTGGAACACATGCTATTGCCTAGTCACTAGGGCCCATATTTATGGGGTTTTGTGGCACAGGGCAGGAATGCACTGTACTTTTCCAATATGGTGCACTTCTGTCCTTTCCCCTGCGCTGGTACCCTTTTGACAACCTAACGCCAATGGAGGCACCATCGCACCATGGTGCAAGGGTGCCTGTGTTGCATGCAGGATTGTTTTGGTGAAGGAAGAGACATCTTCCTGCACAAAAACAATCCTGAGAGGTTTTTTTCTTGTTCTATGTGTGCTACACAATGCCTCACACATAGAAAGAGGAAAAAACACAGAGAAATAAAGATATTTCTCCTCATTACGTCTCTCCTGGGGAGGTGTATCTTTTTTGCGCATTCCGAGGTTTACCAGGTTTGATCAATCTAGAAATGCATCAGAAAACATGAGAGTTGCGTTGAAACACCAACGCAATGCTCATGGAATGCCTCCCTTACGCAGAGTAAGGCATCGCGGTGATTTGTGCTGCCTTGCCTTACTCCACATTTTTGAAGCCTTTCAAAGCTAGGCAAAGTTGCTGACTGTGGTTTGCGCTACACATGTACCACATTGCGTGATGCAAGCATGGCGCAAACCGCTCATCAATATGTCCCTAAATATCTTCTTACGAAAAAAACGGGCGACTGCCTTAAGAACTTAAAGCCCCTCTTGCTCCCCAAGTACCTCAGGCAAAAAGTTATGCGCCCATACACAAACATCTTGACTTTTTTTTTATATGACGCTTATTACCAGCCTTGCAGTTTTGTTGCACTATATATATTAGAGGCTCGAGTCACAAAGTTACAGCCTAGAGACTGAAAAATGACACTTATGGGATTTGACTAATTTTCGTATATTTCAGATTATGGAATCACAGACCGCATACATGCAAAGGCATGTCTGCATAGGGAAATGTAGCAAGTCCACATCTCAGCAGGAGGATATGCAAAAGTGTACTCGCACTTGTCAACAGTTCATTTTGTTTCTCCATGAGAATAATGATCACTTATAAATGCAGATATACTTTTCGGTGTAACTAGATCATTTTTCGATAACAACATTTTTTGTGCTTGTTAGAACTCCAAAAAGTGAAATCAAAAGGGATTTGGTCTTTGTTTTGGAGGAAGTGTAAACTACAGTAATGTACAGGGGATAAGGCCTTTAAAAAATCGGTAGGTTCAGAAACAAGTGTTGGCTGTATCACAGCGTCAATACTAGAGGGTAGATTTAAAAAAAGTGGTGCTGCATTTAATGCAGCACCACATTTCTTGTGCCCCTTAGTGCCCCTCTAATGTCACCAAGGGCGGCCATATTTAAGATAGGGTGCACCATGGCGGTAGTTAGGAAACTAGTGTCAACATTTTTTACACTAGTATGTCGCTTTGCAGGATTAGCGTAAAAAATGTTGACACTAAGGCCCATATTTATACTTTTATTGTATTTTGCAAGTTTGTGCCGCTTTTGCGTCAAAAAATGACACAAATGCGGCACTAAAAAAGTATAAATATGGGCCTAAATCCTGCAAAGCACATAAAGGCCCATTATCAAAAATGCTGTTCCTCCTTTTAATACCTGCTCTGTGCAGGCGTTAATAATACCGCAAAAAATGGCACAAAGAAATCTTTTCGATTTCTTTGTGCCATTTGTTCCCCCCACTCCTCCCCACGTGGGAATGCCCCGTCTAAAAATGTTTAATCAACCTTAAAAATCAGCGTGTTGGTGGATCATTTAGGGTTTCAGATGAGTTTCAAGAAATACAAAGTTCTCAGGTAACATCGAAGGAGTAGGAATCACAAGAAGAGTGATTACGTTATTTGTGAGAAAGCAGAAGTTCAATAAGGTCTTACATTGTTTGAGTTAACTAGTCTCATGGAAATGGGTTTAGAGTTCAGTAGCTTAGGTGTATGATTCTACCTGGAGAGTTGGAGGAGTTACATATATGCAGAGAGCTTATCAGAGATCAAAAAGCATTCATGAGGAAATGGTGTGCTCCTAGAGCAGTCTGGCAGCATGTTTCTGGATGCTGTGCTCAGCATATGGTTAAGCATTCTCAGCACTTAAAGTGTACTGGCTTTTCAATGCTCCTAGTCAGCAGAAATGGTGTTTGTCAAGTTTCAGGGAGTATCTAGAAAGAAGGGTTGATGCCTTCACTGCGGAGTCTACAGCTGTGAAAAAGATATCAAACTTGGGCTGCTTTGTGTGCCCAGAATTTCAGTAAATGGGTGTTAATAAGACTTATAAACTTATGATGAGTCCTTTAAAAATGGTGGTCTAGTCAAGCGAATTCGATCTGAATTTCCTAACTCATGATTAAGTACAGTATTTTCCTGTGAGGTCAGTTCCTGTTTGACTCATACAGAAAGAGTCATTTACAAGAGATATATGTTCCACAAAGCATGCTTTCCATTATTTTTCTCTCATTGTTTACCCCACTATTACTATCTTTGTATCAGATGTTTGCTTCTTATAGCTGGAAATTCTACTGGATCTATTTCTGGTTATCCTGGCTTAACTCTTTTCTCTTCCCTGATGTCAGAGAGAGATTGAGGCCTTGCTATTAACGTCTGTATTAACCTTCATCGCCAATCAAGAGCTACAATATTGCCAAGCAGCCTTTTACACTTTGTGCTTTTTTCCTCCAAACCTGGACAGGGTAGCACTGTGGCTACTGAGAGCAGTATCCCTTTCCTCTGGCATTCAAGTAGGAGAATCAGCAGACGTTCTGTGTTCAGTCCTTTACAGGATGATATTTAGACTTGTTAATGCCTTTGCTGTGTAGGCAACAATTTCCTTGCCTCTAACCAAGAGAAACCCCCCAGAGATGGATGTGGTTAGGAGAAAGGTATTTTGGGAAATTTAAGTGTTGTGCCTTGCTAAACATGTCATTTTGTAGATGTACCAAGGCTCTTCTCAATCAGTAGCTGTTTTAGGAAAAAATGAACAGGTACGATTTGGCCATTAGCTACCAGATGCCAAGTGTAATTAGAAAGGATGACTGCTTTATGCCATGGCTATCCAACGGAAGCCATGTGTTGACACCAGAAGTGTCCCCGGTCCTCCCATGCCCTGTTTATCTTCATTTTACCCTATGTTTTCTGTACCATCCATGCTTTCACTGTGCCTCTATGCCTCTTCAGTGCCTCCAATCCCACCTTTTGCATCTTTGCCAGTGCCCCTAGGGAGCCATGCAGTGTTTTCCTTGCCATGCCTTAATTTGCTTGTGGGTCTCTATGTCTCCCCTAGCTCGGACCTCTTCATGTCCTTAACAATACCCCAGGACCTTTTTGCCCTCTCACCCAGTCTTCCTCCAAGTGCCCCATGTGCTTCCTTGCTTGTGAGCACTGCACCTTTTGTTGGTGCCTCCTTTTCTGTGTCCCCTGCTCCTCCTTCACTGTGTGGCCTTGTGCAAATTAACACTGTTCTTGTTTGAACAGTAGTCACCCGTTCCATGTGAGAGAATGGGAAGCAATTGTCCTTTTGCATAATGAATCCTGCACCTATTCTTCCCTTGCTGTAAAGTATTTAGGCCCATATTTCTACTTTTTGACGCAAACCAATTTTATAAACCGGCTACCGCCATTTGTACGCGCCATGTGGGTGCCTTATTTAAGGAATGACGTTAGCCGGCGCTGCGGACTGGTCAGAGTAAAAAAAATTACTGAAACCAGTCAGCGCCAGCGTAGGAGAAAATGGGGGTTGTGCGTCAAAAAATGGTGCAAGTCAGGTTTGAGGCAAAAATCATGCCACAAACCGGACTTGCACCATTTTTTGACGCACAACCCCCATTGAAATGACTCCTGTCTTAGCAAAGACAGGAGTCATGCCCCCTTGCCCAATGGCCATGCCCAGGGGACTTCTGTCTCTTGGGCATGGTCATTGGGCACAGTGGCATGTAGGGGGGGCCCAAATTAGGCCCCCCTATGCCACTTTAAAAATAATTTAAAAAAATACTTACCTCAACTTACTTGTACTTACCTGGGATGGGTCCCCCCATCGATGAGTGTCCTACAGGGGTGGGCGAGGGTGGCAGGGAAGGGCACCTCTGGACTCCTTCCATGGTCAGAGACCATGGAAGTGAGCCCACAGGTCCCTTAACGCCTGCCCTCACCCAGGCGTTAAAAAACAGCGCACATCAGGATTTGCGCCGTTTTTTAAGACCCGCCCCCTCCTGTGCGTCAAAATGACGCAGGAGTATAAATAAGGCGCACAGGCATTGAAATGTCATTTTTTGGGCAGGAACACGTACCTTGCATGTCATTAACGCAAGGCAGTTTCCCGCCTCCAAAAAATGACGCACACGGAGGAATTGTGACGTCCGCTGGCTCTGGCGTCAAAGTTTAAATATGGTGCACGGTTTGCGCCGAATGTGCATCAAAATTTTTGACGCACATTCGGCACAAACAGAGTTTAAATATGCCGCTAAGTGTGTGCTGTGGGGTGCAGGAGGGGGTGTCTATGTGAAATTTGCTCTGCCGTACAAATCCTGTGTTTTATGGCTGCTTCCACTGTGCCTGACAAAGCGGTACCTTTTCTGTGACTGAAGAAGCTAGTAAGAACCATTTCTCATTACAAAAGACACAATAACTCTATCTTAGTCAATTTTCGTTTTACAGTTATAACAGAGACAACCACTTGCAAAAACACAGAAAACTGTGGAAAAGGGAAAAAAGGACCAGATGCAGGAGTAACTGTTTGAACAATACTGGTACAAATTGCACCAGAATTTTTGAGATAAAAAAATCAGTTTACAAATTGACCTATGTATTCATTTGTTGGTTCATACACTTTTGAATTGTTGTGGGTCGCAATCTGACCTACCTCATGAATATTAATAAGGTAAGTCATGAATTCCGATGCACTATCACACAGACCATCATAGGATTGTTGGCCTTCTCGAGTCAACAGACCTCTATGTCTGTTAGCGCTTTTAAATAAAACAAACTTTTATTATTAAAATGCAACCCGTTTTCATTAAAGGAAATGGGACTGCTTTTACAATTAAAACTTTTTTAGACCCCTGCCAATTCCCAAACAAACTTTTAGTTTGAAATCCCAAAGGCAAAAGGGTCCTAGAAAAACCCACGAATGGGATACCTTCTCCTTTGAGGTCTTGGTAACTTTTTCAGTGTTTTAGGTCTATATTGTGCAGCAAAAAATGTTTCATAGTACACTGATTCAGAAGTGATGCCTACAGCCCATGCCTTCCAAAGAGCCAATCAGTATCCTTTCACAAACCTATTTTGAGCCGTAAACACATTTATGACTGCTAAAACAGAATTAGTTCATCAGTAAAAAACATTTGAATGATCACAAACGCGGAATCAGAGAGTTTGCAACAGTAAAAAAGCGTAGTACATCTCGTTCCAGAATCTTGTTCTACACATGCAACCAAGCTTGCATGGGAGAGCTAAACAATACAAGTTGCAGACAAATGTTTAACTTTGGAACCTGAACTCTGTCCTCCTTCCTAGTGACGCAGGTCGGTTGTATTTTTAGCCGCCCGCAGCCCTCTTATCAGAGGACTTACATAGTTTTAACCGTGCGGCCAAGGTGTGTTGTTATGTTTTTTGTTATCTTCTCAACGCTGGAGCCTGCTCTGGGTGAACCGTGACTCAGCCGGCTTGCTCGTGCTCTTGTTTACATGCTCAGGACTCACTGTAGGAGTAAAAAAAGCGCCGCACGAGCTCTTCCTTGTAGCAGCGGGAACACGTTGTTCCAGTTAGACTAACGTGTCATTCTAATTGCCGCCTCAAATGCCGGTTTATTTCAAACAGACGCTCCCGCCTTCTATCTCGACACAGTCTCCACATGTGAGGGAGCATTGAAGAAAAGCTTTACTGGTCAACCTCATATAAACTACAGGTTCGGTTCTCTAGAGTGACGTCAATTTTGTCTACCCACACTCAAAACCTCATAAAGCATTTAGGAAAAACACTTTTTACTATTTTATTAATTGATGTTTTATACAGAATCGATACATGAAAAGCGGAAAAAGCTGAAAATTAACACATGCCAAGGTCTGCCACTACAGTTTTCAGAGATGTTGGCCCAGTTGTGCAGGTATGTAATGTATCTTGGATATATGGACAACAATTTTGAGGAAATTGTGTGGCGTGGACCGATATTATAAGGCGCTAGAGCTTCATGGACATGGTTACAGACAGCAATGAGCTTGGGGCTCGGGGACAAAGACTGTTTTGAATTGTAATTACTTTTATATGGTGGTTTCTTCCTCTGACGAGTTGTAGAAACGCTCTGCACAAGGCAGCACTCTGCTCAGGAAACCTCAGGTTAGTGGATCATTTAATTCGATGGCTATTGATTATTGGGATTTGTATTGAGCTCGCAAGGAAACCAACCCATGCATTTACTCCAGGTGATTTGTGGAGCCAGTAGCAGTTAATAGTAGGTGTGATAATAAGTAGGGCGTGAGGGAGTTAATTGAGTTGGTTGGTGGGATTTATAGGAGAGCAACAGGAGATTGGGTATTGTAAGGATACAAGAGCATATGAAGCGTTTGGGGCTAATAAACAGATGTGAGGAGCTTGGGGACATTTAGACAGATGCCACAGGGACTCGGGTTTCATGGGTAGACACTTTGAGGAGCTTAAGACTTGTGGGCATAAACTTTGAGGAGCTTAGGACTCACAGACTATGATGAGTTTAGGACACATGGACCCAAGCCTGGGAGGAGTTTGGGGCTAATATGAGACACATTGAGGATCTTGTGCCTAATGCGCAGACACTGTGAGGAGCTGGGGCTTCATGGGGAAAACCGGGGAGGAGCTTAGGCTCATGTACAAACACTGTGACAATATTGGCACTCAAGCAAACATTATGAAGAACTTTGAACTCAGGGCAGACCTGTGAGGAACTTGGGCCAAATGGATAAACACTGTGAAGTAGTGGTGCTGCTGTGTAGAATATCAGCCCTCCACATCCTCAATCAAAGACAGGTTATGGGCCTGGATGTGACTCAGCTGACAGCGTGCATTGTGTGAAAAATACAATAGCTCACTTATTACATTTAAACTGTTACATGCTGTACACTGTTTTGACACAGCTTGGTGGTTACAGCGCTCCATTAAGAAACTCAAACAAAACATAAGCATTGACAAATAAGTGTGGCATTGGCTGTCAGTCTTCTGCCTTTGTCAGTGCTTGTTTTGTTTTGTCATGGTGTTTGTAAAACTTTATTGTTGGGCGTTGATCCTGGGCCCTTGACGATATAGAAAAAACATTGGCTTAAAGCAAAACATATGTTTTTGTTCTCAAAAATGATATATTGCCATTGAAGTATCTAGTACTGAACGGAACTTTTTTGTGTGCAGATGTGATCCTCGTCGGGGAGCAGAATGCTGTCACGCACAGAGAAGTTAGTGAATGGATGAAGTAGCAGGCCCATTGTGCCATGCTGTATGGTGTAGAGGGTGGGAGAAAAATGTGAATGGCACACGAACAGACCAATGGACGATGAAGCCTGGCTGAAAGCCCCTGTTAATAAGTGAAATATAGATATAATGTTAGTAAAATTAAAAGGTCTTGGCTAACGCCAAGCATAAAAACAAACCCTGCATGATATTTCAATATATCTGGTTTACATTTATAGCGTTGGAACATATCTTTAGTCTGTATATCTTTATTTACATTCTTAGTAGTAGTAACAACACACTATTTCTTAACTGCTTCAATGAGGTGGACGAGTCATTTGCATCAAACTCATTACCTTTATAGCGCGGTGGATGGGAGCAGTTCTTCCACTGTACTGGTAACAAAAATACTTCTGCTGTAAATAGCACAAGAACGTTCTTCTCAAAAGATAAAAGCTTCTCCTTGCATCCCTGGTCTGCTTTGTTTTTGTTAACTGCGGCTCGCAGCGCGCACAGCGCTCTTACGTCACAGTATACAAAGTAAGAGCAGACAGTACCATTAGATGTGATTTGCTTTCATGGTTGTGGGCCATAACCCTGCCTCTGAACATTGATCTGTGTGGGATTTGTAGTGTTGGAAAGGGGATAGTGTCACCTTTCCAGTGGTACATCTCTCAACAGAACCCCTGCTTGGGGATTGTCCCGAGACTACAATCCTCAAGAAGGGATCCAGCCAGTAGATACCAAGTAATTGTTTTTTTTTGGGGGGGGGAGGCAGCCCACTGGCATGAGAAAGTGTCACGCTGTTCTTTCTGCACCCGTAGGGACAGATATGGGTTGTTTACCCCAATTTACCACCCTGGTTTAGGGTATGGTGGAGGGTAGAAAGCCTACTAAACACAAGAACATTTTGGTATAAAAAACAGGTGAAGGCCGTGCCCCCTCCCAGGGCAGTGAACAGTGCGACAGATGTATCCACTCTGGGCGCTGACCTGGGAGCACACTGGCCTAAAGCACCTCCTGCAGACAGCTTTGTGTGTCCAGCTTTCAGGCAGAAATTAAAATGTCAAGGTAACTCTTGTGATTATGTTCCAGCTAGAGAGATCGGAGTTTTGTCTAGTATCAGATTTCACTCGCCATAAAGTAACTCTGAGGGTTACTAAGCATGCTGTGAAGAGCAGATCTGTAGCTTATGTGAATAACTGAGTGGATCAGTATAGCCAGCCTGTACCAGTGTTTAAAAACAAATGAAATGTATGCGAGAGAGGGACTATGGAGAGATGAAGGTAATTTTTGCTGGGTATTAGAATCGGAGGAGGTCATGGGAGTGGGGGCACCAAAAAAGATTGTCACACCTGGTGCCACCAGCACCAAAGCCTAACCTGCCCCCACCCCAAAAGGGGTAATATAGTATTTGTGCCTCCTTAGGGTGTTAGTTGGGGGGCTTCAATCCCAATCTGCCCTTCAGGACGGCCGAAAGCATGCTACACACTGGACAAAAAGTTAACATTTTGAACAAAGTTTCCACCCCAATCAGCAAAGCTCTCAAGTAAGAAGAAGGTAAGGTCCCACTAAATGAATAACATTTTTAATGTCAGATTGCCATGAGTTCAGTGAAGTTCATGAAAGGAACTGCAATAAGAACCTTTGTTGCTCCAATTCGAGTTTTATTTTGGAAGACAAGTAACCCCCGGTTGAAATACAACAGGATGGGTCCCACAGAAAAGCAGAAGCTCAGCCAACACGTGTTTCGCCCCAGAGGCACGTACGCCAGGGCTTTTTCAAGGCATACTATGTAGTCACTATTCGGCTTGCAAAGAAATCAGCTGAATAAACACTATTTCATTAGATAGTCTATTTTGTGTCGGTGCAGTCTAGTATTCAAGCGTTCGTGTCCGTCGCCATTATTTTAAACGAAAAAAAAAGCTCTCAACCTCATCCTCAACACCTCCATCGATACAGCCACCGCCCTGGAAGCTTGAAAGCACACAGTCATCACTGTTGTCCTGAAGGAACCCTCAGTAGACCAGCCAAGTTCACAAACTACCAACCATTCTCCTAATACCATACTCAGCCAAGGCCCTAGAAAAAAACATCAAGCAATGCCTCTCTGACCATCTGACCAACCACCAGCCCCTGGATGCCACAGAGTTGGGATTTAGACCAAAAGACAGTACTGAGACAGCCTTAATCACAACAACAGATGACATGCGGATTATCTTTGACAGATGAGAAACTGCAGCTCTCGTCCTATTAGATCTATCTGTAGCCTTTGACAGTCTCTTATCCCATCCTGATCAGACAACTCCACAAGACTGGTATCCAAGGACCAGCCCCCCAGTAATGTGCACCTTTCTGACTGGAGCAATCCAAACAATCAACATGCCGCCTTACTCCTCAGAAGTCCAAAAACTAATTTGTAGAGTCCTACAGAGTTCCTCCCTCAGCCCAACTCTCTTAAACATCTACATGATTCCACTGGCAGGCGCACTTGAGCCTACAACATTAACATACCCACCTATGCAGATGACATGTAGCTGATACTGTCCCTCTTAGACAAAACATCCAGCAGAAGAAACTTCTGCTCCTGCATTTCCAAAGTAGCCACCTGGATGACATCTAGCTCCCTCAAACTGAACTCAGAGAAGACTGAAGTGGTGCTCTTTGGAAAGGATACCCCACCAGAGTGGCCCACAGATCATGGACCCAGACTCATCTCCAACCTAAACACAAGAAATGCTGGCTCATCATTGACAAGAAGCTGGACATGTCTGTTCAGGTCAATGCTATGACCACATCTAGCTTCCACAGCGTGAGGATGCTTAGAAAGATCTACAAGTGAAGACCAAACAACACCGGAAAGACAGTCATCCAAGCCCACTTCACCAGCAGACTAAACTAGTCTCATACGTCAGTCCTAAAGCAGAGAATAACCTCCCACGCCACATCAGAGACCCCTTATCTCTTCTTGAATTCTGTAAGAAGCTAAATTATATTTGTGTAAGTCCCCAGGGAGTTAGCCTTCACTCACCTGTAAAGTGCCAGGGTACCCTCACAGGTGATAATGTGCTGAAAAAATACACATAGCATAACAAATAAAAAGAAGGAATGACTGTGGCCTGCTCAAGCATTGGGCTGTGGTTCCACACCATAATGGCCGCCAGTGGAAGGATTTGGGATTTTACTCCCAATCTGCCCCGGAGCTGAAGTGGCCTCACCAGGGTGAGTCGTGCAGTAATGTCCTCTCACTGAGGATGGCATCTACCTCCTATCCCTCACTATTTGTCTGAGGTTCAGTTCTCTCTGTTTAGGAACAGTACACCCATAAATCTGTTTTTTCTTTAACATCCTGGGCATCCATCTCTCCCAGTTCTTTTCTCACCAGTAAGATCTCATTGCCAAGGATGTAGTCTATGGCCATCTGGTGACTGACAATAAACTTCCTCTTGGCAAGTGCCCCCTTCCATTCAATGGATACCATGGACATAGGCAGATAAAGTCCTGCCCCAAGGCCTGTGTTAACCTACAGACCAGTCCTGGCAGTAGCTGTTCTAGGGATACCAGCCTTGCTTTCACCATGGTCTGGCTGAAACAGATATCCCCCAGGGCAGTGACAGATACACCATTCACTCTGACTTCTTGGAAATTATGTCTGCTACCCTCAGGGATCACTAGTTTACCTTTTGGGTACACCTACCAACTAAGGGATACTAGGGCATGCTCTACCCTCTCTTCATGGGAATAACCTCCTCACAGGGCTGCATTAGCCACACCTGTGCTTACCTGTGGAGAGAATCCTGGAACATACATAGTCCCACTTTGGGTGCCCTGACTGGAGAATGTCATAACACCGAGGCAGGTGAAATGATGCCCTGGGCTTCTGCTCATCAATTCTCCCATCCTGTGCTATGAAGAAGTCCAAAAATCCTTCCCCTCAAAACAACTTATGAGGCACTTTAGGAAACTTATCTGTATTATCCTGGCCTACCCTTCTTTTTGTGGAGGGGAATCTGAACAAGCCTTTCTGTGGTCACTCCCTCATACCTCCTTTGATACTTGGTTTCAATCCAAAGGCTAGCTTCCTTCCCAAACTATCTGGGCACGGTGAAGTGAGCTCAATCAAACAGTTAAATGATAAACAGGTATATTTGAGTTACACAATACATTTTGTTAGTGTACTAGACAAGGCACAAGTCCAGCGCCATCTAGTTCCACAATCTGGTGATGTGTAAATACTCCAAGTGTGGCTGTCTGCAGGCAACACAGAGGGAACTCATCTAGAGCCATGTTACTGAGGATCCCCATCCATTTATAGTGCACCCTCCTGCCTAGACACCTTGTCAGATGGTACACCCTCTCACAGAGGTCAGACAGAGGTTGTACATCCTACTTAGCATCCATTTTTTTATGAGCCCAGTCCATTTTTCCTACGTGCTCTCTCCTCCTCCAAATCCCCTTGTCTGATGTAGCTGCTTTTTTTGCTTTTGACCAGTTCAATACAACAGCTTTCAATGTTCTCAATGAATGGTCTGCCATGGACTCCCAAGCCATGGCGATCTTGAGCCTAAGACATAAATCTGTGAATGTGTTTGAATTTTTTGGACATGAGTCTCACTTCTAGTAGGCAGTGAACAAGGTCAAGGACGGAAAAAGCCATGGATGAGTTCTCCCACATATTGGAGCACATCTTCCCAATACCGGAAAATCACCAGGAACTGCCATTATTTGTGAAAGAAGTCTGCCACTGGTTCTGCAAAGTGTGGACATGCGATGGATGCCCCAGTAAACATCTTTCCCACACTTTCTGATGTAAGACATGTGTGGTGAAATATACTAAATAAAGTGAAGAATAGTCTGGTATTCGTTGATACCCCTATCACTGATCTCAGGCATTGCCTCCCTATAGTTGGTGTAAATTCATGCCCCACGGTACATTCCCACAAATGTTTAAGCAACTCTGCATGATGTTCCAGTTGTTCCCTTAGCACCCCAGAAATAGTTGTGATAGGTTTCCTCTGGTGTCCATGTGTAAGTGGTATTGTTAAGCCTGGGTCGGGTACATCTTGTGCAGCTCACCTCCATCTCATCACTTTGGTCAAGGCCCTGTACAACAAAAAATGTCCTGGGCCCAGCACATATGTGTCTCTTACATTGTCAAATGTCTGCACTCACCCATTCTTCACTAGGTCTTCCCACACCTCCACTCCTGCTTTAGTCCAGCTATTGTATATCTGATTTATAATTCGGATCCAATTTAACTGAACTCAATTAAGTTGGATACAAATTAATCGAACTTAATTGAGATCAATTAAGTTGATCCGAATTATGATGCTATGTAGATGGTAGAGTCCTCTAACTCTGAGATGAGGTCTCTCTTTGAATGAGTCCCACTTGACTTTTCTGTTCAGGTATACATATATTGACCTGTGTCCTGTGGACATATAGGGTTGTCCTTTTTGAACATATAATATTCAGTCCAGCTATTGATCTGATGGGTGAATTTCCAATTTCTGGTCTGGGGTAAGGACCAGATAGGTAGATCTAGAGAGTAGGGCATTGTCCCAGTGCGGTTGAGGACATGTTTTCTCCAGTATGCCCCAGCAACTTTCAGAAGCATGTGGTCTGTTTTTACCCTCGGCACTGCTACCATAAGGTATTCTCGGGTACTGTAATCTCCTAGCCCCTCCAACAGATCCTCCCATTCCTTCGTGATGACGTTCACTAGCCAGCGCATGACCCATTGCAGCTGGGCCGCAGTGAAGTACACCTGTTAGTTGCTCTTCATGGTATATGTTGCCTCCTCTGTATTTTATCGTGCCCAGATGATTGGAGGTGGGTGGATGGCAAAATTGACAACTGTCCTTCTGGTATTTTTAGAAAACGGAACATACAGGGTTTTTCCCAATTGATCTTAGGATCCCAGACATCTCTAAACTCATTAAGGAGTTTGATCAACAATGGGACATTGGTGTCATCCACTCACAAGTAAATCAGGGCATCATCAATACATCATGATATGTTGTGAGTCTGCCAATCAATTGTGATCTCTCAATCATGGCCTATATCTTGCAAGAGACATGCTTGGGACTTCATTGCCAATGCAACAAGTATTGGGGAAAAGGGACATCCCTTTTTGGTCACTCTCTTGATTGTAATGGGGTCTGAGACTTTGGCAGCTGTGCATATCCATGCCAACAGGTCCATGTACAGTAAGGACACCCACTTATGGAATTCCTGTCCCGCTCACATTTTGGCGAACCACAAAAAGAAATGGCTATCTCAAAGTATCAAAGGCTTTTTTGATAGCAAGTGATGATATCTAGTAGTAGACTTTATGTTGCTTGACCCAGTTGATGATCCTAAACTAGCATCTTAAGTTTAGAAACATGTTCCTACCCAGTATGAAGCTGTTTTAGTCAGGGTGTTTGCCAGACTGCATTACAAGAATTAGGCAGTTTGCCAGTATCTTCCCTAGGACCTTGTAATCAAGAATTATAAGTGACAGAGGTGTGCATGCCCACATCGAGAAGGTCCCTCTCTGGCTTGTGAAGGACAACTATTAGTGCCTCCCTCATGGAAGCTGGCAAATTACCTTTACCCATAGCCTCTGTGTACACCTGTAGTAAGAGATGTGCCAACCCAGCAATGTTCGTATCGTAAAATCAACCGGGAATCCGTCAGTCTTGGGTCTCTGACCCCTCTCCACTTGTTTGATGGCCAACCTAATCTCTTGGATTGTGATCGCAGCATCTAGTTCCAGTCTTGGTGCCCCATCAACAGTCAGCAACATCAGGTAGTTCTAGAAGTGGATCAATGTATCTTGGGTATGGTTTATTAATGCTCTGTTGCATGTTTACCATCATCTCCATGTGGGTACTAACGGCATTTATTGAGGTTCTCTGTGCCTCTGCCTTGAGCAGTCTTCTGAGCATCGCCTCAGTCTTATCATCTAACCCATATTGATGCACTGTATATTCCTTGTAGTCTAAATGACATAATCAGGTGAGGGTTTCTTCGTATTCCTTCTTCAGTTCTCCCAATGCTGTCTGAGCTGTAGGATCTGTGGTCATTCGGTATGATTGGTAAAATACTGCTCTATCACGCTACCTATATCTGGTTCTGGAACACTTGATCATGTAATGCCTCCACTGGCAAATACCACATGGGATCTGCAGGGTGCTGGTTATTCGTAGTGTCATATGATCTGACAGTGTGCAACCCAGATATCCTGCATCTGTAGCCTTGATGCATGCTTCTTCTGTGCCAAAGACCAAGTCAATTCTGGTATGAAATGAGTGGACATCTGAGAAGTAAAAGTATTCCTCAGTGTTTGGTTGTGGAGCCCTCCATAGTTCCAGTACTTGAGCATGTGAGATTATTTGCTGGAGCTGGAGCATTCAGGTATTATCAAATGCTTGTGCTCCCAGTAGTGGTAGATTGGATTTATCAAGATCTAGGTCTTGAACACATTTGAAATCACCATACCACATAGTTGGTATCTGTGCTGTTGCCAAGAGTGCTAGAGTGAGCGATAAGTAAAAATGGACCAGACTAGTATTCTGGACATATAATGCCAGTAGAGCGACTGGCACCCCATCTAGCTCACCCTCTACAACCACGTAATGCCCCTCTGGGTCCACTTGGGTTTGTCAAATGGCACATCCAGATTAGCACCCCTCTGTAGTGCTCAAGTAGATGGTGCCATATATTTTTCCCCACCATGTTTTGAACAAATTCTGTAGCTCCCCTTTTAACAGGTGGGTTTCTTGGAGACAGGCAAAATTCACCTGTCTACACTTCAGGTATGTGTGAATTTTAAAAAGCGTGAGAGCCTTAAAACTAACCCTTTAAACTTGTCTCCCCAGGCTAAATTGGCAAACACACTTATCCAAACATAACGCACATCAAACTTGTACAAACAAACTTCTCCGTTTGGGTCTTGGGGACCTGTGGCAATTGCCAGCGTATGTGAAGTATCATGCGTGGATCTGCATGTGTATGTCTGACCCTAACATTCTTCACTCTTCCCTTGCCCATGGATGTTAATGCATCATCCTCAACCTCACCTCCTGAGTCGACCAGATTCCTCCAGCTCTCTCGTCTTCCTCAGCCCAAACCTCCCTGCAGCTCCTGTGATACTGACATTGTCGATGACTCTGTCATCTTCACTTCCAGTGTGGCGATTCCTTTTCCCCTTTTGATTCCTGTGCTACAGCTACAGAAATAATTCCTCTGGATTCCAGTTTTAAGTAGGAGACACAGGGCTAAGTACTTGATCACAGATTAGTGCACACTAATCCTTAGATTATGCCTAAGACTATAAGGCTGAGTTCTGAAAAGAGAAAGCTTGCTTTCCAGAAATCGGACACTATAGGCCCGATGTATGATGCCTTTTTGCGGTTGCAAAGGGAGAAGATCGCCGTTTGCAACCGCAAAATGGGCAGGTACGATGTACCATCCCTATTTTGCGAGTTGGTACAAAATTACTGACTCGCAAAATAGGGATTGCGACTCACAATTAGGATGGGGCGTCCCGAGGGCGTCCCTTCCTAATTGTGATTTTCGGCGGGATGTATGAGTGTTTTGTGATTGTGAATGCAGTCGCAAAACAATTGCAGTTAACACCAATTCCAAATTTGTGTTAACCCATTCACAAACGAGAAGGGATCCCCTGGGACAACTTCCCCTTTGTGAATGGAAGCGAAAATATTTTTTCAGAGCAGGCAGTGGGCCCATGGACCACTGCCTACTCTGAAAAAATTAAAAGAAAACGTTTCATTGTTCTGTTTGAAATGCATCCCATTTTCTTTTAAGGACTTTATTATCACAGAAAGGTGTGTCCGAAGTATTACTGATGAGACCCCTAATTTTTAGAGGGTTGAAATGCCATCAATTGGAATTAACTGAACCTTGAGTTGTAACCCTTTGAGATTAAATGGGTTAAATATGGACAATACCTATCCAAAGATCGCTTTTACCTAGAGTATAGGAAGCCTAGCCTTGATTAAATTGAATGTATCATGGTTTTGGACCCCATTTGTCCACTTCACAAACATTTTATACTGTTATGTTTTTGTCTATCTAAGTGTTTTGCTTTAAGTAAATATTATCTTTATTGAACTGAGAATGGGGTTGTGACTTCTTCCAATATAAGCAGAGTATCCTTTCAGTCACCCTAGGTACATTATTAATGCTATTTTACATTGATCTTACATATATTGCTAGATAAGAACCATTATTTTGAAAAAGTACTGAATGACCCAGGTTCTTACTATATAGGGCTGCCCCTGTTGTGGTTTATGTACCACTCCATTCTATGACTGCTTCTACCTGTGTTCGTGCAGCCTATTCCTTTGAGCTGCTCGCTAATTGCCCCTCACATGTCGCCATCTCTCAATACTCCTTCCTGGGCCATGTGGGGGTGTCACACCCCTGGTCTCCAACCAGTCCCATGCTTCCTGCAATATTTGGATTCCTGAATCCTGAGCCCTGGTGGGAAAAGTAGAGCATATTTAATATTCAAATGGTGCAGGTGACGCTTGGCATCTGTATATTAATGTTGTTTCATTTGCACTTCCATGATGTAGTCAGGAAATATCATCACTTTGAGGTTTTGCACCTTCCAGCTGCTTTTGGTAAGGGCAAGATGCAGGATATTGCCTCTATCCCAGTAATTAGACATATGTGCCACCACCGGGTGAGGAGGGGCACTGTGAGGGGGCCTTTGCCGGAACTTTCTGCGCCCTTTCCGCCGAAAAAAATGTAGATGTTTTGAGTATTAGCACTTTGTTGGCTAGCTAATTTTAGTTGAAGAGTTCCACATTCGGCCCTTCAATGTGCTCTGGGAGACCAAAGACTTTTATATTGTTCCCTCCTCTGCATTTTCAGATTTTTGATGCAGCAGTCATATTTTGTCCTTCAGTTTCTTGATCTTGGACTGAGCCTCAGTCAGGCACGGTAGCGACATGGCCAGAGTAGATTCAGCAGTGTTCACTTTGTCCCATAATTTGTTATGGTCTTCACCTAAGAAGCCCATATCTACAACCACTGTGTCAATCTTAGGGTCTGAAGAGGATTTTATGTCCAGTACTGCCTGAAGCAATTCAAAGAATTTCTCTGAATGCTCCTGTAGCATTTTCTCCACAGTGATGACCAGGGGTTTCGTTAAGGAAGCAGTTGCAAATGTATCCAGTAGGCAGGCCCACTCATCCGTTGTGGCACCCTTTTGTTTCACCATAATTATGCTTTGTGCACCTAGGGGATCCAATAGTGAGGACTCCGATAGAGTGGGATGAGGGAAGCAGTGCCACTGTCCCTCTTGTATTCCCTACTGCGGTTTATAAACTCATCACATTTTGGCTTTGGTGGTAGACTTTCACCGGAGTGTGGAAATGTTCAACTGTGAGCATCCATTGGATCAGTGACACTGAGTTCTTCAAGCCCCTGACACATCAGGTGCACAATACTAGCTCACAAGTCATTTGCATCCCCCTTCCCTCCCCCAGCTACACCTCTGTGCACCAGCTGTGCACTCCAAACTGGGAAATAAATTTGTGGCTGTTGCCAAATATCTCAGAGGGAAATACACCAATGGGCCACACTTGATCCCCCTGGGCAGGCGCCTTCAGTCCTGTGATCTCCTACCCAAGTGGCTGAGGCAATAGATCTATTTGTATGTCAAGGGTTAAGTCCACCCTAGTTTTCAATTTAGTTTGTGTGTGGTGAGCTTGTCACCGTCCTCTGCACACTGCTCTGTTGCCGCAACTGCTGTCTGCCCACGCTTAGGCCAAGCCAGTATGTGGGGAATTCAACGGGTTACCTCCTGCAGGTATTTTGCAGGGCACACACCTTTTCTCTGGTATTGTTGCTAGCCACCAATAGGTAGATAATCAGGATGCTTGATGTGTTGATACCAGATTTTGTTCAGTGAGGGGGCAAATCCCGCAAGATGTCCCTCTTCGCCTCACCTCGCTCCTCTTATTCAGTCTCAGATTGGGTACTCTGTTGCTGAATTTGGCTTCTGCGGGTCTCAGTGATGTACAGCTGCATGGTTTTGATAGGCCACTTCTGTCAGGGATGTCATGGGGCACCCAGGCACCTCCCTGCTGTCACACCCCTCTCCACTTCCGCAGTCTCGGGTCGTTGTTTCTGGGCAAGGGTAGGCCACACAGATTCAGTAGAATACTTCCAATGGGGGTCTTGTGGGGTTCAGTCCTCTCCTCCCTGATTGTTATTGTTGGTTTGGGGGTGCAATATTGAGGTGCCTGAATGAGTTTGTTCAGTTTGGGGTAAGCCCCTGTGCAGTAAGCAGGCTGCTGCCCCGCGCTGCACCTCTCCACAGTCTTGTAGTCCCAGGCCGGGCATTCTCACACCTGACTAGGGGGCACATTTATCAATAATTCATACAGTGCAGCGCAGCGCAGGCCAGCGCACCTTGCTGTGCTGTGTGAAAGGGAAAGGGCAGGAATGTGCTGTATTTAATATTATATGCCGCATTTCTGTCCTTTTCTTGTGCTCGCGTCCTTTTGTCTGCCTAACGTCAATGCAGGTGCCCTTGCTCCTTGGTGAAAGGGTACCTACGTTGCAGACATAATTGATTTTGTGTAGTAAGGAACGCCCTCCTGCACAAAAACAATCATTTGAGGCATTTTCTTCTGTACATGTGTGCTTCAGAATGCAGCACATATAGAGGAAAAAACGAGGAGAAATAAAGATATTTCTCCACATGACACCTCGCCTGGCAAGTGGTAGCATTTTGATGCATTCACAGGTCTACTAGCAATGGTATATCTGGGAGTGCACAAAAATCCATAGGTGGATGCACCTCTCTAGAGCAGAGTAATGCAATGCAGTAATTTGCGTTGCATTGCCTTACTCTTAATATATCAAGCCATGCATAGACTTGATACATTTGACTTTGTAGTAGTGTCACCCTTGCGAGGCCTTACGTGGTGCAAGGATGATGCAACTACTTGATAAATATGCCTCCAGGGCACGTGGGTCTTGAAGATGTGGGGCCACTGGATTTTGGTGGGCAATCTCTGACAGGGATCTAGCAGGGGACACCGGCTGCACTCTGACTTCATCGTCAGACCTTTGGAGTTAAAATAAAGAATAGTGGCAGAATAGTAGTCAGGATTTGCACGGATCTCTTTACTGTGTGACTTGTCTGGTCGCCATCTTGGTCACGGCCCGGTAGGGTACTCCCACATCTAACACTAAGATCTTGTTTGAAGCAGCACTGTACCCACAATAAACTCAGAGAAAGACGTTTGGTTGGACAAAGCAGGGTTTAACAGCAAACAGACAGAGGATACACAAGAAATGTCTTTGCATCCTGTTTCCTTCCTTTCAAGTGCACTCCATATGTTATATAGAAAACTCAGAGACAACAGTTTGGCAAGTCAAAAGTAGGAATCTTCAGCAGCCAGACATTGGATACACAGGAAATTGTTGGGTGTCCTGTTTTCTGCCTTTCAGGTGTGCCCACGTTTTACATATACACCCAGGAGACCTGCCAAGAATTTGACACTCCAGGAGGTCTTGACACTGGGGTGTCAAAATGGATGCCCACAGCCCCTGCACATTCTGTGAGGTTCAGATGAGTCTCCTCTGCCCATTCAGCCCAGCCTATTGTTTGCTTCTTGTAGGCATTTCACAACATTTTCATTCCTTTTCACAGGTGTATCACTGACTGGGAGAAGTTAGAGAGCAAATGTAAATCATCCCCCTTGAACTTTAGGCAAGGAAAATGTAACTTTTTAAAAGTTACATTTCCTTAATATTTATTTGGACTTTTAATAACTATTAAAATAGTTGTTTAATGATTTTTCTAGCCAGTCCCATTCCTGAGATACACAATTGGGATTTTATTCTGAACCCTTGTCTTCTACATAGGACTGTTAGATCTGCCACAGTGAAAAATAGCTTTTGGGTGCTAGTCGCTGTGAGGAAATGTTAACATTATATTTCTAGGGGAATGGATTGCCAACCAAATATGGCGGACATGTGAGTTCACTGCTCCACAGTCTATTTTCACAACCCAAAACACTCCAGCCTTATTATACACCCTGAGGTTGAAATGTAAGCATGATGTGACTCTTTAATATCTCTCTCTCTCTCTGTGCATCGTTCAGGGATGTGGGATTTGATAAAATCTCTACTTGTCCATGGGACAGGTTGCTTCATACTTCTACTTTCCCTGTAAAGAAAATGCACCTGTCCGTTTGGTGCCACTTAGTGCGGCAACAAATTATGGCAGCAATGTCATCACATAAGAGCTCTGATTATAGCCTATCTGACTATGCCAGGGTTCATAATATGGTAGGGTCTGAACACTAGTAATTCTCTTATTTTGCCACCTTTCTGCAGATTTACATACTGGGCCTGGAAGTAGCTGTATTGGATAGTTCCAG
Source organism: Pleurodeles waltl (assembly GCF_031143425.1). Classification (NCBI taxonomy): domain Eukaryota; kingdom Metazoa; phylum Chordata; class Amphibia; order Caudata; family Salamandridae; genus Pleurodeles; species Pleurodeles waltl. The sequence goes on along the minus strand of NC_090444.1, from coordinate 744,717,068 downwards.
GGTTGGAATGTCCTTTTGAGTTTGTGCAAACCTATTAGCTTGCATGTTTCACCAGCTCTCCTTTATTTTTGTTGCATACTGGGAAAGGCTGGAAATTTGCTCCTGACAAGTGCAGAAATAAAATTTCTTCTAGGGATGAGAAAATGTGGAGATAGAAAATTAACTTGTGAAAGCTCAACAGATTTTCAGATGAGCAAATCTACACATGCACATTTGCTCGTTCCAGAATGCAGTTCACAAATATTTGCTAGGAGTATGATTTCCTGGCCTACTTCTGTAAATTATTGTGAATGCATGAAAGACGTAAATCTGCACTAATGCAAGGACATGTACCATGGGTGCACTTTTGTGACTTTGTTTAATAAATGGGTCCCTAATTAGGTCTGGCGTTAACCAAGACCTTTTGTTTTTATTAAAATTATATCTCTGTCTCTATCTGTCTACAGACTGGCTTCACTGAGTGATGACATTCTGCTCTTTCACAAGGAGCATATCAGCACTCAAAGTAGTTTTATTTCCGTTCCAGGAACATTGTGGCAATATGTGCTTTTTGAGAACAATTTTTTTCTCAATGTTTGTTATAATGATGAGGAACAGACAGCTCCCACAGCTATGAAGTTGTGCAAAACCCATGTCAATACAAGATACGCACTGACAAAACCAAAAGGCTGACCACCAAAGTCAGACCTTTTGGCTTTGCCAATGCTTGTTTATTTTCACGTGTTCCATAATCCTGTTGAAACTTGTTACCCTAATTTTCTTTTATGAATATGTTTTTAGAAATACTAGCATTCATCTACACATTTTGCTAAATAATGCATCAAAGAAACAGTACCTAAAATTTCACAGTAGGTTAGAAAAACATTTTTTCTAGTTGCATTTTTAATGAACTATTTTATTGAAATGTAAAGAATCATGAATCTTGCTTTCAAAATTCTGCAAATATTTGCATCTAATCAGAGTGCATCATGGGAGCATTATACGTAGCCTCATTTTGTTAAACTTTACAAATGTGTGTACACGTTTTTAAATTGGAACCACTGTCAGTAATGCAGGCTTGCAACAGTTCCTTTGAGTGCTCACCCTAATAATAAAGTCTTTGCATTAATAAACCATAAATACAAATTCAAACATCATTAGTATATAGACACAAATATTACCTTAACTGCAGGCAATGCCCCTTTTCTGAGCCATAATGCAGTACTGTGAACTGGCAACTAAAAGTGTTTGTGCTGCAGTGGGTTGTGACTACTTGTCCCAAGGGCAAAATAGACATGAAAACCTGTTGTGTTTGATCCTCAAGGAATATGTCCTGGGCAGTGGGTGGAGCTCAGATGCTCCACGAGCAGAGCTCAGAGTATAATTATTTATCTCTTAAAGCCTTATGGTGAACTGGGTTTGTGCCACATGTGAGTCCTCGGTTTTCCTGAGGGCACAAAGCATGCCCAATTGTGGTGCCCAATTGTGGGGTGGAGCTGTGCCCCGGTCAGGTGAGGAGCTGCTGCTGCTGTGTCAGTACCACCTTGGCCTGCATCCCGAGACCAGAGCACACATCCTGCATGGAGGGTGCAGTGGGAGGCACACGTTCAGGACTTATCTTCCTGATTCTACAGGCCTACACAAGGGGGAGTAGCCCTGTCAGCTGTATGCCCTGTGCCAACCACTGCAGAGTGGACTAGAAGGTGAGGAGTGGCACCTGGATGCAGTCCATGTTTGAGCTGAGGGCGGCTGCTGCAAGGAATGCCTTGGGAATGGACTCAGCATCAGTGAGCCAGAATCCTCCCTGGCATAAAGTGAAGTACTACCACAACCAATGTTTGACTACTGTGCCCAGCCTTACAGCCACACAGGATGAAATGGTTACTGCAGCGCCTTGCCCCCTCTCCTTTTGCCTATCATCTTCTAGACTGGGCCCCTTGTCTGCGGGGATTGACTGCCTGCTGCATCAGCATAGGTATGTCCCCTGGGTGACCCGCCCAGATGCCTACTGCTGCTTCCTAGCTGCCTTCCAAATGCAGGGGTTACCTGGCACTCTTAACACAGACTTGGATCTTTCTCGGGGCACACATGGAACTCCAGTGATTCCCCTATCCTTCCCTCTTGCCATCGTATAAACTTTCGCCCCTCTGCTTCCACCATAATCCTCCCCCTCAGCACATACCAACTGGTGAATCAGGCCCTCTGCAAGAAGGACCCATGGAGTTGGGAGGGGGAGGTTCATAGTGGGATGGTGAGGCAGGGACTGGGACATTAGGCTCAGACCAAAATAGACCATTTTGCCAATGTTGTTAAGGGGTTGCCTCACCTTCCTCCTTCGACACACCAAGCACGGATGCGACGGCTGGGACGGAGGCCACACTGCAAGCTACCAGGGACACCAGGTCAGCCCTCAAGGGAAAAATGGAAGAAATCCACATCAACATAACACTCTGGCACCAAGATCTCTGCAACACCACCGACAGAGCTGACGAGGTGGAGGTACAGCTCTCCTAGGTCAAGAATCAGACTTATTATGCAGAGTGCCCTGACCCAATTGTCAACCACCTCCAAGAACCCCAAGGATGATATCTTTACCTCACCCTGAGTTCCCTGGCCTAAATCCCCGGTGAGTACACACTCAACACTGAGTCTTCCAGCAGGACCCTAGATGCACAGATCTGGAGCCTGATGTTGACACTATGAGCCAATTGCCTTATCAATGGTTGATGAGATGGAGACAAAGCCACAAAGCTCTCCTCTTCTGGTTGCTTGTGCGTTTCCAACTGTTTTATTATCTGGATTTAACATTAGTTAACAGGTTCCTCATTCTCAAAGGGCAACAGATTCTTCAGGGACAGAAGTATGGGAGTGGGGAGTTTGGGATTTTGAGTTTCACCTGGCAACAACAGTAGTAATTCATATGAGTTTTCTTGCATACTGCACACAGTCCACATCAGTGTCCGGCATATGTACAGCTAATATCACACGCACAAGAAGGGGTCAAAGACAGGCCCAAAATCATCTCGTAAACACACACAACTGACCCTGCACTTGTAACACGCCATTACTTGTGAAGCCCAGCTGAATTAGACTTGACTGTTCCAATCCACTCATCTACAGATCCAACTAACAAAGTAAGCATGTAGCCATGGATCAGTATAGCATAATTTCCTGGAATGTGCACAGCCTACCTGATAAAATCAAATGGGGACTGCTACTCTTACATGTTAAACAATATTCATCCAACCTTCTCATGATGCAGGAGACCCATCTCCCTGGCGCACACTGCAACTTCCTAGGACTCTATGAATACATAACAGCCTTCATGCTGGGTTTTCTAGGGACTCAAGAGGAATAGCTACACTCCTTAAGAAGTTGCTTTCCCTCATCTCTATCAAAGCACAGGTAGACCCAGTTGGGCGCTACATGGTCATTCACAGCCTATTGAAGGGGGTCAACTAGATGCTGATTAGTGTGTATGCCTCTCCAGGGGCTACAAGAAATCACACTCCATACCATATCTGATTTCCTCGTAGGTGCTCCACTAGGCTTCACAGTTGTGAGGAATGACTTTAGCTCATTGTGGACCCAGTCAGGGTCAGCCACACTAGAGCTGTTTCTTGCATATGCTGCTATTTGTTGGGTTATGCTTCTTCGCCAGGTCAATCCAAAGCCTGCTACAAACACCATAAACACACTAGACGATCTACATACTACTCCAACTCTCAATCTTTGACATCCAGGATTGATTACATATTTGTACCAGCGGTTGAGCATGCAGCGAATTTGAGTGTTGGGATCCTCCCTAGAGGACTCTACTACCATTCCCATATAGAGATGTGCTTTGGGAGGCAGGTTGGCGGCCACTGAGTTGTATGGAGGTTGAATGCCTAGTATCTCAAGGACCCACAAATAACTGACCTCCTTAGACACGTTATAATGGAATACAATAGGGTCAACAAACCCTCGGTCTCCTTTAAAGAGGTTCTGTGTTAGGGTTTTAAGATGGTTGTCAGGCTTATCCCCATATCATACTGCAAGTAGAGTGAAAGGGAGAGAGGTAAGAGGTAACAAACATAGAAATCCAGTTAGAGGGCCTAGAGATGCAATGGGTCAACAATCTGTCCTTGTGGCTATGGACCCTTTTGAGAACCATCTCCTAAACACTGCTAAATATTCCTGGCTCCTCTCACAACACAAAATATATAAATGAGGGAGACAAGATGAACAAACTTCTTCTGTGGATGGCCACAAAAGACTTGGAAACAAGGATCATAACAATAGTCGTAGATTCTCAGGAACACCAAGTGTCTGAGGTGGCTGGGCTCGCACAAAGATTTGTGAGGCATTAAGAGGAGTTAATTATTCATCAGATGCCACCTCTGATAGAACTGGAACACCCAATCACATCCAACCTCCCCATCCCAATGCTTGCAGTTTTGGATGATGAAAAACTGGATGTACCTATCACTGAGGCTGAAATACAAATTGCTATCACTGAGATGCTCTCAGGCAAGACACTCAGCCCCAATGGATTTCCCATACAGCTTTTCAAAAAGTACTGCTCACTCTTGCTGCCACACCTCCTAGTGACATATCAAGAGTCATGGGACAAGGATGAACTCTATCATGACCTCTGCGGGCCGCCATCATGGTCATACATACACCAGGGATACCTAATCACTTCTGCGAGTCCTACCAACTTATTTCACCCCTAAATACAGAAACCAAAATTCTTGTAAAAGTCCTAGCAAATAGATTCATAGAAAATATACGCAGCTTGATTAATACCGACTAAAATTATTTCATGCCAGGCAGAAGCACCAGACGCTACTTTCACAGGCTAGAGATTGTTTTAACTCAGATACACAGAATGGAGGGAGGAATACTGCTTCACTCCAAAAAGCCTTTGACACAGTACACTGTCCTATTTTGTGCACAATCTTGGTAGGAATGGGTTTCATAGGTTTGTGAAGCTTGTATACTCCTCCCCATGGCCCAGGTTTGGCTCAATGGGTCTTTATCTGCTCTCCCTCATGTATGATAGGGAACGAGACAAGGATACCCACTCTCCCCGATCCTCTTTGCAGTGGTCAGTGAGCCACTTGCAGAACGGAACAGATGTGATGCGATGTCTGTGGATTTCAGTGGCTGGGGGGGTCTTGATTGTGGGATCATTCTCAATGGAGACAGCCTTCTCTTTGTGTAGAAACCTGAAATTTCCATCCCAAGAATCTTTCACATGCTTCAGGTGTATGCGGATGCCACAGGCCTCAGAGTGAACTGGAGGAACTCAAGCTATATGCCACTGGATGGAGCCCCACCTCAAATTTACCACAATTCCAAATTAACTATGGTGTCCACACAACTTAAATATTTGGTCATGATGATAACGCCTGACCCAGCCCTCAGATGGAAACTCAACATTGCCATGCTGTAGACTGTGGTCTAACAGGACCTTGAAAACTGGATCAAACTCCCACTTAACATCATGGGATGAGGGGTCTTTTTCAAAATGATACCTCTGCCCTGTTTTATGTCCATTACTCAGAACTACCTCGATCCACTACCTGTTTGAAATTGGGTCTCTAGATGGCAAAGGTATATACCCTGTCCAAGTAGGGACCACAATCCTAGTCAGTGTAAGTCAGATACACAACCTGAATTAACCTGTGCTCACCCCCTGGTAGCTTGGCACAGAGCAGGCAGGCTTAACTTAGAAAGCAATGTATAAACTATTTGTGCAACACATACACAGTAATCACACTGGGTACACCACAAAAAGACTCCACATGGGTGTAGAAAAATAATGCTTATTTATCTGTGTAATTTAAGACCAGAAAGACAAAAATCCAATTAGTAACTCATGAGGTATTATTTTTAAGTGGTCAAATACGGAAGCAGCACTTTCAACTTATAAGCAGTTTGCCAATGCAATTGTAACACCATATCTTAAATTCTTGAGCATTGGGGGGACACTTACATTCAATTCCTTCTTGTAAACAAGTATGTATGGAGTATGTATGGAGTCCGATCCCTGTCGGAGGATTACTAGTTAATGGATTATCAGAAAATGAGTACCTGAATGTGTGGCCCAATTCGCAAGCACAGGAGGTGCTCAAAGAGTTTTTTTCCCCAGAATTGGCTCCCTGCATGAGCTTCAGTGGTCCGTGGAGTACGGCTTGGACTGCCTGGCTTTGATAATACACAAGAGATGGCCGGGTGTTGCTCTGGCGACACTCTTCACAGGGGGGCGGCGTCAGGAACTGACTGGCTACCGCGGTCTGATTACTGATGTAGCTCCAAGGGGGGAAGCGGGTCTCGTCATAGATGCATATGGTGCACTGACCTAGAGACAGCAGATCAGTGACTTGTGCCAGCTGGCCTCAGCAATCAGTCGGTGGGGCACACAACAAGGTAGGTTTTGCTGGGGGAATCACAGCGCATGGAGTCCACAACACTTGGGCAGCGCTGTGACCGCAAGCAGTGCAGCTTTTGCTGGGGGAGTCACGGCGTGCTGGACCTGTGGCACTCAGGCAGCACAGTGACAATCACAGAGGTCAGGGCCCCCACAGAACAGGGCACTAGTTCCTTGCAGAGCAACCTTTGCAGCAATAGAAGCAGGAGCGCATGAAGAGGTCGTTGATGTGCCTGGGAGATAACAGGGGGCAAGCCTGCAAGCCCTTAGAGACACTCTGGGGTTTGTATCTAGTCCTTGGAGTGCAGGGCAGAGATCAGCAGGCAGCAGAGCAGCACAACAGGGCAGAGCAGCAGTTCCCGGGAACAGTCAAATCTGGCAGAATGGTGATCCTGGCACACAGCATTCTTTACTCCAGCAGAGTTTCCTCAGGTCCAAAAGTGTACTGATTTGTGTGGGTCAGAGACCCTGTACTTATACTGAAAAGCACGTTTGATTTAGGGGATGACTTCAAAAGGTTCTTGTGACTGGGGGTGAATGTTTGCATTGTTCAGCATTCTGTCCATCATCTGTTCTTTTTCCTTTTGTTGCCCTAAGTGGGAAGGGGATGCCCAGACGTGGGTCCCGTGCTCACTGCTCTATTGGATTCAAGTTAGCCTGGATGATCTGTTCTTGTTGCTAAAGGGGAAGCATAGGCACTTCACTGCTGGTTAGCAGGGGTAAAGTGCACAGAGTTCTAAAGCCAGTAAAAATATAGGGTCCAGCAAAGTGTAAATAAAATCTGGGGGTGACTACGCAGAAAAGGCAGATTTGCTATGACAACAAACAAAAACAAAAGATACCCATGTGATCGCAAGGGTCTGATCGATGTAATGGTGCATTACTTTTGTAAGTTGGCCTTCAGGCAAAAAATTACAGATGAAAATATCAGCTATTTCATTTTTTTCCCATTATTTTTTATTTCAGTTATTAGTTTCTCTAGGTTACCCATAAATTATCTACATAATCAACCTCTGGCTGAATTTGGAATTGTTTCATTTTCAGAAATGTAAATTATTCGCGGTGCACCTATGGATTTCAAACTTTTTTCCACCACAAACTATGTGCAGGCTCAAACCACAAATCAATATGAAAAAATGACTACTATTTTAAACTATCCACAACTTGAGAGTTATATTTAAAAAAGACCTCTCCAAAGCACGCCAAATAATTTGTGGAAAGTGATTGCTTTCAGCCTTGGGTAAATCTTACCACTTTGTCTTGCATTGAATGAGTGACTTTTAGAAATGGGCTTTCTGGTTGTCTAGGGTATATACCTAAGCCAGGCAGAACTCACCCACTCTGGCTGAGTTAAGCACCCAAGATAAACCCTGCCCACCCCCTTCGTAGCTTGGCATGAGCATTCAGGCTTATCCCAGAGGCAATAAATACACCACAAAGGAAACACAACACCAAGTTAAATAAAATAAACTGTATTGCACCAGACATCATTAGACCAAACACAACATGTCAGTAATACCCTGCTTCACAAGCAGTTGTCACAGTTACTAATACTCTGCAAAAGCTAGCAGTAGTCATATAAAACACATAGGTGACTGGTTATTCTGCAATATAAGCAGTAGTAAGGTTGTCATTATCACCAAGAAGAAAATGCATGTCATAATAAGGACATGATCATGAATGCCAAGATATCACCCTGAATGCACATAGAATGAAACATTCCGCAGAGGGCACAAGATTACCAACAATGCCCCTCGCTTGAGAAGATTTTCTTAGGGCACATGTCACAAAAGAGAACATTACCCTTCAATTGCCTCCAACCCCCAGGAAAATGAGGGCATGAAAGATAGTAGGTAACTGCAGGGCATTGGGTACTCGGGCAACCACACATACCTGAGCCTCAGCACATCAGCACTTCTTTTACCTAGTATCCGGTAATGGGAACACGCTCTGTCCCCCCTCCTGCAGCTCCTATGCCTCCCTTCTAGGGCAGAATTACTGCAGAATTACTGCAATAGAGCTGTGACTCCACTCTCCTCACTGGGGCCACAGCAATCAAGAATATCACTTCAGCTGAAGTTGTCCTTTGTCAGGGTACATCGGGGAAAGGGGACAGCCTGCACTCCTTCACCAGAGGGGGTTAACAACTGCGGTCTACATCCTCGTGGCCCAGCTGCTAGCTTCTGTACTGCAGGCCTCCTGCGCATAGCGCGTCAGGAAACAAAAAGATGGGAACTAGGTGCCAGCCGCCCCTGTCCACACGGTACTGCTGAGATCTTCTGCACTACGGGCCTCCTGCGCATAGAGCGGCTCCTTCCTTTTTGTCCTCCCGGACTGTGACAGCAAACCCCCAAAAGCAGGTGTCTGCCTGTGCCCAGGGGCACTCCTCACTGTGCTCTGGTGCCCCGGGGGCACCAACCACAGCATGATCATTTGCGCTGTCTTCGTGAGACTTGCCAGGTTCTCCTGTGCTTTTTATGTACAATGTGGGAAGGTAGCTTCAGTGGTCAAAGTTGAAAGGCAATAAGAGCTGCAGGGTACAGTGGGCACACCACCCAACCCCTGGAGACAGCAAAAGGGGGCAGAGTGTGGTAGGGCTCAAGTATATAGGCCAGCACAAAGGGTTGAAGGCAGTGGCAGCTCCTCCTAGTGACCCACAGATCACAGGTCAGCACAGCAGCAGCAGTCCAAAGGTGGTTCCTGGCAAGTCCCTCCAGCAGCATCCTGTGGCCATTTCAGTAGTCCATTAGTGTCTGTCTAACACAGGTAAAACCCACTATACTTATACTCAGTTTTGGGCAACTTTTACAAAAAGGGGAGAAGAGGTTCCAACCAGTCCTAACTGGTTCTTGGAGTGTCCCCTCTCTCCTCCTGCACAGGCTTCAGACATCAGTGTTTCCCGCCTCTCCTTCTCACAGCCCAGGAAGACCATTGAATATGCAGATGCACCTCTTTGATACCTCCACCCTCCCTGTGTACAGGCTGTCTGAAAAGTATGCACAAAGTCCAGCTGTCACTCTGCCCTGAAAGTGGATTGGAGTCAAGCTGCAAAACACCAGAGTCATAAGCACAGAGCAATGCCCACTTTCTAGAAGTGGTATTCCTATAATGGTAATAAAAAATCTACCTACAACAGTAAGCAGCATTCCTCACTACCATTACAATCACACCAAACATGCCTATGCTACCCCTCATAGATCAGACAATACCATCTAAGCATAAGGTAGGGCATTTCCAATGCAATCCTATGAGCAAGGCAGCACTCACAGCAGTGAGAAACCAAATAGGTTGTTTGTCAATACCAGGACAGGCCACACAACCAGGCACATGTCCGCCTTTTATATATACAGCACCCTGCCCATATGGCTAGCTAGGGCCTACCTTAGGGGTGACTTACATTTAGTGAAAGGGGAGTTCCAGGCCTGGCAAGTAAATTTAGATGCCAGGTCCCTGTGGCAGTAAACTGCAAATGCAGACCCTGAGCTAGCAGGCCTGAGACAGGTTTGAAATGCTACTTCTCTCTGTGGCACAATAAGAGCTGGAAGCCCACTAGTAGCATTTAATTTACAGGCCCTGGGTATAGAGATACCACTGTACAAGGGACTTAAGGGTGAATTATATGTCTGAATTAGGTGTAAGCCAATCATACCAACTTTAGAAGGGACAGCACCCGCACTTCAGCACTGATCAACAGTGATAAAGTGCTCAGAGTCCTAGAGCCAAGAAAAAGAGGTCATAGAAAATAGAATGAGGAAGGCAAAAAAGTTTGGGGATGACCCTGTAAAAAGGGCCAGGTCCAACAGTGACAATTTACCAATATGTGATGCAGTATATTATTACATTATATTTGGGAAAATGTTTCATACAAAATTCATTATTTGTATTTCTTATGCTGATTATAGCTTCTTTCGAACCATGCTGAGGGCTTGTCTGAAAAGCTCACATTCTTTCAAAAAGATATTATTTTTTGAGTCTTGCAACTTACTTGTTTTAAAGATTATTTTCCTGTGTTTTCATGGTGGGCATATTTTCCAACTTCCTGACTTGCATCCTCTTATAGGTTTCCTGCCATTTCAAAAGCAAATTATATCTATTTTTACAAAATGGAATATGAAAATATTTGCTCACATGACGTAGAAGAGATTTTGCACCGTACATGTTCCGCCCTAACATTTCATTCTTACCCAGAAGTACTCATTTTATCAACCTCAAATGGACATAAGTGGATCCCTGAAGATTCAAACCAGTGACCATGGGAGGAAACATGGATACTTTGAGTGAATGAATTAGTCAACTGAGTCACCATACCTCACTTCAGCAATGTGTGATCTTGAAGGTCCTATGCAGCATGATGCTCTCCTCTATGCGACCTTCCTCATCTGATCATGGTGTCAGCCCTCCCCCAATTAGTGTGTCATGGATTGCAGGTGGTAGACTTTTGTGAGGAGTATTTCTGCAGAACGCGTAGATATTTTTCAGAGAGTGGTTGAAAATGCCCTCCTGCAACTTAAGTATCTAGCTCTAGCATCTTATACATGTGCATCAGTCCTAAGACCTGTTTCCAAGAACAATGTAGAGTTTCCTCGTAATTTATGAAGGAAAGTCTTAATTTTATTGAAGACATGGAGGCAAGAATTATGCCTTCTAATCTTGCTTTAATTTTAATCACGGCAATTGCGGCAGTCAAGAACACAACAAAACTACAAATCCCATGAGGCTATACAACAAGCAGCCAATAAGTCAAAAAAAGTAGTATCCACACTGACCAATGGTAGACCAGACCCCTATATAATACCTAACTTGACTGCAAGCAGTCCTCTTTCCTTGTGCGAGGGGTCCAAGATAAATATTAAACAAAGGTAAAATTAAAAACACAATTGTAATAGCTAGAAAAAATGTGAGCACTTTTTGAAAAAGTCTGAACGTAGGTCCCAACAAGTGGAAGGAAGAGGATGGAAAATCCAGATGTCTGGGTCATGCAAATTTTAGGATGATCTTGAAAATAGGGATGAAATACAGTAGTAAAGTTTTTTTTTTGTACGTTTGCGGATTGTTAACAGTACAACTGTAGGAGTAAATTGATGAGAGGTAACGTCCAATGCTCAAACATCCAACAACCATTTAATGGCAATAAGATACAACAATATGGTAAGTTTAGCTGATAACAGTTTTAGCGATAGTGCATTATTATTCGGCCATGACATAAACAAATTTAAAACAACATTCACATCCCATAAAGTACTGTATTTTGGAATAGGAGGATTTCAAAATGTTACTCCCTTTAATGACAAATAAGTGGATGTTCTACTGGTTTCCCGTTAATGTAAGAATGGAAATTGCAGATCTGTAAAAATGTATCGTCCAGTATGTTTTTCCTCTACTAGCCTCCGCTGCAAAAAAAAATCACAATATATAGGATATCTGCTGAAAGGAGATCAATACATTTTCCCAACACACCAGCTTGATAACAAAGACCAGGCTGGTCTGTATGCCTTCGTTTTTCCTTGGGCCCAGGATTTGTCGATGTATTCTGAAGCCTCTGGTGAAATGAAAGGTGCAGATTCAGAAGGCCTGTTTTTTTCTATGCTGAAAGCAGGAAGGAGTTGTCTAAGACCAGATTGTGTGGATTGCCTGAAGGATCGAGGAGGAGGTTCTGAAAAGAGGGAAGGAGAATGGGAAAGTCCATGGTCAGTTCCAGAAATGAAGGGAACCACACCTGAGACTGCCAAAAGGGGACCACTAGGGCAAGAGTTGCATGTTGGTGCCTGACTTTAGCCAGTACTCTGTTTACCATGATAAACGGAGGGAAAGCGTAATTGATGGAGTGAGACCAGTCCTGAAGAAAAGCAACTGAGGCCAATGCCAAAGGATCTATGCGCCAAGTGAAGAATTAAGGGAGTTGATGGTTTAGTCTGGTGGGGAAAATGTCTATTTGGAATGGACCCCATTTGCAAAACAAAACCTTGTACACTGAAGGATGAAGTTTCAAATTGCTTGAGTCTCGAAGGCAACAGGAGCGCTAGTCTGCTACAGAATTAGGTTTCCTGGTAAGTATTCTGCGTGTACAGAACTTTTGTTGAGGAGACAGAATTCCCAGAACCTTTTTGCTAGTTCTGCCAAAAGTTTGGATTTGGTGCCGCCCAAATGATTGATATACCAGACTGCGGATATAGTATCCATGTGAAGAAGGATGGAGCAAAAAATTTTGCTCTTTGCAAGGCTTTTAATTGCAAAGGAGCCTGCAAGCATCTCTAAACAAATGATATCCAATTTGGACTCCTCAAGTGACCATGTACCTCCAGTGGAGATTTGTCCACAATGGGCACCCAAACCCGTCAGGCTTGCATCTGATTCTAATACAAGATCTGGGTTTGACGCAAAGATTGTCCTGCCATCCCAGGCATCTAAATGCTCTATCCACCATTAAAGTTCTATCTGGGATTCTGTATCTAAGCTTATGGCAGCGGAATAAGACAGACTTCTGTGTAAGTAGCGAATCGTTAACGTTTGAAGGCCCTGATAGTGAAGAGTGCCTGGAAAAATGGCCTGAATTGAAAAAGAGAGAAGATCCACTATTCTCACGAGAGTTCTAAGGGAAATGGTTAACTTGCAAAGAGTTTCTATATCTCTTTGCAAAGAAATGAGGTTGGACATGTCCATGAAGAATTTTGGTAGAGGAGGAAATACTGTTTGAAAAGGAATGGAATATAGTTTTATAACATACCCTTTCACAGTGTTTAAAACCCATGGATCTGATGTTATGGCTGGCCATTTTTATAGGAATAAACAAAGGTGGTCTCCTACAGAAGGAAGGCAAGAAGAGAGACTTACTTGTTTGTGAAATGTATCTGGAACTTTTTGTCCTCAGCCTCGGAAACCTCTACCTCGCTGTGGATAGAATTGTGGCTTGTAATCCGGTAAGGTGGAGTTGTACGAGCCTCTGAATCCTGATGTTGGTAATAACAGCCGGTAAAACAGCTCCTGCCTCTACCAGCCCTGGCAAAAACACATTGGGAAAAATCCTTTTTGTGGGACTGCTGGGCCTTGTCGAGGGATGCAAACATAGATGCATATGTGCTTAGTTCTGTAATGGAAGAATCACTAAACAAGAGGCCTTGTGCTCGCATACCGGGGGTCCATGGTTGGTGAGCTTGGGGTCCAATTTCAACAACAGATCTTTTCTCCGTTTGTGATTATGGCTGAATTGGCATTTCCCAGTAGAGATATTCTGGTTTGATAGAGGCATAATCTAGTCAGACTGACTCTGCTAAGTCAAATATACGGGCAAGAGGGCCAACAATGTCTAATACTTGTCCTGACATGTGGACTAGGCTTTGTCCACACTCTTGCAAGGATCTCTGTCAACCTTTGAGAATAATGTGAGCATGGATGGGTTTATGGCCATTGTGAGAGAGATTTTGGAAGGAGAGAGGGTCTAGGAAATTCAGGCCTTCATTACGAGTTTGGCGGTCCTAGGTATGAATTCTATTCCATGATTTTAGCTCATCTCTGCCTATACAGAATAATAATATGCGCCCAAACTGCTAAGCAACATCATCATTGATCCGGAGCAAAAGCAACATATTTTGTACTGAGTGGGTCTGACCCATATTTGCATGTACCCAGGACACTTCGTTCACTTGACCCATAACAATTATGGAATTAATTTTAAACCACTGAAGATTCCTTTAAGTAGTATCCCATATCATCCTGTTTTGCTGGTCTGTGCCATTAGAGACGAGGTGCAATCATGTGCAAATCATTCTGGCCCCAACACCCAGGCAAACAGTCCAGTATAACATCTACTCCATATTCCCCCTAAATCAGAACACTGGAAGGCCAAGATGCATTTCTGTTTTATTGGACTTCATTGGTGAGAGTTTAATTTCGGTCCCTTTTACACGTGGAGCTCACTGCCCACACCAAAGCCTACACAAATCATTTATGAGGACCCAGTTAGAAAGCAAGCAGACATTGGCAAAATAATTAGGGCTGGCATCGGCTACTAGCCTTTTGGCTTTGTCAATGCTTGTTTTGATATGATTTGAGCAAAACATTGTTGGAAAATCTGGTGGGCCCTCATCAAACTACAAAAAAACATAGCTAAAAACAAAACTATGTTTATGTTTCAAAAAGCAATCATTGCTATAGAAGTTCTTGGCCCTTAAAGGAACTATTTTGTGTCTGGATGTATTCTTGTGAACGAGCAGAATGCCATCGTGCACAGTTATGTTTGCCAGTAACTGTTGTGGGCAGTGGCGTAGCGTGGGGGGTGCAGGGGGGGCCGGCCGCACCGGGCGCAACATCTGGGGGGGGGGGGGGTGGGCGCGCTCGCACTCGCGAGTGCTAAAATCCACGGGTTAGGGGGCGCAAATTACTTGCCTTGCCCCGGGTGCTGACAACCCACGCTACGCCACTGGTTGTGGGCTGACCTCCTACCCCATTCTATATGCAGGTTACTGACAGAGCAGCAAGCCGATGAATGAAGTTGGCTTACAAAAAAAACCTATAAGTAAGTATTCTATATGTATAATATTAGTAAAATCAAAAGGTTTTGGCTAATACCAGAGCTAAAACTGATTACTAGGAATTATTCAATCATTTGCAATTGCTCCTCAGGCTGAGCACTGGCTCTTTGCAGCCGTACAATCAAATACAACTGCAAGACAGAAGAAAACCACAGGTAATTTGGGGCCCTTATATAAGAGATCTGAACTAAAGAGTTGGGATACACAAGACCCCCCCTTTGCTGTATTTATTTATTATACAGTGAGTCTAATTGCGGAAAGACCTGTACGGATGTAACCATTCACTAGAATCGGGTAACACTAGTGCTGGGCTGCTTTGACATCTTGGGACTTCGCCGCCAATTCTCAGTATTATTGCACAATTACAATGGAACAGTCCTGGCGTGCCTCAGCAGGACTGCAGTATCCTCGGTAGAACATTGTCATCGCGTAAAGGAAGGACAGAGTGCAGCTGCACTTTTAAAAAAACACATTTTATACTGAATGTACAGCCCTAACCCTCTATGTGCCTTTCATAATGTTTCAAAGTAGCTGGGCAGGTTTTCAGTAGTCCCTTCTGTACCTCTGTAGAACTGAAAATCAGACCAGTGACACCACTGGTGCAGTGAGGGAGGGGGGCTTCCTCCGGGCGGGCAGACGGTTGGAATGTGTCCCGGGCCTGTACTAAAACATATCAGTCAGCTGATAAATGTCCCAAAAGGACTTGGTGGATTCTGTCCCACTGCAAGTAAACAGTGAGGCCTTATCGTTAAGGCTGTCACCGCGCTGGTTAGGACTCCGGCCAGCAATGTGCTGTAAGATACCAATGACTGGCGAAAACATTGACAGCAATTTTGGGTCCCTGCCAGCTCAGGAGTGCGTGTGTATTTATTCCAAAGAATGTAGAAGAAATACTGTGTGAAACAAATACTTGATCACGCTTGCCAATCAAAAGCTTCTTACTTTTGGTTTCATACGGTACACACCCGCAGTAGTCATTTAGTCAAATGCAAATACGTCTTCTGTCAGTCGAGTATTTTTAGATAACAGCGGGTTGCATTGTGGGGCCCGTAGTTCATCTTTTGTAGGGCTCAGCTCACAACGCAAAATGCTTCTAGTCCCAGGACTGCACGAAGAAATCCCACATGGCCAATTATAACTAAATAAATCTCATAGTGACTCTTAATCTTCATAAGCATCGTGTTATGAAATACAGCATTGGCAGCATTCGAGCTTTCCCATGTCAGCCATAGCACAGTTTGTAACTGGTCACTTCAGTGATATTATTTTAAAGGCCTGCGTTTTCCATTATCAGTGCAAGCCTACAAGTACCGCATGTAAAGAGATGTGAGGTAGTGGATGGACCTATATTTTTATTATTTTATTTTCAATAGTGTTTTCATGCGTGGTTGACATTTAATGGATTTTAGTATTAACGTTTTTAAGATGCAGTTAATGCTTTACATTGATGACCTTGTTCGAGAGGTTTACCATAGCTTTGTTAACTAGGGGATTACACTTTGGGTAATTAGTTGTTTAATTTAGTGGAGTCTAAAAAGTCGATCCCACTAATAGTTTCGTGCAATCTTGGAAATGCATCGGCGCTACTCACAAAGAGCCAGAGGCATCTTAGAGAATTTTGGGGGCCCTGGGCCAGAAGTATTTTGGGTGCCCCTAATCAGAACAGCTTCGAATTTATGATCCGTTTTTAGCTTTCTTTGGCCAGGGCACTGAGGGCCATATTTATACTCTGTTTGCACCGGATTTGCGTCGTTTTTTTGGACGCAAATTAGACGCAAAACGAACTCCATATTTATACTCTGGCGTTAGACGCGTCTAGCGCCAAAGTTCATGGAGTTTGCGTCATTTTTTAGCGTGGACACCTACTTTGCGTTAATGATATGCAAGGTAGGCGTTCCCTTCTTAAAAATGACTCCGAGGCATGTGCGCCGTATTTACACTCCCGGGCAAAAATGACGCCCGGGAGTGGGCGGGTCAAAAAAAATGACGTCCAGCCATTTTTGCGTCGTTTTTTAACGCCTGGTCAGGGCAGGCGTTAAGGGACCTGTGGGCTCGGAAGGAGCCCAGAGGTGCCCTCCCATGCCCCCAGGGACACCCCCTGCCACCCTTGCCCACCCCAGGAGGACGCCCAAGGATGGAGGGACCCATCCCAGGGAACTTAAGGTAAGTTCAGGAAAGTTTTTTTTTTTTTTTTGTGGCATAGGGGGCCTGATTTGTGCCCCCCTACATGCCACTATGCCCAATGACCATGCCCAGGGGACATAAGTCCCCTGGGCATGGCCATTGGGCAAGGGGGCATGACTCCTGTCTTTGCTAAGACAGGAGTCATTTCAATGGGGGTTGGGAGTAAAAAAAAATGGCGCAAATCGGGTTGAGGCAAAAATTTTGCCTCAGCCTGACTTGCCCCATTTTTTGACGCCCAAGCTCCATATTCCCCTACGCCGGCGCTGCCTGGTGTAAGTCATTTTTTTTTACGCACACCAGGCAGCTCCGCCTGCTAACGCCGGCTAACGTCATTGAATAAATACGGTGCACGCATGGCGCTTCAGAATGGCGTTAGCTGGCGTTAGATTTTTTGACGCACAACTGCGTCGAAAAGTATAAATATGGCCCTGACAGTGCACATGCACACTCGATCACATTCTAAATGTGTTTATATATTAATAATAATCAGGGATGGAGATGTGTGTTTTCAATATTGTAACACAGCTGCAGCAGCCAACTAATATATTGCAAATAATCGATGTGGCACCCTCCCATTTCGCATATGTGAGGTCTTACTTTGATCTAAAAGAAGCTTTTTTATGGATCACATAGCAACTTTTATGTGCAAAATGCCTGTAATAGACTCTCACACATCACCCAGGTTAAGAAAATAAAGGAAACAATATTTAAAACTATCTGTTCAAGAATTATTCAAGATCTCCATTGTGAGGCTGTCTGCAGAACAGAGCTGGCTCTTTCATGGCTCCCTTGAAAGGCTCGGGCCCTGGGCCAGAGCTCAATTTGCCCATGCCTTAAGACGTCTTTGCAAAGAGCCGCCGCAGTGGTGGCGCAGGCTCCGCAGTGGTGGCAGAGACCGCAGTGGTGGCGGAGGCTCCGCACTGGTGGTGGAGACTGCAGTGGTGGCGGAGGCTCCGCAGTGGTGGCGGAGGCTCCGCAGTGGTGGCAGAGACCGCAGTGGTGGTGGAGACTCCGCAGTGGTGGCAGAGACCGCAGTGGTTGCAGAGGCTCCGCACTGGTGGCAGAGACTCCGCACTCATGGCTGAACCTCATACTCCAGTTCTCATTGTGGACATTCAGGCTCCAATCCATAGACTCCGCCACAACTGCTGGGGCTCTTTGTGAATGGGGCCCATGGTGAGGTGAGCAGTTTATTATGTGGGAAGGAATTAGAAGGAAGCAGTGTGGAGAAGTGGTGGTGGGTGTCAGGTGAAACATTCACTTGTCGAAGGGACTTGGGAAAGACCGATGGCTGGAATATGTCGGCTCGCGCTAAATGCAGCAGCATCGTTGGTGTTGGTTTGGCTGTCGAGCTTCCCCCGTTGAGAGGTATTTTAACAACAATGATTAGTCCAGTTAGTTTCGGCTTCCTACTCGGTTTTCATTAAGTGCTGTTATTTTTAATCTTGTCTCACTCTACTGGCCCGTGTGGGCACCTGTTTAACACGGGAAAGGCGAGGTAGACTACAGATCCCAGAAGGCCAGGACAGGCAGAAGGTGTCTTTGTGGAGGCCATTTGGCAGGCTGAACATTTATGCATGCTGGGGATTAGAGTGTATTCATGCTGCGGGTGCAGAGCAGGCTACTGTAGAAATAAACATGAAGAACCGAGATGGAGACCACGAGGGCAATTGAGGTGACGAAATAAAAAAGGCAACAATGTCGAACTAATGGAGAAACCACACGCTAACCTCCACCCGCGCAAATTCAATGAGTGTTGACATGTGAGAAATTTGGACGATGCAAGGCCTTCTGTGCATCTGCTCGCTGCCCCATGAAAAACAGGAAAGAATTCCACACATGGTCGCCCCTGACAATACTTGCAGGGCTATTTCTACTCTCTCCACCCTGGGCTTGAGCAGCTGGCGCTCTGCACGTGGCTGACAGAGAGGTGCTGCCTGCAAGAGTAAGACAGGGCCAGACCAGCAGAATATTCAGTTCAATTATACATTTAAGCATGTGGAGGATATATAAATGCCCTGGGCAGACCGGGTGGCCCCTTGAAGAGTGGGAGTCATCTTATGCTCGGACGTCTGCAGGGTGCTGCTTCTTTGTGGTGGTGGCCCTGTGATAAAAGACATGGGGCCAGATAAACTAAACAATGGTTGCACATTTTTGTGACCAGTGTTGTATAATTTGTGAACCGACCTTAGTACTAATAGATTGGTTCGCAAAATGCTGAACTGTAGTGAGCCTCAAACCAACCACCTTCTAAAATATTAATAAGTTAGATCGCAAATTGCGACCCATTATGATTCAGTGCCTTCACAGGTATCGTCGCCTGTTGTGGTCAGCAGACAACCGTATCTGAGACTGCTTTTAAATAAAGCATCATTAAAAAAAAAAAGTGTAGCCTATTTTCCGTAAAGGAAAATAGAATGTGCTTAAAAAAAGGAAAAGTTTAACAACATTTTTTAAGACTAGGCCTTTGTCCATGGGACTACTGCCTACTTTGCAAAAACGCCTTTGTCAACATTCACAAATGGAAAATGATCCCTTGGGTACCCTTTCCCATTTGAAAATGGTTTACCATTACCATTCAGTAGTTGGCAAAATATTAATGCTTTTCAACCAGATTTAGGGGCTGATTTATAGAAAGTGGCGCTGCACTGAGTGCAGCGCCACTTTCCCTGCTCACCTTAGCGCCTCCCTACCGCCACCATGTGTGCCCGTGTTTAAAATATGGCACAACATGGTGCAGGGTAGGGGGCAATAGCATCATTCAATGTGACGCTATTGATGTACTCTGCAGGAGTAGCACCAAAATGTTGGTGCTACTTCTGCAGTGTACATAGGGGCCCATTCTAAATAAAGGAAGCCCCCTTTTAACGCCTGCTCTGAGCAGGCGTTGAAAGTGGCATAAAAAATGGCGCAAGGAAATCTCATAGATTTCCTTGCGTCTTTCTTTCGCCCCCCCTAACGGGGAAACATCCCTGTGCATACATTATGCCCGGCGCAGACATAATGTAGCGCAAAGTATTACAGAGTGGTGCAAAGCATGCATTGCGCCACTCTGTAAATACGGCGCAGGGATTTAGGCCTCGTTGGGCCACATTAACGTAAAAAATAATGATGCTAATATATCGCAAGGTGGCGCTAGGGGGTTATAAATGTGCCCTTTAGTTCGCAAAATATTAATACATCTCATTCGTAATCTCCATTCTGAATTCCATTCATAAACAGGACCCTTCCAAATACCAATTTGATATGTGGTCGCAGCACTAAATTACAGCTTGGTAACCTGTTACTGAATCACAATTTGAGTTTGATACATACAAAAGTGCCATTTTGCGGCTGCAAATGGTCAGATTTTGCAGTTGGACCCTTTGCAACAGCCTAAAGCCTTAGTACATCTGGCCCTAGCTATGTCTTTGGAGGGTTTGATTTCTTAGCCCTTCAGAGTAAGTTGGTGGAAACCATTTGCTTCTCTACATCACTTGGCCCAGAGCCTAATACTGCCAGAGAATGGGTGAACAATGAGTTAGTCTGGCTGCAGTCTGGGGATCCTAAAGAAATTAAGGTTTTGTTGCAGTGCCACGATTCTATCATGCACTCTCTGGAATAAGCGGCCTGGATCAGCAGCAACACAGCAAGCTCTTTTGTCTCCCTAATCTTCCAGACAGCACGAGGTAACCTTAATTACACCTCTTTATGATGAATGGCTCTTTACAGGCCTCCTCAGAAGGAGAAGCCTGTCTATGCAGCAAAACATTTCTGTGTAAGTAATGGGCTATCAATTTGTCACTTAATACTTCGAATCCAACGTCAAGCACAGCCTCGGGCTGTCTGTCTAAATTCTTGTTTACAGTTTCACGACTCCAAAGTGACAGACAGAAAGGAAAACAGAACACCAGCATGACTCAAGCCATAGGTTTGTTTATGAACAGAGGAATAACAAGCCACAATCTTAAGAGTAAATAAATTAATGTTCGATTGGTGCGATAAATTGACATTATTATGGTGTTAGGCAAGAAACAGAATTGGGGAAATATTCTTGACTTTCTTGACTTTCAAAGATTGTGAGTTGGTTGCACAAGGGACAGACTAGTCATTAATCAAAAGGTGAATGACAAAAATATTGAACCAAAATCCAGTATGACATGAATATAGTGTCGAAAATATTGACACTTTACAAATATATTGAGGAACAGAATATAGAAGGCAAGAATATTGGTTTCTTACGGGTATAATATTTAGTTAATACGTTTTTTACTATAGTTTGAAAAGTTTAACGAGTTATTACATTGAACTAGTAATTTATAATTTAGTAGTGGGGTGTTGGGCTTGTAGGGACATTGGGAGGTAAGATATTTATATTATAAATTGTATTTTGTTTTAAACAATGTTTTATGTTAATTGAGTATGTAATTGGCAATAAATTATGTAAATTATTGAATCCACTCGTATTATGTGCCTATTTAAGTGTATTTTGTGATTTTTTTTATATATATTAATGTTGTGTAGTTGAATTACTAATTTATTTTTCAGTAGCGGGTTGTTTGGTTTGTACCTCAGTAGAGCGAATAGTTACTGAAAATTCATTTGTTTTTTAAAAATAAATTATTGTTCATGTTGATTAAATATTTAATTGGTAATAATTATGTAAATATGTAACTGATTATTTGTTTTGTAGATAATTTGTTATATGTTTATGAATTGATAACTCAATTGTAGGTGTATTTAAAAATAAACTTTGTAAAATGTATTTTAGTATGTATTATTGGTTTCAATTTTATTTGTATTATTTGATTAGTATTTTCATGTTATTAAAGGTTTATTTAAATTTATTTTCATTTTTGGGAGGTTGTTTTTTGGGTAGTAGGGAGAAAGTGTGTTTATCTCTCAACTATTTGTTTTGTTTTTAGTTATTTAATTTTTATACATCTACATTTTTATTTATATAGTATATTTTTTATTTTGATTAGGTTTTAATAATTTCATGTTGTTACGTATTTAAATGTTGTTTTAAAAATGATTTGGAGTTGGAATGGTATATGTAACTCTTCCTAAGTACAACACGTTCCATGTTTCTGTTTATGCAGGAGTGGGAATAGTAAATGGTACACCTCCAAATCCCAACTCCTTCCCTACTGTTGGTTAGATTGGAGTGGGATAGTAAATTTAACGCAGCCAAAGTCCAACACTTATTCAGGAGTTGTTTAGATTGAAGTGGGAATAGTAACTCTAACCCTTCCAAAGTTCAACACTTTAGCTGATTTTACTTAAGTTGGAGTGGTAATAGTAACTCTAACACCTTCAAAGCCCAACACTTTCCCTGCTTTTGCTTACTTTAAGTGTGAATAGTACATGCAACCCCTCCAGAGTCTAATGCTTCCCTGCTTTTGTTTTAATTGGAGTGAGAATAGTAAATCCAACCATTTCAAAGTACAACATTTTCCCTACTTTTGCTTAGATTGGAGTGGGAACGGTAGTTATAACTACTCCAAAGTCCAAGACTTTCCCAGGTGTTGCTTAGATTGGAGTGGGCATAGCAAATATAATCATCCGAAGTCCAACAGTTTCATTGATTTTGCTTATGTTGGAGTGGGAATAGTAAATCTAACCCTTCTAAAGTCCAACACTTTTCCTACTGTCGCTCAGATTGGACTGCAAATGGTAAATGTAACGCCTTTGAAGTTCAAAATGTTCCATTCAACTACTTAGGCTGAAGTGGGAATAGTGAATCAAACCCTTCCAAAGTATAACCCTTCCCTTACTTTGGTCTGCATTGAAGTGAGAGTAGTAAAATCTAAATTTCTTGCTTTTACTTATGTTGGAGCGGGAATAGTAAGTCTAGGCCCTCCTAAGTCCAACACTAGTTTTCTTTTCCTTAAGTTTGCCTTAGTTTACTTTTACATTACGAGTTTGGCAGTCCCAACGCGGGACCGCAAAACTCGTGGGGAGGACGCCACCGCCATTGCCCCCAACGTTATTACAAAGTTTCTGCTGGCCTGACCTTGCTGACCGGTGGAAATCTTGAAATAGAGTGTCCCCGCCAGTGTGACCGGCAGGAACAGTACTACAAGATAGCACTCGGCTCCGTTAAAGGAGCCTAGTGCTGTCTCGTAGCACAGAGGGGGCCGACCAGCAGCCTAGGAATATGCACTGTCTGCATAGCAGACCAAGAGCATTTCGAGGGTGCGGGGTGGGGCCCTGCACTGCCCACAACATGGTCGTCGTCAGTGAAGGCCCCCCGTGGCCCCCTGCACTACCTTTCCAAAAGCCTTTTCATGGCAGGGTCCCAGCCATGAAAATGCTGGTGGAAAGGGGGTTTGTAATCAGCATGGCGGTGCTGATCTCAGTGCGGCCATGGCTTATTACAAGCTCGACTGCCATCATGCCATCGGGAACCATGTTCCCGGCGGGGACGGCGGTCCAACCGTCAGTGTTGTCATTTGGTGGTCCGACCGTCAACGCCGTGACAGTCTCACCGCCACTGCGAGTCTGGGGGTCTGAAGACTGCCAGATTCGTAATGGTGTCCTAATATGATTCCTTGAAAGTTGGACTCTTTTGCTGGTGCTGTTCATGTTTGATTGTTGTGTTTTAAATTATTTTGTATTTATCTCTTTAAAGTTTATAATAATTTTTAAACATTTAATTTTTAATAAGATCTATTTTTATATTAATTTATTTTTTATAATGTTATTTTTTGTGATATATATTTTTATTAAAGTATTTTAATTTTAGGTTATTGTTAATATTAGTACTGCTTAAATATTGTTTTGATATTTTTTAGAATATATATACATATACACACTCACACACATTAAAATATATTTTGTTTACTGTATTAATTTAATACATTTATTTTATAGTATTTTTTTGTATTACAATTTGGGTAAATATACGTTATGGTTATATATATGTTTGTTACTGTTGCTTTGAAGTTATTGTTAGCATTTTTAATTGGACATATTAAAAAAAATATTTACAGTTTTGTAAAGAATATATGTATATATATTTATATGAATTTATATAAAAATATATATACATATAGGCCCTCATTCCAACCCTGGCGGTCTATGACCGCCAGGGTGGAGGGCAACGGAAGCACCGCCAACAGGCTGGCGGTGCTTCCAGGGCCATTCTGACCGCGGCGGTAAAGCCTCGGTCAGAAAAGGGGAACCGGCGGTTTCCCGCCGGTTTCCCGCCGGTTTCCCGCCGGTTTCCCGCCGGTTTTCCCCTGGCCCAGGGAATCCTCCATGGCGGCGCTGCTTGCAGCGCCGCCATGGGGATTCTGACCCCCTTCCCGCCAGCCTGTTTCTGGCGGTTTACACCGCCAGAACCAGGATGGTGGGAACGGGTGTCGTGGGGCCCCTGGGGGCCCCTGCAATGCCGATGCCACTGGCATGGGCAGTGCAGGGGCCCCCTAACAGGGCCCCATGAAGATTTTCACTGTCTGCTTTGCAGACAGTGAAAATCGCGACGGGTGCTATTGCACCCGTCGCACCCCTGCAACACCACCGGCTCCATTCGGAGCCGGCTTCTATGTTGCAGGGGCTTTCCCGCTGGGCCGACGGGCGGCCTTTTGGCGGTCGCCCGCCGACCCAGCGGGAAAGCCAGAATGGCATCCGCGGTCTCCTGACTGCGGAGCGGCCATTTGGCGGTGACCGCATGCCGGGCGGCGACTGCCACCCGCCGCGGTCAGAATGACCGCCATAGTCTTTAAAAAGCTAATAAACAATAATTATTTTATTTTAAATATATATTTATATATATATATATATATATATATATATATATATATACATTATTTACATTATATATTACAGTGATTTGTTCTAATTAAATTATTATTTCCTCTATTTACCTTTATTTGATTATATTCTTTTCCACAACATGTGTGACACAATATTTTGGTCTCACAATATTGTTGTTAATGATATTCTTTCATAAAACCATTTAAAATGTGCTGCCTCACAAAGTTTACAGAGGACTATTGCGATTTACTTGCTCCAGATTCAAAGAGAGTTTTCTAGATATATTCAGCCACTAGAATTACTTTTGAAGATAAGGTCCACGTTTTTAGAACCAAACTGGGTTTAAGAAAGCATGACTCTGCACTGCACTGCATTCCGTGTAACAGTGTCAGGTTGAGCATTTTGTTTTGTACGTGTCACCTACAGACAGCTTTTAGGTGTCTGTTGTCGATAAAACCAGTATTCCAGGAGGCTTTGGGCCAGTCCATTGCTTACCACTGGTTGAATTCCTTCTCATTCTCATTTGCTTGCATCTTATTTGATGGTTTTCCTTTCTCTTCTTGTGTTTCTCCCTCCACTGTAGCATAGCTTTCCTACCACCCTTTTTTGAATGATTGACTTGTATTTTTTTATAACAGCACAACAGGGAACTACTTTTGGTATTGTTTTCAGCACTCTAAGGAAGTGTATGAGTGTTCTTGCTCTTTCTTCCATGAGCAGAAATCCACTCACATCTTTCCCCATTCTCCTTTTGTTGCTGCTCCATCTAGTAATTTGCTAAAACAGCCCAAGCTCCTACTTTACCCCCGCCCTCCATGTTGCTCCTGCTGTGCCATTGTATTGTACCCCCACAATCTCCTACATTGCTCCTTCACCACTCCTTGTTGTGCCCTTATTTTATTTATTCATTTAAAAAAAAAAAAAAATCTTTTTTGAAGGGTCAGGCAGCTGCAATTTGCCACCAGGCACTCCTTTGTCTTTAACATGCTTTTACTCATATCTTGAAAATGTATCCAAATTGGTGTCCGCTATCCTGGGACAGTCAATAATTTTTGAAAAATGTGCTCCCTCATCAGGATGCGTACGTGCACGTGTGGTGATTGTTCCATGCACACCTATTCATCTTTACACTGCTATTCTTACACATCAGCAAACAAGCTTTTTTCTTATTTTCCCAAACAGCATGGGCAAAGAACATTGGCAAAGCCAAACATCAGGTAACACCATTAAAAGGCAAGACCTACTGGCTTTACCAGTGCTTCTTTTGAGAAGATTCCAGGAAGAGCACTGAGGAGAGCTGGACCTAATAAATGACGATGGCCTTGGGGGAGAGCCAGACTCGAAGCCCTTGCAAATTTATTACACCAGCCCTACAATGAAGGAGTTGCGACTAAATTGGAGTCATCATAGTTTTCATGGTTAGGTAATAGAAGTATATCCAGCTTGGGAATCAGCTCCCTTGGTGGCAGCTCATGAGAAAATGCAAGTGGGACAACTGTACTGCAATTAGACGGACTGTTACTATGTAGGCTGTCTGATCTTGAGAATTTAATTCTGGATGCTGGGTATCTATTTTTAATGTGATCCTGGGTAGTGTAACCACGTGGCCAACTACAACCTCTTCCTTATTAAGTATTGAATGCATAAAATTAGGTTTGTGTGACAGATTGTGTTGTTTCTTCCTGATAAAACTCATTATCAGTGGAAACGTTGACATTACTCAGTTTTTAGTTTGTAAAAGAATATGGGACTCATTAGGAGTTTGGTGGACGGGAAGACCCATCAGCCGAACGTCCGACAGGGAGGTTGCAGTCACACTGGCTATCTACTCTCTGGACCCATTAATACATTTCTGCTAGGCTGACTGGCGGAAACCTAGGTTTCCACCAGTCAGTCAAGCAGGAAATCGGCTGCAGCATTGTCCCTGGCTCATAATCAAGCCGGCGGCAATGCTGTCGCCTGCAGGGTGCACCAGCACCCTCCAAACATTCACTGTTTGCTCTGCTGTGCAGACAGTGAACATTTGCAAGGGTGCTGGGCAGGGGGACCCTGCACAGCCCATGCCAAGTGCATGGGCAGCGCAGGGGTCCCCTGTTGCCCCCTGCACCTGTTCTCGGCCAGCCTGTTCATGGTGGTGATACTGCCATGAAAAAGCTGGTGGGGAATCAGGTCGTGATCAGCAGGGTGGCGCTGCATGCAGCGTTGCCCTGGCTGATTCCGACCTGAACCCACTGTCAACCCGTTGGGATCACCGATCCCCGCGGAGACGGCAGAACCCTGACTGTCTGACCGCAGGGTCTTAATGTGGCGGTCGGACCACCACAGCAGTGGCAGTCCAGACCGCCACCGCAAGACTGGCAGTCTGAACACCGCCAGCCTCATAATGAGGCCCCAAGAGCTGGTGCTGAAAGCACAGCTCAGACTCCCGCAGCCAGTGCTATTAAATGTGGGTGCACCCAATATCAAGGGTTCTTAGTCTTGAATTAACCTCAGGTTTCTATTATCCACTACCAGACAGCACCTGCCCTGTATTTAACTCATGCTGGCCCCTACTTTCTCCCTGTGTGATGTTTTTTCCTCTTTCTGTTCCTCCTTCTATCCCATTTGTGTGCTTTCCCTTCCTTGCTGTTGGTGAATATCTGATGAGGTAAAATAAGTTCCTGTCCCTTAAAAGTGCCCCTCCCCCCCCCCCGGCAACCACCGGCTCATGAGTTTCTTTCTAAGAAAATCTATGCCTTCAAAGAACAACCATTATTTGACTTGCAATTTTGTAGAAACAATGGACACATTTGAATCTATACCTATGTGTATCATATTGTACATTTCACAGCACCTTCACTTTAGAGCGCAGCACGTCATCACTATTTTCTGTTGTTATAATAACCAAGGAAAATATAACTGATTTGCACCCAGAAAGGCCACTGTGGCTTAATTAATGGTGATAATTAGAATCTAGAAAGGCCCTACCGTATAGAACAGACCCATGACTTAGTGAGACCCACGGAACCTTTGTTCTATAGCCCTTATGTTGTACACTGGTTTCTGTTTTGGACATAAAGGGTCCGATTTTATATATTACATGGATTAAGGTAGGCAGTTTGTTTGGTCTAGGTCCATTCAGTGACATTTTTGCATGTAGGTAAATGATTTATAATGCTTGCCGCTTGAGCAGCTGAGGGATAATCAGAGGAGGAACGGTGTGTATTAAATGAGTTGGTAAATATAGATGACTAGAAATTCACACTACTCTGGTCTAACAGCAGGCACACGCATCTGCTCCAGGAGGGAATGATCATAGATCAATTACAATTTAAGGAGGCTCGGCAGTCTGGCAAGATTTGACTGGACTCCGGGAGGTCTGTTGACTGAGGAGAGGCCAGGAGGCTGCAGGGAGACCATCAATCCGGGGGGGAGGGAGATCATAAAGTCACTGGGCCATACATGTACTTGTTATGGGGAAGGGGATGTAGAAGATGTACGGTGGGGTGAGGTCCTCCCTGCTGGACTCCCTGTGCACAAGGTTTCGAATTGGAAGGCCTCATGCAAATCTTTTGGGGTAGTGGGGGAGGATACCTACACCAAAAGGGAATGAATGAATTCCACTATGTCAAACCTCCCTTATCCCTATGTAACTCTGACGGTGCATTAGAATGTATGGCAGCCTTCCTCACCATTCATTCACAGTGGGTGTGATGAATAGGTACTGCTTTCATATAAAAACGTAAATCCTAAACCAATATATATTTTATTCTATAGAGGACACCTATACTACTTTCCCTGGAGCCAGAAGAAAGCCTTTGAGAGGTCATAATAGCAAAAACTGGATAAGTGGGAGACAAGTAAAATGTTGTCTTTACTTTGCTTCATATGGAGGGATTACATCTTCGTTCTCCTAACTGATATCTTGTTTTTATCACTAATTCCCCGCTTTATCAGATTATTGTAGCGTGAGTGTCACATTTGGAAACACAGTTGGCTACATGATGTTACAAAAAACAATAACGTTTTCATTTTTGGGGGGGATTGCCTTTTCTGTCGAAGACGATGGGGTAGAGGTGTCCCTTTATTCAAACTTGCCTCTTCACAAAGGAATGATACTTCAAACTAGTGATCCTTCAGTCAGTCTGTCACCATCTGCCCCAATGTCAGTGGCACTTAAGATCATTTGTGTACTGCTTCGTGTTTACAAAGAAGGATCTGACATCACACACTCTTTCCCCATGTCTTTATGATTTTAAGGTGCAAATGACAGTAATTTATATGTCTAACAGAACCCTTCATCATTGGCTTACTGTGCATGTTTTCAGGAACCGTTGTCCAGTAGACCTCTTAATATTTCTCTGCCCTTCGTATGGTCTTCAGGATAGGTAACTTTATCTGACCCAACCGCTGTTTTCATAGTGTGTTCCATTCTTTCTCAATTTATAGTATTTGTATCACTGTGACCTGTTGCTCAGCTACTCATTGCAGGTCTGCTTATGGTTAGCTGAACTAGTGGTATACTGTTCACTGTTAATGCACTCCTTCCTGGCTTTGGTTTGATTTAATCATATCCAAAATTGACACACTAGTTATCTTCCAGGCGCATCCCATGGGTGAAGATTCACCAAGAGGTCATTGGGAACAGAAGAAAAATCACACATTTTTTGACACCTGATGATATCACATTATTGAAACCCTTGTCCCAACCTTTGTGCTTCAGCAGTCAACCTTTTTACTGTTTAACGGCTATAGGATTAGCATGAAGTGGGTAGTACAGAGAGTTAATAGGGATATTGGAACTCTGTCTAATTTCTGTTCCTTCTGCTGGCCTCTTTTCCCTTGAGTCCATGTGTAGCAAGGACAATGCTAAAGATATCGAAAGGCAAGTCGGGGTTAACCTTGAGAAACCCTAATTGATGCCTATGGTTCACCTCATACTAGGCGAACTTTCAGCTCATTTGGAGTAGTAGTTTGGAATTGTACATTTCTCTGTCCTCACAGAGAATTGGCAAAGCCTTAGACCAATGACCTTACTTCTTCTTGGAGAGATGGAGTTTGTTCACTTGCTATTCTTAATGACACTTCCACCTTGTGCTAACACCCTTTGAAGAAGTTAATATTTGGGGCTAATCTGACTTTTTTCACTTGGTTACTACTGACTTGACAACACCGATTTGTTATGGCACACCTATTCAAAACCCAGCACGTCTATGGTGTGGAAAAGGAATCATTAAGAGGTACTGCATGCACCATGCTAACCCACTCCTCTTCAGCCATCTCCTTCTTGACCTGTTTCACAGCAGTGTTTCCTTTTACTCCTCTTCTATTTCTCCTCTTCCTCACTCTCTGTCCTCGTCTTTGTTCCATCTGCTGTCCTTTTACTGTCCCAGCTCCTTTTGGACAGCAGTTGTTGCCTCATTAGAGGCTTTTATTGGGGTGTAGGCCTTTTTATTTCAGTAGATTCCAGAAAAATTCCATTTCAGATTTTTTTCATTAATAGTTATCCTTTTCCCATTGATGCCTTTGTAATATTTTTCGGTATATATTAATATTACACTTCGATTTTGAAATTAGTTCAATCAAATCTTGCGCAAAGGTCAATCTAAAAATGGCTTAACACTTTCATGAATGCTATATACACATGTATTTAATTGTTAGTTACTTATTATACCACCTTCATTGAATATGCTTCACATTGTGATAATAAGGTAGGTTGCAATTTGCGCCCCATTAGGAATGGCAGCCATGACAGGGATGGTAGCCTGCTGGGGTCAGCAGACCACCATATCTGTGATTGCTTTTCAATAAAGCAATCTTTTTTTGTTTTTTAAATGTATTAAAAAGAAAAAAGGAAACTTTGCATTTTCATTTTTTAAGAAAATAATGAAACTTTGCAGCTTCATTATTTAGGAGTAGGCAGTGGTCCCTGGGACCACTGGCAGCTCCTAAAAAATATAATTATTTATATTCTCGAAGGGGATTTGGTCGCAAATCAGTAATCCACACCCTCCTGGTTCGGTATTTGGAAGGGACTCCCTAAACCTGTCCCTGCTAAATACGGAATTGCAAATGCAAACTGCGATTCAAAAACAAGTTACTGAATAACATTCTGCATTTTATTCATTAGAAAAAGCATTTACCGGTGGCAAACTGCCTGATTTTACGAATAGGCATGTTTGTGTCCTGATGAAATGCTTTTGTATATCTGGTCCAAAATGATTCCCTACCCCGCTACAGGTAGCATGTGTTGACTTAAGAGGCTCTTTAAGACAGAAAGGATAGGAGTAGAGCAAAGAGAGGTGGATTGTTTTTCCAGAGGTAAGGTGTGAATAGTGTAAAGGACCTGAAGTGTGAAGAAGCGCAAGAGACTTTAAGTAAACTGGAGTGCAGTAACGATGGGCCAGGGGCCACATGTATAAAGACTTTTTGTGGTTGCAAATGGGACGATTTGCAGAATCAGTCTGTTTGCAAGTGCAAAAAGGCTTTTTTTACATGTACAAAACCCTATTTGCGATTTGGTACCCTAGTACCGAATTGCAAATTGGGTTTGTGACTCAGCATTAGGAAAGGGCGTGTTTAAGGCGTCCCTTTCTAACACCGAATCGTGGTGGTAAGTGTGAATGTTTTGCGACCTAAATGATTTCGGAAAACATTTGCATTTTACTGCCTACTTCAAGTAGGTGGTAACCCATTCGCAAATGGGAAGGGGTCCCCAAGGAACCCCTTCCTCTTTGTGAATGGTTGTAAAAGCATTATTTAAGAGCAGACAGTGGTCCAACAGACCACTACCTACTCTTAACAAAATTAAAAGAAAACATTTCTTTTTTTTTTTAAATGCATCCCGTTTTCCTTTAGGGAAATGGGTTGCATAAAAAATTGCTGTATTTAAAAGCAATCGCACACATGATGGTCTGCTGACCACAGGAGGCCACCATCCCTGTTTTATGTGCGTTCCCCAATGGGTCACAAACTGAGACCTAACTCATTAATATTCAAGAGGTAGGTCTATTTTCTACCCACTGGGAATTGCAAAATGTGTCAAAGACACATTCGTACATTGGTGTTTGCGATTACCAAACAGCAAATCAAAGACATTCGATATTTGGTAATCGCAAACTATTACCTTTGTACACGTGGCCTAAGATGTACTAAGATTAGGACTAGCGATTTCCTAATTGAGATTTTCTATATGAGTCACAATTAGAAAATCACTATTCCTAATGTATGAAACCTGTTGAGTTTCAGGTATTGATTCTTAGTGGATGGTGGCCTACTGGGGTCAGCAGACCACCATATCTGTGATTGCTTTTAAATAAAGCAAACATTTCTTCTTTGAAATGCAGCCTGTTCTCCTTAAAGGAAATTGGGGTCTGCTTCAAAAGAAAAAAATGTCACATTTAAAATTTGTTAGCTAAGAGTAGGGAGTGGTCTGTGGGAGAAAAAAAATTCTTTTTACGTTCTCAAAGGGGAAGGGATCCCATAGAGACCACTTCCCCTTTACAAATAGGTTACCCCCAACTTTGAATTGGTGGTAAAATGTTAATATTTTGTCACCCGAATTTGTTTGCAAAACATTAATACATACCCCTGAGAATCAATATTTGGGAGGGACACCCTAAACACACCCCTTCCAAATACCGAATCACGAACTCAAATCGCTATTCAGTAACAACTTACTGAATTGCAATTTGTCTTTTCTACATTTCTTAAATACATTTTGCAGTTGCAAATGTCATAATTTTGCAAATTGGGCCGTTTGCAATGGCAAAAATGGTTTGTACATCTGGCCCTGAATTTTTTAGCCACCATAATACCATAATTCCTTTCTTTATGCATATGCTATAAGAGAGCTTCGTAACTGGAAAATCACAGCCTGTCTGAGATAGAAATATGTTTACAACTACTAGACATATATCTTAATGTGTCTAACATCCACAATTCGAATGTTCCATGACACTCACTCCCAAGTAATGTTTGTAGCTGCCAATTTCATTCTCACATGTCCAGCAGAACTCTTTGTCTAATAACTTCAGACTTTTCATTTTCAGTGGTGCCCAGTCTAGTCTGAAATAGATTTGTTGCAAAGTCAATCCACCTGACATTTCTACCTCTTCTCTTTGACCTGAAATTAGATACCTTTCCCAATCCTTTCTGATATCTCAGTATTTAAGTCCAGTGACCAATGAGGGTGACTTTTTTTAAACACATGCATTGGGTGGCAACGTGATTCAGCATATGTAATAGGTACCCAGCAAAGTTTACCATTCTCATTAAATTAAACTATCCTGTCCCTGCTATGATCGAATTAATGTGTTGTTATGAATCCTATGAATGATAAATAATATGTGTTACAGTTCTCCTGTTTGGATAACTCTAGATTATTCATTTCCCTTAAATAAGCAAAATATTTGTTAACATCATCTATGTGTAAATATAATATTTTGGTCAAGTCCCTATTACCCATGTTTCTCAGAACACTGTTTAACCCTTGTACTTAATTTCAAGGTAATTCCATCCATAGGTGGATAATCACCTCTCCCTTTACACAAACACTCATCACTTAGAATTAATTACTCATCGTCATTTAGAAAATAGAACACTTTCCTGGTTATTATCAGACTAGAAATCCCTTCTCCAAAGTTAATGAATACCCTGTTGGAACCATAATCTTCAAACAATGTTCATCACCCTTGCGCTACCCTAAGTCCTGATCCTAACTCTAGACGGATGCTTGCTGTCTCCCTAACAGTTACCTGACTCTAACCTATCCTCTAATTCTAACCTTAAAAGTTAACCTATCATGTTCCTAAAATCAACTCACACCATAACCTTCAATGTGACCTTTACCCTACCACCACCCTATTCTTGATCTTATCTTCATGAAAATTGAATAATATTTGAGGTGAGTGACTACCCACATCAAGGAATAATCACAACCCTTTTAAGAGTGAACCCTCAGAGTCACTTAGTTAAACTGAGCTCAACACCCAGGTAGCTATGGCACAGACAAGAGAGGCTTACGTTAGGGCAATGTGTAAAGTTTTTATGCAGTAGCAAGTCATTAATAAAGTCAAATGCAAAATAATCAAAACCCTAAACCCAGTTAGAAAAACACAGTAAAATGTAGTAAACAAAGTGACAACAACAGTGATTCCTACCCATAGCTTTCAATCGTTTAGGACCAAAATAGCAGTTTTAAACCATTGAATGGTTACCGGCCCCTAAGTGGGGGTGGTAACATATTTGCAAGTTTACAAAACAGTTTGTTGGGGAGTAGGCAGTGGTCCAGGGCACCACAGTGTGCTTCCAAACAAACTTTTAAAAAGTCTTACATTTTTTGTAAACACAGCCTTGTTTCCTTAGAGGAAGGCAAGCTATATTCAAAAAGCAGACTATGGGCCTCATTACGAATTCCCGCCGTGTTCGGGCTGGCGGTCTTTCCATTGACCGCCAGCCTCCTGGGAAACCCGCCGGCTGTGAAATGAACTCCCC
The DNA here is from genome assembly GCF_031143425.1 of Pleurodeles waltl. Lineage (NCBI taxonomy): Eukaryota > Metazoa > Chordata > Amphibia > Caudata > Salamandridae > Pleurodeles > Pleurodeles waltl. The sequence continues at coordinate 744,682,745 of NC_090444.1, read as the reverse complement.
GGCAGGTGGAGACAGTGTCTCCACCCACCGGCCTGGCGGGGAACACGGCCGCAACATTGAGGGCGGCTCCATGAGGAGCCGCCACCAATGGTGTTGTGCGGAGGGTGCAGTAGCACCCGTCGCGCATGTCACTGCCCGTAAATCGGGCAGTGACATGCGCGACGGGTGCCTGCACCAGGGCCCCTGCACTGCCCATGCAAAGTGCATGGGCAGTGCAGGGACACCCCCTCCGCCAGCCTTGTCCTGGCGGGATATCCCGCCAGGAAAAGGCTGGCGGCATTGGAAACATTATCCGCAGGGTAGCGCAGCTACCCTGGCAGATGGGGTTTCCTCCCGCCGCCAGGCTGCTTGGCGGTGGGTGACGGCTGCTACTGGCGGCCGTCAACCTCTTCATTATGTGTTGGTTCGGCCCGGCTGGCAGCTTTAGCCTCCACTGCCGGCATGGCGGGCCAAACTGCCAAGTTCAAAATGAGGGCCTATATTTTAAAAGTATATATATTTAAGAATCAATGACTGACATAGTGGTCTACTGACCCCTATAGCCTGCCATCATTGTGATGACCGTCAATCACAGCAAGATACAATTCAGACCTACCTCATGAATACTGACGAAGTAGGTCAGATTGCAGCCCACAACAACTCAGTATTTTGTGAGCTGACCTGGTAATAATACATGGATGGTTCACAAAATTCCAAAGTGGTCACAAAAATACTGATCACAATGTGTGACTAGTATTTTGCAACCAGTGTTTTGCCTGGTTGTTTGAAGTTAAAATTCCCCTCTCCCCCCTGACACCAGACCAGCTCCAGTCCTGCTGCCCCCTTCAGACGTGACGTTATGAGCTCATGCCAAGTATCCTTATGTTACTTGTGACACTTTCGGTCAGTATTAGCTTGTAGGTCCAACGTTAGCATGACAAAAATAAATTAAATCAAGTCCTAAGGCCACCAGTGACTAAAAGTGTTCTGTGAAATGTGGTTATTTGTCAGTTATGTTCACATTTCCATTTGACTTATGTTAACTTCCTAGGAGTAGTTACATTTCAAGTCCTTCAACTAATTCTCTCTCCCCGTTAATTTAAGTGGTAGGGTACAGTTAATTATAATTATATTATCATTTTTTCTTCTAGTTAGGCATTTAAAGCACTCCACTAGCCCTTTAGCTACATCTGATCTACACCTAGATACACTCACACACACACACACACAGGTGCACATATACAAACACACACGTGCTCACACACCCAAAGACACTTACATCCATGTATGAATTATACAACAAAAACAGCACAACTGATTTTGGTTGTCACCATTCCTGAATGGCAAAGCTTAGACAATATTTGTAATATTATATTTTCAGCAGACCTGGGTTTTTAGAACTCAGAATCTTCTGACTAAATGACCTTGATGAAGTGTGATCTCATGTCTGTGGCTCTAAAAGCATGCACTCTTGGGCCCCATTATCTCAGGCGGTCATCCATTACGCAAGGAGCTCTGCACTTTCTCTGGCTAGCAGAGAGGGTGTTTGCAAGGCTGATTACGTAGATGGACTACCTCAGCTTCTCCAGTGCTTAATTTGTAAATGAGTCAGTGCCAGTGCCCAAAGCTCTGCTCAGAAGCCCGCTTCTGGTGCAATTAAATGTCCGCGCACTAAATGCCATGGCTGCATGGTCTTAAATTTACCTCAATTTTCTTACATTTCCTACCAGACACTTCTTGCCTCTTCATCTCAGTCTTGCAGGTTCCTGCATTCTCCCTTTGAGATGGTTTTCCTGTCTTTCTCCTCCTGCATCTTTCCACTTTGTGTGTTTTCCGCTCTCATGTTGTCAGTGAATGTCTGATGCAGAAACATAAGTGCCTGTCCCAAAAATGAGTGTTAGTGGCCCACCGCTGGCAACTCAAATTAAGCACTGAGCTTCTCGTAACAAAAACACCAATTCACATGCACAGGCTGGTCACAATGTATACCTAATGTTTCCTCTGAAAATTAGCCTTGTGGACTAACAGCCCCTTACATGGTCCCGCCACTTCTACAGGGCTTGCAAACTATGCCCCACCTCCAATTCCGAAGATACCGTGATAGTATCTGCACGGTTCAGAAACGTCTAAAAAAGTCCAGGAGGTTGCATTCTCCTGGGCATCCCAAAGCTTTTAGTCATCTCTGCCTGCCACCTTCTGGTAAAAAGACTGGCTTAGATATTTTGGCACACCTTAAGCGCTTAAGTGTCACTGGCACATAGACCACAAAAGTGTTGCAAAATAAATGGTTTAATGAGGAATCCCATGGACTTAAATAACGCCAACCAGATCCCAAAAATATATAGAGGAACATAAAACGTCACTTTAGTGCACAGCCTGCTTTATAAGCAATAGAGAAAACAAGCACCTCCTTCACAGAACCCATTTCCAGTCAAAGGTCAACTCACAAATGCCAAAAATTAAATGAAAGAACTTTCAGCCTTTTTCTGAAGCTATCAGTCCCTTGCACAGAAGCCCCTCACCTGATCCATCACAATAACGCTGCTTGGAATAGATGCCTTCAAAAAAATTGGGAATTGCAACCAGCCGTTTTTCATCAGCTTGCTCCTCTGCCACTTAAATCCTTCCAATGCCCCAGTAATACACAACCCAACTGCCTAGGTTTGTCTGGTCCCTGAACCTAAATTCTACAATGCCTCAGAAATCCTCAAAACACTGTTGCCAATGTATGGGTTAGTTCCAAGTAAGCGGCGACTCTCCGTCAGTACCCCCTGAAATAGGACACAAAAATACTGTTGTCAGTATCAGGGAAGAGCTGCTGCACATCATCGGCAGGCAACCACTTTCTTCCAGTCAGATTTATGTTGCGTGGTACCTCTGCCTTTAACTCAGCAGACCATTGCATCGTGCTTTGTTGCCTCAGCGATTCTGTAGCCACCTCTGCTGTCATTCTTAAATGATTAATTTACTTCTTCTCAAGCTACTTCCACAGATAGAACTGAAATTAGTAATCTCCCTGACTATGAGCATGACATGTGAGTTTCTTCAAGGATCAGCGTTTGCTGGGATCCCCTTAACGTCCACATAGATTTGCTGGTGCAAAACGGCAGATGCTACAAGATTGGCTATCCTATGTAACAAAATGACACCAGTTTTCTGTAGCGCGTGACTCAACAGAAGAACAAAACAAAAGCTGAGAAATACCCGTGGTGAAAACTAAAACATGGAAACCCATTTGGAGGAAATACAGACACTTAAATAAAAAACGAATGGGAACAAATTAATAGAAACACCACTAAAAGAAACTTAAAAAGAAGCCAATTTCTTAAAATATAAAGAGAGATAGGCATAATTAAGGTGTATTTATTCCACACAGAAATGAATAAATTCAGTAAAACCGAACATTCAGTATAACCGAACATTGTTATTACCTTATATTAAATCCCAACTAAGAAAGAAATGATTAAACATCAAAACATATTACATCCTACTTAAATGTCCAGAATCGTTTTTTTAATGAAAAATATTTATATTCAAATGTAGGCAATTGTGAATAAAACTTTGCAACTAGATTTAGAATTATCGACACTATGGCCCATATTTATACTTTTTTAGCGCCGCATTTGCGTCGTTTTTTGATGCAAAATCGGCGCAAACTTTCAAAATGCAATTATATTTTGGAAGTATGCGCCGATTTTGCGTCAAAAAACGACGCAAATGCGGCGCTTAAACAGTATAAATATGGGCCTAAGTTTGTATGCCACATAATGTACGTGGACACCATTTCTTAAGATAGAAGTGATGGGAGAACCACAGCCACACTGTTACATAGATTCACAAGGATGAACCAGATTTCAAGTTCCACATGGGTCTGCGGGTACCAGAATTCTCACACCACAGAACCAAATTTGCAGTTCATGATAATGAAGGATGTGTTTGCAGTGGTGGCTGTTCCAAATGGACATGGCAGTTCAACACGTTTATTTTTTTTCACGAAGATTTTGAGCAGGAAAAAGTTAAGCTTCCAATTTATGTGACACAGAGAGCTGAAAACAGATCGCTTCTGTGGATGTCATCCGGCACAAACACCCCTGGATTACTGCCAACTGTTCCCCAATGCACATCAGCAAAAATCACCTCACCCAGCCTGGTATGCAATGATTAATTCCGTTTTACAATGCTAGAGAAAGATGATGGTAATCGGTGATTCAGATCCGTCTTTTGTTCTGCAAGTCTTTGCTGTGGCAAAGTCAATTTTATAACTGTTAAGAGCTCCTGCTCGGAATCTTCCCCTTCGCCCTGCGGATCCAAACTGTAAAACATCTAGAGCTCCTCCCTCTTATTAGAGGGGGTTGTAGCCCACACCATGACTAGTTATCATGGTGCAAGGAGGTTCTCCATGATGATGCATGCCACCTGTGGGTGGGTGAGGGAATTCATCCTTTAACCCCTTCGCTGCCAGGCCTTTTCCCCCTCAGGTGCCAGGCCATTTTTGGGCTATTTGCGGCAGTTCGCGCTTAGGCCCTCATAACTTTTTGTCCACCTAAGCTACCCACACCAAATTTGTGTCCTTTTTTCCCCACCATCCTAGGGATTCTAGAGGTACCCAGAGTTTGTGGGTTCCCCTGAAGGAGACCAAGAAATTAGCCACAATAAAGCTAAAAAAAGGTTTTCTTTTTTTAAAAATTGGAAAAATGACTTTAAAAGAAAGCTTGTGGGTTTTCCCTGAAAATGGCATCAACAAAGGGTTTGTGGTGCTAAAATCAGCATCTCCCCAGCTTTCAGGAACAGGCAGACTTGAATCAGAAAACCACATACAATTTTGGCATTTTACTGGGACATACCCATTTTACAATTTTTTGTGCTTTTAGCCTCCTTCCATTTAGTGCCATAAATGGGTGTGAAACCAATGCTGGATCTCAGACAGCTAAACATTTCTGAAAAGTAGACAAAATCCTGAATTCAGCAAGGGGTCATTTGTGTAGACCCTACAAGGTTTTCCTACAGAAAATAACAGCAGAAATAAAAAGATATTGAAATTGAGGTAAAAAACAGCCATTTCTCTCCACGTTTTACTCTCTAACTTTTTTCTGTGATGTCAGATTTTTAAAAGCAATAAACCGTTACTTCTGCTAGACTCTTCTGGTTGCTGGGATATGTAGGGTTTGTAGGTTCATCATGAAGCCTAGGCACCCAGAGCCAATAAAGGAGCTGCACCTTGCAATGGGGTTTTCATTGTATACCGGGTATACAGCAATTCATTTGGTGAAATGTAAAGACTGAAAAATAGATATCAAGGAAACATTTGTATTTACAAAATGGGTACAAGATAAGGTGTGGAGAAGCAGTGGTTATTTGCACATCTCTGAATTCCGGGGTCCTCATACTAGCATGTGAATTACAGGGCATTTCTCAAATAGTCGTCTTTTTTACACACTGTCTCACATTTGGAAGGAAAGAATGTAGAGAAAGACAAGGAGCAATAACACTTGTTCTTCTATCATGTGTTCCCCCAGGTATCCCGATAAAAATGGTACCTCACTTGTGTGGGTAGGCCTAATGCCCATGACAGGAAACACAACATGGACACATCACATTTTTACATTGAAATCTGACGTGTGTTTTTTGGAAAGTGCCTAGCTGTGGATTTTGGCCTTTAGCTCAGCCGGCACCTAGGGAAACCTACTAAACCTGTACATTTTTTAAAACTAGACACCTAGGGGAATCCAGGTTGTGGTGACTTGAGGGGCTCTCACCAGGTTCTGTTACCCAAAATTCTTTGCAAACCTCAAAATTTGGCAAAGAAACACTTTTTCCTCACATTTCAGTGACAGAAAGTTCTGGAATCTGAGAGGAGCCACAAATTTCCTTCCACTCAGCATTCCCCCAAGTCTCCCAATAAAAATGGTACCTCACTTGTGTGGGTAGGCCTAGTGCCCGCGACAGGAAATGCCCCAAAACACTACGTGGACACATCAAAATTATTAAATACAAAATGACCTGTTTTTGCAGGGGGGCACCTGCGTTTTTGGTCCTGTGCCCAGCAGCCATCTAGGGAAACCTAGACATTTCTGAAAACTAGGCACCCAAGGGAGTCCAGGGAGGAGTGACTTGCATGGATCGCCCAGTGTTTTCTCACGCAGAATCCTCGGCAAACCTCAAATTTTGCAAAAAAACCCATATTTTTCCCACATTTCTGTGTGGAATCACCGCACCGGCACAAATTTCCTACCACCTAATGTTCCCCTCAGTCTCACAATAAAAATGATACCTCACTTGTGTAGGTGGGCCAAGTGCCTGTGACAGGAAAGAGCCAAAAATATGTTGAAACTGAGGGGGAACCAAAGCGGGTCCAAAAGGGCAGTTTGAAAAAAAACATTTTTAGGTTGACAAGTGGGGCAGAATTTTTATCAGTATAGTTGCGACAATGCTGGATGGTAGGAATTTTGTGGATTCCTGCAGATTCTGGAAGGTTCCATCACAGAAATGTGGCAAAAATGTGTGATTTCAAGCAAAGTTGGAGGTTTACAGGGCATTGTGGGTAAGAAAATGAAGCGGGTGCATGTGAAGCACACCACCCTGGATTCACCCAGATGTTTAGTTTTCAGATGTGCCTAGGTCTCGCAGATTTTTCTGCATGGCAGCGTCCCAAAGTCCAAAAAGTACAGCACTCACAATCCAGGGGGGTTGATTTTGAGAGTTAGATTTGCTCCCATGGCCCAAATGTAAAACCAAGACCCAAAATAATCAAATGTCCTCTTGTATGCCACTGGGATAAGATCTTTTAGTGTGGTGGGGAGAGCTGAAAGACTGATATCCCCTTCAGTTGGGGTGGCCATACTGGTTGGTAGCCACCACCCCACAATTTTTTTTTAATTCCTCTGCATCTAGTAGGCTTTCTGCCCCCCCCCCCCCCCCCGGGGAGTGGATTGAGGGTAATTGCTGAATCTGCCCTCCGGTGGGCAGAACAACTTTGTCCCCATTTATTTGGGGTGGGGTTATTGCCATACCACCACCCTCTTTTTTTGAAAAAAAAATCTTCTCTGGTGTCTGGTGGGCTTTCTGCCCCCCTTGTGAGCAGAATGGCCTTACAAAAATAGGCCCATCTGCCCCCAACAGGGCAGAAATTGCCAACAGTAATGTGCTCCCATGGTGAGGGACCCTTGCCCAAGGGGCTGCCCACCCCAAACAAAACACACATATACACACACACCAATACCTGGTTCCTAAGTGGTTTCTGCCCCCCCTGGTGGCAGATCGGTCTAATAGAAATAGGCCGATCTGCCCCAAGGGGGGCAGAAGTGCCTTAAAATAAATTTGCCCCTCAGAGGAGTGACCCTTGCCTAAGGGGTCATTCACCTTGCGTGAAACTGATGTAAAAAAACAATCTGTGGTGCCTAGGCCGATCTGCCCCTGAGGGGGCAGAAATGGCCTAATACAAAATTGCACCCCCAGGGGAGCAACCCTTGCTCAAGGGGTCGCTCCCCTTCATTGTTTACAATAAAAAAAAACTTCCTGGCATCTTGTGGCTTCTGCCCCCCCCCCCCCACGGGGCAGATCAGATTAATTAAAATAGGCTGATCTGCCCCCCCGGGGAGGGGCAGAAATGGCCTCATTAAAAATTGCCCCCCAGGGGAGCGATCCTTGCCAAAGGGGTCACTCCCCTTAATTATTTATAAAACAAAGACAAAATCCCTGGTGTCTAGTGGGCATTTCTGCAGCTGACTGCTTCACGATTGGACTGCAGAAATGCTGAAAGAGACATGAAATGAAAGGAAAGGCCTTTCCTTTCATGCCTGTGCCTGCCTCCACCCCCGATCGGAAGAGAAATGCTTTGCTTTTCTCTTCCGATCCGCGCTTGAAGCTTCCAGTGTGGTGGGGGCGGCCTTTGATGAGGTCAGCGCGCAATCACGCGCTGAAATCATCAGTTGTCACTGGAGGGGAGGCGGGGGGATCGGGGTGGAAGGGGGAAGCGATTCCACTTCCATCCCTGCCCATGGGAGGGGGGTAGGAGGCTCATGGGGGAGTGCTAATTGAACTTTATTCTGCCAAAGGTCGAGCGTGACTCCCCTCTCTGTTATTCTACAGCAACTGTCATAGATGGAATGCCACTGTTCTCATGACAACCATAGAACCAGCAATTGTTCTATGTTGAACAATATAAACAACATACTGAGGGGCATATTTATACTCTGTTTGCGCCGAATGTGCGTCAACATTTTTGACGCACAATCGCCGTAAACCCTGCCCCATATTTATACTTTGACGTCCGACCCCGCGGGTGTCAAAGTTCCACCATGTGCGTCATTTTTTGGAAGGGGGAACCAGCCTTGCGTTAATTATATGCAAGGTAGGCGTTCCCTTCCAAAAAATGACTTTAAGGCCTGTACCCCTTATTTATACTCTGACGTCATTTTGATGCACAGGAGGGGGCAGGCCTTAAAAAACGGCGCACAGCCTGATGGGCGCCGTTTTTTAACGCCTGGGTCAGGGCAGGCGTTAAGGGACCTGTGGGCTCGGAAGGAGCCCAGAGGTGCCCTCCCCTGCCCCAAGGGACACCCCCGGCCACCCTTGCCCACCCAAGGAGGACACCCAAGGATGGAGGGACCCATCCCAGGGAAGTAAAGGTAAGTTCGGGTAAGTATTTTTTTCCGATTTTTTTTGTGGCATAGGGGGGCCTGATTTGGGCCCCCCTACATGCCACTATGCCCAATGACCATGCCCAGGGGACATAAGTCCCCTGGGCATGGCCATTGGGCAAGGGGGCATGACTCCTGTCTTTGCTAAGACAGGAGTCATGTCAATGGAGGTTGGGCGTCAAAAAAAATGGCGCAAATCCGGTTTGAGGCCTGAATTTTGCCTCAGACCTGACTTGCACCGTTTCTTGACGCACAACCCCCATTTTCCCATACGCCGGCGCTGCCTGTTGTGAGTCATTTTTTTTTACGCACACCAGTCCGCATCGCCGGCTAACGTCATTCCATTAATAAGGCGCCCGCATGGCACGTTGGAATGGCGTTAGCCGGCGGTAAAATTTTTGACGCACAACTGCGTTGGCGCAGTTGTGCGTAAAAAAGTATAAATATGGGCCTGAATACTTTACAACATATCTTCCTCCCCTCACTTACAAAAGTAATTCAAATTAATCAAATTATAAAAATGGAATGACATACATGACAAAGTTATCAACCCTTCCCACCCACCAATCAAAATAAATGTATCGACATTATTTTACTATGAGCCTTTTCCAACACACAGTATGTTACATAGTCCTGCAACTATGAAGGAGCTATTCTTTATCTTTGAGCTTCCAGAATTCTCCCTCTTCCACTTTCAATCTAACCAGCAGGAGAAGCTATGTCAGATGATTGCAATGCAGAAACAGACAAAGAAGTTGAGGTGGTCAGATTTTTCTCATCCAACAACAAAAAAACACTACAACCATTTTCTCTCTCATTGTATCCATGCAACTTGTCCCTTGAATCAAACTTTTCCACTCTTCTAAAATTCCATCTCTTGCCATTTTTTAATACCACATGTCACCTATGAACCTTTTTTGACGTGGACTGGTCCTTGAAATTTATTCAGATCTCTGACCATTCATCCTGTCTTAGTGCTCAGCCAATTACCAGGTAAAATCTTGCTCCTATTCACAACCTCGTCAGTATTTTGTTTTTTTGCCACAGTCCCCAGTGACTTCTCTCAACCAAGATGGTGTCAACATGATGCTAGGCTTCCTACCTTGCATCAACATAAACAGCAAATTATTTGCAGCTGTATCCTCTGGTGTGTGATATGTCCATACCATATCAGCAACCACCCTTTCCCATTCATCTTATTAGCCAACGCCAGCTGAATGACTCCTTTAACCATCCTATTGGCCTTTTCCACTATTCCCTTTGTATGGATACAATGAGAGAGAGAATAGTTGTAGTGAATTTTTGTTGTTCGATGAGAAACATCTGGCCACCTCCTATCTAACAAGTTCTAGACTGGATTTTGAAATCTGGTTAAACTTTGAGAAAAGAAAAATATGTTTTCCTTACTAAAGAGATTGAATATTTTGGACATACCCTATCAGCAGAGGGAATTACATTTAAGAAAGACTTGGTTGATGCTATTAGGTTGACACCTGCCCCTCAAGACAATGAGGACTTTCTTAGGTTTGATTGAGTATTACTCCAAGTTGGTGAAAAACTTTGCAGCTAAGACTGAGCCCTAAAACCTTGTTAAGAAAAGGGATCAACTTTACTTGGTCTACTCCGCAACAGATTAGTTTTGAAAACATTAAGAAATAAGTGTGTGAGGCTGGCACTTTAGTTCTGTTAGACACTAAACGCAAGTCTATTGTCACAGTGCGTGTGGCATAGGGGCGGTTCTCTTTCAAATACATGGGTTCAATGAGAACACAGTGGCATTTGCATCCAGCTCCCTAACAACATATTGAGGGCCGTATTTATACTCCGTTTGCGCCGAATTTGCGTCGTTTTTTTCGACGCAAATTCGACGCTAAACTAACGCCAACTAACGCCATATTTATACTATGGCGTTAGAGGCGAATAGCGCCAAAGTTCCCGGAATGTGCGTCATTTTTTAGCGTGAACCCCTTCCTTGCGTTAATGATATGCAAGGGAGGCGTTCCCGTCTAAAAAATGACTCCCAGGCCTTTACGTGGTATTTATACTCCCGGGCAAAAGAGACGCCCGGGAGTGGGCGTGGCTAAAAACGGCGCATTTGCGCCGCTTTTTAACGCCTGGGTCAGGCATGGCGTTAAGGGACAAGTGGGCTCAAAATGAGCCCAGAGTGCCCTCCCCTGCCCCCAGGGACCCCCCCTGCCACCCTTGCCCACCCCAGGAGGACACCCAAGGCTGGAGGGACCCACCCCAGGGACATTCAGGTAAGTATTTTTTTATTTTTTTTAAATAATTTTTTTTGGCATAGGGGGGCCTGATTTGTGCCCCCCTACATGCCACTATGCCCAATGACCATGCCCAGGGGACAGAAGTCCCCTGGGCATGGCCATTGGGCAAGGGGGCATGACTCCTATCTTTACAATGATAGGAGTCATGTTGATGGGGGATGGGCGTCGAAAATAAATGGCGCAAGTCGGGTTACGACGATTTTTTCGACGTAACCTGACTTGCCCCATTTTAAGACGCCCATGCGCCATTTTCCCCCTACGCCGGCGCTGCCTGGTGTACGTGGTTTTTCTCGCGCACACCAGGCAGCGCCGGTCTGCTTGCGCCGGCTAACGCCATTCAATAAATACGGCGCCCGCATGGCGCTTCAGAATGGCGTTAGCCGGCGCAAAACTTTTTGACGCTAAACTGCGTTAGCGCAGTTTAGCGTCAAAAAGTATAAATATGGGCCTGAATACTTTACAACAGGTTCACAATTCACCATCATTTTAGAGGAGTATTTTACAGAATTGTTCAAAACCCTTTGGAAACGGTTGATATTAGGGGGGAAGCTACAGAAGTCACTGTTCGAAAAGAGGGGATATTTCTGGGCCAAAGTGATTTTACATCTAGTCAAAATAAAATAGTCTGGTGTTTGGTAAATCGGTGAAGGAGCATGATAAAAGGCAAAGGATTATTTTTCATAAAGGTAACAAGGGTGGACTGGCTCTCAAAGAGGAAAAGCTGAACGTTTTGGAGAGACGCTGTTGAGTATCTCAAGTCATTAGACCAGGGGTCAGTACACGGATGTTTGTGTTGTGCTACTAAGGCCCCCCCCCCCACCTCCAGCCCACCCGGAACCCCCTCTGCTTCCCCGCTGTCTGCACTAGAGGGGGTTACACTTTGAATATGTCTCGCTATTTTATTCTACTCACTGCAGTTGCATTTTCATTTGGAATTGCTCGTCTTTGTGTGGGAAAGAGAGTTAGTGTCCTGTGTGCTGGACTGTCTAGCTTGCAGCCTGGAGCTGTGCTGACCATGTGAGTTCAACCTGTTATGTCAGATCCTCTGATGTCACAGTAGAAATTTTGAGTGCAGGCTGACTGGGTTTTGAAAGAACAAGTGGCAGGTGAAATCGGGAAGTGAAAGCAAGCAGCAAGGCATGCAAACCCTGTCAAGTTACCTAGGAGGTCGTCTACCACTCATGAACGTCAATTCACCAAAATGCTCGGAGTAACGGAAGTGACATCACACGCCCTTTGATCTTCAATTTCACACACACACACTTATTCTTACACATACACCATTTACACTTGCACACTCACCCGAAAGCACGCACACAACGTGCATTTAAAATCACTTTTTGTTTACTTACCTCAGCAGCCAGGGAAGGCCATATTCCGGCTAATTGTACTCCATTTTTTATGACCTTAACCAAGAATAATCAAACATTATTCACTATTAGTGTAATAAAAACGTTGAAAGAAAACAGAGTGGATCCCCAACCAATGAAGAACAGCGGCCACTGTGTTCCTGACACTGATTCTGCCACTACTGAGGGCAGGGGTCGCCAAGGCAGTGCCAGGGATGAGAAAGGGCAAGCCTGGGGTCGCAGCTGCAACCCCTGGTGACCCCTAAATTATGTCCATGCTACCACAGAATATTCCAGGGTAGCCATTTGTTAAAGAAATACACAGGGCTTTTAGATGCCTAATCTGAGGGTGGGCTTTAGTGTATATGCCAGGATTTGCAAGCAATCTAAAGTAGTTTATTCATTAAACAAATTACCACCAGTATAACATTCTGTTCTTGACCACTTGTGCCTTCCATCCTTGCTCCTCTCCAACTGACACCCCACATTCTACAGAGAAGCCTCATACGGAACGTTCCAGAGTATCCATGATAGGCACATATTGAAGTGCCACAGATGTATCACAAGACACTACATGAGGCCAGGCACCATTTTCATACTCCGCGCTTGTACAGCCTACCTCGGTTGCCAGTAAGATGTCTGTTGAAAGACCGTCTGCAGTTATAGGGTTGTGGCTGAGTTCTTGGGATACATATTGCTAACACTGACAACACGGTTTTCCAGTGCTGACAGATGGCTAAGGCAAGGGAGGACAGATGAATAACTGAGTGACAGAGGCTTTGTGAATCCCTAGCCTTAAGTAGAGGTGAGGGGATATTTTCTACAATGTCACCTATATCCACCATTTTGTTAGGGTCACACTTTAGGAAATTAGGCTCTGGGTTTTCATTGTTTGATACCACCAGTGTTGGACAAAATCTGACACTCCTACCGTTAAAATTAGCATCAACTATAGTCAATAGGAAGTTATACGTATCACCCAGGATGCAATCATAATGTGATGTAAACTGAAATCTGACCATTTTCGCATGATTTGTCAAACCAGAAAGTTGAACATTTGTTATGTTCCAAACACTAGCAAGATGTGATCAATGACAAATCCTAATATAAGTGATTGTGGTTTAAAAGTTAAAAAAACACATTCAATTCTGCCTGTTAAATATTAGAACTTAATATGCAGAAATATATCATAAGCAAGAGGGGGTTTTATATAATCAGATCATACTGGAACGAGACATGTTTACACCTATCCCTTCAGAAAGAGAATGCTCTAAGGGTAGAGCTGCTGGCATCAGTGTAACATTGTCCACATAACCTTAAAATGAACATATATAAATGACATATGAGAGTATTAGCTACATAGCAAGTGCCAAGGAGATGTACATTGTTGAAGTTAAACATTAAGTAAAGACGTGGAATATTGGACGCCCAAATCATAGTGTTGGAAGTAATCAATAATGTACAATGATGACATAATTTATGATGGGAAATCTTGCTCTTCTTGGTTTTCAGAAGTGTAGGAAAATGCCCCTCTTTGCATGGTCACACAATTTGTTGCTCACTATTCTTGCTGTTTTGGGGACTCCAATGCCCAGTGCATGCTGTCTGACTCCTAAAACATGTTAAAATTGACTATACTCCTGATTGGCGTGTATAACTTACTTATAAGTCCCTATCATGTCGTACAAGGTGCACCCAGGGCCTGTAAGGTAAATGTCATTAGTGTCATTATGCAAAACATACCTGCAGGCCTGGAACCAGTAACCTGGCTTTATAGGTTTCAACTGAAAATTCGACCTGTCAAAACAACTCTTTTTCAGCAGGTTTAAACCATCCTTTAAAAAGCCTTAATTCCCAAAAGACAGGATGCATGGTATTTAAAAGTAGGGCATGTAAAAGTTTAATGTAAAACATGTCCTTACAGCACAGTACCCAAGAGCTATTTTCACTGTAGCAGTGTTAGCTACTCCATAGGAAATCATTGAGAGTTAATAATAAAATGAAATAGCGTTATCTCTACAAAGGAACTAGCTAAAAAGGTAATTCTTTGACTTGTTAAAATAGTTATTAAAATTCATTAGTAAAGTTTAATTTGTACTAAATATTTTACAAAAGGTGCTTTAAAAACTCACCTTTAGCCTACCAAAAGCCTCTAGAAGTCCTTTTGCATAGGCCTCCACCTGTCACCTAGGAGCTGAATAGTTCCTTGTTGAGGTGTGAATTTGCTCCCAGACCTGAGAGAAAGGCCTTGGGTGTAGGGAGGTGTTCTGTTTCTCTGATAGAATGACCATCTCTGCAGTGTCCAGGAACTTAGGGCCAGATGTAGCAAGCAGTTTTGCCCATTCTGTGTCTATGGGAAGATGTGTTCGCACATATGGCCCTTAATTATCTCCAGGAGGCCTACTCTGTCACAAACAAATATAGCTAACACCTGGTCGTGCCCCCATTTTTTGTCCTTTTAGCTAGCAGCAATCCAAGAGGGAGAGGTGCTGCCCTAAAAACTGTTTTTGAGTGACTAAAGAGGAGGGGGTTCATTTCCCTGGCCACATCTCTATGATGGGCAGTGGAGATCCGCACTAGGAAAGAAGGATTCTGCCATCTTAGTTTTACATAGAGAAGAGCAGCTTGGGATTGTCTGCAATAAAGAACACAGGGACTGTTTCAAATGTGAGTAGGGTTACTGCCTTTTCCCTACAGGTTAGAGATGGACCAGACGTCATCCCCACTCATATGTTAGTGCCAGGCATAAATGTGGCACCCCTGAGCACCCTCTTCAGATCATTACTGAGCCTGTGGAAGACAAAAGAAGACTGCACCTCCTGTTGAGATCTGTGAGGAGAACCCTAAGGGCTGGGCTTCCTCCCACTTGTATCCATAACAAAGAAGTTGACTTCAAGGGTCAGTTGGCTCACCTCAGGTGAATCTACAGAGACGTTAGAGCTGGGAAAAGCCCAACTTTCAAGGAAGAGCCCTTCTGACTAGTTTCCACGGTACCTGCCCTGGAACCTTGCTGGTGCCTTCTGTTGGAGTGAGTCCAGGCCCCCAAGTGTTGTTCCTGAGCTCTTGGAACTCTTGACTGGTGCCAGTGTGTAATCCTCCACCCTGACCCTAAAACCTTGGCCTTCAGAAATTTTTAAAGACTTTATGCCTGGAAAACCGACATCTAACCGATCTGTTGAGGGCCCATCGTCAGTGGGCTTGACTTCACTGGAGGTCTCGATAAATTCTTCTCCTGCAGCAGAAAATCTGATTCAGGAGGCCCAATGCTGACCTGCGTCAGTTGACATCTAATCCTCTTTGGTAACATCCTGCAGCCTGGCACCAATAAAGGATTCTGACTTACAGAAAAGAGTCTAAGTCAGAAGGTAGAATCTTTCCGAGAACTGACACCGAGCAGAGTCGGATCGATTTCGACGACCTCCTGGGCGTGAACTCAAGACTGTTCCCACCTTCGTTGATGGCTTCACTGAGACCTTGTCCATTTATCATCCCACTGTTGATAAGCCCTTCTTCAGAGCCAACCTGCAACTTTGTCTCGCTGAGGACTGTACCTTCTTGAAAATTAAAAGTTTTCTAAGTGTGAAAGTAACTCTTTGACAAGCACCAACCTGGTACCTGTAACAGACCCATACTCCTATGCTGTCATCCTCAAACCTCACCCATGTCCCAATCTAGGGTGGCCCTTTGCTCATTGTTGGTGCTTTGCACTTTTTGTTACTATATGTAATTACATCTTTGAAAATTCAGATATCCTCTCCAGTTTCCATATTCGATTTTTGTCGTTTTGGTGTCATTTTGTTCATTTAAATATTCTCTATGTGCACAAACTGGAGTGGAATTTTATTTTGTGTGTTTTTGACTTTTTAACTTCTTGCCAATCTAAAAAGCATGGCAAATTGTTGATAATACTTAATGAAGGGCAGACAGGGCAAAATGCTACGTCTAAACTATTAGGGTCGCCTGGTGCAATTTATAAAATTCAGCCAAAGTTTTTATAGGTGATCATGAAACAACTCGGTGTGCTGGAAGAAGATCTACTCTTGAGTGTGATTTACTAATTTTCAGATGGGGTTATGGTGTATTAGGGTTGCTCTGTGTTTCCTCTTGTCTTTGGCTGGATTTCATTACCTCCATATATACATTTACACTGTTTCTAGGTTTACCGGTTGCTAGACTAAAACACTGTGCATACTTTTTCCTCACTCTGATAATGTGGTGTCTATCCAAAGGCCTCAGGTGAGTGCTGAAATGCTTGCTATTTCTCTAGGTGTAAGCGTTGGTCAGAAAGTTGTTTTTTTAAATAAACAGATTTCATTGATTTTAGTAAGAGTACAATAACAATAAAAGAAAGCACCCTGTCTCCCCACCCACCCACAGTTTCAGCAAACTACAAAGGACCCAGAGCATCCTCAGGCTCATTCTCCAACGCAAGGGACAAGCCATAATACTCCTACCAACTCCCTCCATCTGCCCCAGATTGTATTGAATTTCTGAGGACAACACTTAGCAAAATAGGTCGATTCTCCCTGTTTGGCACACCACTCCATTCAGGATCACCATATTGTCAAGCTAGGAGGCCGTGGTAATTTCCAGGTACTTGCAATGTCTTTCTTGGCCACTAGTGCCACCAAAACAACCAGTGTCCTTTCTCCCCTTGCACCCCCAAACTCGTTCATAAGACCCAGGAGAAGGCCCACCCTTGGGGTCAACATGACAGGCCTGAATCGTAGAGAGGTAACTATTTAAGGGCACTGGGCAATCTCAGGACATTGCCAGACCATGTGGAAACAGTTTGCTCCAGGGGACGTGCAATTTTATGACAAGGCCGGAGGCTCTATTATGCGTTCTTTTCTTACTTTAATTCAAACAGCAGCAGTCAAGAAACTACAACTCCCAGAAGGGTTAGCTAATGTCTAACCAATGGGAGCAAAACAATAACCAGAACTGGACCAATAGGAAGGGGCCATAAACCATAGAGAGTACCCTTGACTGCAAGCAGTCCTCTTTTCTTGCTGCTCGCAGTCAAGATAAGTACTCTCCTTTTCGTCCCTTAAGTATTTATTGATTGTTTCAGGTGTTATAGTCTTACTGTATTTTACTGTTACTGCGTTTGGGGTATAATTTCCCTGTTGCTTTTACCGCTTCGCGCGTTTTTTTCTCCCGTTTATTCCCCTCGCTTCCACCCCCCCCCTTTCAGCCATCGGTCCTACATGCGCGCGCTCCGCCGAGCATTCGATTGCGCAGTTCGTTTTTTCCTCTGTCAGCGTGCGTCTCATTTTAATGCGTGTCTGACAAGGAATACCTTACCGGTCCGGCGCGGCTTGCCTCCCGGCTTCTCTTCCTCTTGTCTGCCGCAGCCTTCCTCCTAAAAGCGCCTCCACGTGTTGTTGGCTCCAGAGGACAGCGTTCATTTCGCTGCCGCTCCTTGGTGCCGCTTCGCGCTTCAATTGAATTCTTTCCCCTTCAGCTCTCCGCCTTGGGGAGGAGTCAAATTTCAGTTCTCGGAGCGTGTTGCTCCTATTAACCCTTCCTCAACCTTACTTTGGTGTTTTTCCTTCAATACATTTCTGGGACCAGTTTTTTCTAGTATTTCTGCACACAATAATTTTATTTTACCATGGAATCGGGGAGTTCTCCCTCAAGGTCTGCCTCTGAGGAGGATGAGGAATCCTTTAAACAGAATCTGAATACATTTATCCAGTCCTCTGTAAAACAAGCTATGAAAGCGTCTATGGACAAAATGTCAAAAAATATCGAAAATTCTGTTATGTCCATGGTGTCCAAATCTATGGCCCATTCTGCGGGGGAAAGCAGAAAACAAAAGTTATCCTCTTCCAAATCACGTAAAGGCGCACAGACAGGAAGTGAGCTTGCCTCACACCAGACTGAGGACTTGATATCTCCCAGGCCTCCTTCAAAGGATGGGATTTCCGCCAAAAATACGGCATCTCAATCAAAATGTAAATCTAAACTGAAACATATTACTGCGCCTAAAAAGATTGTGATTTCAAAAATTTTGGACACGGACAATGAGGACATGGATGAGTTATCTCAGTCTGACAATCCGGATGGTACGTTTTCCCCATCCTCTCCTTCCCCCAAACGTATCAAAATTGCGACAGGTGGTCCCTCTTCCATAGTAGTCGACTCAGAGGGTGTTCCCATGTTTGATCCGTCCCTCATTCACCATCCTAATTCAACAGAATGGCTTCCGTTAGACCATGTAGGTGATTACATCACTTCCCGCTTACGCCTTCCTTTAGATAAGCAAACCAGATCCAAATTGAAATCAGAATGCCCCAGACCATCATTGGACTCCAATATTACAGCAACCCCAACTATTGATGACTCTCTCATCACTTTCTTTACCAAATTCGGTAAGGATCCCCGTAAGGGAGTGGACAAGGCCTGGACCACTTGTCAGGACAAGCTCCTGGACGTGGTAGGCCCTCTGGCAAGGATCTTTGACATAGCTGAATCAGCCAAGTTAGAGGAATCGCCTATTGATCCCTTAGATCTTTCCCTTTGGACTCAGCGGGCTTTTTGTCTTTTGGGCAATGCGAACTCAGCTATTATTCACGAAAGGCGTAAGGGCCTTCTACTCAAAATGGACCCCAAGTTTGCCAACTTGGCCACTCGAGACCCCTGCATTCAGGCCGACGGGAAACTCTTTGGTGATAACTTCATAAAAGACGTTAGCCGTTTCGACTTTTTCATCCTTGGACAAAGCCCAACAAAATCTCAAAAAAGTTTTTAACCAATGTGTTTTTTCCCGGGCCGGTAGAGGTAGGAGCTGCTTTACCGGCCGCACATACAGAAATCAAGGCTCAAGAGGATATGCCAATTCCTCCAACTCCTACTCTCACGAGTTCAAACCCCACTTTTACCCACAAAGAGCTAGGGGTTTCTGCAACCGTGGCCAGCGCTTCTCCAGACCGCCCATTAATCAAGGTAAGCCAACCTTCTGGCCCTCCCGTAGGAGGTCGCCTACGCTTCTTCCTTCAAAAGTGGAAGTCAATCTCTGCAGATCCTTGGGTACTCTCGACTGTTCAGGGATATCAGATCGAACTCCTTTCTCCCCCTCTCCAATTCTGTCTTCCTCCTCTACCAAAGTTTTCTCTGGAAATGTCCTCTCTAATCTCTTTAGAGATACAATCTCTCTTAAAAAAAGACGCCATCCATCCTTGCACGCCAGACCCATCCGGTTTCACCAGCTCTATTTTCCTCGTCCACAAAAAGAACAAAAAGCTAAGACCGGTAATCAACCTGAAATCTTTCAATCAGTTTGTCATCTATCGACACTTCAAGATGGAAACCATTATCCATCTCAGGGATATTTTGCTCCAGTTCGATTGGCTAGTCAGACTAGACTTACAGGACGCATACCTGACTGTTCCTATTCATCCTTCTCACAGAAAGTTTTTGCAATTTCTTTGGAATTCAAAAACTTATCATTTTTCCTCTCTTCCTTTCGGCCTATCATCCGCACCCTGGTGCTTCACAAAACTATTGAGACCGGTTGTAACCTTCCTCCGCTCCCTAGGTATCAGACTGATTATCTATCTCGACGATATTTTGATCATGCATCAGAGCAAATCATCCTTAATATCTCACCTGCAGATAACATCCACTCTCCTCTCAGATCTCGGTTTCATGATAAACCACGAAAAGTCAGTTCTTCTACCCTGTCAACAAATAGAGTTTCTAGGCTTCCAAATAGATTCCGTTTCGGCCGCTCTGTTCCTTCCCCGTTCCAAAGTTTCTGCAATAAAAAAATAACTAATCTTAACTCTTCAGAAAGATTCTATTTCTCTCAGGGCCATCGCCAGGGTCGTCGGTCTTCTCTCGTCCTCTATCCAGGCCATCTTTACAGGACCCCTTCACTACCGCGCCCTCCAACGCCTCAAAATCCTTCATCTTCGTCGAGGGCTGGCTTATTCCGACCTCGTCTCCTTGGATCAAGAATCCCAGATGGAAATCCAATGGTGGATATCCCATTTAGAGGCTTGGAACGGCAGATCCATCTTCCCCTCTGTGCCCGATCTTGTGTTAGAATCAGATGCAAGTCTCAAGGGTTGGGGCGCCCGCTGTGGTTCGATATCGACTTGCGGTATATGGTCCACAGAGGAGTCCAGATTGCACATAAATTGTTTAGAGCTTCTTGCAGGCTCCTTTGCGATCAAAAGTTTCACAAAAAACAGAGCACGATGCTCCATTCTGCTCCGCATGGACAATATATCAGAGGTGCGTTACATCAACCGTTTAGGGGGCACCAGGTCCAGACCGCTAGCCCTTCTAGCCAAGAGTCTCTGGGATTTTTGCCTGTCCCACAAAATTTCCCTCTTAGCAGAATATCTACCGGGATCATTGAACTCCAATGCAGACTGGCATTCTCGCCACCTCACAGACTCCAGCGACTGGAAATGACATCAGTCCGTCTTTCATCAGATAGAAAGGAAATGGGGTCCTTTCCAAATAGACCTCTTTGCGTCCAGACTCAACACTCAGCTTCCCCATTTTTTCAGCTGGCTTTGGCTACAGACGCTTTCCTACAAGATTGGTCCGGTTCCCTCAACTATGCCTTCCCTCCTTTTATCCTGATCAACAGAGTTCTGAACCAGGTCAGACGCCAGAAGGCATCCCTCGTCCTGCTAACCCCCTTTTGGCAATCTCAGGTTTGGTTCCCTCCCCTACTCGAGCTGACAGTGGATTTTCCTATTCTACTCCCGACATTTCCATCCCTCATTCTAGATCCGTTCGATCGCCCTCACAATCTGATTCTCGACCAATCTTTAACACTCTCAGCCTGGCTCATTTCCGGTCTACCCAACAGACCCACACTATTTCGGCAGAAGCTTCAGAGTTCATCAATAACGCATGGGCACCTGGCACTAGACGAGCCTATAAATCAGCTTGGACTCTTTGGTCAAGCTGGTGTCTGGGAAAGTGTTCCAATCCCTTTTCAGCGGATCTAAGTCTTATTATTAATTTCCTAGCCGCCCAGGCGGGCTTAGGTAAGTCATACCGCACAATAAATCTTTACAGATCGGCTATTTCCATGAACCACTCAAATATTGACGGCAACCCTATTGGGTCACACCCTTTAATCTGTCGTCTCCTGAAAGGAGTCAAGCTCTCCAAACCCCCTTCTGAGAAGTATTCATATATCTGGGACGTCTCCCTAGTTTTAAATCTTTTCCTCTCCTGGCCAGATAACCCAAGCCTTTCTCTTAAAATCCTCTCTGCTAAGCTTACCATGTTGCTATGCTTAATTTCGATAAAAAGGACTTCGGACATTAGGTCCCTAGATGTCTCTGCCTGGCAATTCTTACCTTCAGGGGTCCTATTTCACATTTCCAAACGCACCAAAATTAACTTACATTCCGTTTTCTATCCTTTCTTTCCGGACAAGCCAAAGTTATGTGTAGGTCTTTGTTTAAAAGAATATGAAAAAAGAACCGTTAACCTTAGAACGTCCTCTTCCAATCAATTATTGATCTCTTTTCGAAAACCCCACAATCCAGTGACTTCGGCAACTTTGGCCCGCTGGATTAAATTGATTATGTCCCTAGCGGGAATAGATATTTCAGTTTTTGGAGCACATTCCTCCAGGGGAGCTATGGCCTCAAAAGCTTTCGCCATTGGGTCCACTTTAGAGGACATTCTCAGGTCGGCAGACTGGTCAAATGATAATGTTTTCAAAACCTTCTATTGTAAACCTGTTAGAACTGCTTCTTCCTTAGTTATTGACCAACTTTAAACGTGCATAATAGAGCCTCCGGTCTTGTCATAAAATGTAGATTTTCCTAGTAATTTATGACGGAAAGTCTTAATTTTATTAAAGACACAGAGGCGAATATTATCCCACCACAGAACTTCTATTAATATGTACTTTTTCTTCCCTCCCAGCGACTCCAGCACTGCCTCCAGCTTCTGGGTAACGCCGCTAGCTCAATCGGTTCCATCCTCAAGAAGAGACTTCTGGAGGCGTCATCGCAACCTGTCCAGGATCAGCTTCCTCAACCATCGCCATCTCGGCTCATTGCTGTGGTTCAAGACTTGTGTTCCATTTCTCTATCTCTGGCAATTGTTGGACTTATTTATCCTTTGTTCCATGACTCTATTTGACTTGCTCGTTCAAGAAAAGAGGGCTGCTTGCAGTCAAGGGTACTCTCTATGGTTTATGGCCCCTTCCTATTGGTCCAGTTCTGGTTATTGTTTTGCTCCCATTGGTTAGACATTAGCTAACCCTTCTGGGAGTTGTAGTTTCTTGACTGCTGCTGTTTGAATTAAAGTAAGAAAAGAACGCATAATATTCGCCTCCGTGTCTTTAATAAAATTAAGACTTTCCGTCATAAATTACTAGGAAAATCTACATTATGCTCATCGTGAATGCCTGCGTACCATAGTCTTCGAGGTGTCATATAGGTTTGAAGGAGGTACTGTAACTAAATTAGTGTGAGTCTCACAAATACTGTGAGTTCCTGAGAAGCCATGCACACCGCAAACCACTCCACCTCCTCTAGTTCCCCCACCTATCCATCCCATTTCCGTCTAAGCAGGCCTAATGTCTCTGGGGCATTACAAACTAGGGAGTGACATATTTGCGAGATACCCCCGCTACCTAGGACACCCATCAACAATCGTGCTTCCAGGAGGGCTAAAACCAGGTAAGTCTGCCAAGCGGGCTCCGTATTGTCTGAGTGCTTCTAAACTGCAGGTATTTGTGGAATTGAGTGTGTGAGAGTGTAAATTGAATTTATCAGATCTGCAAAGGAGTGCCTAGAAGACCCGTCCCACACATTTCCCAGCACCCTACTCCTAATCAGGTTCCTGTATCAGGAGTGGTCAGAAAGCTTTAGCCATGTTTGCCATCTTGGTGAGCACTTGCTTAGAAGTTGGTTCACATGGTTCAAGGTGGATTTGATTTGAAGCCCCGAACTTCTGCTGACAGGAGGTGGCCACTTCTCTGTAGCGTTCTGTGCTGATTGCCTCTTAAAAAAAGGTAACATTTTGAGGTGGAACGGGAGGCATGATAAACACCCCAGTGAGTCCCCTTTTTCCTTTTTTACCAGTCCTATGCTCTTCTGAGATGCCGTCTTGCATTAAGTACCCTGGCCGGACACTTTACAGATCTTGCACCCAGGTATGTTACTTTCTGTCCTATTCCTGCTTGACACCATTTTCTGAATATGTTATTTTTCAGTCTCCTGGGTCAATTATTGATCCACCCTGTTCCCCACCCGGCTCTGCTGTCACTCCTCCACCCATAACAGAAGGGGAAGGAGGGGAGGAGACACTGCACTGCACTGCACTGAAATGGTAGGCGCCAAGGCTATGATGTTTTTGTTGAGATGGTAGCATCCTATAGGCTTTTTACCTTTAACACAATGAGTAGTGTGTTTGAATGTCTGCCAAGCATTAGCGGGGAAGGTTCTTCATCAATTGTGGTCACTTCTGCAAGCTAGAGGTTTAATGAGCAATCTTTGCATCATTAAAAGCCTTTGTTTATTTCCTTCAAAGCCGTCTAAATGTTCTTTAGTAGGCAAAAGGGTAACATGCTCTTATCACATTTTATGCCACTTAGTTTCAGAAATGAATTGAATTTCTCTGCTTTAAAAAAGGCGTGTGAGTCGACGGTCATGCACACAAATCAGAATAAACAACCTCTGATCATGGGCATTTGCCTGAGAGTGATTATTGGCAGAGGCTAATCTTTGTAAACATGTGATTATATTAAGGTCCTACACGGAGGATGTTCTTTTTTTATCTCTGGATTTGGTGAAGTATCACTAATTGCTATCCAGAACAAATGTCCTCGAGTAACAGGACAATGTACCACTAAAAGTGAGGCGGTGGGCTGCCTGGAGGAGGTTTATAATTTATGGACCTCATATGTGAGTGCTCTCTGCCCTTTCGTGAAGCAACCCCTCAACTATGATCACCACTCTGCCACCCAAATCATGTGAGGGGCACACACAATTATACCACTCCTCTGTCCTAAACATGTCCCTCCATTGGAATTCCTTGGATACACAGAACTCTTTCAAAATCTTGTATCTCACCAATCCTGTCTGATGGTACGTAGCCAAATTGGTAAATATCTCCAACTGGACACACCAAACAAAACTATCAAATAAGGAACACACAGCCACGCATACACACTATACAGCATATAAACCACACTAACAATTGTGTCGCACTTTCCAAACCAATACTGGTAATCCAACTCAAACAATTAGAAAACTGACTCCCTTATGTGACAGTATCCTCGAGACAGGGTGTGAAGGTGCCTAAACTCCTCTACCCTCCACGTTAGTGCTAATGGCAATGCAATGCGACAAGAATGTCTCTGAAAGACATAAATCTGTTTACATATGAGAATCCAGTTACCTAAAGGCTCCCAGTTGCTGGCAAAGCCAGACTTCTTAGAAACGAGTCGTATGAAACCTCAATGTCTCCAGATCCAAAGAGCCATCATATCCACAAGGTGAAGATAGCTCGCATAAAGCTACACTAGAAAGGATTTGTAAGCTTTGCTATGGACTTGTAGATCTTTTCTTACACTGGGAAAAGCAAAACTATGAGTCCAAGGATGCAAAGCGCTGTTGGCTGAAAAGCCAGTTTACTGACGGTATTACTGAAGGGGTGGTTCTACTTGCTGGCTATTCTTATTTTTTTCACTTGCATCAAATTATTTTATTGGATGGAGTCATTAAATTTCAAGGACTACATTCTCAATGATAATGTGTTAAGTTAGTCAAAACTGCACCTGTTCTCTTTTGCCCTGACATGTGACTGAGGAGTATCTGTGCGAGCGAGTCCCACTGTGCCACTGATCCGGCTTGCATTCCATCCCATTTCAGCTTCCCTGCCTTGGTTGTCCGCAGCTTGATGGTGTCTTGGTGTGTGGGGTGTCGGAGTCAGATGCGCGGTGCATAGTGCACAGTATTCACCGTCACCAATTCACCAACTTCATCAGGGCCAACACTTGGATGCCCAACCTCATGCCACAAAGCCTCCCAGCACCTGGGGGGGGGCCAACAAGCAGAAAAATGTTAGGTAAGCGGACGCCTGCTTGCTAAGGAGTGCGGGTGGAGGTGTAGGAGTGCAGGAGTACTGAGGGGGCACTGAGGGATCAAGCCAGCAAGTCAACAGTGGGGGAGCAGTGTTAGCGCCACTGTACTCGGTAGAGCCATTGTTTGCAGAAGTGGTCCGACTAGTTCTGGGTGCAGCTTGCGGCCAAGGGTGATTTCCCACCCCCCACCTGTCCCCTCTTTCTTCTCTTCATTACACGGGCAGCCAAGGATGTCCTCTCCCCACTTTAACTCAGCTGGGGGGGGTACCCCAGCGGCCAAGCACAGAAGGTCCTGGAAGGGGGGAATTACCAAATGATGTAAGGAGTCAAGAGCAAAGAGCAAAGGAAGAAACACTAAAGGAAAGATTAAAGGAAGAGATAAAGCAAAATACAGCAGGAGTGGGAGGCGCATAGCGCTCACAGGGCACACATAAGGCATAAAAGGCACAAAAGTGACTGATGACGTGCCTCAGTAGTGCAGCACCCATCACTCAGTTGCACTACTCAGCCTCCATAGCAATTATACAATTACACACCACAAAGCGCCACAAGGCCACAAGGCACAATCTCACCCCTTACAGCACCCAAATAGAGCGAAAAACCTGAACATCTGTGGGACTAATGAGAAATATGGAGGAGCAGCAACCTATCAGGCGCAAGACAAGGAAAACATAAAGGCCACAAAACAACAGTGTCCCACGCCAAGCTAATGCAAGATACATAAGGATCCTCTTTATTGGGACTTGGAGGTTATCGCACAAAGTCTTTATCTCGAGGTTGCTGCAGCCATGGTCAAGAGGGAGGTACAGAAACAATCACAGCTACAGCTACAGACCGGGAAACACCCTATCACTACAAATGGGGAAAGGGCCCCAATGTTCCCGGTGAACAAGACGGACTCAAATACTCTAAGTCCTACCAACTCAGCCGAGGACCTGTGGGCAAAAAGACTGCACCAGGAGAGCTGTATACCCTTGGACAAAAAGGCAGCACCAGGGAAGCTGTGGAGGAAATCAATGCATACTTCCAGGCAAAAGAATATGTTCTAATGGAGACCTTGCTTCCACGACGCGGCCACCCATGCCACTCACCACAGTCCATCTGGAAGCAGAGCAACTCAGAGGCCCCAGCAATGGAGGAAGGCTATGCTTAAGCCAAAGGTTTGGGGACTTATTCTCAATATTAGAGCTATAATTCATAGTACTTGACTCGCCTCTGCAAAGCAGGGGACCTGGAGTTAATAACAGACAACATGAGGAAGCTTCTCCCCCCGAGAACACAGCCCAAAACAGTGAGCGACCCACTGTGCAGCTCCATCAGGAGCACCAACATGACTCAGAGATGGTTAGGTCACCCGGCAACATAAGCCCAAGGGAAAACTTACGCCAAAATCTCAACTCCCGAATGGACATTGTACTTGATATGGATGCACCTGTCCACCCTGACTCTCCAGAGCCCCACAAAGGCATTTGCTCAATCTTCTGTGGACTTATCTTACAATCAGGACAAACTATTAAGGTCCATCATCTCAACACTAATGGCAGCTGTAAACGCCCTGACATGGCAACTCCACAAACTTGAGGTCCAAATGGAATCTTTACATACTATGGCATACACCATGGCGGAAATGGCCAAGAATGTCAAAAAAATTGAAGAGACCACTAAGAAGGTGACAGTAAAAGGCTACCTCTGTCCAGACATAGTGGAAAAATGGACAATGCTGGCATCCATCCTAGCCACATTACTTGCAGACCTGAAGGAATTAAACAGCACTTGTCCAGGCACACAACAGAGTGGGGAGGTGGATGCAGAAATAAGTAAATACGGTACCCAGGTTTCAACGTTGGAAAATCAAAAAACAATTTGCCTGATGGCGTTCGAGGAGAAAGTGGAGTCCCAAAATATGCACCCCATTAAAAATTAAAACAGCCTCGATCACAGTAAAAGCAAAAGGAACTATGTGAGAATATTAACAAAGGAGCATGGTGGGATGGAAATGTACCATTAACACGGAGAGCAAAAAAAGCCTAAAGAAGCACCAAAAATCTCTAAAAATAAAGCAAGTAAAAACAGGTGCACTAAATTCCGCAAAGACCTTGCTACAGCAAAAACTTGATCAACAATTTCAAACTTCCCTTCCAAGCCACTTTATCCAATATTCCTAACAAAAGGAAAGTGAAAGTCAAGCTCACAGAAGAGGGAGGATGCAGATCCTACTGCTATCAATAAGGTCAGGTACTCCCAGGCCATCCAAAAGCTGGGCAGAGACCGCAACAAAGTAACAACAAGCATTGACATGCCAGATACCTATAATTTGTATCCAGAAGTAACATCACAGACCCAAGGAGACTGGCAGAGTAAGCATAAGCAGATTGGCCCATCAATAAGGAGACACCCTAATGACTTAGACCCTGAAGTAACATCAGATAATCAACATGCAATAGCACAAGCGAGACAGACAATTACTTTGGATTTAATGGTGGCAGCTGCAGTTGTTGGCAATTATTAGACTTTTGTGCTTAATGTTTTCCTCAGTGACCATATCATGTTATTGAAGGTGAAGTTATGTGCCATATAAAGCTTCAAGAATGAAAGCAAACAAGATTCGTAGGTAGCACATATATGTGTTCCATTACAATTAGTAAAGGATACAAGTACCAAGGAATAATAGGACTAACAACTGTAACTTTCCCTACAACTCCATTCATCCCTTCCCATGACTATACCAAACTAAGAGGCCAAATATGAAAAAGCCCTGACACCCCTAAGAGCAGCAGGAGCTAGCAATGGTTAAAATGTTGTCAGAGGCTGACCAAAGAAGGCAGGTAAGCTGAAGTCTTGAAAGATGTGGACCGATGGAGAGAGGTACCATGTAAGGTACTGCAACAAATGCAGTCATTTAAAAATGATCCATCACTTTTATTGCACTCTGATTTCTAAGCGATTTATCTCAGGTAGACTAGTTGAATTCCTACAAGTTGACTTTCTGTTTGCAAGAACCTCTCTTGAGCCCAATATTGGAGTCACAAGCATGTGATATTTTTATAAACGTTTATGTATGTTTTATGGATTTTGAATCCGAAATCAACAAATTGAACTGAACTGATCCATCACTTCACGACTGGCAGCCAATGAAGTTTGACAAATTAGTTAGAAGTTACTATGTCTGCGGAAGGACCATGGTCATTAAAGCGGCAGCTTTTTGCATTAGCTGCCTTTTGCAAATGATGTACTAAGGTATGTTCAAGTGTAGAGATGTGATATACTCCAGATAAGAGTATATGAATACTTGACTTACCCTTTGCCAGCAGCTGATAGTGGGCAGCAGAAGACCTTTACTGACTGCCTTCAAGAAGAAGAAACAGCTACAGGGAAGTTTGCAAATCTGTGCTGAGTGGAAATGAGCGGCACCAAAAATAAAGCTCTGTATGCCTACCTAGGAGGCAGACACAGGTATGGGTTCCATAACTAAGTGCCCACCACACCACAGACACTTGGAATACAATAAAGCCTGTGGGTACAAAACTAGAGGAGTGTAATTTTATGTAGTAAAACCATACAAACAAGTTGTATTTCGAGGACACATAGTATGTGATCACCAATCCTGCAACACTATTGAGAAGGCCATTGCTAGAATGGCACAGTGTGGGGCTGCTGGAGGGGAACAGCCGGTGGGGGAGGTTGCTCCACCATCTACCCTTGATATTAAAAATCTGATGTTGGCATCCACGGTGGTGCTGCTGTGCCAGGACATGGATATGGTAAGAGACCGTATAAAAAATATAGGCACCAAGGCTGATGATGCAGAGCAACTTCTGGGGACTCACACTAGCCAGCTTGCAGACCAGGAGCAGCGTCTACAGCAACAAGATACTGACAAATTTGGAAGGTCGATCTAGGCACAATAATGTGCACATTATTGAACTGCGGAGGGCAATGAAACATGCACCTGTGGAGTTATTTCTGGAGACTTGGCTCCCTACGGTGCTACCGAGACTGAACGCGTAAGAAGGGTTACATATGGATAGGACACATAGAACCCCCAGTGGCAAGCCTAAACCTGGTGCACCTTCCCGCATGCTGATTGCCTGTATGCTACGAGATAGAGATAATGTGGACGTTTTGACAGTGGCATGTACACAGGGTGATGTTGAACACAATGGCAACAAAATTTCTTTCGATCCAGATTATGGCATAGCTACCCAAAAAAGACTTTGATGTTTCATGGAAGTTAAAATGAAGCTCAGGGACTTTGGGGTTGTCTATGCTTTGTTGCCACTGGCAAGTTTGAGGGTGGATTTGCAGAAAAAACAGCAATTCTTTGAAAATGCTGAAGAGGCTCTGTAATTTCTTGGGAGCCAATGATTCCTATTATAATAATATGTAAGATTTATTTTCTTTGCCATGCAGATGGTTACTGGTGGGTGGGTGTGCCGGCCGATGTTGTTCCATGTTACCGAGAGGTAGGGGTCCACCACAGGCGACTGAAAATAGTATGTGAATCAGCTGGGGTGGGGATGCCTTTGGCACGCATGTTATTCTAGTATGTGTGCCACCAATGGCGCTGCTGTACCTGGGATAACCTACACCAGGGATCCCTGGGAGCACCACAATGTGACAGACAAGTTTGTTTTTCGTTCTTTGAGGGGACAGAATTACACTTACTGTGTCAATTGTGGAGGCCAGGTTGGGGTCGGGCAAACACGAGGGCCTGGGGGTGCTATCATTGTTACACTTGTTGAGAAGGAGTGGTTGCTATCAGTGACACATCTACAGGCAGCTATACAGAGGCCATACAGAAATCCATATCATATACACGCACGGAGGTGACGATATTATCATGCAATGTCCAGGGGATCCAGAATCCTATTAAGCGACAGAGAATCTGGTCCTATGCCCGCAGGCAGCGGGCCAAAATCCTTATGTTACAGGAGACGCATCTTTTGACACAAGAGCATGAGTAGATATGGGCCTAATGGGGAGCCAGACTATGGTATGCAAGTTTAACCTCTTCAGCGCGGGGAGTGTTATTGCAGGTGGATGGTAGCATCCCACTACATGTAGACATTGAATTGAAGGCCGCTGATGGTCATTATTTAGGGGCATTGGAGAGATCGGGGTTCCACCCATGGTACTCCTTACCTCACATGCACCTAATATAGATAGTCTGGACTTCTTTGAGGAGCTGACATGCTTGCTGACACCCTATGTGCATTATGATATCATACGGTTGGGGGATTATAACTGCGTGTTGGAAAGGGAGTTAGATAGCTCTAGGCTTGTGGAGCTTCCGCTGGGCTGGGCTGGGCTTCTAGGGCTCTAATGGAAAGTATGGATGCTTCAAATTTAATGGAACTGTGGCGGTGATGAATGGTTAGGTTAGAGGTTATTATTTTTACTCAACCCTGCACCCTCACATTCTCCAGAAATGATTACCTTTTGGTGCATCCGAAGCAGGCTGCAAGCTTTGGGGTGGTGCGATACCTTGATCGTACATTGCCAGATCACACCCCACTGGTGGCCGTGCTCAGGGGGAGTGCATATGTAGCCCCAATACTGATGTGACGCGTCTAGGCGCACACCCTATAAGACCATATTTACAGACATGAACTCCGAGAAGCGATGAGGAAGTTATTTGCCATTAACACAGATTCAGTACCTCTGCTGGAATCCTATGGGAGGCCTTTAAAGTACCTATCAGGGGTAAGTGTATGGCTGCCACTCATGGGGTGCATCAATTACTGCAGCGCATGGTTACTACCCTGGAGAACCTCCACCCACAGAAGTGGTTTGGGATAAACGATACAAGCTACAGGGTGAGCTGGATGGCGCACATGAAACATTGGGTCACCATGATTATAAGACATACACACAGGCCCAACATGATCAGGGAGATATGTTGGGCTGACTACTAGCATGGTTGTTTATTAGAGAGAAGGGAGGGAATGCAGTTGTTACACTGAAAGATGCATGTGGAGAGACACTCACAACCCATGAGGATATTTTAGGCCGCTTTGCTGAGTTTTACTCTGTTCTTTACACACAACAGGGTGGGCATGATGAGGCGGGTATTAGCGTTATATTGGATGAAGTGCAGTTACCTGTGGCGGATAATGGAATGAGGGAGATTTTGAATGCCCTGGTTGACGAGTCAGATATTAAGTGGGCAATAAAACTAATGAACACAGGGAAGACACCGGAGAATGATGGTCTTTCTGTTGAATTTTATCAGGAATATATAGATCTACTATGTACACCATTATTAGCTATGTATCAGGACACATTTGACCATGGGGTGTTTGCCTAATACACTGACGGAGGGGTATATAGTGGTTTTGCCCAAACCAGGGATGGACCCATCTCACTGCAAATCAAATCGCCCATTGTCGACGATTAATGTGGATGTGAAAATCCTGGGGAAGACATACACCCAGGCCAGGCAGGGTTTGTGGAGTGTCGCACAACCACCACCAATATCATAGAGAAGATTTTGAAGAGAGAGGGACCTTGTGAGCTTGCCAGCTTAGATGCCCATAAGGCATTCAACCCTGCTGATTGGATATTCATGGACCATATGCTCCGATGCCCTGGTTACTGAGCCCTTAGCAAGGTTAATTTGAACTTGACATGAAGGGGATGGAGTGATGGTTGGGAATAGGTGGAAAATCATCTCTCTATATGCTGATAATATTTTGCTGACCCTGCAGGACCCAAAGCACTCATGGCCCGCAGTTCATGACGCAATCTCTGAAGTAGGGACACATTTGGGTTTCAGGTTAAATGCAGATAAATCAGTAATCTACCAATGGAGGGTTTCTGGAATAGGGGAGGGTTCTCTCTCTGTCATCTGGATTCAGAAAATCCCTGTCAAATACTTAGGGGGTTATTTGAGGTCCAGCATGGTTGTAATGTAGGTAATGTGAGGGCCTTGCTCGATAATGTTGAGCGCAGTGTTGGTCTGTGGCTGCGGTTCCCGATGTCACTCATGGGATGGATAGCAATTACCAAAATGATTGTTTCAGCATGAGTGATGCATGTGCTACAGCATATGTCAATGCGAGTACCGGATGCCTGCTTCCGGCATCTGGACGAACTTCTTTAGTTACTATATTCGTGTGACAGGAAAGCTTGTATTAGTTTAAAGGTGTTACAGCTACCGTGGGATAGCTGAGGGCTACAGGCTCCACATTTCCAGCGCTATTATTGGGCATCCCATCTGCAGCACGTGATTGCATGGTAATGGACCAGCATACTGATCCAGCCACTGACATATTAGCAAGATTTGTTAAACCTCGCAAGCTCCTGGCTTTACCGCTAGTCCAGAGAAAAAAGAGAGCTTTGCTCCCTTTTCAGATCGCACTCTACTGAACATATGGAAGCAGGTGTTGAAAGGCAAAAAAGATTCCTCTATGTACTCCCAGCGTCTGATACCGCGGTATACAGGAATTAGTCCCATATTGCCTCTGTGTATGCGACACAGAGGGACAATGTTGCGCAAACATTTGGGGATTTGTATGAAGACGGATGACTAATGAGATATGCAGCCTTCTGGGACAAATGGAGTATGACAGGGGATGTTTTCTAGCTTACGCAGGGCTGGCAGGAGCCATCCACAAGGCCTAAGTGGGATTCCCACAGGAACCATATGCACATATTTTGAATCAAGTCTTACCGGATATGGGAGGGTAAGGTAAATTACTCAGTAGTATGCGCATTACTTTAGCAGAAAGATACCCCCATATTGGTTCAGTGAGGTGAGAGTGGGAAAATGATGCAGGTGAAGCGATACAAGACAGAGACTGGGGCCACATATTTGGTAATAGCAGGAGAGTTACGCGCAATGCGCGACTCAAACTAATAAATGATAAATGCATTCATAGAGATTATGTTACACGGAACTGGCTGCACAAGACAGACCCTTCTAAGCCTGAGAATTGCCACAAATGTAAGATTGTAATTGGGACCTTTCTACACATGTGGTGGGAATGCCCGGGGGTATGAGACTCCTGGAAGGTAGTAATTAAGGTATTGAAGGATTTGGCTTAACTACTACTGCAGCCATCCATCCAACTATGTCTCCTGGGCTTGGTACCATGGGCCAAAAATATCAGTATGTGGAAAATATTGCTGAACTTGGGCTGATGGTGGCAAATAAAATGTATAGCTAAACATTGGATCACAACCAGATTACCCACCGGTAAACAATGGCTCTGGGAAAACGTCAGATGGGTGCGTGCTGAACACAGGGTGAGATGAAAACTAATATATACTGGGCAAGGGCAAGATGTGGGGATGGAATGGGATTTAGCTGAGATACATTTACAACAGACTATGGACACCCCAGAGGTGAAAGTAGATGACAACGTGTAACATATTAATTGTGTATCATCATCTTATAATGCGTGTAATGATGTGCATGTAACCAAATCATTTCTCTTGAACAAACTAATACTATTTTGCTGCCAGAATGTAATTGACTCCTAATGATAGTTGCTGTGGCCTGCTCCTTCTTGGGTGAGGGGAGGGTGTAGGACAGTTAAAATATTGTCTTGTTATTGTTTATTGGAAAAGTCAATAAAATATATATATTAAATAAACATATTTTCTATATTTTATAACATTCTGATAGCACAGAGCAAAGTTCTTTGATGTTGAAATAAATGTTATTCCATAGCTATGGAAGGAAAGTTCTTTAGGTATCATACAAACGCCTGGGGTGGGTTATAGAATGCCAGAAAAATGCTATTGAAAGTGCTGGTGTAGCACCATATTGATTGTATTGTCGGACTTGAAAGCCTGAGAGTAGAGAAAATAGGTAATTTGATAGTAGTCACTGAGACATTTACATTCTGTTTCCAGATTAAAACTGGTATGAAAACAATAGGCTGATAAATCTCCAGGTCGACGGGACAAAATAATCCATTCAATAAGCACCTAGACTGCAAA
Source organism: Pleurodeles waltl (assembly GCF_031143425.1). NCBI lineage: Eukaryota > Metazoa > Chordata > Amphibia > Caudata > Salamandridae > Pleurodeles > Pleurodeles waltl. Next base: position 744,648,472 of record NC_090444.1, on the reverse strand, counting down.
ACTAGTGTCTCTGTAGACTGGCTGAGCTTTTTCTCAGTCTGAATTGCTCTAAGTGCTCACATCTGACAGTTTAAGAAATGTAACAGATTTCTAAATAGCAGGTAAAAGTGCTAGAGTGCTCTGAAGTATGACAGAATACGTCGAGTGCCAATGTGAACTATTGTATTATACGACATGAGCTGAACGGGTGCTGTATCTGAAGTGAAAGTTAACCTCTTAAATGCGGGCGTCGGCCAGTGGCCAACGCCCACACTACCTCCCTGGTGCGGGTCACGAACAGTGCCCGACACCAGGGAGGGGGTTAATAAATCCTCAGCGCGCTGACGTTACTATGTGGATTTCCCCATCGGAGCATGAAGCGGCCTTGCGGCCGCTTCCTACTCCAGTAGGGAAAACGGCCACAAACGGCCTTCCCCACGTTCAGGAAGGCCTCGTAAGAAAGGGGAGAGTCTCCCCTTTCTTACGAGGCCTTCCTGAAAGTGTTTCCTGGCCCCCGCTGCGATCGGCCCCCAGGAAAACCAGACCCACATATAAAAGTGATATATATATATATATATATATATATATATATATATATTGATTTGCCACCAGTTGTCTTGCGGGTGCAGCTTGCGTCTTCAAAGCAATACACATACTTCAACTGACGCTTTTCAACTGTAGCTTTTAGGCAGCAATAAAAAAGTCAAGTAAGTATTGTGATTATGTTTCTGCTACAAAAGGGTCAGACTTGTCTAGTGGCAGTTTTAGTGCCATAAAGAAGCGCAGAAGGTTTATATGCCTACTGCAAAGAGCAAATCTGTATTTTACGTAAATAGCTGAGTACATTAGTAAAGTCAGCCATTACCTGCGCTATAATACAAATGAAATGTATGTGCGGGGTGGAGGGCGGCTATGGAGAGATGAAGGGCACTTTTGCTGGGTGGTAATGAGGGAATCCGAGGAGGAGGGAGTGGGAGCACCAATAATGATTGTTGGACTGGGCGCAGGAGGTGCTAAAGACTGTGACGAATGGTATGTGACAAGGTGTTTTTTGAGTGTCTTGAAAGAAAGTGCTGATTGAGGGAAGAAGCACAGGTAAGGTGGCCTCTACTGTTGCACGTACCTCACACACACCATCGATTTTGTGACTGTCTACGTAGGCTAGCGTTTTAGAGCAACAGTTTAGCCAATAGCAGAGATGGCATCTTGATGGATGACTGCTGCCGTCACTCGGGTTATAGAGGACAGCTCTGACATAGGATCAGAGACTGAGACATCAGATAGTGAGACAGCATCTGAGGGATAGGACAATGGCGCAGACTCTGTGAGTGATTTTTCAGTCGGAGTAGTCCCATTCGATAACTCCTCTTCCAGTACATTATGAGGGAGGTGATGAGGACAGTCCTGCTGTCCCTTCGCAAGCAGTCTGTGCAACTGGGTAATAGTGGGTTAGCCCAACCCAGAGAGCAGGTGAATGCGGCGGCAAGCAGAGAGAGAGTGCTCTCTTGGGAGCTCCCCAATTTAGTTCAGCCCCAAATTCCACCGCCCAAATCGTATTGTGGAGACATCAAAATTATCTATCGCAAAACAAACTGGTTTTGTAAGGCAGGCACCTGTGTTTTTGGTCCTGGGTTCGGCGGCCATATAGAGAAACACACTAAACCCAAACATTTCTGGAAACTAGACATTCGGGGGAGTCCACAGAGGTGTGACTTGTGTGGATTCCCCAAAGTTTTCTTACCCAGAATACCCTGCAAAGCTGAAATGTTGAATACAAACTCTATTTTTCTCGCATTGCTATCACACAAACTACAGGATTATGCTTGGATCCACAAAATTCCTACCACCCAGTGATTCCTCACCTGTCCTGGTAAAAACACTACCCCACTTGAGTGCCTACACCTAGTGCCTGCATCAGGAATGGATCACCCCAGGGTCAACAGCTGCCTCATGTAAGGACCAACATTGACCGTTGGGTGATCTATTCCTGTCGCGGGCACCAGGCCTACCCACACAAGTGAGCTACCAATTTTATCGGGAGACTTGGGGGAACGCTGGGTCGAAGGAAATTTGTGGCTCCTCTCACATTCCAGAACTTTCTGTCACCGAAATGAGAGGAAAAACTGTTTTTTTGGCCAAATGTTGATGTTTGCAAAGGATTCTGGGTAACAGAACCTGGTCAGAGCCCCACAAGTCACGCCATCTTGGATTCCCCTGGGTTTCTAGTTTTCAAAAATGCACTGGTTTGCTAGGTGTCTCCAGGTGCCTGCTGAGCTAGAGGCCAAAATCCACAGGTAGGCACTGTTTTCTATGAAAAAATGTGATGTGTCCACTTTGTGTTTTGGGGTATTTCCTGTCGCGGGCACTAGGCCTACCCACACAAGTGAGGTATCATTTTTATCGGGAGACTTGGGGGAACGCTGGGTGGAAGGACATTTGTGGCTCCACTCAGATTCCAGAACTTTCTGTCACCGAAATGTGAGGAAAACGTTTTTGTTTAGCCACATTTTGAGGTTTGCAAAGGATTCTGGGTAACAGAACCTGGTCAGTGCCCCACAAGTCACCCCATCTTGGATTCCCCTAGGTCTCTAGTTTTCAGACATGTACAGGTGTGGTAGGTTTCCCTAGGTGCCGGCTGAGCTAGAGGCCAAAATCTACAGGTAGGCACTTTGCAAAACACAGCTCTGTTTTCTGTCAAAAAATGGGATGTGTCCACGTTGTGTTTTGGGGCACTTCCTGTCATGGGCGCTAGGCCTACCCACACAAGTGAGGTATCATTTTTATCGGGAGACTTGGGGGAACGCTGGGTGAAAAGAAATTTGTGGCTCCTCTCAGATTCCAGAACTTTCTGTCACCGAAATGTGAGGAAAACGTGTTTTTTTAGCCACATTTTGAGGTTTGCAAAGGATTCTGGGTAACAGAACCTGGTCAGAGCCCCACAAGTCACCCCATCTTGGATTCCCCTAGGTCTCTAGTTTTAAAAAATGCACAGGTTTGGTAGGTTTCCCTAGGTGCCGGCTGAGCTAGAGGCCAAAATCTACAGGTAGGCACTTTGCAAAAAACAGCTCTTTTTTTTTGTCAAAAAATGGGATGTGTCCACATTGTGTTTTGGGGCATTTCCTGTCGCGGGCCCTAGGCCTACCCACACAAGTGAGGTATCATTTTTATCGGGAGACTTGGGGGAACGCTGCGTGGAAGAAAATTTGTGGCTCCTCTCAGATTCCAGAACTTTCTGTCACCGAAATGTGAGGAAAATGTGTTTTTTTAGCCACATTTTGAGGTTTGCAAAGGATTCTGGGTAACAGAACCTGGTCAGAGCCCCACAAGTCACCCCATCTTGGATTCCCCCAGGTCTCTAGTTTTTAAAAATGCACAGGTTTGGTAGGTTTCCTTAGGTGCCGGCTGAGCTAGAGGCCAAAATCTACAGGTAGGCACTTTGCAAAAAACAGCTCTGTTTTCTGTCTAAAAATGGGATGTGTCCACGTTGTGTTTTGGGGCATTTCCTGTCGCGGGCGCTAGGCCTACCCACACAAGTGAGGTATCATTTTTATCGGGAGACTTGGGGGAACATAGAATAGCAACACAAGTGTTATTGCCCCTAATCTTTCTCTACATTTTTTCCTTCCAAATATAAGAGAGTGTGTAAAAAAGATGTCTATTTGAGAAATGCCCTGCAATTCACATGCTAGTATGGGCACCCCGGAATTCCGAGATGTGCAAATAACCACTGCTCCTCAAAACCTTATCTTGAGCCCATTTTGGAAATGCAAAGGTTTTCTTGATACCTATTTTTCACTCTTCATATTTCAGCAAATGAATTGCTGTATACCCAGTATAGAATGAAAACCAACTGCAGGGTGGAGCTCATTTATTGGCTCTGGGTACCTAGGGTTCTTGGTGAACCTACAAGCCCTTTATATCCCCGCAACCAGAAGAGTCCAGCAGACATAACAGTATATTGCTTTAAAAAATCTGACATCGCAGGAAAAAGTTACAGAGTAAAACAGAAAGAAAAATGGCTGTTTTTTTCATCTCAATTTCAATCTTTTTTTATTTCAGCTTTTATTTTCTGAAGGAAACCCTTGTAGGATCTACACAAATGACCCCTTGCTGAATTCAGAATTTTGTCTAGTTTTCAGAAATGTTCAGCTTTCCCGGATCCAGCATTGGTTTCACACCCATTCCTGTCACTAACTGGAAGGAGGCTGAAAGCACCAAAAATAGTAAAATGGGGTATGTCCCAGTAAAATGCCAAATTTGTGTTGAAAAATGTGGTTTTCTGATTCAAGTCTGCCTGTTCCTGAAAGGTGGGACGATGGTGATTTTAGCACCAGAAACCCTTTGTTGATGCCATTTTCAGGGAAAAAACCACAAGCCTTCTTCGGCAGCCCTTTTTTCCCATTTTTTTGGGAAAAAAATACATTTTCACTGTATTTTGGCTCATTTCTTGGTCTCCTCCAGGGGAAACCACAAACTCTGTGTACCATTAGAATACCTAGGATGTTGGAAAAAAAGGACGCAAATTTGACGTGGATAGCTTATGTGGACAAAAAGTTATGAAGGCCTAAGTGCGAACTACCCCAAATAGCCAAAAAAGGGCTCAGCACTGGGGGGGGGGGGGGGGGTAGGGGGGGGGGTAGGGGGAACGGCCCAGCAGCTAAGGGGTTAATGGTGTTCATGATTTATTGCTGAGGATGCTCATCCGAAAGAATTTAAATTGACGGAATCTGTCCGATGGTAATTACCAATGGATCGATTTTTGGGGTGAGACCTTCATTTGTCCTGGTAAGTACAGTCGGGATTTGGCTTCAGCAAAATATGGTATTGCGCATGAGGGGAGAAGGGGCTGGAGACTTTGGAGAATGGGTTATTGAAACTGAAGGACTCAAATAACTAACTTGACGTTTACCAGGTGCCTTTAATGGTCTAGCTAACATCTAAACAATGCCTGTCAATGTGTCATTAGTTGTTGTGGCTCTCTGTGCATAGTAGTTCACACCGGTTCTTGCATACCTCACCTTTTTCGATTTCCTCCTGTTTTAGTTTCCTAACATCTCTAGGCCACCTACAACTTCCCCCTTGTGACTACATCTTGTTCTTGATATCTTTGGGTATCTTGTCTTTCCAGATGACTTTATCAGCTCCTGCCCACTTTGGTTTGCCTTGCTATCCAGGGGGGTCTCTTCCTGGTTTGAAGGAGGATCATCACAGCAACATCTGAAATTGAAACAGGCAGGACGAAGTCTTGACCGTACTATTCTTGTACTCCTTTTGTTAGTACCCAATACGTAGGTCTCCCAGCCCCTTGCAGATGGTATGGTGATACACCATGCTTCCGTCAATGAATCTTCCTGCATTGCTTCCAAACTGCGCCAAATTCAGCCCATGAGAGAACTCTAGTCTAGTGCTTTGCTCTCACTTCCTTCACCATCCGTCCTCAAGTCGCTACCATGAGCAAATAGGACATTTTCTCACTTGTGTTTTAGTTTAATGACTGCAAGGGTCTTCAGCAGGACTACACACCAGGATCCTGACAAATGCAAATTAAAATTGTCAGAGTATCAGCCAATTAGTGTAAAAACTACAATTGCATTAACTGATCCCTACAAAAAGTTATTTTTTTGCACGGGTTAATAGGAGCTAATAAGGCGCTTGCATCCGGAAATTGGTGCAACTATTGGTGTACTGGCAGTGCAAGTGTTAGGTAATCTAGTCCACAAGCTCTAAAAGTACCTGGGATGCTTGATGGATAAGTGGTGAGGGAATGCGGAGTTAACTAAAATTATGAACTGGAATTATTGGTTTGAGCTAAGGAGTTCCCCACCTTTGTTCAGGAGAACGCTGGATTCAATATTTTAAGTTGCTATAGCTAGCTACATTACAACAACTATGCAAAACTGATACACGGGAAGTAAAGCACATATTTTCTATGGAATCATAAAGCCATTTTTGCCAGCAGGCTGAGAAAGTGCAGTGCTGCTTGCATAATGAATGACCGGCTGAGACTAGAGTGCCCATGAGGGCATGCTTTTACAGCTCCAGACATGATATCACAGTTCACCAAGGCCATTCGATCAGAAGATTCCGAGTTTCACCAGCCTCCGTCTGCCGAAAAGACAACACGAGCATCGCTTGGGAAGAACAGCGTGTCCATTCACTAAGGCAGGTTATGAGAATCTTTCGGACAAGATTTCCGACTTTTTGGGGGTTTCACAAAGAATGTCGAGAGAACGTCTGAAAATCTTCAACAGTAACATTAGGAGTACCTTTTGTAGACACAATCGTCTTAAAGGGATGCTCCACCAGTTTGAAAACCTGCAAAGTAAATTGTGTTACATAGTACCTAAATGTATTTATGTTTTTTAATGTGTAAGATTCTTTGATGCAATGAACAGTACCTAAAAGAGTTAAAACGCAACAAATCAAAATCTGCAAAAAGTATGTTGTGGTGTAGATTCGAAAAGCGAACCCTCAAAAAATGTGGACACGTTACAACTATCATAAATAACCATATTTTTCGTGAGGGTATAGTTCAGTACCTGCGTTAAAAAAAAAAAGAGTACTTCTGTTATTGTCCGATGATTAGTGCAGCATCTCCGATCATGGAAGGAGTATTTTTTCTGAAAAATGTATCATAATTTTATGCATATCAGTCTAATTCTGAATATAATCCCATTGTCTGATACTTTCGGGGCGTTGAGAAAAACACAGTTCTTTTCCTGGTTTCATTTTTTCCTCAGTGGAACATTTTCCTTAAGAGGAACGCTTCTCCCGAACAACCCCATGAAATTTGGGGGTGCCCTCTCACCTTTTCTCTTTTGGAAAGGCACTTACGGACATACCATGAGGTGATTCCACCTATTGTATTGGTTGTATGTGAACACATTATCTTATGGCTTCTTGCTGGGCCAAAGCGCCAAATGCCCCTGTAACACCAACTTTAAATGTACAACGATGCTGCAGTGCTGGCTGATTTTCCACCTTCGCAAGAACAGTTTGTGACCGTAGACTCCCACAATACTAGATTCTATTGATCATGACCTGCATATTACTGTCATAGGTTTTTTAAGTCTGGCTACAAACTGCTAGCTGTTGAACATAAAATAAATAAGATTTCTACAAACAAGTTGAATAGAAACTACAGAGAGGATTAGGTTTTAGGGTCAGTCACTTCCAACCAATGGCCTTCATGCCATTTTCAGAATATTTACATTTTCCAATCTGTGTTTTCACTTTGGTAATCGAGACGAGACGCAGAATTTTATCATTGTTATATTTACGCTGCTGACACCACAACTGCTCATTTATGGCCTTTTTGTGCAGGATGTGCTTGCTAATTGGATTCCTAACCTCTCATTCAGACACATTGGAATGATAACAGATAGGATTTATTAATGCATTATTTTCTCACAAATTAAAGGCATGTGTGCATATAGGCTTTCTGAACCCCTTGAATGATAAGGACAAGGTGGTTTCGTCCTCAGCACTTTTAGGGCTGGCTGCGCTGGAGACGAGACCATATCGCCCTTAGTACTTAAGTGGCTAAAGATGCAATAAAAATACTCGTCTTTTAGTTTTGGAGGCATTTAAGCCCAAAAAATATAGATATATAGGTATGTGGATCCTCAGCGGATCCAACTGTCCACGTGCTGATATATGATTGGCTGACAACACTTCAGCAAGGAAGTGTTGGTAGCCATCTTTGGATTCGGCTTCACCGGAGACCCCCACCTCCCGGGGCTTACAATTGATGTGTGGGGGGCCGCTTGCCCCCCCAATGGCCTGGGGACCGCCACCTCCCCTGGGCTGTGTCTTCAATATGCAGGGGGCGCCTGTCCCATACGTTACCCTGAGGACCACCACACTCCAGGGTAAATATTTAAAAAAAGAATGGGGGCCCTTTGGGACACCTGCTGCCCCAGGGACCACAACACTTGGTGCACCATTGTATTCTTAGCGGGGGCCGTGTGGCCCTCCCGCTGCTCTAGGGACCACCACTCTCTGGGGCAAATGTTAAAAAAATGAAAGGGGGTCCCTATGGGATCCCCAGGGACCACCACCGCAAGGACTATTCTCGAAGGAGGGGGGCTGTGCAGGCCCCCTCATGAAGCCACTGATGGCCTTGGGGACCGCCAACCCCAGGGCCGGCTCCTGCTATGTCCTGCGGTGCCCACCCCCAAGACATAGCTGTTTCCAGTAGCTTGGCTGCAGCACTGCAGCTGCAGCCAAGCACAGCAAACACTTTGGGTTTTGACAGTGGAACCTTTAAAGCAGGTCCCGCTGTCAAAATCTGAAGGTTTCATATATGTCCCCTGCACGTAATGCTTCAGCAAGCAGGGAGCCTTAAGACTTCCCCTGCAGTGTCAGGTAGCCCGTAAGGGCTTTTCATAATTCTTTTTAAAATACAAAAAATATATAAAAATAAATAAATGAATAGGGTCCGCAGGGGAGCACTTGTGGGTGCCCACTTGGTCCTAGAAAGCTCATAAAGGGCTAAAAAATTAAAACAAAAAGAAACCCCCCATATCTCAGCGTGAAGGTTCCAGGCCTTCACACTGAGCTTTGGGTGCTTGAGTTCCAGCCGGACTCATTTACATTTTTTATTTTGCATTGCATACAAGCATCTCATTCTAACTATATCAGAAATCAAATTCTAAAAAACTCTATCTCTATCTCTCTCCCTCTCACTTTCTTTCTCTGTCTTTTATTCAATTCAACAACTCACAGACCCACTCAAACACTCACACACCCACTCACAGACCCACTTAGACACTCATACACCAACTCACAGACCCACTCAGACCCTCATGGACTCATTCAGAGGCACAGTCAGACCCTCAAGCACCCACTCAGACCCACTCAGTTACGCACCCACTGACACACCCACTCACACCATCACACGACCACTCTCAGACCTACTGACACCCTCATGCACCCACTCACAGACCCATGCACACATTGATGCACCCACTAAAACAGTGATGTACACACTCTCACACCCAGACAGATAATCTGACAGCCACTCTCACCCCCAAAATACAACCTCTCATACCTATTGTCACACCCACAGAGGATGTGGACAACTCCCGCCATGCACGGCCAAAAAGCAATGCACAGTACGGGGTTGGGTGGTTAGGGAGGTTGGCTGCAGAGTCTGGATGCAGGCCAGCTCTTGCGGGCAACCTCCACTGCACATGAGAGAAGGCTGTGCACGGTGTAAGATTGGGTGCCCATAGGCGGCCAGGCCCTGTGGCCAACTGCTGTTGCGCACGGCCAAAGGCCGTGAACAGCGGTGGTTGCATTAACATATAGTAATGAACTAACCATAACTCGTGCCCTAAGGTAACTGTAAGTCGCGCCCTCGCCATGCACTTGAATGACCCACAAATTATGCCACTTATGAGATCTTTGAGTACATCATTGATAATATCAATTTAATATTTGCAGTAAAATGTTTGATGAAAAAACTGTGCATGACGGTGCGCGAGTTATAGTTACCTTAGGGCACGAGATATAGTCAGCTGAGATATCTCTAACTATAACAGGCAAATTTCTAAGATTTTGTACATTTAAAATGTGAGCCTAACTATAATGTCCTTTGTTTTTTTCAGTGAATTTCTATGTTTAAAAAAAAAAAAATACTCTATTTCCTAAGTATAATGTCCCTATAACCTTTGTTTTTTTTCAGTGAATATGGTTCACCACTTCAGGCTCTCACTATGGCTGATTTTCAATCCTATGTTTACTGGATGAATTTATAGCTAGTTCTTTTCCCACAATAGATACCATTGATAACATGGATAACATTGCTGTTTATTTCCAAAACCTTCTGAGTGACTAGCTCCTCCATCCCCGGGCTTCATGTGATAATCACAGCTGCTGTGTATATATCCAGGGCTTGGTGTGGGCAGCACTTTCCCCAAGGCTTCTTAGTCCATTTACCTGGAGTGACTGCATTGTCAGTGTTTCTCTTACCCAAGCTTTGCAAGTGACTGACTCCTCTTCCCAGGCTCCTGCGACGGGACCCTACTAATTACGAAACAATCCTTCTGTGATTAAGTTTCTTTTTCTAGCCAGGTCCAAGACTCCCTGTGTGACATTTGCTCATTATGATGCCCTTATTCCATACGACCCCTCCAAACTCATTGGATTCTCCTTCCTAAGCATAGGATATCTTTACCACTGCTGCACCACAAGAAAGTAAAACAAGTTGGAAGTGCAGTAGCAGTTGTTCTGGCCCCGACCAGCTCACCTTCAGCTGTTGCACTGGAAAAAGGTAGTACAATCTCCCTGAAAAGGCCTCTTTCTCTCTTTTCACTGTGAGATGGAACCGTGGACCAAGGTAACCAGGTAGCTGCCTCTGCCCTACCACATGCTCTCTGTTTCTCAGTGTGTAAAATCATACCTCAGGCGGTGTAGGTTTCAAACAATGCGGTGGTGTGCTGACATGCCTCTGACAATCTGGATTCTAGAGGACTAATATGAATAGGAATGATCTGACTTCATTACAAAAAACAGCAAGCCTCCAGCTCATTGTTCATATGTATTGATATCTGTTAAAAAGGTCTATAAAACACAAAAACGCTGATCTTAAAATATATTCTTTCACTGAAATTGGGACCTCCTTGGCATATTATTTCGACATGTCATTATCTAAGGAAAACAGGCATAATTTTAAGATCATACAGAAGACATACTTTGCCCCCTCAATGCTGGACTGTGAGATGATCCTTGCTGGAGATGATGCACACACTGTGAACCTTTGTATATATGTGTCATAGCATTACTAGAGAGCTATGCCAATAACAGATACTAAGATATCCCAAGCAAGCCAGTGTAGTGAAGGAGCCTAACTCTTTCCAGGGGAGTTTGTTGGAGTGGGGATCTCCTGGCCCCAGAAAAGGAAGGGCACTTTCCAGATTGAGGACGCTAAGGGGCATATTTATACTCCGTTTGCGCCGATTGTGCGTCAAACATTTTGACGCACAATCAGCGCAAACGTTGCCCCGTATTTAAACTTTGACGCCCAAGCCCGCGGACCACAAAGTTCCGCTGTGTGCGTCATTTTTTGGATGCGGCTACCCGCCCTGCGTTAATGATATGCAAGGTAGGCGTTCCCGTCCAAAAAATGCCTTAAACGGCCGTGCGTCGTATTTATGCTTTCGGGCAAAAATGACGCACGGCCGGGAGGCGGAGCCAGAAAATGACGCACAGCCCGATTTGCGTAAAAAAATAACGCCTGGGTCAGGGCAGGCGTTAAAATGGGGCAAACACACCTGTATTTAATCAGAACACACAGAACAAACAGCAGAGCAGCAGAGCAGCAACAGGGAGCCATGGAGGTGATTCTAATCCAGCGTGCACGTGGACGCAGAGCCCAGCAGCAACAACAGCAGCTACAACAACACCAGCAGGGACCCCAAAGGCAGCGCAGAAGGCAGGAGAGGATATTCCGCCCAAGAACAACCCTTCAGGGCCTCAGGGAACACAACATCCTACAGAGGTACCGGTTGAACTGGCAGGCCATTCAGCAGCTGCTGCGAAATATCGAACAGCAGTTGGCCCCCACTTTGGTGACACCCCACACCATACCAACAGAAACAAAGCTGCTTGCCGTACTTCACATGCTGGCAAGTGGCTCATTTCAAACAACTGGTGCCCTGGTAGGCGGAATATCACAACCATCATTCTCCGCATTTCTGCCCAAAGTACTGGATGCCATCATTCACCTGACACCCCACCACATCTGCTTCCCTAACACACTGCAGAAGCAGCAGGAAACTAAACAGGGGTTCTACGCAATCAGTGGCTTCCCACACATCCTTGGTGCAATCGACTGCACACATGTACGCCTTGTGCCACCTGCTGCAACTGAACACCTCTACCGCAACAGGAAGCACACACATTCAATCAACGTGCATGCCATAGTCGATCACCAAGGAATGTTCACCAACATCGTGGCTAAACATCCTGGGAGTGTACATAACTCATTCATCTTCCGTCACTGCACCATCAACCAACACTTCCAGGATGGATGGTATGGCAATGGACTACTTGTTGGTAAGTACAAAAACCTACTTATATAAACACTGCACAGCAACCCTCTAGGACACACCACACAGACACCACAACAGCAACATGTCAACAGGAACACACTGAGGTCCTGACATCACTAGCCATGTTCTTAAGTCACCATTGAACCTGTCACACATCGGAATTTACTGTACAGCCTAATGTTAAGACATTAATGAGTGTAGTTGCCGAAATGTCACCTTGCAAATTGTAAGTGTCCCAATGACCTTTACATTAATACATTGCATAAGTCTAAAGGTATGGGATGTCCAGGGTACTTTCATATGAACGTGTTAACAACACTTTCAATTTTAACTCTGCATGGAACTATCATCTCACCCCAAGTGAAGACACACGGACACCTGTATCACAAGTCACAATGCTAGGGAGGGCACACTGTACTGAAAATCTCAAAACATACTGATGACAAACGGTTAGCAGACAAACACTTGCTCAGCCAAGGAAACAACACAATGCAGATGGTATAGCCTACAAGTATAGGATGTCACATCAGTACACAAAAGAGTCACAGACAACACAAGACAACTACTGCCATGAAAGGTCTTTTCAATAGTGCCAGCTACATCAACATGATCCCATTCTTTTTCTCTTTCAGCTGATCAGGGGTATGGCATCCAGCCATGGATAATGACACCATTTGGCAACCCGAGTACAGCTGCAGAGCGTGCATACAACGAGGCCCATAAGAGGACACGCAGCATTGTCGAGCGGACCTTCGGCATCCTCAAGTCAAGGTTCCGCTGCCTCGACATCACTGGTGGTAGCCTCCTATATTCCCCCGAGATGGTCTGTAAGATCATACTAACATGTTCCATCCTGCACAACATTTGCATCAAAAGGAACATTCCCCTCCTGGAACCAGAACCATACATGCCTGAAGACAATGAAGAGGAGGATGCTGCCCTGCAACATGAGGGGGAACAACCAAACATGGCTGCTGGAGTGCGTAGGCGCCAACACATTGTGAACAATTTTTTTTAAATATTATCACCCTCACCACTTAATGAACTATTGTAAATAAACACTGATAGGAAACACCACATCATGGTCTGGCTAATCATTTCTGCACACCTTTAGCTCTAAATATCAGAAGAAGAGTGTCGCCTCATGGAGCATTGATGATATAACAATCAGGACACAGAAAATACCACTACAAATGTGTTGCCTATCATACTACGGTCACATACACACACAATGTAAATGACTGACATCCTGTACAGTTCACCTTTGAAGGGCAATAGCTGTGGACCACACCTATTACACACATACATGTTGGAAACATGGTTCATCGCAGCATATGGCACACAACTAAAACACCATCACTCAACTAGGGGAAAACAGGCCTCATACATCAGGCAGTTGACATGCTTTTGCATCAGGAACAGGAATGTATGACCAGACCCTTGACAGCAGTAATTCCAACTACATACAATCTTTGCAAAGACTATCTGTCACTAGAGTTACACATAAGCATAACATACACAGCACAAGTGGCACACATATGACAAGCATCCAGCACATCACATCCCATCTACATGTCAGCCCTTTTCTAAAAACCTGACACACCCTAGCGCCTGGTCACACCCCACCTGTCTGAAGAGGTCCCTGGAATACAAATATGTGTACCCTGATATTCCCTCATCTACACACACACACTAACAAGAGTCATCCAGTGTGCCACACCCTTTCCTATGGTATACCATTGTCATAGTACTATCTGACTGCATGGAAGTCAGCTCAAATAATACACTGGCTTGGAGTTTTTAAGGCCTGGTATCACCTGTAGATTGCTTCCCGTGTGAAAGGTACTGTACGCCGTTTGAAAGCAAATCTCATCCGACAGGACTTGTGAGACACTGATGGAGGCCACACCAGTGATCACCTCCATGCACACCACCCAAATTTACATGCACCGTCCCTGCTGATGCCTCCTACAGCATAGATGGAGTCATTTTGGCAATTACACCGTTAAGCATTGCTACTAATGTTGCTGAGTAACACTGTATCTGGGTTCATGTGTCATCTTCAAAACAACACAGGACATACAGTTTGACATGTCAACTGTCTACTGCTCCCTCTGACCAGTCTTAGTCAGACCACTGATCATGTCAATTGTGAAAGAGCTGGATCCTGATTGACCCAGCATCCTGTCAGCCTGACTGGCACATGTCCGTGGGTCACCCTAAAGATACCCGGTGGCCACATATGGACCACACTTGCTGTTCAAAACCTCTCTTTCCTCAGAGGCTACTTTGTCATTTGCCTCATCAATGTATACTCAAATACATTGTATTGCATCATCTGACTTTTATTTGTATCATATTTGTTACAGTGCCCTTGAATAGCTAAATCATGCCCCATCCCTTGTCTGGGCCTCATTAATGCCTAAACTACAAAGTGTGATAGTGTACCTGGGCCATAGCCTTTGATGGTGTACGTGGGCTCCAGCAGAACCAGCAACCTCAGATAATGTCCATGAAAAGTCGACACATTTGAGGACCCTGACAGTTCAAACACTGAATAACATTGTCCAAATAATAGAGAAGGCTCGTGTGTGGTGAATACCAGCCATATTATTCTGCACAGAGGCTATGATGTTCCCAGATGCATTTCCATCCACAGAGGCCAACTTGAGTACAAATGTTGCAATGACACATGCCGGATCCTGACACCTGAGACATTCTCTCACTCAGCACACCAAGGTTGCCCAGTTGAAAGTCTCATTACACGTCTTCAGTGATAGGGTGGGACCATCCACGTGTAGGTTACCATGTCCTCAATGACTTTACTCAAATTTATCTCCAAAGGATACACATTAGATACACGATTAGCTGCCACTAATTCATGATGAGACCTGGACGTAACAGTGACAACATACACCTTAACAGTTGATACAGGATCAACATTGGACCACACACATGTACATGTACCATCCAATCACTAAAGTGGTTGCAAGCAGCCTATCACAGTAGTGTCCCAATTGTAACCTAGCATGAAGATTGAAACATGCCACTAAACCAGGTAATGCATAAAGGGCCCCATACATCAAAACACCTATTTACAATTATGACATAATGAACTTTGAGAATTTGCTATTAAATCTATGCTAAATGGTATGTCTGAATTCTCTAAAGAAGTGATAGGGCAAACCTCAAATGGGCAAATGGTATTACAGATTTGCAAAAAGAGAATCATACTCAATTTGCATCTATGGGCCTGCTGCCAATGGTTTAGCATTACAGAAATTGGGAAAACCATTGATTAATTTGCAAGTCAGGAACAGCAAATCCCAGGGTGCTGGGGGCCTAAGTCCCCCTCTGCTGCACCCCAATTAAACACTTTTTACGGGCACGTGAAGCACACACATGCTTAAGGGGCATATGTGCGCTACATGTCTACAGTGAAACATATTTTTGCTACATTAACTCGTAATTAGCACATGGTTACCCCCAAAAATTGTTTAGGCGTCAATTGCATTACCTAAATGGCCATTTTGCAATTTGGAAAAGCTTGATACATGTGCTCACCAATTAGCTAAGAAAGACTTCCTGTTAGCTCTTTCATATTTGGAAAGTCGCAATCAGCAATTATCTACATGTGTGCGCAATTATGAGTAATCTCCATTTTGGCCAATCATTACTATTGCACTGTGAATACCTTCCATACATCCTGTAAGGCACATTTGCTTTCGCTAACCCCAGTATTTATCATTTAGCACCGTTTGGTAAAGGAAATTTTCATGACTCATTTGGACATATAAAATACATATTTGTCATTATGCGTCATATTTTCACGCATACAGCTTGTGCGTCATATTTTTTGACGCACAGGAGTGCAAATAATGCTGAATCCAAATATTTTTAATAATTGGTAAATAATATTTGGATGCGGCTTAATTTTCACCTCTGGAAGTGTAAATTATGCCTCAACCAAATATTATTTACCAATTATTAAAAATAATTGGATGCAGCATTATTTGCACTCCTGTGCGTCAAAAAATATGATGCACAAGCTGTATGCGTGAAAATATGACGCATAATGGAAAAAAACGGCGACCATGTTATGCAGGATGTGATGTAATAGGATATCCTGTTTACAGATTCTGTACAGTGGGTGTACTTTCACTTTCACTTTGCAGTCTGTGATTATTCTAGACTGTGTGGCTGTGTGCAGAGTGTTGGCCTGTGATTTTGTGCTTTTGTGTCCAGAGTGCCATCTTACTTGTTGTTTTGTCATTTAAATATTGTTGTAGAATACTGTCTGAGTGTGTGTTGTTTACATTTGTCCAGTCCAGTGTTGTATTTATTGTCTGTGGGAGTCTGTTGTGGGTACTGTTATATAGGGGATAGTTGGGCTCTTCTATTTGTTAAGTTTACTTTGTATTTCCTTACTTCAACTTTCCCCATTTTCCCCTTTCTTCTTTTTTTCCCACTACATTTTCCCCTTTTCTGTGCATAAATGTCGGGTAGGCCACGTCTTTCCAGGATGGGTGAGGAGGAATTGGGGGGTTCATATGGCTGGTGTGCCATTTCCTCCCACTGATGCTGGAGGCTGGGGGTAGGGTGATACAGGGATATCACACTGAGGCCCGAAAAGTCCGGTGGGGGAAGGTGCGCCATCACTTGGTGCGTCTGTATGGGAGCCAACGCAATGAGCACCAGCTGAAGCACCGCTGGGCTGACCTGATCTCCAGGGAGCAAGATCTGCTGGACCACCTGGGAATCATGATTGGTGGCCATGTTGGTGAGTACAGATCATGTAAATGTGCACAATTAAAAGCTGTGTAGTGACATGAGATGATTGGTACACAATCTGCCAGCTAAGTTGCAGACTGTGTGTAATGCTGAGGAAACATACAGGGTAATTGATGCACTATGTGAAGGATGACAAATGCTAGCAGTCAGGCAGCTCATGTTTTGCACACTTACAGGTTGCTTGTTGCTGAATGTAATTTAGTGCCGCCTTTGTGGCAGACAAGCGAAACATTAATGAGGCAATCATGACTCTACAGGTCACAATTGCCAGTGAAGTATGGATGTACTAACATCATACCTACATATGTTGACGCTATAGCTAGACTGACATTGGAAACCCTACATGATGCAGAAAATGAGTGCTGCCTTCACGTCAATAGATGATAGCAATGTGGCCCAGACATATGTCTCATGTGTGTCTGGTGAGTGTGTAAGGAAAGTGTTCACGGAAGTGCTATGCCTGTTAGGGATTACTGTGCTCCTTCATATTTTATTGATACATGCCAGATCTGAACATGAACCATATTTGGAAAGGAGTCAGATGCCTTCAGCTAACATCTTAGACAGGTATTTCTTGTTTCTTGTGCCAAAATCCGATTAGGGATGGCAGTCCAAAGGTATGGACTAGGGTATAAACATCTATGTTTGGTGCCAATCACCATTGTTGGGACACATCAAATTATGAAACTTTAACAACATAAGGTATTGCCAAAGTCCCTGCCCCTCTGTACCATGTACCTATCCGTCACAAATGTGTCATGACCACATAGGCTGTTTGACAGGTCATGCAGTCCTCAAGTAACCAGCCTTTGGATGTCTCTATTGGATGCACATGATGAGACAAATACACAACAATATTGTTGCTGCTCAATAATGGAGTTGCATGTTTGCCACCACATGACAGTCAGGGCCACTGCATGTGTGTAGAAGTGTGTGTAACTGTAGCAGGAGACCCATCCTATGTAAATGTTGGCCATTAAATATTCCATGCAGTATGAGCATGTCTGAAAGTGTTTCATTACTCATGTCACCTTACACATTGTTTTTTTAATTGAAATTGTTTGTCACTGCACTGATTCTGATCATATTCTTCCTTCCATGCTTTACAGGTGGACCTGCACCGTACACAGTGGGAGAGGTGGCTCGTTTTGAGGACCCCGACACCTACAGTGAGTGTTGACATGTGTGTTATGTTTTGTGTTTGCTGGTGATGTGTGATGGACTCCTGTGTGTTGAACACATTGCAAGGTGTGATGCGCTGCCCAATCATTAGTCTTGCTCCATTAGTGGGATTTCAGTTCTTAGAATATTTTGAGTTGACCAATGCTTATCCATTTGTCTGATCTTGGGTTTGTAGGCCATTCCTGTAGGGCCCGCTATGAGAACTGGGGTGAGTCATGTGGAATACACTAGTTACAATAAGAGTTGCACTGGGACTCGTCTCGGACTGAATCTGCACGTCAGATTGACATTCTCCCAGATAGCTTCTGCAAATGGCTTTTCTGAAGACTGCTGCTTCCCTATTAACCGATGTACTGAGTACACTGTAGGTTGAACCTTCTGGGAGCATGTACTTCCACATGTTGTACTACAAGTGTGTGGAACTAGAGTGCAAAGGCCTAGGTGTGCATGCTATTCATGATCATGGGTGTTCTTGCTCCTCTGTGTCTGTTGAAAATTATGCCTCACTGGAAGTATGTGATGTTGACCTAGGTCAGTACATTCTGACATGTGTGGGCCTTGGATAGGACAAGCTTTAGCTGACTCCAATTTGTTGATAGCCCTTACTGGTGGTGGGTGTGTAGAGCCAAACACATGTTGAGCTTTCTATACACTCCTGGGTGTGCATGTAGTTTGGAATTGTTTGTTGTTCCCCCCCCCCCCTCAAACACAGGCATGGGTTTGTGAATAGGGCACCTAGGACTGAAGCAACCAGTATGTTACACATACTTGCGACTATTTGAAAATGTATTTTGAACTTGATGGCACATGAGTACTGTACTAGCAAATCCCATTACAAATCGCAGACCTTGAGGTTTGTGATTATCATCACATACACTGACATATATAGTCCAGGCAATAGGCGGAGGAGGTGCAGCATGATTGTTAGCTGACAACTGTCAGTACTTTGATGACAAGTTATTGCCAGTTGTTACCCATCATGTAGATTTTGGATGTGCTATGTGTGAGATGACCTTTGTAGGCAGGGTTTCCATTTACTTCCTCTGAGACTTTCAATGATCTGTATGGTGATATGAGCTGTTACAAGTACAGTAGATGTATTGTCAGATTGACCACTTGTGCTATTCCACACAATGCAGTTCCTATGGTAAATAGTTACCCTTTGTCTTCACAGCTGCAAACATGACACCCGCCCAGAAGCATGAATTTGAGAGGCGGGCCATGAGATACAGACACATCCTGCAGGTGCAGTCGGGGTTCCGAAGGATGGCCCGTACATACCAGTCTGATCGGGCCTCCGGAGCATGGTGGGCTTCACCACAGGGTGGCCCAAGGTTGCCCACTACAGCCACCACCACCACAACCACCGCTTCTCCCCAGGTGGCCCCACCCACAGCGGGGACAGTTGTCCCTACATCTGCAGCACACCCAGGCCCCAGCAGTGTGACAGCTGCAGGACAGTCCAGTGGGTTAGCTCCACACAGCCACAGAGCACCTCGGCCGGGACACAAACGGCACCAGCACCAACAATCGACCCTGCGGCATTCCTGGCTTTGGAACATAAGATGGACCGAGTTCTAAAGAAGGTGAACAATCTTAGCCAGGATGTCAGCTACATTAAGAAGTGGGTCAAATCGATCAGGGTACCCTCCGGAGGGCCAACCTCTAGGAATATCTTTTTTCTATGGACATAATTCCCTCCCCTCCCTCCTCTTTCCTTGTTCTCATGATTAGTGGGCTTGGGGGATTAGTGTTAGGTTAGTATAGGTTGTTAGTTTAGTTAGTGTTAGGGAGGGGGGTGGGGGTCCTGATTCTTTCTACTTTTCCTTATTAAGTGTGTTCGGGCAATGTTGGGGTTCCTGTGTGTTTCACAAAAAAAATAAAAATAACAAAAAAAATATTTATATATGAAAAAAAATAACAAAAAAACATATGATTGTTTAGGATAGTATAGTATGTGTGTAGGTTAGTATGTGTTGTCCTCCATGTGTCCTGCCTCATAATGGTGGGTGGGGGGTTGGTGTTTAGAATGATTCGTTATATGTGAAGAGTAAGTTTAGCTTAGGTTAGTTAGGGACAGTTGTGGGTAATGAGTAGTCAGGTTAGATTAGGGTAGGTATGACTTTTCCCTCAGTTGCCTCTGGTGTGATTAGTTTTGAATAAATATATAGATAACCCTTAACATTATGTGTTAACTGCTACTTGATCATGGCCTTGGCATCAGTGTAGATGATTGTTGTTCTATGACATTTGTGTTCTACGCTACAAACAAATACAAACTGAGGTGTAAAATGGCAGCTACCCCAGTGCTACCTTGGTAAGAATCCACCATTTGTTAGAACCACCAATCGGAGTTGACATGGATCACAAAGGATTTTTGTCGATGAGTATGTTTTCTACGTCACAAAGTGTGCTTCCAGACTTGGTATTGTGGGGACCGTTTTAGGTCTGACTGCAGTGTGATGTGCAGGGACACCTTCGAAGATGAGGTCTTGTTAACACTCTTGTCTTCTTGTCTTCATAACTGACATAGATCATTTGTGTCAATATTCAGCATGATTACCTATTTGGATGTTAACTCAGAAAGATTGATTCATGCTGTGTTTTGTAGTGTTTGCTTAGATTAGACTGCACAGCTCAATGTGTTAGTATTGCATGGTGACAACATTTATCTGCCACTATTAGTTGACTTTGATATCTCTTGAGGAAGCATTATTCTGTCCAACACAGCATGATGGTGTGTGGTTTCTCACTTCATCAGTTATTCTCCTCAGGATGGGCAGGCTATGATGCAAGCCTGGCCACTGTGCAGATGGTTCTGACTACATGATGTCAGGACAGTTGTATTGACAAGCTACATGATTGGCACACAGGCACATTTGTGTTATCTACTGCACAGTTGATGTGTCAAATTACACAGAGACATATTTGTTGTGCAAGTGCTATTTATTGACAGGTGCTGTAGTGCAATATGTACATTGTCCATGTTTGCTGAGTCCGTTCTAGTGAAATCTTACATGGTGATCCTACAGAAGGGGTGTAGGTAATGCTACTGACATGCTGGGGTGATGTTACAGACAGTACAGAGGGACAGGATTTGCCGATTAGTAGGAGAGAGACATTAACTGGGCATGCTGACAAGTTATACAGTGGTTAGCAGAACAGTCATTGAGTATAGTTGTTGTAAGACTGGCATTTGACAAAACGTAGCACCTTGGTCAAAGTAGGCCATGGTGCAGGAAATAGTGCTTCCGGGTACTCTTCCGTGTGAATGTGATCTGTTCCATGTCTTCTTCTTCTGATGTGTGTGTTACCTGCTTCGTCCTTGTTGTTGTTGGTTGTGAAGGGGCAACACACACCTCAGTGTTAGAAGACGTGGAGTCAGACATCCCGGTCGCTGCTCCCTGTGAAGGTCTTAATGCAAGTACTGCAGCAAGGAGGATCTGCTGGTTCCTGAGAATAGCAGCCACATCACGATGGTAGGCAGCCAGGTCGGCCCTGAGGGAGTCATGATTGCATTCGTGCATGCAGTGGAAGGTTTGGGGTGCGAGGTGTTGTGGCAACTCCCTTACTGCAGTGGTGATTTCCTTGACAGTTTCTTGTAGTCCTTGCAGTATGGATGTTAGGGCTTGCATAGCTGCTGCCTGATCTGCTGATGACATCATGCACGAGCGCACCCCCTCAAGGCTGGCTGCCATAGTTTGCATCCCCACCCGCACCTCCTTGGCCAGCTCCCGCTGTACTCCAACTACAGTTCTCTCAAAGCTGGTTCCAGTGTCGTCTGAGTCCTCAGCTGTATTGGAGCTGGCAGGTCTTACAATTGGGGTGGTGGGTGGATCCTCTGCGATGGCTGCTTGTTCTGTGCTCCTCCTTGTGACTGAAAGTGGGGTCTGGAGGGTTTCAAGGACCTTTTGGATGTTCTCCTGGGGAATGTTTATGGGCTCGTCATCCATGTCATCAGGGAAATCTGGGACAGGAATATCGGCAGGAGATCCATCTTCCTCTGCAATGAAACAGGGTACAATTAGTGTGTCTGTGTTGTGACAATTTTGACGTGACGTGCCTGCCTTTTGATGAATTCACTTTGTGATCTTGTTTTGTATTAATATCTGCAGTCCTTCAGATGGGCATTGTTTCAGGCCTATGGCCCACCTGTGTGTCACATGTATGTTATTGAGTTATCAGACTTGTCAGCCTCATTTCCTCTAGGTGTTGGTTTATGCCAAATAGAGAATAGCCACCTTTTTGTCCTACTCGACCCTCCTTGTACATCCATTCTCATGGTGAGACCTTTCACTGGCTGTAGGTGTTCCGATGGCCCTGGCAGCACACTTAACTATCAGGACCTGCCCCAATCCCTGATCTTTCACATCAACTTAATTGTACTTGACATGTAGCATTTCCTATGCATGGCAATGTTATGATGTGATATGGATGTTGACATTGTTGATGTGTCCTGCTGATGTTGGGTAATGTGTGTTACATTGGATTGCCCTGATAGTCTTATCAGTGTCTTATTTTGTTCTCTGACTGTGCAGGTGTATTTCAGTGACCAGTTCCATGTGTCCCCTCCTCAATGCTGTTGTCTGAGCAGTATGACATTTGTGATGTTGCCCTGTTAGCCAGGCACGGGATGGACCCTGACATATGCAGCATGGGTGTGTCCTTAGTGCTGTGTCGCTCCTATTGTTGTTTACATTGGCTGATGTTTGTGAAACCTATGGGCATTGACATATGAGTCTACTGGGGCCTTTGTCTTGTTTCAGGAGATTGTTGCAGATGTCATCCTCACCCCCTAATTTAGGTATGTATGTTCCATGGGGAGGTTACTGCCATTGGCTACTTGAGCTGCACACAGATCAGAGGTGGTAGTGGCAACTGTTGTCGCAGTTACATTGCAGTTGTCGGTTTGGCTAGAGGATTGCTAATAGGGCCCTAGTTAATGTAGGAGGTATGTTGGCTGACGAGTGCCAGGATGTAAGTTTGACGTAGTGGCCTTCCCTACTGTCGAGGCTTTCCCTTTGCTCCATCGTTGGCATGACACCATGCCCCCATGGGACTTTTGTTGGTGTAGTGTAATGGTGTGCCCCAGCTTATCTTTGTGCAGGCCATGCCCCCCTGCCGTGCCCCTTTACCCCTGCCACTCCATGTATATGATGACTTACATGCAATGTGTAGTAGGTATTTCCCCCCCCCTGCTTACAGTTGACATTATTGCATTATAAATCCCCATGCGACTTACCCTGCATGTGCGTTGTCTCGTGGTAGTCTGCGCTGTCCTGTCCTTGAATCCCTGTGACGATCTCCTCAGGGATGACGGCTGCGACCATCTCCTCCATGTGGTCCAGGGCCTCCTGGTGTGCTGGACTCCCCCCTCCAGTCTGCAGTGCTGCCTTCCTGTTCCTGGCCATCTTTTCCTTGGTCCTGCGTTTGCAGTCATGCCAGCGTTTCTTACACTCGGTGACTGTTCTGCGTACTTCAGCCACACTGTTAATCTTGTCGACAATTTGTTGCCATATTGCCTCTCTCCTACTGATTGGCAACTTTGAGGTGATAAACAGTTGGTGCTGGTGTTCCGTCACCTCTTTAACCAGGATTTCCTGCTTCTCTGCACTGAAGCGACACTTTCTTTTCTTTCTATAAGTGTCCTGGTTCTTGTATGGATCGTCCTGGCTGGTTCCTGGTCTGCTGTCATCTTCCTAGGGTCTGTAGTGGCATCTGGGATCCATTTTGGCTCTCCTCTGTTGAACTGACAGCGCATATCCGGGTTGCGGTGTCGTAAATCGACCCACAGTCATTTCCGCCGCGTTAACGTCGTTTTCCTTTACGACTTGACACCGCGGTGTATGTCAAAAATAATGACTCCCACCTGTTGATTGCGCCGCCGTGCGTCAAAGTATAAATTTGATGCCCGCACGGCGCAACGAAATGGCGTTAGCCGGCGGTAATTTTTGTGACGCAAAACTGCGCCGGGGCAGTTTTGCGTCAAAAAGTATAAATATGGCCCTAATTATTTTCGAAAGGTTTTAAAAGGACCATCCAGTGGAAAGAAAAAGCAGTTGATGTTGTCCACTCCTGCATCACTAGCAATGGCTAACAGTAAGCATTGCAGAATGATCCTCTGCGTGATGGTGCTTTTTTGGGTTTAGAGACGCACTTTGACATCATTCGCCAGATGGCCTCTGTAATAGGTTTTCTGAATCTGAGTAAAGTAAATTTCCCCTGAATATTAAGGAGAGATTTATTCCAAAGTCCTGGGCCTGGTACTGCAAACCTGAGTGTTTCTGTGCTATGGAGTCTCGCTGTAGTAACCATCAGTAACTCCATGCTGTTATATTACAGAAGTGGAGCCGTTGTACAGCGGACAATCTTACCCTGTAAGTACTGCAGCTCTTCCTTTTACACATTTGTACACCAGGCACAATATTTGGATGGAATTTTGTCTATAAACGGACACAAGTGTAAGTTCTCAAGCCCTGTTACGCTTTCAAAGGCTTCCTCCTCTAGTGTTCCTACCTTCTACCTGCTGTGCCCATTCCACTGAAACAATTACCATCTTCCATTCAGTTCTGCAACTCGCTCTAAGAGGTATAGCCATATACGGCATGCCATTTAAACCAAAAAAAAAGATTTTAGTGCCCTCTTACTACATCTCGCCCTGCCAAGCAAATGTAGATATTGATGTACTGTATAAAAAGAGTCTGAGTTCCCTATGTATGTAAATATTCCAAAATTCCTTAACATATGTACTGTCACAAACGCTAGGTACAACATTTCTCTGAAATTTTAAGTTGATTTTTCAACCTTCAAAATTAGTCAGGAGCCAAGGGGAAATTTAACACGTGTCAAAGGCCCCCCGATACTACGCTACAAGTGCCAAGAGTGAGACTAAGTAAACATCCAGCAACTGCCCGATGTTGGGGGCGAGTGATGAAAGAAATGAATTATGTACTCTGTTGTAAACTAAATAAATAAAGCTGAGCGTACAACTGACCAATCCCATAAAACATCGAGATTTTTGTCTTTTGGCATAGGTAATAGGAAGACCAAAAAAGTCTGTAGGTTGAGGCAGTAAATCTGCAGATCACAATATTTGTCTTTCGACTAGGGATAAACTTTTGGTCTTGGTTCATTTAGTTTGAGGCTAGCAAGGTTCATAGAGGCCATAGCTCCTTTTAACCCCTGTTTCAATGTTGCAGTCTCGCGAAAGCCCTTTGACACGCAGATGCATCTGTGAGTCACCTGCATGGGAATGAAACAATAGGTATTTAGAACTTACTGTTTGACAAGTGACCACTGCCTAAAACAGCACGTGCAACATCCCAGTGCTCACAAAGAAGAGCTTTGTAGATGACAGGAGTGGGGACGTTTTTACTGTCACAGCATGAAAAGCACAACGACTTTCCAGTGTATAAAGTAATAACCCTACGTGAGTTTCTACAATTCACCATTGTGTAAATCAACAAGCATGCTAGTCTTCACTATTTCTGCTTATGAAGTATGGGAACTTTATGAAATGTTCTATAAGCGGCCCCTTCCGGAAACTGCAATTAAAGGACAGACATAGGTGAAGTGCTCGCTGTATGGTAGATATCAAATAACTGAATTTATTCGTGAACTAGCTTATGATAATCAGCCATATGAGGAAGACATTAGCTGAAAGCACTGTTGGTGTGGCCTTTAAGGCAGGGTGGCCATGCCAGGCTCCTTATCAAACCTTAAGGGCCCAGTACTTACTCTTACAAATTAAGCACTGGTGGTTTTCCCTTGTCTCGTGCATAATCACTGCTGGAAGCCTGGTGGCTGGTAACTTGGAGGAGTTGAGGGGCAGGGAAACACAAACACAGTCACTTCCACCCATCCATTCATAAGTACACACACATACTCACACCCATCCATTCACAAATGCACTTGCACACATATACTCAAACACAGCCATTCACAAGCACAGTGGCTTGCTGTGTTGTGTTGCGTGAAATGTTGATAAAAATAGCCCTCGGCTGCTTTGCCACGCACAGTTGCACCCTACAGGAGGATAAGAATGTTTTTTTCCCCTCCAAGGGTTGACCAGAATTTAATGGCTCACTTCAAGGAAAATCAGTCACCGATTCCTTTTGTCTGACTTGTGTGTCCTGCTGGGGTAGGCCAAGAGTATCACAGCTGGAACATTGCCTCCAGATTCAGCAAAAGCAAATTTGCATGAGAATTCATTTCGCAAGTTTACAAGTGATAAAGTGGGATTTAGAAGTGTTTTGACTTCTACGTTTCTAAGGATGAATGTGTGTGTTGTAGGAATATATATGTCTGTATAACTACACTACCACCCAGTTACATAGTACTCAATGAAAAGTGAATATGTTTGACATTTAATAATAAATATTTATCAGTACACAACCAATCCACTTTTACACGCCTTAAATAAAGAAAGGTTGTGTCAGTACCTGAAAAGGACTTTAAAATGTTTGGATTCAGGTTACACAGAGATCTCTCAGTAGGTGTATAACTCACTAGTATGTTATTTGATTATAACATGTACCCCGGATGCCAAGTAAGGATCTTGGCAATGGAAGCATTAGCTCACTGAGCTTCCTCATATAGAATAGAAATCGGCGACCTACATGTTGCATGTAATTTGCTGCAACAGACACATCAACCTTCTGAGCTATTTAATAATTCTAACATATGACTGGAAATTTCGCACAGATTTCTCTAGTGTGTTAACTACGTGAAGTATTCTGCCAGCATTGTAATCTTCAACGTGGATCTCTACAGCAAGTCCCTTAATCGTCGAGTTGCCCTAAAATGCAGTACATTTGTGAACAATAACTAAGACAGAATAGCTTTATCATCACTGTTTTTCAGGCTAGCAATTCATTTGGGGTTACAATTTGTAAATAAAAATGCACATAGATCCCCAATTTGTGAGTTCCAGGAGTAAAGATGTTCTATTTCCCCCCGCAGTGCATGCACTAAAACTAGGGTCTCTTGGTTCTAGTCGTCACTGCTTCCTGCAAATGACCCACATCCCAAAGACTTTATGTTACTTTCGCTTCCCTGGCTCTGCAAGTGCTTTGGTGTCTGCAAAGTCTCACCATCCAAGCCACCTTCTCCACGGTTTCCTGACTCTGTCTATGCTTCCCTCTGACTGGAGGATCCTCTTCTCCTTTCCGCATTCATTGGCCTCTAAGTCTTCGTGATCAATTTTGGTGATACGGTAGCTGCTTATGTACTTCTTCCAAGAGCTTATCAACAGGTGGTTCTAGTGTGAAACAGGCAACTCTACAACTATTTCTCCATCCTACCATTCACAATATCTCCCTTTCATTCATCCTTTAACCCATCATCCTTCAATTTCTTCACCATTCTGTGACCACCCACTATCCATCTCCCATCCATTCAGGATTCACCAAACAATCACCATTCACCAACCAGTCACTATTCAACATCTATTCAACATAGACCACCCAAGCACCATTCATTCACCGACCACTCACCAACCACAGCCTATTCACAATGCTCCACCTATTCACCAATGACCATCCACTAACCATCCACTGACAATCAATTCACCATTCACAATACTTTCAACATTCACCATCACTTTGCATGCATCACACCATAAAAAATCACCAAGAGCCATTTATATTCAACATCTGTTCACCACTGTCATCCACCAGGCTCTATAAATCCATCATCTATTCTTTATTCTCCACTCTCCTTTCACTGACCATCAATCGTCAATTCACCACCCATTCACCATTCTTTACCATTCCTTTTCAATACACCATTAACAAATTAATTCTTCATTCATAATCTATTTGGATCTATCCAGAACTAGGCACAATAAAATGGAAGTGGGCCCCAGAACAGGGCACAAACCTTTAGTTGGAGCACCGAGAAGTAAACGCAATAGGTTAAAGATGTTTTTGAAAAGCTGAACAAAAGATTTCAGATGAGGCTCCCAATATCAGATACAAAACACAGTAGCTGGCCTCCAGATTGCTGCAGAGCTAGACTCTAAGAGAACACATAAGCATGACATTTCGAGCTGTGAGAATAGCTATAACTGTGAGTACTCTTTCGAAGTTACAACAGTCATGGTTCTCTGGAGTACGCCTGGGTAGCAAGGAGAGAAACATTTTTTTAACCCAGTACTCATAAATGAATTCTGATGAAATTCCACAATATGTTCTTCCATCTACCATGGAAGAAAAAAGCCCAAAGACAGTTCGAGCAGTTGGTGTGATTCTCAACAGCAAAACGAGGCCCAGTGAGAAACACATGAATCAAAACAAATGCCTTGTTTGTGGAGTGTACATGTACTCACTTTGCAATGGAGAACCACGCAAAGTGCATGAACTATAAAATCTCCCCATGTTCACCCCAATTTCTCAGGAGTGAATTTGGACATTTTTTGTAGCTCAGTTTCACTTCGGGGCAAAATTAAAACAACAGGTAGATGTTGCCTATTTCACATTTCGCTAGTTAGTTTCACACACTTCTATTCTGGGAGTCTTTGAAATCTTCAAAATGTCTGAAAATTACTTAAAATGTAGGTGTAAGCCAGAATAAACACACTTCCTAGGTTTCAAGCAGGTGCTTTCCGACTTGTTGTTATCTATCTGTGGACTTTTAACCACACCCATCGCAAGCCCATCATTTTCACTTGTTCGTGGACTTGCCTTTCAAAAATCCCTTAATGTCATTGGTAAATGCTTTATATTTGTCCTACCTTGGGGCATTTTTATTTCCACCTTGCAGACTGACCCTGTTACATGGATTATTGCACGATTACTGATGATTACTGATATACCTCAACTACTTTTTTCTTTGGTCTCTCTCCTTCGTGCTTCATGGCAGCCCTGGCGCTCGCAGCGCAAACAGAGCTAGCAGTGCAAACCCCATCTGCGATATTAGAGCGCAGGTCACATTGTTCACACTGTTACCTAATCAGAGTCATTTCTTTTGGCTCTCCCCTTTGCGCTCCATAGCTTTCCCAAAAACACTCCTAATTGAAAAATGCTATACGAAGAAACACAGAAATCCGCAAGCGGCTCTCCCGGCACAGCAGGAGAGCTAATACTACAATATTCACTGCACTGCACAAACTTTTTTGCCCATAACTCAGCCTCTGGTGGTCTTAGGACAATTGGACCACCACCAAAATGTTCAGCATGGCACACTCTTTCTGTTTAGGTCATCTCTGGGTCCCCACACTAGGTTAGTGGGCATCCCAAAATAATAACACCTCTCTCCATTCAGTGTCTTTTTAACCTCTCTCATGGCTGGAACCTTTGTTTTACAGCTGAGAGTAGTCTGTGTTTTAAGAGTCTTGTTTGCAATATTTTTGTAGTAGACCTGCTAGCCCTGGAGATATGTAATATACTACATATGCTCTCTAGAGGCTAACTATATGGTAACATGACCATGCTTTTTACAAACCTATTTTCATTGTGGTGTTCTTTAGGGGCTGTTCTGACCATTACAGTTTAACACCAAATGTTTATTTCGTATAAAGGATTTCAGTGGGTTTGTATGATAATTGTATATGTTTTATTAATCTCTCCTTATTGCAATTATGACCATGATTCAGGGCAAAGGCCATCCTTATTACACTATGACTGTTTGAACACTCTCCATATGTTTGGGTGCCCCTTCTAATTTATTTCTCTCATTACTCCTTCATGGCTGTCTTGTTTTGGGAATTGTGTTAGCCACCCAGCAACTCTGATGGTGGAGTGGTGAAAGATGTAGTTTAATGGAATTAGCATGGCAGATTTACATTTTTGGCTGCAGATAGACGAAGAAGGTAAATGGAAGTGCTTTAATTATATGCAAGGCCACTGGAATTATGTGGCAGGAAAAGACCAAATTATGAAGCAGGGTTGACCAATTTATGTGGCAAGAAAAGTCCAGTTATGAATTTACAATGCCAATAGCTCTAATTCAAGCAAATGCAAGACCCATTGCATTGCAAATGCTTGTTTTAAGAATCCCACTATGTGAGGCCTCATACATGAAGTGTGACTCTGTACTTGGGTAGTGGCGTAAATAAGCTGGACCCCACACCACCTCAAGGAACATTTAGCTCCCCCACCCCGGACATTCTTAGGCCAAGAGCTGTGCTGAGGGGGCCCCTGCTGGCCTCGGGGGCCCCCGCACCATTGCTGCTGAGGAGGCCCTTGTTACGCCACTGCTGCTGTACCACAATATCTGTTTTTTGCTTTTGTATTATGTTTACTTCTACACCACAACATGCATTTTGCTTTACCACTAAGTCTTGTCATATAATTTATCTGCTTTGAGGTCATGAAATGTAGGAATTCCAATTGTGCAGAGGGACAAGGGAACTTTGCACTGCTACTGCCTTTGGGTTAACTTTTTTTGTTTGTCAGAACAGCGTGAGTTTGAGACAGGGTACTAGTCGTGGTGGACATGGTTGTACTGAGTCTCCTCAGGATTTTTAAAGTGAGGATGCCCATCCCTTATCCCTAGGTAACAGGGACTGAGAGGTGCTCCTGGTGACAACTTGTCTCCCATGCCCATGTCTGCTCCCAGGGCCGCTTTTAGCGCTGGTGGCACCAGGTGCGACAATATTTTAGGTTCCCCTCCCCCTATGACATCATCCTCGGATTCTCTCACTACCACTCGCCAACAGTGCCCCTCATCTCTCCACAGCCCTTCTCTCACACACATTTCATTTGTTTTAAAGCGGTGGTAAAGGCTGGCTTTGTTAATCCACTTATCTATCCACATAAAATACAGATCTGTTCTTTGAAGCAGGCATAATAAGCCCTGTGCTACTTTATGGGGAGTCTAAACTGCCACTTGACAAATCTCGATCTGTCAGTCTCTCTCTAGCAGAAACGTTATTCATAAGAGTTATCTTGACATTTTTGTTGCTGCGTGAAATCTGGATGCGCAAGGAACTCTGCAGTAGGTGCTTTTAAATTGTACCTTATTGCTAAACACTGCACCCCCCTTGAGGTCATTGCTCCCCCTCCTGGTCAGGGCCTTGTGCACCCGCACCTGTCGCACCGCCTTAAAGCCAACCCTGAGTGTTCCTATTTGAAAACAGTGTATGCATCACATATAATTTAACATGGCCTCAGGGTGTTCTTTCAGGGGCGGCTCCTTCGTAATAGCGGAGGAGAGTTGCCCCCGCTCAGAGTCAGGCAGTGAAAAATAAAGTGATAACAAAAACAATTTTATTTTGTTTCTAATTATCACTGTCTGAGCCATGGAATCTAGGGTGGGGTCGGGTGGGGCTGAGCCATGGCAGGGAGGAGGAGAGGTGGACACAGTAAAGTGTGCATGTGCCCCAATGACTGCCGGGAAGAGAAGAGCACAGAGGCGGCCGGTAGCAGGACTAGGAGAGGCAGGTACGCTTTTATTTTTTTAGAATAATTCTCCTAACACCTCCCCTTCGCCTCACCACTTTACACAGGCGGCAGCCGCCACTGCCTAAGTTGTCATTGCATGTAAAATCATTGTGAACTGCATTGGCTAATTAACTCCCACCCCCTCTATTTTTTCAGGTCTAGTGTTAGCCAAGATCTTATGTGATATCAGCCAGACTCCTTCATTCACTGATTTGTTATCATATGTTCAGATTTTTTCTTCCGCCTAACACAGCATATAGCATGATACAAAGGGTCAGCCCACTGTGGTCATTGGCTAACTTCATTGTGAGTGATGGCATCCTGCCCTACCACAAACAGCACATCCACACATAATGTAGTTTGCTGCAGTGCCAGGGACTACTATGGCAATGTGTGATTCTGGGGACCAAAAATTATTTTTGCTTTTAGCCATTTTTTTTTTTAGATTAACAAGGACCCAGTAGCAACAATAAGGTTTTGCAAAAACTATGACACAACAAAACAAGAACTGAAAAAACAATGCTAAACCTAATAGCAAACACCTGTTATGACTCATGCTTTAATATGAGGTAAAAGTGAACTGATCAGATGCTCCAACTTTCTGTGATTTAGAAACTTACTAATTAGGCACAAATTAGCAAAGGCCGGTGATGACAACAAAAAGTAAATTGTCTGCATATGGCATTTGTTTTATAGATCTCAGCTAGACAGCGAATGTGCTGTTTCTTCAAAAATATTGTAAATTTAAAGTCGGCGTGGAGCCCACCAGTTGATTACCATTTGTTGACTTACGTGGCGCTTGTCTTTACATCTTCGTAATTGGTAACTGCTGGCCTAGCATCATATACATTTCTGTTTGTGGAGAAGGGACAAAGCACTTATTGATTCACCTTAATCAGTGCCCATCTGCTGCTCCCAATGTGATTGAGGTACTTCTTTTTAGCTTCTAAGGTCCTCCAAACAGAACCTGTGTGACCTAGCAGGACAAACAAAATTGTGAAGTTTTATTTTCTATAGTTAACTCCTTTTATTTTGCCAAGTCTTCCTTTCTACTTGCACTCATGTTTTGATTGTGCTTGTGGGCACTGTTCTCTAAAGATGATGATTCTCTTGTTTTAAATGTTGCAAAACTACATGGTTTCTTTCTTTTGCATAATTTCAGAAATAACACTTTAATGTATAATCATGCGGTACACCCCAAATGCGCCCCACTCCAATCCACCCCACCAATCTGCTCCATTCAATCCAATCCACACTAGACCAATCCATTCCACCCCAGACCGATCCATCCCACTTCAATCCAAACCACTCACCCCAATCCACTCCACTCCACCACACTCCAATCCTCCCAACCTATCCCAATACAATCTGCCCCACTCTAATCCAAACTAATCTGCCCACTCCAATCTAAAACAATATGTCCCACTCTAATCTAGAACAATCTGTCCCCCTCCAATCCAAAACAATCTGCCCACCCCAATCAAAACAATCTGCCCTATTCCAGTCCAAAACAATCTGCCCCATTCCAATCTGCACCACTGCAGTCTAAAACAATCTGCCCCAACCCAATCTGCCCGACTCCAATCCAAAACATTCTGTCCGACTCCATTCCAAAACATTCAGCCCGCTCCAATCCAAAACAATCTGCCCCACTCAATCCAAAATAATCTCCCCCACTACAATCTGCCCCACTCTAATTTAAAACAATCTGCTCCACTATAATCTAAAACAACCTGTCCCATTCTAATGTAAAACAATCTGCCCCACTCCAATCTTCCCAAATCCAAAACAATGTTCTCCAATCCAATCCAAAACAATCTGCCCCACTCCAAAAAAAACAATCTGCCTGAATTCAATCAAAAATAATGTGCCCTACTCCAATCTGCCACACTCTAGTCCAAAACAATCTACCCTACTCCAATCTGCCCACTTAAATCCAAAACAATCTGCCCCACTCCAATCTTCACCACTCCAATCAAAGACAATCTGCCCTACTCCACTCTGCCCCACTCCAGTGAAAAACAATCTGCTCAATTCCAATCTGCCCTTCTCTAATCCAAAACAGTCTGGCCCACTCTAATCTAAATAAATATGCCCCATTTTAATCTGCCCCACTCCAATCCAAAATAAAATGTCTCTCCCCAATCCAAAACAATCTGCCCCCTCAATCCAAAGCAATCTGCCCCACTCCAATCCAAATCAATCTGCTCGACTTCAATCTGCCCAACTCAACTCCCAAGCAATCAGCCCCTCTACAATCTGCCACACTCCAATAAAAAAACAACCTGCCCCATTCCAATCTGCCCCACTCTAATCTGTCCCACTCCAATCCAAAACAATGTTCCCCACTCCAATCCCAAACAATCTGCCCCACTCCAATCTGCCACATGCCAAATCAAAACAATCTGCTGCATTCCAATCCAAAACAATCTGCCCCATTTCAATCCACCCCACTCTTATCTACCCCACTCCAGTTCAAAACAATTTGCCCAACTCCTCTCTGCTCCACTCCAGTCTGAGCCACTTGAATCCAAAACAATCTGCTCCACTGCAATCTGCCCCACTCCAATATATCCAGTCCAATCCACCCAACTCCAATCCAAAACAATTTGCCCCATCTGAATCTTCCTCACTCCATTCCACTCAACCCCAATCTACCCCACTCCAGTGCAATCCACTGCAATCCGCCCCACTCAATCTAAAACAATCTGCTAAACTCCAGTCTGCTCCACTCCAATCTGAACCGCTCAAATCCAAAATACTCTGCCCCACTCCAATCTGCCCCACTCAAATTTGCACCACTTCAATCTTCCCTACTCCAGTCCACCCCACTACAATCTACCCCACTACAATCCAAAACAATCGGACCCATTTCAAACCAAAACAAACCTCCCCAACCCAATCCAAAACAATCTATTGCACTCCAATCTGCTCCACTTCAATTCAGAACAATCGGACCCACTCCAATCTGCACACAGTAGCCTGCCCACTACCATCCAACACAGTCTACCCCAAACCAACCTGCCCCACTCCAATATACCCTAATCCAATTTGCCCCCACCCCATCCTACCCCCACTCTAATCTGCCCCAATCCAGTCCACCTCACCGCACCTCACCTCACCCAAATCCCATCCACCCACTTCACCCCATTCCACCCCTCTCCAATCCACCCCACTCCAAGTCAACCCACACCAATCCATTCCAATCCACCCCACTCCAATCAAATCCACCCCCTCAGTCCAATCCACCCCACTGCAATGGAGTCCACCCCACTACAGTAAATCCACACCAATCCAACCCACTCCAATCCAGTTCAACCCAATCTACCTACTCAAATCCCTTCCACCCCTTTCCAATCCATCCCACTTTAATCCACCTACCGCACTAAAGTCCATCCCACACCAATCAAATTCCCCTTAATCCACCCACACCAGTCAATCCAGTCCACCTTAATCCATCTCACCCCAAACCACCTTAATCCATCCCCTCTCCAGTCCAATCCACCCCCCCAAACCCATCCACCCACACAATCCAGTTCACCCCAATCCATTCCATCCCATTCCAATCAATCCCACTCCCAAAAATCCACCCCCTCCAAAAGGTCTACCCCACTCCAATTCAACCCACCTCACTCCAATCCAATCCACTCCACACCTATCCAATCCATCCCAATCCAATTCACCCCAGTCCACTCCAGTCTACCCAACTCCACTCACTTCAGTCCACCTCTTTCCACTCCAGTCTACTCCAATCAACCCCACTCTACCCCACTCCAATCCATTCCACCCCAGTTCATTCCACCACACTCCAATCCAATGCACTCCAATCCAGTCTAATTCACCCTCCTGGAATCCACCCCCTCTAGTCCAATCCCCCCCACTCTAGTCCAATCCCCCCCACTCTAGTCCAATCCACCCCATTCCAGTCCAATGAATCCAATCCACCCCACTCCAATTCACCCCACTCCAATTCAAAACAACTCACCCCACTCCACTCCAATCCAATCCACCCATTCCAGTTTACCCCACTCCAATCTACCCCTCTCCAATCCATCTCACTCCAAAACTCTATCCCACTCCAATCCACCCCACTCAATCTACCCCATTATGGTGCACCCCACTCAATCAAATCCACCTCACCCCAATTCAATTCACCCTACTGCAATCCAATCCACTCGACTCCAATCAACCCCTTGCCAATCCACCACACTCCATTCCATTCCACTCCAGTTAACCCACTCCAATCCACCCTAATCAACCCAATCCAACCCACTCTACCCCAATTTAATGCACCCCACTGTACTCCAGTCCAATACACCAGACTACCTCAATCCACTCCAAACCACGCCACCCTATTCCACTCTACTCGACTTGACACCCCTCCAATCTGTGACACTGCACTCTACGACACTCTCTGCCACTGAACCACTGAACAATACTCCCCTCAATTCTACAACACTCTACTCCCCCTACTCCACTCCACAGCACTCTATCCAAGCAGAGCCAACCTACAGCACTACTCCCCCACTCCACTCTATGACACTGCACACCACTAACTTTTAGCCATGCTGAACACCAGCCACACCGGTGCACAGAATGGTAAAAAGACATTGCCAAAGCTAGTAGCTCTTGTATAAGCAGGACTTATTGGCTTTGCCAATGTTTGTTTTTGTTGTGCACATGCAGAGAGACACATGTTTTTTCTGCTGTGGAAAGCAGTCTATCTGCTGTGCACCGACAATTAAGCCATACCCTTATGAAGGAATCCGAGGACGCTATAAATTAGTAACACAGGTATTTCTGCTCCCTTCCCCATCCTTGCGGCTGCAACTGTTTTGCACAACAGAGAGCACTCTCAATGTTCTGACTGTTTTGCATCATCATATTACACCATTTTCATTGCTTTGTATTAGGTTTGTAGAGTTTAATTTTCTTTTTCTAAACTTTCGCTCTGATGAGTCCTATTTTTCAGGATGGCTGCCATTAACGTGTTGTGCTAGGTGCAAAAATATGGCCCATTTCACACAACAATATCTATGTGTTAGCAATGTAGGGCTCTATTGAGGGATTGCAGTGTAACAGAAGAGGGGCGGTTACAGCTTCTGCTGCCTTGATGCACTACAGCCTGCCATATTTAGAGATCTCTATTGCCGTGGCAAAGTTTTTTGATGCCCTGATGGCAGCTCCTCTGAAGGTCTGAGTGTTTACTGAGTAACCACCATGCTTCATGTGTGTCTCAGCAAACTTCAACTCCCAAAGTGGGTGTTGGTTGCTGTTATCAAAAATAATGAACCTGGGAGTTTCCTTCCAGGTTGTGAGGGTCATTTGTTTTCTTTTTCTGTTTAGGGCCACTACCATTTTACTACAGGTCAAGAAGACAAACAAAAGTACATCAGACTGTGCTATCTAAGTAGGGTGGAGAGTCTTCTGTACTTACAGTGATGGCCAAAAGTCCATTGGTCTGTTGGTTTAAGGTTTCCTCTGGAGGAGGAAGCGGCAGCACCACTGTCAGAAAAATGATACTTTGCGGACAGTCAGTTTGATGGACAAGGTATTCACCACATTTGTGGAAGAGTACTCTATCCGCCCAACTCAACCAGACACAAAGTTTCAAACATGGAATAATATGCAACAGTGTTAGACCTGTCAGCTCTTGGTGTGGTTTCACCTGTCTTTTTGCTTTTGACCTCCTGTTTTTAATCCTATGCTGAATTTAGTTTATGCTGGCTTTAGGACTCTAGAGTGGTAAAGTGCAAATGCGCTCTGTCTTAATTGTATGGGTGATTGGTTTATCCATGAATGGCGTATTTGATTTACTAGTATGTCCCTAGTATAGTGCACTCTGTATGCCCCGGGACTGTGAATCAAATGCTACTCTTGGTCTGTGCCACTCACATGAGTAGCCCTGTAAACATGTCTCAGACCTGCCACTGCAATGTCTGTGTGGGCAGTTTTAAACTGGCATTTCGACCTGGCAAGTGCACCCACTTGCCAGGCCCAAACCTTCCCTTTTACTACATGTACGCCATCCCTGCTGAATGCAACAACCACAACCTACAACACAGGACTGACACCGCTGCAGCGCCTCTGAAGTGCCACCACAGGGAGAGTACAGAGTACTGTGTCACCGATGTCCAGGGCACCCAACTCTGACTCTGCCGCAGCACCTGTGGCTCTGTGGTGTGATTGTGAAGTCCACACCTCGTGTCTTGACCTGCTGGATTCATCTTCCCCACCTTGTCATAAGGAATCATCTTGCTGCCAATGCCGCATCACCTCCTCTGCAACCCTAAGGAACTGATGTCCTCACCTCCGCTGCCTAGCAGTAAGGAGTCAATGCCTCACCTCCCTGGTGGCAGTAAGGAACCGACGCCTCACCCACTCCAGCGACGCCTCCGCTCCCCGACTCCATGCAACATTTTGTTTCCTCATCATTTTCCAAGGTACTGTAACCGGGGTCTACACGACTTCATAGCTGACTGCCCTCCCTCGCGGGTGATGCCGGACTATTCAAAGTGACTCTGTCAAGCCATTTTTATAGGCCCAGTAGAAGCATTGGTGATTCTAAGCGTTGTACCATACTTAATCTTTGAAAATGTGTATCTTTACTTGTGTATGTTGGATTTTTGTCATTTTGGGCTTGTTTTACACAGGTAAATATTGTCTATTTTTCTAAACTGGTGTGGAGTACTTTGGTGGTGTTTTCACTGTGTTACTGTGTGCACAAATACTTTACACATTGCCTCTGAGATAAGCCTGACTGCTTGAGCCAAGCTTCCAAGGGGGTGAACAGGGGTTATCTTAGGTGTGTGACTCCCTTGCCCTGTCTAGAGTGAGGGTTCCTGCTTGGACAGGGTACAAACCACTGCCAACTAGCGACCCCATTTCCAACAAACACCAAACATAATTCTTCAACTTGGAACGCAGCTATTGATAGTGCAGCAGGTGCAGTGGCACAAGGACCCAAAAGTCTGACAGACCCTCTGTGCACCAATTATGGCTGCATTCTAGTAGCTAGCAAGTTCCTGGGGGAGGGAATGATGTGGAGGCATTTTGCTTGATTGCAGTAAGGCTTCAGCTGTCCTTGCCACTTCATAAGAACCAGATGACCAGATTATCTGAGATGATAATCTAGGGCTCTCTTCACTAACTATAATTTGGTGTAAATGTAAGTTTATGACTGAATTCACCTGTTCGATGCGTTGCAATAATTCAAAAAGGGATTTCTGGGAGGTGTAAACTCATTTACATATGCCGGGATCTCCACCAAGAGTGTAGAATTCTACAAACCAGTAAATCCGGCTCAAGCTGATAAAATGGGCGTTCTAAGGCATGGCTGGCCTTGGAGGTTAGTGAATTCCCGCAGAGAAGCAGTTTTGTGGTCATTTCACAATTCTTCTAATTTCTCTTTCCATCATTGAAATGGTAAAATTTCTACCCCAGCCGAGCACTTCCGTATGTGCCATATCACGGTGGAAAGGAAATGGATCACCCCCTAATTTGGTAGGATGTAGTGGAATGGCTTTCTCCATGGGGAAATACAATTTTCCATGTGGAGGGGGAAAAACGTGCTTTTGCACCTAGTATACTATCACCCCATATATGGAGTTCTAGATTATAGAAAACAACGGACAGTGAGAACAGAATCATGATGGGACTCTTACATTACCTTTTCAGGAGCGCGCCTAGAAACCTGCACCTGGGGCAACTATCCAGGAGAACACCTGGGTATAATTGTGAATTTTCCGCAGCCCAAGTGTTATGTACACGCTGCTTTGTCGGAAAATCATTCTCAGATTAAGAGGACGTACTGCACCACAGCAACTGACTCAGGGAGCTAAAATGATTTTGCTCCGTTATACAAAAACGAACGCTGAGGGGTATTAACTACTACAATTTAAGCGAAACAACGTGGCAGCGCTGCCAAAAAGTAATCAATGTAAATAAAGTAATGTGCTGCGAAAGTGCCACAAAATGTCCATTTTGGTGCCACAGGGGTTCCTTTTTTTGTACTACAATATTCTTGGGGGTGGGAGGGGCTGATTTCCGCACCGGTTGGCTCCTCATGTTCCCTGGCTGTACTTTCTGTCACATAAACCTTCACTGATGCTGCCCATGTGCTATGTGTATTGAACCATGATAAAAGATTTTCCCTAGACAAAAGCCAAAAACGACTGTTATTTTAAAGGTTACTGAGTGCGATTCTTGTACTGGAGCAGATTGTGGAAGGATTTGTTTCACGGCATTGCTTTTAAGAGTTCCTAGGTATTGCAATTGTTGCTTTCTCGGTAGCATGTTGACTAGCATTGTTTTTTTCTTGACTGTTCTGACAGATTTCTGCTTTTAAGATGCATCTGTGACAAATCCAGTGGCAAAGGCTGAGTAACGTGTTCCTACTTCTTATCGGGAAACCTTTGCCTTCTCTGTTTAGCTGATGGTTCCTGTCCCAGCGGCAGCTGCGAGTCCCTTTTCCAAGAATTCGCTAAGGACTGTAAGGCGTTGTTTACTTTTCGGTCTCTGTTCCGGTTGAACAAACACAGTCATATCTTCATGTAACGAGAACAAACTCTCATGACTTTTCCGCACACGTTACGGCCTTTTTACAGCACCATGGATTATTTTAAAAGCACCAACAATGAGCTGCGCAATTAACCACAGAAAGAAAACTGTCAGACGGCTGAGTCAAAGAGGACCGGCTACAGTATTATGAAACAACTCACGTGCGTTTGCAAGAAGCTCGTGACACCAAAGAGGACAGGCGAAAATACCGATAGGGCTTCCAGAAAGATGCATTTTATATTTTATCAAAATCAAATAAAAAATGTTGATCTTGAGAATTCTTGTCGAGCAGTTCACTCGGTAAAATGCACGGATCTACTAAAAACGATGCCTGCTGTGAATGAATGCTTTAATCCAGCGCAGGGCCGTAATGCAAAGTGAGGGCCCCCCCTGCAGAACGTGATGAGGGGACCCTGAGACGGGGAGGGGAAAGAACTGAGCGGCTCGCGTTACACCCCATGTCCACTAGGAAACTGAATTATACTGCTGAATTCTAATGGAATCCTCCGCAAAGTATCCGCTAACAAATCAAATATGGCTACAGGAAACTAAAAAAACACAGGTCTCACACATCAAAACTATACCACAACTTATTCAGAATGTAGGCTCTGATTTCAGAAAGCTAAGGTGCCCCTCAAGATAAATACAACATAGAAGGTGAGGCACCGGTGAAAACTGTTACCCATCCAGTGGCAAAGAATTCCCAGGGCCCGCAGCAGGTTTTAAACTAAGCCAACACAAGTCTTTATCGCATCGCCCCTTTCTCATCCCGGTCCTTATGTCATGAGGTGTCTCCACACCGTACAGGCTGACATCCCACTGCCTACCCCAAAAAAAACCCAACTCTTCTCCTTCCAGGTCTGCCTACATTGGATATACACTACCCCGAAACCTGCTGTGTCATGTTTTGCCCTTTCTTTTCTGCTAGCTGTGGATTGTGTTCTTGGCTTTTACTGACTTCCAAGGCATGTGCTGGGCTTTTTGCCTGTTAGTGCTGACCGTATGTGTACCTATATATTACTGCTGGGGTAGATTGGGGCTCTATGGTGCTGGTTACTGTGTTTGGCCCGGCCTTCCTTGGCTGCCTGATGTGCTTGGGGATGCGGCTGCAGTTGTTTTCTTGGATGTTGCTGACAGCCTGCCTCAATGGATGAGGAACCCGACCCCAAAACACTGTGGCTGGGTGTGGGCCACTCCCATATGTGCTCCCTTTTGGACTTGTTGCTGGAGTAAACATGTTCAGAGGGAGGTGCAAAGTCCCTCTTGCTGGAAGACAGTTGAGTGCCCCCGTTTGTCTGCCTTGGATGCGGACATGGGCTTCCCACTATGCTTTTTGCTGGGCTTGGAGCTTGTGGGGTGTTATATTAGTTTCTTATCATATCTCTTGTTTACATATGGCATGCCCTGGCGTCTTACTGGGCTTGATGGAGGCTGCATGGTACTGTTCTGGTGGTTATCCTGCCCGTTCCTGTCTCTCTGATGTTTCTGTGAGCTTTTTTGATTTGATGTAGATCTCTCTACCAGAAAGGCTGGGGAGAGTCTTTCCCTGTGTGTGGCCCCTGTTGGACTTGGGACTGGGGTATACATGTTCACCATAATCTGCTCACTCAGTCTTCCAGCCATAGCAGCACCAGCATGAATGACTTCCGCCACTCCTGGGTGTGCAGGTAGCGTTGGCACCCTCATTGTCCCAAGTGCATGACTGTTTGGTGCTGCTGTTTCTCTATAGTCTGCTTTTCCCAATCATGTGTAAGGCCTTCATCACCCTGCACGATCAACCTTGTGCAACAGCTGCGTAACGCAGGAAGAATAAACCCCTTTGCCTCTGGTATTGACATCCCAGGACCATTAGTCCTGACTACAGCGCTGGGCATAGATGGCTGCATGTCTTTCCATTCATTAAATTACTGTACAGTAGACAATAAAGCGGGCTGTTGGCTCAAGTGACCATCGTGGGAGGTGGCTGGCTATGCCTCCCTTCTTGTTTGGTCTGTGCTGCAAGCATGGGTTCCTCTGCTGTTTCCAGAATGCTCTTCTTCTGATTAGTCTTCCTTTCTTAATCTCAGATGGGTCCTTTGGGGTTCTATAGACCTAACTGCCTTTTGGGCCTTCAAGTTTGGGGTCGGGGAAGCCACAGACATGTCCCTTTTGGCGATTGACCACTTTCTTGTTTATCCTGTAGCCTTTTGGTTCTTATGGTTTTCCCCTGTGATCCCTGTTGTGGTGGGAGCTTGACCTGATTTTGGTATGATTTGCCTACTGGTTTGTGCTTTCTTGTTGGTGCATTGGGCACGTTTCCCCCTGTGCTTGTGCTCTTTGCTCTGTGTCCCATTTAGGAACTGGACAGGGCTGCTTCTGCCCCTGGCTGGGGTTGTTTGGTTGCTTGCTGTAGGTTCTCTTGTTTTTCTTTGCCCCGCTGGCTTCTATTCTGGATGTCCTCTATTTGCCTGGCCTTGGCCACGCTCTGGAGTGGGTAGTGTTTGCTGGCTTTCCTTGAAACTTGCATTTGGTATCTGTCGACCATCTGGCTTTGGTCCTTCCTCATTTGTGTCTGAACTTTGCTCTTTTGATCTGGCTGCCATGGTGGACAATCGATGACCGTCCTGGCTGCTTTGGTTTATCCACATGATGTAAGCACTGAAACAATAGAGTGATGAGGAGGTAATGCTTCGATTAATTGATGATAATCCCTTTAATGTGATTATTCTTCCTGGACTGAAGTCTGTTGGATTTGCCTTTTTTAGTGGCTCAGAAGGTTTCAGTGTTGAGGTGGCCCTTTAAAGACACACCTGTGGTGAGAGCAGTTTACATTTTTTTGTCTTATTTAGGCAGTGGAATAATGCATGTCTACAGGGCACGGACACACCTCATGACTTAAGGACTGGTAGAAAAAGCAGGAACTGAGTAATACAGATACTGGTGAGGAATTGACACTAACTTTCAGAAGACAAGATTGTATCTGAGTTTCACAAAACTTTCACTTTCAGACTTCACGCAGCGCAGTAATTTCTGAAGTAACAAAAAGTTCCTACTTTGGCTCTAGGCAGCAGAACTATCCCTCTACACAGATCTTACAAATGTTGCATTAGACATTTGATAAATCCCCAGGTTACACAGAACGTACACATTTAGGCACAAAATCTCAGAGCTTTCTCTTTGTGGCACGTGTTACCAGCTCAGGATTCGGGGAGCAGAGCTAGCATTCAGGGTACTCATGTCAGACACTCTGGTGCCTTTGACAGCAGAGCTGTCTCGTGGCTCAGAATCACACAACGTATCAGCGAGGAGCAGGGAGTTATTCACTTAAAATACAAAGTTCCTGTTGTGTACCTCACTGCACCGTGCCCAGTGGCGTAGCGTGGGGGGTGCAGGGGGGGCCGGCCGCACCGGGCGCAACATCTTGGAAGAGACTAAATCCACGGGTTAGGGGGCGCAAATTACTTGCCTTGCCCCGGGTTAGGGGGCGCAAATTACTTGCCTTGCCCCGGGTGCTGACAACCCACGCTACGCCACTGACCGTGCCCAACCCTTTCTCTAATGTATACTGTGACATGGGATTTCAGTATTCAGAGCTCACTCTTGTTATTTAAATTATTTTGTTAGTTTTAGTCATTCAACAAAGCTGGCTCTTACATAGTGCATTAAAACCAAGACTTTATTTAAAATCCCTCACTCTATCTCTTTTCATCCCTCTTTCTCTTCTCCTCTCCCTTTCTCACTTTGTCCTTCCTTCTCCCTTTCTTACATAGTGCCATTGTAAGCATTTATGGAGTTCTGGGCAAGATATATTTTGCGGGGGTGGGGAGGTGGCATTGGTTTCTTTGCATCGGGACATCTTTATAAATTACTCCTTTCTTGCCAGATTCCCATTGGGCCAGAAATGTATGACATAAATACCATGTATCCTCAGACTCCATGTTTGAACATTCTGGATGATCCATATATTTTGCTGAGCAAGAGACATTGTGCCACACGTTCTATGGCATGTACTTTACATGTTTTTGCGTGTTGCTCACCAACAGAGTTCTATATTCTGTTGAGAAATGGAAACTGTACTTCCTTTATCATTCATGACTGCTGTCCCTGTGAACCGGCCATAATAGGATAAGTGATCAGTGGCAGACACTCTATGGCCATGGGGTTGAAGCTTTTTTACCTGCACCCCACAATGTGAAGATTGCTACTTCTCTATGTTTGAATCCATGTAGTAAATCATTAATAGAATCCTCACTCCACCCAGTCTAAGTTGTGTGCTAGACTTCGTGCTTGGACACGTGATGGGTAGGGTATCACAGCTTGTGGGTTGCTATCTATGTATGTAGCCACTATGTCTGCATGGTGCTTCTTAGGTAAAGAGGTAGCTGGAAGTCTGCAATCTCTCATTCCCAGCACACTCACCGAATTTCTCCTCTTTATTTCTCTGCTGCAGCCCAATGTAAGCCAAATGTATTTGTCTGGTTTGGATTCATGCCACCTTTAAAGGAACAGCAAGGTTTATATGTTTACTTCCCCTGAACCGGAATTAAATTCCAGCAGAACCGTCTGAGGCCTGAGAGAAAAGACAACTGAAACAAAGGACTATGGCAACGGCATGGCTACTAGCCACATCATCTGTAAGTCATTCGGATCACCTGAATCTCTGATTGAAACAAAAACAAACATAGCCCTTTGAACTCCGTTCCACAAAGAACAAATGTTGTGTTGGACCTGCCTATTTGGGAATTTGGCAGTGCGAGAAGTGTTGATATGTCATAGTGTGTGGACCAATTTGTGACTTTGTGGGCCTGTTTATTGTATGATGTACACCATTCCCTGCAGAAGGCACAAATACAAGCAGTGTCCATACCCTCCAAAACACATGTACAGTGTCTTTAGGATATCAAAACTGGCTGATGTGTATACGTGAGCCACTTTTTAGCCATCTTGGTCAATAATGGGGCCACTTTTATTTTGGTACCTGTGCCTATTATCCATCCCAGTCCCGCCTTGTTCCACATTTATGAGCAGAGTTCCCTTTCAACATA
This sequence comes from Pleurodeles waltl, assembly GCF_031143425.1. Lineage (NCBI taxonomy): Eukaryota > Metazoa > Chordata > Amphibia > Caudata > Salamandridae > Pleurodeles > Pleurodeles waltl. The sequence continues at coordinate 744,603,499 of NC_090444.1, read as the reverse complement.
GGCAGAACCAGAACAGAAGGAGCCTCCGACAGATATAACTGATGGTAGAAGTGATGGATTGCAGGAGGCGATAAGCACATAAATGAGAGAGAAAGAGCAAAACAGAGCACAGTGGATGAGATAAGCACACAAGGTAGGCAGCATGTACTCTCATGGAGTGATGAAGCATAAAAAATACTGTTCCCAAAAGTGAGTATTGGAAGGATACACCTAAAGCGGTTATCCTCCAAAGGAGAGACAAACATTTTATGGACAAGGCTTGCTATCGAATGAGAAGCAAGCAAACAAGAGTGACAATAAAGATAGCCAGTAGTATGCAATGGGTGTGCGTCAAACCCATTGTAAATTCTTAGTAAACTGGATTACACATAAAAAGTGCTAGACACCCACTGACTCAAAAGATGCAACCACTTCTTTACAGAAGTTGGGCTTTTATAAGAACACAGAGTGTGTCTATGGGCTTTTTGACAATGTCTATTGGGTAATATGCAGGATTCCCCCAAAAAATCCCCAGGTGTGGATCAACTCTAAATTGATATAATCCTTATTCTAAGATCTCAGATGCCGGATTAGTTGGGTTCTACTATCTTTGAGGCTAGCTCCTGTCTAATACAATAATCATGGGTTTATTCTGGATCTGTAACCATCCACCCAGTTGCTATTTCTATGTGATGGTCCATATATGTTCTGAACTGCTTGTGCTCCATACATGCGGGACTGGGCCCAAGCCCTGTCCAGTCTATCAGAAGTGGTAAATCAAATATTTCCCAGGAGGAGACTAATCTCCACTTGTATTGGGGAAGCCTTGTGCTTCTCCGCCCAGCTCTTTGGCACTTCAGTGGGTCTAAGGTTTTCACAGTGAAAAGGTGATTGAGGTAGGCAACATGTTTCCTTTCTATGGTGAAATCCCACCTAACATTCTTTTTTTTACAATGTGGAACATCTCCAACTGCGCTACTATATGCCTTTTTATGATTTGACTTGGTAACACAACTGTCACCAGATAATTATGTGAGTATCACTAAAGAGAGGTTTTGGCTCCACCCACATGTTGGGAGCCAGTAGTAAATGTTTAGATTGAGCAGAGGTTTTGAGCTCCCATAATAAAAAGTGCTTGCTCTTCCCTTGGTTGTGATCATTGTGCTTATTTAGCTAGCTTCCTGATCTTGATAATTTTTGGTGTTTTTCTCTGGCAGCACCACAGATGGGGGGACAGTCATTGTCATGACTCCCCTCGTGTGCCCTGTGGGTCTGGAGCACAAGGCTCAAGCTGTATTTCCCCTCTGGCACTCCATCGCCTCCAGCAACAACAGGATAAACACCCCTGAGGCCCTATGGTTCAGATACACTTAACCCCTTTGCAGGCCCCTTCCAGCAACATTAGAACATACTGGTACCTTTGCTTAATTCGTTTTTTTGGTTTGCACACCTGCTTCTGTTTATTGGTTCTGACTGCCATGATCTATTGACCCACCTGCTGATGATAATTCATTCCACCAGCTCCTGTTTATTTGTTCCAGCTGCCATGACCTATTGACTCCACCTGCTAATGTTAATTGACTCCACTTGCTTCTGTTTATTGGTTCCAACTGCCATGACCTATTGACTCCACCTGCTAATTTTAATTGATTACACCTGCTTGCATTAAAAGTCAAAACTGTTAGACTGACAGGTGTTCTCTCCCAGGGCCCTTTTGAACCTTCCTGTCTTGGCCTCGTTCCTGTTGAGCAAGCTTCATCCCTCCATTCACCTCCTGAGTCAACCAAATTCCTCCAGCGCTTGATCTACCTAAGCCCAAGCATCCCTTCAGCTCCTGTGATTCTGGCGCCGTCAACACTTCTGTTGTCTTCACTTCCAGTGTGGTGATTCCTCTTCCTCTTTGGCTCCTGGTGCTACAACTACAAAGACTTCCCCCAGATTTCAGTTTTAAGTAGGAGAGAAAAGGCTAAGTACTTGATCACAGGTTAGAGTGCACTAATCCTTAGATTAAGCCTAAGACTACCTATAAAACTGAGTTCTGAATAGAGTCAGCTCGCTTTCTGGAAATCAAACACTACCTTTGTGTTAATTGCTTTAACGCTCTGAACTTCTTTACAAAGTGGGCACTATGGACTTGAATTATATCAGAACTGAAATCCACCCACCAGTAATTCTTGACAAATTGTTGTAATAAGAACAAGAGAGGACTTATTAGAGCACACTATATCTGTATACAAACTTGTACAGACAACTGAATGTAAAACGATTCTTAGGAGTGCCAGAAACTCCAGCCTTACATCTTTATATGTATCTGCTCTCATGTAGTACTTGTGGTGAAGATTGAAAGTGTACAATATAGTAAATAACTATGTAATCTTTGTATGCTGAGAACTGTTGGTAAACTATTCTTGTTATTTCCAGTGCACTACATCCACACCAACACAAAAGGTCCAGGGAGTACAGAGCCTCTTACGCAGTGTTGCAAGGCATCAGAGCAGGACCAGTGCTGCAAGTCTATATTTTCTTATTTTGTCCCAACCCCCCTTACCCTCGAGGGCAGTGTATGATTTAAGGGTTTAGGGTTCCTTGAACATGGACTGCCATCCCGGGGGATAAGAGGTCCAGCATCGCCTCCGCAGTCGGAATCAGGTAAGTGCGTGACGGTTATTAACCTGTATCGATGTTTCAGTCTGGCTTGAAAGTGCAACCTGGCCATTTAATCTTAACCAATATTGTTCTGCAGTTCTAAGACAGTCAATTTCCATGATATTTACTTGTAACGCTTCACATTTTCATACAACATTCCTTTAAAGCCAGACTAATTGACATTGCCAATGCTTGTTTCGTCTGCTGACCTTCCCTCGACCTTGTCCTTTATTTCCAGGGAGTGCCAGCATGGTTGGTTAACTTAGTACATATAGGCTGTGACTCAGGACTGAAGTAGAGATCATCTTCTGTGGCCCACCCGCCTGCATGTGGTCTGTTTGTTTTTTATTTTTCTGCTTGCCAAGATTTACTTAGAATCTGTCTTAAAACAATTCTTTATTTCATTTTATCATGAACTGAAACAAATCACAATGCAACTGGTTAATTTTATTTAAAAAAAACTAAAACACACCATAGAAACCAATTCTTACCTGAACCACTAGAAAGACAGTTCTAAATCAGATCACACATCCATCCTGACTGTTGCTTATGGCTTCTCAATGGACCTTGCTTACTTGATTGCTGTAGAAGTATCCTGACTTAAGCATTGTGAGTTTAGCTCAGTTTTCCCCTAGATCCTAAATCCCTTCAACTCTCAGTGGCGAGGTAATAATGTTGCTTGACTTTGCTTCAGTACCACTCGTGATCCTCTCTCTTTCAGCAAAAACCATCCCCACCGAATACCCTTTAAAACCCCTTGCTTAGTAATATCTTTTGACAGCAATGCAAACCATCCAGTGATCATACTGTCAAACGTAGAGCTAAACACACTTCTGCTGTTGTGAGAACTACAAGGTAAGGGATCTCTAACACCTGGTATGTCTTTCCACAAAGACCCCACAATGGATGGAGCATGCACACCATACATTTCTACACTGTCCACACTACAGTTTGTCAAATACCTCTACCAATGAAAATCTAAATATGGGGGCCAAATTTTCATAACCCCCTTTTACTCAATTTTGTCATCCACTCGAAACTTCTTTGTGATACAAAAAGAATAACTCAATAATTATCATCATATAGATTATATAGTATTTATTCCTTGGGCGATATTATCACACCTGACATCTTGTGTCTTCCTCTTCAACTTAATCTCTTTCTCCTGGTGTGCATTTCAGCTTTGCTGCAAAGATCAGATAATATGACATCCCTTTGTGCTAATGCACTTGTCACACTGTATCAGAGGAAATGCACCTGTGCTTAACTTTAGGTTGAAAATCAGAGACAATGTGACCATGTGGAGAATCTCTCCTGAGGCAGATGGAGGATAACCAACAGCTGGCAACGTCTGTCAAGGAATTAGCAGATCTCTCATCATGGATGTAAATTCACTCTAAGCTTCCACAACCATACAAGTGGTTTTCACTAGTAGAGCTGTCCACTCAGAAGGTCAGTGGAAAGCACAGCAAAATACTGGTGTCATGGATCTGAGGCACAAAGCCCCATGCACATGCCTCGTCAGACCACGCTCTCATCAAGCACACAAAGCATGTAAAAGATACTGTGGTACCGACACATGGACTCTGTGCTACTCTGTCATCAGGCGTGTCCCGATTACAACCTGGCACCCACCTCTGTGGTCTGACTGGGATGTAGAAAATCACCCTAAATAATACACACTATTGGATTATCCCTCAGGACCTGTACGTTATCCTTTAGGTACTGGTTGCAACTGAATGCCAACAGTGCTTTTCATGGGTATAGATGATTCCTCCTTGGTGTTGCTCAACTGGAGCAACTTGTCGCCTGCCTTAGACAAACTTATATGTTAGCGTCAGGTGAAGTAGGAAACAGGAGCAGATTCCACATGATGGAATCCCTCTCTAAAACAAGTTAAATACAGGACAGATTATCTACCCAATGGTTTGGTTATTGATGTACACAGTAAATATTCGCACACTTGTCTACTAAACCACTGCTGTTTCTGCTAATAAAAAGATGTTTATAAAGAGAGGCAGAATGGCGTGTGCGGGTCGCAGACTAGCCTTCTGCTTTAAAATGTTCAGTTTTAGAGCAATGAATCGTTTTCTTAAATACATTTTTGAATGGTAAATATATTTTGTGCAGGCGGCCTATAGTCACAGAAAAAGTACAATGAAACGTGTGGAAAAGTATTTAGCACGAGTGTTTCGCACTGCTTATTGATATTGAGCAATTTGATTTTATATATTTCTAGTCGTATATGCCACATGAAAGGACGAAAGCTAGCCAAAAATTGTTTTATGTATATAGGTAAAGTTTGAGAGGGAATCATTTTGAAAATGCAAAGAAACTGTCATTTTTTCTGTTAATATGTGTTTTTCTTGCCTTAGACAGGAGGTGCCATTTGTAGATTTTTTTTTTTTTAAAGTGGCAAGTGCCTTTGTAGAGTTGGTAGGGAACGATGGGAAGTAGAGGATGTTTAATTGTTTTGACCGTTTAATTTAATATGGAAAAAACATCGGTTTACAGCATGACTGTATACCACAAACAACACTTTGAAAACGTTAAAAACAGATAAAAAATACAAACAAACATAAAACGTTCAAATGAAATTAAAATAAATGGCGTTTATTTCATGCAATGGTTATTTTCTGTTGTTTTCCTACCTGATAGAGTCTGACTCTGTTTCATAACAGGGGCTGCGGTGTCCTTTGCAAAATAGGGTAGGAGTCAATGCCTTTGACTGAAGGCCAAGGACAACTGTCGCCTGAGTCCATCCCATGACACGGCATGTCACTCCTTAGAAAAAATAGAAAATTCACCCATAAATATACAATCAAGATAAAAACGTGACAGAACATCAGTACAAATAAATATTGTACACACAGGTAAGTATAAGAAAATAAATGATCATAAACAGAGAACAATCAAGGATACCCAATCAACTCTATTCATATCAAACCGAACCTTCATTTACATGATCACACATACATTATTATCTTTTTTAATGAGCAGCCAGAGGCACGCAATAATCTGGGATATAGAGACATTTTCTGCTGGATATTTGTTATTGAGCTAGTGTAGCTTTTTCTCTTTGGGAACATGCCTCCCATAGAAATTACTAACCCGTGAAGTAGTATGCTGTGGATCCTATATAATGGCACAGCAGATAAGCCCCTCTAAGCATCCTGTCACTCTAATTAAAAATCAAACTTTTTGAGCCAAGATAGTTTTGTCCGATCATGACCGGAACAAAGTGGAAAAGTGAATGGTTGTTCCTTTGCTTCATTCATAAATACAGTTTTCACAAACATATATGCCTTCATCGGGGCGGTATTTCCACATGATGTGCCAAAGGGAACATGGACTGCTCACTCCACAAGGTAAGTTTAGTACCTAGATATGTGTTGGGGCCATTCAGTCCAGCAGGTACCACATACACCTTAGGCCCAGGAATTCCAGGAGGCCAGCTACATATATAAACTTTGGAAGCTTTATAGAGCCACAAGGACCAAGCAACTCTGATATATAGGTGGAATAAACATTTGCATGATGATTTAGCCATAAACAGACCCAAAGGAAATGAGGTTAATAGCCCTATGCCCAGTGCTTAATTTGCAAAAGAATGAGTGCTGAAGCCAAAAGCTCTGCTCCTGTGGTGCTATTAAAAATCAGTAGACTGAGTACTCAAGGGCATATTTATGAGAGGCTTGTGCTGCCAGAGCATCACTTTTTGTATGCGCTGATGGCACAAGCCTCTCAATCATATCTATCAGGCTATGCAAAGCCACCCTGGGTGGCTTTGCGCGATCTCATAGACATGGAGTAAGACAGAGCAGCGTAAGTTGCTGTGTTGCCTTACTCTGCGCCATTGTGGCGTTCCAAGGGCATTGCGGTGGGTTTTCCCACAAAACACAAATGGATTTTGACGCTGCCCAGATTTACTTAATCACATACACCTGGGGCAGTCTAAAACCTTGCACCTCCCCAGAGCCTCTAGGAAGCTAACAATGCACCAGTGCTTGGGGAAAGGACAGGAATGCACCGTATTTAATTAATATGGTGCATTCCTGCCCTTTCACATTGGCGTAGGGCAGCTTAGCAAGAAGACTTGGGGTGCTAACCTAAGCCAATTCCCCATAAATATGGACCTAGGTCTGCGTAGTCTTGAATTCACCTCATGACTTAAATCCCCTTCTATACACTGCTGCCCCTTTATCTCACTCTTACTGGTTCCTGTTTTCTCTCTTTGTGTCAGTTTTTCTGTCTTTCTCTTTCCCATTCTTTCCTGTTCGTGTGTGTTTTACTCTCTTGCCCACGGTCAATATCTGCTAAGAAACAAATATGTGTCAGTCCCCAAAAATTAGAGCTGGCAAGGACTGGCTCAAATTAAGCACTTCCTCTCTGGAGTAAACTATTTCCTTGCATCCTATTACACACATTCTGCCACATGTCATTGTTTATGAACCAGAAGGCAATGCTCTGTGCTTTATGAAATTTCTCAATAAATAAATAACATAATCTAAGATAATATAAGATGCAAATACCTTTCATAAGAAAGCTCATTAGGGTTGGCTGTGGCTGTGTTCCTAACAATGCTCATGTTTTTTTTTTATATTTCACATGTAAACCAATCAATATTAACCATCACCCTATCACACCATATTGTGTTATAATACTGACAGTAGGGTCCTAGTGTCTACTAGATTTCGTTGAGATATGATAAAGATCTTTAACGTGTTCCACTCTATGAATGTACACTGAGATCAGGGCTGATACGTCAGACCAGAGCCATCACTGTGCCTCCCTCTATTCAGGTGTGTGTTTTGACTGCTTATTTTCTGCACATTGAACTTGTAGTCATAGACACCAAAACCCTCTAAGCTCAAAGGAAGCATCATGTACCCAAATTTATGCGTAACTCACTAAGGGGGTCATTCCAACCCTGGCGGTCGGTGTAAAAGCGGCGGCCAACCCGCAAACAGGCAGGCGGCCAAAAGAATGGAATTCCGACCCTGGCGGGAATCGCCAACACAGCCCGCCACTTTAACACTCCGACCGCCACGGCGGTACAGACAAGCAGCGCGGCAGTCACCGCCAACAGACAGGCGGCAGACAATGTACCGCCCACCCTATCACAACTCACCAATCCGCCATCTTTTCCGGGGCGGGAGCCCTGCCGATAAAAACACGGCGGAAACAGACTACGAACGGGAAAACGCTCACCTCTACACACTCCACGAGGAATCTGGACAGCATGGAACCAGAACTACACATCCTACCAGCTATTGTCTACCTGCTCCTCAACCAGGAGCACGAACGCCGGCGCAGAAGACAATGGTGAGTACTGCACCTATGACACACGGGAGGGGGAGGCAAAAAATTACGGGGACACAAATACGCCACACACCCACCCCCACCCTCACCCACTACAACACACACATCAATGCAGAGCAACAAGTCAGAGTGACACCCCCCAAACCCCCTGGAAGAATGCAAAGACAAAATAAAATGATCATAAAAAATGAAGTATATTATAGCATAATTGAAGTTAAGTGAAATATGAAATATATAAATAAAATATATTACATCATGAACAATATATACATAGGTCAAAAGTCCGGCCCATATTGGCTATCATCCATTGTTCGTGGGCCAATGGGCCTAAACACAAGGGCAAAGCCCACACACGAGACCCGGTTTCATTGGAGAGAACACTGCAGGGGCATCAGATAGTAAAACTACAGGCACCTCAGGGGGAAGGGAAGGGGGGGCACCTCAGCCAGTTGAGTCCACGACGCCAGATCCATGAGGGGCCTCCATGCCCACTGTACCATCCTGGGGAGTGCAAAGCCACAGTCTCACAAGTCTCTACAGTGGGTGGGTTGCCCACTGTACCATCCTGGGGAGTGCAAAGCCACAGTCTCTCAAGTCTCTACAGTGGGTGGCTTGCCCACTGATCCATCCTGGGGAGTGCAAAGCCACAGTCCATCAAGTGGATTACAGACTCCACTGGTTCTGGAGGAGGCATGGTGCCCAGAGTGCTTCGTGAAGCCCTGGCCGACACAGATCCGGCCCTGCCAATGGGCCCGCGGTGCTTGAGATGAAGGGCCCAGCGGAGCGGTGCTTGAGATGAAGGGCCCAGCGGAGCGGTGCTTGACAGGTAGGGCCCAGCGGAGCAGTTCAGAGACAGCGGTGCCCAGCGGAGCGGTGCTTGACAGGAAGGGCCCAGCGGAGCGGTGCTTGACAGGAGGGGCCCAGCGGAGCGGTGCTTGACAGGAAGGGCCCAGCGGAGCGGTGCATGACAGGAAGGGCCCAGCGGAGCGGTGCTTGAGATGAAGGGCCCAGCGCAGCGGTGCTTGAGATGAAGGGCCCAGCGGAGCGGTGCTTGACAGGAAGGGCCCAGAGGAGCGGTGCTTGACAGGAAGGGCCCAGCGGAGCGGTGCTTGACAGGAAGGGCCCAGCGGAGCGGTGCTTGAGATGAAGGGCCCAGCGGAGCGGTGCTTGAGATGAAGGGCCCAGCGGAGCGGTGCTTGACAGGAAGGGCCCAGAGGAGGGGTGCTTGACAGGAAGGGCCCAGCGGAGCAGTTCAGAGACGGCGGTGCCCAGCGGAGCGGTGCTTGAGATGAAGGGCCCAGCGGAGCGGTGCTTGAGATGAAGGGCCCAGCGGAGCGGTGCTTGAGATGAAGGGTCCAGCGGAGCGGTGCTTGACAGGAAGGGCCCAGCGGAGCGGTGCTTGAGATGAAGGGCCCAGCGGAGCGGTGCTTGAGAGGAAGGGCCCAGCGGAGCAGTGCTTGACTGGAAGGGCCCAGCGGAGCAGTTCAGAGACGGCGGTGCCCAGCGGAGCAGTGCTTGACAGGAAGGGCCCAGCGGAGCGGTGCTTGAGATGAAGGGCCCAGCGGAGCGGTGCTTGAGATGAAGGGCCCAGCGGAGCGGTGCTTGACAGGAAGGGCCCAGCGGAGCGGTGCTTGAGATGAAGGGCCCAGCGGAGCGGTGCTTGACAGGAAGGGCCCAGCGGAGCGGTGCTTGACAGGAAGGGCCCAGCGGAGCGGTGCTTGACAGGAAAGGCCCAGCGGAGCGGTGCTTGACAGGAAGGGCCCAGCGGAGCAGTTCAGAGACGGCGGTGCCCAGCGGAGCGGTGCTTGACAGGAAAGGCCCAGCGGAGCAGTTCAGAGACGGCGGTGCCCAGTGGAGCGGTGCTTGACAGGAAGGGCCCAGCGGAGCGGTGCTTGAGATGAAGGGCCCAGCGGAGCGGTGCTTGAGATGAAGGGCCCAGTGGAGCGGTGCTTGACAGGAAGGGCCCAGCGGAGCGGTGCTTGAGATGAAGGGCCCAGCGGAGCGGTGCTTGAGATGAAGGGCCCAGCGGAGCGGTGCTTGACAGGAAGGGCCCAGCAGAGCGGTGCTTGACAGGAAGGGCCCTGTTCAGCGGTGCTTGTCTTGAAGGGCCCTGTTCAGCGGTGCTTGTCTTGAAGGGCCCTGTTCAGCGGTGCTTGTCTTGAAGGGCCCTGTTCAGCGGTGCTTGTCACGGCGGGGCCCTGTTCAGCGGTGCTTGTCTTGAAGGGCCCAGTTCGGTGGTGCTTGTCACGGCGGGGCCCTGTTCAGCGGTGCTTGTCACGGCGGGGCCCTGTTCAGCGGTGCTTGTCACGACGGGGCCCTGTTCAGCGGTGCTTGTCACGGCGGGGCCCTGTTCGGCAGTGCTTGTCACGGCGGGGCCCAGTTCGGCGGGGCTTGTCACGGCGGGGCCCTGTTCAGCGGTGCTTGTCACGGCGGGGCCCTGTTCAGCGGTGCTTGTCACGGCGGACCCTGTTCAGCGGTGCTTGTTACGGCAGGGCCCTGTTCAGCGGTGCTTGTCACGGCGGGGCCCTGTTCAGCGGTGCTTGACATGTGTTCCCAGGGAACCAGATCGGGCCAATATTTTCCGCTCAGTCGCCATCCGACCTTTCGCTTGCGGGGCCCTCCTGTGCTGGAGTCCTGGGCCCGTGGGTGTCCTCCTTCACACCCAAAATGGGGCTGGTGGGGCCCTCCTGGGCAGCTCGCCTGCTGCCGGACTTGTCCGCCCTGCTGCCCTTGCCCCCCTTCACCGATTCTCTGGGGCCCTTGCCTCCCTTTGTGGATGTGCCAGGTGACGGTGCCAGGGTAGTGCCTTTGAGGGCTGCCGTCTCTGGCCTCTCGCGCCGGCCCTTCCCTTTTTTCGTTTTTTTCCCAGGGGGTGGGCTGGCTGTCCCCTTGCTGCTGGCCGATGTTGCTGCCCTAGAAGCTGGTGGACTCCAATAGCCCTGGACTATGGTTCTTGTAGGTGCAGGGCTTTTGGAGGCTGAGGTGCTGTTTGGACTCTTACGAGATGGAGGGGGTGGGTCAGGTGATGCAAAGAGGGTAATTTTGGAGAGAAAAAACTTTTTAGGAGCAGTGGGAAGGGTAGGTGCAGTGGGTATGGGAGTGGAGGAAGAGGATGTGGTTGTAGGAGAGTCAAGTGTGGTGTCTTTGGGTGCAGGTGCTTGTGACGGAGGCTGTCGTGAGGTGGATGGCTGTTGGGTGGGTGGCTGCCTGCGTTTGTGTGGTTTGGAAGAGGGGGTGACAGACACACTGGGAGAGGACACAGGGGACGTGTAAATGGCAGTGGGGGTGGTTACTGCACGTGTGCGGAGTGTTCTGGTGGGTGTGCTGGTGATGGACGTACTGGCTGATGGTAGTGTGCATGCAGGTGTGAGTGGAGACGTCACAGGGAGGGAGGAGGGAGACGAGGAGGAGGGGGATACAGAGGAGGCAGTGGCTGTTGGCATGTCTGCATGTGGATGTTGCATGTGTGAATGCTTGTGTGATCTGTGGTGCTTATGTCTGGATGAGCTGCCCTTGGGTGTTGATGTGTGTGCAGGCTGGTCTGTAGGTGTGGCTGGGATAGGCAGAGGAACAGGGGAGTGGGACTGGGATGAGGAAATTGGAGGGGGGAGGCAGGAGACAGGGACAATGGCTGCCGTCAGTGCTGAGGCCAGAGCGTTGAACGATCGCTGATGGGCAGCCTGACCCGAATGAATGCCCTCCAGGTATGCATTGCTCCGGTGCACCTCCCTTTCTACACCCTGGATGGCATTCAAAAGGGTAGACTGCCCAATAATGAGCGTCTGGAGGAGGTCAATGATCTCCTCACTGAGGGCAGCAGGGGTAACTGGGGCAGGGCCTGAGGTGCCTGGGGCGAAGGAGATGCCCGCCTTCCTGGCCGAGCGGGCATGGGGCGAACACTGAGGGGCTCCTTGGAGGGCGGAGCTGGTGCGCTGGGTGGCGGCTGTACCTGTTGTAGCGGTGGGCATGGATGTTGCCGCCACCACAAGGGAGCTCCCTTCCGAGGACGTGTCTGTGTCGCTGACGTCTCCACGGGTCCCCGTTGTGGAGCTCCCCTCGCCCTCCGTCTCACTGGTGATCTCGGAGTCGGTTGCATGGCCCTCCGGGGCCATGTGAGATGCAGCTCCCTCGTGCTCCGTTGCCACTTCTCCTCCGCCTGATGATGCTAATGCACACATGAACAGGAAGACCAAAAAAAAGGGGGGGGGGAGAAAAAATGACATGTTGAGTGCATGCATTGGCGACACCGTTGGCGGAGAGGACAGACACAGAGGCCCCCTGCACTACGCCGCGCACTCGGTGTACACTACTCAATTATTATGACTTGGCCTACAAGCCTATGGACGACAACTGCACACATAGGTGAACCAGGGCCATGGATAGCTGTACTTAGCACCCTACAGAGGTGGGGGGCGGGGGCACAGGGCCATGCCGTACGGAGGGGCCTAGCCTACAGAAATCGCCCTGGCCTAGAGATACCCACAGCCCTCCTCCCCCACCCAGACACCTCCATTGTGCGCTAACATAGCAGAATGTGCTGGTACTCACCCCCTTGTGTCTGCTGTGATGTCCTCACGCGCCCATCCAATTCGGGGTAGGCCACCACCAGGATCCGGGACATCAGGGGGGTCAATTGACGGGAGCCACCCCTCCTACGTTGGGAGGCCATCCCCAGCAGAGCCTCCGCGGTCTTCCTGCTCCCGCGGCGGATGTCCTCCCACCTCTTGCGTCAGTGGGTGCCCCGTCTGTTGTGGACCCCCAGGGTCCGGACGTCCTTGGCGATGGCACGCCAAATGTCGATCTTCTGATGGGCGCTGACCTATGTGACATGGACAGGGTGGGAAAATAAATATCATCATTTTCTGCATGGTCGATGTGAGTGGCCCCCCCTCCCCAACCTTGCCATATGGCACATGCTCTCATCTGTCGTGCGATGCATTCCTCATTCGCTCCCCTCCCCACCATCTTTCATCCACCCCACTCAACACAGGCATTGCCCACAAAGCATGGTCCCAGTGTACTTACCTGTTGGTCTGGAGGACCGTAGAGTAGCGCATACTGGGGGAGGACCCCATCAACAAGTTTCTCCAATTCCTCAGATGTGAAGGCAGGGGCCCTTTCCCCAGTCGCAGCAGCCATTGTATCTTCCAGAACGAGGTCACAGCAGCACTTGCAGTATAGGTCCTCTCCTGTGGATGATCAGGTCTCGAGTGATTAAGCAGATAGAAAATGGCGGACACGCCCGCGGCGGTGCGTACCGCGGCGGTGCGTACCGCGACCGCCGGCGCACATCGTCATTGGCTCCTGAGACCCATAGGGTTCAATGTTAACCAATGCTGCTTTGCGCCGCGGTCTTCGACCGCCTACCGCCACGGTGTGCCACGCCAGCGCATTGACCTCACATCCCATTGTCACACTTCACAGGTCAGGCAGCCGCCATTTCAAGGGCCCACATGGCTTAATTTCTACTGCGTCACACAGGCCTAGGCCTTGCATTGCCACTCATACAAGCCATTCAATGCATAGCGAATCGTGTTCTGTGCAAGCTGTGGTTACGTACCTGTGGGTTGCTTGACTCTGTGCTCCATGTTGTCCTTCCTAGGCACCGTCCGCTGGGACCTGCGAGGAGATGGAGGAATGTTCCGAGCCACTATACAGGAACTGTGTGCCCAGCTGGAGCCAGACCTGATGTCCCCCATTCGCCAACCCACAGGGATTCCCCCTCTGGTGCAGGTTCTGTCAGTACTCCATTTTTTGGCAAGTGGATCATTCCAAACAACAGTGGCCATATCATCAGGGATGTCTCAGCCTATGTTTTCTAAGGTTTTGTCCAGAGTGTTGTCTGCCCTGATGAAATACATGCGGAGCTACATTGTTTTCCCTGAGGTGGGCGATTTGGCTACAGTGAAGGGTGATTTCTATGCCCTTGGCCATATCCCCAACATCATTGGTGCCATTGATGGGACCCATGTGGCTTTGGTTCCCCCCAGTGAAAGTGAGCAGGTGTACAGGAACAGAAAAAGTTATCATTCGATGAATGTCCAGGTGGTCTGTTTGGCTGACCAGTACATCTCCCATGTAAATGCAAAGTTCCCTGGGTCAGTGCATGACGCGTACATCATGCGAAATAGCAGCATCCCTTATGTGATGGAACAGCTACAGAGACACCGTGTGTGGCTAATTGGTGACTCTGGTTACCCCAACCTGTCGTGGCTACTGACCCCAGTGAGGAATCCCAGGACAAGGGCAGAGGAACGGTACAATGAGGCCCATGGGCGTACTAGGAGGGTGATCGAGCGGACCTTCGGCCTCCTGAAGGCCAGGTTTAGGTGCCTGCATATGACAGGTGGATCCCTAATGTACTCACCAAAGAAGGTGTGCCATATCATCGTGGCCTGCTGTATGCTTCACAACCTGGCTTTGCGACGCCAGGTGCCTTTCCTGCAGGAGGATGGTCCAGATGGTGGTGTTGTAGCAGCTGTGGAGCCTGTGGAGAGTGAAGAGGAGGAAGACGACGGGGACGACACAGACAACAGGGACACAGTGATACAACAGTATTTTCAGTAGCACACAGGTAAGAATCAACCCCGCCATTTTACATTTACTTAAAGTCTCCTGCCTCTCTACTGTCTGTGTTTCCCCCCAGTTCCTGTTAACTGAGTTGTGACTTTCCCTTCTGTTTTCAGAGCTGTGGGCCCCACTGCGTGACCTTTGCTTTGTTTGCCCATGGACTACAGCTGTGTGACAGTGGTATGTTGTCATCACAATGTAACTGAACATTTTGGCACCGTTATGTCTAATACATTTGTTCAAAATATAAGCAGACTCCAGATTTTTTAAGTGCAATAAGTGATTTTATTAAAGTGCTAAATTTAGGGACATGATTGTAAAACGGTGATGGGTGATGGTGGAGTAATGTCCATGGCTGAGTCCAGTTTTCAGTCTCACAGGTGCATTGTCCATATGCCTGTGGAAGGATGGAGCAGGGGCAGTTTAAGTTTGGACAGGGTGACAATGTGGGACAGTGGGATGACATCAGGGGGTATCGTTTGCTGGCGGGGGTCTTGGCATCCTACTCTGTCTTCTTCTGAGATCTCAGGTACCGCTTGCGGGGTGGTTCTTCTTCTGCAGGAGGTGGGGTTCTGGTGGCCTGTCGTTGTGTGGGGGCCTCCTGTCCGGCGGAGGTGGTAGCCTGGTCTGGGTCCATGCTAGTGACAGGGGCCCTTTGTGGTGCCACATGGTCCCGCAATGTGGTGACTATCTGGTTAAGGGCCACGACGATGGTCCCCATTGCGGAACTAATGTTTCTCAGTTCCTCTCTGAACCCCATGTACTGTTCCTCCTGCAGTACCTGGATCTCCTGGAACCTGGCCAGTACCGTATCCATCGTCTCCTGGGAGCAGTGGTATGCTCCCATGATGGAGGAGAGGGCCTCTTGGAGAGTCGGTTCCCTGGGCCTGTCCCCCCCCTGTCGCGCAGCAGCCCTCCCAGTTCCCCTGTTTCCCTGGGCCTCTGTCCCCTGGACCGTGTGCCCACTACCACTGCCCCCAGGTCCCTGTTGTTGTTGGGGTGGTGGGTCAACCTGGGTGCCCTGTAGTGGTGGACACACCGCTGATTGACGTGTCCTGGAGACAGAGGCATGGGCCCGCTGGGTGGGAGCTGTGCTGGTGTTCACAGAGGGGGTTAGGTCTGCTGTAGCCTGTGGCTGTCTGTGGGGAACCGACTGTCCCGAGGTCCCCGATGGGCCGGGCTGGTCATCTGGGTCCAGGGAGACAGAGCTGCTGTCATCACTGGGGGCCTCTTCTGGGGGTGGGATGGACATCTCTGGACCCTCCAGGGCGGTGTGGTGGCGTTCGGGTCCTGCAGGGGTATAAGAGTATGGTTATTGCTTCTGTGTATGCCATTTCGTGTAATGGGTGGGTGGCCGTGTACCCCAGTGCTGGCATTCCCTTGTGGGGGCTTTTGTGACGGTGCCTTGTGGGGGAGATGGGTATGTGCAGTGGGCATGCTTTGGTGATGGGTGTCCATGCTTTGGGGACGCATGCAGGGCTAGGTTTTGGGATGGGTGGGTTGTGATGGTGAGCCATTTGCAAGGAGTTGGTGTGATGGGGGTGGGGGTATGATTTGGAATGCAGGTGGGGTAGGGGGAATGAAGTAGTGAAGATTTGACTTACCAGAGTCCATTCCTCTGCCTACTCCTGCGAGGCCCTCAGGATGCAGGATGTGCAAGACTTCCTCCTCCCATGCGGTGAATTCTGGGGGAGTAGGTGGGGGTCTGCCGCCAGTCTTCTGCACTGCGATGTTGTGCCTTGATACCATGGAACGCACCTTCCCCCGTAGGTCGTTCCACCGCTTCCTGATGTCGTCCCGATTTCGTGGATGCTGTCCCACAGCGTTGACCCTGTCCACTATTCTTTGCCATAGCTCCATCTTCCTGGCAATGGTGGTGTGCTGCACCTGTGTCCCGAAGAGCTGGGGCTCTACCCGAATTATTTCCTCCACCATGACCCTGAGTTCTGCGTCAGAGAACCTGGGGTGTCTTTTGGGTGCCATGGGGTGGTGTGGATGAGGTGATGGGTGGTGTGTGTTGTAGAGTGTGGTGAGTGTGGTGGTGTATGGTGTTTTGTGCGTGGATATTGTGTGGGTGATGTTGTGATTTGCCTCTGTGTGATGGTCTACTCTATTCTGTGCTGTCTCTCTCTGTCCTTCAGTCGCAATTGTGGTCGTAAGGGTTTGTGGGTGATGTGGGTGTGTGTTTTATATTGTATTGGGTATGTGGGAGTGGTGTGTGTATGTGTCTCAAGTGTGTGTATTTTGAATTGTCCAATGTGGTAGTGTTTTGTAAAGGTGTGTGTATTTTGACCGCGGCGGTGTGTACCGCCAATGGAATACCGCGGTTGAAAGACCGTTGCGGGGATTTGTGGGTCGGAATGGCATGGGCGTATTTCTGTTGGCGTGACGGTGGAGGTTTGGTCATCGCCAGTTTTTCGCTGGCCGTTGCTGTGGCGGAATTTTGTTGATGCCGGGTTTTTGGCGGTTTGCCAGTTGCGGGTCAGAATGACCGTGGCGGTTTACCGCGGCGGTGTTATGGCGGTCTTCTGACCGGCGGTAAGCGCCTTTTACCGCCGAGGTCAGAATGAACCCCTAAGTCTCCACAGCTACGTTGACCAAATAGAATATAAAGAAATGCATATGATGGTTTCATTATCTTTCAGCAGAAGTTGGATAATTATATATGGTGCAGTTATAATGGAATACATTGAATTTTAACTTCTTTATTGGGGCAAACTCGCTAAGTGAGGGCCCAGCCCAATAATAATTTAATATTTGAGCTGTGAATGACTGTCGTATAAGGATTCCCAGTAACCTGAGCAGAGCTGATGAAGATGCAATCTTATCTGTGAAACATGTTTCTGTTGCTGGTACTTTCTTAAATTAATCACAGCGATAACACATTTTGTGGATTGGTGCCTGCTTATTCCATTTGTGTCTTAAATCCATTGGGCCCAGTCCAATTTTTAATATTTACACTGTGAATGATTGTCATCTAAGGATTCCCAGTAACCTGAGCACAGGCGATGAAGATGCAATCTTATCTGTGAAACAGGTTTCTGCTGCTGTTACTCTCTTGAATTAATCACAGCAATAAATCATTTGTGGATTGGTGCCTGCTTATTCCATTTGTATCTTAAATGCATTGTGTATCTTGGCAATACAAAGCCGGTTGGTATGCCTGTCTCTCCTTTCTCCCAAAGGCACTTGAAGTATTTGGACATATAGTGCCATTGTCAATGCCTCAACCAGGGGCAACCAGCAGGCCTAACTCGAGGGGCAATACTTGACTTGAGAAACTAGGTTGTATATATATAAGTGCTTTTAACACAGCTTACCCTCAATCTTCTCTAGTCCATCTAAAAATGTCCCTTATAGACAGTCCACTATGTATAGTAACATCTTTCCCTCATCGATTTTCTTTATAGTTTTAATAATTGTCTTTCCTCGTTCACCAAACATATCTCAGTGAGTTAACCATTTCCTCTGCTGTCTGGTGTGATTTGCATTTCCCAAGATCTGTCTGCGGCACGGTAAATCCTTCCAATGCTGGTAAAAGGGGTACCACTGAAAAGGCAATGATAACACTTGTTAAATTGGAATGTTGAGGTTGCTACTGAAGAGAATAAAGTGGCTCAGGGTTAAAAATGGCTTGTAAAGACCGTCTACAAAACCATTCCAATGCTTCTGTTTCTAGGTCTTCCTGTTTAGCTTAGAACATTTTACCCTCAAGGGCTTGAATGTCCTAATACCATTAGAGCTCTTCTCTCTATGGCAACACCGATTGGTGGAGCCCTGGTCCCTCTTTATAGGCCATCATCTGAAGATCAAGCCCATAAGCTGTGTTTGGAGTCTTTGACAACTCTAATGACCATCTGCAGCAGCCGAAAGTAATTCAGTATCTAAAGTACAGAACTTGCAGAAATATCTTAAGTAATTCTTTACAAAAACACTTACTATTATTTATTATTCAAAAAATCTGTTCAGAACATTCTCTGAAGCAAAACTACTCTGAATGTGGACATGTGTATATCGTTTCTTTTTTTAAAGAGAACAGAATTACCAAAAATCGGAATTTTAGAGAAAGTATTTTGAGATACATCTTGAAATCTAGTGGCATAACAATAAATGTTTTGCAGAATCACTATGTTATTAGATTTGGAAGGCAATGAAGCATGCGAAGGGCCACAACGTCCTGGAAGGAAACTAGAAAGGAACATGATTATTTTGTCTACGATGCAGGATCTTAGGCAGTGACTTTACTTTTGTACAAAATGTCGTGCTTGATATTCTCAAATCTACAAGGCTGGATGTGCTCAATAACAACTTTAGGACAACTATGCTTAGTGAAAACACATGGCATGAATGGATTTTGGAGAATACCTAATACTTATCCACGTGTTAGTTTCCTGTTTCACTGAGGCCAGTGGGTGCCTCCAGATCATGCAGCTATTTCATAAAACTTAAGTTTAACTCAACAATAATTAGGAATGAAAGGGGATTAGTAACAGTGGCCACTAAATCCACACCGAGCGAAAGTGATGTTGGTTTGGGACATTATTTAAATGCATGTGCTTGAAATTCCCCACCTGCCAGAATATGCATTTTAAAGATGCATTAAAAGTAGCATTAAAATCAGAAAGTATAATGTTAGTCATAAAAAACAAGATAAGAAGAAGGAACCATAGACAACTGCAGAAAGAGATGAAATTCGCAACTAACAATATGTTGAATCAAGAAGACGTAATATAACAGTTTTACTGCAAAACGGGCACCATTTCAGCACTTCATTTGAAACTGTAGTTTAGCTAGCAATGGCTTCCAAAGGCCATGGAAGCATCCACGAGGCAGTCAGTGGAGGAACAGGGTGATCATTTTGGTAGCCTGCAGCTCAGTAGGCTTAAAAAGGTCGAGTCTAGAAGAGGCATTCGCTCACTACATTATGATGTTGAGCAACACGATCCACGAGCGTTCATCTGACTGTGATGTACAATTACAGTCGTGGGACAAAGGATTTTAAGTGTAGCCCCCTTACATGACCACCAGAAAATAAGATCAATCTGGGCAGAAGAGATCCAGCACGAGTTAAGTGAGTGGGAAAATATGAATCTGGAAACACATCAACTTCCAAATAGCTCAGAGATGAGAAACATTCAATATTATTCAATTGTACTAGACACCAGGACTCTGAACAGAATTTCTGAAAATTTTACCCATAGCTACTTCTGATGTCAGAAGGAGCAAGGTGCTTGGAAGCACACATTTTGGGAGGGCCCAGGTCTCAGAGAGTTCTGGCCTGTGGTGCTGCGACACAAGGGGGTGACTAAAGGGAAAAAAACCTGTTTGGTGACACAGTATCTTATTGTTCAAAAGTGGAAGGATGCTATCCTAAAGATGGTACAAGTATGGAGGGTTAAAATCAGCAAAACTGTGATGTTATAATGTAACTATTGTTTGACAGCTGCCCCAGTGGCAAAGGAGAGGAAATATGTGGCAGGCCTCAAGACAGCATTTGAGACTTATAATATGATTAATAATGCCATTGATATCCATGTGTTTTTCCCCCTCGTGGTTTTCACCTTTGGATTTAATTTGTTTGAATGCATGTATGTATCCATCTAGTTGCTTCTATTAAAAACATGTCAAGCAGAGAAAACATTGTTCCCATGGTGCAGATTCCCAAAGCAAGTATTAGAGTTAATTTTCTAATGACTTATACTTTCGTTACTCCTGCATGTGTTTTGAGCCTCCAAAGCATTAAGGCCCATATTTATACTTTTTTAGAGCTGCATACAATTGTATTTTGTTTGTTTGCGCCGCTTTTGCTTCAAAAACCAGCACAAATGCGGGGCTAAAAAAGTATAAATATGGGCCTAAGGGCTTCAACAAGAAGGAAATCAAAAAACTCAGTTTGACTATGCTTGTGTATGGTCAAAAGTATGACCACAATCACTAAGGTCTCAAGCGAGCTTCATTTAACGTTCTAGCCTTCTAAAATTGCTGATTTATTCTTGAGTCACCTAACCTGATGACTAAGGACTATCTCCACTGTGGAAATTCTGAAGTTGTAGTGCTAGGGTATGTGTAAAATACACAAATATTTGCCATTATTTTTTCCTTTCACATGGAAAAACACCCATGTGACGGTTTCTCTTCCGCAACGCTTCCATAAAATAGAGAAGGGAATGTAAAGTTTATGCACCTACCCACACTTCACTGCATGTTTTAACTTACATTTGAATTTCGTAAGTGTAAGTGTTGGAGTAGGTGTAGGAAGTTGCATCATAGTTCCCCGAATTCAAGGGGGCATTAAAAAAGGAAATACATTTCCTGGAAAATTATTCTCCATAAGAGAGAAAAACAAATCTTTGTAGTTTGCTGTTTTTTTAGTTAAAGCAGAAGGCAGGAAAATAAGAGAAAATTAAATTAACCTTTTATGTTACATCTTTTTCATTAAAATGATTTCCATAAAATGTGTTTTGTTTTTCAAGACTCGATGTCACCTGTGAAATTTTTTTATTTTGGCTCTTTTTCCCCAGTTCCTTTTCCTCTTACTCTAAGTTCATGTAGGAGTAAGTATAGAAGTGCAGAGTGCATGCAGGGATCCACAATGCCGGATACCTTAGTTGGAAGGTCCAGCTGGACCATTTTAATTGTGAAAAAAACCTCATGGGAAAAATGTAGTTTTCTTGCCCGCCTTGGGTGTATCCTTCCATAGCACTTTTTTCCGGTCCTTTGGAGGTGGAAAAAAGTACTAAGTTCCACTTTTGTCAAAGTGCTGGAAAAACTCATAATGGTCAGAGCTGCAGCACCTAGCTCCTCAAGTCAGGCTTTGCGGCACCAGGAGTCTCTTCAGACATGTCTCCTGCAGTGTCATGTCCTCTGGGTTTTGCTGGCCCTGTCAGAACCAGGAGACCTTCTGCTTTTTGTGTCCCTGGATCAGGCAGATCAGGCAAGCTATGGGCCAACCACATGACTCTTGGAGAGAAGTTCCAGTCCCAGACTGCCAGCAGTACTTGAGAGTCCTTGAGTATTAAATGAGCCATCTTCTTCCAGCTGGAGCCACTAGTAAGGGGTCTTCTTCCTTCAGTGCCGCCTTGTTTCCAGGGCTGGGAATATTCTGAGGAAATCATGGATGTGGTGCAAGATTTATCCTGTGTACCAGCCAGTTATTCGAGAAATTTAACCACCCAATCCTAATGTTTTCTCAAGGTCACACCTCCTTTAGCAGCACTTGCTCTTTGCCTTACTGTAAATTACCCAGGAGCCCATATTTAATGATGGTAGAACTGAACTACCATCAGGCATGCCTGTCCCCAGTTCCTAAGCCTCTGCACTATTCAGATGAGTCAAAACTCTCTCCGATTGTGATTGGAGCCTGGCTGTCTGAGAGGGCACAGTGATTGAACAATAGAAGCCTTCCCTGGCATCTTCAAATAAAAAGAGGTAGCATTCACGTTTTGTTCTGACAACTGTTCGTTACTAAGCAGTCAGCAGGTAACACACATCTGCTGTTCCTTGGCTAAGGGAAAGGCTATTGTACTAAGAGCCAGGGATGTCAACTCTCCCAGCCAAGGATGTGTATTCCAGCACTGGAGAGGCTGAGTGGCAAGACTGGGTTTAGGCCAGTTTTGTCTTAAGCAGCGCATATTATATTTTTCCAAAGTTTCCACTTAAGCTATGAAAACTCTGATTTAACAAATCCTACGCAGTGATAAATATCCTGATTTTATTTCACTGTGAGAGCACAGTAACTTCAATTTGGAGTGTGCCCATTTTTTCTTGTATTAGCAACCTGCTCTGTGGGCTTGCAAGGCATACTTTATGGGTGAATTGTAAAGCTAGGCTTTTCCTCCATGGTAGAGGCATTTTCCCCTGCCATACATTGCTGCTGTACATTTAAACTGCAGCCCAACCAAAACACATTGGCGCGCCTGGAAAAATATATTCTTGTCATATATGTAGATGGTGTAAATACACACAGCAGTCCGTCAAAAGTGCATTTTCTGTGCAATTTACAATGGTCTTAAAGGACAGTTAAGTAGAACAATTGTGTGAAACCAATTTTACCAATACCAATTTAGAGCCCTCAGCACACAGAATGTGGCACTAAATATCAGTGTCACTGTGAACAGAGTCTACATATCAGCAGGAATAGGGTCAAGAAAAGTGAACAAATCTGGAATGACCTTGCAGAAAAAGCAAATTTCCCACAGCCATACATGAATTGGTAATGGGTAACAGTGTAAAGGGTGGACGTTTGTTACCTTAGGGCACTGAGTAACATCATATACAACTCACACTTTGCTGTTGTCTATTTGATGTCACTCAGAAACACTCAACAAATCCATCTACAGTTCTAAGCATCCCCAAAGGTGCAGTATTTTGCTTTGCTACGCATGACTAATAAACAGCAAATTCCACAATGTTTGGGGTTGTTTGACAGACAGTTAACAAAGGTGCTCTGCAATGAGAGTGATAAGTCAGCAAATGAGTTGTGACTGTCTGTGCTGTACAGAACAGCAAAAATACCAAGAGGTACAATTATGTTGTCTAGAGGTTCGAGCCATATCTATGTTTTTAGGCTTTTAGAGCGTTTGGTGGCTTTTACCTTGTTGAACACGAGTTCCTCGAGTATCTTTGTTCAAATGTTGCCACCCTTGGCACTACACCCTATTGATTTGCTTCCTTCTTCGGCAACTGCAGCAACTGCACCTATCAGAAAAACTGCAAACTCTTTCTCAGAAATGATTACCATTACGTATGGGGTACCCTAGGGCTTGACCTTGTTGCCCATACGCTTCAAAGACTATGCATTGCGTCTCACCAAAATCATGTAGACTCATGATCCTAACCCATCTCACGTCATAAGAGGGCTGTAAGGGCTGTCCGTACAACCGGTAGGCAAGAAGCAACCTAACTAGATGCAACACACGCACAACTGATTTCTCTGTGTAGCAGAAAGTCAAAGTCCATACTAATCACCCAAGGTCTCTCTGATCCCTTTCCATCCAAGGCCTTTGTCATGGAAACTTCCTCTGTTGCCACCAGTAATATGTGAAACCTACATTTTTCGCCTGATGCAGACCTCCACTTTAGACTGTAGGTTGTGTCACCATAGACACATACACTTGTGTTGCCCTCTGGCTACACTACAACTGGTAGTGTTCTGCCATCATGTCACATTGAGTATATGGAAAAGTGATTTCCTGCTCTGTGGATGTCCTGGCCCCTAGAAACAATTCTGTGAAAGGTGTAGGGTATAGACTTTCTGCCTACACCTTTGTGCGGCTAACTAATTCTACATACAGAAATAGATATTTTAGAGGTATTTACTTTTGTGTTATTTGTAGAGTCCGTGCTGCAAACTTAATTGTCTCTAAGCGGGTGATACATACAGCCTGCTACAGTTACCACCGTCGCAGAGATATGTAACCTCTGTTTTATAGAAGGCCTCCAGTAACAGGGAGGTTACTGGTTTTGTGACGACGTTAGCCGCACAGTGAAGTTTATAACTTCTGTACTTTGTACTCGGCTTGAAGTTTGTCGAGCGACGTGGAGATGACGGGGGAGAGAGGCTAGGCCTCTCGCTGTTTCTGTCTCTCACCCATTCACAAAAGCCCAGTCTAACAAGTGGTCAGTGCTTAACTGTAATGCCAAAGTTTTTCTCAAGAATCCTGTGCCAGGACTACCAAATGTCGGGGTTGCCAAATATCGAGGTTGAGTAGATTTGATTTCACCTCATTATTCTCTCGGCCACCACCCTTAACTTTCCGTTTCTTTATCTCATTGTCTTTGCAATCCCTATTTTCTCCCTTTGTCACTATTTCACTTTCTTTCTCTCCCCCTTCTATGTCGCTTTTAGGACTCCCACTCTCTTTTGCGGTCAAAGTCTGACGCCTTCCACCTGCAACTACATCTACAAATTCAGCAATTCGAGTGCCCCTGGCTTTAAACAAGATGATAGGAATGCACCAGAACACAAACAGATACATCATATTTCATGCGCACAGTACACCAGACCGGTTTCTATTCAGTTGTATGGCCTAACGTCACCGCCCTGTAAAACTTCTGAAGGGCAGGCACACCCAGACAGGAAGTGATTTTCTTGAGAGGAAAAAGAGCACTTTGAGTCGTGCTGTTGACTTCTGAGACTGTTTTGTGTTGACATTTGGAAGTAAGTCTCTGTTGACGCTGGAAGGGCAGAGCCTAAATGAAATACTAGCGCTCGGGTCAAAAGAGCAGCAACAGCAGAGTATTAGACTTTGTTTTGGTTGACAAAGGGACTAAAGAAGCACGTGAAGGAGCTCGTGCTCTCACAAATGCGACACCAGCAGCGAAACAGAGGACACGAGCAGACCGAAGTTCGAACTAGGGTTGCCACCTTTTTTAATACAAATATGTGTCCCGGCCATTTGTTTGTGCTTTCTGAAACATCCAAGGGCTGACAGGTGAAAATGAATGTGTTAACCTGTCAGGATGCTTTTGTAACATGGTAATTAGCCCTCTGCTTGTTCTTATAATTATTCAGCAATAATTCAGACAGCTTCGAAAAGCTTTATAACTGATATAAGGATGAGATTGCTGTTTAAGGATTAATCTCCAAAGGGGAGAAATACCTGCTTTAACTGGTTTCCCAGTATTTTCGCTGGCATTGGACTTAAAAATACAGGCCATTCGGTAGAAAAAGAGCCAGGTGAACTATAAACAGTGTTGTCACTTACAGACGGTGTATGCAGTGCTTAATTTGAGTTTGTAGTTGTACGTGGGCCCACCATCACTCATTTTTGGGGACTGACCTATATTTTTCCACACCAGACTGTGTCCCGGACTAGACAAAGAAAAACACAACGTAGGAAAGAAGGATGAAGAGAAAACTGTAAATGACAAAGAAAGTATGGATGATAAAGAAACTGAAAGAGTGAGGCAAGGAGTAAGGTATAAGGTTGAGGAGAAGGGAGTTTCCTTCATCCTCTACAGTCGAAAGCTTGGGCAGGAGGCTTCTGAGCAAAACTCTGGGCTCCAGCACTTATTTAAAAAAAAAAAAAAAACACGCACTGTTGGATGCTTGACTGGTCCTATGGCTTCCTACACTCAGTCTTAATCATAAAAACATCGAACATCTACTCTCTTAGTTTGTGTGTAGATTTCAGAATTTTAAGAATCTTTCAAAGTTTTCAAGAGGACAGTTGCAGGTTCCTAGGAGTCCTCCCCCGAACTTTTAATAATTCCAGTTTACTCGACATGAAGACATTTCTACTTGTGGAATTAGAGATACAGTCCTACTATGCATGCAAAGATATGTTTTCCATTTAGAATCAATTTTCCCTACACATGCACCAATGTTAATTGTTTTTTTTTCATTTCCCCACCATAGAAATGTATTTACACTTGCCCTTGACTGGAGTGAACTTCTGAACATTTATTGAGATTATTGAACAGTGGCCTGCAAAAACATTTCAGGGCATCCCCGTTCTCGGGAGACAATTTAGTACCCCTAGTACACCATCCTGGGATAATACCATGCAGTAATGTGTGAGTAAGCTTTTTGAGAGTGTAAAACCAAACTTTGACAGTAGCAAAAGTTTCTTTACACTTGTGAAAAAGGCTGATTGCATGTGTAAACTGAAGGTGCATGTTTACAAAGTTTTCTGAAACAGCCTTCTCCATCTAGTCACACACCACATTTCAAATCCATGGCAGAAAAATTGAATTGAATACTTCCGTAGTTTAACCATTGAAAGTTGTGCTGATCGTCCTTTTTTGCTTGCTAGGCAAAAGGAATAAGCTGTATTTTTCTTTTCAGATAAATTCAGTTTACTTATTCCCAATCGCCCAGTTTTTAATTTGTAAAAAAAAAAACATAAGTGCAGGGGTCCAACTTTTTCTTAGGAGGCAGCACAGAACTGCCTAGTGAATGGATTGTCAACCATCTCATGCCTCCTCCACCATGCTATAGCTTCTGCCTCTTTATCTCATGTTGAAGATTCTTTTCCAGCCCTGCTTTCTTTCTCTTTTGTTGGTTTCCTATCTCTAACCCTTTCTTTCTCCCTTCTTCGCTTTGACTCTTTAGCTTTGGGACTACGTTTTATGACGAGAAATAAGTCCAGGTCCACAAAAATGATCACCAGTGCCCACCAACTGCAACAACCAGCACGCATGAACTAACACTTAAGTACTGATTTTTTTTTGCATTGATATTGATAATGAATCGTGCATGGATCAGTCCTAGAAACCTATCCTTCATTCTCACTTTAAGTGTATGGTTATTACAAGCTACTGCACTTGAGTGACAACTAGTTGAATGTAGAGAAGGGTTGAGACGACCACCAGCAAAAGTTCCAACTTTGGGGATATCAATCTAAACTTTGCAGGTAGTTCCTGCCTCTGAATATGCTTGTGAAATAATTCCAGTCGAAGGGCATGAGTAAATGCACATTCACAGTGGGAATACAGAGGGAACATCACCAAAATAGAGAGAAAGTTGTTTCTCCAGGTAGAAATATATTTTTCCCTTATAGAAACAAAAAGAAAGCTTCAAAGTGTAAATGCACTTTTATGTCACAGTTTCACATGTAGAAATGTAAACCGATTACATTTTTTGTATACGTAAATACTTACACATATCAGCAATCCAGGAAATGTGCGACAGTTGCAGATTTTCATGAATTCTTTGAGGATTCTTTAGCTTGTCTTTACAGACACCATTCAATGTATGTAACATTCTACAGTAAATCAAAAGGCACAAAGTATGCAGGCAACGTATTTCTCCCAAATTAGGGTGCTTGTTACAGTATGGACATAGCTTCAAGACCTGTGCTTTGGGCATGCATTATTTTCTGGAGACATATTCTTTACTCATTAGGGATAAAACAAGATTTATACTATCCAGAAGATCTTCCTGAACATACCATAAGCAACGTTTATGGTCACGCAAGAAACATTTTAATATTAGAAATCAACTCTGAAATACCGTATATATGCTCTCTACTAAAGAGAAGGATGTAGGTATACCCATTCGAATGCATGAGCATGCATGCTCATGTACAACTGTGTTTAGGGGGGCATGGTCGAATGGGGGAAGTCCTTTGACAACGCTAAGTAGCACGTGAGGCAAGTACCAAGTACCCCAGAAAATATGTTCAATAAAAAAGAAGGGACTTTATTTCCGTCCACAAACATAATTTTGGAATTTGAGTGTGGCTACTTGTCAACTCTGATAAGCCTTCCGAATGAAGATCTATATTTTTATTTGATTCTACAGATGGCTACCAAATCAAATGTGTCAGTTTGTTGGCTCATATAACTTGTTACTTGTTTTCACAAGCCACTGTTTAGGACCTTCTTACAATTATGAAGTATGCATGAACACAATGTGTCTTACATTGTCTGAGCCATGACGTACAGAAAGAAATAGTTCATTCCAAGCACCTTAACATTTCATGTACTAAATCCATCAGGGAGACTGGAGATTGCAGTCATCCTCAGTATTCTACCTTTAGTGAAGGATGTTTCGACTTATTTAAACAACCTTGTGGGTTTCATAACAAACATTGACTACTTGGCCATGTTACTTTACAATTTGATTTTAGTTACCATAGATGTCCAACTCTAGTACATTAGTGGCATACATCAGGAAGCTTTCAATGCAATTAGAATAGTTGAACAATAGGGAGGTATTGTAGAATTTTGTTTCACCTTATTGGGTAGATTGTTAAACATAAATATGTCAGGATCACAAATGTCAGGATTAGAAAGGGGACCCCTTGTTGAATCGTTACTTCCTTATTCTATTAATGAATCATTGAAGCTTCCTAAAAGAAGTCTTTATCTTACTTATTTGTCTTTCCCTTCACTGGATTGGCTCTGGCTTTCTAAACCTACAATATCTGGAGCCCAAGCAAACTTACTGTAATGCTAACAATGACATGTCACAACGACCTTGGGCTGGCAAGGGAGGGAAGCCAGTAATGGAACAAGGAAGTGAAAGCTTGGAGTTATGAAAATTGCCATCTGTAATCCGGACATTGTCTCGACATCTGATAAGTTTGAACTATGTCTGTACATAAAAGAAAAAAAACTCACGAAAAGGGATGATTAAACACAGAAAAGCTTTCTTGAACTAACCAACTTAATGCCACCCAAGAGATAGCAGTGATAACTGCCTTGGCCATTGCCACGTCAGCTTTATCAGTTACTGAGAGGCAATAATGATTTATAAATGCAGATTCAAGGGCCCAAGTGGGATTCCTGAAAATGAAGCCCAAGAGGCTGCCAACCTCAGTGTATGTTACCCCTGAATTTGTAGATAAGGCGCAACCCCAGCAACTCACGGGCGTTGCCAATGAACATACATAACCATTTACTAAGAGGTGGCTTGAGTTGGTTTTAGACCTTTTTTAAGAGAACCGAAATTATTAAATGTAATTTTAAATGCACCAAATACTGCCATATACCCTTAACCCTCCCTGTGGTGGGATAATCCCATTAAGAGTTGGACCCTGAGAGCCCACTAAAAAACAAGGAATTACTAGGAAAATAGGTTATTTCAGGTCCATTTCCTCAGTAATTCGTCATTGTGGGACAGACTTTGACCGAGACATTTAAGCTGCTTTTAGCAGCCAAAATCTCTTTGTGGTAACTAAAAGATCTGTGGTGTTTCCACGGATTTTATAGTTCCAATTGGGCTAGGAACTGACGCCATCAACTCTAAAGAAATTAGGAGGGCACATCTAATGAGAATCCTAATGTGAAGGTATACATTTCTGGTATTTAGATGCCAAAATGATGCTCTGATGCTGCTTCAGAAATGCCAAACTGCCAAAGCCCTAATCTTTCAACCTCCATCTTTAGCTTCATGTGATTGCTGGATGAACAATATTGGAAAGCTCAAAATATTCAGAACTACCCTCAGCATTCACAATGAGAATCTATTTTCTGTGCTTCCAGAACCACAGGACTACAATCATGTCTGCCCTGCTCTTCTGAGTCTTGTGTAGTGCCTGATGAATCTGAGGGAAAGGTGAAAAGGCATTAGGAAGTCCCTGGGTCCATGCCGTGGAGAGACTAGTGCATCGACTAGTGCATTTAAAATGTTTGATAGAGCATTGTAATACTCCCACTGAATGTCTCCACCAATCCAGTGTTCTTGGTGATAAAAAGATCCACTTTAGGTTGTCAGAACCTCTGACAAATGACCCAAACTCAACCTTGGACAGAAAAGAACCCCAGGGTGAAGTGAAATCTCTATTCAGGTGATCTGCACATTGATGTTCTACAACCCTCTGATGTTCTGGAGCCAAGGAAGCAATACAGGCCTCTCTCACTGAAAAATCTGATCCGGCACCTGGGCCAGCATTCCAGGTGCCACCCCATTTGTTTATTAACCAAAACTAGACGCCTTATCAACAAATGTACAAATGCCCACTGTAACTTACGGTTGTCTGGAGCTCCATTAGTTGGATGACCTCTGGTCTCCAATTTGTTTATATTTATCATGCACCTTCACAGACCCAAACACATCCCTATTATCTGGGTGCGCTGGCATCCATCATCCTCCAATAGAGAGAGAGGACCCATGTGCAGCCTGCATACCAAAAGAACACAGTTGATGCCATGTGACCTTGCACATGCAGCCATTTCCTCACTGGGGAGGATCATTTGCTAAACATAACTCTCAACTGAGACCTCAAGGCAATTCTCCTGCTCTCTGGGAAAGAAACATTCCTAATTCTGTCCGAAAGCCCATCCCAAAAATTTGATTGATTGTGAGAGCTTTGGATGCCCTCAAGGAACACATTGCCAAAATAAAAGACAGCCTGGTGCCAAAACAAAAGTTCTAAAACAAAAGTCAAACCGTTTCTTCCAGAAAGAGACTTCAGAACAGCTATTCAAGCCCTGATGCTCTCACATTTGGATGGGAATGATACCCTACTCAATGGCCTTTTAGACTCTGCAATAACACCCCTTATGCGCATCGTGCATGCTGCACTATGTCTGATCCAGGGCCTGAAAGTATAATCATATCACCTCCATTCTGATGGAACTCCATTGGCTTTTCTTGCTGGCCTACACAGTTGTCAAAACCAAGCCATCAGGATCAGCACCTCCACTTATCTTGCAGAGCAGCTCACCGTTTTGGGTGGTTCTCGGCACACCTACTACCCAAAAACCATTGTTCTGGAGACAAAAAATAGCAAAGAAAGAAACAAACAAGACAGCAGGCCTTTTATTTTATTGCTCCAAGGATCTGTAACAACATTCCTGTATCCATCACCACCACCCTAACGCTGGTCCAATTTAGGAAAGAGTTGGAGACTCATGTCTTTAAAAGACAGGAAACTAAATCGCAGTGCATTAACCACCCACAACTCAGCTTCCTCTCCTATTCCTCGTTGACTTTATATTTGTCCTTGAACATATACAGCGCTTCGCTACCTTTTGGTTAGATTCATACTTCAGAAATACCACATATATACACAAACATATGTACAGATGTAGACATACAAATAGACGTACATACATTTCAGTGGTATAACAATTAATTCTAGACAGTAACCTCTTGATATAATGAACTGCGCCCCTAGGTCTGGAACTGACTGGGATCAAAAAGTATTTTATAGGCCAAGGTGCCACCTCAACACTAGGAGAGGCAGCAAGGGAGAGGGACGTCAGTCAGGATTGCAGTTGTTTCTTTGACAAGATAGTCATTAATCAAGATTTATTCACTGTGCTGCCAACATATTTTCAAGACCTCCTATATTGTTTAGAATAAGAATGACCCTTCTCTGACTGAAAATCAGATAACAATGCTTAGATAATTCAGCCTTGGATTTACTCTGGCATGGAAAAACATGTTTTCTATTTTCATATGTTTCTTGACCATCACTTCCAATTCTGCAGCAAACAGCTCCTGCCTGTGGAACCGTATATGAAATTTAGGCAAATTATTAGAATAAATAAACATATATCTGGTAAAGGTCCTGAGTTTTTCCTATAGGTCAGTTTTTCAGACTATAGGATAGTGGAAATTCAGTATGCTTAAGAAATTTTCCTGGGCTATCTGAATTAGTGAAATGGCTCTGAAGGATAACCTAAATGTGAAATCAGAGAGCACTCAGGAATAAATTAGTCCAAGTTGTCCCGGGGCCAAGAT
Source organism: Pleurodeles waltl (assembly GCF_031143425.1). Taxonomy (NCBI): domain Eukaryota; kingdom Metazoa; phylum Chordata; class Amphibia; order Caudata; family Salamandridae; genus Pleurodeles; species Pleurodeles waltl. The sequence continues at coordinate 744,571,845 of NC_090444.1, read as the reverse complement.
CATAGGATAGACTCCTTGAGAACTGATAGGAGCACTTACAGTGGCCAAAAACACATTAGAATATCTCAGGTTATATTTGGAATAACCACTTTTTAGACTTATAGTTATGTTTGCCCACATATGAATGGTTGTGAGACAGTGCCTTGAGGATTTTGTTCTTCTGGAGTTAGACAACCTTGCTTACAATTAGGATGTTTGTCAGGCACAACTACTTGAGAATCAACCAAAGTGTTGTTGCATGTCATACCATATGTTATTTATGCAATTTCCTTTTTATTTTCACTATGAAATAATGAAAAAAGAACAATAACATGAATAAAGCAAATAGTAACATTAAAAGATCAATTGCTGTGGTTGAATCTTAATAAACCACAGGAATTCATACTGTCATCCAAATGTAGGCATTTATTGTTGGATTATATTACAGAATTATAATATAGTAACACATATGTCTGTTGGTGGTGCCAGTGACAGGGAGGGGCCACTAGGCCTCAACTGTGGTTGTACAGGTCATTTGCCATTAGTGTCCTGGGTACGTCCTGCTACATCTCTGCAAACTGGGCCAGATTCAACTCTTTCTGCTTTTTAATCTCTGGGTAGTGAGGGTAAGCAATCTAGTGCTTCTCAGGCATACAGTGTGAGGCTTTGACACTGAAGTTAACAACCACAGTCCTAAAAAGAGGAAATAGGAGATGCCTCAAGTTAGTGACCACCAAGTGCCTGCAGGTTAGCAGTTCCAACTGGCAGGGCTACTCATCACTGGCATGCACCCATGTCTGCAGGAATGTTCCAAACTGACCAGAGAAGTATGCAGTTAAGGAATGTAGAGTAGATTTCTATTTCTAATCCTGCTGCTAAGAGTTGTAGGTCCCCAAGTGTGAGTAATATTCTCTACTCACAAGGTGTCATGACCATTTAGTTAAAAATGTGTCCCCGGAAGTGTTGCCATTCTTTGATAATACAGACCATGGGTGAATGAGTAAAACCACAGTTACATGCTCCGACCAGTGTGTAATGAGTAGCCCACATGTTTCATTGCCCTGAAATTTCTTCAAGGCCAGAGGACTATACAGTTACCTACTCAATCACCACACTTGCAAAAATAAATAGGGAGAGTGCCACCAGAGATTAATATTAGTCAAACATGTAAAGAAGTGTAAAGTTGCATCAGTGGTGGTATTACTCACACGGCCCATTGCATACATTTACCACAAGTCCACCAGATGAATGCTTACCAGTGGACAATTATGTACGTTCAACACCATTGGGGCAAGGTAAAAAAAAGAACAGACAAACCAAGGTACTCTGTTACAATATTACATTTCAAGGTATATGGAGATACCCTTGGTTTGGGCATGGTCATGATAGTCAAAATGTATGTGTTTTACTAAGAGGAAAAAGGAAAAACAAGAACATCCCAAGGTCCACATTACATCTATGTACGATCATCACTGGAAAATGTATACTTGTAGTTACATCAGGAAGGATGAACTATATACATAGCAAACCTAACACACGTATAGGCAAGGTTAAGAGTAATGCCAGAAACCCTTTTAGAGTGCCACAGGCAAGCATGAGCTACTGGGCTTAACTGTGGTGGTTGAGACCTTAAACTCTGGATGTCCCAGGGCCAGACCCACCAGGGATGCTGATCAACTGGACCAAGTACCCCTACAGCACTTAACTCTCAATGGTAGTGTGGGTTGCACAGTCCAATGGTGGGGGTGGGGGAGTAGATACAGGTGAAGTAAACACAGCCTCACAACTCAAAATACGTTCTATAGCAGCAATAAATGTTTTCCCAGTGAAATACAGTCTTTATGACAATAGTAGTACTTATATACAAACACAAACTGAAATATGCCATACACAAACAATGCACACACTTCCCTAAGGTCAGGGCTTTGGTGCTTAGTAGGCAGGCCCCCAAGTCCCACTTCCCTCTCACTAGAAGTAGTGGTTATTCCCCATTCAATATAGGCCCCATTTATATTAGGCCCCACTAGCAGTCTGACTCTTAGGAGCCCCACTCAGACTCTCTCAGAAAGGTCAAAAGTGTTCACGCGCCAAAGCAATATCTGGTAGACAAGTTTCCTCAGGGCTTTCCGGCCCTTTGATCAGTCTTTCTCGCACCAGCAGGGATTGCACGACTGGAGTCTCTAAAATCACTACAGGCGTGAAGGATGCAGCTGCCTTTGGTAATTAACACTTGTGGCTCCCCAGGGGCAGTGGCTGAATGTCCCTGGCACTTCTCCCACCGGTAGGACAAGAGAGGAATTTGACACCTTCTGGTTCTGATTCTCAGTCAGGGCTTGGCCCTACAAAGGTCACCACTGTGGCCTCTTCTCTCAATAATGGCATCAACCAGGCTACAACTCTTGTCCTTTCCGGCACCTCCCTCTGGCATACAGGCTTGCTGACTCTGTAGCAGAATACTGGCCCCAGTATGTGGGGATGTATGAAGCACAAATTGCTCCCGATCGGAGGACCGCCGAGATTAGAGCAATATTCTCGGTGGTCCTCCGATCTGGAGCACGCCATGTTTTTCGCTGTATCGACCAGCCACTAGCCTCATTGCAGGCTTCCCATCAGTAGCCTCTTTGTAGCCCTCCAGCTGCTTGTTTATTGATTGCAGCATCCCATGAGAAACCTTTGCTTCATACTTCCCCACATACTGGTGCCTTGGGTTACTCAACTTTGGGTACCACCTGGATTCCCTTGTTGTGCGGGTGCCACAGACTTCATGGTCTGAGTTCTTATTATTTGGGCAACCATCCCCCAGGTTATTTTATGTCCTGATGAGACCCTTATATCCCTATATAGAGGTGAAATGCCATTGACACTCAAATAGACAGACCTCAGTGGTGTTTTCACTTAGGGCAACAACCCATGTGATCATTTATACCTTGAATAACTGTGGCTGTCTAAGATTGTACACCAATATACCAGTCACTTCACGGTATTGGAAATGTCTTTTTGCTTTAGTTTGTTTCACTTGGGGTACACTTATCACTATTTCACCTGTTCCATTACTCAAGAAATCGTTTCCTCTTCATGATATTTGAGAATAAATACTTTGTTTGAAATGTACTATATATACTGGTTGCCGCATCCTTGATAGATTTTGTTAAACAGAATGGTTACTGTCCTGATTGAAAAGGCTTATTATTGATTGATTCAAAGCAGTATGTTCTGCTTTATTCTTTTTGTTTTGTAAATGAGTTTTACAGTTGTGCATGTTGCGATATTTATACCCATGTTCGCATGAAAGTATGGGTAGCTCTTATTTTTAGGAGACATTTTTAAACATAGACATGGTTATTTGGAATGGGTCTATCCCGATACCAGGATTTATAGCACTCATTATGCACCACCAACATATTACCTTCTGGAAGTCAGCAAATCCAAAAATACAGGAAACCTGTCCCATATCTATAAAAGTAATAATAGTTCAGGACAACCCATCTTGGGGTTATCAGTGGATTGTATGCCTCTCCACCAAAACAGACTAATTTGTCTGTCTTTTTAGAGAAAGTCCACTGGGCAATTATGAGGGCATATGCTGCTCCCTCCTTTAAAGCTCTCCTGTGTGCATGATTGCAGGAATGAAGGGCCATATGTGATAAGCCCCATGGAATAGATAATTCTAACTCAATGGACTGTTGCACAGATCTTTCTGTGTGAGAACAATTTTTAAGGTATCATAAGAATTACCCAACAAGGAGGTTGCGTGTCGCTCTCTTGGATGACACAAATGGTAATGTAAGGCGTTCATATCAGTTGGTTTTAGATGGACAGATGTGATCAGCTGTGCATCTTCAAATGAAATGTCCAAATCCAGATATGTGATAGATGTCCATGTACACTGCAAATATGAGTATTGTTGGTTAAGCCATTGTAGAAAAACACCCGGGTCAGACTCTGATCCTGTCCAGTTGCAAGACAAATCATAGTGTCATTGATGTATCTCTTCTACATAGTAATGTGGGATCAATATGGATGAGAATCACGGTAGGTATAATTTGATTCAAACATTTCAACATAAATACAAGCCAAACTGAGAGAGAAAGATGCTCTCATCGATGTGCCTGACACCTCAAGCTAGAGCTAGTTCTTAAAACTTAAAAAAGTCATTTTTAATGCCAGTTCTATACTTTGTGCGGAGTGTCCTAAAATCATTCCTTTTCTACAAATGCTCTAGCTATAGTGCAGATTTTATTTTAGTGTACAACGTTTCGACGCCAAGAGTCGCTTGTTGTTTTTTTGGGATCAAATACCAAATCTTAAAGTAAATGGATTGACCTCCTACTACCTGAGGAACAAAGTCTGCAAGATGTGATAAGAGCTCTAAACTTGAATGAATCCTGGAGAAAATAGGTTTACCTGGGTGAGTGGGGGAGAACGCTTCTCTTCTGCAGCCTCCGCCATACCATGGATGAACTGAGCTGAGTTCCAGGGTGAGTTCCCTAGAAAGTGGGATATAGATTTTCTGTCACCCAGCAGACGATGCACCTCAGCCTCGTATTCACCAGTACTCATGATACTAATTGCTCTGCTTTTATCAGCAGGCTTAATAACTATTACATTATAATCCTGTAAGGTTTTGATTGCCCTGCTTCTCACCCAAGAACCATCGACATTAGATTCAAAGCGAGGTTTAGATTGAGCCTAATGTTTATGTGTCAAGGGTTCTACCTGACTGGAGTTGCGGTTGAGTAGAATTTAGAAATAATTCAAGTACTTGCTGGATAAGAGTTCTTTGTGTCATTAATTGTGTTAAGGGCACCCTTTTCTTGTTTTCCCTTTTGACTCCTCTTTTTTGGGAACATGTAGTTTTGAGGACGAGATCTCAGAAGCCAACAGTCAGTCAAATGACACAATAATGAATTGTCCAACTTAGTGTTTATATTTTACTTAATCGAAAGTCATTTCATCTTGCAGCAATACTAAATACTACACAGTTCAAAAGGAATGGAAGTACAGGGTTGTTGTTGTCTCAGTCACAATAATCAATAAGGTACTACGTTCTGTGTGAGACCTGTCTGCCTTAGGGTGGCCTTCCTCCAAACTTTTTACCTCCTCCGCTCCTATTTTGCTGAATTTGTTACTGTTGGCCTTACGACTCTGTGCAATTTACAGCTGCTGATCAGTGCAAAAGTGCTTGTGCCCACTCCCTAAAACAAAGTAAAACTGTTTTACACCTGATTGGCATATTTCATTTTGTAGTAAGACCTTAATCAAATGGTATACCATATATCCACGGCTGGCAAATTAAATGTTACTTTTGGGACTGCAGCACCTATTGTGCCACCCACTTAAGCAGCCCCATAAAACATGTCCCCAGCCTGCCATTGCAGTCTTTGAGCAGTTTTCTTTTGATTTAATTCTGTTTTATTGGTTTTTTTGATAAAGCTGTGATACAGAATCTGGCTACACTGGTTCACTGGCATTGCCCGCGTATACAGCGACAGGTAGGTGGTCATTACAAACCTGGCGGGCGGTGTTAAAGCAGAGGTAGTGGATGCCTTTCTCCACTGGTTCTGGAGGGGGCTTTGTGCCCAGAGTGCTTCATCCTGCCAAGGACAGAGGTAGTGGATGCCTTTCTCCACTGGTTCTGGAGGGGGTTTTGGGCCCAGAGTGCTTCATCCTGCTTGTGGCAGACACAGTAGAGTCAGTGCCCTTGGCGCTCATGGGCCAGCGGTGCTTGTGGTGGCGGTGTCCTGTTCAGCGTTGCTTGTGGTGGCGGTGTCCTTGGCAGGGGTGCTTGTGGCGGCGGTGTCCTTGGCAGCAGTGCTTGTGGCGGCGGTGTCCTGTTCAGCGGTGCTTGTTGCGGCGGGGTCCTTGGCAGCGACTCAGCTGCTGGCGGGCCTGTCTGGCCCAGCGGCTCAGCTGCTGGTGGTCCTGTCTGGCCCAGCGGGGCAGGTGCTGGCGGTCCTTTCTGGCCCTGCGGGCCTGGTGCTGGCAGTCCTTTCTGGCCCTGTGGGGCTGGTGCTGGCGGTCCTTTCTGGCCCAGCGGGGCTGGTCCTGGCGGTCCTTTCTGGCCCAGCGGGGCTGGCGGTCTTTCTGGACTTGCAGGGCTGGTGCTGGCGGTCCTTTCTCGCCCTCCTGGGCTGGTGCTGGCAGTCCTTTCTGGCCCAGCGGGGCTGGTGCTGGCGGTCCTTTCTGGCCCAGCGGGGCTGGCGGTCCTTTCTGGCCCTGCGGGGCTGGTGTTGGCAGTCCTTTCTGGCCCAGCAGAGCTGGTGCTGGCGGTCCTTTCTGGCCCAGCGGGGCTGGTGCTGGTGGTCCTTCCTGGCCCAGCGGGGCTGGTGCTGGCGGTCCTTTCTGTCCCTGTGGGGCTGGTGCTGGCGGTCCTGTCTGGCCCAGTGGGAATGATGGACCTGGCCTCCTGGGCAGCAGGGATGATGGCGGTGGCCTCCTGGGCAGCGGGGATGAAGGCGGTGGCCTCCTGGGCAGCGGGGCTGATGGCGGTCTTCTCCGCCGGTCTGCTCTTCCCAGACTTGCTGAGTTTCTTGTGCCCCTTCCCCACCTTGGAAGGTGTCGCAGCTGAATCCACACTCCCACCTGTACCCCTGGGAGCGGCTTTGGTGGCTGGAGTGTTCCCCACCTCCCGCTGGGCACTGGCCAACTTTTGATGCTTGACAGGTGGGGGACTGTCTGTGCTATGGCTCCTTGCAACACCGGCTGCCCTGCTGCCCTGTGCACTCCAGAATCTGGTGACTACTGGCACCACTGGTGCCGGAGATGTTGTGGCTGAGGTGCTAGGTTGGGACCTGGAGTGTCGGGCCCTAGGAGACTGACGGGGTGGGGGAGGTGAGGGAAAGAGGTCAAGGGTGGACAGGAAAAGGTTTTTGGGAACACTGGGACGGGTAGCTGGAGGGGGTTTGGGAGTGGAGGAAAAGGTTGTGGTTGTAGGAGGTGTTCGTTTGGTGACTTTGGGTGAAGGTACATGTGCTGGAGGCTGTCGTGAGGTGGATGGCTGTTGGGTGGGCATTTGTGTATCTTGGGAGGGGGCGTCACAGACACACTGGGAGAGGACACAGGGGACGTGTGAATGGTAGTGGGGGTGGTGACTGCCCGTGGCGGGGTGTGGTGGTGTGTGTGCTGGTGATGGAAGTAGTGGCTGTAGATGTAGTGCATGCAGGTGTAAGTGGAGACGAGACTGGGAGGGAGGAGGGGTTCGAGGAGGATGAGGATACAGTGGAGGCAGTGGATGTTGGTGTTTCTGCATGTGTGTGATGCTTGCGTGAGTGCCTGTGGGATGTGTGGTGCTTATGTTTGCCAGAGCTTCCCTTGTGTGTTGACGTGTGTGCATGCTGGTCTGATGGTGTGCTTGGGGTAGGCTGAGGTACAGGGGTGTGGGTCTGGGTGGAGGTAGTTGGAGGGGGGAGGCTAGAGACAGGGACAATAGCTGCCATCAGTGCTGAGGCCAGAGTCTGAAAAGCTCGCTGAAGGGCTGCCTGACCAGAATGAATGCCCTCCAGGAATGCATTTGCTTGTTGCAACTGCCTCTCTACACCCTGGATGGCATTCAAAATGGTAGACTGCCCAACAGTGAGGGACCTGAGTAGGTCAATGGCCTCCTCACTGAGGGCAGCAGGGGTGACTGGGGCAGGGCATGAGGTGCCTGGGGCAAAGGTAATGCCCACCCTCCTGGTTGAGGGGGCACGGGGCAAAGGCTGAGGGGTTGCTGGGAGGACGGTGCTGGTAGGGGGGGTGGTGGCTGTACCTGTAGATAGATGCCGGGGGCACAGATGTGGCCACCACCACAAGGGAGCTCCCATCAGAGGACGAGTCCGTATCACTGGTCTCAGTTCCGGTTCCCGCCGTGGAGCTTCCCTCACGCTAGTGAAATCCGAGTCCGTAGTCTCACCCTCCAGGACCATGTGGGATGCAGCTCCCTCCTGCTCCGGTGCCACTGCTCCTCCGCCTGATGATGCTAATGCACACAAGAACAGGGAGACCACAAAAAGGGGGGGGGCGACAAAAGAAAGACATGTTGAGTGCATGCATTACCGCTACCGTTGGCGGACACGACAGACAAAGAAGCCCCACGCACTACGCCGCGCACTTGGGGTCCACTGTTCAATCCCTGGGACATGGCCTACAAAGCTAGGGCCGACATCTAACACATGGATGTCACAGGAGCCTGACTAGGTGTAGTTGGCACTATACACAGGTGGGGTGGGGTGCCACATGGTCTGCCAGAAGAAGGGGACCTAACTAGCACACTCGCCCTGGCCTAGGGAAACCCACAACCCACCTCCCCCACACAGACTCCTCCACTGTGTGCTGAATCAGCTGAATGGGAGTGTACTCACCCCCTTGTGGCTGCTGGGATGCCCTCAAGCGCCTATCCAACTCCGGGTACACCACAACCAGCATCCTGAACATCAGGGGGGTCGTGGTGCGACGGGCACCCCTCCCACGTTGGGAAGACATCCCCAGCTGTGTCTCCGCCGTCTTCTTGCTCCAGCGGCGAATGTCCTCCCATCTTTTATGGCAGTGGGTGCTCCGTCTGTGATAGACACCCAGGGTCCGGACGTCCTTTGCGATGGCACGCCAAACATCCTTCTTCTGGTGGGCGCTGACCTACAGGAATTGTACAGGGGAAAAAGAAAAGTTATTACCAACTGCACTGTCACAGTCATTGGCCCCCATCCCTACCCTTGCCATGTGGCACATGCACTCACCGTCGTTTCAGGCACGCCTCAACCCCCCCCCCCCATCTTTCATCCACCCCACTCCACACAGGCATAGCCCTAACAGCATGCTCCCAGTGTACTAACCTGTATGTCTGGAGGACCGTAGAGTAGCGTGTACTGGGGGAGGACCCCATCCACGAGTTTCTCCAACTCCTCCGATGTGAAGGCAGGGGCCCTTTCCCCAGACGCACGAGCCATTGTCTCTTCCAGACTGAGGTCACAGCAGCACTTGCAGTTTAGGTCCTCTCCTGTCGAAGATCAGGTATCGAGTGATTGAACAGTTAGAAAATGGCAGTCACGTCCGCGGCGGTGCGTACCGTCACCGCCGGCGCACATCATCATTGGCTCCTGGGACCCATAGGGTCCAATGTTAACCAATGCAGAATTGCGCTGCGGTCTTCGACCGCCTACCGTGACGGTATATAACGCCAGCGCAGTTACCTAACATCCCATTGTTCCACTTTACAGGTCAGGCAGCCGCCATTTCAGGGGGCCACATGGCTTAATTTTTAACTGCGCCACAGATACCTAGGCCTTGCCTCAACACTCATACATGCAAATTTCGGATTATGAATCGTGTTCTGTGTAAGCTGTGTGTACGTACCTCTGAGTTGGTTGACTCTGTGTTTGCTGTTGTCCTTCATAGGCACCGTCCGCTGGGACATGTGAGGAGATGACGACCTCCTCCGGTGTAAAGACCGCTGGTGGACCTGTCGACAATGAAGGAAAGACATGTGATCATCACCTACAGGCTTGATCGTGCCACAATCCTGGAACTGTGTGCCCAGTTGGAGCCAGACCTGATGTCAGCTATCCGCCATCCCACAGGAATCCCCCCTCTAGTGCGGGTGCTGTCAATACTCAATTTCCTTGCAAGTGGGTCATTTCAAACAACAGTGGCCATAGCATCAGGGATGTCCCAGCCTATGTTTTCCAACGTGTTGTCCAGAGTGTTGTCTGCCCTGCTGAAACACTTGCGGAGCTACATTGTTTTCCCTCAGGTGGAGGATTTGCCTACAGTGAAAGGTGATTTCTATGCCCTGGGACACATCCCGAACATCATAGGTGCCATTGATGGGTCACATGTGGCTTTGGTACCCCCCCGGAGGAGTGAACAGGTGTACAGAAACCAGAAGAGTTATCATTCGATGAATGTGCAGATGGTGTGTTTGGCCGACCAGTACATCTCCCATGTTAATGCCAAATTCCCTGGCTCAGAGCATGACGCTTACATCCTGAGGAATAGCAGCATCCCTTATGTGATGGGGCAGCTCCAGAGGCACCGTATGTGGCTATTTGGTGAGCACCTGGAAGCAAGTCAGTGGGAATGGTTGTCTGGGTCTGGGGATATCCCTACAGGTTAGGGTGTGTCTAACAGTTGTCCCTCCATATTTGCAGGTGACTCTGGTTACCCCAACCTGTCATGGCTACTGACCCCAGTGAGGAATCCCAGGACAAGGGCAGAGGAACGCTACAATGAGGCCTATGGGTGAACTCAGAGGATTATAAAGCGGACCTTCGGCCTCCTGAAGGCCAGGTTCAGGTGCCTCCATATGACAGGTGGATCCCTATTTTACTCACCAAAGAAGGTGTGCCAGATCATCGTGGCTTGCTGTATGCTTCACAACTTAGCTTTGCGACGACAGGTGCCTTTTCTGCAGGAGGATGGTCCAGATGGAGGTGTTGTGGCAGCTGTGGAGCCTGTGGACAGTGAAGACGAGGAAGCAGAAGAAGAGGACATCGACAACAGGAACTCAGTGATCCTGCAATACTTCCAGTGAGACACAGGTAAGAATACAAACCTGCCTACTACATGTACTTCAACACTACTACCTCTCTACTGTCTGTCGTTTTCACCCAGTGTATGGTCACTGAGTTGTCACTGTCCCTTACGATTTCACAGATGTGGGTCCCACTGTGTGACATCTCCTTTGTTTCCTCATGAACTAGAGCTGTGTGACATAGGTATGTTGACATTACAATTGAAAGAGCATTTTGACACTGTAATTGCTAATACACTAATTCGAAATCACAGACAGACTCCAGATTGTTTTGTGCTTTAAGGGTGTATATTTAAGTGCTAAATAGTGGAGGGGGTTGTAAAATGGTCAGGGGTGATGGTGGAGGAATGTCCATGGCAGAGTCCAGTCTATTAGTCTCACAGGTGCATTGTCCAAAGGGGCATAGGAAGTGGAGCTGGGGCAGTTTAAGGATGGACAGGGTGACAAGGTGGGACAAAAGGATGACAATCAGGGTGGTCTCATTTCTTGGCGGGGGTCTTGGCATCGTTCTCTGTCTTTGTCCTGGATCTCAGGGACCGCTTGCGGGGTGGTTCTCCCTCTGCAGGAGGTGGGGTGCTGGTGTGGTGGTCCTGTGGCGGTGCCTCCTGTCCACTAGCGCCGGCGGAGGTGGTGGGCAGTTCATCGTCCAGGCTAGTGTCAGGGGCCCCTTGCTGTGCCACAGTGTCCCTCCTGGTGTTGAGGACTTCCTTCAGCACCCCTACAATGGTGCCCAGGGTGGAATTGGTGGATCTGAGTTCCTCCCTGAAGCCCAAATACTGTTCCTCCTGCAGCCGCGGGGTCTCCTGAATCTTGGCCAGTATCATTGCCATTGTCTCCTGGGAATGATGGTACGCTCCCATGATGTTGGAGAGGGCCTCGTGGAGAGTGGGTTCCCTGGGTCTGTCCTCCCCCTGTCGCACAGCAGCCCTCCCAGTTCCCCTGTGTTCCTGGGCCTCTGTCCCCTGGACCGTGTGCCCACTGCCCCCAGGTCCCTGTTGTTGTTGGGGTGGTGGGTTAGCCTGGGTTCCCTGTAGTGGTGGACACACTGCTGATTGACGTGTCCTGGGGACAGAGGTATGGGCCCGCTGGGTGGGTGCTGTGCTGGTGTTTCCAGAGGGGGGGGGAAGCTCTGTGGTGGTCTGTGCCAGTGTGAGGGGAACCAACTGTCCCGAGGTCCCAGATGGGCCGGGCTGGTCATCTAGATCCAGTTGGACAGAGCTGCTGTCATCACTGTGGGCCTCTTCTGTTGGTGGTGTGGACATGTGTGGACCCTCCTGTCCGGTGACGTTGGGTAGGGGTCCTGCAGGGGTATAAAAGGATGTTTATTGCATCTGTGTGTGCCATGGTGTGCACTGGGTGGGTGACCGTGTACCCCAGTGCTTGCATTCCTGTGTGGGACCTTGTGTGATGGTGGGTTAGGGGGGTGTATGGGTATGTGCAGTGGCCATGCAATGGTGATGGATGTCCATGCTTTGGTGTTGCATGCAGGGCTTGGTGTTGGGATGGGTGGTTTGTGATATTGGGACATTTGTGTGGAGTTGGAGTGATGGGGGTGAGGGCGAGGGTGGGGGTATGTGATAGCATGCAGGTAGGGTGGGGGATGTAATAGTTAAGAATTGACTTACCAGAGTCCATTCCTCCATCTACTCCTGCGAGGCCCTCAGGATGCAGACTCGCCAAGACTTGCTCCTCCCATGTTGTTAGTTGTGGGGGAGGAGGTGGGGGTCCGCCGCCAGTCCGCTGAACCGCAAGGTGGTGTCTAGAGACCACGGAACGCACCTTCCCCCGTAGGTCATTCCACCTCTTCCTGATGTCATCCCTATTTCTTGGGTGCTGTCCCACTGCGTTGACCCTGTCCACTATTCTTCGCCATAGCTCTGGAGGTGTGCTGCACCTGTGATCCGAAAAGCTGTGGCTCTACCCGGACGATTTCCTCCACCATGACCCTGAGCTCCTCCTCAGAGAACCTGGGGTGTCTTTGCCGTGCCATGAGGTGGTGTGGGTGATGTGTGGGGTGGTGTGCGTTGTGATAAGTGGTCTGATATTTAGTGGTGTGTTGTATGAAGTGCGTGGAAGTTATGTGGGTGATGGTATTGTGTGCGTGTGGATGCTTGGTAGTAGTTTGTAGTGTCTCTCTCTGGCCTTCTTTCGGTATTTTGGTCGTAGGGGTTTGTCGGTGATGTGGGTGTGTGTTTTATATTGTATTGGGTGTGTGGGAGTGGTGTGTGTGTATGTGTATTTCGATTTGTCCAATGTGGCAGTGTTTTGTAAATGTGTGTGTATTTTGAGCGCAGCGGTGTGTACTGCCAATGGAATACCGCGGTTGAAAGACCGCCGCGTGGATTCGTGGGTCGTGATAGTGTTGGCGTATTTCTGTTGGCGTGACGGTGGAGGTTTTGTTTTTGCCAGTTTATCACTTACCTTTGGTGTGGCGGACTTCTGTGGGTGTCTCAATTTTGGCGGATTCCGAGCAGTGGGTCGTAATAGCTGTGGCAGAATTCCGCTGCCGCGGCGGTGTGTTGGCGGTCTTCTGCACGGCGGTAAGCGGCTTTTACCGCCAATGTTGTAATGAGGACCGTAGTCTTTTATGAAAGGAACATTAATAAAAACAAGCGAACTGTCCCTCACCCCCTCACACAAATAATTGAAGAGAAACATGGTACCTAATGGGGAGAATACTGTGGGAAGAATGAGGCGGGAGAAGGTCAGATAGTTGCAGGATGCCCCATAGAGGAGGGTGGAGCAGGGTGGGTTTTATGAGGTCTGTCACCAGGTTTCCCTGCTAGGGGCACTCAAAGTGTGGTAGGTTCCTAAGCTCCTGCTAGGTGAAATATTTGTGTTCAAGCTGCAAAATGTAATTGATAAGTGGTTACCATAGGTGGGTGAATTTCTTCTTGTGTTGGCCAGATTGTGTATCGTGTTCTATAGAGAGAACCTGCCACATATTGGGAAACAATAGGGAGCTGGGCGCATTATTTTTTTTCTGGAAAGAGCAATCAACTGTTTGACTGCTCTGGTCATATATCATACAAGCACCCAGTTGGCTCCTGTCATGCCCTCCATGTTGGCTGGTTTTGCTCCTAGAAGGAGTGTGACAGAGCTGCTGGGAAGGGGTAGCCTAGAGTTGACTTGATGTGGCCCAAGATCTCCTTCCTGAATGTCTGAATGAATGCACAGTCCCACTAAATATACATAAAAGTGACCTGCTCTTGGTTACTTCTCCAGCATAAAGCTGAGGCAGAGGGGTAAATGCGATGAAGTTTGACGGGGTGAGGTACCAATGACTGTGATCAGTTTTAGACTGCCCAATTGAGTTGACAAAATAAACCCTTTGCCAGGCCTAAAACTCCATTATGAGATATATGAACCATCCCTAAGGTAGGCCCTAAACAGCCCCAATTACAGGGTGCATTGTATGTAAAATGTTTGAAATGTCCATTGAAGTCTTACATGTCCTGGTAATGAAAAACTCCATTGTTCGTTTTTCACTATGGTTAGGCCTACCTCATCTGTAGGATAACATTGGGGGACCTTATTATCCTAAGTAATAAGATTTTTTGGGTACAGGTAGAAATATAATGGTTGGCGTCTCAGGAATTGTAATTTAAACTCCTTTTTATCTTCCTTGAGGTTAAACTCAGATTTTGAGTCACAATGCTAAGAATGCCACTTTTAAAAAGTTGACAGTTTCTTGTCCTAACCATTTGGTGCCTGCAACCTGTTTACTGGGTCATATGACTAAATGTAGTTGGCCTTTGTGTATTCCTCCCAGACAACCACATAATAGAGGAACTGAGTGTGGGCAGGATGGCCCACCCAAGAAGGATGAAGGGGGCAGAGCTGTGTGCAGCTCCACTTGCATTTCAAAGACTCTGTCTCAACTCACACACAAAGAACTTCACACTAGCCTATTGTGAGTGCAGAAAACCTGGGACCAGGATAGATAGGCAGGAGAGTCCAGAAATTTCTGTGGGGAGAAAACTCCAAAAGTTTCTTGCACTTCAAAGCTGGCACCAGGTATATAATCGCGACCCAGTACACTTCTGAACCTGGGAAAGGACTCTCAGAGGACTGCTGCGCTGCCAGTGGCCTGCTCTGTACTTCAGAGGACCACACTGCTGCACTAAGCCTGCCCTATTCCCTCAGAGAACTGTCCTGCTGCCTGGTACCTGCTTTACTGCCTGAACCTTACTCCCAGAGTGACTGAAAGGGCTAGTTGGCTGGTCTTCTGATCAGAGTCTCAGGGACAGAAAAAGCTCCAACCATCTTGACCCTGCACCTGGAACTAGCCTGAGTGAGTCCTGACCCTCCAAGTGGTAGTACCTCCAGTCCTGGACCCTTGGAGTTGGTGTTAAAGGTGCCCAGATAGCTGAAATACAAAACTGCTAAAAAGTAATCTGGGAACTGGGTGATCAGGACCTACCTAGTTGCCGATCTGCCAAGGGGCATTACCACCAGCCTGACTCCAGAGCAGCTCCCGCTATGTTTGTCTCAGCAGCAGTTAATCCTATTCAGAAGCTCCTAGCAGAAGGGCTATCTGGTCTCTTAGGGCCCTTGTCAGCCACAGCCTGCAGCTTTGTCCTGCTGGAGATTTTTGACTTCCATAAAAGAGACTTAAGGACTGATTTAGATTTCGGTGGAGGGGTTACTCCATCACAAAGGTTACGGCTACCCCGTAAGACAAAATCTAAATACCATAGGAAAATCTGTGATTTAGATTTCAGCGGACAGGATGTCCGTCACTGTTGTGATGGAGTAAACACCTCCACCGAAATCTAAATCAGACCCTAAGCCTGAAAATAAAAAATTTCCCTGCAACTTTGTCCAGAGGCTCCCTGATGGGAAGCCTCCTCCTCCTCAGACCCTGCCGGCTTTCAAAACTTCTTCTACGTTTTAAGGTAAGCAGAGAATGGGCACTAATTCACTTCTGGTATCCGAACAGTGATCCATCTCAGTCGGCCATAACTTTCGACTTTGCTCTGGTCTTGCATGGCTAGATGTCAGCGGTTGGTGCTTTGATGTTTTATGTGCTATTTTTTACTTTTAAAATTCATAACTCCAGTTCAATTGATTAGACTTTTGTCAAATAATTTATTAAATGTTAAAATGTTACTCTATTATTCTAAACTGGTGTAGGATTTTTCTTGGTATAAGCTGACCTTAAATGTCACTGTATTTGCTGCTATTTCTTAATTCATTATTTTATCAATAAAATAATTGATACAAAACAAAAGACTGACTGCTGTTGTGCCAAGCTACCAGAGGGCTAAGCACAGGTTAATTGAGTGACTTTTTGTGACTCAAACTGACAAGGATTGTGGTTGTTGCTTGAGATGTTCACACCCCCCCAACCAACATCCAGTTTCTCACTCCTTGTTTCAGGTATTCTCTTTTCCCACTACAGGCGATATCTTATATTTACTGTTCCTAGTTCCTAGTGTGGACTCAAGCACTGAATTGGCACAGGTACAGATTACTTCAAATACCCCATTAACCACATTTTTTTCTCAGTTCAACATTTCTTTACCCCCTGCGTTTACCTTGCAAAACGCCTAAACCCACACGGCAGATCTGTCTGTAACTTTAGTCTTTTGTTCCAACTGCAGACTACGCATCACTTTTACCTGCTGTACTAGCTGTGTAGTGCAGGTGGTTTGCATACCCGACCTTAAGTGGTGGCTTTACTTCCAAGGGGGCTGTGGCAGTGACCTCATGTTGATACAAAGACCTCTGAATGAAGTGTCATGGCAGATCTGTGCAGCTACACTCATGTAAGGCAGGGGAAGCTTCATTCACTGGGTGCAGGAAGGTGCTCAGGTATTGTTTTTGCGACTTCTTGGCCGATTCATCCGGCATGGTGTGTATTCGACAACTGCAGCTTCTAGGGGTAGCAGTACTTTTTGCTTTGGCAGCAACACAGCTCCTCTCACTAATGTGGGCAGGAAATGCATAAGTCTTTCAGGCTCATGGGAGATTGCTGGTCAACACAGTGGTGATGGTTTAAAAAAAAGTCTTGGCACAGTTCACACAGGAACCTTAAAGAGAGTCCCAGAGACCCCTTCAGAGCACAGGTTGCTCTGCGCTTCACTCTCTGTCATAGTAGTCAACTTTGTCTGGGTGCTTCCCATGCAGGGACATGCTTTTCCCCTAGGACAGTTTCTTTTCCACAAGAACTGGGCACACTCTTTCCAAGCACCCTATGCAGATCCTCAACAACTCCAGTAAATAGTGCAGATTTTAGATTATGCTTCCTCACCCCTGGGAGACTGGCTGTCAGCAGTCACATAGCCAGCGTGGCATGAGCCCTCCTGCAAGGAAAGAACTGGACCCCCAGATGATGTTTGAATGATAAAATACAGCACTAATCTTGGTTCAGTGGACCCCTGAGACCTCTGGGACTCAGTGCTACTCACCTGCTGCACCAGTGAAAGCTATGCCCCTAGCCGTCAGGCAGGCACAGACCCTGATGACACAGCAGTACTTTGGGTACTCTGTAAATCACTCCCTTCCTTTCAAGAAGAACTTGGAAATGGAACATGTTTGGTGGTGTGGATCACACTTTTATGCATAATTTCCAGACAGGGAATGAGGATCCACCTCTAAGTCTTCAGAAACGGTTTTGGATGGTTCTGTTTCAAATTGCATTTTTAAGCTATTCCTCAGACACACCTGTTGGCTCGCACAGCAGGTAGCTGTAGGGATAAGTCCAAGCAGAATTATCGAAAGCATGGCCGCAATAAACTGTGAGATCTTTGCACCTGGCTATCATCAGAATTCCCTTCTTTGGACTTCCTCCCCTTGAGCAATAGAGACTGCAGTGCCACACCTATCCCTTACCATCTACCAAATGACAGTGCTAAGGGAGAACTAATCTGCAGCCTTTTGCCACTATGGAAGAACTAAGCTGACGCCCTTTTGCTAATCTGGTCTAGATTGAATTCCTGAGGAAAACCCTCACTCCATTCTCATTCACTTCATTGTTTGGGTCGCCACTCTGCAGCCGCAGAAATTCAGGCAATACACGTCCAGTGTCTGTGAAAGCAGTCTTTATCCTCCATTATGTGCCATGCTTCACTATATCCATCAAGAATGGATCCCTAAGGCCCCCGATACTCAGACTCTTGCCATTTCTTACATGTGTTACACATTTCTGGACACACAAGCTCTCAACAAGCATATAGGATGTCAGTTCAAGGTTTGGGGAGGGGTTCATATAACAGCAGAACTTTGCACAAGAGGGATGAGTAGACCTCATTCTCTCTGACACAGGGAAAATGGTCTGGTCTCCATAATGATTCACAAAACAAGGTGTGCTTTATGTGTTTTACACCAGGGATTGGCAGTAGTCTTATGCCACTATGACAAAAATTGAGGATACCAGTTTCATAAGCAGATGGGCAGAGTGCAAGTGTGTACACCTATTTACCATACAAGGGACATTCCTATCCCAACACATACCAGCCTCGGAACTAGGTACCTTATACATTATAGTATTTGGGTAGATAACTCATAAAATCATATGCCATGCATATGAATTATCAGATCCACCTGTACTATACCCCGCCATCCACTCAATGTACTTTTCACAACTCCCCCAATTGGCTATCCTCTTCTCTGTCCTGTGTTTACACCACGTGGGATCAAAATTCCTCACAAATATCTGTATGACATTGTTGAGGATGTGCAAGCGTGTGATAGAATTCCTTACCGGCATTGCACATGGTCAGATCATGAGACATGCACAGACATTTGAACTGCATCTGCATTCAGCTGATTCTAATGTAGCATTTGGCCAGTGTGATAGCATTGTAATATCCAAATGTAAAATGTTTCCTAGGAAAATATAGCACATTATTAGCATATGTTGCAGTTTTAGAATAATTTATATTTTTTAAAATAGTTATCCTACCAGCTATCAGAATAAGGCGTTTTATCCGCTTATTAGCTTTCCTTTGGTGAATATCATGGGTGCTGTATCATTTTTGCTGCAGGGTTTCTTTACCCACGTCGGGAAAAACTGGTAAGCCAAGGACCAAATTCAGCCCTGGCCCACATTAGCCGGAAATTAGTCACTTCATCCCTTAATAAAAGTGGAAAGAAGCGAACTAAAGATCAGTCAGACGGAGTACATCCACACGATTTAACAAAAGGTAACAAGACACGAACCAATTTCCCATTGTAATTCCAAACTGGTACTACTACCCACTGCAGTTTCTCCCCAAGATCTTTGCACATGTGGTTTGGGCTATGCCTGGCCCCACTGGATAGTGGGAAATTCTGACAGAATCATCTCAAGCACAGAGCGTGCATTTTCTCAACCTACGAGGTGTTTGGATCTTTTAAAAATACCAACCCTTGAATAATGGCAAATCCTTTACAAACTTCACACATGACTTCTTGTGATTCATACCAATACAACAGAAAAACTGAGTACAGACTCAAAAAACAAAAACAAAAAAAATGAAAAAAATTGGGAAACCTACCCCTAAAGCTTGAGTTTCTGCACCATCCATGTCATTCAGGGACCAGGTCTGTGACCTCCCCTGCGTGACCACCCATAACAGATGACAGAACCACATCCGCAGCACTATGCTTGCATCACAGAGGAATTAATCTGCTTTGTATTAGAACATGGCATGCCATCTCTAGTGTCACTACAGCAGTTTACATTGTCTAACATCCAAGATTAAACTTTACAAGGAATCAAAAATCTCAATCAGACCTTTACTACTGTCAGTGGTGTAACTAAGAACTGAAACCAGGAATGCCACTACACGTTCACTTAGACAACACATATTTGATGCAACACACTCTAGCCACAGAGGAGTTTTGGTCAGAAACTCGGTGAGCAAAAGGCTTCTCCGAAGATTAAAATAAGCGCAGTCTGTTGGGAAATCTCTCTGTCCAACAACCCCGTCACTGACTCCCAGTACCCCACAAAATCCAGACTTTCACCTGCGTGCAGCAAAACCTTTCTACCTATGTGATGTGTGGTAGGATTCCAGTCACAGAATGAGACTATTGCATCTTGTGCTTCAAAGTGTACCTATTATGAGTGCCTGAAACATTTGGCCACTTCACGCATTATGTCTACATTAATTTGCTTTGGAAATCATGAGGCTAACGAGACAGCTAAGTCTGCCTCTTGGCTACACCTAAAAAACAGAAAGCTGCTACAGAAAGAGAGAAAAGAAAGTCAGATAGATAGATAGATAGTTAGATAGATAGATAGATAGATAGATAGATAGATAGATAGATAGATAGATAGATAGATAGATACATTGATTTTAGGTCAGCCCTCGTAATCCATTGTTCTGTTCAAGAGTCAAGAGTGATTTACATTTTGCTTCCCCCCGCCTACAGCTTTCAGTATGGGACAGAGGGTCAGCCCACTTCAGCCTCGGCTCTCTTCAGTATGAGAGACACATTTTGCTTGTTTGTATGTGCACATTCTTCTAAACATAGTTCACTTCAATGCAGGTGCTGATAGACCAAACTCTGCTGTTATTATGGCTATCGTCTGATGAGTTTACAATTATTTTTACAATGGGTGTTTTTTATTAGTTTGTTGCAACCATACGCATGGCACCTTTAGGTAGTAGGATTGTTTTTACTGTTTATTACTTTTACACTTCTATTGCCTATTTAATAAGTTTCTAAAATGAATGAATATACAAACTTTGGCAAAGCCACTAGGTTTGGTTTTGTTTGCTAGCCTTTTGGTTTTGTTAATGTTTGCATTGTTTTGTTTTGTTTTTTTGCAAAACGTTATTGTTGGGGAAGCTGCTGGACCCTTGCCAACCTAAAAAAAGACAATGACTAAAATCAGAAATCATTTTTGGTCTCAAAAAGCACACATGGCCATAGTTGCCCCTTCCACTTTTGGGAACTACTTTGTATATGGATGTGCTCCTTGTAACAGGCTAGAATGCTGTTAGTCACACTAGAGATAGGAAATGGCTGAAGTGGGCTGAGCCTTTGTCCCATGGTGTATGGTGTTAGGAGCAGAATAAAATGTCAATAAAAAAAAAATCAATATGCGAAGAGGGCTGCCTGAAAGCCCCTGTAATTAAATATATATATATATATATATATATATATATATATATATATATATATATATATAAATATATATATACATATGTATACTTACATATATAAAAACAATATATGTTACCTACTGGCGTCATCAGTATGTAGTTATAGTTAGGACCCTTTTTTCTAAAGACTGAGTGTTTTTTGTTTTGCCAATAACTTTGGCACCGGTTGACAAATCTTCATGAGATTTCAAAACGTATATTTGGCCAGGTCAGCCCCTGTCTTGAAAGTTTTGGGGTGATACATCAAGCAGGGGTCGAAAAAAAGGAGGGGGGTCCCAAAACGCTTTTTTTCCATTCTACGTCAATGGGATTTTTCAAATATTTTAACATGACTACAGCCTGAACCACTAAACGGATTTACACCAAATTTGGCAGAAACCTAGCTCTTAGTCCAGAAAGCATGCTTTTATGGTGTAATTCCCTTCAGTAGTTTTGGAGATATTAAAGTTTAAAAAAATATAGATATCTAGGAACGCAGATCCTCTACAGATCCAACTGTCCCCGTGCTGATCTCTGATTGGCTGCCAGTACTTCAACAAGGAAGTGTTGGCAGTCATCTTGGGACTGAGCTTCAGCCGAGTCCCACAAAAAACTGGAAAAAAAAGAAAAGGGGACAGGGTAGGGACAGCCTGAGCCTCTAGCCTTGGTCTAGGGATCCCTCTGCCAATGAAGATGACCTAATTTGCCTGAGGTCTAAGTTCTACTTGGGTGGGAACCGATGTGGTAGAATGCTAGCCCACCGCCACCGGGCCAAGATTCAATCTAGAACCACTTACACAAACAGCCCCTCTCCCACTACAGAAGTATATTCCAATTCACATATTGCTGTTGCTTTCCATACTTTCTACAAATCCCTTCATGCAGAACCGCTGGGTGCCCTGCCCACTACCTTTCATCATGTCCCCTACTCCACCCCTGCCACACTCAGCTGATTTCCTGGCCTCCCCCATATGCATCAAAGAAGTGATTTCTACCATTGCCTGCCTAAAAGTTATGAAGTCTTCAGGCCCGATGGCTTTTCCCCTAAATTCTACAAAACATTCTCACATGAAATAGCCCCAGTCCTAACGTGCCTCTTCAATTCTTTCGAATCCTTGGGCTCCCTCACAGATTCTATGCTAGAAGCCTCCATATCAATTATCATTAAGCATGACAAGGACCCAACGCTCTGCGAGTCTTATAGGTCTATTTCCCTTCTTAACGTAGATAGCAAATTATTTACTAGCATATTGGCCCACCGATGCAAACCACTTATGCCGGAACTGATCTCACCTGATAAAGCTGGCTTTATACCAGCGCACCAGTGTGAGACAACACTAGACACTTATATCACCTGATGGATAAGGTGTCGCCGACACAAAAGAGCGCCCTACTCTTTTCCATAGGCGCAGAAAAGGCATTCAATAGATTTCAGTGGCCTCACATGTGCCAGACCCTGGAGCTCTTTGCCTTCGGCCCCCCCGATCCGAGGCTGGATGAGTAGCATATACAGCTCTCCCAGGGTCACGGTATAAGTTAATGAACTTTCCTCCCCACGCGACAGTGCTGCCCCTTTCCCCTCTCCCTTTCGCTCTATATGTAGAGCCACTGGCCCAACACGTACAAGCTCACCCTGATATTATTGGCATCACATTCTGAGGTGAATAGCACCTAATCAGCCTATACGCAGAGGATGTGATCTTGGTTATCTTGGAGCCTTTGACTTCCCTCCCTGCTCTGGTCACAGAGCTTCAAAATTTTGAAACCTACTCGGGCTTAACATGCAAACTCGCTCATTTTAAATCCTTCTGTTTCTTCCCAAACAGAATCCTCTCTGCGGGCCTAATTCCCGTTCAAATGGGCCTCCTCACACATTCCCTATCTTGTGATTCAGCTGGCCAAAACACTCCCTCAAGCCATCTACCTTAACTACAGCAACCTGGCCAAGCAAGCAAAGGTGGATTCAACACCTGGGAGCATCTCAGGCTCTCCTGGTTCGGAGGGATGGCAGCCATCAAGATGACCAACCTTCCCTGCATTATCTATCTTTTTCAAGCACTACTGCTGACCCGACTTAAAAAGCACTTCATGCCTTACAGTCTGATATCAATAGGTTCATCTGATAAGGAAAGAGACCCCGCCTCCATCATCCCCTCCTCTACCACTCTGCTTGGGAGGGCGGCCTTGCTGTGCCTTCTCTCCTGAAGTACTACCAAGCCTCACAACTGCGGTTCCTGGTGGTGTTGAGCAGGCCACTAACAAAGAAGCATTGGTGTTTTATGGATCAACAAGTGGCCGGCTCCCATATTTGGAAGGAACACTGGCGCTCTAAGAGGCACAGGGCTTGGGGACTCTGCTCTTCCCCAGTAATGAGCACTATACCCCACGTGTGGGATTCGGGTACTGGTCTGGGCGGAATTGATGACCGCTCTTCCCCAATGACACCAATCCTTGGCAATCCTGAGTTTACTCTGGGACTTGAACCCGTTCGATTTTGGCAGTGGCGAGCTGTAAGAATATTGGATGCTTGTTCGACCCACAAGGTATAATTTCCTTTGACCAGCTCAAAGAAGACTATGGATTAGAGGAGGTAGTACCTCTAGATCCGCCATAGGGTGCTACAGCCCTCCATCCGGCTGTATGCAGAGAGGGACTTGACACTCTTCGAAAGATGGTTAAACCTGAAGACTAACCACAGGCTGTAGGAGGCTGGCCTGGCTTGTAGTGGGTACCAGAGGTACTTACACCTTGTGCCAGGTCCAATTATCCCTTATTAGTGTAGAAGAGGTGTTCCTAGCAGCTTAGACTGATAGAAGGTAGCTATGGCAAAGCAGCTAAGGCTGAACTAGGAGACATGTAAAGCTCCAACTATACCACTTATATCATATGCACAATATCATAAGAAAACACAATACACAGAGTTACTAAAAATAAATGTACTTTATTTTTATGAAAATATGCCAAAAGTATCTCAGTGAGTACCCTCAGTAAGAAGGTAAGTACTATACACAAGGTATATGTACACAAACCAAAATTAGGTAAGTAAGAGCAAGAAAAGTAATGCAAACAGTGTAGAATTACAAAAGGTTGCAATAGGAGTACATAGGTATAGGAGCAACACAAACCATATACTCCAAAAATGGAATGCGAACCACGAATGGACCCCAGACCTATGTGAGCTTGTAGAGGGTCGCTGGGACTGTAAGAAAACAGTGAGGGTTAGAAAAATACCCCACCCCAAGACCCTGAAAAGTAGGAGTAAAGTACACCTACTACCTCCAGAGAGCACAGAAGTCGTGATAGGGGGATTCTGCAGGAAGAACAAACACCAGCAGTGCACTGACAACGGATTTCTGGACCTGAGTACCTGTAAGACAAGGGGACCAAGTCCAATAGTCGCGACAGTGTCCGGGGG
The DNA here is from genome assembly GCF_031143425.1 of Pleurodeles waltl. NCBI lineage: Eukaryota > Metazoa > Chordata > Amphibia > Caudata > Salamandridae > Pleurodeles > Pleurodeles waltl. Next base: position 744,547,868 of record NC_090444.1, on the reverse strand, counting down.
GGCAGGAGCCCAGGAAACCCCAGCTGAAGGTGCAAGGAAGCTGCCGCTGATTGGAAGAAGCTTGGAGTTCTGCAAGAACGAAGAGGACTAGGGACTTCTCCTTTGGAAGACTGATGCCCCACGTTGCGATGAAGCTTGCAGAGGTATTCCCACGCAGAAAGACTGCAAACAAGCCTTGCTAGCTGCAAGGGTCGCGGTAGAGGTTTTTGGGTGCTGCTGAGGACCAGGAGGGACCAGGATGTCGCTTTTTGGAGGAGGAGACAGAGGAGGCACTCAGCAACTCAGAGAGCCCTCACAGAAGCAAGCAGCACCCGCGGAAGTACCCCAACAGGCACTTGGAAGAAGAGTGAACCGGAGTCCATGTGAAGTTACAAAAGGGGGTCCTACGATGTTGGAGGACAACTCAGAAGGTTGTGCACTGCAGGACGGAGTGCTGGGGACCCAGGCTGGGCTGTGCATGAAGGAAATCCTGGAAGAGTGCACAGGAGCCGGAGCAGCTGCAAATCATGTGGTGCACAGCTTTGCAGTCTAGCATGAGGAGGCAAGGACTTACCTCCACCAAACTTGGACTGAAGAGTCACTGGTCTGTGGGAGTCACTTGGACAGAGTTGCTGTGTTCCAGGGACCACGCCCGTCAGGATGAGAGGGAACCCATGGGACCAGTGATGCAGTCTTTTGGTGCCTGCGTTAGCAGGGGGAAGATTCCGTCGACCCACTGGAGATTTCTTCGGAGCTTCTGGTGCAGGGTGAAGGCAGGCTACCCCCAGAGCATGCACCACCTGGAAACAGTCGAGAAAGCCGGCAGGATTAGGCGCTACAATGTTGCTGGTAGTCGTCTTGCTACTTTGTTGCGGTTTTGCAGGCATCCTGGAGCAGTCAGTGGCGATCCTTTGGTAGGAGGTGAAGAGGGAGATGCAGAGGAACTCTGGTGAGCTCTTGCATTCGTTATCTGAAGAATTCCCCAAAGCAGAGACCCTAAATAGCCAGAAAAGGAGGTTTGGCTACCAAGGAAGGAGGATTGGTTACCAAGAGAGGTAAGAGCCTATCAGAAGGACCCTCTGACGTCAGCTGCTGGCACTGGCCACTCAGAGCAGTCCAGTGTGCCCCCAACACCTCTGTTTCCAAGATGGCAGAGGTCTGGGACACACTGGAGGGGCTCTGGGCACCTCCCCTGGGAGGTACTGGTCAGGGGAGTGGTCACTCCCCTTTCCTTTGTCCAGTTTTGCGCCAGAGCAGGGCTGGGGGATCCCTGAACCGGTGTAGACTGGCTTATGCAGAGATGGGCACCATCTGTGCCCATCAAATCATTTCCAGAGGCTGGGGGAGGCTACTCCTCCCCAGCCCTTCACACCTATTTCCAAAGGGAGAGGGTGTACACTCAATCTCAGAAGAAATCCTTTGTTCTGCCTTCCTGGGCCAGGGCTGCCTGGACCCCAGGAGGGCAGAAACCTGTCTGAGGGGTTGGCAGCAGCAGAAGGTGCAGTTGGGACCCTGGAAAGGCAGTTTGGCAGTACCCGGGTTCTGTGCTAGAGACCCGGGGGATCATGGAATTGTCACCCCAATACCAGAATGGTATTGGGGTGACAATTCCATGGTCTTAGACATGTTACATAGCCATGTTCGGAGTTATCATTGTGACACTATACATAGGTAGTGACCTATGTATAGTGCACGCGTGTAATGGTGTCCCCGCACTCACAATGTCTGGGGAATTTGCCCTGAACGATGTGGGGGCACCTTGGCTAGTCTCAGGGTGCCCACACACTAAGTAACTTTGCACCCAACCTTCACCAGGTGAAGGTTAGACATATAGGTGACTTATAAGTTACTTATGTGCAGTGGTAAACGGCTGTGAAATAACGTGGACGTTATTTCACGCAGGCTGCAGTGGCAGGCCTGTGTGAGAATTGTCAGAGCTCCCTATGGGTGGCAAAAGAAATGCTGCAGCCCATAGGGATCTTCTGGAACCCCAATACCCTGGGTACCTCAGTACCATGTACAAGGGAATTATATGGGTGTACCAGTATGCCAATGTGAATTGTTAAATTTTGTCACTAGCCTGTTAGTGACAAATTTGGAAAGCAGAAAGAGCATAACCACTGAGGTTCTGGTTAGAAGAGCCTCAGTGAGACAGTTAGGCATCACACAGGGAACACATACAGGGCACATACGTATGAGCACTGGGCCCTGCCTGGCAGGGTCCCAGTGACACATAGACTAAAACAACATATACACAGTGAAATATGGGAGTAGCATGCCAGGCAAGATGGTACTTTCCTACACAGGTGCCTTATCACTGAGTTATATATCATCCTCAGTAGAGCAAAGGACCCCACTCGTTCGCTGGGACAGAAGAGATGGGAAGCAGAGATTGGTCGGCCCATTACCAACACAGACTGGGCAGATATTCACCACAGAGCACTTCACACAATATCTCAAGCACAGAGACAGCATATAAGATAATATCCTATTGGTATTTAACCCCGGCAAGGCTCAATACTTGGAACCCTGAATGCTCTAATGAGTTCTGGAGGGGCTGTGGCGGAACGGGCACACTGCTACACCTGTTATGGTATTGCCCTAAACTCTCACACTTCTGGATACAGGTGTTAGATGACATTGACACTGTGTTCACCACCTCCCTCCCTAGGTTCCCAACCTACACGATCCAAGGGCTTCCTAGCCCCTTGACGTTTCCATTATACTCTCGCCGATGCAAACAAATGGCTTTGGAATTAGGGGCGGTGCACCGAGCGATCCTCACCCTCTGGGGCACTGTCAAAATCCCTCAATACACATCCTGGCTACATAAGCTATGGTTTACCCTAGACATGGAGAGGATGTCGCTCACACTAGATCAGAGGTTAGAGGACTACTCCACAGACTTGGCCCCCTTCATATGCATTTCATCAATGGAATTCAACAAATTAACCTGTCCTTCACACCTAAAACAATTCTGACTATTGCTCACTCCTGACTCTCTGCCAACCCACATCCCCACTCACAAACATTGAGTAGCCTCCCGTACCACCACCAGGCCCTTGACCGGATAGTCTCCAACTATCCCTTGCTTACCTGTGCCTTCAGAAGTAATGGGGGTGGGGCTTGTTTCTTCAGGTGATTTTACTTGTTATATTGTTCATTTTGGTAGCATTGGGATACCTTATGATCCCTGCCATATGCTGTGTCTAGCTTTCTTCTTATGCTTGTATGCTGCCGCCCCTTTTGGGATGTAGGTATTCAGCTGTGTAACACTTTCTCTTGCTCTGCATCTTTATTGAAATAGAACTGACCTATAAAATACCTCTTGCAAAGCCACCGGTCCAGGGGCTGTAGGCAGATAGTTGTGATGAGCTTAACCACTGAATATATCTTTGACGCTACCAGCCCCCTGGGTTGTAGGCAATTAGCTGTGTTTGTTTTTGATTCGCTGAGTATTAAATAAACATAATTGATCCATAAAAATCAAAAGTTTAAGGTTCATACTGAAAGGTGATATCACTCGCTTTAAATGACAAATACACTTTTCTTTTCAATTTGTTCTAAAATAGATCATTCTACATATAACATCAAAGTCTAAAAACCTGCTCTCTCTCCCTCTCAAGTTCTCTGTCAATCTCTTTCGCTTAATTTCTCTCCCTCTCTCTCACTTTCTGTCTCTCTCTCTCTCGCTCTCTCTCTCTTTCTTTATCTCTCTCTCTCTCTCTCTCTCTCTCTCATTCTCTTCCATCCCATAGTGGGATGGAAGAGAGAGAGAGATTGTTATTGCAATAGGTTCTCCATACAATGACTTCAAAGTGTCACACCCGCGAGATGCTTGGTATGAATGTTATAGTTCTGTTTTAATACACAGCACAACTGAGTCCCTTCTGGCCTACTCATAAAGCTCTTGGACTGTCACTCAGTAGGTTGAAGTTTCAAATCCTGGTATTGAGTGGTAGTATGTCTGCTTATTTAGTAGTTTTTTAATATTAAGCATTCCTAGTGATGGGACATTTACATATTTATCCCATAAAAATCTTTGGTTTGAATGTCTTAGTTATGTCTGCCCCTGCATGGGTGTCACCTGTGGACTAGTGGTTTAGGTGTTAGACCTTTACAGTGAAGGTTGAGTGTTCAGCTCTAGGTGTGTCACTTGTCACTTCAAATATTTAAGGTACAAACCGAAAGGTGATGTAACTTTTTTTACTTGACAATTACAATTTGTCCTCAAATTTGTCATTTTATCTAAATGATTTATTAAAATTTAGAAAATCTATCTGGGTGGTTACAGGGAGTTGGCCGTAAGGCCTGGACACCGACCATGTCTTGCTACCAACCCCTACCCCACTCAGCTGAAGGCCATGGGTGGTGTGGGGTTGGGTGTTTATAGCTGCTGGCTGCTGGGCCTGGCCACAGCCAGACCTTGTGTCCAACCTCCGCTGTGCACAGCCGAAGGCCATGCATGAAGCAGAGTTGGGTGGCTATAGGCATTGCCACACGGCCTGGCTGCGGCAACCCCTATAACCACACATCCCTGTGCCATGCATGGCCTTCGGGTGGTTATAGGGGCTTGGCAGCAGGGGCTTGGCAGCAGCTGAAGGCCATGCGCTGTGCAAGGTTTGGTGGTTATAGGGGCTTGGCAGCTGGGCCAGTGCAGGCCGGGCCCTGCGGCCAACCCCGGCTGTGCACGGCCGAAGGATATGCACAGTGCGGGGGTTGGGTGGTTATGGGGTTGCTGCAGAGCCTGGCTGCAGGCCATGGCTTGTGGCCAACCCATGCCGCACATGACCGAAGGTGGTACTTGGCATAGGGTTTGGTGGTTACAGGGGCTTGGCATCAGGGCCGATGCAAACCAGGCCCTGCTGCCAACACCCAATAAAAGAAAGGCCCTGTGGCCAACCCTTGATGTGCCCGGCCTTTTGCCTTGTGCAGCATAGGGTTGGGTGGCCTTGAACAGCACAGTGTTGGGTGATTATAGGAGTTTGACAGCAGGGCCATGTAGGTCAGGCTTTGCAGCCAACACCTGCTGACAATGACCAAAGGCGGTGCGTGGCACAGGGTTGGGTGGTTATAGGGGTTGGCCACAGGGTCTGGGCACAGGCCAGGTGCTGCAGTCAACCTCTGCGGCGCACATCCGTAGACTGCGCGGCGGAGGTTGGGTTGACGTATAGTAATTAAACCTACTTTACATTAAAAAAACATGGAAATTCACTGAAAAAAACAAAGGTCACAGGGACATTATAGTTAGGAAATAGAATTAAAAACCTTTGAAATTCACTTGAAAAGCCAAAGCTTACAAGGATGTTATAGATATGTTCTGAATTTACTCGCAGAAAACTAGAGTTATATCAAATAACTATAATTCGCACCCTAAGGTAACTATAACTCGTTCCCTCGCCAGAGGAGTAGGAGTGATTGAGGAGGATCTGGATGAGGAGTACCTGTTACCATGACACAGAATATTTTCAAAAAGGCTACAGCATGGTGGACAGAAGGGCTCCTCTTAAACCACTTCTGAGGGTTGACAGTCCCCAGCCATTAGTTAAGAAGCCATGGTTGCCTGTTCCACCTACGCAACACTCACTGTCACACATTCCTCTGCTAACAGTCACCTTTGTACAATCCCCTACACAGCCTCCAAAGAAGGTGCATATATGGTATTTTCTCATTCATCTGAGGGAGACAACACTCCTGTTGCAGAGGAAGTATCCCCCCATTCATCAAACCCCACCACAACATCTCAGTTGCCACCCCCCCCATGTTTGTCAGCATGCTGAGTGTGTCAGATGGGGACAAATGCAGAGGGGCTTAGCATGGTCTAATGCTGCTCACTGAGATGATCAGTTTTACCAACAGCAGTCCAATCTTTTGGAGGATATTCATGCAATGGGGGTTTCTCTCTATGAGACAGACAACTCCCTTAAAGGACTCCCTCAGATGATTGACTCGTGCTTTGGATAGCATTCAAATTGATACCAAGATATACCAAAGATGCACCAAGAACATCTTAGAGATTTTATGGAAGAGAGTGCAAGGCAACATGTCTTGGCCATGGAGATGATGGAGGCAATAAACAAAAAATGCCAATTTCACTCTTTAGGACCAATGCATAACGGTGATTCTACCAAGGCACCATGGCATAGGAGGACATAAATCCTGCCAACCACACACATCTGCCACCTGCACCACCACCTCAACCTCAAACGCTCCCAACTCAACCATCCACAACACAAGTCCAGTCTCACTCATTCTCACAACCAGCAAAAAGTAGACAGAGTGGTAATAGAAACCACCCAAAATAACAGTTTTGTATCTATAAGGCAACTCTATTCCTCACATTGGCATTTCCACCATTTTCGTCTATTAAACCTCTATACACTTTTTGATTACAAATTTGTGTCTAACTTTCATCTATGAAGGAATGTATGTAGATGCATTTACTACAAAGAAACATGTTATGTCTGTTTGGTTGTTGGTTTACCCTCAAAGTGTAATGCATTTAAGCATTTAATTCTGATATTTAGAACATCTTCTAACTAACTAGACATTTCTTTTGCCTGAGATGCAATACATTAATCTGCAAATTTGCAATATGCCAAGCAAGGAATTAAAGTGTGAGCTATAAGGCCCGTATTTATACTTTTTTAGCGCCGAATTTGCGTCGTTTTTTTACGCAAAAAACGGCGCAAACTTGCAAAATACCATTGTATTTTGTGGGTTTGCGCCGTTTTGCGTCAAAAAGCGGCGCAAATGCGGCGCTAAAAAAAGTATAAATACGGGCCTAAGTATTTTTACAAAGACTGAAACTTAAAGTATTTAGCCTACAAATAACATTTTGGTGAATCTCAAATCATCCTTAGAAAGGGCCAAAATGATATAAAATGGAGTCTTAAAGCAAGAGAAAAATCTAGCTTCAAGGGAGTGGGAAAATGATAGAAACACATCAGGAAATGTCATAGCAATCGGTCTGCATACATAGGGGAAAAACAAATTCTAAAGTTGTCAAAAATTATAATAAAGTTATTCTCACAAGCCAGACAGGGTGTGTCCTAATGAGGTCTCTGGCTTTGGGACAAAAGTCCCTGGCCATCTTCCCTCTCTGTTTTCATCACAATGATGTTGACGTCCTCCACAGTCAAATCAGTGGCCATTATAGAACTAGGCACCCGACTTGAAGATTAAAATACAGGAGCAGGAAGGGAAACAGGTATCACAGACACACTTGGAGACAGGACAATAGGATGTGGGACAGGCTGGGGAGTCAGACATGGTGTAAGATCTGCTATTAAGGAGGTCATGAGGCCACATAAAGTTAGGAGCTTAGAGGAGATGATCATCCTTTGCGTGGCACGACATCAGATTTTTATCTTGAGTATTTTGCTGTCTATAGTACTCAGTGTACTTTACCCCTGCTAACCAGATGTAAAGTTCCTCTGCTCCCCATTTTAACATGATGAAATTGTCAACCCCCTTGAGTGAAATAAGTAACTTACCTCACCACGAGTGCCCTGTCCACTAACACTGCAAGCACCATAGGTAAGTCACACCTCCGGCAGGCATTACAGCCCAAAGGCAGGGTGAACTATAATGCATGTGAGGGTATATGTTTGTGTGAGCAAATATGCCTCTACTGTGTCTTTGCAAAATTCAAGACAGAGTAAGTGTACAGGGAAGCTATAGCAAATACATGTGCTGGACATTGGCATTACGTGTTCCCCAGCTACATGATGAATTATCTGAATACTGAGTTGTTTGGTATCAAACAGTTCAGAATAATAAACCCACACTGATGCCAGTGCTGGATTTATTATAATATGTACCCATTGGTCCCCTTAGAAGTGCACCCTGCAAAACCTACACTGCCCTGGCATGTTTTCTGGCTGGTCCTAACCAACCTGCCACCCCCAGACAAAATTCTGGATCCCTGGGGTGAGAGCTCCTGCTCTCTGGGACCAGAAGACAAAGCCCTTCTGCCCTTCCTGGGCGAAGGAGGCACAACACTTCCCCAGGAAAGTGCCCCCCTCTGGCAGGAGGCTTCAAAGGCCATGCCTCCTTGGAAGCACCACTCCAGCTGTTTGCTGCTAGCAGCAGATGCCCCCATAACCCCCTCCCAGACCCCACTTTTGGCATGAGGAACAGTGGGAAAACTAACAAAGGATAGGGGGAGTAACCATCCTCAACCTGCACCACCTCCCAGGTGTGGCAGGTGAGGTGACCACTCTATTTCATTTTCCTTCATCTTGGATGGCAGGAAAAAAGCCTATCAGGGTTAGGAATGTGACCTTTTCCCACAGGAAGCGGTCACATAGTGGGTGTAGCCACCCTAAGGTAAGTGGCCCATTGGCCACTACCAGGTCCTCCCCTTAACATTCACTAAATGCAGTATTTAGTGGGCATCCCTAGACCTGCAGATCAGATTTGATGGACACAAGAAGGCCGGCGACAATAAAGACCCAAGGCTTGAGAACAGAAGTCCAGGTGGAAGAAGAAAAAGGCACCAAACTCTGTCTGCTGCACCCAGAACTAGAAGCTGGTGAGGGGTCAACTGGACATTGGACAGATTCTAAGAAACCCAGAGGACCTCTAACCTTCTAAAAATTGTCAAGAACCAAAAGCATTGACTGATTTCATATGCATTTTTAAAGTTTTTCCCATTTATTCCAATGGTGCATAATTACGCACAAAAAGACTATGGCCCTCATTACAACATTGGCGGTCCAGCTCCGCAACGCTGGCATTGGCGGTAACACTGCCGACGGCGTAGCGGTGCTGGACTGCCAGATTATGACCGCGGTGGTGAACAGACTGCAAAGCAGCCAGTTCAGCACCTGTACCGCCAGGGTGGTCGGACCGCTGACGGTATTAGGAGCCTCCTTTCCGCCAGCAACACCACCAGAAAATCCCTGGTGGAAAGGATACTGCAACAGGAATCTATATTCCTGTCCCCAGTATGCGACTCCTCCCAGCCTCCCCACGCAGCCACAGTCCCCTCTCAGCCCTTAGGGACCCTCTCACCCCCACCCCATCCAAACATGCATGCCCCACACATAGACACAATCATGCATTCACACACTTGGACAGACACACACATACACTGGCACCCACCCCCACCACCCCCGCATCCATTCACGCACTCACACACTCACTATCACACACATACATGCGCACAAACCCCATCCCCCTCCAATCACACAAACGCACACCCCCATGCACACACACACCACTCATCATCCCCCTCCCCTATTGGACGGGCACTTACCTTTACATGGTGGACGTCCGGGAAGGGACGGGATCCTTGGGGCCTGTTCCACCGGCACTGCCCTGTCACCACAACACCACCACGCCTATTACCAACTCGTAATAGGTGTGGCTGTGTTGTGATGACGTGGTGGTGCAAGTGGAGCAGCCGCCACTGCACCACCGACCGCCAGTATGGCTGCTGGCAGCTCTCCGCCCAAATTCTGGCAGAGAGCCGCCAGTAGTCATAGTATGGTGGTCGGATGACCGCCATCCCTGGCGGTCTTGTGGCGGGCGGGACTTCGTCGGTCTAGGTTATAGACCGCCGAAGTCATAATGAGGGCCTATATTTGCTAAACTTTGAAAAATCATAACTTAAAAGTAATTGCCCGATTTGGATGAACTTGGTCTTAAATATTTTATACAAATCTGATGTATTTTTGTAAATTGGTCTTGTATTATTATTTTGAGTGTGTGTCCACATTTTTGTTTATCCCATCTCCAAGATTAGCCTAACTGGTTGACCAAGCAACTGCTAAAAATAGAGCTTTAGGTGGTATACTTAATATCTTCCGGATACCAAGGTGGGGTTGCTTGGGCTCTCTACACAGTGGATATAATTTTTGTGCACTATGTAGAGAGCCAGCATCCTACAACCACTCTATACCACTCCACCCTATGGTATTCCACACTGTGCCTCTCCACCCTATGCCACTCCACTCAACACCACTCCACTGTATGCTATACCACTCTATGCCACTCCACATTATGCCACTCCACTGTATGTCACTCCACTTAACAATTCCACTCTACCTCACTCCACTCTATGCAACTCTACTGTATGCCACTCCCCTTCACACCACTTCACTCTACACTGTCCCACACTAAGCCACTCAACTCTACGGTACTCTATGTCACTCCACCCTATGATATTCCACACTACATCCCTCCACTCTAAACTATTCCACTCTACACCACTCCATGCCCTCCACTCTAATCAACACCACTCTATGCTGTCCACTCTGTGCCACTCCACTCTATGTCACTCCACTGTATGCCACTCTACTCTGCACTACTCAACTCTATGCCACTTGACTCTATGGCCCTCTACTCTATGGCACTCTATGGTATTTCACTGTCCACCTCTCCACACTACTCCACTCTACAACACCTCACTGTTCGACACTACACTCAACAACAGTTGCTCCTCTGTACTCTATGACACTACACCTAACAACCCTCCATTCTATGACTCACCACTTTATGATTTGAAAAGCAATTTCATTAAAAAATAAAAACTATTTAAATTCAATGAAAAAACTAAAGGTTAAAGCTTAGTTATAGTTAGGAAAACTGTATTTATTCTTTCTATACAAGACAAACTTAATCCACACAAATATAAGAGGTTCTAAAGTTATAAGTATATCTTAAATTTATAATTCATGCATCACCTTCAAATTACTATAACTTTATTTATTTTTTGTATACAAACGACACTTCAAATAAACAAACATTAAAAATTCTAAAGTTATAGTTAGACTTTAAATTAATAATTTATGCACAAGCTTTAACCTTGTGGGTGTGTGTGTGTGTGTATTACTTATAAGGATTTTGAACCAACTCTCTTCACCTATTGGTCAGTTATTGTTGTGTCATTCACTTTTTTCTTCTTCCCACACAGCGTAGGTAGAGCATGGGGCAGTGTACTCAACCCATTTCACCAACTGGTTAATTTCACTGTCTGTGACTTGATTCTATCCTATCACAAGGAGCACTTCCGCGCACAATTTAGAGCCTGATTTAGAGTTTGGTGGAGGAGTTACTCCATCACAAACGTAACAGATATCCCACCCACTGTATTACGATCTCCATTGGCTATAATCGGATCGTAATATGGAGAATGGAATATCCGTCATGTTTGTGACAGAGTAACCCCCTCTGCCAAACTCTGTCAGACCCTCAGTTCCCTTACATTCCAGGGACTACTATGACAATGTGTGCTTCTGGAAATTGTTTTTTTTTTAGATTGATGAGTGCCTAGCAGTTTCCCTAAGTTTTGCAAAAAGGTATGATAAAACAATAAAACAAAGCATGCATTGTCACGGTCAAAAGGTCAGTGGTCAATGCAAGGTATATTAGCTTTGCCATTTCTGTTTCCTTTGCGTACCCTATATTTTTAACCCCGTTGCCATCTGCATCATCTCCACTGCTTCAGCATTGTCTGTGCCTTCATGCGGACTAGCGCCCAAGGCACATGATGAATGTAAGAGCCTAGTAACTGGATGGAAATTATTATTAGTCTATGGATCTCTAGCACTGTACACGTGTTGCTAGTAAAGATGCGATTCTAGAGCAGAATGAGGACTCCATATTCATCATGTCTCACAATCAAGTACAAGAGGTGAAGCTACAGGTTGGAAGCCCAGGCCCTTAGAACACAACCTATTTCCTTCATTTTTGCTGTTGCTGTTAAGTGTATGCCTTCTGCCATCCATCCAATCCACCCATGTTCCCATTTCAGACGATGATATGTCTCATCACAGTTCCTAATAGTGTTTCACGTCACATGAATATGTGCTGTAACTGGCACCTTTCTCCTAGTAGCTGTTACACAGGACACAACTATGTGAATGTTTTATCACTGCATATCTTAACAATTGTTTTAACTCTTCTACTGTTTGTGTTGCAGTATTTCACTAGACTGTTGGGCCCATATTTATACTTTTTGACGCTAAACTGCGCTAACGCAGTTTAGCGTAAAAAAATTTAGCGCCGTCTAACGCCATTCTGAAGCCCCATGCGGGCGCCGTATTTATGGAATGGCGTTAGCCGGCGCTAGCAGACCGGCGCTGCCTGGTGTGCGTGGAAAAAAACCACGTAGACCAGGCAGCGCCGGCGTTGGGGAAAATGGCGTTAGGGCGTCTTAAAATGGGGCAAGTCAGGTTGAGGCAAAAAAATCGCCTCAACCCGATTTGCGCCATTTTTTACGACGCCCAGACGCCATTTAAATGACTCCTGTCTTAGTAAAGACAGGAGTCATGCCCCCTCCCCTGGGCATGGTCATTGGGCATAGTGGCATGTAGGGGTGCACAAATAAGGCCCCCCTATGCCACCCAAAAAAAAATAAAAAAAAAAAAAATGTATACTTACCTGAACTTACCTGAATGTCCCTGGGATGGGTCCCTCCATCCTTGGGTGTCCTCCTGGGGTGGGCAAGGGTGGCAGGGCGGGTACCTGGGGGCAGGGGAGGGCACCTGTGGGCTCATTTTGAGCCCACAGGCCCCTTAACGCCTACCCTGACCCAGGCGTTAAAAAGTGGCGCAAATGCGGGTTTTTTTGCCCCGCCCACTCCCAGGCGTGATTTTTGCCCGGGAGTATAAATACGATGCATTTGCGTCGCCGTCATTTTTTTAGACGGGAACGCCTTCCTTGCATCTCATTAACGCAAGGAAGGCGTTCACGCAAAAAAACGACGCTATTTGCCCATACTTTGGCGCTAGACGCGTCTAACGCCAAAGTATAAATATGGCGTTAGTTTTGCGCCGAATTTGCGTCGAAAAAAACAACGCAAATTCGGCGCAAACGAAGTATAAATATGCCCCTAAGTGTCTCTCTTCCCACATCTGCAGTGACACAGCGTACCCTGGTATCCACACCTTGGCTCACCCATCAAACCAGATCAGGGGACTCCTCTAAGCAGGAAGTTGGCTCTCTGCCATCTAACAGACGGGTATGTCTTTGTCCTTAGTATATAGGTACATATATTGCTCTGACCATCCATTTAAAAATTCAATCCCTTTCTCCTTTTTAATACACGTCTGTCTGTCAATTTTCCCAGTTGAGAAGAATGTGCCATCTTCCCCTTTCACATTTATCAGAATTGACACACGTTGTAAAACACGTCACATCGGTCATACTGTTAGTTTTCATAAAATGTGTATTACTCTATTCTGCTTATGTTCCATCAAAGGAGACACGTCCATAGTCACCTTTAGACAAATATTGTGAGCTGGTGACATCACAGGGCCCAGCCAGACAACAAAAATCCGTGGCACAGTCAGGTAAAACACCATCATATCCATGAGCACATGCCAAGCAACAGGTACCTATACATGCCAGTGTAATATCCAATTAGCCTCCATTGAAGTGTTACCTGTGCCTTTAGATTACTGTATAACACATCATACTCTTCGAGACAGTACACATGTACACCTACTGAAGTGTCAAAGTTCACACTGTCTTTTGCCTTGCCTTGCAGCACTTGGGAGCAATCAGTTTAACAATGATGCTATTCCATCCATGCTTGGCGAATGGCATGCAGTAACTGAAGAAATCCACTGCTCCTGCAAGCTACCGTCTCAGTGACCCCCAACATTGCAGAGGAACAAGAGATTGTTGGTCCTACGAAGGAAAACACCTCAAAACCACGTCACTGCCTGCCAGCAGTTTACCTCAAAGTATTATCTTTTGGATTGCAAGGCGCCAGGCACCGAAAAAAAGCTAGAGATGTCAGTCCCTATTAGCATGTCTTAATACCACCCTGCTGGAAAGTCAGGGGCATATTTATACTCTGTTTGCGCCGATTGTGCGTCAAAAACTTTGACGCACATTCGGCGCAAACCATGCACCATATTTAAACTTTGACGCCCGAGCCCGCGGACGTCAAACAACCTTGTGTGCGTCATTTTTTTGATGCGGAAAACTGCCTTGTGTTAATGACATGCAAGGTAGGCGTTCCCGCCCAAAAAATGACTTTAAGGCCGGTGTGCCTTATTTATACTCCTGTGTCATTTTGACGCACAGGAGGGGGCGGGCCTTAAAAAATGGCGCACAGCCTGATATGCGCCGTTTTTAAACGCCTGGGTGAGGGCAGGCGTTAAGGGACCTGTGGGCTCACTTCCATGGTCTCTGACCGTGTAAGCAGTCCAGAGGTGCCATTCCCTGCCCCCAGGGCCACCCCCTGCCACCTTCGCCCACACCTGGAGGACACCCATGGATGGGGGGACCATCCCAGGTAAGTACAGGTAAGTTGAGGTAAGTATAATTTTTTATTTTTTTAAAGGAGTATAGGGGGGCCTAATTTGGGCCCCCCTACATGCCATTGTGCCCAATGTCCATTCCTAGGGGACATTGGGCGTCCCCTGGGCTTGGCCATTGGGCAAGGGGGCATGACTCCTGTCTTTGCTAAGACAGGAGTCATTTCAATGGGGGTTGTGCGTAAAAAAATGAAGCAAGTCCTGTTTGAGCCATGATTTTTGACTCAAACCTGACTTGCACCATTTTCTGACGCACATCCCCTATTTTCCCCTACGCCGGCGCTGCCTGATTTGAGTCATTTTTTTTTTTACTCTGACCAGCCCGCAGTGCCGGCTAACGTCAATCCTTAAATACGGCGCCAGCATGGCACGTAGGAATGGCGTTAGCCGGCTGTAAATTGTTTTACGCAAACCAGCGCCGGCGCTGGTTTGCGTCAAAAAGTATAAATATGCCCCTCACTTCCTTCATTTATTCCAATGTGCAAATCTAATCTTCAATCTTCTCATGGAGACGAAATCCCAGAGGAGTCAAGGTTCTCTTCCAAAGAACGATCTCCAACCCACAATCTCCAAAGTATCAACCTTGAAGGGAAACACGACAAGCTGGCTTTAGAAAACATTTCTCATTAAAATCATTTCAGCATAACTAGTTGTTTTAGAAAAGAAATGGAAGGACAAAAAATACTTGTTAATATCATGAAGTGAGCCACAGAAAGAAACAATTGAACATAAAATGCTTAATATACCACAGAGTGAACCACCTGGTCCCAACAAGGATTTATTAAAGCTTAAACAAAATACAGTTAGAACCCTCAGTGTAAATCAATGCAATGGGTCTCGCATATTTCAAACAAGTTAATTGTTATCTTTTGACAACGGCGCCCCTGAGCAAAAATAAAAAAACAAAAAAAATAAGAGTAGAAACTGAGAAAAAACGACTTAACAAAATAAAATAATGTTAGCTCTAAAAGTAAAACTTTGCAATTTTGTTTAACCTGCTGGGCACATTTCTGCCAGTCACAAGCCTTCTGTTTGCAGGGGCATTGGAAGTTAGAACAAAATAGTATCTCGATCTCGTCTGGAGCAGCGGACGGGCATAAATCAACTTGAAATCAATTAGTGCTTGATCCCTGCTCCACACAGAGGAACGGAAATGATGCCAGACATCCCTTGACGAATTACGAGGCTGTAAAGAAGAGTGCCATGCAAACCGACAAATGGGGAGCGACAGGCGGGCTCCAAGCCCCTTACTGAACACAACAGTGTCTTGCATGGGAGACTCATGCGCAACACATGCACTTGCAGGCTCGACCCTAAAAATGGCATAGAGAGCGATGGATAGACCGTTAAAACGTGCCTTTAGGCTCCATGGGGAAGCATTTGTGATCAATGGGAGAGCGTTTATAATCACCAAGACAGGGCATGGTATCAGTGTTGGTGCTTAATCATACCTGAAGCTGCTCATTGTTATCCAGATCAGGATATACGCAGGTAAGCCCCAGAATGCACAGTAGGGCAGATCAAGGCTGTCCACAAGACATTCATTAAATTTGCCTCCAGGGTAAATGTGAAAAAACAAAGGGGCAGGACCAGCTACTAAACAACCCAAGTTGCCTCATGTATTAGTGTGTTTATATTTGAGCAAGCGAGCAAAAAGTGCAATGTGCTAAGTGCAGCATGATTATGGACACTAATGTGCCCCTAAAGTCCTTCAGATAGTTTACGTAGCTGCTGTGCAATGCAGTGGCCTGGTGAGCTCAAGCTGGTGACTACTATCTATGCATGATGCAGCAACAGCCGTGAAATGTCCATGGACCCTTCAGATGTTTGACGGCCGCTGCATTGTCCTGAAGTAATTTCAGGTTATAGCTCTAGTTCGTTGGTGGAGCAAGCAGACCCCACTTTTAACACAACTGCCTGGAGAAAGATTTAGTATGGTGTTCACTGGGTTCAGGAAGGCAATTACATCATGGTGGCAAGTGCAGACTCCCAGACAATTGAAGTCTTTACGGAGGAGCTATTTCCTCAGCCGCAGCAGGGCAGGTGCAAATAATGTGGGTGGTGGTTTCCGCGCTCAGACAGCAAAAGCAGAACGTTATGCATTGAGCTGACGATGCCCACCTCTCTGGGCATCAGCACCCCATATTCCATCCTCCCAGTCGGAGGGCAGCAAATCTGGCTTTATGGCACAACGGATAAGTGCAAGTAACGTAATTCTACTGGATCCAAGGTGTACACAAGTTAATCACTGCCAAGCATGCAAACGCTTGCTCATCATTTTGCTGTGGTCTCTGCAAGCTTTTTAAATGCAGGGTGTGAAAGATTTTTTTCCCAAGTTTCTGTGAACTTTTAGTCAATTAAGGGCGAGGTTTTTTAGTCTAACTTGAAGATGACATTTAAAGGAGGATCCTCGCCTATCTAAACCTCGCTGGAGTAGGCTGTTCATGGAATCTGGAGGTGCGAGTCTGAGCCTGTGGCAGAAAGTTAGATAGGTGCTGTTTCTGGCGCAGGGCTGCTTTACTAAATAAAACTCAAGCCTTGCTTGTGCAGGTGACGCTTGCTTTATCAAACGTAGTGCTGCTTTATACATTTTGGCTGTCATCTTGTCCAGCAGAAGGGCCTCAGTGCTCAGAGTAATTTCACTTCCATATGACAGGATCGGGGCGACATTTACTTTCCTCACCCTGAGTAAGGGGTCTAGACTCGGACCCTTGACATTCTGGGAAAGTGTTGTAAGGACGAGCACGAGACTGGTGCCTTTCTTCCTCAGGGTGCGAAGGTGCGATTTGAACCACCCATAACAGTCCAGAAGGATGCCCAAGTATTTGTACTCAGTGCTGTGCAAAAGGTGACCCCGATTTAGGTGCCACCTGCCACAGCTAGCCATTTTCCTGCCCAAGAAGACTGTCATCGTTTCTTATAATTCATTTCAAGACTGTTTCTGACTGTGTAATTATACAGGCAGGAAAGTTGGCACTGGAGGTCGATTTTGGTTTGACTTAGCAGCACAAGGTCATCCACACACAGTAGGTGGGACTTCCGGTGCTCTTCCGGTTAGGACCTCAGACATGTGGGCAATATATAGGTCAAATAGCATAGGGGCAAGAACGCAGCCTTGTTTCAAGCCCAGATTTGTGGGAATTTTCCTTGAAGTGCGTGTGCCGGCCCCCAGTTTGACCTGCAGCTGGTATTAGAGTAAAGCAGCATGATCGCCATCAGTAAGTCAGCTGGCAGGCCCCCGTCCTGTAGTTTGCTCCACAGTGAACGTCTAGGAACCCTGTCACATGCAGCTTTGAAATCAATTAAGCAGGTATAAAGTGCAGACTCGCTCCTGTAGAATTTGTCACAAACTAACATCACTGCCATCAAGTTTGTTGTGGTGCCACAATTGTCTCTAAATCTACACTGATTCCTAGGGATGATCTTAGCACAGCGCAAATACTTTACATCATTATCAATGAGTGCTATGAGCTGATAGTTGCTGGGATCAACTTTAGAGCCCCTCCTGAAGATCAACTGAATAATCGATGACCTGCAAGAATTTGGGATACCGGTTGCTGCCAAGCAGAGACTGAATACAGGGGACATTACCTTAGCTGAACACGAGAGGTCAGATGCAAAGAGGGCTGTTGGTGGGCTGATAGGGACGGGAGCACCAACTTTCCGCATGCTGGTCAGTTTATGTCTGATTCGTTCTTTTGTCAAGTTTTTGTGGTTGCATTGAGAAAATATGTCTCTGGCAGTGTTAATGGCATTCCTTATATTTTCCTTGGCTTCAGGTTGGTCACACAATTGTTGAGGGAAAAAAACAAGGTCCTTATAGTTGTTTCGGTTGTGAAGTATAATGTTAAAAATGAAATCCATGCAGTTTCAGTGATGTTTGCATTTGTACCTTTCTTGCCTCTGGTTATCATCTAATTGACCATGGACCAGAATTCTTTGGAGTTCTTACTTTTGGCTATCTTTAGAAGACACAACCAGAACCCGTCCATCGTTTCCTTTCCGGACAACTGAAAAGATCTTCTAAATTTGGTCCTAGATATATTTAGTTTCAGTTTTGCTGCTGGTGAGAGAGTGTGGCGGACGGGTTTATGCAAGTTATGATTCACTTCTCTCTTTAGAGCCCATTGGTGGTCCACTAGCTTGAGTCTTCCAGAGGGATCAAATGTCTTAGTGTGACGGTTATGTTTGATCTTATAATTCTGAAGCACATATGGTCTGTGAGCAATAGCCATTGCTGGATTGGGAAACAGATGGTCTTGGCAATGTCTTTGTACTGTGCTCTAATCCAGGGGGCCATCTCAAGTCTGATCTCTTTGTCCCATTTCACTCACTTCAGATTTTCCATGTGAGCACCTGAGCTGGTTGAAGGGGCAACCTCCAGTTGGAAGCAAAAACATGCCAGAAACATCTGCTGCAGTCTGTGATCACTTTTGGCACGGTATCCAAAGGAGAAATTATTAATGGCTCTGAATAACCCGGCTGAGCACAGTATGAAATTAATGTAGGAGATGGACTTCCTTGAGACTCGTGTCCACCCCGGGGGGGCATCCCCACTCATTCGTCCATTTAAGTGCCAGAAACCCAGGCCTTCACAGTCTGACATGAAGGTTCTGCCAATTTGCTCTTGCAGGTTTTTACAGGAACCATTGTGGGGGGTAGGGGGAATGTCACATGCTAAGTCCATGTTGTTGACTTTCCCTCATGATGACCCACCGAACAAGCTGCTGTTAAAGTCACCTGGTATCACAATATTAACCAGCTGGAGTTCTGTTTTTAACTTCGTTTTCATTGCCAGCAGTCTATTCAATTTGCTCCTCTTTTCTGACCTGAAGGGCTTTATATACACATTGATAATTAGAAAGGATACCATCTTATTGCTGTAATACTTGCTAAAAAATATGGTTGCACCCATATTTTCTTCCAGTGGCATCGCCTCCACCATGCAAAGAAGACAAGATGCAGATCGTTAGGCTGCCCCTCGGGGTACCCATAGCTGCTGACTTGCGTAACAAACTTTTGATATTCTATGTTCCCCATTAGAGGGACGGATGTTTGAGGTCAGGTTTCCTGGAAGACGAGGATCTGAAAATTACCACAGGAAGTTAAAATATTGCATGAGGTGATTGATATTCCACAAGCATATTTTGATCTCTGTCACGGGAGCTTGCATAAAATCGGAACTCTCACCTGTTTGTCAGTAGTTGTTTTTTTGCCAGGAGGGTGGATGGCAGCCAATTCCAGTCGGAAAGATTGTCCTTTGCTCTTTGTGCATTTTTTAAAACTGAATATGTAGGGCTTTTGATCAGTGCTTCTTGTGCATTTTTTAAAATTGAATATTTGGTGTGTTTGATTTGGTGGATGAGGGTATTTGGGTCTCCATTTGCCCTCACCCTTTTAAAGGAAATACCCCATCCTTCTAGAAGAGTCGGTTTTGCCAAGACTGCTTCCACCCAGGGAGAGGCAAAGGTGGCCTGCGTTGGTTCAGTGCCCTTGATGCAATATCACTAGATCGAGAATGCTCTATGTCAGGGATTGATTGCAGCAGGTGAATGTAATTCCGCCTATTTAAGATATCATGCATTCCCCTTGTTTGGTACTCTGGCATCAGGATCAGCTTGTAAGACTCTGGCTGTTTGGATGGCATGGGTTGTGAACTCCAGGTGTTTAAGTTTGTGGAGGTCGGGAACTGTTGTAGGTTGGCCCTCTCATGGCTTGGGGCCAATGGGAGATGAACAATCAATGCTCACAGATGGGTGGCAGAATTAGTGAAGTAATTAATCTGATTGTTTTTAGGCATAACGTTACTTGAATGGTTAAATTCGGGGAGCCCCAGTGGTGCTAGGTGCGCTCTATGAGTAAATTGTTAGGAAGAGGCTGTTTTCTGGACTTGCTACACAGAGATCCCTGGCTCCAGGCCAGTGCTAGAAGGCGGACTACCGGTTGGTGACTTATGCAAGAAGCCATCAGTAGAGTGTTCAGCAGTTGGGTCATCAAGGGTTGCTAGATTCAAAACTGTTCCTGCTACGTGGTCTAGTGGTTTAGAAGAAGAAGAGAGGCAAAGCTTTGCTTTTTGATGTTTAATGGAACATCGTGTAAAACACTGGTTGACTTATTAGGGTTGAGGTCTTGTGCAGCTTGTTGCATTGTTTCCTCAGGCATTTTTTTGTACGCTTGCTCAATTTATGCATGTTGCGTGCACCAACGTCCTTTTCAGTAGACTTTAAGGGGGATAGCAAAGGCGTGGAGTCAGTGCTGTCTAGGCCTTTGTCCTTTGGGGACAAATTTGTGTTTGTGCTGCTTCCCACCGACTGCTTTTCAATGAACTTGACCAATAGTTGCAGGGGCACTGAGGTGGTGCTGATTGACTTCTCGTTCTGAATATGCAAGACAGAGTTGTCCCTGTATCCTTGGCCTCTGTGACATTCGTGATCTTGCCATGCAAATGACATGTGGCAGAGAGGAACTCCAAAGTCTGCAAATCATTCCCCATTGCTGCATATTTAGTAGGACAGTAATGAGAAACTAGGTCCCGAAGTATGGCTTCCATGGTTTGCGGCAGAGAGGCCAGCTTGTTCAAACCGGGTGAGCATGGACACTGCCCGTGTGGTCTTTCAGAGATTTCTGCCAGGGCTGCAGCAGATTGTGCTCGATAAATCAAGTTCCTTAGTGCTTCGAGTTTCCTGTCAATCTCTGTGATTAAAGCTGCAATGGGGCTCAAAATGCTCACTTAGGGTCCAATTTGTCTGAGTGATAGGTCATGGCATCTACCATTGACTGGATAGTGACGAGCAGAGAGGACCACATGTCAGTGTTCTGGGGAGGCAGCGGGTTGAAAGCATTGCAGTTTATGGGTAGAATGCCATGATCTGCCATATGCTCTTTAGATAATGCCAGCAGCTCCTTCTGTGGTTTGCTAAGGAGGCTCGCGGAGGTTAGTGGTGCGCCAAGAGAGCTAGATTGCAAGACCTAAAGGGCAGACAAGCCACTGCACAGATCACATCAGGGAGCTCAGCTATGGTCAGGTTGGGCTATTGGGTCTGGTGGAATTGGGCCATTCCCTATACATTGCAGCACAGTTCTATCAGGATTCTGTGTTGAATTGGAACTCTGGCAAGGCTGTGCTTCTGCCAGTCTGGCATCTGCGGCTTGTACACTGGAAAGATATCTACATGCCTCCAAGTTTGCCTGCAAGCTAGAAGAGATCTGGCTTTGCTCACTGATCAGCAGCATTGCCCGTTTCCTTTTTTTGAGTTTGATTTTTTTAGGGGTGGCAGGGGACAAATGCACTTGAGCTTGAACCTGAACTTGGGATATGCTTGCAAGTTGTAATGCCCCTGCAACTGGGACCCCCTCCTTCAGTGGGTCTCCCAGAATGGAAGCATTGGGACCAGAGTCTTTGCGTGCAAGGATTGTCCTTTTCTAAAAAAAAAACGCTTGTGATTTGATTTGGAGAAAGTGCCGTGACAGCTAGGAATAATTCCAGATCGGAGTCACTCTGTATTTTCCGGCGTTTGGTACCTGTCACGAGGGTCCTGGACTTTCCTGACCTCACGCTTGCGCTTTAATTCCTTGCTTCTGCAATCACTTACTTCTGAATTGGTTGTTACGATGGTTAGCCTGGGGTGGCCGGCAGGCAGTAGTTGGGGTTATGAAGTTAAAAACAAGTTAAAATTGATTGAAACAATTGACACCAGAGGTTTGTCACCTGAGAAGGGAGACTTGGTGCCAGGGACTTATCGCCAGGTACGTGGTGCCTGGTGCCTGGGGGGCCTTGTTGAAGCCTTGTTGCGGTTGCCATCTTGCCTGCACCCTGGATTGTGACTAGCAGGTGTTCAGACAGATGATAAAACAGGCTGTGAGTTGCCCTCGTGCTCATATACCCTGGTGCAGTTCTCATGTGGCGCCAAAGTTCTGATGCCGAATATCAAAGTTCCCCCCAGCTTCCTGGGTTGCTCTTTCTTCACTTGTAGGGTGTTCTTGCTTGCTTTCTCTTAATTGCTCACACCAACTCAGTTCTTATGGAGACAGTACCTTCTTCTGTCAGTTAGTTCAGTGGTTTTAGTTGCAGCTGATAATGCAGCTGATAGTATTGAGAAACTGCAGAAGATTGTAGTAGATTGTAGAAGGACTTCCAAGGGGGCTCAGCAGGGAGTGGGGGAGCACACAGAGTGGTGCAAGCTGCACCAAAAACCTAGTCCGACTGCCTCCGCCCACTTCGGCCCTACCCTAGAGCTGTGACTCTAATGGCACAGCCACACTCACCTTACTCACTAATCTGGCTCGGCACACCTCTGCCACGTAGGGGCCTGCGGCAGCCACAGGAGACCACAGGATCTAGGAGGGATCGAGGGCACCAGGAAGGGAAATCCTGCACTGGCCGGTCAAACACCCAGCTCCATCGAACCTCAACATTGGGGGCCATGCCTGCACGCTCCAGGGGTTCATACACCTCCTTCTGTCCGTGGGCTCAATGGGGGCTTGACGACCATGGCAGCTGAATGAAACCAGGACTGGCACACAAGCTGTTCACCCCCTTGGCTGATGGTAACCTCCATGATTCCGGCTGCAGCGGTAGGCAATGGCACCCAGGTCGGGTGGAAGAGGATGTGAGTGAGAGCAAACTCAGGAGTGGGTTTGTGACGAAGCATGTTGCGTCTTGCGCGTACCATTAGCCAACAGCAGGCAGATATGCATGCTGGGAGTGTAGGGGGGTGGCATGGGCAAGAGTTGCCTATGGGAAGATAAGTTCTTTGAACACCAGTCCTCTGCCTGGTATTAGATATGTGCAATGGGGTAAGCCATTATCAGTATGTCCACACATCTCAAAGACCTCCTATGGTTGACTGAAAGATGGACCTGGGTGTTGCAGACTATAGATAAAACCCTCAATTACATAATTTAGTTTACACCTGGAACATCTCTTGGTAACAAGGGAGAAGGATTCCTGGTGCCATGCCTTCACCATGCAGCTCATATAGGTCCTCTCTCAAAGACTCCCAAGTCAAGTGGAAGGGCCAGGTCAGGGACTTCAGACGCCTGGACTCGTATTACCTATAAGGCGCACTGTCCTTGTTTGCACCATGGCTCATCTTTAAACAAGCACGCCGGGCACAGATAGGGACATTGCACCCCATGAAGATGAATGCATTGCCCTCAGGGCAGCTGCAAAATCATGCAGCCCTGTGGGCAGCTCATTCAGTGAAATACGGAGTAACTGTTTCAAAGCTGCTCTGTGTCTCTCTGTGCAGGCGACAACGCGCTTCCACCTTGAAGAGAGAAGAGAGATCCCCTTGCAGGCAGGTGCAGTGAGTGACTGCGCCTGCCTGCAGAGGGTTATCGGGGAGGGGGGGTCTATGGGACACCCTTTAACCCCTTGAGAGGGTGGCCCTCAGAGAATGCACTGACAGTGTCCCACCTTTTAGTGATGCACTTTCAGTGCACTGCCTAAGGCATGTTGCCTCTACAACCTCGTACATAATACCAAGCAAGTAATGAAGCAAAGTGATTTGCTCATTTGCATGGGGCTATGCCACGTACAAAGGAGGGAACACCCTCTCACGATAGTGCTGACACTACATGTAGACCAGCGCTATTTGTATTACATAAGGGACTGCACAAGAGTCTGAAGCCCCTTCTGTAATACCATACTGCCCTGAGGGTGCAAAGAGCAGGCACACACATGTTGCGCCTCCAGGACACTGTAATACTGCCCATGGGGTGAACAAAGACCTGCAGTACCTACTGCTCCCACCAAGTCCTTCGAGCAACTTGATTTATGACCCAATTTGAGCCATTTTTGCATCACTGGGGACGACCCTCCTGTAGTTGTAAACAGGAGCCACTACACCCATGAAGACCACCCACCAGTTACTTTCCCATAACCACACAACACATCCCTACTTTTGTGTTTACCAAATAGGTGTGGAAATACTCACTTTGTTATCACTTTTGAATAAAAACAATTTGCACCTATCTTCCTCTTTTGTATAATCTCATATGTGCCTGGAGTTGGGTGTATATGAGTAACGTCATGGGATGTGTTTGAAAGTCTTGATTAATTTTTAGGTCATCACACACACACAATCACACATCTATAGACATTCCCACTCTGTTTGAACAGAGTCACAGTATGTCAATGTAGGTTTAACAAAATTAAGATTTATCATTCTTAAAAAAAAATAGAAATAGGACTTGAGTTCTGCTAATGTTATGAAGCGATAGAATGTAAAGCCCTTTAGGAATGGAAAAATATCCAAAATAGAGCTTGGGTGCAGGGAGTCAAGGGAGAGAAAGTGTCCACTTAGAGGATGCTGGGCAACAGAAAGAATGTGTTAGGATAGCAATAGGTAATGTCTTGACACACCAATCAACGGAGGAGATGACAAAAATCAAAGAAAATGTCCAAAAAAACAGCTCAAACAAATGTCCAAAGGATCCAAAGTATTATTCAGATTGCAAAGACATTTCCAAATTGTTTAGATGAATGACAAAGTCATTCTTCACCCCAGGCAGTGTGGAGTAATTGCTGCCCTTGATTGACAGCAAGAGTTCTGCCCATCCTCAGTGGTGGAAATAGCGCATGGAACTACTCCTCTAGCATAAGCACAGGGAAGTGTGGCGCTAGAAAATATATTTTCTGAGGCTTAAAATACCCTGTGGACCCTGTAGAGTGGAAGCTGCACTGGAACTCATGAAGACGGGGGTGGGGGGTGGTGACAGGTAGCAATGGGTGATGAGGACAAAAGACAGCAGGATTCCTGACACTAGTTAACCTTGGTGGCCACACTGCTTCTGCTATGCCATAAGACAGTGTTGCCTGATCAGTCAGGTGCTGCCCCATGACTTCCTAGAAATCAGCTAGGGTGACATACTGAGAGAGTGCAGTGTGGAAAGGAAATGTCATGGACTTGCAACTGTAGGTTCCAGTCTTGTGGGGCCCAGTCACTGGAGGTGGAAGTGGCTTTGGCCCTTATAACTGATTTGTGTGCTTCTAAGACACCGCTCTAATCTGTTGTTTCTTCCTAGCCAGGAGGAGTCCCATCATCTGACTCTTCGTGACATGAAATATATATGCCTACTTTATCACCAGTGCATAGTGTCCTCTTCCTTAGGCTGGAGTCTCTTGGTCCGTGACCATTTCGTATGTTGTGACCATCAGGGATGACGACGTCCCTGATATGTGTGAAGAAGGGTGTTACCCAGGTTTCTGTGAAGAAGCATGCTACTAGGTTTTTTGGGTGATGATGCCTGCGAAGCCTGGAGCAGGTGTGCACTTATGAGCACCATTAGAGTGAATTTTGCTCGCAGAGAGGTTCGTGTTCTAGTGAGTGGTATTTGAATGACTTTAGAGGTATTAGATATGCAAATGTGGTGCATGGGTGTGCTTGGTTTGGGCATGAGAGTGGTCTGAAATGTCATATTTGTTAGAAATATATTGATGAAGCTAGTTGACCTACAGAAAGGATTCTGGTCCAAGATCCTGCTAGTTTCAAGTGAATCCAAACAGATGACATCCTTGTCTGTCCACCCTTGGCCCTTAGTTGATGATGCCAGGATGGTGGGATGGCCTGAAGAGTTGACTAAAGTAGGGGAAGAATCAGGAAATTACAGATCGAAACCAGTGATGCCACTTTCTTCAGAGAATGGATTACAGAATATGTTGAGTGACCAAGGACCTTGTTCTCATTTGCCCTGGTCCTGCTAACCCCTGTCTTTTTCCTTGTTTCCCACTGAAAAGGAATGGTGAGGAAACAGAAGACTCACGAGTGCACTTGTCCCCTACTTCATGTACATAACAGGACACAATGGGGGTCATTCTGACCCTGGCGGCCGGTGACCGCCAGGGTCACCGACCACGGGAGCACCGCCAACAGGCTGGCGGTGCTCCCGAGGGCATTCTGACCGCGGCGGTTCAGCCGCGGTCAGAAAGGGTAAACCGGCGGTCTCCCGCCGGTTTACCGCTGCCCCATTGAATCCTCCATGGCGGCGGAGCACGCTCCGCCGCCATGGGGATTCAGACACCCCCTACCGCCATCCTGTTCATGGCGGGAATCCCGCCATGAACAGGATGGCGGTAGGGGGTGCCGCGGGGCCCCTGGGGGCCCCTGCATTGCCCATGCCAATGGCATGGGCACTGCAGGGGCCCCCGTAAGAGGGCCCCGCAAAGTATTTCAGTGTCTGCTTTGCAGACACTGAAATACGCGACGGGTGCAACTGCACCCGTCGCACCTTCCCACTCCGCCGGCTCCATTCGGAGCCGGCATCCTAGTGGGAAGGTTGATTTGCCCTGGGCTGGCGGGCGGCCTTTTGGCGGCCGCCTGCCAGCCCAGGGCAAATCTCAGAATCACCGCAGCGGTCTTTCGACCACGGTGCGGTGTTCTGACAGGGTTACTTTGGCGGGCGGCCTCCGCCGCCCGCCAAAGTAAGAATCACCCCCAATGTGTTTGTTGAAATAGTCATTGCGATAAAGATTCACATTGTCATTTACTTCACCCCCACCCCTTTCCCATGAAAGGTTGATATAGCCACATGCCTCTTGTCTGCTGGGTGAACTTGGGAAGATCTGTACCACATGGTATTTATCTCTGATACATAAACCTTTGCCACAGATTGGCATAGACGAACATCACCTTTGCACATGGGATGCCTTCATTTACTCTCAAGTGAAGTCACTGTCACATTTCCTCATGATGACAAAAAAGGAATGTAGGCAAGATTCAGAGGTTAATAGGAGATGACTGATGCATGATGCAGGTGATACTGCCTGCATGGCTGTTTGCTGGCTATGTGATAACAGCTTCCTCATTGTGCATTATTTAACAATTAAATGTTTGTTAGTGTTATAATGTGACAATGACCAACACATCTTGTTCACACTGGCTATGATCTGTGCCTGACATGGGCCAAGTAGCCCTGGTCTTATGTGGTTTTTGCAATGAAAGGTCTTAGAGGCTAAACTGTGAACATTTGTGCATGGTGACATTGTCAGTCTTCAAGCTATAAAAGATCTAGCATGACCAAGTTCCTATGCATCAACATGTGTTAAAATGCCATACGATAGATGCATTTAAGTAAATGTTTCATATGGAAATACTTGCATTGACCATATGATCTCAATCGCAATTTATGCATGGCACAATGGCATACAGACAATATGGGCATGCAAGACTCAGTAAACACTAGACATGACACAACAAGCCTTGCAGTCCAGAGATGAAGGTGTAGAGTTTTTATATTCAATGATTTACCAATGTGCTCCTACTGCTGATAAGCTTCCAGCTGAGCACAGATGTCCATCTAGGGTCTTACCAGGATCCTCTTGTGTAGTAGGCTGAGACCAGGATAATGGATGTGTGGCTGGTAGGACACCCTCAGGGCTTCCTGTTCATTTGAATGAACCTAGTGCTTAAAGACCACAAGCACTCCTGGTATTTCTTGGTCCGCCCTCTAACTGAGCCTCTATAGAACTCTGTTTGTATGCCATGGCATTCTTATACCCTGGTCTGGCAATACCAAATGTTGGACAGGCCTAGCAAACATGGCTCATGCTACGGGAGTCACATGTGACACTTCTGCCAGTCCCACCACCACCTCCGTACCAAAACCAGAAAATGAAATATAGCCGGAAGAGGAGGGCCCAGGATTTTGCCTTCCAAGTCTCCTTTCTTTGCTCAATTTGAGCAACGGTGCTAGAGTCACTTTGGGGCATCTTACAGCTGCCCTGCTTGACGTCCTCAGAACCCGACCTTTCCTATTACATACTTTACCATTGTTGCTGGAAGTGATGTTGGCAAATAGACTCATCCTTTCCTGGGAAGAGAGCGTCAATATAAAGTGATTCATAGGTAGGATTTAGCGGGACTGCCCTAGTTTTGACTCACGACTTCAAGACCGTGGATTTCCCCCTTTTCTTCCGCCTTTTCTTCCTTATCATCGCCTGATGTTGCCAGATCACTTTTTGAGCTGCAGAGGCAGGATTTTGGAATGGGCGCATACATCTATCTTGAAGCTGAGGGTAACCAGTTCCGGGGTCAATGGTGCGTTAAAAGTCTATAAATACGTGTATTCATACCCTGCAGGGACACGGTGTACTTGGTGCTTGCTGCGGTTAGGACCAGAATGTAACAGTGAATCATGCAACAAACATCATGTCTGAATATGATGAACTGTCTTCAAAATTAAAAACGTTTATTTAACACAGGGTAGTGTTTTACTTTAGCGCATAACATTATATCACTGCATTGAAAGGCACTCACTAAAAGTGAGTTTTTAAACATGCACTGAGAAACATTCCTTTCCTGATGACAATGCCATGAGTGAACTAAGAGGCAAGTCGGAATACCCTGTATTTGGTCTCAGTTTCTACACGTTGAGCAGCATTATAGGCTATTAAAGAAACTCTAGCAAGGCTTTTATGCAGTGCACATCCTGAACCCACAGATCTGCAGGTGTTTTTAAATGGGATAATGAGCAAAAGAGAGGCTTGGTGGAAAAAATATTAGCTTAGGCCCTTTTTTTTAGCCTAAGCCTAACTTAACCCTTTGTTCAATCTTTGCACAAACTAAAATTTATTTCTGCTTATTAATGCCAAAATTCAGTGATAGAAGCCCTCAGTTAACGTTTTTTAACCTTCACTGCGCAGGTAATAGTGACTACTTCAGAACTGAAATATTCAACAGTTGACAATTTTGTAGGAAACTCCACTGCACAATGGGAGATCCTTAAAAAAACAGCATAAAATAAAGAGGAACATCTGCATACCACAAGGACTGACCATCCCGAAACTTCTAACCAGTAAATTAAGAACTTTTTTTCCTTTTCAAATACACCAGCCCTAGCTCTATGGAGGAAATTCCAAATTTAACATGGCTACAAGCGGGTGTCTGCATCTGCTCTACTCTGAGGCGCTTTTCTTTGAAATCTTCAATTTTGACTTTGCTAGTACGTCTGACCTTATTTGGTTAATTTACAAGAGGACGCGTTTGTAGGTCGATGGACCTTTTGACTGCGCTTCGAGTAGTTCCCACCATGTAACCCCGTACCAATACAAATGAATTGCAATGACAATCAATTACATCAATTATCATTAGGAGTCAGTTATTTCCACACACCATGACCTCTCGGCCATGAATAACCACACCTTTATGTAAAAGTTAGAATGTTTATTTCCCTATATTAACAATGCTAATATCATGTAACTTAGTCTCAAAATCAAATGGTAAACATGCAGAAACAATACTGCCTGCACGTTCTAAGATTATGGTACACATCAATAGCAAGAATAACTGTGCAAATAAAATGACATACATTTAGATTCAGCAAAGAAAAGACATCAACTGTTATTACATGTAGCGAGCATCATCAGCGAGTACCCTAACTAACCTTCAGATTAGAACAGCATGTTTGGAGTTCATGCAAAAGCAATTTAGTCAACTCAAATTTGGAAAAACATCTAACTATGGCTCTATCAAAATTAGCAGTTGGTACCTAGGGACAAAAGCAATTAGACATACAATCAGTAACATCATCTTATACCTTGCGGCAGTATGGTTCAGCAAGCTGTAACAGTCTTCGTCAATTGGACATAAGTTCGGTCAGCAAGGCATCGAAATTCAGCATTAAAGTTCAGATTAGAAATATCTCAAGAACAGACATACAGAATGTTGCTTCTAGGCAACAAAGTTAAGGAAAGTTAAGCATGTCTCCTCTCGGGACGATCAAGGAAAATAATTGCGATGAAGTGGGCTCCCCTCTCGGTACAGTCTGGCTAAGTTAGATTCCCTAAAACTACTTCCCACATTACCATTGGTAAAGAATCATGCGTTTACATTTAGTCCAATTAAAGTAGCACCCCAAATCTGAGATTTTACTGGTACACAGGTTCACATTTCGATGATTGGCTCCTCTTCTCATGTTCTTGGTGTTGAGTTTGTCAGGTATCAATATTGTATCGGCTTGTACTCCAGTCAGTGCGTCCATTGTCTTCTCCTGGGAAGGTCGCCTTTACACACACTAAGTTATACAATGTATCCCTAGCTAGTACAGTTCTCATGAGAAGGAATTTAGCAAGCAGTTCTCATGAGA
Organism: Pleurodeles waltl; assembly: GCF_031143425.1. Lineage (NCBI taxonomy): Eukaryota > Metazoa > Chordata > Amphibia > Caudata > Salamandridae > Pleurodeles > Pleurodeles waltl. The sequence continues at coordinate 744,517,527 of NC_090444.1, read as the reverse complement.
AAGAATTTCAGCTACGAACATTTGGTCAATACATTGGAAAATCACAATTTAGTTCTCTAAGCAGCCATTTTAATTCACCTAAGAAATGCAGCTTGACATGAGGCCGTGCAACTAGGCCTAAGACCTCGCTAAATTAAGGCCTATGATTAATAAAGCAAGTACCTAATACATCCCCTTTAATATGACATAGTACTACATTAATCCAAACATTAGTTTAACTTTTTACATTAATAAGATGTTAATAAGTACACTTTGTGAATATTGACGGCCACTCAAGTAGGCGCAACTTCAAATGTGTGCCTTATTTATCTACGTTAATTTATTTTCTATGCAAATTTAACACTCATAATCCATGAATATTCATTAGTAAAAATTCAGCGTTAACAACTTCCTACCATCACTGAAGTGACATTGTATTGTCGTAGGACTTTTACCATGGGGGTAAGACTGCTAAGTTTAGGGCGGCAGCACCATCGGGTGTGGTTGGCTAAGTCAGTCCCACACCGACTGGAAGCTGTTGGCCTGACTTCGTAGGGTAGCTGGCAGCACCCCACACACACTCCACACAAACCTGGAAAATAGAGGTGATTATTGGCAACTGAGAACCATGATACTCTGACTCCTCAGAGAAGTCATGGTGGAACAGATCATATCCCTTTCTCTCACTTGCACAAAGTCTCACTCATGCAAAGGCAAACAAAGAGATGCAGGATAAGTTTAAATGTATTTATTAAAGAAACTGCATTCTATGATAAAAAGACATGAGCTGCGATTATTAGGAAGATGAAATATAACACAGAGATGATTGTGACCATTAGAGTGAAACATATAAACAGTCTCAACATCCTGAAGTCATTATTAGTCTACAAATTTGTACCTACACTCTAGCATCTAACATGAGAGCATAGCAGTGTTAGACCTTCTGCCCGTCCCATCCTTATGGAAGGATCCGCAACCCCATACCTGAAACAAAGGCAAGAGTATACCTGTTGTTCTGTCAGCAGTCCTCCCGGTCGATTGGAAAGACAAGGCCAACATCAGCAAAGCTGTCAATGAAGTGGCGCACAGCATAAGACGGCTGGCTGGAATGTACCCTCTACCCTTCTTCGGCCTGTGTGTTGTTTATATAACAAACCTTGTTGTGTTCTGAGAACAGGCTTGAAGTGATAGTATGTCTATAGTTAGAAGGTTGACTCCGTGACCCTTGGATCGGCAAAACCCAGTAAACTATCATGTATAAATATGACAACCTTGAGCAGGGCACAGAGTGAAATGCGTGCAAGGGACAGATAAATGTAGAGCACAAACAAGTACGTTTTATAAGAAAAACAGCAGATAAAATATAAAACAACAAGCTAAAAGCGAGCTGTGCTAAAATATAATAAAATGAATAAATGCAAATAAAATGTGGGGATGTCTTAAAGGCACAGGCTATAGGCCTAGAGGCTAAAATATGGGTGCCCAAGCTAGGCACTAAAAGGAACCCACAACAGTATTACAGAGGAGACTTGCCCAGCTCAGCCAACTAGTGATGGGACTAGTAAAGCTCTGAAGCAGTCTGCTAAGTACTGTACACCTTTACAAGGACTGCAGCACATCAGAGACAGACACTGTCAAACTCACTGACTGCTGAAAACTAAACAGTGGTATTACTTTCAAGAGAAATATAAATGGTTGTATCTAACATCGATACATGTTGGCTGTTCTTTCTGCAAACAGGTTAAATCAATAAGTGGTCTATCAGTGCACAGTAACACTCAGGATATATGCATAAACCAGAGTAGGCAGACAACAAGGTTGGTCTATCTGATGACAGAAAAACTTTTAGGCAGACACTGTTCAGGAAGCCAATTATTGAACATAAGGGGAGTGCTGCTCACTTAGAAGTTCAAGACAATCTTAAAGCCTAGCAGAACCAGTGGTTATAGTGGATGCAATCTGAGGGGCATGATGTGCCAATACTTTTTTAATTTAATAAAAACAGTTCCCCTGCTTTTGTGAAAAGGCAACCGCCTCAGGACAGTTAATTCTGAAGAGTAACGCTTGGGGTCTTCTGTGCTGTGATACCGTGAGGGGCAGACAGCTAAACCTGCCTTCTTGCAAGGTTTTCTGCTTACCTGAAAGAAATGTAAATGTGCACAAAGTGTCAATCTACAAATGTAAATGGTGCTTGGAAGCCAATATTGGCTTTAATTGATGGCATTACTTGATTCCTGATGACACAGGTTTATTCCTTTTGAGTTATATTGCAAGGGAGTTATGAGCTGAGCTGTGAAGTGTGTGCTTTTAAAGGACAGTCATGAAAAACTGCACTATGTACATTCTGGGTATCACTAAAATCTAAATTTTGGAAGAACTTTTTTATCTTAAACCTTTTTGTGCATTTTGTAGCAGCTTATCATATACTGTTTGTAATGAAAGTTTAAAACAGTGACTTACATATTCATACTTCTTTCTGTCACAAACTGGGACCTCCTAACATTAAACATAAGTCACTATTCTCCACTGCACCAACCAGGATTCAAATCTGCGGCTCTTAAGTTACAATGACAGTCCTCTGTAGTTCATTAACCAATACAGGTTTCATAATGTACAATAGTGCATTTCCAACTGATTAAATTAATTTACATTTATTTTCCTTTTAAGCTGTGTCTTATTTTATATGTAGATGAATAAAGGTGAAAGAATGTCCGACATGGGGTCTCTAGTTGGCAGAAGTATACACCCATGTCCAAGTATGGACCACAGTCCTAGTCAGTGTAAGTCACAAAACAATCCAAATTATCCTTTGCCCACCCTCTGATAGTTTGGCACTGAGCAGTCAGACTTAACTTAGAAGGCAATGTGTAAAGTATTTGTGCAGAATTTATATCATAACACATTGTAAACACCACAAAAAAGACACCACACAGGTTAGGGAAAAATAGACAATATTTATCTGAGTAAAATACTTTTGAAACAAGGACACTCCAATGTAGACAAGCAAAGTTATGAATTCTTAATGATTAAATCAAACTAAAGCTCCTACAAACGCAATAGCTCGGACTGGGGCTATCATGGCGTCACTGACGGGGTCATTCCAAACAATCCAACACCACCGGTGCCGGTCATGGAGTCACACGGACCCCCAGGTACAGTACCTTTTGAAAACAAAGAACAAGGACGTCACACAGAGTCAGAAAGAGGCATTACTGGAGTTAGTGCGGCTTCAGTCTCTTCTGAGGAAAGAGGTGTTAGTTCCGCTCTGCAAAGCAGGTGGAGGTGAGAAGTTGGTTCCGTCTGGATGCAGGGGGACACGATAGGGCGGTGGCCGTGATGCGTCGATTCCTCGTGACCCGGCGGGGTCGCTGGTTCCGGTCCGTCAGGATGTGATGTGTCTACTTTTCAGTGTTGAGATGACCCTGAGTAATGTCAGTGGAGCTGCAGCTATGTCGGACTTGCGTTGCAGGCCGAGATCATTCCATGCAGCGAGGTCCACAGGGTGGGAGCAGGCTGTGGCATCGCTAGCGTTGCTGAAGTCATTCCGGAGTTGCTGGAGTTGGGTACTAGCAAAAAGCTAATAGTTGAAGTCTTTGCACTCCCTGAGACTTCAGAACAGGAGGCAAGCTCAATCCAAGCCCTTGGAGACCACTTTTGGGGGAATACAGAGTCCTTTCAACACAGTCAGAGGCCAGCAGGGCAGCAGGGCAACAGCAGGGCAGCAGTCCTTCTTAGCAAAGCAGTCCAGAAAGTACTTTGGGCAGCCAGGCAGGTCTTCTGGCTGAGTTCAGGTGTCCAGAAGTGTCTGAGTTGGTGGGGTCAGAGACCCAGTTTATATACCCAAAAATGCCTTTGAAGTGGGAAAACTTCAAAGAGTGGTTTTTAAGTGCACAAGTTCCCCTTTCAGCCCAGTCCTGTCTGCCAGAGTCCTGGTGGGGGTTTATCAAACCTTTCGGTGAGGGCAGATGATTGGCCTTTGAAATGTAAGTGTCAGGCCCTCCACCCTTCCAGCCCAGGAAGACCCATTCAGTATGCAGATGAATGCTGATGTGACTGAGGCCCTCATTATGACATTGTGTCAGGAATAACTCTGCGGCGCTTTATGCGCACCATTGGTCATCCCCAGTTGTTACAAGAATGCCCATCAGCGTCGTCTGCCCTGTGGTAAAGCTCACGTAGCTGCAGGCTCAGGGCATTGGTGGACAAGGTGCACTTATCAGTGCTATCCTATGAAGGGACAACATTTCCCATGATTTTAGAGGCAGCGGCCATCTTGGGGTGTGGCAAGCCTATAAAGCCCAGCCACACCCAAGCACGTTGCTCACTATTTTGAAGACTTCGATGCAGTCAGACCTCGTGGAGGTTCTCTGGAGAAGTCCAGAGTTTCTGAATGGCAGAGTATCTTCTATCCAAAGTCCATGGTCCATTAAAAAACTAGTAGGTCGTACTCGTAGCGGTTAGGCCTTGCTGAATCCAAGTTTGGAGGAAGTTATTACTTCCAAAATGTAATGCGCTTTTATGCACAGTAATTCGAGGTGTTTCCGTTCACAGATGTAAAGCGCTCTTTTGGCTCAGTAATTCAGAGCATTTCAGTTCACAGAGATAACACGCTTTGTGCACACGTAATTCAAGGTGCTTCCGTTCACAGGTGTAAAGCGCTCTTTTAGCTCAGTAATTCAGAGTGTTTCAATTTACAGAGATAACGTGCTTTGTGCACACGTAATTCAAGGTGTTTCTGTTCACAGATGTAAAGCGCTCTTTTGGTTTAGTAATTCAAAGTGTTTCAGTTCACAGTGATAATGCGCTTTGTGCACAAGTAATTCAAGGTGTTTCCGTTCACAGATGTAAAGCGCTCTTTTGGTTTAGTAATTCAAAGCGTTTCAGTTCACAGAGATAATGCGCTTTGTGCACAAGTAATTCAAGGTGTTTCTGTTCACAGATGTAAAGCGCTCTTTTTGCTCAGTAATTCAAAGCGCTTCAGTTCGCAGATGTAACACGCTTTGGTGCATAGTAATTCAAGGTGTTTCCGTTCACAGATATAAAGCGCTCTTTTGGCACAGTAATTCAAAGCGTTTCAGTTCACAGAGGTAACGCGCTTATGTGCACAGTAATTAAATATGTTTCCGTTCACAAATGTAAAGCGCTCTTTTGGCACAATGATTCAAAGCACTTCAGCTCTCAGATGTAAAGCGTTCTTGGCATGATAATTCTGGCGCTTCAGTTCCCAGATATAAAGCTCTTCAATTCACAGGAGGAAAAGGTTCTTGGCACAATGATCTAAGTGATTTAGACTACTTGAGTAAAAGCGCTTCCTGGTGTTATTAAGTAAGGTGCTTTAGGTTTAATGAGAAAAAACCTTTTTGACATTTATTATTATGAATATGAAAGTATTTTGGAGATAAACAAATCAACTTTTTCATTGCTCTTTGAATAACTTAAGATATGAAAAACATATTTAAGTCTTTGAGATTTTCTAAGTCATGATCAAAGGTTTATGTTGTGAATACATAAATGTTACAGGATTGATATTCTGTCTATAATCATAGTTCAACGTTCTTGCCATCTCTTGAATCTGAGGTTGTGTTTTACAAGGGGCTTCGCCCTCATTTCAGAAGAGGTCTCCACCTGATATCTCGGAGACACATTTAGTCAGGAGTCTATAAATGATTTACATTTCTATGAATGAGTAAATGCATATTGTTCTAACCTTTCCTTTTCAGATCTCTCTCCCTGCTGTTCCCTTCCCTAATTCCCTTCCCCCCGACTGGCTTCACCATAACTCTGTGCTATAATAGCTTTCTGAGTTGGTGACGCTGGGAGGTGGGCCTTTTGTCCAGCGACGTGCAGATCCCGAGGAAAGGACCCCGTGACACATTGCCTCTTACCGCCGCAGTGATGGCTGCAAACATACTGCCGCAGTGGCGGATATCCGTTCGCCATATTATGACACACACACACCAATCCGACAGAATACTGCCACATAACATATCAGCCAGCCCAAAGGTCAGTGCTAAAGTGGCGGTACCAACACCTATACCGTTACACCAACATAACAACGCCCACCACATGATGACCCACAAATTACCACGGCGGACATTCAACAGCGTAAACCATTGGCGGTACACACCGGGGCGCTCAGAATAAAGACCTAAATACAAAACACTACATTGACCAAAACCAAAATCACACACTGACACTCATACACACACCACACCCACCCACAGTACCATACAACACACACCCACAATACCCACAACCCTTTACGAACACCAAATATTGCCACCAGACTGAAACCTAGACCACTGAGACAACTACACACACACACACCACAAACACACACACACCTGTCATGCACCCCACATCCCACACCCCACCACATTACTCAACACCCTCCCACCAACACACACCAGACAACACCCATGTCCCCACAAAGTCACCCAAGTTTCACTGATGAGGAGTTGTGGGTCATGGTTGAGGAAATAGTCAGGGTAGAGCCACAGCTGTTTGGAGCACAGGTACAGCAAATATTCATTGACAGGAAGATGGAGCTATGGTGGAGAATCGTGGACAGGGTGAATGCCATGAGACAGCATCCAAAAACAAGGGACGACATTAGGAAGAGGTGGAACGACCTACAGGGAAGGTACATTCTGTAGCAGCAAGGCACTAGCTCGCCATACAGAGGACTGGCGGTGGACCCCCACCTCCTTCCCAACAGCTCACAGCATGGGAGGGGCAGGTCTTGGCAATACTGCATCCTGAGGGACACACTGGAGTTGCCGGAGGACTGGACACTGGTGAGTCAATATTTACTACTTATCACCCCCCCATCCCTGCATGCCATCCCACCCCCTCACCCTCACACCCATCACTCTACCACATCTCACACACTGCACCTACACATATGACTCACCCCAATGCCTAGCCCTACATGCTATACTAATGCATCAACAGCCCTCCCAGCCCTGCATGGACACCCATCACAAAAGCATGCACAGCATGGAGAACTAACAATTCCACAGTACATCAGCATACACAAACAAAGGCGCCAGGGAAACAGAAACAATAGAGGGGAAGCCAGGGATGTACAATTTGTCACAGACATGAAGCATAATACATCACTTACAACCCCACTGGTGCACCAGCCAATCTCAGCGGAGAGAAGGTGCCACGCCTAACCAGTCCCCCAACAAAAGATGCCCCCAGTGATGACAGTAACTCTGGACTTCAGGATCTGGATGAACTACCTGGCCCATCAGGGACCACCAGTCAGTCGTACACCCCAGCCCACTCACAGGCCACCACAGAGCCTCTCCCATCAGTATCCAACACCACAGGACCCACCCAAGGTCCCCACACTTCTGTCCCCAGGACACGTCAATCAGCAGTGTGTCCACCTGTACAGGGACCCCAGTCCACACCTCACCCCCAAGACAATCAGGGTCCTGGGGTCAGTGGCAGTGGGCACACCATTCAGGGGACAGAGGCCCAGGGTTACAAGGACACTGGGAGGACCTCTGTGCGCCAGGGGGAGGACAGGCCCAGGGAACCGACTCTCCTGGAGGCACTCACTAATGTCCTGGTGGCTTACCAACAATCCCAGGACAAGATGGGCCAGATCCTTACCAACATGCAGGAGAACAAACGGCTGTAGGAGGAACACCATCAGGAGATCAGGGAGGATTTGCAAGCCCTCAAAACCACCATGATCTCCATAGCAGGGGTGCTGGTAGACATGGCCATTATCATGAGGACAGCACACCAGCGGGCCCCTACCACTAGCCAACCTACTGAGTAGCCCACCACATCTGCTGCAGCTAGTGAACAGGAGGTCTTGCCACAGGACCCACAGGCAACCAGCACCCCTCCCCCTGCAGAAGGTGAACCACCCTACAAAAGTTCCCTGCGACCGAGACAGAAGCCAGAGACACTTGCCAGTACCAAGCCCACCGCCAGACAATAAGACCCTCCTGAATGTCCCCCTTGTGTCCCACCCTGTCACCTTGTCCACTTTGAACTGCCTTTGCTCCCCTTCCTATGGCCATTGGACACTGGACCTGTGCTACAAACAGAATGGAACCATATCCTGGACTTTCCTCTACCATCACCCCATTCCATTGCACTTTCCCGTCAATTATTTGCACCAAAATAAACACCCTTGAACACAACTTGACTGATAGTGTTTCATGTGATGAAAATGTGCATTTATGGAAACAGTCACATCATGTGCAAATGATCTTAAAACTGTGATAGTATACAATTAATGTCCAGTAGCTGTCTGTAGTCATCACATAAGTACACTGTTGTAATATCACCAACATCTGCAAAATGAGAAGCCATTGGTGACAGTAAGTAGAGATGCAAAGGAAGCGAATGCCATCCTGCTACAGCCACACATATAAAAGAATATTCAGAGGAATGGTCAGTTCCACTGTCTCACCTGTGTGTCATTGGAAGTATTGACGTATAAATGATGTTCTGTTGTCCACATCTTCATCCTCTGCCTCCTCATCCTCACTGTCCTCAGGGGCCACTGCTGCCACAGGGGCATTTCCAGTCTCCTCCTCCTGCAGATAAGGCACATGTCATCGAGGAGCATCAGGCTGTGCAACATGCAGCATGCCACTACTATCTGGCAGACCTTCTCAGGTGAGTAGCACAGGGATCCACCTGTCAGATGCAGGCATCTGAACCTGGCCTTCAGGAAGCCGAAGGTTCTTTTGATGACTCTCTTAGTTTGCCTATGTGCATGATTATAACGATTCTTAGCCCCAGTACTGGCATTCCTCACAGGGGTCAGAAGCCACAATAGGTTTGGGTAGCCTGAGTCACCTGCAAGTATTGAGGGACAAACATTAGCCTTACACAATGGTATGGGGTTAACAGCAGAATGCATGCACTGACATACATTGGGTGGGCACTCAGGCACACCTATTAGCTACACTCTGTGCCTCTGTAGTTGTGCCATCAGCTGTGGGATGCTGCTATTCCTCAGAACAAAGGCGTCATGCACCGCCCCAGGATACTTGGCAGTGACAAGGGAGATGTACTGGTCTCCCAGGCACACCATTTGCACATTGAGTGAGTGGAAACTCTTTTGATTCCTGAACACCTGTTCATTCCGGTGGGGGGGAGGACAAACGCAATATGTGTTCCATCAATCGCCCCAACAATATTTGGTATATGTCCCATTGCACAGAATCCTGCCTTCACAGTGGCCAAATCTTCCACCTGGGGGAAACCGATGTAGCTGCACATGTGTTTGACCAAGGCAGACAGAACTCTTGCCAGCACGATTGAGAACATTGGCTGTGACATTCCTGCTGCCAAGCCCACTGTCACTTGGAAAGAACTAGTTGCCAGGAAATGGAGCACTGATAGTACTTGCACAAGAGGGGGGATCCCAGAGGGATGACGGATAGCCTGATATCAGATCAGGCTCCATTTGGGCGCACAGCTCTGTGATTGAGCCCTGTCCAGACTATAGGTGACTATTATGTGCCTCTCCTCCAGTGTAGCCAAGTCCACAAGGGGTCTGTAGACAGGGATTTGTCTCCTCCTCCTCCTTTTCATCCGCAGAGGTAGGTATCTAAGGGACACAAGAGTGAGTAGGCTGTCACAATTTGTTCAATGAAACCACCACCTCAGTGTACATAGAGCATTAATGTGATGAGACAGTGGGAATGGCAATACACGTGCAATCATCAGCAATGATGCAGTTATGGATTATCTAAATGGCAACCACCTGTCCTGTATGTAGGGAGAAGTGGAAGTGAGGTAACTCCGCTGACGTTGGGCATCGTGGCAGAAGGCGGTCTCGCACCACTGTGCAATTCCTCATTTGCTAATATAGGGCTCGATGGAGTACAGTGGCCAATGGGGATCAGCGGCGACGGTGACGGTGTACACCGCCGCGGACGTGACAGCCATTTTCTATCCAAATCCTCACTCAATTCCTGACTTTCCACAGGATAACACCTACACTGCGTGTGCTGCTGTGACCTGTGTCTAGAACCTACCATGGCCAGGGAAAGGGCCCCTGCCTTCACTTTGGAGGAGTTGGAGCGTTTGGTGGAAGGGGTCCTACCCCAGTATGGACTGCACTATGGGCCTCCAGACCAACAGGTGAGTACACTTTGGGCACGATGCATGTGTCAAGGTTGCATGGAGATGTGTGTGCAAGCATTGTGTCATTTGGCGGGATGGTCTGTCTGTTGCCAGTGTACATGGTGGGCGCCGGGTGATGTGTGTGCCAACGGAGATGGAAATGGGATTTTTGGGCCATATGTGTGACAAGCTGGATTGTATGTGTAATGGTGTCCTTCCGTCTGTATTACCTCTGCAGGTTGGCACCCATCAGAAGAAGGGATTGTGGCGTGCCATCGCCAAGGACATGCGGACCCTGGGAGTCTACAGCAGGGGGAGCACCGACTGTCGGAAAAAGGTGGGAGGACCTGAGATGCTGGGCATAGAAGACTGCAGAGGCCTAGCTGGGGATGGCCTCCCAACGAGGAAGGGGTGCCAGGCGGAACCTGACCCGTCTGATGGCCTGCATACTGGCGGTGGCCTACTGGGAGCTGGATGGGCGCTTCAGGGCATCACAGCAGCCACAAGGGGGTGAGTACAGTGGGCGTAACTATAGTAATTGGTAGGTGGCTTGGGATCTGGGTGGTGGTTGTGAGTCAGTGGGTGCTCTTTAATGCCAGGTCAGACATTGCAGTGTGACCCAGCTCAAGGGTAATGGGTGTATAGCAAATTCAGGAAACCTAGCTAGGTTGTATTTCATGTCCAACAGGGCTTAATGGGTCCCAGGAGGGGTGCAGTTGGTGGTGTTTGGCCCTCATCTTGCTGTGGCACCTAGCCAATTGATTGCCAGTGTGGTGCATAGTGCTGAATCCTGAACCCTGTGTGTGATGGTAATGTGTAGGCCAACTGTGGTGTTGGTGCTGTAATTGACCCAGTGTTCCCTTTCTCTCTCTCCCCCTTTCTCTCTCCCCCCCTTTTTTCCTCTGTCATCCTGTCCATCTGTGCATTAGCATAATCTGACAGAGGAGCAGGGGCACCCACAACTGAGGGAGCTGCATCCCACAGGACCCAGGAGGCAGAGTCCACCGACGCTGAGGGACCCAGTGGGACGGAGGGGCGAGGGGACTACCACGGTGGAGACAGGAGGTGACAACACTGAATCTGATTCCTCCCCCGATGGGAGCTCCCGGGGGCAGCAGACACCTCTGGGACCACCCCAGCTCCAGGTACAAGCGCCACCACCATACCAGCACCGCCCTCCCAGTAGCCCCTCACCGAGTTGCCTGTGCCCGCTCACCCAGGAGGGTGGGCATCTCCTTCGCCCCAGGCACCTCAGCCCCTGCCCCAGTGAGCCCTGCTGCCCTGAGTGAGGAGGCTATTGACCTCCTGAGAACCATCTCTGTAGGGCAACCAACCATAGTGAATTCCATCCAGGGGCTGGCATTACAGATGCAGCAATTCAATGCATTCCTGGAGGGCATCCATGGTGGATTGGCACCCCAACAGAGATAGTTCCAGGCTCTGGCCTCCTCTCTGATGGCAGCCATTGTCCCTATTCCTACCAACCATCCTCCAACTACCACCTCCCAGTCCCAGTCTGGTCAATCCCAACCCATCCCATGCACACATACAGACAAGCATGAACACAAAACTTCAGACAAGTGTAGCATAATCAAACACAGGCAGCACACTTCAGGCGACGAGCACTCACACAAACAACAGACAGTTGCACACACAACAACATCCACTGCCTCCACTGTCTCCCCCTTCTCCTCCTCCCTCACAGTCACACCCGCACTCACACCTACATGCACTGCTTCAACAGCCAGCACCATCATCACTACACCAAGCAGCACACACACCTCACTAGCAGACACCTCCACGACATCATCCACGCGTCCCCTGTGTCCTCTCCCACCCTATCTGTCTCCCCTCTCCTAAGAGACACAAACGCAGGCACTCAGACATCTAACAGCCATCCACCTCACATCAGCACACTGCCAATTCAACTGCACCCAAGTCCAGCAGACGTACTCCTCCAACAACCATTCCCTCAACCTCCACTCCCATCCCTCCTCCCTCACGCGCCCCACTGTCCCTAAGAAGCTCTTCCTTGCCCAACTTGACAGCTTCCCTCCCCCTCCACCCCCTGTCCTGCCCGTAGGACAGGGTCCCAATGACCCAGCCCAGCACCTCATCCAAACGTTCCAATAGGACTGTGGAGGCACCTCCTAGTCGTGGAGGCAAGAAAGTGAAGGATCCACTCCACCAGCCAGGAAAGTGAAGGATCGCACTCCACCAGCCAGGAAAGTGAAGGTTCCCACTCCACCAACCAAGAAAGGGAAGGATCCCACTCCACCAGCCAGGAAAGGGAAGAATCCCACCCCACCAGCCAGGAAAGTGAAGGATCCCCCTCCACCAGCCAGGAAAGAGAAGGAACCCACTCCACCAGCCAGGAAGGGTAAGATTCCCACTCAACCACCAATGACAGCAGCGGTTGCTTCTCAACCACCAATGACAGCAGTGGTTCCCACTCAACCACCAATGACAGAAGCGGTTGCTACTCAACCATCAATGACAGCAGTGGTTCCCACTCAACCACCAATGACAGAAGAGGTTCCCACTCAACCACCAATAGCAGTAATGGTTCCCACTCACTCAACCACCAATGACAGTAGAGGTTCCCACTCAACCACCAATGACAGTGATGGTTCCCACTCAGCCATCAATGAAAGGCAAGAAGCCCTTACCTCCAGCTGAGACACAGCAGTCCTCACCTCTAGCAGAGGCTGCCCAGGAGACATCTCCCCCAGCTGAGACAATGCAGCCCTCACCTCCAGCAGAGGCTGCCCAGGAGACACCTCCCCCAGCAGAGACAATGCAGCCCTCATCTCCAGCTGAGGCTGCCCAGCAGACACCTCTCCCAGCAGTGAATATGCAGCCCTCACCTCCAGCAGAGGTTGACCAGGAGACACCTCCCCAGCAGTGACTATGCAACCCTCACCTCCAGCAGAGCCTGCCCAGGAGACACCTCCCCCAGCAGAGACAATGCAGCCCTCACCTCCAGCAGAGGGCATGTAGCCCACCCTCCAGGGACTGTTAGACAAGGAGCCACCTCCAGAAGAAGTGGGCGAGTTCCGCACTTCAGAGACTGTGACCTTGCACTCCCCAGCATTGGGAAATGGGCATTGAGCCCCCTCCAGAAGCAGTGGGCAAGTTCCCCACTTCACAGACTGTGACCTTGCACTCTCCAGCATTGGGAAATGGGCATGGAGCCGCTTCCAGAACCAGTGGGCGAGTTCCCCACTTCAGCTGAGGTGCCCCCCACTTCCCCTCCCCCTGAGGTGCCTGCCCACTTCCAACATGTTGCCCCTGTGCAGTTTGGTGCTGTGAATGTCAGGATCAAGTTGGGGCTTGGACGCTGCCCTGTGGCCATGTGGGCCTTTTGTACTGTGGACTGGGTACTGGCCCTTTCTGTACATTGGTTCATGTATAATAATTGTCACTTCGGTGCTAATGGTAGTTGTTGTCATGTGAATTTTCAATTCTGCCTTACTGTTGTCCTTGCATTATTATGACGTGATTCCTGTGACATTATTTTTATCTGCAGCTGGTTGTGTGTCTTGTGTGTGTGGTAATGGTGTGTGTTGTGCATGTGTGTGTCACTCTCCTTTTCCTCCCTCCCTCCCTTGTGTGCTAGGCAGCTGTACTCACCACCGTCGTCTTCTTCGGTGTTGGTGTTCCAGGTGGAGCATGGCATAGAATAGCATCGGGAAGGAGGCGTTGATCTTCTCTGTGTCTCTAATGGTGAGTCTTTGGTCTTCTGTGTTGTGTTGCTGCCAGGCTTTTGATAGCGTTGGTATCGCCTCGAAAATCGTGGCGGTATGCTGTGTCATAATATGGTGGGTGGTACCTTGTCTTCCGCCTGGCTGTTGATGGCTACCGCCGTGGTCAGTGGTGTTAACACCCTGGCGGTTGGTGTGGTACATTGGCTGTCTATGGGAGTTATCACCGCCATGGTTATAATTTAGCTGTAATTACCGCCAGCCTGTTGGTGGTATTACTGCCACTTTATCACTCACCGCCAATGTCATAATGACCACCTGAGTGTCCTGTGTTTGTGGTTCTCAGCGTGAAATGCACAAGGGAGCTGTCAACCAGCACAGACCAGACGTTGACTGGGGACAGGCTGTAAGGCAGCACAGACCAGACGTTAACTGGGGACAGGCTGTAAGGCAAAGATGGTTTTAAGTGCACAGAAATGCTCACTTTCTAAAAGTGGAATTTTAAAAATAATAATATAAAATCCAACCTCACCAATAAGCAGGATTTTCTATTACCTTGGTGGCCATACTAAATATGACCTGGTTACCCCTTTCAGATCAGAATCTACCACTCAAAAAGTATATGAGGGCAGGCCTAATGCTAGTCTATGAAAGGAGTAGGCCTTACAGTAGTGGAAAACTAATTCAGGAGTTTTTCACTACCAGGACATATAAAAAACCTATGTGTATGTCCTGCCTTTTACCTATATAGCACCGTGCCCTATGGGTCACTTAGGGCATACCTTAGGGTTGACTTACATGTAGAAAAAGGGGAGCTTAAGGCTTGGCAAGTACTTTTAGATACCAAGTCGAAGTGGCAGTGAAACTGCACACACAGGTCTTGCAATGGCAGGCCTGAGACATGGTTAAGCGGCTACTTATGTGGGTGGCACAATCAGTGCTGCAGGCCTACTAGAAGCATTTAATCTACAGGCCCTGGGCACATGTAGTGCATTTTACTAGGGACTTATAAGTAAATCAAATATGCCAATTGGGGATGAACCAATGTTACCATGTTTAATGGAGAGAGCATATGCACTTTAGCACTGGTTAGCAGTGGGAAAAGTGTGCAGAGTCCTAAAAACCAGCAAAAACAGTGTCAGAAAAGTGGAGGGAGGCAGGCATAAAGATGGGGGATGACCACCGTAAGGCTATCAGGTCTAACTATGAAAGACTGAAAAAAGTTACAAAATATTGGTTTTTAGCCACAAAAAGTTAGTTACATGATATGAACTACACTGACCTCCTGGTCAGCGTCTCATGCCCTCCCCACCTCCTCTGGCTGCTGCTGCAGCTGCCTCTGTCTTGCCTGGGACCGAACTGAGAGTCTGCCTGACTCTCAGTTCAAGTTCAAGGTCGTCCTCCACCCGCAGGCTCCTGCCTACGCCTCCTCCCTGGTGGTCTAGTGGCCATCAACAAGTAAGTATCTCTCTCTATCTCTCCTGTACTCTCTCCTTTACCCCTGCTCTATACTTCTGCCTTTTTTCTTTCACTCATTTCCACTTTGGTTTTTCTCTTTTTCTGTCCTTTTCTGTTCCTCTTCCCCCAGTGCTGCTCCAGCCTCTGTGGCCCTGCACTCCTCCCCCCACAAAGCGCCTTTCCCGCCTCCCAGCTGACTGGATCCCCTGCCCTCCACGTTTCTTAATGGCGGCCGCGCAGCGGGCATGCCTCTGGCGCGCCAAGGGCAAGCCTGTCTGTGCCCGTCTGCGCCCAGACCGCGCCCAGCACCAAGAACCCTGGATCTCCGACAAGTCATGCCCTGGCCAGCATCCATTATGACGCCGTGACTTTCCACCACCTTAAAAGCGAACATCTCAGCGACTGCTGCACCACATCCCCCAAGGAAACCCTGAGAGCTTTTTTGTGCAGGAACTGCAACTTCAGTGCCAGCCACAAAAAGCAGAAGGTAAACCCCACACCCACCACAACCCCATCAACTACTTCCTCCTGAATATCTGCTCCCTCCACAAGCACACCACTGAACTCTGGGATTTGATCAACATCGCCCAACCAGATATCGTCTTCCTTACTGAGAACTGGACCCACCCCACCTCGGGACAAGACATCGCCATGCCGGAAGGATACAGCATCCTAAGGAGGGACCGGCCCTACCACCCCGGTGGAGGACTTGCCATAGTACACAAGTCTTCACTGTGTATCAAGGCCAACTCAGAAGAACAGTGCGCCACCATGAAACACCTTCACCTCCTGGTCCATACCTATCACAACTCCTCCATCCATGGCACCCTGGTCTACAGACCACCCGGCCGCCGCCCAGCATTCATCGACGACATTGTAGACATCGCCACCCCTGGCATCCAACGACTACCTCTACCTCGGCAATCTGAATTTCCACCTTGAGGACCTCAGTGATCCAAACACCACCGCTGTACTCGACAACCTCGCCACCCTCGGCCTCAGACAGCTGAACACCGCGCCAACGCACATTGCAGGACACACACTGGACCCCATCTTCACCTCACGCAAATGGATTACCATTTAGACCATTTCCACTGCAGACTGGACCAACCACCACTGCCTACGCTTCACCATCACCGCACCCAGTAGCCACATCTGCGCCCCCAGGACGAAATAACCAACGAGCAACTCACCACAACTCTCGCCAAACCCCTCCTTCCGATGACATCAACATGTCAGCATGTTATCTCAACGCATGGATCACCGAATACGCCGACACTCTAGCCCCCCTTCGTCTGACATCGGCCAATCAGATACCAAAGAAAGCCAGCTGGTTCACCACCGAACTCCAAGAATCCAAACGCACCTGAAGGGGCCTAGAGAAGAAATGGAGGAATAGCCAAACCAGCGAAGACCTTGCCTCCTTCAGAGCCACAACCGCCATCCACCAATGACATATTAAGAACGCAAGAAACAACACACTCTGAAAACGCATCAACTCCTCCACACACAACACGAAGGAACTTCTCTCAGTCAAATGAGTTCACAAATCCCCCCTCTGAAGCCACCAACATCCCTCCGTTGCCACCTTCTTCCACGGCAAGATCCAAGACGTCTATGACAGCTTCTTCCAGGAAAACTAACCCAGCACAAGAACCTACGACCGACCCACCCCCCCAGAACCCACCCAGACCATCCACAGCTGGTCCACACTCATCACAGAAGAAACAGAAAGCATCATGAACAGCGCCCACTCCGGAGCCCCAAGGACCCTTTCCCGCACCACATCTATGTCAGAGCCAGCACATACATCGCCCCCGAGCTCCGGAACACGATAAACCACTCCATCAACACTGGCACCTTCTCCGAGGACTGGAAACATGCCGAAGTACGACCCCTCCTGAAGAAACCCTCAGCCGACCCATCAGAACTAAAGAACTTCCAGCTCATCTCGCTGTTACCCTACCCGGCTAAAGTACTGGAGAAAGCCATCAACACACAACTGTGAAATTTAATTGAAGTTGACAACTCTCTGGACAGCTCCCAGTCCGGGTTCTGCAGCCACCACAGCCTGGAGACAGCTCTTCTTGCAGCCACCAATAACATCTGATCACTTCTAGACCACGGCCACGCCGCAGCACTCATACTCCTTGACCTCTCAGCGGCCTTCGACACAGTCTCCCACAGCACACTATGCACCAGACTCCATGACGTAGGAATCCGCGGAACAGCCCTGTAATGATTCCACTTCTTCCTCTCCGGAAGGACTCAGAGGATCAGACTCCCTCCCTACACATCCAAACCCACAGGAGTCAGCTACGGAGTTCCCCAAGGAACTTTTCTGAGTCCAACTCTTTTCAACATTTACATGAACCCTCTCACAGCCATCGCCGGAAGCCACCGAATGGACATCGTGTCATACGCCGGTGACACACAACACATCATTTCCCTCACCAAAGACCCAGACACGGCCAAAAGGAATTTCCACTTGGGAATGGAAGCCGTTGCCACCTGGACAAGAGAAAGCTGCCTCAAGCTCAACTCTGACAAGACAGAGCTAATCATTTTTGGAAATGCCACCTCTTCATAGGACGACTCCTGGCGGCCCACATCTCTCAGCACCCCGCCTTCACCGACTGAGCATGCCCACAACATAGACATCATCCTCGACTCCTCCCTAACTATGACCTGACAGGTAAACTCAGTCGCCTTCTCCTGCTGGCACACCCTCCACAAACTCCAGAAAATGTTCAAATGGATCCCAGCATGCTGCCGCAGGACAGTCACTCACACCTTAGTCACAAGCAAGCTTGACTACGGCAATGCTCTCTACGCCAGCACCACAACAAGAAACATCAAAAAGCTGCAACTCATCCAGAACGCCACCGCCAGACTTGTCCTTAACCTCCCACGCCAAGAGCATATCTCCCATCACCCGAGGACCCTCCACTGGCTCCCAATGGAAAAACGCATCACCTTCAAGCTACTCACCCACATGTACAAAGCCATACATAACGTCGGACTGACCTACCTGAACCACTGCGTCTCCTTCCACTCCCCCGCCAGATCCTTCCGCTCCGCTCAACTGGCTCTGGCCACTATCCCTCGCATTTGAAAAACCACTGTTGGAGGATGATCCTTCACCTACATCGCAGCAAAGAGCTGGAACAACCTACCCCTATACCTCAGACAAAGCCCATCGCTCACCATTTTCAGGAAGAACTTCAAGATGTGGCTTTTCGGATGAGGCCCACCCTCCCCACCCCCAGTTACTCCCCCTTCCCTCCCCCCTCCCAGCGCCGTGAGACCCTCATGGGGGGAGAAGCCATGCTCTACAACAACTGATTGATTGATATGTTGATTGCCGTATGTTCCGAAGGAGCAGGAGTAATGTTTCAAAAAAGGGAGGAGTAGCAGCATTGCTGAAATCAGAATTTCCAAATCTTGTACGGTCATGGCACTGTCTGGCTCACAAACTAGAATTTGCTGTGGTAGATACAGTTGATGACGCAGCAGGGGTCAATCACATCAAGGTTTTCATGGACTCATTGTATGCCATATACAGCATGTCATCACAAGCACAGAAGGAACTAAACCTGCTTGCAGCGGCCTGTGTGTACAGCTTCAGAAGTTTGGGAAAATGTGTGATTCACACCAGGAGCTCAAAGACATATCACTCTCTTTACAGAGGAGGGACATTACAATTGTTAATTCCCACAGACATTTGGTCAGTCAAGTATGTATGTATTTACTGCAATGAAGGACTCACCGGATAGCAGTTTATGAGGGCAAATTCTAGAATATTCGAGGGTAACTCTCTTGCACTTAATTGAAGGCTGTTTTGACCAAAAGCAGTTTTACGAAAGTTTGTCTGTAAATATTTTTTAAATCTATTTATTGAAGTTTTCCAACTACAGAAAAAAGTAGGTGAAGGCAAAATACATCCACATTTAGAGAACATCAAACTAAGAGAGTTATCACATTACAAATATTTGAGTGTGACATGCCAATGCCCCCCAGGACCAAAGGAGGGGTGGTCATAGAAATACACAAATAAGAAGAAGGAGTGGGAGGTGAAGGCCTTTAAATGTGGAACTGCATGAAGAGGTCAGGAGCGCATGCGCCATGGTTCGCTTGTGAGGCTTCCAGGCTCATCCAGGCCCATCAAGTCTCAAGGGGCCGTGCTATCTGAGGTGGGACCCTCAGCTGCAGCAGGCACATTGCCGCTCTCTGTAGCTCAGCCAGTCAATCTGAGCTCCAACGGGGACCAAATATCCTTGGGTCGGGACCTCACAGTCATCAAGTACAAATAAACAGAAAGCTGTTCCTGGCAGTAAGCCCCATCCCTAAATCACTCTACCTCGTGCAGTGTCGGTGTCCTACCCCACTGCATAGCAACGTAGCAATTAGCAAGCAACAGAAGCATCGCTGTCAATTTACATGATTCAGGCAGGATTTTCGCCTTTAAATGTGGTAGCGCATGAAGGTGGCAGAAGCTGGGTAGATCAGATAATATTTTGCAACAGTTTTCTGGAGTGAGTGTTAAACCTCAGGAATTCTGGTCTAGGTGTCTGCACGACAATAGTGAAGTTCCGGAAGATGGATATTTCATTTCCCATGTAATGCAAGGTTGTGTGCTTCCGTGCCAGGTGGAGGGCTGTGACCTGACCTCTGTAATTCAGCAGTCGAGCTATGATCAAGCAGGCAGGAGTGACCGAGGAGGACGCTGACCAAGGGATCTATGTGGCTGTTCAACAATGAGCATGACAGAGAGGGCATCCACAAACAGCGCGCACACCATGGTTTCCACACAATCGTCCATTCCACCCATTGATGTAGATTCCGGCACTCCAAGGATGTGCAGATTGTTCCTTTGCGATCGTTTTTCTAGGTAATCGTTCTTGTGGTGGATAACCTCTAACCCTTTTTCCATTTGCAGCAGTTTCTCACCAGCCAAATGTTGGTCATCCTCCAAGTCCGACGTGCAGTGTTCTAGGTGATCAGAGCCTACATCATGATTGTTGACTTTCTCCTTTAAGCGGTCAAATCAGTCAGCCAGAAAATCTATTTTGGTATCTATCGCAGTCAGACTGTGTGTAAGATCTAAAAACAAAGTGAGAATGTCAGGCTCTTGGAAAGTGCCCACTCCATCTACCTGACCCATCTGCAGTTCGTCAGGTGGCAAGTCTGCTTTTTGTGTCTGTCTGTCTGTGGTGTTCAAATGTAAGTTTGAATTACCTTGTATTGGATTTTCCCATTTTCCTCTGGGATGAGGTCTACTGTGTTTATCGTAGAGAGCGAAGAAGGGCACTCAAAGCGGGGATCCCCACATCTGGTCGTCATCCCTCATGGGGGTCTCAACTCCTTCCCAACGTGTGACAGGTGAGGGGGCACGAGCAGACCCCACTCGTCCAGAAACAGCCTCAGCACATGGTGGCTGTGTAGACAGTCAGCAGTTCATCTGGACCCAAGAGTGTGTACAGATCTCAGGGCCACAAATCAAATATCAGGGGTCCATGAGAGTCCAAAGACAAGGCTCTGACCCTCCCCAGACAGGAAAGCTTGAGGGGACACCAGCAGACCAGACTGCAGTCTGTCTCCCAATGTTCAGCAGCTTGGGTACCAATGGGTAACCAATGCCAATGTTCTTGCAATCAACATCAGGCAGATCCAGGAGAAGAAGTTACGTCCTCAGCTGAGCCCATGAGGTCTAAAGTCAGGGCCCTGTCCTCCTCTGGGGGTCCCCTTAAACCACCAGGGGCTCGCCCATACCCTCGGCGAGCCGTCCAGCAATGAGGCAGGAACAGCTCAAGTGCTCCCAAGAGCTCTTCTACAGGGGAAGCTACCTCTTCTGCACCTGCTTGGTCCAGGGTCACCCCGTAGAGTTCCTCATAGCACGGCTGAGGCACTCCACCTCACAGACTGCAGCACACCTCTTTCAGTTGCACTCACCTGCAAGCAGAGCACTGTCTTGTACCTGCGAGCGATCCCTTGCAGGGTTGCTGTCACCCTCAGCCAGCCCATGAAGGTCTTTCCATGCCACCTGCTGCCTCAGGCTACCTCCCTTAATGCTTGCAGTGAAAAGATCGCTGCCGCAGGTAATCGTCCAACACAGGGCCGCTCCTGTCGCATGCCGCACGCTGATGGCACCTCGGTCCACCTCCTGCTGTACTCTACTTCTCACCAGTGGGCCCTGGCAGTGATCCGATCAGTCCACAGGCAGGTCAGTGGCTTCAGCCTGTATTCACACCTTCAGTCAGGGCTCCAGCTGCACCGTCGGGCAACTGCTGAAAGCCGTAACGGTTCCCTTTCCACTCACAACCAGCCAGCCAGCGCAGCACGCCTGCTCTGTCAATCCAGCCATAGGCCTCACCCACAAGGCAGGCCCGGCACAGGAGGCAGCTTGCCCCTCTGCCTCTAGGAGCTTAGCATTCGCTTCTCAATGCCTAATTCAGCATTTCTCCAGTGCAGCAGGGCAAGAGAAAATAGCCCCCCCCATGTAGGCACCAATACCTTCTTTTTGTTAGGATTAATGACGGATTTGGCAATCTATGCGGCAGAGCCTCACTACTTGGTAGCCATCTTGCAATCAGACTCTCTGTTGCCCCCCGTCTCTCTGTAAATATTTAACACTGAGCCCTGGATTCTTATGGGATGTTTATGCATACTAGATGGAGGAAACTCGGCTGCTGGTGATGAATGTATTTTTTATAGTGAAACAGAAATCCAGGAGCTGTGTTCAGAGTTTTGGTTGCCAGTAAGAGAGATTATCCAATATTTTAGACTGTTCCAAGATTTCGGTGGGCAGAAATTCCCTGGAGCATTAAAACAATTAGTTGCTTGAATGGATACCCTGCCAGCAAGTATGTGGACTGTGAAAGGAGTTTCAGCACAATGAACTTCATTACTTCTCCAACAAAGACCTCTCTTCTTATTGCTATCTTTTGTTCTTGGTTATGAGTACAAATCAACGGTCTCCACTTGAAACATTTAATGCAAAGCTGTACTTAAAGAATTGGTTGGCAATAGGTAGAAAGTATGTTGATAAACAATGTGTGAGAAGGCTTAGCAAAATAGGCGCAATGTATATCATCTAGAGGGTTGAGAAATGCAACAGATTGCTAAGTAATGTATATTATTGACATATACTTTCTAAACTGTTTATTGTTTTAATTAGTGTATTTATCTTTTTTTTAATGAGGCCTTGTGAATTCCTTAAGTACACAGTTCTAGTTCAATTTTTTTTGACCATGCCCCTAATTGTGTAGGTCATGTCCCTTTAACAGCCACACCCCCTCTTACAGACCCCCGCCCCCCGTTTTTTTTAACCCTACTTAAAGCCAGGAGAAAGGGGTAATACTGAAGACTCCCTCTCCTCACCATATGATTAAGATAACTGAAGAGCAACTTGAGGATGCCGAAACTGCGCTCAGTGATGGCTTGTGCGCATATGGGTGCCTTCCTGTTTCTTTCTTGAGGCAGAGTGCTTGGACAATGGAGTGTGGTGAGGCATCAACAGCAACAAAGACGTGATTTTTTTGACAGTTGTCACCAAGTATACTGCAGACATCCCTACATGCAGACATTTATTGTGACTATAATGGCTGTATTGAGATAGGGTCAAGTAATGAATTTTGTAAAGCCATTCACCAGATACATATGTATTCCCAGTATAAGTTAGGAAAACCTATCTACTAGCCGCATCACCAGGATCCCAGCAATCAAATCATATGCAATAACCAACTGTTGGAAAATGTAGCTTTCGTGTGCACATAGGAAAAGCAGTACACACATCAGTAGGCAACCCCTAACATCGCAGACAGCTTGCTGTTCCTAGTTGTGGGGTGGCTGAAAAGGCATCCGAGTGTCATCAACAGCACCAAAGGCCTAAGGGAAGTGAGTAGAAAAACAAAATTCCCTTGCTAGCAGTTGTATTTTCAACAGTGACTATAGCATGGACTGCCTGGTGATACAACTCAATACCTGGCACAAGCACTGTGATTTACTTGCCTGTGAGATGCCCACCAATTCCTAGGTAGTCCTTTAGAAGGATCCAGTGGCCAGAAAGTGGGGTGCAGCACCAGTATTTTGACTTGTCCAGGGATGACCTGGGAGAAGGCTGTAGGTAACATAAGCTCCTACTTGCTATCTGCAGCCATCCCAAGTATCTCATCTGGAGGGAAGTGGTATCTTGCCACTGCTGCCTCCCTGAATACAGCAATATTGATACTCTGCCTTTATAGCCTCAATTCTCAAGTGGTTGTTCCAAAAAATGAGGGGCAACGGATAAAAAAGTCTGACAATGTGAGGAAAATGTGTTTGGCTGTGCTTGGCTTCTTATGTGGACAGGTTTGTGGGACTGGTTGATAAAGTGCTGGGTTTTATCTGATGATGGGTGTGGTAGAGCAATGATTGTCAATGGCAGGTCCGTTGGATGGAAAAGTGCCCTTCTAGCTATGAGTGCAGTTAACTCAGTCTGAGGTCATTATTTTCTGTCTCTGATTAATTTTGTGTGTTGGTGTCTGAATTGTTTTTTAAAATATATTGCCATTTCTATGTGTGTGTCGGTATAATTAATTTTCTTTATTTGGGTTTCAACATTTATTATTTTTATTTTTTAGTTATTGTTTTCCCCTTCGTGCTAGTAGTGTTATTCTCTCTTGTACTGAGCTTTCTGTAATTTCCTTGCAGTACCTGTGTGTGATGATGTGTGATGTGTGACTTACTCCAAGGCTATGCTGGAATAGATTTCGAATCAATTTGCTTTGTAGTACTGGTGGAATAGACAATTGTGTAACTTTACTTAATCGCAATTTGCTTATCCTGTTTAATTGTGTTTTTTTATTTGCGTGTCTCTCCCTTACTCTTGTTAAATTTGACATTTATCCCTCCTACTTTGAAGAAGGTATTTCCCATTTTCTATTTAGTTCCCCTTGCCACACCCACATTTACTCCAAATCATAGACTTACATGTCTTGAGTTCTATGTACCCATGTTAGAGAACTCTACACAAAGGAGAGATGAGAGGCGTTGCGGACACCTCTATATATACTTCAGTGAATCGCTACACATACTCATAAATGCTCTCGTCCATAGGGTTCTGTGTGCAGTGTTGGACTAAAAAAACAATGAATGAGTTTAGCATGGGGTTAGACGTAACGATCAGCAGAGCAGCACAATGGCTCAGTTTGTAATGGGATGGGAGCTTAAATTTAGTGCAACAACCCAGGAAGGAACACAGCTCATAATGACAGACCTAGATAAATCTAGATCAGTAATCCTGTTGCTCAAATGCAGGAGGCATATGTAGTGCTTAATTTATATTAAAAGTATATATGGCAGGAACCCAAAGCTTTTCTTAGGATCCCACAGTGGGTGATGCTAAATGATGGGGTGGCCAAATACTGAGGCTGCCTAGATCTGACTCCACCTGACGCTTCTTTCTTCCATCACTCTACACTTCCTGTCTCTTTATCTCAATCTTTGATGTTCTTTTTCACTCCTGCGTTTTCTTTTTGTAACTGTTTCCCTCTATTTCTCTTACTTTTTTTCTGATTTTCTCTTGCTCTGGGCCAAAATGTGATAAAGGAAAATAGTACCGGTCCTCAAAAAATGAATGTTGGTGCTCACCTCCTACAGCCATCTGCACAAATTAAGCACTTGACATATATCGCAGGAAGCAGAGAGACTGCTTGGCGGACATTCAACTCTTCTTGGAAAAGCGATGCCACAGACTGCTGTTCAGCTGGCTAGCAAATGTGCAACCACGACATTGCGCGTTCTATTCCTGACAACAGTGACTGCAGTTTATAGCCGTTAGTTTTAACAATATAACAGTAGAGTAAAATGTGTGTACAGTGAAAAGGTGCGCACGTCATCACTACTGATGCATTTTTATCAACAAACAAATTCCTATTATTGTAGTAGCAGGGCTGAGGCAAATTAATCCAGGCAGGTCTAAGAGCCAATAACGTCTTGGTTCTTGGCAGTCACCGCCCTGCCTAATGTATGAAAGGAGAACACACTGTCTTTGATTTAAAAACAGGTTTCCTCCTCGCAACGTTAAGAAAACACCGATTAATATCAGTGGTTTTAATATTTTGGTTCTATTGGAAATGTTCAGAGTAAATCGAAGCGATGTACAAGTGGCTGGTTTCAGGCCCTGAAACATATTTATCTCAGAAAAGGAGGAAGTGACATGGAGCCGGAAAAAGCCGCGGAAAAATGAAGATGTGTTTGCCAATAGTTTCCGTCTTCCCAATACTCATTGCGCACCTCACTTACCTCTCCACTCGCATTGATTGAACGTGCCAATCACTGCTTAGTTAAAAAAATAAAACAAAATAAAAAAAACGTTTAAGGAGGGACAAAGGGGCATATTTATACTCCGTTTGCGCCGAATGTGCATCAAAAATTTTGACGCACAATCAGCGCAAATGTTGCCCCATATTTAAACACTGACGCCCGAGTCGGCGCAAGGGAAAATTCCGCAATGTGCGTCAGTTTCTGGATGCGGCAACCCGCCCTGCGTTAATGACATGCAGGGTAGGCGTTCCCGTCCAAAAAACGACGCACACAGCCGTGCGTCGTATTTATGCTTCCGGGCAAAAATGACTCCCGGCCGGGAGGCGGTGCAAAAAAATGACGCAAAGCACGAATAGCGTCAAAATTTAACGCCTGGGTCAGGCCAGGCGTTAAAATGGGGCAAACACACCTGTATTTAATCAGAACACACAGAAAAAACAACAGAGCAGCAGAGCAGCAACAGAGAGACATGGAGGTGATTTTCATTCAGTGTGCACGTAGACGCAGAGCCCTGCAGCAACAACAGCAGCTACAACAACAACAGCAGGGACCCCAAAGGCAGCGCAGAAGGCAGGAGAGGATATTCCGCCCCAGAACAACCCTGCATGGCCTCAGGGAACGGGACATCATCCAGAGGTGCCGGTTGAACTTGCAGGCCATTCAGCAGCTGCTGAGAAATATTGAACAGCAGTTGGCCCCCACTTTAGTGACACCCCGCACTATCCCAACAGAAACAAAGCTGCTTACCGTACTTCACCTGCTGGCAAGTGGCTCGTTTCTGATGCCCTGGTTGGTGGAATATCCCAACCATCATTCTCTGCATTCCTGCCAAAAGTACGGGATGCCATCATTCGCCTGACACCCCGCCACATCTGCTTCCCTAACACACTGCAGAAGCAGCAGGAAACTAAACAGGGGTTCTACGCCATCAGTGGCTTCCCGCACGTCCTTGGTGCAATCGACTGCACACACATTCGCCTTGTGCCACCTGCTGCGAGTGAACACCTCTACCGCAACAGGAAGCACACACATTCAATCAACGTGCAGGCCATAGTCGATCACCAAGGATTGATCAGCAACATTGTGGCTAAATATCCTGGGAGTGTACATGACGCATTCATCTTCCGTCACTCTACCATCAACCAACACTTCCAGGATGGACTGTATGGCAATGGACTACTTGTTGGTAAGTACAAAAATCCTACTTATATACACACTGCACAGCAACCCTCTAGGACAAACAACACATACACCACAATAGCAACACCTAGCCAGGAACACACTGAGGTACTCACATCACTAGCCATGTTTCAGAAGTCACCATTGAACCTGTCACACATTGGAATTTACTCTACAGCTTAATGGGAAGACCTTAATGTGTGTGGTAGCCTAAATGTCACCTTGCAAATTGTAAGTGTCACAATAACCTGTACACTAATACATTGCATAAGTTTTAAGGTATGGGATGTCCTGGGTACTTTCACATGAACGTGTTAACTACACTTTCATGTTTCAACTCTGCATGGAACTATCATCTCACCCCCAGTGAAGACACACGGACACCTGTATGACAAGTCACAATGCTAGGGAGGGCACACTGTACTTAAAAAACAAATACATACTGCTGACAAACGGTTAGCCAACAAACACTTGCTCAGCCAAGGAAAAAAACTCCATGCAAAAGTTTTCACCAACAACTATAGGTTGTCACATTAGTACACAAAAGAGTCACAGACAACACAAGACAACTACTGCCATCAAAGATCTGTACAACAGTGCCTCCTACATCTAATTGATCCCATTCTGTGTTTTTCTTTCAGCTGATCAGGGGTATGGCATCCAGCCTTGGATAATGACACCATTTGGGAACCCAAATACTGCTGCAGAGCGGGGATACAATGACGCCCACAAGAGGACACGCAGCATTGTTGAGCGGACCTTTGGGATCCTAAAGTCAAGGTTCCGCTGCCTTGACATAACTGGCGGTAGCCTACTCTATTCCCCAGAGATGGTCTGTAAGATCATACTCACTTGTGCCATATTGCACAATATTTGTGTAAAAAGGAACATTCCCCTCCTTGAACCGGACCCAGACATGCCTGAGGATGACGAAGAGGAGGATGCTGGCCTGCAACAGGAGGGGGAACAACCTAACACGGCAGCAGGAGTGCGTAGGCGCCAACAGCTTGTCAATATTTTTTTTCCGTAATTTCTTATAACAACACTTATTGCACAATTGTAAATAAACACAGATAAAAAACACCACATCATGCTTTGGCCTATGCATTTCTGACCACCTTTAGTTTGAAATTGCTGAAGAAGAATGTCGTCTCATTGAGCAAGAATGCTATAACAATCATCACACCAAAAAAAAACATCACAAATGTATGCACAGAGGGTAGGATGTTACATGATACATTACCATCCACAGAGGCCAACAGGAGTACAAATGTGGCAATGACACATGCCTGATCCAGACACCTGAGACAGTCTCTCACCCAGCCCAAAAATGTAGATCATTTGAAAGTCTCATCACACGTGTTCAGAGACCGGGTGGGACCATCCATGTGTACGTGACTATGTCCTCAATGGCTTCTCTCAAGTGTTTGATATGAGCAATACCCAATTGGAACATTAGCTGCCACTAACTCATGAGGAGACCTTGAAGTTACAGTGACAACATACACCCAGACAGGTGATAGTGGATCCACATTCCCACACACATATACACATATGTCATCCAATCAACCAAATATTTGAAAGCAGCCCATCACAGTAGTGTCCCAGTTTGAACCTAGCAGGAAGAATGTAACATGCCACTAAACCAGGTAATGCAGAAAGGGCCACAGACATCAACAAAATATTTGTCATCAGCACATGAGGAATGCTGAGATTTTGCAAACATAGTCATTGGAAAATGGTATGCCAGATTGCTCCAAATCATCAATAGTGCAAACGTCAAATGGGCTAATGAGATGAATGAATGGTTAACAGTGATTCATACCATATGGCCTCTACCTTTCCCCATTTCCCACTTTACTTGTTTATTTAATTTTGCTCATTTTATTCTATTAATATGTCAGGTAGGCCTCGCCTTTCCAGGATGGGTGAGGATGAATTGGAGGGATTCATTTGGCTAGTTTGCCAATTACTCCCACTCATGCTGGAGGCTGGGGGCCGTGTGATACAGGGGTATCACACGGAGGCACGGAAAGTCCGGTGGGGGAAGGTGTGCCATCACCTGGTCCGGGTGTATGGGAGCATGCGGAATGACCATCAATTAAAGCACCGCTGGGCAGATCTGATATCCAGGGAACAGGACCTGCTGGACCACCTGGGAATCAGGATTGGTGGCCATGTTGGTGAGTA
Organism: Pleurodeles waltl; assembly: GCF_031143425.1. Lineage (NCBI taxonomy): Eukaryota > Metazoa > Chordata > Amphibia > Caudata > Salamandridae > Pleurodeles > Pleurodeles waltl. The sequence continues at coordinate 744,488,605 of NC_090444.1, read as the reverse complement.
CAAATCAATTACATGTGAATAATTGAAAGCTGTGTGGGGACATGTGATGATTGTTACCCAATCTACTATATAAGTAGCTGACTGTGTGTAATGCTAGGGAAACCTAGGCCCGTTTTTATACATTTCTATCCCTGATTTTGCACCACATTTTCACGCAAAAACGGTGCCTACTTACGAAATAGAATTGTATTTTGCTAGTTTGCGCCGTCTCTGCGTCAAAAAATGATGCAAATGCGGCGCTACAAAAGTATAAATTTGTGCCCTAATTTGTATTTGTTGCACAATGTGTAGGAAGACCAATGCTAGCAGTCAGATGGCTCATGTTTTCAACACATACCAGATGCCTGTAGCTGTATGTAATGTAGTGTTGCATTTGTGTCAGACAAGCGACACGTTAATGCCTCTATTTGAACTCTACAGGTCATATTGGCTAGTGAGTAAGTCATGTAGAAACAACATACCTACATATGTTGACGCCATAGCTAGACAGAAATTTTGAAAGCCATGATGATGCTATAAATGTGTGTTGCCTTCACGTCACATGAAGTTAGATATGTTGTCTACACATATGTCACATGTGTGTCTGGTTGCTGTGTGTTGAACATGTCCACCTAGCCTGTTTGATTGTGAGGGGTCATGCAGTCCTCAAGTAACCAGCTTTTGGATGTATCTCTGGGATGCACATGCTGAGATGTATGGAAGACATTATTGTTTGGGCATACTAATGGAGGGGTATCTTTGACAACACCTGACTGTCCTGGCCACTGCATGTGTGTAGTAGGGTGTGTAACTGTAGCAGGAGACTTATCCAATGTTAATGTTGGATAAAAATTCATCCATGCAGTATGAGCATGTGGGAAAGTGTATCATTACCATGTCATATTCACACAGTGTCATAGTAACTGCAATTATTTGTCAGTGCACCGAGTCTGAGTATATTCTTCCTTTCATGCTTTACAGGTGGACCAGCACCGTACACCGTGGGAGAGGTGGCACATTTTGAGGACCCCGATACCTACAGTGAGTGTGGCCTGAGTGCTATTTTAATTGCTTGCTAGTGATGCATGATGGACTACTGTGTGTTCAACAGAATTCATGATTTGATGCGCTGGCCGTTCATTGGCATTGTTGCTTTAGTGGGATATCAAATAGCACTTCTGTTTCTGTAAACCAATACTTAGCCATCTCTCAGATTTAGGGGCTGTAGGTCATTCCAGTTGGGCCGCAATGGGGAATGGGATGAGTCATTTGGAATACACTGGTTAATGTAAGACTTGCTCGGGGACTTGGCATGAACTGAGTCTGCATATCAGACTGACATTCTCCCATATAGCTTTGGCAAATGGCTTTGATGAAATGTGCATCTTCCTAGTTGAGGATGGACTGTGTACACTGTAGGTTGGATCTTCCGGGGGCATGTACTTCCACATGGTGAACTAGAAGTGTGTGTGACTTGAGTGCAATGGCCTAGGTGTTCTGTCGACCCATGATGATGGGTGTTCTTGCTCCTCTGTGTGTGTTGTAAAACATGCCTCACTGATAGTATGTGATGTTGGCCAAAGTCATAGCATTTTGACAAGTGTGGACCTTGGATGTGACAATGTTTGGCTGACTCCAACGTGTTGCTAGCCCTTCATAGGTGTTGTGTGTGAAGGCACATACTTGTTGAACTTTCGATACACTCCTGGGTGTGCATTGAACATGGGATTGTTGGTTGTTCTTCCCACACCACCCTCAAAGACTGCCATGTTAATGTGAAACAGGGTACCTAGGAGTGTAGCAACCAGTATGTTACACGTACTTGTGACCTTTTGCTACTTGATTTAGAACCTAGGGCCAGTTGTAGCAAACTGTTTACAAGTTGCAAATGGCATAAATTGCTCTTTGTGAGTTGCAAACGTCTGTTTGCTATGCAGAAATGTATTTTGTGATTCTGAACATACTTGCAAAATGCATTTCCAACTCACAAATAGGAAGGGGTTTTCCCGTCCTATTTGCGACTCGCAGTGGTATGCAATTCCATTTGCAACCGAGTACGTGGTCGCAAAGGGAGTCGCAGTTACCATCCACTTGAAGTGGATGGTAACCCACTTGCTAACTGGAAGGGGTCCCCATAGGAACCCTTCCCCTTTGTGAGTGGACCTAAAAATGTTTTACAAAACAGCCAGTGGTCCAAGGGACCACTACCTGCCCTGAAATAATCCAAGATTGAAGACTTTTTTTTTTTTTTTCTAAGTGCAGCTCGTTTTCCTTTCAGGTAAACGGCCTACACTTGGGAAAAAATAACCAGCTTTATTTAAAAGCAGTCACGGCCATGGAGGTCTGCTGTTCCCAGCAGGCCTCCATCCCCGTGAGTGCCCATAGTCGCTAAGGGGGCGCAACTTGGGACCCACCTCATTGATGTTAATGAGGTCGGTCTTAGCGACCCCTTAGTGACTCGCAGACGGAGTAGGAGACACCGTTCTGCATAGCAAATTGCAAGTCGCAATTTTCCATCTTCCTACATCTGGCCCCTAGTGTACACATTAGGTTATGGCCCATGGGTTCAATATTAGCACACAACAAATTACAAATGGCATTGAGTAAGGATTGTGATAGTTATCACATAGAGTGACATATGTAGTGAAGTCAGTATGCGGAAGAGGTGCAGCCATAATGTCAGATGCCTTAGGTATAACTTAGATGAGTAGTTTAGGGTGATGTCATCCATCATGTAGAGACATGGATATGCTAGGTGTGATATGCCCTTATGTATGCAGGCTTCACATGTACTTCCTCTGAGCCTTTCAGTGAACTATGTTGTGACAATTGCTGCAACCAATACATTTCTAGTAATGTACAAATAACCCATTGTGCTATTCCACCCAATGCAATTCCAAAGGTAAATATTTGCCTTTTCTCTTCACAGCTGCAAACATGAGTGCCGCAGATCGACACCATTTTGAGAGGCGTGCCATGAGATACAGGCACATCCTGCAGGTGCAGTGTGGGTACCGGAGGATGGCCCGCAAATATCATTCGGATCGGGCCTCCGGGGCGTGGTGGGCCATACCACAGGCTCCGCCTACATTGCCAACAACAGCCACCAACACCACATCCACCAGGTCTCACCAAGTGGCCCCAGCAACGTCGGGAACAATAGACCCTGGCTCTTCCTCCAGACCTGGTCCCAGCCGTGTTGTAATACCAGGACAGTCCAGTGGGCAACCAACTCCTGGCACAACCTCAACCTCGGCCGGCACACAAACAACTTCAGCCCCTCCCAGCCGCCTTCCTGGCATTAAGTAGGAAATTGGACAAGCTTGTCAATAAGGTGGACAACCTGAGCCAGGATGTGGCCTATATTAAAAAAAGGGTCAGCTCCATCAGGCGGACCCTACGGAGGGTGAACCTGTAGGACTTTTGCCCTGTTGAACTTTTACCCCTCCCCTCTCTCCTCTTTCCTATTTTCTACTGTTAGTTTGGTTTTGGGGATTAGTATTAGGTAAGTGTAGGTAATTAGCTTAGTTAGTGTTAGGGAAGAGGGTGGGGGGTCCTTATTTTTTCTATCTTTATTTTTTGTGTGGGTGGGTGGGTGGGGGGCAATGTTGGGATTCCTGTTTAAAAAAAAATAATAAAATAAATAAATATAAAAAATATTCCAAAAATTACAAAAAAATATATGTTTGTTTAGGATAGTATAGTATGTGTGTAGGTTAGTAAGTGTTGTCCTGCATGTGTCCTGTCTCATAATGGTGGGTGGGGGGTTGATGTTTAGATCGTTTCGTTACATGTGTAGAGTAAGTTTAGCTTAGGTTAGTTAGGGACAGTTGTGGGTTAGTAGTAGTCAGGTTAGATTAGTGTAGGTTTACCTTTCCCTTAGTTGCCTCTTGTGTTACTCAATAGAAATAAATATATAGTTAACCCTTTACATGATGCGTTAGGTGCTACTTTATCATGTCCTTGACATCAGTGTAGCTGAATGTTTTAGTATAACATTTGTGTCCTATGCTCGCCATCCCCAGAAAATTGAGGTTTCACATGCCAGCTACCCGTGTGCTAACTTGGTAAGTATCCACCATTTGAGAGAACCACCATTGGTAGTTTGCATTGATCACCAAGGTTCTGTGTTGGTATGTATCCTACTTCACAAAGAGTGCTTCCAGACTTGTTATTGTGGGTAAATTGATAGGTCGGACTGCAGTGTGAAGTTAGGGGAGATCTTTGTAGATGAGGAGTTGTTCACACTCTTGTCTTGTTGCTTTCATTGCTGACCTACATCATGTGTGTACTAATTCTGCATGACTTTCCTTCATGGAAGTATACTCCGAAAGGGTGATTGATGCAGTGTAATTTGTTAATGTTTCATTACATTTTGTGGCATAATTTCTTATTTTAGTATTGCATGGTGCCTACATTTCTCAGCCACCATTAGTTGTTTAGAATAGCTATAGATGGTGCAACATTCTGTCCAACACAGCATGATTGTGTGTGCTTAGTCCCTTCATCAGTTATTTTCCTCAGTATGGTACGGCTATGATGCAATCCTGGCCACTGCACAGATGTTTCAGAATACATGATATCAGGACAGTAGTATTGATAATCTACATGGTTGCCACACAGGCACTTTGGAGTTATGTACTGCACAGTTGAAGTGTGAAATAACACAGAGACATAATAGGTGTGCAAGGGCTATTTATTTATAGGTGCTGTAGTGCAAAATGTCCATTCACCATGTTTGCTGGGTCCGTTCTGGTGCATTCTTACATGGTGATCCTACAGAAGGGGTGTGGATGATGCTCCTGACATGCTGGGGTGATATCACAGACAGTGCAGAGGGACAGGAATTGGCAAATAGTAGGAGAGAGACATTCACTGGCAATGGGGACAAGTCATACAGTGGATTGCAGAACAGTCATTGAGTGTAGTTGTAGTGAGACAGGCATTTGACCAAACGTAGGACCTTGGTCAAAGTAGGCCATGGTGCAGGGACTAGTGCTTCCGGGTACTCTTCCGTGAGAATGTTATCTGTCCCATGTCTTCTTCTTCTGATGTGTGTGTTGCCTGGTTTGTCCTTGTTGTTGTTGGCTGTGTAACACCTCAATGTTAGAAGACATGGAGGCAGACATCCCGGGGGCTGCTCCCTGTGGAGTTATGAAGGGCAGTACTGCAGCAAGGAGGGCCTGCTGGTTTTTGAGAATGGCAGCCACATCACGATGGTAGGCAGCCAGGTCGGCCCTGAGGGGTTCTATGTTGCATTTGTGCACATGCTGACTGGATTACAGTTGTAGGTGTTGTGTCAACTGGATGACAGCTGTGCAGATTTCCTTCTGTGTTTTGGCAAGTTCCTGCAAGATAGATGTTCGGGCTTGCATAGCAGCTGCCTGATCAGCAGAAGACATCATGCACGAACGCACCTCCTCAAGGCTGGCTGCCATAGTTTGCATCCCCGCCCGCACCTCCTTGGCCAGCTCCTGCTGTACCCCAACAACGGTTCTTTCGAAGCTGGTGCCAGTGTCGTCAGAGTCCTCAGCTGTGTTGGAGCTGGCAGGTCTTACAATTTGGGTGGCGGGTGGTTCTACTGTGGTGGCTGCTTCTTCTGTGCTCCTCCTTGTGACTGAAGGTGGGGTTTGGAGGCTTTCAAGGACCATTTGGATGGTCTCCTGTGGAATGTTCATGGGCTCGTCATCCATGTCATCAGGGAAATCAGGGACAGGCATATCGGCAGGAGATCCATGTTCCTCTGCAATGAAACAGGGTACAATTAGTGTGTCTGTGTTGTGACACTTTTGCACTAAGATACAAGCCTTTGGATGCCTTAACTTTGTGCTCTGTTTTTGTCTTGGTATCTGCTGTTCTTCATATGGGCATTGTTGTAGGCCTATGGCCCACCTGTGTGTCACATGTATGATATAGAGCTATCAGACTTGTCTGCCTATTCGCCTCTAGGTGTTGCTTTGTAAAAAATGTGTTTAACTATTCTTATGGAGGGACATTTTGTTGGGTGGGCTCTCATTATCCTACATGAGATTACTGGCTTTGTAGGCAGCAGGATAGCTAATGGTGTGGGGGACTAAGTCTGACACACTTGTAATTAACTCTGTCACCCTGGTTCTTTCTATTTGCTCTGGCTAACTAGCAGTGCCTCTGGTCTCCCACAGCAAAGGAATGATTAGACATCCGAGCGCATGACATCTTTGGAACTTCTCAGGGAAGTCGTGGTCACTCAGATCCTACACAATTCTCTCTTTTCCAGTATGTTCTCATACACAAATGACAAAGACAGTATTTGTTTTATATGATGATTTCATTGTACAACTGACTTGTAGATATTTAGGTGTGAGCCACAATAACCCAAACAATACAAACTGTTAGAATTGAAATAGTCAGCAGGAGAGTAAAACATTAGTACAAAGCTATCATGGTGGCTAACTGTTTCTACTATCCCTCTGCTTGTTCTATTTATAGCACAGCATGTTAAGCTTCGAGCTTGCCTGTCTGAATCACTGGGGAGACATCATCCCTCATATAAGAGCAATGGCCTGTGATCTGGTTCTGCATCTGCAGCAAGGCAGGCAGCGTCTAGTTGTGGTTCTCTGTTTGGAAACTCCCTCTTGCGTGTCTTGGGACAAGGAAATGATTTTATAAGTAATATGTCATCGTGATGATAAAGTGTCCCTACGCAGGAATGCCAAATCTTAACCCCTACCACGTCTATCGGCAATGTACCAGACTGTATCCTTGACTGGGGCACAGAGTGAATATGTTCTGGCAAACTCCAGTGCTGAAGTAGGCAAAACAGTGTGATTTGACGAATAAACAACACCGTAGGACTGGCTATTTGCTAAATTAACTGATAGGAAGGCTAATAAAAAGAATTTAGTGCAAAGTGCTCTGAGGCTCTTAGATGTGAGCAAATGCGTTTAACTACATTCAGGGCAAGGTGCACAAAGGCCTAAAGCCTGAAGCTAATGAGCAAAGTATACGTTACACTTACGACACTACACTTTGACTGACTGTGGGTGTTGTGAATGCCCTGGCAGCACACTTGCCTCTCAGGACCTGCCCCAAACACTTTTTATTCACATTGCCCGAAATGTACATGTGACGTGGCATATCCTATGCATGTCAATGTTAGGATGTGGTATGGATGTAAACATTGTTGATGTTTGAAGATGATGTTGGGTCATGTGTGTTTAATTGGATTGGCCTGTTTATCGTATGAAGATTCTATTTGGTTGTCAGACTGTGCAGGTGTGTTTCAGTGACCAGTTGCCTGTGTCCCCTCCTCAATGTTGTTGTCTGAGCAGTATGACATTAGTGATGTTGCCTTGTTAGCCAGGCACGTGAGAGACCCTGACGTATGCAGCATGTGTGTGTCCTTAGTGCTGTGTGGCTCCTATTGCTGTTTACTTTGGCTTATGTATGTGTCAAGTATGGGCATTCGGCATTTGAGTGTACTGGTGCCTTTGTCTTATTTCTATGAATAGTTGCAGATGTCATCCTCACCCCCTAATTTAGGTATGTATGTTCCATGGGGAGGTTCCTGCCATTTGGTACTATAGCTGCACAGAGATGAGAGGTGTTATTGTCAACTGTTGTGGCAGTTACATTGCAGTTGTTGTTTTGGCTACTGCATTACTGATAGGGACCTAGTTGATGTAGGATAGATTTTGCAAGACAAGTGCCTGGATGTGAGTTTGACGTAGTGGCCTTCCCACCTGTCGCTGCTTTCCCCTGGCTCTATTGTTGTACTTACAGGATGGCCCCATGGGACTGTTGTTTGTGCTGTATTTTGTCGTGCCCCAGATTCAGTCTGTGCTGGGCATGCCCCCCTGCCGTGCCCCTTTACCCATGCCACTTCATATATGTGCTGACTTACATGCATTGTGTAGTAGGTATCCCCCCCCTTGCTTACAGTCCCCATTATTGCAATTTAATTCCCCATGCGACTTACCCTGCATGTGCGTTGTGTCGTGGTAGTCTGTGCTGTCCTGTCCTTGAATCCCTGTGACGATCTCCTCAGGGATGACGGCTGCGACCATCTCCTCCATGTGGTCCAGGGCCTCCTGGTGTGCTGGACTCCCCCCTCCAGTCTGCATTGCTGCCTTCCTGTTCCTGGCCATTTTTTCTTTTGTCCTACGTTTGCAGTCATGCCAGCGTTTCTTACACTCAGTGACTGTCTGGCGTTCTTCAGCCACACTGTTGATCTTGTCCACAATTTGTTTCCATATGGCCTCTCTCCTACTGAGTGGCAATTTAGAGGTGATGAACAATTGGTGCTGGTGTTCCGTCACCTCTTTCACCAGGATTTCCTGCTCCTCTGCACTGAAGCGACACTTTCTTTTTTTTCTGAAAAGGTCCTGGTTCCGGTATGGGTCCTCCTGGCTGGTTCCTGGTCTGCTGTCATCCTCCTGGGGTCTGTAGTGGCATCTGGGATCCATTTTGGCTCTCCTCTGCTGAAAGGGCAGTTTTCGCGGGTCAATTTGACGCAATAGCATCAAAAAAAACAACGCTTTCCGGGTTGCGCTGTCGTAAATCGACCCACAGTGATTTGCGTCGCGTTAACGTTGGTTTCCTTTACGACGTGACGCCGCTGTGTGCGTCACGAAATAATGACTCCCACCTGTTGGTTGCGCCGCCGTGCGTCAAAGTATAAATTTGACGCCCGCACAGCGCTTCGAAATGGCGTTAGCCGGTGCTAATTTTTTTGACGCAAAACTGCGTTAGCGCAGTTTTGCGTCAAAAAGTATAAATATGGCCCAAAGCTTTTCTTGGTAGAGTAAGGCGAGCCACTGCAGGATGAAGCCTAGTGAAGTGAATTACACGAGGTCGCTTTGTTGTAAAATAAGATGTATTCCTGACCAGGTACATCAGAGAAGCTCCCTTGCCTGCTCTGATCCACCTGTCACCACCACTGGTGCCCAGGATTCCAATGCATCATCGTAAGCCAGAGCACCATGGCTACAGTCACGGAACCAGAATGACAAACCATCATAGCATATCACCTTTCTTTCAACAATAAATACAAACCATAAAAATGAACCTAAGAACTACAAGCTCTACAAATATATGGTTAAAAAAATTGCCACACCTAAACGACCCTTTGGTTACCACTCATGTTCCCTTGATACACAAAACATCATAACTTACCACATTTCCCTAAACAACCAAACATGTATTTACATTACATAATCTGAAAATCTGCCAGGAACACGATGTTACCTTCTTCCTCTGACTTGCGAATTGACAACCTCACATCCCTCAACTTCCACACTATTCCTCACACCCTCAATCACCCTGTCTCTTTCTCCCATATTGCCATTTCTGCATCATCCATCAACATGCATCCAATGCACCGTTATTCCTCTGCATCACTACCTTCCCATCTCTTCCAGACTTCATCATCTCTCCTACAATATACCACTCTCCTTTTATTCCATCTCTGCCCATTCTTTAGAACAACATGCCACTCACAAACCTCTCACACTTCCATAGGATTTGAAAATCTGCTGACTCCATCTCTTCTTCTTCCCAACTTGACTTTCATGTAATCCCCTTCTTCAATCTTTCACCATTCACCCGAAAACACTCTCCTTTTAACCTTCCACACTCGTTCATCCACTGAGGTGACACCTTTGTCCTTGCTTCTCTTCCTCTCCTTCTCACAAAAGGTATCTCACCTGCAACCCCACTCTTTGTAGCCCACAGCATTCTTTCCACTGCAAACTTCGCATTCTTCCTGTCACTCACCGTCATTGGCATGGTACCTTTAACCATGCGATTTACAAGCTCCACCCTGCCTCTTCCTTGAGGGTTATATAATGCCTAATCCTATGTTTTCCTAACAAATATTGCATAATAGTGGAGTTAAAATGAGTACCATTATCCGTCACCAACATTTCCAGACACCCTTCTTTCATCAACATTCTTTCCAAGATTTGAATTGCATTCTCAGAAGTTATGTTCCTCCACCACCACCCATCTGGAAAATAAATCCATTGTTACCATTGCAAATCTTTTAGATTTGACTAAATAATTCATGGGACCTATGAAGTCCAAACATAGGGGGTCATTCTGACTTTGGCGGGCGGCGGATGGCGACCGCCAAAGTACCGCCGTCAGAATACCGCTGCCCAGTCAAAAGACCGCCGCGGTAATTCTGAGTTTCCCGCTGGGCTGGCGGGCGACCGCCAGAAGGCCGCCCGCCAGCCCAGCGGGAAACCCCCTTCCATGAGGATGCCGGCTCCGAATGGAGCCAGCGGAGTGGAAGGGGTGCCACGGATGCAGTTGCACCCGTCGCGATTTTCAGTGTCTGCTTGGCAGACACTGCAAATCTTGGTGGGGCCCTGTTAGGGGGCCCCAGCAGTGCCCATGCCATTGGCATGGGCACTGCAGGGGCCCCCAGGGGCCCCACGACACCCGTTACTGCCATCCGGTCCCTGGCGGCGAACACCGCCAGGAACAGGATGGCAGTAAGGGGGTCGGAATCCCCATGGTGGCGCTGCTAGCAGCGCCGCCGTGGAGGATTCCCCAGGGCAGCAGGAAACCAGCGGGACACCGCCGGTTTCCCGTTTCTGACCGCGGCTGTACCGCCGCGGTCAGAATGCCACGGAAGCACCGCCAGCCTGTTGGCGGTGCTTCCGCCGCCCTCCGCCATGGCGGTCCATGACTGCCAGGGTCAGAATGACCCCCATAATTTCATTCACACACTTCCCCAATCACCTAAAGAACTCATGCCTTCCATTCCTACTTTCAATCATTTTTCTCTGAACAAAACACACCTTTCAACCCATTCCTTGACATCATTGTTGATCCCCTGCCACCAAAACTTCTCTTTCACGTGTTTCTTTGTGAAGGATTGCGCAAAGTAACCTTCATGCGCCAAAGTCATCAATTTCCGTCTCAACCCCCCTTGAGGCATGCACTTTTCACCTCTCATAACTAAATCACCAGTCATACCCATGTTTAATTCTTTTTGCAGCTTAACATAGCACAAAGAAGCTCTCATGTCCCCTTCCTTTTTCCATCCTTCAGGAATAATCCTCACCAGATCCTTGAAAACTCCATCCTCCCATACAGCTGTTTCCCACTCTTCATGCGTAACAATTCCAAACTCTCCTTTCAATGCAACCTCCATACTTTCTACCACACATACCATTTCACTTGCTCCCTTGCCCTCCTGATCGTCCCTTAGTGGCAATCTTGACAAGCAAGCATCTTGCACGTTATTCCATCACGGAAACAGACTCCACTTCGTACCAATACTCTTGTAATTGTGATGTAAAACATGCTAATCTGACAAAAGATTTATCAGTACCTTCAGTTGCAACATCCTCAACTAATGGCTTGTGATTCGTTTGTAATGTAAAATGCATTCTCCACAAATATGTGTAAAAATATTCAATGCCCCACACAGCTGCAAGGCTTCTCTCTCAATGACTTTGTACTTGTGTTTTGTTTGACTCGGGAATTTTGATGCAAATGCTGCAGGTTTGTCCGTCTCCCCTTATGTCGTGATAGAACAACCCAATCCCATGAGTGCTAGCATCTACTGTCAAAATACCCTTGTTCTTGGGATAAAATGGGGTTAAAATGTCAGCATTTGCTATTTCAGCTTTGACACTCAAAAATGCTTGCTCTTGTCTCTCACCCCAAACAAACCCTTTCCCTTTTCTTAGTATCTCTCTTAATGCCTCTGTTTTTTTGGCAAAGTTGTGTACAAATTGCATAGTATTCTAAGAACCCCCATGAAGGAATGCAACTGATCTTTTTCCTGTGGGGTTGAGGCTAATCTGATAGACATTACCAAATCTTCCCTGGACCTGACATCATGCCCTGAAATGGTATACCTCAGGTATTCTATTTCTTTTAACAAGAACTGACACTTTTCCTTTTGACCTGGTAACTCTACCTCATCCAGCACTTTCAACACTTTAACAAGATTCCTGCTGTGTTATTTCCCTTGTTGCCCCAAAAAGTAGTATATCATCTTGAAAACAATGGATATTGGAAAAATCTCCAAACAACCAACTCATCATGCATTGAAAAATACTAGATGTGGGAGCCAATCCAAAAGTTAGTCTAGTAAATTGAAATGTTGTGTAGCCATTTTAGTTATAGCTTCATGCACGTTATTTTAACATACTAGGCCTGCTGCTGTGCACTTTAACCTAGATATATTTTATTCTGCTTTGCTTTATTATTGTTACAGAAGCCACTTTTACGGTCTTGTTTTATTTTCTCTCTATCTCACTGTTTTTGCCTAGGCCAGCACTCTGTTCTCAAACAAGACATTCTTGCTCACTCTGTGCTTCTTCCAAGGCTGCAGTAAGATAGGTTGCCAGTGAACGTAGTATAAGTATAGTCTCTGACATTCATAGAAAATACACATCCTTACATAGGGACATTTTCTTAGAACATCAGCTGTTTTATTATAAAAACACTTCCCTGTCCCTTACACGTTAGAGGGAGATTCCAGCCAGAGAACCACGACTGTATGCTGATTGCCGAATGCTTCGCTACAGCTGTTTTGTAGACTTCAGGCCCTTGCTCAGGTATGGGGGATGATGTCTTCCCAGGGGAACCTGAAGGGCAGAATTAGAACTTAACATGCTGTGCTCTATGATAGTTTAGGTAGGAATTAGTCTGTTGACTCTAGTGACAATATGGTAGCATTATTTTTATGTTTTACTCTCCTTGTCACAATCGTAATCTTGTCATGCTGTATCGTCCTGGTTATTGCAGTCCACGCTTTGCTATCTAAGATGCAGTCGCTTTATTAAAGCATTATTGAAATATATACTGCCTCTGTTTGTCATTGTGTATGTGAGACTAATGTAAGTGAGAAAAACGGATGAGACCTGAGTGACCACGGCTTCCCTGAGAAACCAGTTATGTCAGGCGCTCAGCTGCGCAATCATCCCAGCCCTGGGGTAGAGATGAGGCACTGCTAGTTAGCCAGAGCAGAACCCGGACTGGAGCGACAGGTGTCACCTGTAGTGGGTTAGACTCAGTCTCCCCACACCGCAGACGATTCTGCCACTCGGAATAGAGTAGTCTCATTAGAATAATGAGAGCCTACGCAACAGAAACACACCCTCCATTGTGATGAAAGCTGTGCAATTCATGGATTTAGGATGTAACTTAATCTGATGATATGCAGATTTTAAATCCACTTTGGTAAAAAAAACTTTGCATCATTGAGAACAGTGCAATTTCATAAATGCTAGGAGGTTGGAAACTATGATCACTATACAATGGTTTAGTGACCTCAAGCCCACACAAAACCTCAAACGGCCATCCCCTTTCTTGGTGATCACTACCAGAGACAGCCACTGTGACACCTTCACCAGTTTGTTAATTCCCTCCCTTTGCATGTCATCCAACATTTTCTTCACTTCACTGTGAACTACTGTGGGAGTTTTGTGCATACCATGTTTATATGGCTTGGCACCCTACTTGAGTTTTGCTTCATGAACATAACCCTTCAGTGTTCCAGTGTGATCCTTGAACACGTTTAAAAATTACTGTAATATGGTTTCTAAACCTTCCTCATCCTGAATAACTAACACCTGTTCACTGGACCAAGGATCCAAAACAATATGTATGTCATATTGCTGCACCCAACCCAGTATGGCAGGACCCACCTGTGATTCATACATTTACTCTTCTGCCTTTCTTCCTTTAACTCAAACTTGGATTCCACAAAACCAATATTATTCCTTCTACAGCCCCCCATACCTTTTGGGTTGAATGTCAGTGGGTTATAACGTCACTCCTTGCCATTTTGTGTGAAGTACTTCTTTTGGAACAATGGTATACATTGACCCTGTATCCACCATTAGTTCAGTTTTGTGCCATTCATTAAAAATTCAGCTTATGATCTATTTCCTGTTGTTCCTTCTCTACAAAGCACTCTTTCAGGTATACTGTCCTCCTCTACCCATGCCACTCTATATTTTGTTGAATCTTTGCACACCCTTGCTAAAAGGTCCACTCTTTCCACATCTTCAACACTCCTTGTCCTGTGCAAAACATCCCTTGTAACCAACGGCATGTCCCATTCTCACACCTGTAACATCCCTTATATCTTGACATATTGTCACTCCTGCTTGACTTCTTCATTCTTTCCACAATCCGTCTCCCGATGTTTTCACTGCTCCTTCCCTTTTGTTGACAACATTGACTTCCTCTAAATTCCTTGTTTCACTTTATTGCATTTCTCTCATCCATGAGTCCTACTCCTCTACAATTTCTGCAATTCCAATTGCTTCTTGCAACATTAGATTTCTAGCAGCCCACAACCACTCCTGCATTCTTTTATCTTTGCATTGCACAATCAACTGGTGTCTGATCATCTGATCTTTTATTATACCAAAGCCAAATGTTATGGCCAACTCCCTCAGCCTTATCACAAACTGATCTATTGACTTGTAGACTTTCTGTAGCTGAGTATAGAAGTTGTGCCATTGTATGACTATGCTCACTTGTTTTCCAAAGTATGCCTCAAGTGATTTTTTTGTTTGTTTCAATGTAAGGATCCTCATTTCCTCTCCGTCTGCTCCAACTACTACAGGCAAACATTTGAAAGCATGTTGACCTTCCATACTTGATGCAGAGACCAATAACACTTTTTTCTTGGATGATTGGAATCTCAAACCATCTATGGCCTCCAAATAATTCTCAACATTTGCAATCCATTCCTCTCACTCAACAGTGAGAGAACCATATTGTTGAAGAAACATTGGAGGAGCTGTCGCTGCTTGTACTGCTTAACCCTCCATTGTAAACCTTTTATTGTTTTTTATATTCCCTAAATAGTCCTCTGTTTGTTACTACTAAAGAGTGACTTTGCAAACAACATAGTCCTTTCTTTATGTCAATGACTGTTTTTGAAAATTACTCCTGTTGAACAAACTGAACTCTGAAATGGATTTCCTATTCTGCTATGCTATGTGACGTTGGAGTGGTGCCATCTGAAATTGTTATGCCCCTGAAAATAGGTGTCTCAGGGTGAGTCACCTTGCGACTACTACTGCTGAATTATACATGGAGTTAAATTGTGCTCCTATGGTGCGCGCTTCCAACAAACTTTGCTGAGGCCTGCATGCGCTGATGATCGTGTGTTTCTGCCCTTCCACTCCTTGTGCATAGCTCTCGCACCACTCTTAGTGCGGAATTCTTGTGACACTTGCTGCTGGAGTAGAGGACCTCAAATTCTGTAATTCTTTGCAGCAATGGCTATAAATGCATAGTAAACATTAGAGATTAACAATGTGAGGACAAAGCAGTTACTCTACTCACACCTGATTAGCCAGATGGTCTGCAACACAATCTGACACCTCTAAATCGACATTGATGCTGGGTTCACCTTCACTGTAGCTGGTGGTTGCGTAGAATAGGCACTCGTCACCAAACTGAAGTGAATAACACAAGGCCTCTTTGTTGGAAAATAGGATTTATTTCTGCCATTGAGCCCCCTTGCCTGCTCCGATCCAGCTGTCACCACCGCTGGTGCTTAGGAATCCAATGCATCACCACATTCCAGGGCGCCATGGCAACAGTCCCCGAACCTGAATGACAACACATCCTAACACCAGGCTCGAGCCAGATGCCTAGCTCAGGCTCAGATAGAGGTCCTTGTGGACCCTTAGGCTCAGATTTATAAAACTTACACACAACACAGCACAGGACCCAAAAATGCTGTGCTGCATTGTACAAAAGGGAGCGAGAAGGAAAGCACCATATCTAAGAGGTATAGCACTCTCATCTCCTCTCCCTAGCACCCCAGCACAATCAGGCTGCCAAGCGCCATGTACACACCTTTGTGCCATAGTGCAAGGGTGTGTGTGTCTATTATAGGTTTGGTATTGCAAGGGTACCCTTCCTGTACAAAAATACAATGCCTAGACATACTTTAAAACATTCTCCACATCGGATGAGTATTGTATACTACAGCATACATACAAAGTGGGAAGTGTTAGGAGAAATAAAAGCATTTTTCCTTTTTCAATCCTGCTTCAAGTCGGCGTTATGTTTTGGTTCAGAACTTTGGCCCTCATTCCAAGTTTGGCGGGCGGCCCGCCAAGCGGGAACCGCCAATTGGCCGCTCCGCGGTCAAAAGACCGTGGGGGCCATTCTGACTTTCCCGCTGGGCCAGCGGGCGCCCGCCAAGGGAGCGACCGCCAGCCCAGCGGGAAAGGGGCCTGCAACACAGAAGCCGGGTCCGAATGGAGCCGGCGGTGTTGCAGGTGTGCGACGGGTGCATTTGCACCCGTCGCGCTTTTCACTGTCTGCTAAGCAGACAGTGAAAAGCATACTGGGGCCCTGTTAGGGGGCCCCTGCACTGCCCATGCCAGTGGCATGGGCAGTGCAGGGGCCCCCAGGGGCCCCAGGACACCCGTTCCCGCCATCCTGTTTCTGGCGGTGAAAACCGCCAGAAACAGGCTGGCGGGAAGGGGGTCGGAATCCCCATGGTGGCTCTGCTTGCAGCGCCGCCATGGAGGATTCGCCCAGCTGGGGCTAATCCGGTGGGAAACCGCCGGACCCGGTTTTCCGACCGTGTCGGAATGGGCACTGAAGCACCGCCAGCCTGTTGGCGGTGCTTCCGTTGCCCGCGGCCCTGGCGGTCTTTGACCGCCAGGGTCGGAATGAGGGCCTTTGTCTCCTAATGTTAGTAGACACATTGTTGTGCTTGACATTGAGTAACCAAAGCAGCACTTCAGACTGCTTTGTGTCACTTTTAGACAACTTTCCAGTGGAAATAATTTTGTACTGAGAAGTAAATGACAAAAAAACATTTTGCACTTGTTTGCATCACTTTTGTGCTGCACACATAGAAAGAGAAACATTTATCTCAGAATTGTTTTTGTGCAGAAAGGTGTCCCATTTGGCACCTTGGTGCAAGGGTGTCTGCAATGGGACAAGGCAGCACATTTCTACACAGGTGCTGTATGACAATGTTAAGTACGGTACATTCCTGCCATTTCCCTGTCACTCAGTGCAGCACAGCAAGGTGACTTGCTGCACTGCGTGATTCAATGATAAACATGCCCCATAGAATAGCACCATTCACTTTGTGTCTATGTATCTCCCTCTTGCAAGTTTTTTCTCCCTTTATTACTATGTTCCTATCTTTCTCAACAGTTCAGTCCAGAGCCTAAACATTATTTTCCCAGTTCCCCTCAACTTCCGAGAGAGGTGAACAAGGTCCTTCCTCCTCATATATGTTACTCAATATGTTTTGGCATGCCTTTGGACTTGCAAAAATGTCTAACCAGAGCCAAAAGGCCTGTTTTATCCCATGTAAGGCCTTGTTTGTTACAGATGATGAAGCTCATACCCAGCAGGCCTGGCCCACTTATAGCCCTGCATGAGGGGATTTTCTGCAGGATGGCTACATATACTTTCAGCTACTTCGTCATGGTGAAACTGAAAATGTTTGTGAGTTTAGCAGGCCTGTTTAGCTCTTTTATATATTCCATATCAGTTTTGAGTTCCTGCTTTGACCATCTAAATCAGAGAAAACACACAATGAAAAACAAATGTCACCATGAGCTGAGTGATCTGTTGGTTGCTTAGGGACATGGCTGGACTTGAAGTCAAAAGTAGCTTTGCCAAAACTGTTCGAACCCCACATTGCTGAAGGTTGTGACTAGAATGGAACTATGAGAGCGTGGCTAGGCCATAACCACCCATCTAGCTGAGAAAGCAGCCCCTCAGCTTCAGCCACCTACAAAGTGACTGCAAAAAGTCACCTACTGTTATAGTGTGATCAAAGTATTGTGGCCACAAAATAGTGTGAAAAAATATTGAAGGTACATGAATAGTTTTAAATTATTTAATACATTTTAATTTTGGTCTGTGAGGTTTATAAGATGAATTAGTGGGGGTGTTTTAAACAAAATATATACAGTATAAAGTGATGTTGATTGAGTAATGTATTATTTCTGTCACTTTTTACTTTGACATTATTTTAAATGTTTAATTAATTTTAAAACACAAAACTACTTATGCATATGTTTTGAGAAAAATGTTAACTACCTTTTTTAAGGGTTGTGCAGTGTGTTTGGATTTGGGTAAGTAGTGCTATTTTTACAGTGTGTTTTATTTATTGTTAATTGTTTAATATGTTACATTTATAATGGTTGACATTGTTATGGATTTATTTACCTAATTTATAATTTTACAGATATCGCATTAATACAGTTTTTATAGGATATAAAGTTCATTGGAAAATTGGATGTGAAGTCTTTTAATTAAAATATATTAGGACATATCAATAATTACTCAAATAATGATGTAAATTTTAACTGAATGATTTCAATCCATATGTTTATTTTTAAGTTATTGAATTTTGTAATCATACATTAAATTTAAAGACATGTATTACACCTTTAACATGGGATGTGCAGGTATATTGGGGAAAGGGTGTGCAGGGCTTTTCAAATATTAATTTATAATTACCTAAAAATTCATATATGTGAAATTCAAAATTGTAAACTATTTTTTGGCTGTGAAAACCTTTCATTACCATTACATATTTTATTACATTTCTTTAAGCAAGTGTGTTATATGAGTGAGTTAAGGAATGTTTCTTATTTAAAAAAGATATTTCATAGTTTTTATATTCTGATATATTTATGATATTTGTAAAACAATTGTACTTTTTTCACATTTTCAGATATTTATTTGAAGTTTAAGTGATGAGAAGATTTTTAGTTAATTTCTACAATAATTTTAATCAACACAAATCATTTGGGTGTAGTGAATCTGAACAATACCCCACCAGTGTAGGCACTTTCCTCAATGTTTGTTGGACTGGAGATTGAATAGAAAATCTAGCCCGATTCAATGTATGCACTTTCCATTAGGTATATCAGAGTTGGAATAATAAATTTGTCCCCTGAAATATAAAGTTGCCTGAATGGTTACTATGCTAGAGCTAGAATATTAAATCTGACCACTGTCTTCACATCCAATGTATGCGCTTTATCCATTATTTGTTGAATTGGAGTTAGAATAATGAACTTGACACTCCCTTCAAGTATCCACTATCTCCAAAACTTGTCGGACTAAAGTTGGAATGATAAACGTGACCCACTCCCCCCAATAAATGTTTGCATTTTCACCAATGCTTGTTACACTGGAGATAGAATAGTGAACCTGATCACCTTCTTCTCAGACAGTGTATGCAGTGTTCTAATTATTTGTCAGACCGACAATAGAATAGTAAGTTTGCACTTCGCTTGCCTAAGATACACTTATCCCAATGTTTGTTAGAGTAGAGAACTAGAGTTAGAATAGCAAATCTGATTGCTTCCAATGTATGAACTTTCCAGAATATTTAGGGACTGTCATAACAGTGTATGTAAACCACCTCAATAAATGCACTGTAACTAATATTTATTATACTGCAGTACGTGGACTAAATATGACCCTTTCCCACTGTGTGCGCTTAACCCAGTGTTTGTTGGACTGGAGTTAGAATGGTAAATCTGACCCACAGACACCTCCCTTGTCTGTACTTTCCCTTTATTTGTCAGAATGGAGTTAAAATAGTAAATCTGCAACTCTCAAATATATACTTAGCCTCAATGTTAGCTAGGCTAGTAAATCCCCCACCCCTCCTCAATGAATGTACTTTCCCCAATATTTGCTGAACTTTAGTAACAATAACAAATTTGTCTTCTCACTCCACTTATACATTTACTTTAGCGTTTGTTAGTCTGTGGTTAGAATAGTAAATATGTAAATATGAGAAGCAATATATGCAGTTTCCTTGATATTTGTCAGAGTGGAGTTACATTAGTAAATCTGACCACAAGTATGCAATTTCAGCAATGTTTGTCATACTGGAGTTGTAATGAGAAGTCAGACCCCTCATGTCTCCCACCCCCCCAAAACATATGTACCTTTTTCAAAGCAAATTAGACTGGAACCAGAATAATAAATATAACCCTCCTCAAGGCATGAACTTTGCCCAAAGTTTGTTTAGAATTGAGTAAGAGTAGTAAGTTCCCCTCATGCCCCAGAGTACACATTTGTCCCCAGTGTTTGTTAGATTAGAGTAAAAATAGCAAATCTACGCACCTGTATGCACTTTTCCAAGTATTTGTTGGACTGGAGTTAGAATAGTGAATTTCCCCCACTCCACCCCAATATACCTTTACCTTCATGATTGAAGGACTGGAATTTGATTATTAAATCTGCCCCACCTCCAGTGTATCAATGTTTCCAAATATTTGTTGGATTGGACTTAGAATAGTCAATATATTCCCCTTTCAATGTCTATACCTTAAACGTTTGTTAGACTGGAGTTTAAGTAGCAAGTCAGAACTGCCATGTATGTAATTTCCCCAGTGTCTTTTAGTCTGGAGTTAGAATATCCAGTGTTTTTTAGACTGGAGTTAGAATAGTAAATGTGATATCCTCTAGCAACCAATGTATTCATTTTGCCCATCAGTTGTCTGACTTTAGTTAGAATAGTATAGAATAGTAATTGTAATTCCTCTCTAGAATAAACCCTTACTTCCAATGTTTGATAGACTGGAGTTAGAATAATAAATCTGGCTTTCCAATATTTGTTAACATTGGAAATCTTACTATTCCACATGACTGCACATTGACCAGTGTTTGTGTTTGAATAGTAAAACTGAATCTGACCCTCCCACCCTACCCTCCAACTAGTGTGTATACATTTTCCTCAATTTTTGTTGGATTGCAGTTAGGATTGTGTTATTGAATTGCTTTTTGTTTATTTTGTTGCTAAAAGTTCATAAAACTTACATGTTACTACTCCACCTTTAATGAGGAATGTAAAGTGATGATGTCCAGGTTTAGAGGCTGTGGCTACAAAGAAGGTGTCCTTAAGAATGCACTTGGAAGAGCCAAAGGAAGATGTAGAGGCTCTGTTCGGGCCCTGAAACCAGCCTAGAGTCAAGAGACCTTTAAGGTAGCTAGGTGTATTAAGACTTTTAGCAACAAGGTCAGAGATGTAAGGAATATCCTGAATAGACACAGGGGGATACTGAGAATAGAGAACACACTTTTAGATCAGGTGGGTAACCATCCTAACATTGCTTTCAGAAAGGGCAGCTCTCTAAAAGACAAACTGAGCAAAAATAATATTACTAGCGAGAACAAGAAACCTACTGTGGGAGTAATGGCTTTTAAAATGTGGAAGTTGTAAAGTCTGGAAATTTAGCTGTAACATGGAGCAATACTATTTCCCTCTGAGCAACACACACAAATGTATTGATAAATATTTGACCTGTCATTCAGACTTTTGCGTATATGCTTTGGTGTGCCAGTGTGAAAAAAGTTATATATGTAGCACCACATTTCCAGTTAAGAAACGTGTGTTGGAACGCATGCCAGCCATACAAAATAGGGATAAACAATATCCCAAGGCATGCCATTTTGAGATAACACATGAACTTAACAGAGGCTTAAAACTTTACTTTGTTCTTGACAGAATACCCATTTCTGCAAGAGGTGGAACCGCATACCCAGATGAGACTGTTAGAATCCAAGTACATACTTGAATTATCTCTAACAGGGAGGGACTAGAATCTTTTCAAGATCCAGAATACACATTCCTCAATTACATGTATTTACTAAAAGAGTATCAAATCCTTTACTAGAGAACAGGGAGAAAAATGAAAGAAACTAGAAGGAGAACAAAAATAGGTCAGTTGTTGACTTAGCTTGTAGATCTCAGGGGATCCCGTTGCTCAGGAGCAAGAGCCCACACACACCCAATTGTGTGTCATGCTTCATCCTCTGGCTTGCTCCATGTTGGTCCGGTGCTGCAATGCTCAAAGTGGCCCTCCAAGGGGGCAGGTAACGGAGATCTTTGAAATGTCAAAAGTGAAGCCAATTGTTATGGTGCTCTAGGTGGATATTGGTGTCAAAGTGATTTAAAAATAACTAAGAGATCCCAAGATGATACTTTAATGGAGAGGTTCTCTTGTTATGATTAAAAAAGGAGATAAAGGCTGTTGACAGATTCAATGATCCAGATGGCTCGAGATTATGTGTATATGTCAGTCAACACGTTTCATGTCCTTACTGTCTTCAAAGATCTTGGCAGTTCATCAGGACCAGTAATCCTAAACTACATAGCAGAGGTGTGGAGAGTGTTTGATAGTAGTCCTTGTATCACCATAAATTAAAAACTGTGGATATCTACAGTCATCCTTCAGTCACTCTAAAACTGACCTAATAATGAGAAAATTAAAACAACAATCATGAGTAAAACAGACAGTTTGCTATTTGTCAATGCTGTCTAGACACATAATAATAATGTGGGAACATCATGTGTGTTAAGTGACCTTGTTTAGAAAAACCATGCAAGTGCAGAATCACATTGTGACATGGCATCAACACTCAGGACATACAAAACACATAGGTAGACTAATGTGCTACCTGTGCGGTGAGCACTCATGTGCCCTAATCGAACAATGTATGCAGGTTAGGCTTACAAGTGTAGTGGATCAAATACAATGTTTTGCTCACCCCATTCCGGTCAATCAAGTGATACCTGGTTTAAAGCGGAGTATTAGCATTAGCTGCAAAAAACAAACTTAAGAGATGTGGAAGGCAAAGCCTCAATGGTTACTCAGAGAAACCTCTCGCATGGATTTCAAAATGAAAGAAGGGTTCTGGAACTAAGAGTGACAGAGTTCCGTATTCATGGTTTTCACCGCGGTGTGTGCTGCAATCTACCCCTCTCCGCAAGCCCGAAGATAATGAAGGTGAGGGAGGAGGCGCTTTTTGAAGGGCACTGGGTGGACAGTAAATGTGCGCAACTGTGCTACAGGGAAGGAGGGGTGTGGCTACAATGTAAACTGGCCAGACCAAGAGGCCACAAGACGTGCACCATCTTGGAAAAGTGTTTTCAAAGGAAACCCAATCACAGCCATAGTTTTGTATGGGGCACAGCTAACATATAAACCGCCCTGCCCCAGAGGCTGCACAATGGTCGATATCTCGGAAAGGTGTTTTTTAAGTAAACCAAATCACAGCCATAGCCCTGTATTATGCCTAGAATTCTAATACGGAGGGCACACCTAGTTTGATGAAAGAAAGGCTCATATTTATCTGTATTAATTCAGCCATATACATAAATTATCGTTCGTAAAGTAGGAACTGACAACCCCTTATGTTTATTTGTCTAATATTATTCAGGCACAAATGTTTCTGTCTGGCGGGCATCACAGCACTGTGCACATCAATAAGGCCCTATAGATATACAGGAGTTCAACTATAGGGAGAGAGAGGGAACAGTGTTCAGAAGGAAGAAAAGTTGATTAGTCAATTATTCACCTTTTGCCCCATGGCATTTCATAATTTAAACCTGAATTATGCATTGAAAGGTGGAAAATCCTTCTGAATGGTAAAGTTGGATTTATGTTTACAACTTGGAAAAATGCCACTTTTAGGAAGTTGGCATTTTTCTGCTCTTAATCCCTGTGTGCCTGCCGCCTTCATCCAATACACCCATAGGTTGGATGACAACTGGGCTTTGTGCATTCCTTCTAGGCAGTCACATTCAAAGTGAGCTGAGGTGTGCCTGATGGGCCTTTCACTTCATGGTGGACCATCTCCAGGTTGATGTGACATCCTGGGCAGGATGGGAGGGAGGACCTAACAATTGCACTTTAAAAGGGCTGTGCCTGACCCCCACAAAGAGCTGCATAATCCCCTGTGGTGTGCCTTGAGCCAGGGCAGGAAAGGGAGGACCTGTGTGCACTTCAAAGCCCCCCCCCCACAGCAAAGGCACCATTAGGTATAAGAACTGGACTTCTGACCCTACCAAATCAGTACACTTCTGGATCTGAGGACATTCTGCCAGGAAGAAGGAGTGGTGTGCTGCTGAAGAGACTGTCACTCTGCTGGAACTCTGCAGGAGTTTGCTGGACTCCTGCTTTGCTGTGCCTGCCTTGCTGCCTGCTGCCTCCTTGCTTGGGAGTGAGAAGGACTGCACCTGAATTGCTACATCCCCAGAACTGAGTGACTATAAGGGTGTGCTGGCTTGCCTCCTGTTCTGCAGTCTTAGGCCCATATTTATACTTTTTAGCGCTGCATTTGCGGCATTTTTTAACGCAAAAACGGCGCAAACTTACAAATACAACTGTATTTTATAAGTTTGCGCTGTTTTTGCGTCACAAAATGACGCAAATGCGGTGCTAAAAAAGTATAAATATGGGCCTTAGGACCATCAAAGACTGCCTGCATCTCTCCTAGAGCACCTGGACTCTGCCAGCTGTGAGTCCTGCCATGCCAAGTGATGCCAATCTACTACTGGGTCCTTGGAAGTGGGTTCTCTTGTGCTGCCATTCTCGTCAACGATGCATCGCTGCTTTTGCACCGATCGGAAACCGCTGCATCTCTCCTCGAGGCCAACGCATCGTTGCTCCTGACAAGGACAAAGACATCACAGCACCAACTGCACGGCTCAGAACCAGCACAGTGCCTTCAGCCTAATGCATCATCTGGTTGTTTGGCTCGACAGCTACGTATCACCTTTATAAAGGGGTTCAACACCGCACCACTGTTTGAGGATCGACGACTGCATGGCTTGATAACAATTGTATTGTATTGTCTTATTTATAAAGCTCATCCCGGTGAGGTGCGTCGAAGAGCTAATCTGAACGAGAACACAGGGAACAATGCATCTCCTCAATGTGCGAGTCAGAACCAACGCATCGCCTTCACATTGTTTCCTCTGCTCCTTGCAACAGATTTTCGACATTGATGGAACCCTCCATACAAGGTACTCTTTCAATTCGACAAGGTTAGCCCCTGAAACCTGCCCGTGTCCATCGGGGTCAGCTTGAATTTTGGATTTACACCTTTTGAGCGCGACTAGAAAGCCCCAGTTGGTGCCTTGTGCTTCTAAACACTATAGTTACTTTTAATCTTGAAAAAATCATATCTTGACTTCTAATTATAGGATTTTTGTCATTTTGGACTTGTTTTACGCTTAAAAATATAGGCCCTCATTATGACATTGGCAGGCAGCGGAGGCCACCCGCGATGCCATCATGCCATCAGGCTGCCTGTGCGGCCTGAACCTCGCTGACCCTATTATGGCTTCCCCTCTGGGCTGGCGGGCAGAAGCAAAGTTTCCGCCCACCGGGCCAGCGCACAACACAACCTTAACATTGCCTAATGGAGCCGGCGGCAATGTGGCTGTGCAGCGGCTGCAGCAGCACCCATCACGCAATCCACTGCCAGTAATTTGGGCAGTGGAATGTGAGATGGGGCTGTGCATGGGGGCCCCTGCAATGCCCATGCCATGTGCATGGGCAGTACTGGGGCCCCCTGGGGCCCCTGAGTCCCCCAAACCGCCAGCCTTTCCATGGTGGTGTTTACCGCCATGGACAGGCTGGCGGATGGGGACTCGTAATCCCCAGGGCAGCGCTGCTTGCAG
The DNA here is from genome assembly GCF_031143425.1 of Pleurodeles waltl. Taxonomy (NCBI): domain Eukaryota; kingdom Metazoa; phylum Chordata; class Amphibia; order Caudata; family Salamandridae; genus Pleurodeles; species Pleurodeles waltl. The sequence goes on along the minus strand of NC_090444.1, from coordinate 744,463,185 downwards.
CTATGCCCTGGCAGATTACAACTGCCGGGACCGGCAGGCTGCAGGCTGGCGGCAGCCTGGTGGTGTCAGCGGTTTGACTTTGGCGGCTCTGCCATGGTTATAATGTCGCGGTCGGACTGCCACTTTGGCGCAGTCTGACCGCGACCGTGACCCTGGCGGTCTAGTGACCCCCAGGATTATAATGACCCCCTTAGTGTGGAGCCTTTGTGAAGCTAGAGATGACATGGGCTTCTTGATGTACAGCAGACTGTACAATGTGTGGACTGAAATAAAATAGACAACTTTTCAGCAAGTAGCTTCTTAGAATCGGAACAGATACCACAGGTCTAGACACCTAACACAGAATCTACAACATAGCACTTTCTGAGGTCGGCCCAATTATACCACCTCACTTAAGAAGAGGTTGATTTTTGTGTCCCACTTGCTACATGGACTCACTCATCCACTTGTGTCATAGATCCATCCATCTACTCATTCATCCCTTTATCCATCTACAATTTGTAAGGCAGAATATCATGCACATAAATATTGTGCCGTATAATTAACTCAAATTCGACAAAAAATGTGCAAAATATATTTAAGCAACAATATTTATGTCAGACGATATTGTGAACACGGTACTGTCCTAATCCATGCACTAATATTTCAGCCACTCATTCACTCTCTCACCCATTCATGCACTCATAAAATCCCTAATTCATCTATGTAATTACCCAGTTATTTATTCATCCATATGCGCACTCACTCATCAAATCAGTGAAGAACTAACTTCACACAAAAACTACAGGCCTACTGGTTTTTCCAAGCTTGCCTGGTGTCCAATCAGGTCTACTATGCTTCCTCCTCTCCCTTCTTTCACATCTCACCACCAGAATAATATTATGCTATTTAATTGCCAAAGGCTGGCCTCTGTTGTGAAACTCTTTCGCTATAATGGTGCGCCATATAAAAAATTATTTTCGGTTTTGAAAGTCACCACAAATGTCACTCTTCATCCATTATGTGGAAGGTCAGGTCTTCCCCAACTTTCCTCAAAGGTATGAATGCTAACTTAACCTTATGAATGCTAACTTAACCTCATGTAGCATAACAAAGTGGGAGTAACATCCCATTACCCCAGATAGACCTTGTCCTCATCCCATTCCTCACAAATGAGATAACCATCTCTGCCCACAAAACAAAAACAGGAGAACACCCTTTTTCTGGGGACCACATAAGCAGTACATACACAGCATTCTATCTGTTTTTTTTTGTGTGTTGACACAGGATTAGCACAAGGGTGGGGTTTGCTCCTGCTCGGCTGGCTTGCCTTTGCTCCATAAGGATGAGAAAGGGTTGGGCTGATCTTCCAGCTGGGTGGGGAGGTCAGCGGTTACACGCCTCCCTGGCTGCAAGGCATGCATGGTGATGTGTGGATCCTTTTGGCAGCTGAAGGAAGGGAGGACTGCAGAGTGTGGTATCGGCATTTTTCACAGGTCATAGGGAATCTCTTCCGGGGTATAGCGCACATGGGTACAGGAGATTGCCAGTGCGCAGGTGCAGAGTCAGTTTTTGGTCTCCAGGAGTGTACACAGAGGGAGTTCAGAAGCAGTCAGCAGCATGGTACGTCTGAATAGTGGTGCTCCTTTGGATGAGCAGTGTTGGTGTTTCTTTGGCCTGTTTTGTCTTGTTGATTAGGGGAAGTATTTCAGGAAGAGGAGGCATGTGGAGGCCTCGTCTTCTTCTGCTGATTCCTCATCCTCTTCGCTTAAAGATGCGCAGGGAGAGTGATGATTTAAGGTTAAAGCATTTGATTTATGAGACTTTGCTGGAAATGGCCCCTGAGAAGGTCCAGAGCAGGGACAAATCTCCGTGGTCATCATCTCATTCCTTCGGTTTGGGAGAGGACAACCCTGGCTCAGAGAAGCACAAGGGGAAGTATATTTCAAGCGACATGTTGCCAGAATGATAATGCATGTTAAACATAATATGGGATTTCCAGAGGAAGAGTTGTCTGAATCTTCTTCTACTTCTCTTTTCCAGCAGTTGCAGAGTACAGCACCTCTGGGTGTTCCAGTGCATCCTTATATCACAGACGTTCTAAAGGAGGAGTGGGAGGGCCCAGACAAGGTAATTCTCCCACGGTTTATGGCCAAGCTACATCCACTTCAGGATATGCAGCAGACTATGCCAGATTGTATCCCTATTGACTCTTTTGTAGCTAGTTTAGTGGGTAGGACTTCCTTGGCTGAGGGTGCAGTTATCCTGGACTCTGTTTATAAGAAGATTGATGCTGCATTAAAGAAGATTTATTCAGGTAGGCATTTGGCTCTTAGGGTAGGCATTTATGGGCCTTATGTGTCTCAGTCTTTGATTTCAGGCATTAAATCATTGTTTAGGTCCATGGATGATGCTTCACATTGTTCTAGCCTTTTGGAAAGGATTTAGAGGTAAGTGATATATATGTCTGAAATTTCATTTGATGTTGTGAGAGCCTCAGCACTCTCTGGAGGTGCATGTGTTGCTGCTAGGAGGAATCTAGTCTTAAAAGACTGGAGCATAGACTCTGCTCACATGGCTTTGGCCCTTAGGCTTCCTTTTCAGGATAGTCAATTTTTAGAGGATAAACTTCACAAACTCTTTAAAGAAAAGAAACATTCCTCTTCATTGAACCAGTCAGCTCCTGATAAGCAGCCAGTTAAGCATGTCTCCTTTTTGTCAACCCTCATGCGGGTAGTCTCCTCAGTTTCAAGGATGTTCCCAAGACAGGAGGGGAAGGGACAAGAAGGCAAAACTCCTCCAAATGTTTCTCCTGACTATATGGTAGAGAATGAGGACTTGGTGGTCTGAGACAGAATTCATAATGTTCTTCCAGAATGGGAAGCATCTACTTCTGACGCCTGGATTCTGGGGATCATGTCAGAGGGCTACAGGATAGAGTTTTCCTCTTTGCCAAAGTACTTAGGGTCAGGCCAACTACGTGGTCCTTGAACAAAGGAAAGCAGCTGGCCCTTTCTCGAGGAGTGGAGTCTCTTCTCCAGAAGGAGGTTATCTTGGAAGTACCTCATGCAGAGAGGGGCAGGGTTTTTTATTCCATTGTGTTCCTAGTGATGAAAGTGATGGGGGATTTTTGGATAGTGTTAGATCTGAAAGCCCTCAACAAGTTTATCCGAACCCTGCCCTTTAGGATGGAGACTCTCCAATGGGTGATTTTGTTGGTGATCAAGGTGCACCTCATGTGTACTTTGGATCTGCAGGATGCCTAGTTTCATGTCCTGATCCCCCCTCTGCACCAGAAGTACCCCAGGTTAAAGAATTGAACTTCTAGTTCCTGGTGTTGGCCTTTGGTCACAAGTCGGCACTGAGGGTTTTTATGAAGGTGGTGGTGCCCGTTGGGAGCTTCGTTCTATTTGCAAGCTATGCCCTGAATGGGCTACGCAAGCTATCACCTGTATCCCTAATTGGATGATTAGTTACTTCACACTCCAACAAGGGTACAGTTGCTTCACAATCTAGCATAGGTTGCCCTAGGATTCAGGCCCATGGGTTTCTGCTTAGCATGGGGAAGTGCCGGCTGTTCGCTCATAGGATTTGACTTTTAACAGGGTCTGTTTGTGCACAGAGCTGAACAGAGTGTTTCTTCCAGAAGCCAGGGCTACTGTCTCTTTGGGTGATGGGTCTTCAGTCCTTTCCTGTCAGGCAATGTTGAAACTCTTGGGTTGCATGGTGGCAAAGATGTTCACGGTCCCCGGGCCCGGTTTTGTTTTCACCCTCTTTGGTACCATCTTCACTCATTTTGGGATCCAAAGTCAGCAAACTTTGAGTGTATGGTTCCAGTAATGGAGGGGGCCATCAGGGCTCTGAGGTGGTGGTCTTTGCCGGATTCCCTTTCCAAAGGCATGGTGTTACAGTAAGATCTTTCACTGCTTCTCATGATGGACGCCCCTCTTTTGGATGGTGTAGCAGACCGCAAGGGGATTCGCTGCAGCATCAATGGTCCCTGATGGGAAGCAGGCTCTCCTCCAACTCGAGGAAATTTATGGCAATGTACAGAGTAATGATGGATATCCAGTTCCTTCCTGTGGGGTGTAATCTGGTGAGCAGGTCAGATATAGCAACATCACAAAATAAAATGATGGATGGAGTGTTGAAACTTTTCAAACACTCACCCTCAGTCACAGATCTGGGTTTAAGCCATCATTATTTTGCCCGCCACGTCACCCCAGTTTGGACCCAGCCATATGCAAATCAGACACTGCTTCCCAAGAGAACAGTCCAGCCTGAACTGCCAAGCCTGGTCCTCCCTGGACGGGAAACAAGCATCCTGGAACTCGTTTTGGAAAATCACCCCTCATCAGCCAGGTTAGCTTGAATCCAGTGGCGCAGCAATCAAGGGGCCCACATCTGGGCATACTAGCCATGTAGGCGTACATAGCAACATCAAAAAATAAATTGATAGACGGAGTGTTGAAACTTTTCAATCACTCACCCCTAGTCACAGATCTGGGTTTAATCCATTGTTATTTTAATCCATTGTTATTTTGCTTGCCACGTCACCCAAGTTTGAACCCAGCCATATGCAAATCAGTCTTGGCCAGGGTATGCCCAAATGTGGGATCCTTGCTTGCTGTGCCACAGGATTCAAGTTAGTCTGGCTGATGAGGAGTGATACGCTGAAACCAGTCCCAGGATGCTTGTTTCTTTTCCAGGTAGAACCTGGCCTGTAATTTCGGGCTAGTTTGTTTCCATGGGGAGCAGGGTCAAGACTGATTTGCATTTGTCTGGGTTCAAACTGGGGTGACAAGGTGAGCAAAAGAACAATGGATTAAATGCAGGTCTGTGACTAGGGGTGAGTGTTTGAAAAGTTTCAGCACTCCGTCCATCATCTTGTTGTGTGGTCAGGTCAGGCAACCAGGTTATGTGACTTACCTGAAGAAGCAAGGGGGGGATCATCCCAGTTCCTTGAATGCTGTGGCTACTTTGATCTTTCAGTGGGGGGAACTTCACTTGCAATTTCTGATAGTAGTTTACGTCAAAGGGGCAGACAATGACATAGCAGATTCTCTCAATCAGGTGTTTTCCCCTACCAAGAGATGGTTTTAACGAGAGTTGTAGTTCCTAAGCTGTGCGAGAGGGTTGGCATGCCCTTTCTCAACCTCTTTGCTTCCCAGAACAATGCCCAAGTTCCTAGGTTTTGCTCTCCCCTTCCTTGAGGGGTGGATACCTTAACTCTGCCTTGGCCAGATCAATTCATTAATCAGTATCAATCAGTAAGTTCTTATAGAGCTTTTCACCCCAGAGGGTCTCCAGGCAGTGTAGTGCAGTTGCGAGTTTCGTCTTGCTTGCTGTGGTGGTCGAAGAGCCAGGTCTTGAGTTGATTCCTGCAAACAGTAAGAGAGCGAGCGGTGCAAAGGTAGAGTGGAAGGCTGTTCAAGGTTCTTGGTGGGGAGATAGGAGAAGGAGCGTCCACTGGTACGTTCGTGGCAGATATGAGGGACGAGTGAGGGGGCGAGGGTGGATGAGCAGGGCTCTCATCGGTCGGTGGAAGGAGAGGCGGCTGTTGAGGTAGGTCCCGTGTTGTGGAAGGCAATGTATGCGTGGGTGAGGAGTTTGAAGAGGCAGCGTTGTTGTACAGGGATCCAGTGGAGAGCCCTGAGGAGGGGGATAATCCTGGTGCTTCTAGGGAGGTCAAGGACGAGTCTTGCTGAGGTGTTCTGGTTGGTCTGGAGGCGGTGGAGGAGTTGTTTCGAAGTTCCCGCAAAGAGAGCATTGCCCTAGTTCAGACAAATGGTTATGAGGGCCTGGGTGTCAGTTTTCCTGGTGTGGATGGGTAACCATCAGATGATCTTTCGGAACATGCCGAGGATGTGGAAGCATGAAGAAGAGATGGCATTGACCTTTTGCTTCATGGTGAGTTGGGTGTTCAGGATGATTCCCAGATTGGCTGTTGAATGCATTTCCTCCTGTCCTACTGATTCCCAGGTTGCTCAGTCTCTTGGTAGGGGAGGACAGGGTGATGATTGTGGTGGTTCCATTCTGGCCCAGGTGCTCATGGTTTCCCAGGCTCAAGCTGTTGGCAATTCAGGGTCCATGGATGATTCCTTGTTTTCCCTCCCCTCTCAGAGCCTCTCCTTTCCTGTCCCTTCAGACGTTGTGCCTCTTGGTGTGGAAGTTGAGAGGAGTGGATTGAAGCAGAAGGGTCATTCACAACAATTAGCAGAGGCTATTCAGCAGTTGAGGAAGCCTTCCAGCCTAATATCCCATGAGTCATTGGGGTAGCATTTGTAGGTGGTGTGAGGCTCTCCATCTTTCTCCTCTGTATTGTGAAGCAGCCTCCTGAGTGAGCGCTATACAAAGCATTATAAAACAGTGGATATTACAACAAATAGAAAATTATAATTTAATAGTTATGTTAGATCTCCAGAAAAGACCGCACCAACCAGGTAGGAGGAGGTATCGCCATCGTCTTCAAAGACTCCATCAGCGTCACCACCTCCACCGAAGACACCCCTCTCGCCGCTGAATACCTGCATTTTCAGATTCGCACCGATCCGAGGACCACCCTCAGAGGATCCCTCGTCTACCGTCCTCCCGGCCCACGCGCCCCTTTCAGCGACGCCATTGCCGACTTCATCTCCCCGCACGCCCTCGCCTCGCCGGACTACATCCTCCTAGGTGACCTCAACTTCCATCTGGAACAAAACAACGACCCCAACACCACCACCCTGCTCGACAACCTCGCCAACCTCGGCCTCAAACAACTGGTGAACACCGCCACCCACATCGCCGGACACACGCTTGACCCCATCTTCTCCGCCAGCAAACACGTCTTCTTCAGCCACGCCTCCGCCCTACACTGGACCGACCACAGCTGCGTCCACTTCACATTCCGACGCGAGACCCGCCACCTCCGCACCCAACCCATCCCTCGTCGACAGTGGAACAAGATCCCCGAAGAGCAACTCTTCTCCGCACTCGCCGCCAACCAACCCACCCTCACCACCGACCCCAACGACGCAGCCCTCAACCTCACAAACTGGATCTCCAACTGCGCAGACATCCTTGCTCCCCTCAAACGCACGCATCGACAGACCAACACCAAAAAACCTCTCTGGTTCTCTGACACCCTCAAAGAATCAAAGAAAACTTGTCGCGCCCTTGAGAAAGCCTGGCGCAAGGACCGCACCGCTGACAACATGACCGCCCTCAAGAACGCTACCCGCGAACACCACCACCTGATCCGCGCTGCCAAAAGGAACTTTTTCACCGACAGACTGGACAAAAACAGACACAACAGCAGAGAACTCTTCAGCATCGTCAAGGAGTTCTCCAACCCCAGCGCCAACGCCAACGCCATCACGCCCTCACAGGATCTGTGCGAATCCCTCGCCACTTTCTTCCATCGCAAGATTAGCGACCTCCACGACAGCTTCGGACGCCAGACCCAACCATACACCACCGAACCGGCATCCACGGCCATCACCCTCAACAACTGGTCCCACATCAACACGGAAGAAACCAAATCCATCATGAACTCTATCCACTCCGGCGCCCCTTCGGACCCCTGCCCGCACTTCATCTTTAACAAAGCCGACGACATCATCGCCCCGCACCTCCAGACCGTCATCAACTCTTCTTTTTCTTCTGCTACCTTCCCCGAATGCTGGAAACACGCCGAAGTCAATGCCCTACTAAAGAAACCTACGGCTGACCCGAGCGACCTAAAAAACTTCCGCCCCATCTCTCTTCTGCCTTTCCCAGCCAAAGTAATAGAGAAGACCGTCAACAAACAGCTGACCACCTTCCTGGAAGACAACAACCTGCTCGACCCCTCACAAACCGGATTCCGAACCAACCACAGCACTGAAACCGCCCTCATCTCAGTCACTGACGACATCAGAACCCTGATGGACAACGGTGAAACAGTCGCCTTCATTCTGCTCGACCTCTCGGCTGCCTTTGACACCGTCTGTCACCGCACCCTAATCACCCGCCTCCGCTCCACCGGGATCCAAGGCCAGGCCCTGGACTGGATCGCCTCCTTCCTCTCAAACCGTTCCCAAAGAGTTTACCTCCCTCCGTTTCGCTCAGAACCCACTGGGATCATCTGCGGCGTACCCCAAGGCTCATCACTCAGCCCGACACTCTTCAATGTCTACATGAGCCCCCTCGCCAACATCATACGCAAGCACGACATCATCATCACCTCCTACGCCGACCACACCCAACTTATACTCTCCCTCACCAAGGACTCCGCCAGCGCCAAGACCAACCTACAAGAGGGTATGAAGGACATCGCAGATTGGATGAGGCTCAGCCGCCTAAAGCTGAACTCTGAAAAAACGGAAGTCCTCATCCTCGGCAACACCCCGTCTGCCTGGGACGACTCCTGGTGGCCCACGGCCCTCGGCACCGCACCGACCCCCACAGACCATGCCCGCAACCTCGGCTTCATCTTGGACCCTCTTCTCACCATGACCAAGCAAGTCAACGCCGTGTCCTCCGCCTGCTTCCTCACCCTCCGCATGCTCCGCAAGATCTTCCGCTGGATCCCCGCCGACACCAGAAAAACCGTGACCCACGCCCTCGTCACGAGCCGCCTGGACTACGGCAACACCCTCTACGCCGGGACCACAGCCAAACTCCAAAATCACCTGCAACGCATTCAAAACGCCTCGGCCCGCCTCATCCTCGACATACCCCGCAGCAGCCACATCTCCGCACACCTGAGACACCTGCATTGGCTCCCTGTCAGCAAAAGGATCACCTTCCGACTTCTCACCCACGCACACAAAGCCCTCTACGACAAGGGACCGGAATACCTCAACAGACGCCTCAGCTTCTACGTCCCCACCCGCCTCCTCCGCTCCTCTGGCCTCGCACTCGCTGCTGTCCCTCGCATCCGCCGCTCCACGGCGGGTGGGAGATCTTTCTCCTTCCTGGCGGCCAAGACCTGGAACTCCCTCCCCACCAGCCTCAGGACCACCCAGGACCACTCCGCTTTCCGGAGACTCCTAAAGACCTGGCTGTTCGAACAGCGATAACCCCCCCCTTTTTCCCCTAGCGCCTTGAGACCCGCACGGGTGAGTAGCGCGCTTTATAAATGTTAATGATTTGATTTGATTTGACTTTCTGTAAGTCACATCACCTTCTACCATGTTATGTTATAGAGCAGTTGACCTGTAAATAACTCAAAATTACATTAAAGCAAAGGGAGGGTGCAAACTTGGTTGGTGCATTTTAAAAGTGAAAAACAAATGTCCCGGTGCTGAGGGTTTGATGTGAGCGATGCCTTACAGTTACGGCCTTATGTGTATCTCCGACCAGACCCCTTTTAGATATGACATGTAACACCCTCTCTTCCAGAAAGCACTAAATCGACCTTGAGGCAGATCCTGTCAGTGAACAGGAAGTACTTTGGCGTGTCCATTGGACCCCCTCCCATGAATTCCCGGCTGGGCTCGAACCCCAGGAGCCCCTGTAACTTGACACCTATGCCTGCACGAACATTCGTCTCGACTGAATGACTGTTGCTGTTCTAACGATGCGGATCTCGCTTCTACCCCTTTCAGGAAGCCCACACTCCTACGTGTCTTTCAGCAAAAGTGATGCAAGATAGTTACTCTCCAGGTTTTATTTCAAGAGAAGTGGTCTGGAACGATAACGATACGCTGCTGGGCTCACACGCGTCCGAGCAGTGTGTATGCCGTGCGAACACGGGATGATTTATACACCGTGCACAGTTGCAAACTCGAGGAAATGGGAGGGTGACTCACCCCGAGACTGCACGGCTGGTTCACTTCGTTCTAATAAAACAACGAGCAGCGCCCTTGAAAGATTAGGAGGCAAGTGCTGGGCCCTACCCTCGACTTCTCCAAAAACAATAACATTATGTTTTAAGGCTTAAGAAGCGGTTTTCTTTCAGGCGTGCACTACAATCTTTTACACACATATCCATAGCCACATTTTTTCATGACAGAAGCTGTACCGCACTGATTTGTGGGACGTAGCCAGTCACACTATAAATAGCAATTGTTAGGTGGGCTCTTTGTGCCCCCACTAGCTCACACTGCTTATATTCTTTCTTGTCTAATCAGACTGCTTAAAGAAATGAATGTTGTTTGGTCAATTTAGCTAGATTAGCCGAACTGAAAAGAGGAAGATGTGGAATAACATTTGATGGACCTCTTCCCTAACAGTAAGAGAAGTAAGTGGTAAGCAAACTCGGTTTCATGTTTGGGTTTGCCCTGCCATGCTCTTGCAAGTCCTGCGGGGGTTCAACCACTAGTGTACCAAGAAAACTGGGAGAAAAGCTGTAACCTTCAGAGGGAAAAGAGATGGAGTGATTGTCTGCCAGGCCGCCAGCTGATTTGATTGACAGTGCCTGCAGGTAGCTGATACATTTTGTGCCTTTACGGGTGTGTCTGAATGTACGAGCGATGAGAATGTTGTGGAAGATTCTAGTAGGTTTTTGGGTTAGTATCAAAACGAAGAGATTGCAGGTGAGTTGTAGGTAGGCTTGACACGCCTTTTGTTCCACTGTGCATTTTCCAGTGGTCTGGAGCTCTTGGGGATTGTTTTGAAAGTCCAGGGCCGCCCCTGGTGCCTCTACCTGTTTCCCCAAATCCCCTAGATTAACTGCAGCAGGTATGGGAGACTACAAAAGAGAGACCGCAAAAGAAGGAGGGAAGGTAACGCTATAGAGAAAACAATCATTGAAGGAGAAGAGAGAGAGGGAGGAAGGAGGAGAGATAATTGGTGGATGAAAAGCAAGTAATAGAGCATGAGGAAGGGAGTTGGGTGAGTTTGAGTATTTTTGCTAGGGATAATTTTGGGTCCCTAGTCCGGCCATGAAGGAAGATATGCAAGGTGCTAGCAATATATTCTGCCATTAGTGGCAGGGGAAGTAAGATCTCTGAAAGATTCATATATAGACGTATCTCGCCAAGAGGTTGGACAGGATCCTCTGGGAGGCCAGCGCTCGATAGTCTAGCACAAGGCTTGGTCATATCCACCAGTTTTCCACATCATCTTCAAGAAGCACTGAGGTGCAGAGCGTCAAAAGATATTGGAGGTGAGGCTGAAACAGTAAAACTATGAAGCAGTAAGTAGTTTAAGTACTTAAGGTTAGGACTACTAATCTAATGGGTAAGGTACCGTACAAGTGGGCACATCCCAATTTTCCAGGGAGTGTGATAATGCTTCCCTTTCGACAATGCACTAGCCACAAATTACCTGAACAGGGAAACTAATGCTGCTTGAATGCTCACTGAATCTTAAGGGCAAAGGGAAGTTAAACTCTCACACTGGTTCACATGTCCTTGCTTCTGCATCACTATTTATTAGGTCCAATCTACACTGAAGATGGGAAGGCACTTATGGGATACTCTTAGGAACTGCAGAGGTTTCCCCTGTCCCTAGAAGAGAAGGGAGCAATCAAAGCATCTACCTTATTTTCCTGAGACTGCTGATTCGTGTGACTAATGTCTGTGGCTCTTCGATGACACAGCTATATGCCATAATGGTGATCCAGCAATCTACATTGGTCATGGCATGTATACAGTTGAAGCAAGTTTTTTCTAGCCAGCTTTATAGTGACTCCATCATTTGAATAAATGGAAAATATTGTGGCTGAATAAGAAAAATGGCAAGGGAGCAGCTGAGATGGAAATATTATGCACCAGTACCTGCTACATGTGAAAATAAAACATATATGAATGGAGTGAAGCTCTAATAGGTCGACTCAATCATTTTTGTGAACAATAAGGAACAAACCTATATGTGGGGCTGTTCCAGTGTTATGGATGCTGTGGATGAACAGGTTACTTATCTGCAATAATGCCTTTTCTGCTAGAGACTCTCTCTAACCACAGAATCCAGATCTTGTAAATTCCCTCAGGCGCCATACTGGATCCAGAAACGTTTACTAGCAGTTCCCTTGCGCATCGGCTATAGACATGGTGTGTCTCCACTTCGGATCTGTCCACTGTGGATGTGACATTTGGGCCCCCATATATAAATGCCACCATTACTCGCTGGAGTCAGTTTCTTTCTGCTCTCTGTCCACACAATTGGATGAAGAGCCATTGAAATCAGAATTTGGCAGTGTGCAGTCTTTCAGATTTGAGATCTTAGTAATGGGCTGTCTATGAAGTAGTGTTCTGTGACTGTGTGATGTAACACCCATATAAGTGCCTGACAGATTTCCAGAACTGGCAAATCACATGCTAGCACTGTAGTAGCAGCTTTCACTAGGGTGGAATGAGCACACAATCCTTCTGGAGGTTGATTTATGGTCAGCCCATAGCAGAAATTAATGCATGAGACTATCCGTTGGGAGATGGTTCTGTTTTGAACAGCTTTTCAATTTTTTGCTCCACAGAAACTGATGAAAAGTTGGGCATCCTGTCAGTAGTCTGTGGTGCAGTCATTATAGACACTCAGGGCCCTTCTGGGGTCCAGAAGTGGAGTCACCGTACTTCTTCCCTGGAGGGATGTGTGTTGCACAGAACGTCTGAATAGTGATGAATTACTCTCTGTGGAAAGGCAGTACTTCCTTTGGAGTTTTTTTGCGAACGACCACCTTGTCTGAGAAAAATGAGGTGTATGACTGTACCACAGACAGCACCTACAGTTCACTGTGTTGGTTCGAAAGTAAAGTGTATTAGGTAAATGAGTACCAAATTAAGGTCCCACTGTAGCACGACAAGTGGTGTTTGGAGATACATAAGGATCAGCCCCTTCAAAAAACGCATCACAACCGGTGACTGAAGAGAGATGGCTGATCCAGCAAATGTAAGCAGAGGGGAAAGTCCAAAAGGTAACCCTAAACTGTTGCCACAGCAATGCCTTGCTGTACTAAAGAAAGACAGAACATGAGAACATCAGACAACTTAGCCTTTAAGAGTTGGATGTAACGGGACAAACACCAAACAACAATCTTCTCCCAGTGCCAGGTGTAAATAGTCTTGGTAGATGGATGCCAGCTGGCAAGAAAGCACCAACCACTTTGGGAGGAAGGTCGAAAGCCATCAACTGTCCCTATTCAATCTACAAGAATGGAGGTGTAGAATGTGCACAGAGGTGTCGAATGTGCAGGCTCAGGTGGAGAACTTAGCTGCTGCTTCAACAGGAGGTCTTCCTGAAGGAGTAGGCAGATTGGAGGACATATGCTTATGGCAAGAAGATATAGGTACCACACTCTCCTCGCCTAGTCCGAAACCCCCAGGATGACTTGGGCCCCTGATCTTTTTCAGTATTCTGAGTAGGAAAGGCAGGGGTGGAAAAGTATACAGAAGTTTCAATCTCCAAAATGGGTGGAAGGTGTCAATTCAATTCAAAGAAGCTTTATTGCGGCTACAAGAGCCAAAAAAGCGCGAGCAGTAATAAATACAAATAAATGCACATGATAAAATAAAATTGCAGGTAAATATGGTGATAAAAGGGAATAAAATATAAATAAAAATTAAAATGGAATAAAAATGAGATAGAATAAAATGGAATGAAATTAGATAAAATGAAATGAAGTGAAATGCACTCTGCAGGATGTTGGGACAGTCTTATTTGGAGTCTTTGTCCAGGAGAGTTTTCCCTCTAATAAGCCAACTAGCTCCGAGGAATTTGGCGATAGCGATCACTAGCGTTGGCCTGGTGTCTGATCTAAGGATTCGCAGAGCTAGCGCAGAGCAGCGTGCTCCCAGTAGTCTGCATGCCGGGGCCAGCCATTTCCTACGGGGGCAGTATACGCGGGGCATGCAAAAAGGAGGTGAGGGAGATTCTCCACGGGGGCTTTGCAAGCAGGGCATGCAGTGGATTCGTTGTGTGACCAGCTGCTGGTGAAAAGTCTTAATGGGAGTGTTCCAATGCGGAGCAGGAAGTACAGTTTCCTTTCCCTTGGGGCCGTGATTAGGTCCCAAAAAGTTTCGTACTTGCATGACTCTTTTAGGTTGGCAAAGTCACAAGATAATGTAGTGTGGAGTGCAGCCCGAGTGTCTTCGTTGTTGGCCCTTTGCCAGTAAAGTTTCTTTAGTTCGCTTTTCGAGGGAAAGACTGACGTGGCTGGTGAGTTCCAGAGATCATCGAGCCCGATAGAGTGGAGTAAATCCTTGATGGATCGTAGCCAGGGGATTCTGTGCAGGTGGTCGGCTTTTAGGATGACCTGTAGAGCTTCGGTGAAGATGACAAGTTCCGGAGTGGTCCAGAGACGCCGCCAGTACAGCAGAGGTCGCAGGCGGGCTTTGTGACCAATGCGTTTGATGCCGAGGTCCTTGAAAAGAGGGAACAGTGGGGTGCTTAGCGGAAGGGACACAAGGTTTCTTAAGAAGTTGTTTTCAGCGGTGGTTAGGTCTTGGGTTTTGGTATAACCCCAAAGTTCAGCCCCGTAGAGCGCTGAGGAAACTGCCTGGGCTTCGTATAATTGTAATGCTGGGCGAATTGGTTTTGTGTGTGAGAGGTGGAAGTTTTTTAGTAGAGCCCCAGTTGTTTGTCTTAATTTAAGGGCTTGTTTTCCTATGTGTGGCTTCCAGGACATGTTGTCAGTGAGTGTTATGCCCAGGTAGCTGAAAATGCCCACCTTCTCGAGTGAGGAGCCCTCTAAAGTAAATTTCCCTTTGAAAGATCTGTGGGGATTAAGGGTAATTAGTTTGGTTTTCGTTGCGTTGATTTCGAGTCCCTGGGATGAACAGAAATGCTCGAAGCACGCAAGGAGTTTCCTTAGACCACTAGGGGTTTTAGATATCAAAAGAGTGTCATCGGCAAAGAGTAAGACTGGGATTTTTTGTGTGCCAAGTGAAGGTGCGTCAGCCTGCAGTCTGAGGAGGGAGGGGACAATTTCGTTGATGTACAGGGAAAAGAGGGTCGGGGCAAGTACGCAACCTTGCCGCAAACCCCTAGAGACGTGGATTCTATCGGTAAGTTGGCCCTTGTTGCCCCACCTGACTTGTGCGTAGTTGTCCTCGTGGAGTCGTATCAAAATGGCAAGGATGTGTTCCGGGATTCCCATCCGAGAGAGAGTGACCCACAGTTTGTTGCGAGGTACTAGGTCAAAAGCAGATTTGAGGTCCACGAAAGCTACATAAAGGCTGCCTTTACCGATGAACACTGTTTTCCAATATAGTAATAGGAATCTGAGGGCTTGATCAGTGGTGGAAATCTTCTTTCGGAAACCGGCTTGGAGGGGGCTAAGGATATCGTGGTCAATTATCCATTCTTCTATCTTCCCTAGGAGGCAGTGGCAGAAGACTTTTTGGACACAGTCAATTAGACTAATGGGTCTATAGTTACAGGGAAGAGATCTGTCGCCCTTTTTAAAGATTGGAATAACAATGGCCGCTTTCCAAGAGTCGGGAATTGGCGCCCCAGATGCTATTGCGTTAGCTAGAATGGTGAGATATCTTGACCAGGATGCTAGGTCTGTTGAGAATAGGTCTGCTGGGACGCAGTCTGAACCAGGGGCCCTGCCGCGTTTTAGAGTGCTTAGAGAGTAAGTTATATCACTTTGGGAGAACAACAGGGGTGCTGCGGTGGTTGGTGCTAACGAGTGAAATAGGAGGGGGCCCGTACAAACAGAGGTGGGGCTATCTTGATCAGGGGAGTACAGACTACTAAAGTGGGCTATCCAGTCTCTTGGGGCAATATTGGTTGTGATGTCCAAACCACTGGTTTCTGGGCCTCGCGCTGCCAGGGACCAGAACAGACTATAATTTCTCTCGCGCACAGCGTCGCTGAGTGATGTCCACCATTTGCTATCTTGATCACGCTTGGCTATGCATATTGCAGATTTATAGGACTTCCTAGCTACGCGGATGGCGATGGGGTCCTTGGATTTAATGGCTTGAACTAGGCGCTTGTTTAGGGACCGGCACGTTTTGTTGAACCAGCGGTGCCTGGCTTTGGGTCGTTTGTCGTCGTGGGCTGGGGGTGCTGAGAAGTGGGTTGCGATATCCCTAAAGCAGGAGGTGTGGATTGAGCTAATTTCCTGGTGGGGTGTTGCAGAACCTGCCTCTAGGTCCCTTAGTGTGGATTTTAGGGTGTTGTTGGCAGCATTGATGAGTGCGGGCCGGGCCACAATATTGACCCATTTTAGGTGTCTTTTGTTGTTGGCCAGGTTAATACCCTCGGGTGCTACTGCTGCGGGGTTAGACGTGGCTGGGAGGTTACCTAGGGCTAATGTGTGGACAGAAAGAGGGTTGTGATCACTTTCGGTCCGTTCGATGATTGTCATATCAATGACTAGAGGCCATAATCTTATATCGAATAGGCAATAATCGATTCTGCTGGTGTGGTTCGTTTTGTTGTATGTGTGACTACCGTTGGTGTCTGAATTAGTTCTGCCATTTAGCGCCCTGAGTCCAAACTCCATGGTCATTGATTTTACCTGAATCGCAACCGACGTCCACCTTTTGATGGGTGCAATGGACAGGGCGGGGATAGACCAGACTTGATCTTCCTCGCGGGTGGACCTGAGATCGTCCCAGTCGAGGGGTTCGAATGTGACGTTGAAGTCCCCAGCCACAATGGTTTTATGATGGCGGGGATAATTTTGTAAGAGGGCTACGAGGGCGCAGAGGGTTTTGGAGACTTGACCCCCCCTGACCCCTCGAGCGTAGATATTAAAGATGTTCACCACAGAGTCAGGCCCAAAGGATAGACGAAGGCCTAACAGGTCGGGAGAGGCGGTAGGTAGCTGTGATATATGGCAGCTAAGCGATGTTTTGATCCAGATGGTCAGACCCCCTGAGGGCCTGCCTCTCGTGCTGGCCACAGCGGGGATGTGGAAATTTGAGTAGCCTGTTCGGAAGAGTGGGTTGAGTGACCATGTTTCCTGTAGGAGACATATGTCATGTTCGTCAATAAATGAGGAGAAGGATGGAAGGGGAAGAATAGATTTCAGACCTGCCACGTTCCATGAGACAAGTCGTACCCCAGATTGTGACTGAGTTGTCCTACCTAAATGCCCGGGGTTTTTGAAGTTGGTTGTCAGGGGTTGGTTTGGCAGATGTGGCTGGGGGAGCAGGGATGGGTTGATGCCAATGTTTGCCCGTGAGGTTTGTAGTGGTTGGTGATGTTCCTCTGTTGGAACAGGCCTGGTCCTGATCAAGGAGATGCTTGCGGGCCTAGACAGCAGCTCTAGGTTTGGTGGGCAATGTGCCTGCAAGATGGGTGGAGCATCGTTGTCATGATTGCTCGGTGAGCCGGAAATGGTCGCGGTGTCATGGGTAGGGGGGTGAATACATGGACAGACAGTGGTGGGGTAAAAGGAGGATCTGGGGGTGATGGATGTTGGAAGGTTGCAAGGTTTGCCTGCATAGATTTGGAAGATGGAAGGTGTCTCCATGGGAGAGCTGCCTTGGGAACTCCAATCTGCCAAAGCTTGGACACTGCAGGGCTTATTTACAAGGAATGAAGCATCGCTGCACTAGGGCGGCATTGCATCAAACTTAGTTGTGCTGCGCCAAGACAGGTTACAACACCATGGATGTACTGTAATTACATTAATCACCATGGCGCAAGGTCCCAAGGATGTGTCAGAAATTCTGACACATCAGTAGGAAGGATGCCACAATGCATCAGGGCCAAAAGTGGTGCATTGCTGAAGTTGGGCTTACGACAAGCACAGTGTCAGCATTGCATCAAAAAACATAGGTGATGCGTTGGTTCTGAATGATGCAAGTGGCCTAATTTGAGGGGACCAATGTAATAGACTGTGAAATGGTGGTAAAGTCACGTTGTACTCTATTACATTGGTCCTGGATGTAATGCTGACAAGTATGATGTATGGCTATGTGTCACATTACAGTAGGCATAGTTTACTTATGTGTATGTAGATACCTAAGTATGTATTACCTATTGAGTGACACTTGAATGTAAGTGGATACCAGTATATGTTGTAACTTTAGGTGGCAATTCACGTGTTACTTTAGGTGGCAATTCACGTGTTAACTTACTTATGTGTGTACTTACCTGTTGTGCTTTTAAGCATGCTTGGCTGGACTTGGGGACACATTCCTCTATGGATATGTGCCAATCATGGCCTGTCCCTTAAATGAAGTGCACAACGTCACATTGCATTGCTGCAGTGAATGATAATGTCTCAGTTGCCATGGTCCCAGGTTGGTCAAGGGTTCCTACAACATGATTGTTACATGTGTAGGCCTACTACTAGTTGAGGGGATGTGATTTTATAACTTATTACAATGTGTTAAGTGACTTTAGCTGGTCAGATTCCTATTACAAAGCCATTGTTTTTATTTCCTACAGCTGGGATACGGAGGTGTAGGAAAGCGGATGCATTCCAGGCTGAAAATGACGCACTGAAAAGATGTGTCACACATTGTCAAACTCGTAAGTATAACTACGTCAGTTGTGAATGTGAATTTACGAGGGAACACCTATCCTGCATATATCACAAACTGCGTCGTGCAGCCGGTTCTAACACCGCTATTTGTGAAGCAAAAACAGATGCATTGAGCCTAATGCGTTGTTTTATAAATATGGAGCAAAGAATGCACCGCTAGAGCATAAAAAAAGTGGTGCAACGGCAGTGCAAGCTCCTTGTAAATATGCCCCTGCATGTTCTCTGCGGTGGTAAAGTGGTTGAACCAGGGTTCTCGCCACTGCTGGAAGATGCCTTGAGCCACCTCTGAGTCTAACCACCATTTGTGATCCACTAGGCAATGTTGCTGAGTTTGTCAGCCCTGGCATTTATAGATCCTGCTAATTGCTGGGTGATCAGGGAAATGCCCTGATTGTGCAGCGACTTCAAGAGGTGTAGTGCCTCCTGGCAAAGGACCCATGACCCCACACCACCTTGTTTGTTACAGTACCACATGGTGGTGGTGTCGTATATAGAAACCTTACCAATTCCCATTTGATGGTCGAGAGGACCGACTGTATGGCAGAGCAAATTACTTGCAATCCCCACAACCTGATGGGGATGCGAATCTCCGCTGCAGACCAGAGTTCTCTGTGCTTCTGTCTCCTTGATCCTGGGCAGATAGACCATGGTCCAAGATGAGCATTTTTAACTTGTGGGGGAAGAAGATCAATATCAAATATCTAGGATAGGGCAAAGTCCACTGTCCATTTCAAGCACCACGAAATAAAAGGAGTACCAAGTCCAGATTCTGTGCCAGCGCCCTCTGTTACACTATGCTATTCACCCTCAATCCATAGGTCATCATCAGGAGCAAGAGTAATCCAGTCCACCCCTAAAAACAGCTTTCAATGTGTGTTACAGCAAACACTGCAGTTGTTCCTAAGGGGGACGGGGGTTGGGGAAGAGAGAAAGAAATGGTGGTTGCTGGATTCTTCTTTGTACATCTCAGTCCTTTGGGTCAGTGGCCAAATGTAGGATGAGCTCTGCTTTGTGACTCTGGTGCGCACTTCTGGTTAGAAAGTTTCTATACAAGGCAGCAACAGGACAGTTGGTTATACAATACACAGTAGCTTATATTTTCACATAACCAGTCTAATACAGCAGTTCCACAGCTCACTACTTAAGGTTTATACACTCAGTGGAATCCTTCTTCAAATTGTTTCATCATTGGACCGCTCAATGTCACTCTTTAGAGTTCTTTTGAGTCCAACTAGGATTGTTATGATGCACAACCTTAGTCTGGGTTGTTTAATATTCCCGGCTTTTCTGTAGTCCATACACTATAATTATCTATCACTTTGTGTGACTCTATTTAAATTTTTAAATATGATCTTCAATAAAATGAATGTTGTTAAGAATCCTCTTTGGAATTACTCCTCTACAGAAAGAGGATTAATGCCCTAATCTGATTGTTGTAGAGAACTGCAATTTCTTTCACTGTGTTAAATAATCTGTTTGTTGTAGGGAACTGCAGCTGTATTAACTGCTCTTAACTTTTGTTTCCTCTGTTTTCCTTTTTGCAGGCATCATCGATTGGGCTGCTCACAGTGTCAGGAATCAGATCTCAAGAAGAACGAGGACCTCCTCCTGCTAAATCTCTGAGAAGTGACAGGTCCATCACTTATTGAAGTGTGAAACTAAGCATCATCCTTGTGACTGGGGTAAGGTATTTATACCCGCTCCAGCCAAGATGCTCGCAAATCACATAGCTAGGTTGATGTTTTGTGAGAACTTGTGTGTGTGAGTTTTTACAAGCTACAAACAAGAGGCACAAAAGGGAGAGGTGGTAACACCCTCTCTGTTACTTCATTTGCTAAAAGAGCCTGAACTTCTCTGTGGAGTAAGGGCAAGCTGTACTCTGGGAGATATTATGGTGTTGAAGCTAGAGCTGGGGAATGGAACAGAAAAGGTAGAGAGTAGCCGTTTCATAATGTCTGGATAAAATACTGATTCAAAAATATGGGGCTGCAGAAATATCAAAAAATGAATATTGTGATACAAAAAAAATAGTGATGCACAAATATCATTGACAAGAATATTGTTTTTTAAGGTAAGTAATGTCATTTTAAATAACATCAAGAGTTGTAATATTTTTTTCAATAACAGTGGTTAAACATATTGTTTTTTACTTATTTGAACATATTTTAGTTGAAATAGTAATTTTAAATGTTACTACTGTTTATATAAAGTTCTTTTTAATATATCTTGTAATTTTAAGTGATTTAGATATTTCTTTTATAGGCATTTATGGTGTTGTAGTGGATTGTTGAGTTTGTAGGGGGATAGGATGGGAAGTCAATTTGTTAATAATAATTATGAACTATTTAATAATTTTATTTAATCATATCATTGATCTTTATTATGTAAATTTTGTAATATTCATTTATTTTCATGATATGGTCTCTGCAGGCTGTAAGATTTTGTAGGGGTTGGCTGGTAAGGTAATTTAATAATAATTCATTATCATTAATTAGTAATGGTTAATTTATTATTTAATCGATTTTTAATTATATAATTAATCGAATAGTCATTGTTTTCAATTATATTTTACTTGTGGGCTGCTAAGGTTGTAGGGATTGTAGGTGAAAAATTAAGTAAGTAATAATTTATTAATATTTTATCAATAATTTCAATAAACTATTTAATTAATTTTTAATTATGTAAAATATGGAATACTGATTTTTTTTACTGATATTTGTTTTGCAGGGCGTTGGGTTTATAGTGGTAAAGGATGCGAAGCTAATTAATTAATAATGAATTAATTAGGCATTATTATTGGCAAATCAATTTTTTTAATTTGATTTGAAATATTTATATTATGGAATGCTTATGTATTTCAATGATATTTTAGTTGCAGGCTGCTACATTTGTAGGGGATCTAGGGTGTGAAGTTATTAAGTAATAATTTAATAATTATTCATTATCTGTTAATTCATTAGTTAATAGATTTTAAATATGTGAATTATGGAATACTTATCTTTTAAGTTATATTTTAGGTGTGGGCTGCTAAAATTGTAGTGATCTAGGGTGAAAAGTTTTTAATAATTAATAACTGAATAATGATTTATTGTCTGATAATTTTTTTACTGAATAGTAATTATGTAAATAGTTTGACAGCTCTTCCATCGTCAGAGAAGAGTGTTTGCTGTGGCTTGGCGGCAGCTGTAAAGCTGCCCCTGAGCCACAGCAAACAGCTATGTCCCGGGTGGGTACATAGCTAAGGATTCTAGTTACCTCAGGGCACGAGTTCTAGTTACTTGAAATAACTCTAACTATAACATCTCAATCTCTATTGTTTTTTTAAGTTTAAAATGTGAGCCTAATGTTATATTGTATGTTCTTTCTAAATGTTAATCAGATGTTATTCAGAATCTTACTGTGTCATGATGTTGGAATGTGACTGTGTCAGAGCGTAGTTGGAATGTTGGTGTTTGAAGAGCGTAGGATTCGGAATCTGGTGTGGTGAAGAGCAGTAGCTGTTGGGGTTAACCGAGGCTGGGATGTTTCTTCTGCATTAACTTGAAGATGTGTAACAGATAATAAAAGAACAGTTTCCGTCGTTATCTCCTAATGGCCTCGTGTGGAATTTCTTCTTCGTGACACTTCATGTGGAGGTTCACCTTTATAACACTGGCGACGAGCTCATCTACGAACCCAGGCTGTTTCAGGAGAACATCCCAACTCCAGATAAGTCCTTATTTTTTTTTGATTTCGGAAAGCAACTAGTTTGTTTCTCATTTATGAAATATATATATATTTTTTTCTCTATTGGATTACTTCGACCGATTTTTTCAGTTCGGCTTTTGTTAAGGTATCCTGGCAACGCTCCAGCGCTGCAGCATTTTTTCAACTTTGGCGTTGCTGTATCCTAGCAACGTTTTCGGCGCGGACTGTCAACTCGCTCTAATTCGCTCGCTGTTCTTCTCCAATTCATCGCGCAACCAACTTTCGATTTTATTAAAGTCTTCACACCGCTGGGTAACATCAACAAATTTACCAAGCGCGGACTGTCAACTCGCTCTAATTCGCTTGCTGTTCTTCTCCAATTCATCGTGCGCGCTGCCACCAACCAACTATCGATTTTATTAATATCTTCACACCGCTGGGTAACATCAACAAATTTACCCAGTCTTGGTGTGTCGTATTCTTTGTCTTGCAAAGTCATCGCGACGATTTCATGCTGTCAGAGTGAATTTTACTCTCAGTTTTGTCAAAATTTGGTGTGTTTTGTGAAAGTAGCATCAATCATCCAGCCTGCTACACTTTCATTCTGCAAATAGCTCACACGAGCTTTGAATCTACATAACAAACGATACTTTATGGTGAAATCTCTTCTTTTGTACTTTGTACTGTGATAGACACAAATTCTGAGAACATTCACCATGCAAAATGTGGCTGCTCCTCCTTTTTTCCTCCCCACTCCTGGTGAACCTCTAATCAAATGGGGGAAATGGAAAAAAGTGTTTGAACGTTATGCCAGAGTTTGCGGAACGTCCTTGAGCACAGAAAGAAGAACCGCTCTACTGTTACACTGCTTAGGAACTGAGGGTCAAGAAGTTTTTGACCACTTACCTGATATACCTGACAACAAAGCAGTTAACCTAAATGAGTATGAAATTTGTATCAGAAAACTGGACTTACATTACTTACCTAAAGTCAGTACTATTTTGGAACGTTATTACTTTGGCCAAAGACGACAAGCTAATGGTGAATCTGTTGAAAATTATGTCACTGACTTAAGACGTTTAGCTTCATCTTGCAAATTTGGGCCATCCACAGATGAAAGAATTCGAGATCAATTTATGCAAGGCTGTGTTATTGATAAAGTGCGAGATGAGTTGTGGTTATTAGATGATCCTCACCTTGATGAAGTCATTTCTTTAGCTAAACGCATTGAACACTCCTTGAAATGTATTGATGTTATAAAAAAGAATGGGCATAATGATGTGTCTTTAGTAAAAGATGTGGCTATAGTAAAAGATAGCAAATCAAAAGATTATAGGATTGGCACATACCTGGTTCTCAAAATTCAAAGAAAAAAAAAAGTGTTACAGATGTGGAAAAGAAGGTCATTTTGCGAATGATAGTTTGTGTCCAGCTATCAATGGTATCTGTCTGTTCTGTAAAAAAAGGGGGCATTTCTCAATTGTATGTAATCAACGTAAGTCCAAGGAAAGTGTGAATGCAGTTGATTCTCATATCACTAATAATGACTTTGGTTGTAAGTCACAATGTGATCCAATAGTGCTGCAGGTGTCGGACTCTAAACCCAGTGGCCCTCTGGATTATATTGCGATTGAAGGTAAACATACCAAAGTACTTTTTGATTCTGGTGCAAAAATTACTATTGTTTCCAACCAGTTTTATCAAGAACAACTCAGAGGGTCTGTTGAGTTGTTGAAACCTGACATTAATCCTTGTGCATATGGTGGTGAACCTATTCATTTACATGGATATTTCATAGGATTAATTGAGTACAATCAGCGGTACACCTCTGGAAAGGTATATGTCTCTAAGAAAGGAGACAGTATTATTAGTTGGTGGCACCAGAAAGACTTAGGAGTGATACTGGATCCCAATAGTGTTCCCCCTATTATATTGAAAGATAAAACGACTGTTGAGTTGGTTGACACCTACAAAGTTTCGGATTTGGAGAAATCCCTCCGCCGGGACTTTACAGAGGTTTTTTCCGACAAAATTGGATGTATGAAAGGTTACTTACACAAAATCAAGTTGATTTCTGGGTCTGTCCCGTACTGCAGTAAGGTTCGTAATGTTCCTTTTGCGGTAAGAACTCAACTAGTGTTGAGAGTAAGAGTTTTTGGAATGTTAGGAATGAACTAGCGGTGGCTCAAGATCTTCTGTTTAGAGGTACAAGATTGGTTCCTCCTGTTAAGCTTAGAGATCAACTAATGAACCAAGCTCATAACAGTCACATGGGCATTTCCAAGACCAAAGAAAGGTTGCGTTCCTCATACTGGTGGCCTGGTATGGATACCCAAGTAGAACGCCTAGTGAGAGAATGTGTACAATGTGCGGTTAGTGAAAAGGCTATGAAACCCATGGTACAACCAATGATAATTAGAGAAAATCCTGAGGGTCCGTGGACGGACATAGCATTAGATATTTTAGGACCTATTCATAGTGACAGTTTGGTGGATTACATAATGGTGGTGGTGGATATGTTCTCAAGATGGCCAGAAGTGTGTTTTACTAAGAACATTGAGACGTGGAAAGTCATTGATTTTCTGAAAGATTTGATAACTAAGGAGGGGATTCCTTCGAATCTTCTCACAGACAATGGGGTACAGCTAGTATCAAGAGAAATGAATGACTTTTTGAGTGGGTGCGGCATAAAACATAAATTTTGTGCATTATATCATCCAGAATGTAATGGAATGGTAGAGAGATTTAGTAGAGTCATTAAAGAAACTATCTCTATTGCTAAAAGCAATCAATTAGACTGGAAGCAGGAAGTGTTGAAGAAAGTTTATGTATATAGACACACTCCTCATTCCACTACTGGTCAAACACCATTTTCACTTTTCGTGGGAGACGTGGAAATACTATTTTGGAACCAAAATGGGTTAATGATCTGTTGGACAGAAAGGGAAGAAAAGTGATAAAAAGTGATTGGAACTTAAAGAACAAGAAAAACTGTTAAAGAGTAAAATGAATTTTGATAGAACAAACTGTACAAAGAAAACACTTGTGGAGATTGGTGATTGGGTTATGATTAAACAACCTTTTGCAAAAGGAAGCAGGAAAAAATTATCCTCTCCTATTAAAGTTACGAAACTCTTTACCAATGTTGTTAAGACTCAAGATAACAGAATATGGAATTTAAATAGGGTTGTCAAATGTACTGGAGTTGCTGGTTGTGCTAAGGATGATGAAACAGGGAAAAATGAGAGTTGTACAAAAGGAACGTTTCCAAGAGGGTTGGGATCCTCCATGAAGGATCCCAGTTTGAGGAGGTCTAACAGAAATGTCAAGATGCCCATGTATCTTAAGTACTATAAGCTAGAGTGAAACTATAATTTTTACTTCTTTTATATTTTACTTTACTTCTTTTAATCTGTGTATTGCAATATCAATGTGTTTTAAGTATGTATAGAGGGGAGGGAGAGGTGTTATATTGTATTTTCTTTCTAAATGTTAATCAGATGTTATTCAGAATCTTACTGTGTCATGATGTTGGAATGTGACTGTGTCAGAGCGTAGTTGGAATGTTGGTGTTTGAAGAGCGTAGGATTCGGAATCTGGTGTGGTGAAGAGCAGTAGCTGTTGGGGTTAACCGAGGCTGGGATGTTTCTTCTGCATTAACTTGAAGATGTGTAACAGATAATAAAAGAACAGTTTCCGTCGTTATCTCCTAATGGCCTCGTGTGGAATTTCTTCTTCGTGACACTTCATGTGGAGGTTCACCGTTATAACACCTAACCATAACGTCCCTGAAACATTTGGTTTTTAAAGTGAATTTCTATGTTTTTTAAATATAAAATTATATTCCTTAACTTTAACGTCCCTGTAACCTCTGTTTTTTTCCAGTGATTTTCAATGTTTTTTTTAATGCATAGTAATTTTAATTACTTTACGTTAATCCAACCACCACCGGGCACGGCCTTTGGCCATCCGTTTTGTGGTTGGGCACAGGGCCTGCAGCAAACCCCCTAAAGCCACTAACCCTACGCCACGCACAGCCTTTTGCTGTGTGCAGAGGGGTTTGACCGCAGGGTCTGGCCTGGAAACTTGAGGTCCGAAGGTGCAGCTGAGGGTCCCAGTCGGGCATCAAAATGGTGTCTAAGGACTGCTTTTGTAGCACTATCTGAGAGCGCATCAAGACCAGCTCTGGAATATGTTCTGACATGGAGGGCTGATTCTATTGCCTAGAGGTGCCCGTGGCCTTGCGCAACTTGGAGTGGTATGAGTGATAGTATGATGGAGACCTATGTTTGGACTTCCTAAGTTTGCTTGCCTTTTTCAACTTATCTGAACCCCGTGATCTTGATGATGATCAGTCAAGGAAGGGCTTATGAGAGTGACAGCAGGTCCGTACCCTTGAGTTCGACCACGACCATGACTATTTCTTCAGCTTTGACTTTTAAAGTTCATTGATGGCGAGTTTTCCTTCGTGGTTGCAGATAACCTTATGGTTCATTTGGGTGCAGCAGTCGAATGAGGCTGAGTTGTGTTTGGAGCTGAACACAACAGACACACATTGTGGATGTCAGTTACCATCATGATGACAGTCATGACATGGCTTGAAACCTGTTATTTTACAGGACGGCATGCTGCATAATGATGAATTTTAGAGGGAAACAAGTCTGTCAGAATGACAGGACTCAAAGTTCCGGATCTGCTTTGGAAGGCTCGGAAAGAGAGGATCTGACCCCATTGCGCAGAGGGTCACATACTTGGGGGCCCAAAGTCATATCCGGGGCAGAACTGATGTGACAGGGAGCTGCATGATGCCACCTGCCGACGGGCGAGGGAATTGCTAACAAAAGTCTCCAGATCCAGTTTGGCACCTGGGGAAATTCCAATGGTCAGGAATCTGAGATTAAAAGTCACTATTAGACGCATTTTTTCTTTCAGGACAGATCATCACGGGTTCTACTACCACACTAAGCAAAAGCAAAATATGCCACCCCTAAAGCACCTATTGTACCTTGAGGCAACACTGCACTTGCTAGTGACATTAGGTGAGCCTCCCAGGCAGCAGGATCAGCAGTCAGTACAAATGGATATTGTGTTGCTTCTTGAAGGTGGTCTTATTGATTTCCTCACAAATCTGAAGATGGAGAACATTACCTCTATCGTGTCCTAGAAAAACTAAATGACATCCCTACAATTTGTGAAAAACATTAGGTTCTAGCCAGTAGTTATAGATGCTGTGCACATATTGTTGACCTGGTCAGCTCAGAATAATCACCCTTTACTGCTTTAATCATGGCACCAATTAGCAGGAATTGGTCTGATGGTGCTGAATTTGTGATTAACCTGTGAGATATCAGAAGTGAGTGCCTGTTTTTGTCACATCATTAGAACCTTATACTTTATCGAAATAAGAGGTCATGGAGGGGTCTGATGCACATATTAAACAATGGGAGTTAGTAAACTCAATACCTTATTTAGAGCTTAGTGAAGAAGATTCTCTGTCACAAACCTAGGGGAGTACCTGATCCGCCAAACTGTTGGTTTGTGTGCTCTATTATGAATTGGCAAAACCACCATGTTTCTACCTGTGGAGCCTCTGTTAGCTCTGACATTGGAAACCATTGACCGACAGACTGTTGGATGTTTGGCCATTGTTTAGTAGATGTTTGACTATCTGCTCTATGTAGGGTGGACATCCCAGCATCATTTTTCTTGTTCGGTCCTACTACAAACATCCTGGACAGAAAATAGTAAAAACACCATCCCCCATACTGGGAAAAAACCCCAGTGTCATTCTGATAGACTAATGTACGCCAGATTTAGTGATTACTGCTGGCCCAGTAGTTATATCTGTACTCTGAAAGACACCGCCTTCACAGTCGTGGATTCATTTGAAGGACAGCTGCTGTTGGTTTTGACGGCCATTCACCAAGCTATCCACAGTTTTTTTTCAAAATAAACTTCCAAAACAAGAGTTTGTTTCTGAGAAACAAAAAACTAATGACCTATATACCAAGGGACTCTTTTTCTTTTTCTACTACTTCATCTTATTATTATTATTATGATTATCATTATTAATGATGAAGATGATTATGATAATAGTAATAATAATATTACTTGTTTTTTTCTGTCCCTCAATGACAGGTTTTTCCTGGCGATGATGGATAGAAAAAACACAAGACAATACGGTCCATGCTAAATAGGATAGGTGGTGAAATATCCTTCCTCCAACTACACCCTTCTGTGTTGTGCCGCCAATGAATGCTCTGTCAAAAGAAAACTAAGACCCACACGTCTTTTAATGAGGAGAGTGGACAAAGAGTTTGGCAAACAAGGTACACCATCACATTCGCAACGAAGTACCCTGTTTGCCAAATACACCATCACATTTTCAGCGGAGTACCCTGTTTGCCAAACTCTTAATCAAGTCCAGAGATTGGAAACAAAGAGACAGGACAAATGAGACAAGAAGGAATTGGGATGATTTGAACATTTTAGCACAGGCTGGTTGAATATTTTTGTCAGGGCTACCTTTGGTTACCAGTCTGACTCTGCATTATGTTGCCAAAAAAATCTATGTAACCTAATGCCTTATTAGGGTCCGGAGACAAGCAGTGGAAGAAAGCTGATCATCAATAGTGAGTTCCACAGATAGGAGTGAGAAGTGAACCAGAGATTAAGGGCCTGATTTAGAACTTGGCGGAGGGGATTACTCCATCACAAACATGATGGATATCCCATCTGCAGTATTAGGATCCCATTATAATCTATGCGGATCGTAATATGGCAGACGGGATATCCGTCACATTTGTGATAGAGTATTTCATCCGCCAAGTTCTAAATCGGGTCCTTAGCCCTGGACATTATGTGTAGTGTGATGTAGGACAGTTAGTGATATAAAGGACAGTGGCTCACATGGATTACATTTGGCTCGGAATGAATCGCTCGAGGCAGTGATCATCCCGTCCTGCCCATAATGGCAATAGTTACTCTGTTTACAATTTAACAAACTATGTGGGTATTAGTATCATCCAACCAATGATCACTTGAAAAGAAAACAAGAATCGTGTTAACATATTTAGTGAGAGTACTTATAGAGTCGTAGACGCTCATTCATTGAATTGAATTTCACTCCATGGTTCATATACGCAGCTATTTCAAACAGGAAATGCACAGTGAAGTGCGAGAAAAATAATTCAAATAACACAACTTTTTCAAAAAGGTGCTTCTCAGTGAAATTGAGAGAAGACATTAATATAAAGGCATACCTCACGTTCAAAAAACATGCAGGGCCCCGGCAAGGGACTGTTTTGAATATAAAACGCCCTGAAAGACATGCTTTGTGCATGCAAGAAATTCTGCGTTCGATGTCGCTGGCGTGAATTTCACGAGCATAACCAAAAAAGTAAGTATAGGCCTCTACTTCATTAATCACACACTATTGTAATAAAGAGTTGCATCGAATAATTGAAGGTATCTAT
This sequence comes from Pleurodeles waltl, assembly GCF_031143425.1. Lineage (NCBI taxonomy): Eukaryota > Metazoa > Chordata > Amphibia > Caudata > Salamandridae > Pleurodeles > Pleurodeles waltl. The sequence goes on along the minus strand of NC_090444.1, from coordinate 744,433,689 downwards.
GCAATGATAGGATGATAAGGAAGACGAGGAACTTAATATAAAACGAAGAAATCAAAGACCACAGTGGGTAGAACACTCATGAATAGGTTCATGCCTCTCTCAGTGAATCAGTGTGTCTTAACTCACCCTTCACTTAGCATCAGTGTGTACACAAGGAGCAATCTGGGTCAACGTGTTGTGCTCCCTTTTGTTTTGCGCTGAGTTGTGCAGAGCACCTCCTCCTTTTGCCCTTGTGGCTGGGTGTAGGCGTCCAGGATGTCAGCTAAAGAGAGCACAGCACTCACTCATAAGCCTGTTTGCCACTGATGTTTGTAAAGTATAATTCAATGACTGCATAAAGCAAACATCTTGTTAAAAACGGAAGAATATTGATAGTAGCATAGATCCCCCATCTCTCCACAATAACCTGTACACTAACAATCCTGAAAAACGATGTAATGCATTAAACACGAGTGAACACCAAAATGTTCATTCCCTTAAGAAAGCAGTGCAAGTAACGATTTCAGCATAAGTACAATTAAATGGAGAGTGACGTAAAATCAGTAGCCCCCAAAACACACGTAAGGTTCACGATGCAATCCTACATCCTAAGCTATCCAGTATGCAAATAATATTAAAAGAAAGCAGGTAAAAAATAAATATAAATTGAGACACCTATGCAAATAACACATTAGAAACAGCATATACATTAATGCCTGCTACCACTCCCGCAGTAAGACATCCTAGGGTTGCATACAACCTCGCTTAAATGATCAGACTGAAATCACTGCTCAATCACTGGCCTACTCATTCACTGGCCTCTTGAGTTGTGCAAAATGAGTGAATGATCTGTTCAAGCCAAGAAGGTAGGATACACCCAACTACCACAAAATTCCACCTGAATTCGCCAGGTGCAATCTATTTCGTTAATTTCACTCATTTGGCTTTCCTGCAATGTTTCACTCATACCAGATTTCAGAGGGCCTAGCGCCATTCTAATGACACATTAGAGTAATTTTTTAATGCTAATGTAGCGTTAGATTGCCAAAATGCAGTGCCATATTTATAAAGTGGCACAATGCATGCATTTCGCACACTTTGTAATCCTTTGCGCTACATTATGCCTGCACCAGGCATAATGTATGCAAAGGGGGTGTTCTCATGTTGGGGGGGGCGACAAAAGTATTGCGTAAAGAAATCGAAGAGATTTCTTTATGTCATTTTTTCTGCACTTTTAACGCCTGCTCTGGGCAGGCTTTAACCCCTTCGCTGCCAGGCCTTTTCCCCCTCAGGTACCAAGCCTTTTTTGGGCTGTTTGGGGCAGTTCGCACTTAGACCCTCATAACATTTTATCCACATAAGCTAACAACACCAAATATGAGTCCTTTTTTTCCAACATCCTACGGATTCTAGGGGTACCCAGACTTTGTGGGATCCCCTGAAGGAGACCAAGAAATTAGCCAAAATACAGTGAAAATTTCGTTTTTTAAAAACAAATGGGGAAAAGGGCTGCAGAAGAAGGCTTGTGGTTTTTTCCCTGAAAATGGCATCAACAAAGGGTTTGCGGTGCTAAAATCACCATCTTCCTAGCTATCAGGGACAAGCAGACGTGAATCAGAAAACCCAATTTTTCAACACAATTCTGGCATTTTACTGGGACATACCCCATTTTTGCTATTTTTTGTGCTTTCAGCCTCCTTTCAGTTAGTGACAGAAATGGGTGTGAAACCAATGCTGGATCCCAGAAAGCTAAGCATTTCTGAAAAGTAGACAAAATTCTTAATTCAGCAAGGGGTAATTTGTGTAGATCCTACAAGGGATACCCACAGAAAATAACAGCTGAAAAAACAAATTTGAAATTGAGGTAAAAAAACAGACATTTTTCTCCACGTTTTACTCTGTAACTTTTTTCTGCGATGTCAGATTTTTGAAAGCAATATACCTCTACGCCTGCTAGACTCTCCTGCTTGCGGGGATATATAGGGCTTGTAGGTTCATCAAGAACCCTAGGTACCCAGAGCCAATAAATGATCTGCACCTTGCAATGGGTTTTCATTCTATACCAGGTAAACAGGAATTCATTTGCTGAAATATAAAGAGTGAAAAATAGGTATCAAGAAAACCTTTTGTATTTCCAAAATGGGCACAAGATAAGGTGTGGAGAAGCAATGGTTATTCGCACATCTCTGAATTTCAGGGTGCCCATACTAGCATGTGAATTACAGGGCATTTCTCAAATAGACGTCTTTTTTACACACTGTCTTACATTTGGAAGGATATAAATATAGAGAAAGACAGGGGGCAATAACACTTGTTTTGCTATTCTGTGTTCCCCCAAGTCTTCCGATAAAAACAGTACCTCACTAGCGCGGGTAGGCCTAATGCTCGCGACAGGAAATCCAACATGGATACCTCACAATTTGACATTGAAATCTGATGTGTTTTTTGCAAAGTACCTAGCTGTAGATTTTGGCCTCTAGCTCAGCCGGCACCTAGGGAAACCTACCAAACCTGCGCATTTTTTAAAACTAGACACCTAGGGGAATCCAAGATTGGGTGACTTGTGGGACTCTCTCCAGGTTTTGTCACTCAGAATCCTTTGCAAACCTCAAAATTTGGCCAAAAAACACTTTTTCCTCACATTTCGGTGACAGAAAGTCCTGGAATATGAGAGGATCCACATATGTTCTTCCACCCAGTGTTCCCCCAAGTCTCCCGATAAAAATGGTACCTCACTTGTGTGGGAAGGCCTGGCGCCTGCAACAGGAAATGCCCCAAAACACAATGTGGACGCATCACATTTTCCCAAAGAAAACCGTGCTGTTTTTTGCAAAGTGCCTAGCTGTGGGTTTTGGCCTCTAGCTCAGCCGGCACATAGGAAAACCTACCAAACCTGTGCTTTTTTTCAAAACTAGACACCTAGGGGAATCCAAGATGGGGTGACTTGTGGGGCTCTCACCAGGTTCTGTTACCCAGAATCCTTCGCAAACCTCAAAATATGGCCAAAAAACACTTTTTCCTCACATTTCGGTGCCAGAAAGTTCTGGAATCTGATAGGAGCCACAAATTTCCTTCCACCCACCGTTCCCCCAAATCTCCTGATAAAAATGGTACCTCACTTGTGTGGGTAGGCCTAGTGCCCGCGAAAGGAAATGCCCGAAAACACTATTTGGACACCACAAAATTATCAAATACAAACTTACCTGTTTTTGCGGGGGCACCTGCGTTTTTGGTCCTGGGCTCAGCAGCCATATAGGGAAACCTACCAAACCCATACGTTTCTGAAAACTAGACACCCGAGGGAGTACAGGGGATGTGTGACTTGCGTGGATCCCCCAATAGTTTCTTACCCAGAAGCCTCAGCGAACCTCAAATTTAGCTACAAAATCAAATTTTTCCCACATGTCTGTGTGGGATCACCGCACCAGGACAAATTTCCTACCACCCAACGTTCCCCTCAGTATTCCGGTAAAAATGATACCTCACTTGTGTAGGTGGGCCAAGTGCCTGTGACAGGGAAGAGCCAAAAACCTGTCGAAATTGACGGGGAACCAAAGAGGGTCTAAAAGGGCAGTTTGAAAAAAATCTTTTTTAGGCTGACAAGTGCAGCAGAATTTTTATCGGTATAGATGAGACAATGCAGGATGGTAGATATTTTGTGGATTCCTGCAGATTTCGGAAGGTTACATCACCAAAATGTGGGGAAAATGTGTGATTTCCAGCAAAGTTGGAGGTTGGAAGGGCATTGTGGGTAAGAAAATGGTGCGGGTGCATGTAAAGCACACCACCCTGGAATCACCCAGATGTTTAGTTTTCAGATGTGTCTAGGTCTTGTGGAGTTTTCTACATGGCAGTACCCAAAGTCCAAAAAGTGCAGCCTGGTATCTAGTAGACTTTCTGCCCCCCCAACCCCTGGGTGTGGATTGTGGGTAATTGCCACCTCTGCCCAGAACTACATTGGCCCCATTTATTTGGAGTGGGTGTATGGCCATGCCCCCACCCTCTTATTTTGAAAAAAAATCTCCCCTGGTGTCTGGCGGACTTTCTGTTCCCCTTGGGGGTGGATGGGCCTTCCAAAAATAGGTCGATATGAGCAACAGTAATAATGTGCCCCCACGGGGAGTGACCCTTGCCCAAGGGGCTGCCCCCACAAACAAAACACCACATACACACACACCAATCCCTGGTGCCTAAATGGTTTCTGCCCTCCCCAGGGGCAGATCGCCTAATAGAAATAGGCCGATCTGTCCCCAAGGGGAGCAGAAATGGCCTAAAATAAATCCCCCCCCCCCCAAGGGGAGCAACCCTTGCCTAAGGGGTCAATCCCCTTTAAAATAAATTTGCTCCCCACGGGAACGACCCTTGCCTAAGGGGTCACTCCCCTTGCGTGAAATTGACACACACAAAAAAAAAAACCTGGTTTCTAGTGGTTTCTGACCCCTTGGGGGCAGATTGGCCTAATAAAAATAGGTGGATCTGCACCCAAGGGGGGCAGAAATTGCCTAAATACATTTTGCCCCCCAGGGGAGCGACCCTTGCCTAAGGGGTCGCTCCCCATATATAAAAAACAAAAGTAAACATAAACAAAAATATATCCCTGGTGTCTAGGGGTTCCTGCCCCCCCCCCCGGGCATTTCTGCTACCCAATCGCATCGCGAACAGGCAGCAGAAATGCTTGCAGATACATGAAAGGAAAGGAAAGGCGTTTCCTTTCCTTTCAGGCCTCTGCCTGCCCCCTCTTCCCGAGCGGAAGGGAAATGCTGAGCATTTCTCTTCCGCATCGCAGGAGGTGAACTCTGATGAGGTCAGCACGCAATCGTGTGCTGACCTCAACAGACGTCACTGAGGGGGGTGTGGAAGGGGAATCGATTCCTCATCCTGCCCTGCCCTTGATAGGTGGGGGGGAGGCCCTCGGGGGAGCGCCAGCACTTCCCCCGAAGGCCTATGCCAGGACGCAGTGGTTTTGTCTGTGGCGCCTCAGCGCCGTGCCACCGGACATAACCACTACGTCCTTGGCGGGGAAGAGGTTAAACGGAGACTCCCATCGGTAACAATGGGCCTCTGGGCGCTTTGCAGGATTAGCGTCAAAATCTTTGGCGCTAATCCTGCAAAGCATCGAACTAGCATGAAAAATTCTGACGCTAGTTCCCTAACCACTGCCATTGTGCGCCGTAAATTAAATACAGCGCACACATGGTGGCATTATGGGGGAGCGAAGGAGCTCAGGAAAAGTGACGCAGCACTCTGTGCAGCCCCACTATTCATAAAAATGCTCCTTAGTCCCCTAAATCGCTTTCCTGCCTTTCCCTATTTGCCCACACATACACCTACGAATCTCACCTTCTTTCTAAAGGAAGATTAACTTTCCATGACCACTATTACCACGTTGTTTTTGAAAGGTATGCCGCTTTCTTTTAACAAACAGGCGTTTAAATCTCAGGAAAAAACAAGGTATACTCAAAAGAATTTTGAAATGAAAGTCAATTTGTTCAGTTCATTTGCAGCATTTCTAAAACCAGAAAACAGTTTAGTCTTATTAGTCACCTTTTGCAAGAATGTTCCTAGATTAAATCGGGGAAAAACATTTATTGAAAATCCTTATCGAGTAAAAGGCGTTTATCGTAAACAGTATTAATTTTGCCTGTTTGGCACAGTGTTCTTTGTTGCAGGTTCCATCCCTCACGTTTTGACAGCAGATGTTCATAGTCTGGATCAAACTCCCCTATTGTTGTACAAAAACACATGAACAGTGGCATCCTTTAGTGGAGGTGTGAAGAGAAACTTAGGGCCAGATTTACTTAAAAGGTGCACCACAAAATTTGCAGCGCTGCGTCACTTTAGAAACTTGGGGATGTGCTGTATTTACTGAAATGTGGCGCACCCCTTGTGTTTCCCTCTGCGCCGGGCTACATTTAGCTGCTAGCGCCAAAGCAGTCGTCCTTGCACCATGGTGCAAGGGTGTCTGCGTTGAGGGGATTGATTGTTTATGTTCAGGTAGGTGTAAACAATCTACAATGACGATTTGGCACTCTGCAGCACACACAGAAGTACCAAATTGTCATTTTTGAATGATTGTTTATGTGCAGGAAGGGACACCTTCTTGCACATAAACAATTGTTCATGGCCTTTTGATCTTTCTATGTGTGCTGCAGAATACAGCCACATACAAAAAGCAAAAACGAGGAGGAATAAAAGCATTTCTCCTCATTGTGCCATGCTAATGCCACCCCCAGGGTGGCATTAGTTTTTGGCACTGCCACAGATTTACTTCTCCTTGTAAATCTGGGGCAGAGTCAAAGGCAATGGATGTTAAGGTGGAACGCTCACAGCAACACCCATTGGACGACCCTTGGACGCAGGAAACTGCGTCAGAGGGGCCAACATTTACAAGGTGGCGTTAAGCCACAAAAAGTGGCTTAGCGCCACCATGTAAATGTGGCTCACTGCACAGCGCCACCGGAGCGACACAAAAAGTGATGCTCCAGTGACGCAAGGGCCTTGTAAACCTGGCCCTGAGAGTTTTGTTGTAGATCTGTGGGTGTTTGTGTGCCTGACTGTTCATCATTTGGTTGAAAAAAACCTATGAATTGCAACTGGCAATCTAGGGAGACTACTACTAGACTTTTACCTATTCTGATTGGCTGTAACCATTGTCATTGGAATTGTGTGAGTCTTAAAGTTGTGGCATTTTCGCATAATTATGAATTAACACACTGGCCACACGATCCATCATCTTCTGCATAATTTGTAGTTTGTAACACAAATTTCTAGCTCAAAGAGACAAGAAATACTGAAAACGCTGACACACGTGTTGCCGTTCAGTGACAGGCCTGTAACAGGGAGTGACCAGCAGTGTTTCTTTTGCTGATTGCTACATTTAAGTGATAAAATGATCCTAATGAGGTGCAACCTCTGCTCAAACAGTGTTAACACTGTAAAAAAATATAAAAAAAACATGAAGTAATACTGCCACAAAAAGTGCTGTATTACGCCACATAATTTGCCTTTTTTTGACACATTACCCCAACGACACAATGAAAACCCTAATCGGAAATAAAGATAAAGGGATTTTTTTATAAATTAACACTCAGAATAATGTAAACAAATCTCAAAAGTATACTGTAGAGACAAAAAATAACCATAGGGTAGCTAAGTCTCCTGAAGAAATTTAGATGAGCTAACATGAGAAACCAAAAGTTCAATAATAGCAATACAAATGATTAGCAACAAAATTTGGGTCTCAGAAAACAATTTTTGGTCTTCCCTCTTATAGATGAGTGCAGTTAAAAATATATAGCTACGTTAATCTAAAAGGGTTGATGAAATTTCAAGGTCAAAAGGCTATGACAAAAAAGTAAAAAGGCTAAAGGACAAAAATCAGTCAGCATTTCAGAAGCAGTGTCAGGAAGGAGTCTTCTTAGAGAGATTTAATTGTAAATCTAAGCCACACTCAGCAAGCATAGTGACAAAAGGAAAAGTCGGAGGTCTGTACCTCTCAAAGTCCAAGGAAATCTGTTCTACTATCATTCAGTGCAAGTCCTAGCTAGTAACATGGACATGCCAGTGACCCTCTGTCTCAGTGAACTTATGCCATTGTTCGAGCCAAAGACTTGTGTGAAGACCTATATTTGACACCATAGAATGACCTGGCGTACCTTCAGGAGGAGTTTCCACTCCCTCTCTAGCTGGTATAAACACATCGCCCTTTGTCAGACTTTGCAATGCTTTAAAGAATTTAATTTTATCAGTCAAATTGTAATTCACCACAATAACATTTTGCTTACAATCATGAAGTAATTCTTCATCCACAAACCTCTGTTCGGCATTTACAACCAATACCAGCGCGTCTCTCGATGACGTAGTCCACCAGCTCGGCTTTACACCACTGACCTATACCAGTGTGGCACAATGTGACACCAATCTTACTCCTTGCAGCGGCTCACCCTCCTTTACAATTTCTCTTGCGATCACTCTATCACTCAAAATTTATGTGAAAAACAAATGCAAGAGAATTTTCAACAACAATTTTGTCTGCTCGTCTAAAGGTTCATGTATTCAATTCTTTAAAAAATGGTTCGGAGCTACACTTTACGACCTACCCTCACACACCCTTAAATGAAACCTCGACCAGCGGATCTAAATCGGATTGATACAGTTCCTCCCTGTGCACTGGAAATTCACTATACCTGCTTCTCACAATCACTCAAAAGAAAGTCCTTTACTGATTGTACTGTTGACAACATCTCACGATCAGCAACTCTAAACAGCAGACAAGAACAACACAGTGTATTCTACAAGTTTTCATCTATCCCAGGATCTTAGGTCACGACTGACCCGATAACCTTCTCAACTTCTTTGTAATAAGCACCACACTAGCTGAAAAACTGAAATTGTCTTGACAGAACATCACACAATCACTGCAACACCGCACACTAAACAGAAGCAATTGCAATACGCAACCCTATTATTACTCACACATCCAATGATTTGTATCAACACTGGGACTCCATTAATCCTCCGAATTAATCATGGGCTGAGAATTTTGGGTTGTGTTTGGACAAATTCATAATGGAACATCCTAATTCCTTATCTCCCTGAGGGAACCGTCCTGTGCTACCAAATTTGACGGAGCATTTCTTTATGCTCTTAACTCGACGCCGACAATCTTTTTCCTTGCATAAGGATTAACTAGGAAGTTAGGTAACAAATCAGTCAGCAAAATTTATAGTGTAACCAAATTCGCGACACAGTCAAAACCTACATTGGAAATAAAGTTAAAAGGTTTTATTGCAAATTAACACTTAGTTTAATGTAAGCAAATCTCAAAAATACACTGTAGAGATACAGAATAACCATAGGGCAGCCAAAACGCCTGAAGAAATGTAGATGAGTTAACATAAGCCAAAGCAAAAGTTCATTAACAGCAATACAAAATGTTAGCAACAAAATCTGGTGCTCAGACAATCATTTTCAGGCTTCCCTCTAACATGTGAGTGCAAGTAAAAAATATATAGCTAAGTTAATCTAAGGGTTGGTGAAATTTCAATGTCAAAAAGCTATGACAAAAAGGAAAATTTTAAAAAGGCATAGGAACAAAAATCAGTAAATAAAAATGGATGGAAAATTAAAGGTGAAGGTGTCAGCATTTCAGAAGCTCGTCATGAGTATTCTTAGAGAGAGTTAAGTGTAAGCCTAAACCACACTCGCCAAAGCATAGGGACAAAGTAGAAAGTCAGAGGTCTGTATCTCTCAAAGTCCAAGGAAATATATTCTACTATCATTGAGTGCAAATCCTAGTTACTACTGCAGAAATCCATCAGGTAACACCCTCCATCACACCATCACATGCTCCATTGTATTCTCCTGTCCCACAGTGTAACTTGCAACATCAGCTCTCAATCCCTAAGCAGTCCTAAGAACAGGGTTGTCCTTGGTCTTCTAGACATCATTTGCAACATGTCTGAATAACGGACAGTCATTTTCACACCTGGTGTTTTTGAGTACCTTTCAAGATTTTGCTCCCAGACCTTCTATGAATAAAACAATAGCACATCTATTTCCAAACTAACATTTCATGTGAATGTACCTGCAATAAGATAACCAGTTAGCAGAAAGTGAACAACAGTTTCTCACGTTAAAGAAATCCAGGCCTAGCCATGCCTAGTCATGTCAGTGTTAAGGATAAAATTCACAGGGGCGTGGCCAAGATGGCGGACAGAGCAGACGTTTGAATCCATCTCCGCGCCAGGCCCGACAATAATCCTGTTTGTATCAATGTGACCTGAGCGGTCACAACTGACGTAGATCGCGGCTCCCGAGTGCTTTGGCGGCCGACCTGTGACATCCGCTGAGCGGGGCCACCTTTGGAACGTTTTTGTGCCTGTGCCGGCTTGGGGCCTGTAGACGGTGCTGGGCGCTGGATTGAGGGCTGCCCGAGTGAATGCGGAGTGGGAGCGGTCCCTGGAGGGCGCTTCCGACTGTCCCACACGGAGCCACGAAGATGCCCACGGCTCTGTGTCACACCGGACCAACAGACTTTTGAACGGAGAGCAGGAGGGGGTGGAGGTTGTGCAGCCTGCCAAGTGGCTGGGGCGGCCTGCCCAGACGCGAGGCTGTTCTGCACCGCGGTTCAATGAAGAAGTGTGTGCGAGCGGAGGGGGTGCCCCACACCCCCCTATTGTGTGTATATGGTGGAGCATTGCTGATGGGGCCCCAGCGGAGGCATTATACTGGGACACCATTCGGCCTCTGCCCCCCTCACTTCCCACCCCCACCTGATTGAATTGCACTGAGCACAAGTGTCAGTATTGCCGGTACGCCGCCTCTCGAGGGGATGTAGTGGACTCCCCCTGCCCTGCAAATCCTGTGAACTGTAAGGAGGTATACCCAGCACTACCGCGAGCAGATGTTGCGCCCCCTCGCCTAATCCCATTTTGCTGTGGTGATTGGGAAGAGCAGCATTTGTGCCACGGACAGAGTGTAAGCGTTCCACGCCTCTAGGTGGCATCATGATGGGGCGCAACAAGCCGGATAAACACGCCGTGGAGAGCCCGGCGCCACGCACGCAAGCTGCACAGAAGGACCCTGGGGTCCCCAGTATTTACCGGTGACGGCCATTCTGGCAGCCCACACGCAGAAGTTTGATGACATTCTTAATGCGGTGCAGAGCATTAAGTCCACTCTGGAACCTAAGATTGATGCCCTGTGCATCAATATGGGCCACCTGCGCGAGGAACATAGGAAACTGAAGGACCGTGTTGCGTCTGCAGAGGACGAGGTTGTAGAACTACTTCTTCCTCTAATGAACGCCACTCAGCACATAAAGAACTTACAAAAAGAGGTTTCACGCTTACATCAACGCCTAGAAGACCAAGAGGGGAGAGCCTGTCTCAATAATATCCGGGTAGTGGGACTGCCTGAAGAGGAGGGGGTCCCCAGTATGGACTTGTATATGGAGCAGTGGTTGACCCAAACGGTTCTCCAAGGTAAAAAAATCATCCTTTTTCTTCGTGGAAAGAGTGCACAGGGTCCCTGGAAGGCCTCCTTCGCCGGGGGCTCCCCCTCGCCTGGTGGTAGTGCGTCTCTTTAATTACAGAGACAGAGATCACATCTTACAAAGGGCTCGCACTGACGGCCCATGGAGAGTTGCCAATGCACAGGTGAATATTTACCCTGATTACACACTAGAGGTACAGCACAGAGGCACCTCCTTTCTCACAGTGAAGCGCACGCTGAGGGAACATAACGTTAAATACACTCTCCAATTTCCAGCAACCCTCAAGATCATAACAGACACTAGCACAGTTTTTTGCGCCACACCAGAGGAAGCCTGGGCATGGCTGGAGGGAAATGGCATTGCTTCAGGATCATCACAAGTACCTTCGCGCTTGGCGAGGCGTGGGCCGAGGCGGGGCTTCCAGGATAGTGCCTGGCGCACGCCGGCTGCCCCTTCCGCCGAACCGGCTTCCATGGAAAGAGATCGGGCATGTGCGGAGGTAGAACGGCAGGTGGGTTCCCCTGCACCGTCAGAGAGAGACATGGAGCGACAAGATATGGCCTCCCTGGACCTGGAAGTGGAGCTGTTTCGACCAATATTGGGTGGGGGCCCAACAGTGACACCACAGACTGTAGAGGAGGTGGTTTAGGGGAGACTGCATCTGGTGGGTCGGACCTTCCTCATCCGGGAATAAACATTACATATTTGTCAGACTTGTCAATGTTGACCTTCATCGGGCAGAAGCGGATTTATAAAAACTATCCTCTTCGCTCTTGCTGGTTTACTCTTGACTGGGACTACTGCCTATGCTTCCCCCTCCCCCTTTTACACCTAGGTGTAATCATACAAGAACAATAACCTTAGACGGAACACCGTTTTCCCTAATTTCGCTATATGCCCCGAAAGCTAATCAGAATGCATTCTTACACACACTGTCCATATCTCTTCTCCTTAACCAGGAAGCACCATATTACTGGGGGTGGGGGTGATTTTAACAGTACTCCTTGTATTGACTTAGACAGATCCCGCCCTCCACTGCAGGGAGCCCAGTCAGGTGCGCTGGCATGCTAGCTATGCCTTTGGTCCGCAAATAACCAGTTGCAGGATGTGTGGCATAGCTTGCACCTAACTAGGCGTATGTACACATACTATTCTGGTTTGCATTTTTTGCATACTAGGATTGACTTGGTTTACTGCAACACTGGCACCTTATTGAAAGTCACCAGTGCAGAGTACCTCGGATGCACATTATCTGATCACTCTCGCTTACAGTTGGGGATACGATGGAGTCATGCTCCTCCAGATATCCCAACCTCGACAATGCCTGTGGTGGCACTACAGGATCCGGCATACAGAGAGACCTTGAGAGGACATATGGAATCTTATTTAGCAATTTATTCAGGCACGGCGTCAGATGTGGGGATAGAGTGGGATGTCTTTAAGATAGTGATGAGGGGCCACACGATAAAAAAGAATTATGGTACAGCCTTACTACTGCTCTGGGAGCTTGAGGATCTTGAGTCTGAGCTACAACATTACAAACAGCTCTTGCCCACAGATTTGGGGGCAGCTGCACCACTGGCAAACACTTGGATCATTTATCAACAGGCCTTAGACAAGTTGCCTCGGCTTCACTATACTGACTATATAGCTCCCAGACATGCCGAGGGGGACAAGGCAAGCAAATTACTGGCTTGGCTGCTTTGATCGGAGTACGCCCAAACACCAATGAATGTGTTGCGGGTGGGAATGATCAAAAGATTGTCCCTTGTAGATAAGGAGTCATTGGGAGCTCCCCTACAGCTTACGGAACTGGAAGGGGCCATAAAAAGTACAGCACAGGGGAAGACCGCTGGCACAGACTGATGGCCGATCTAATTTTATGCAGTATATCAGGCAATGTTTCCCCTAAGATGCAGGGAAAGTATAATGCAGCGTCTAATGAGGGAATCCTCCTGTCCTCCCTGAGGGAGGCGATGTTGGTGGTCCTCCCAAAACCTGGCAGAGACCCTCTACAACTAGGATCGTATCGCCCACTATCATTGCTTAACTCCGATTATAAGCTATTGAGTCGTATACTAGCGGACAGACTTATGCCTATAATTGCAAACTTCATTCATTCTGACCAAAACGGTTTTATCCCGGGCAGAAGTACCTTTCTTAACCTCCGTAGATTGTTCTCTGTCATGGACTGGGCAGGCGGGGAGGAAGGCGAATCGGCGGTGGCCTCTTTGGATATAGAAAAAGCCTTTGACACACTAGGGTGAACTTACCTCCTGCGGGTTCTACAGCAGCTGGGCTTTGGCCCCAACTTCCTGGAATGGATATCCTTATTGTATCAATCACCTATAGCCCGGGTGAAAATGGGTGCTGTGATCTCCAATCCCTTTAATATAGGTAGTGGGACATGCCAGGGACACCCCCTGTCACCACTCCTTTTTCCATTAGCCATGGAGCCCTTAGCACAAGCCCTGAGAATGAGAGCGCCTGACTGGGACCTCATATGGGAGGGGTTTGGCACGTCGTGTTGCTTTATGCGGATGACGCTCTAATATACCTTTGCGACCCTGTGGCTGCCCTGCCCCAGCTGCTGGCACTATTACAGGAGTTTGGCAAGGCGTCCAGCCTCCGGTTAAACTGGGCGAAATCCTTCTTGTTCCCTCTTGTACCATTGTCCATGGCTCAACACAAGCAGTTGCCTAATACCCCCCATGTGGCATTAAGCAAACTTTATGCTCATACGTCGGAGAGGTCCTGGGTGCCCCCAACTTTGAGCATTATTATGCAGCGGCTCAGCTACAATGGCCTATGCGCTGGTTAGCAGGTCATAACTTGCACGAATTATGCACCACGATCAAACAAGGTGGTACAGATAGAATGTTAATCTGGTTGATGTCTCCTAACCCTGGCACTCCAGTTCCAGATAGTAATTTATTAATGAGAAATGCCAAGAAATGTTGGCTCAGGTCCCCGTACAAGCAAGGCTGGGAGGCCCCAAATGCGGCACAACTCGGGCTGTGGATACTGCTGGGCTGGGCTCCTACGTTGCATAAACCAGCAGTTGCTGTTTGGGAGGCGGAAAGAATAGTGGAATGGGGTGACCTGTTTGAAGACCACATACTGATTCCATTTAATAACTTAATGGGTGATTTCGCCCTCCCTCCCGGCACCTTTCTTACCTATGCTGCCCTAACTCGTCTAGTGACAGCCTACTGGGGCACTCTGCCCAATGAACCTATCACATCGGTTCTGATCTAAACACTTCTGACTCACGGGAATACAAATAAGGCGATCACAAATACATACAATGCGCTACGCATAGATAACACTATTCCCCATACATCGCTCCAGACATACTGGGGGGAAGCACTACACATTAACCTTACAGATGCCGAATGGACACAGGCTCTCGCGGCTCCTAAAATTGTATCAATGAACGCCCGCTACAAACTTATCCAATTTAATTATCTGCATCACACCTACCTTGCTCCTGCGAGGTTGGGGAGGACTTATCCATCCACACAAGATAGGTGTCCGAGGTGCCACAGCGGGTCTGCTGATTTCATACATATGGTGTGGTCCTGCCCCCAAGTGGTTGTATATTGGGTAACCATAACTGAAACGCTAAACAGAATTACGGGGGGGGTCACAAATTGTGATATGGCACACTATATACTTGGCATTACACGCAGAACCTCAAAAAATAAACCGGCAAAGAAAATCCTAGACTTAGCACTAATATTGGCAAAAAGACGCTTAGCAATGAGCTGGAAATCTCCCATATTGTCACCTGTTTTGAGGTGGCTTGCAGATCTACGGGTCGGTGTGCTGGCATAACAACGTATGTTGACAACACCATGCGCTGTGACTGGACCCCCCTCCGATCCCCTGGATTGGGCAAGGATACTCACCGTGATCGAGAATGAACTAAATCAGCAGACAGGGTAGTGTGGTGGGGGGTGGGGTTCGTCTCCCCACTCCTCCTCCATTCTCTTTCCACATTCTCCCCCCCTTCCCCTAACTATGCTAGTGCAGTGCCGCTTTCTGCCATGTTCGTTAACTGTAGAACACAAAACCGACTCTGATGCCCCCCTCAGCACAGCACTTCTCTGGCATGCCCTGGCAGCGCACCTACCCAGTTTATCGCAATTTATTGTAGTTTTCTTAGGGTTTGGTATTGTATTTTCTTTTTTTTTCTTTTGTCTATTCTTTATTATTGGTACATATTTGCCTGTTTCTCATTTCTTGTTCTCCAGGATTGGTTATAATGTATAATGTACTGAGTGCCAATATCCAAATATAAGCAGTGGCTTGTTGCAGCTGAAGGTTTATCATACTGTATAGATTTGCCTTCGGTAGCGATTCCTCATTTACAGTAAAATGAAATAAAGAAATATGGAAAAAAAACAAAAGGATAAAATTCACTAATGCACATTTAATTTCACATTATACTGTGCACATATTTAATTTCTACATTTATATAATGATGATTACACTTTCTCTTCTTAAGCTCTATCCTACAGTTAATACAAACAAAAATCAATTGTTAATACGTGTACTTAGATGTGGTTGGGAATTAAATTTCTCAACGTTCACAACAAAACATTAGTGCACAACTTCAAATATTATCGTTTCTAGTACAAAAATTCTCAAAAAAATGAGGATAGTTATGAAATTACATTCAACGATTATGGTTCATTTAATAAGATAAAAGCACTCTGAATACATTTTTCCAAATACTACAGTGAACGCACCTAACTATTGAATTAGAGTGAACCAATTTACATTAGTATAGTATTAAATCACACAGTATATGCTATATCATGGTTTCATACAGGTCATGATTGTGACGTCAGGGGTTGCAGCAAATCTACGCTGCTCCACTGGCCTATAGGGCAATCAGGCAGTGCTGGTCTGATAGTCCAGGGTATGGGCTGTTTTTCTGGACGTTTGTTGGCCTGTTTTATGGTCTGGTAGGCCAGTTTTTACTGTTGATTTTCTTGATATTACCACAAAGCGTGGCTGTAGCAAGCACAAATGCATACGGGCTCCCACACCTTGCACAACATCTATACCACGTGTCTTTACTAGTTCAAAACTGCCCTATGTGCAAACATAGACCACTTACTTTAGCTGTCTGATTCGCTAATGGTAGCTATTTTTATTTTGATGCAAGGGTCTATTTTCTGTCCCAGTCTGACCCTGGCCCTGATTAGCTGTAATCCTTGCAGAACATGTAACCAGTCTACCCACACTAGATTAGTAAAGGGAGGGTGTAGGAAGTTGGCTCTGTATGCACTATTTCAAAGTAAGGAATAGTATGCACAGAGTCCAAGGGTTCCCCTTAGAGGTAAGATAGTGGCAAAAAGAGATAATACTAATGCTCTATTTTGTGGTAGTGTGGTCGAGCAGTAGGCTTATCAAAGGAGTAGTGTTAAGCATTTGTTGTACATACACACAGGCAATAAATGAGGAACACACACTCAGAGACAATTCCAGGCCAATAGGTTTTTGTATAGAAAAATATATTTTCTTAGTTTATTTTAAGAACCACAGGTTCAAATTCTACATGTAATACTTTGCATGAAAGGTATTGCAGGTAAGTACTTTAGGAACTTTGAATAATCACAATAGCATATATACTTTTCAGATAAACCACATATAGCTATTTTAAAACTAGACACAGTGCAATTTTCACAGTTCCTAGGGGAGGTAGGTAATTGTTAGTTCTTGCAGGTAAGTAAACCACCTACGGGGTTCAAATTGGGGTCCAAGGTAGCCCACCATTGGGGGTTCAGAGCAACCCCAAAGTTACCACACGAGCAGCTCAGGGCCGGTCAGGTGCAGAGTTCAAAGTGGTGCCCAAAACGCATAGGCTTCAATGGAGAAGGGGGTGCCCCGGTTTCAGTCTGCCAGCAGGTAAGTACCCGCGTCTTCGGAGAGCAGACCAGGGGGGTTTTGTAGGGCACCGGGGGGGACACAAGTCCACACAGAAAGTACACCCTCAGCAGCGCGGGGGCGGCCGGGTGCAGTGTGCAAACAAGCGTCGGGTTTGTAATAGGAATCAATGGGAGACCAAGGGGTCTCTTCAGCGGTGCAGGCAGGCAAGGGGGGGGCTCCTTGGGGTAGCCACCACCCGGGCAAGGGAGAGGGCCTCCTGGTGGTCGCTCTTGCACTGGAGTTCCGATCCTTCAGGTCCTGGAGGCTGCGGGTGCAGGGTCTTTTCCAGGTGCCCGGATCTGAGAGTCAGGCAGTCGCGGTCAGGGGGAGCCTTGGGATTCCCTCTGCAGGCGTCGCTGTGGGGGCTCAGGGGGGACAACTTTGGTTACTCACAGTCTCGGAGTCGCCGGGGAGTCCTCCCTGAAGTGTTGTTTCTCTATCAGTCGAGTTGGGGTCGCCGGGTGCAGGGTTGCAAGTCTCACGCTTCTGGCGGAAAACGCTGCTGTCTTTAAGCTGCTCCTTTGGAAACAAAGTTGCAGTCTTGGGTGAACAGGGCCGCTGTTCTCGGGAGTTTCTTGGTCCTTTTAGAGCAGGGCAGTCCTCTGAGGATTCAGAGGTCGCTGGTCCTGGGGAAAGCGTCGCTGGAGCAGTTTTCTTCCGAAGGGGGGAGACAGGCCGGTAGAGCTGGGGCCAAGGCAGTTGGTGTCTCCGTCTTCTCTGCAGGGTTTTTCAGCTCAGCAGTCCTCTTCTTCTTAGGTTGCAGGAATCTGAGTTCCTAGGTTCTGGGGAGCCCCTAAATACTGAATTTAGGGGTGTGTTTAGGTCTGGGAGGGCAGTAGCCAATGGCTACTGTCCTTTAGGGTGGCTACACCCTCTTTGTGCCTCCTCCCTGAGGGGAGGGGGGCACATCCCTATTGGGGGAATCCTCCATCTGCAAGATGGAGGATTTCTAAAAGTCAGAGTCACCTCAGCTCAGGACACCTTAGGGGCTGTCCTGACTGGCCAGTGACTCCTCCTTGTTTTTCTTATTATCTCTCCTGGACTTGCCTCCAAAAGTGGGGGCTGTGTCCAGGGGGCGGGCATCTCCACTAGCTGGAGTGCCCTGGGGCATTGTAACACGAAGCTTGAGCCTTTAAAGCTCACTGCTAGGTGTTACAGTTCCTGCGGGGGGGAGATGTGAAGCACCTCCACCCAGAGCAGGCTTTGTTTCTGTCCTCAGAGAGCACAAAGGCTCTCACCGCATGGGGTCAGAAACTCGTCTCTCAGCAGCAGGCTGGCACAGACCAGTCAGTCCTGCACTGAACAATTGGGTAAAGTACAGGCTGCCCTCTGTGTGCATTTTTTAATAAATCCAACACTGGCATCAGTGTGGGTTTATTATTCTGAGAAGTTTGATACTAAACTTCCCAGTATTCAGTGTAGCTATTATGGAGTTGTGGAGTTCGTTTTTGACAGACTCCCAGACCATATACTCTTATGGCTACCCTGCACTTACAATGTCTAAGGTTTTGCTTAGACACTGTAGGGGCATAGTGCTCATGGACCTATGCCCTCACCTGTGGTATAGTGCACCCTGCCTTAGGGCTGTAAGGCCTGCAAGAGGGGTGACTTACCTATGCCACAGGCAGTGTGAGGCTGGCATGGCACCCTGAGGGGAGTGCCATGTCGACTTAGTCATTTTCTCCCCACCAGCACACACAAGCTGGCAAGCAGTGTGTCTGTGCTGAGTGAGGGGTCCCTAAGGTGGCATAAGACATGCTGCAGCCCTTAGAGACCTTCCCTGGCATCAGGGCCCTTGGTACCAGGGGTACCAGTTACAAGGGACTTACCTGGGTGCCAGGGTTGTGCCAATTGTGGAGACAATGGTACATTTTAGGTGAAAGAACACTGGTGCTGGGGCCTGGTTAGCAGGGTCCCAGCACACTTCTCAGTCAAGTCAGCATCAGTATCAGGCAAAAAGTGGGGGGTAACTGCAACAGGGAGCCATTTCTTTACACAAGCCCCCCCCCCCCACCCCTCCAGCTCACAGGCCAGGAGACTCAGCCAAAGCTGGGAGAGTCTTCCTAGTCTGTCAAGCGAGGAAGAGTAGAGGAAATAGGCTGGTTTGTTGCAGGGCCTACTCTGCCTTACATCCTCCTGTCCAGGTCATTCCCTCTGGGGAACTGACCCACTTCCACAGTGATAGGACCTAGTCTGAATTGCCTCTTGTCTGTGTCTTTAATGTCTCCACCCATTCTCTCTATTTTGGGGTTAGAGGTATCCACCTCTGCTAATCTTATCTTAGCCAGGGTCACCACTAGCTTACCCAAAGAGGTTACCCAGAGCTGGAGTAACCCCACCATGACCAACAGGGTCAGGGGGCCTAACTTGCTATTTGGCATGGGGTCAGACCACCATGCCAAGGATAGTGCAGCCATAAAGGCTAACACCCAGCAGAGGCCACTGACAGCTGTCAGTTCCCAGAACCACACCTTTAGCTCTTCACCTACAAGGGAAGGGGCTAAGTTACAGGCTTCTTTGGGTTCCGGGTGCCTGTCTGCTGTATTAGAGTGGGGGGTTACCACATCTTGTAGTAAACACCCTTCTTCCACTCTTTCTTCTGTTAGCTGAGGAGCCACCCACTCAGGCTTAACAGTTGCCTGACTAGCCAGGACTTCTTGTGGGTCAGGTTGGACTTTAACAGTGCCATTTTTGGAGTTCTCAACTACTGGAGCAGAATCACCCTGGCTTGCTGGAACCTTGGCTAAAGGTTGTCCACCTTTCCTACTCTGTTTTCCTTTCTTTTTCTTCTGGGGCCTACTTGCAGTTACTGCAGGGGTAGCACCTCCAGAGTCCTTGGAAGAGGACTGGCATTGGACCAGTTCCTCTCTTAAGCTCTGACTAACCTCTGGGTAGTCATTTCCAAGGAGACAATCAAGGGGGAGGTCTGTACTGACTACCACCCTTCTCCAGCTAAAAGTCCCACCCACTTCTTTAGGCACAAAAGCCACAGGCCTATCAGTGACCCTGTCTGGGCTAACTCTTACTCTGGCAGTCTCACCTGGGATGTACTGGTTTGAGAACACCAGCCTGTCATGCACAATAGTGTGACTGGCACAAGTGTCTCTCAGGACAGTGGCTGGGATTCCATTCACCAGTAGGTGGTGGAAGTGTCTACTTCCCTCTGGAATCTCCAACTCACCTGTTGGGCCCTTCTTCCAGTTGAAGGCTATGAAGACCTCCTCATCTGAGGAGTCATCCCCAATGGCTACACTGGTTACCCCTGGGATTTTGCTAGGGGGTTTGTTTTTGGGACAAGAAGTGTCCTTGGTGTGGTGCGCTGTCTGTCTACAGTTATGGCACCATGCCTTAGTGGCATCCCAGTTCTTACCCTGGTACCCACCTTTGTTTTGGGTTGTGTCTTGGGGCCCACCCACCTGGTCTGGTTTTTGGGGGCCTACAGAGGACTCTTTTTCTTTGTTTCTAGTGTCACCCACTTTCTCTTGGGGAGGCTTTGTAACCCCATTCTTTTGGTCACCCCCAGTGGAAGTTTTGGTTACCCTCGTCTTGACCCAGTGGTCGGCCTTCTTTCCCAATTCTTGGGGAGAAATTGGACCTAGGTCTACCAGATACTGATGCAACTTTTCATTGAAGCAGTTACTTAAAATGTGTTCTTTCATAAACAAATTATAAAGCCCAACATAGTCATGCACTTCATTTCCAGTTACCCAACCATCCAGTGTTTTTACTGAGTAGTCAACAAAATCAACCCAGGTCTGGCTCGAGGATTTTTGAGCCCCCCTGAACCTAATTCTATACTCCTCAGTGGAGAATCCAAAGCCCTCAATCAGGGTACCCTTCATGAGGTCATAAGATTCTGCATCTTTTCCAGAGAGTGTGAGGAGTCTATCCCTACACTTTCCAGTGAACATTTCCCAAAGGAGAGCACCCCAGTGAGATCTGTTTACTTTTCTGGTTGCACAAGCCCTCTCAAAAGCTGTGAACCATTTGGTGATGTCATCACCATCTTCATATTTAGTCACAATCCCTTAAGGGATTTTCAACATGTCAGGAAAATCTCTGACCCTATTTAAGTTGCTGCCACCATTGATGGGACCTAGGCCCATCTCTTGTCTTTCCCTTTCTATGGCTAGGATCTGTCTTTCCAAAGCCAATCTTTTGGCCATCCTGGCTAGCAGGAGGTCCTCTTCACTGAGGCTATCCTCAGTGATTCCAGAGGTGCTGGTCCCTCATGTGAGGGAAGCAGCATCTCTGACTATCACAGTTGGAATCAGGGATTGAGGGTCCCTGGGTTCCCTAGTTAGGACTGGAAGGGGGGAATTCTCCTCCAAGTCACTAACATAATTTTAGGCAAGAACATAATCATTTAAGATTTAGGAGATTGGTTAAAACGTGGCTCTTCCCGCAATAACTGGGGAGTCCCTTGGTACAGGGATTCTGCCCCACCTCAGTCAGCGCTTCGATGCCCACGGGTTGGAATGCGCTTTATAAATACGCAATACATACATACACATACATCATCCTCTGGGTTGTCATCCTCAGAGGGGTTGGCTTTTTCAAACTCTGCCAAAAGCTCCCAGAGCTGTTGTTTGGAGGGTCTTGAGCCAATTGTGATTTTCTTTAGGTTGCAGAGTGACCTTAGCTCCCTCATCTTAAGATGGAGGTAAGGTGTGAGGTTGAGTTCCTCCACAATCACATCTGCACTAGACATTATGGCGGTCATTCTGACCCTGCCGCGGAAGCACCGCCAACAGGCTGGCGGTGCTTCATTGGCAATTCTGACCGCGGCGGTAAAGCCGCGGTCAGAAAAGGGCAACCAGCGGTTTCCCGACGGTTTACCCCTGCCCCAAAGAATCCTCCATGGCGGCGCTGCTCGCAGCACCGCCATGGGGATTCCGACCCCCTTCCCGCCATCCTGGTCCTGGCGGTAAAAACCGCCAGGAACAGGATGGCGGGAACGGGTGTCGTGGGGCCCCTGGGGGCCCCTGCACTGCCCATGCCATAGGCATGGGCAGTGCAGGCCCCTCTAACAGGGCCCCATAATGATTTTCAGTGTCTGCCTAGCAGACACTGAAAATCGCGACGGGTGCCATTGCACCCGTCGCACACCAGCAACTCCGCCGGCTCCATTCGGAGCCGGCTTCATCGTTGCTGGGGCTTTCCCGCTGGGCGGGCGGGCGGGCAGCCTTTTGGCGGCCACCCGCCCGCCCAGGGGGAAAGTCAGAATGACCGCCTCGGTCTTCTGGCAGTCTCTGCCCGGCGGGCGGCACCCGCCGCCCGCCGGGGTCGGAATGACCCCCTATGTTTCTAAAAGTTGAAATACTTTTTAAGAATCTAAAACTAGTTCTAGAATCTAATTCAAACTTTCACAAAACTTTGAAACTCTAAAAGAAATGCTAAACAGGGACTAACACAAGGCCCTAGCAGGACTTTTAAGAATTTAGAAAAATAGTTCAAATTGCAAAAATCAATTTCTAATGACAATTTTTGGAATTTGTCGTGTGATCAGGTATTGGCTGAGTAGTCCAGCAAATGCAAAGTCTTGTACCCCACCGCTGATCCACCAATGTAGGAAGTTGGCTCTGTATGCACTATTTCAAAGTAAGGAATAGTATGCACAGAGTCCAATGGTTCCCCTTAGAGGTAAGATAGTGGCAAAAAGAGATAATACTAATGCTCTATTTTGTGGTAGTGTGGTCGAGCAGTAGGCTTATCAAAGGAGTAGTGTTAAGCATTTGTTGTACATACACACAGCCAATAAATGAGGAACACACACTCAGAGACAATTCCAGGCCAATAGGTTTTTGTATAGAAAAATATATTTTCTTAGTTTATTTTAAGAACCACAGGTTCAAATTCTACATGTAATACTTTGCATGAAAGGTATTGCAGGTAAGTACTTTAGGAACTTTGAATAATCACAATAGCATATATACTTTTCAGATAAACCACATATAGCTATTTTAAAACTAGACAGTGCAATTTTCACAGTTCCTAGGGGAGGTAAGTAATTGTTAGTTCTTGCAGGTAAGTAAACCACCTACGGGGTTCAAATTGGGGCCCAAGGTAGCCCACCGTTGGGGGTTCAGAGCAACCCCAAAGTTACCACACCAGCAGCTCAGGGCCGGTCAGGTGCAGAGTTCAAAGTGGTGCCCAAAACGCATAGGCTTCAATGGAGAAGGGAGTGCCCAGGTTCCAGTCTGCCAGCAGGTATGTACTCGCGTCTTCGGAGGGCAGACCAGGGGGGTTTTGTAGGGCACCGGGGGGGACACAAGTCCACACAGAAAGTACACCCTCAGCAGCGCGGGGGCGGCCGGGTGCAGTGTGCAAACAAGCGTCGGGTTTGTAATAGGAATCAATGGGAGACCAAGGGGTCTCTTCAGCGGTGCAGGCAGGCAAGGGGGGGTTCCTCGGGGTAGCCACCACCTGGGCAAGGGAGAGGGCCTCCTGGGGGTCGCTCCTGCACTGGAGTTCCGATCCTTCAGGTCCTGGGGGCTGCGGGTGCAGGGTCTTTTCCAGGCGTCCGGATCTGAGAGTCAGGCAGTCGCGGTCAGGGGGAGCCTCGGGATTCCCTCTGCAGGCGTCGCTGTGGGGGCTCAGGGGGGACAACTTTGGTTACTCACAGTCTCGGAGTCGCCGGGGAGTCCTCCCTGAAGTGTTGTTTCTCCACCAGTCGAGTCGGGGTCGCCGGGTGCAGGGTTGCAAGTCTCACGCTTCTGGCGGGAAACGCTGCTGTCTTTAAGCTGCTCCTTTGGAAACAAAGTTGCAGTCTTGGGTGAACAGGGCCGCTGTTCTCAGGAGTTTCTTGGTCCTTTTAGAGCAGGGCAGTCCTCTGAGGATTCAGAGGTCGCTGGTCCTGGGGAAAGCGTCGCTGGAGCAGTTTTCTTCCGAAGGGGGGAGACAGGCCGGTAGAGCTGGGGCCAAGGCAGTTGGTGTCTCCGTCTTCTCTGCAGGGTTTTTCAGCTCAGCAGTCCTCTTCTTCTTAGGTTGCAGGAATCTGAGTTCCTAGGTTCTGGGGAGCGAATTTAGGGGTGTGTTTAGGTCTGGGAGGGCAGTAGCCAATGGCTACTGTCCTTTAGGGTGGCTACACCCTCTTTGTGCCTCCTCCCTGAGGGGAGGGGGGCACATCCCTATTCCTATTGGGGGAATCCTCCATCTGCAAGATGGAGGATTTCTAAAAGTCAGAGTCACCTCAGCTCAGGACACCTTAGGGGCTGTCCTGACTGGCCAGTGACTCCTCCTTGTTTTTCTTATTATCTCTCCTGGACTTGCCTCCAAAAGTGGGGGCTGTGTCCAGGGGGCGGGCATCTCCACTAGCTGGAGTGCCCTGGGGCATTGTAACACGAAGCTTGAGCCTTTAAAGCTCACTGCTAGGTGTTACAGTTCCTGCGGGGGGGGAGATGTGAAGCACCTCCACCCAGAGCAGGCTTTGTTTCTGTCCTCAGAGAGCACAAAGGCTCTCACCGCATGGGGTCAGAAACTCGTCTCTCAGCAGCAGGCTGGCACAGACCAGTCAGTCCTGCACTGAACAATTGGGTAAAGTACAGGCTGCCCTCTGTGTGCATTTTTTAATAAATCCAACACTGGCATCAGTGTGGGTTTATTATTCTGAGAAGTTTGATACTAAACTTCCCAGTATTCAGTGTAGCTATTATGGAGTTGTGGAGTTCGTTTTTGACAGACTCCCAGACCATATACTCTTATGGCTACCCTGCACTTACAATGTCTAAGGTTTTGCTTAGACACTGTAGGGGCATAGTGCTCATGGACCTATGCCCTCACCTGTGGTATAGTGCACCCTGCCTTAGGGCTGTAAGGCCTGCAAGAGGGGTGACTTACCTATGCCACAGGCAGTGTGAGGCTGGCATGGCACCCTGAGGGGAGTGCCATGTCGACTTAGTCATTTTCTCCCCACCAGCACACACAAGCTGGCAAGCAGTGTGTCTGTGCTGAGTGAGGGGTCCCTAAGGTGGCATAAGACATGCTGCAGCCCTTAGAGACCTTCCCTGGCATCAGGGCCCTTGGTACCAGGGGTACCAGTTACAAGGGACTTACCTGGGTGCCAGGGTTGTGCCAATTGTGGAGACAATGGTACATTTTAGGTGAAAGAACACTGGTGCTGGGGCCTGGTTAGCAGGGTCCCAGCACACTTCTCAGTCAAGTCAGCATCAGTATCAGGCAAAAAGTGGGGGGTAACTGCAACAGGGAGCCATTTCTTTACACAAGCCCCCCCCCCAGCCCCCCAGCTCACAGGCCAGGAGACTCAGCCAAAGCTGGGAGAGTCTTCCTAGTCTGTCAAGCGAGGAAGAGTAGAGGAAATAGGCTGGTTTGTTGCAGGGCCTACTCTGCCTTACATCCTCCTGTCCAGGTCATTCCCTCTGGGGAACTGACCCACTTCCACAGTGATAGGACCTAGTCTGAATTGCCTCTTGTCTGTGCCTTTAATGTCTCCACCCATTCTCTCTATTTTGGGGTTAGAGGTATCCACCTCTGCTAATCTTATCTTAGCCAGGGTCACCACTAGCTTACCCAAAGAGGTTACCCAGAGCTGGAGTAACCCCACCATGACCAACAGGGGCAGGGGGCCTAACTTGCTATTTGGCATGGGGTCAGACCACCATGCCAAGGATAGTGCAGCCATAAAGGCTAACACCCAGCAGAGGCCACTGACAGCTGTCAGTTCCCAGAACCACACCTTTAGCTCTTCACCTACAAGGGAAGGGGCTAAGTTACAGGCTTCTTTGGGTTCCGGGTGCCTGTCTGCTGTATTAGAGTGGGGGGTTACCACATCTTGTAGTAAACACCCTTCTTCCACTCTTTCTTCTGTTAGCTGAGGAGCCACCCACTCAGGCTTAACAGTTGCCTGACTAGCCAGGACTTCTTGTGGGTCAGGTTGGACTTTAACAGTGCCATTTTTGGAGTTCTCAACTACTGGAGCAGAATCTCCCTAGCTTGCTGGAACCTTGGCTAAAGGTTGTCCACCTTTCCTACTCTGTTTTCCTTTCTTTTTCTTCTGGGGCCTACTTGCAGTTACTGCAGGGGTAGCACCTCCAGAGTCCTTGGAAGAGGACTGGCATTGGACCAGTTCCTCTCTTGGGCTCTGACTAACCTCTGGGTAGTCATTTCCAAGGAGACAATCAAGGGGGAGGTCTGTACTGACTACCACCCTTCTCCAGCTAAAAGTCCCACCCACTTCTTTAGGCACAAAAGCCACAGGCCTATCAGTGACCCTGTCTGGGCTAACTCTTACTCTGGCAGTCTCACCTGGGATGTACTGGTTTGAGAACACCAGCCTGTCATGCACAATAGTGTGACTGGCACAAGTGTCTCTCAGGACAGTGGCTGGGATTCCATTCACCAGTAGGTGGTGGAAGTGTCTACTTCCCTCTGGAATCTCCAACTCACCTGTTGGGCCCTTCTTCCAGTTGAAGGCTATGAAGACCTCCTCATCTGAGGAGTCATCCCCAATGGCTACACTGGTTACCCCTGGGATTTTGCTAGGGGGTTTGTTTTTGGGACAAGAAGTGTCCTTGGTGTGGTGCGCTGTCTGTCTACAGTTATGGCACCATGCCTTAGTGGCATCCCAGTTCTTACCCTGGTACCCACCTTTGTTTTGGGTTGTGTCTTGGGGCCCACCCACCTGGTCTGGTTTTTGGGGGCCTACAGAGGACTCTTTTTCTTTGTTTCTAGTG
This sequence comes from Pleurodeles waltl, assembly GCF_031143425.1. Taxonomy (NCBI): domain Eukaryota; kingdom Metazoa; phylum Chordata; class Amphibia; order Caudata; family Salamandridae; genus Pleurodeles; species Pleurodeles waltl. Next base: position 744,407,082 of record NC_090444.1, on the reverse strand, counting down.
TCACCCACTTTCTCTTGGGGAGGCTTTGTAACCCCATTCTTTTGGTCACCCCCAGTGGAAGTTTTGGTTACCCTCGTCTTGACCCAGTGGTCGGCCTTCTTTCCAAATTCTTGGGGAGAAATTGGACCTAGGTCTACCAGATACTGATGCAACTTTTCATTGAAGCAGTTACTTAAAATGTGTTCTTTCATAAACAAATTATAAAGCCCAACATAGTCATGCACTTCATTTCCAGTTACCCAACCATCCAGTGTTTTTACTGAGTAGTCAACAAAATCAACCCAGGTCTGGCTCGAGGATTTTTGAGCCCCCCTGAACCTAATTCTATACTCCTCAGTGGAGAATCCAAAGCCCTCAATCAGGGTACCCTTCATGAGGTCATAAGATTCTGCATCTTTTCCAGAGAGTGTGAGGAGTCTATCCCTACACTTTCCAGTGAACATTTCCCAAAGGAGAGCACCCCAGTGAGATCTGTTTACTTTTCTGGTTGCACAAGCCCTCTCAAAAGCTGTGAACCATTTGGTGATGTCATCACCATCTTCATATTTAGTCACAATCCCTTAAGGGATTTTCAACATGTCAGGAAAATCTCTGACCCTATTTAAGTTGCTGCCACCATTGATGGGACCTAGGCCCATCTCTTGTCTTTCCCTTTCTATGGCTAGGATCTGTCTTTCCAAAGCCAATCTTTTGGCCATCCTGGCTAGCAGGAGGTCCTCTTCACTGAGGCTATCCTCAGTGATTCCAGAGGTGCTGGTCCCTCATGTGAGGGAAGCAGCATCTCTGACTATCACAGTTGGAATCAGGGATTGAGGGTCCCTGGGTTCCCTAGTTAGGACTGGAAGGGGGGAATTCTCCTCCAAGTCACTAACATCATCCTCTGGGTTGTCATCCTCAGAGGGGTTGGCTTTTTCAAACTCTGCCAAAAGCTCCCAGAGCTGTTGTTTGGAGGGTCTTGAGCCAATTGTGATTTTCTTTAGGTTGCAGAGTGACCTTAGCTCCCTCATCTTAAGATGGAGGTAAGGTGTGAGGTTGAGTTCCTCCACAATCACATCTGCACTAGACATTATGGCGGTCATTCTGACCCTGCCGCGGAAGCACCGCCAACAGGCTGGCGGTGCTTCATTGGCAATTCTGACCGCGGCGGTAAAGCCGCGGTCAGAAAAGGGCAACCGGCGGTTTCCCGACGGTTTACCCCTGCCCCAAAGAATCCTCCATGGCGGCGCTGCTCGCAGCACCGCCATGGGGATTCCGACCCCCTTCCCGCCATCCTGGTCCTGGCGGTAAAAACCGCCAGGAACAGGATGGCGGGAACGGGTGTCGTGGGGCCCCTGGGGGCCCCTGCACTGCCCATGCCATAGGCATGGGCAGTGCAGGCCCCTCTAACAGGGCCCCATAATGATTTTCAGTGTCTGCCTAGCAGACACTGAAAATCGCGACGGGTGCCATTGCACCCGTCGCACACCAGCAACTCCGCCGGCTCCATTCGGAGCCGGCTTCATCGTTGCTGGGGCTTTCCCGCTGGGCGGGCGGGCAGCCTTTTGGCGGCCGCCCGCCCGCCCAGGGGGAAAGTCAGAATGACCGCCTCGGTCTTCTGGCAGTCTCTGCCCGGCGGGCGGCACCCGCCGCCCGCCGGGGTCGGAATGACCCCCTATGTTTCTAAAAGTTGAAATACTTTTTAAGAATCTAAAACTAGTTCTAGAATCTAATTCAAACTTTCACAAAACTTTGAAACTCTAAAAGAAATGCTAAACAGGGACTAACACAAGGCCCTAGCAGGACTTTTAAGAATTTAGAAAAATAGTTCAAATTGCAAAAATCAATTTCTAATGACAATTTTTGGAATTTGTCGTGTGATCAGGTATTGGCTGAGTAGTCCAGCAAATGCAAAGTCTTGTACCCCACTGCTGATCCACCAATGTAGGAAGTTGGCTCTGTATGCACTATTTCAAAGTAAGGAATAGTATGCACAGAGTCCAATGGTTCCCCTTAGAGGTAAGATAGTGGCAAAAAGAGATAATACTAATGCTCTATTTTGTGGTAGTGTGGTCGAGCAGTAGGCTTATCAAAGGAGTAGTGTTAAGCATTTGTTGTACATACACACAGCCAATAAATGAGGAACACACACTCAGAGACAATTCCAGGCCAATAGGTTTTTGTATAGAAAAATATATTTTCTTAGTTTATTTTAAGAACCACAGGTTCAAATTCTACATGTAATACTTTGCATGAAAGGTATTGCAGGTAAGTACTTTAGGAACTTTGAATAATCACAATAGCATATATACTTTTCAGATAAACCACATATAGCTATTTTAAAACTAGACAGTGCAATTTTCACAGTTCCTAGGGGAGGTAAGTAATTGTTAGTTCTTGCAGGTAAGTAAACCACCTACGGGGTTCACATTGGGGCCCAAGGTAGCCCACCGTTGGGGGTTCAGAGCAACCCCAAAGTTACCACACCAGCAGCTCAGGGCCGGTCAGGTGCAGAGTTCAAAGTGGTGCCCAAAACGCATAGGCTTCAATGGAGAAGGGAGTGCCCAGGTTCCAGTCTGCCAGCAGGTATGTACTCGCGTCTTCGGAGGGCAGACCAGGGGGGTTTTGTAGGGCACCGGGGGGGACACAAGTCCACACAGAAAGTACACCCTCAGCAGCGCGGGGGCGGCCGGGTGCAGTGTGCAAACAAGCGTCGGGTTTGTAATAGGAATCAATGGGAGACCAAGGGGTCTCTTCAGCGGTGCAGGCAGGCAAGGGGGGGTTCCTCAGGGTAGCCACCACCTGGGCAAGGGAGAGGGCCTCCTGGGGGTCGCTCCTGCACTGGAGTTCCGATCCTTCAGGTCCTGGGGGCTGCGGGTGCAGGGTCTTTTCCAGGCGTCCGGATCTGAGAGTCAGGCAGTCGCGGTCAGGGGGAGCCTCGGGATTCCCTCTGCAGGCGTCGCTGTGGGGGCTCAGGGGGGACAACTTTGGTTACTCACAGTCTCGGAGTCGCCGGGGAGTCCTCCCTGAAGTGTTGTTTCTCCACCAGTCGAGTCGGGGTCGCCGGGTGCAGGGTTGCAAGTCTCACGCTTCTGGCGGGAAACGCTGCTGTCTTTAAGCTGCTCCTTTGGAAACAAAGTTGCAGTCTTGGGTGAACAGGGCAGCTGTTCTCAGGAGTTTCTTGGTCCTTTTAGAGCAGGGCAGTCCTCTGAGGATTCAGAGGTCGCTGGTCCTGGGGAAAGCGTCGCTGGAGCAGTTTTCTTCCGAAGGGGGGAGACAGGCCGGTAGAGCTGGGGCCAAGGCAGTTGGTGTCTCCGTCTTCTCTGCAGGGTTTTTCAGCTCAGCAGTCCTCTTCTTCTTAGGTTGCAGGAATCTGAGTTCCTAGGTTCTGGGGAGCGAATTTAGGGGTGTGTTTAGGTCTGGGAGGGCAGTAGCCAATGGCTACTGTCCTTTAGGGTGGCTACACCCTCTTTGTGCCTCCTCCCTGAGGGGAGGGGGGCACATCCCTATTCCTATTGGGGGAATCCTCCATCTGCAAGATGGAGGATTTCTAAAAGTCAGAGTCACCTCAGCTCAGGACACCTTAGGGGCTGTCCTGACTGGCCAGTGACTCCTCCTTGTTTTTCTCATTATCTCTCCTGGACTTGCCGCCAAAAGTGGGGGCTGTGTCCAGGGGGCGGGCATCCCCACTAGCTGGAGTGCCCTGGGGCATTGTAACACGAAGCTTGAGCCTTTGAAGCTCACTGCTAGGTGTTACAGTTCCTGCAGGGGGAGGTGTGAAGCACCTCCACCCAGAGCAGGCTTTGTTTCTGTCCTCAGAGAGCACAAAGGCTCTCACCGCATGGGGTCAGAAACTCGTCTCTCAGCAGCAGGCTGGCACAGACCAGTCAGTCCTGCACTGAACAATTGGGTAAAGTGCAGGGGGCATCTCTAAGATGCCCTCTGTGTGCATTTTTTAATACATCCAACACTGGCATCAGTGTGGGTTTATTATTCTGAGAAGTTTGATACTAAACTTCCCAGTATTCAGTGTAGCCATTATGGAGTTGTGGAGTTCGTTTTTGACAGACTCCCAGACCATATACTCTTATGGCTACCCTGCACTTACAATGTCTAAGGTTTTGCTTAGACACTGTAGGGGCATAGTGCTCATGCACCTATGCCCTCACCTGTGGTATAGTGCACCCTGCCTTAGGGCTTTAAGGCCTGCAAGAGGGGTGACTTACCTATGCCACAGGCATTGTGAGGATGGCATGGCACCCTGAGGGGAGTGCCATGTCGACTTAGTCATTTTCTCCCCACCAGCACACACAAGCTGGCAAGCAGTGTGTCTGTGCTGAGTGAGGGGTCCCTAGGGAGGCATAAGACATGCTGCAGCCCTTAGAGACCTTCACTGGCATCAGGGCCCTTGGTACCAGTTACAAGGGACTTACCTGGGTGCCAGGGTTGTGCCAATTGTAGAGACAATGGTACATTTTAGGTGAAAGAACACTGGTGCTGGGGCCTGGTTAGCAGGGTCCCAGCACACTTCTCAGTCAAGTCAGCATCAGTATCAGGCAAAAAGTGGGGGGTAACTGCAACAGGGAGCCATTTCTTTACAGAGGGGAAAGTGTTGAGTGTTGCAGACAGTCTTGGCAGATAGTAGGCAGCAAGACAGAAATAAGGCAGAGAGCTGCTCCATTTATGACAGCCCCTTCAAAGTAGGAGCATTTGAAATGGGAGGAAATTATGGTACCCAATTGAAGCTTCTGTCATTTCCTGTAGCCTGGGAGGTCCCCATGTATGCCCAGAGAGTTACAATCACTGCCCTAGCCTAATCCAAAGCAGGGAAGCACCCTAAATGTGTGACTTCTGCAGAAAATGCTGTAGCAGTAACTCATGCTTGCAAGTCTGGGTGGAGCCCCTGAATGTCCTAGGGCACAGCTGCATTTCTAGACAGCACTGGCACCATTAATTGGGTGAATAGTAAACACAAACACAGGGGTGGTTTAGGGCCCCTGCAAGACACACAATTTGCCTGGGTTTAGGCCGGTTAAAAAATATGAATGTGAATTATGGCTCTGACTCTCCCCTTGTTCCCCTGCGGCTAGCTCAAAATGAAGAGAAAGATGACTGAGAAGACGAGCACTTCGGCAAGAGTCACAGATGAATGAGGCAATTGATCTAATAACTGAGGTTAAAGGGCAGCTCATCTTTTAGTAAACCATTCCAGAATTCCTCTTTTGGATCTCTTGATTTGTTTGTTGCCTTTTCTGTAGCAATCCAGAGGCGAGGAGTCAATATAACTGTGAGAACACTCAAACATTTGCTCTTATCAAAAAAGAAGCACGTTCGTATCTAAGGAGGGAACGAGGAAGGAACACATAACTATCATAGAGAGGTGGAGGGAATCAATGGTCTATTGGGCTGTGGTGTAGTGAGGTACCAATTATTCTGGTTATTGCTGCTGCAGTGGTTGTTACTTTTTCTCAGATTGACCGGACAGGACCTTGTAATGCTAATGGAAAGGCTCTTTCATTTTTGATCATGTTGAATAATAAGTCGTAGCACCCCGGTGTACAAGCTGCTCTGCACATATGTATTTTGGACTCCTGGACATTTTACTGACATCGGACAAGTCACGGCCATGATGCTGTTCAAGAAGACAGACCCTTGCTTGCTTGAAAGGCATACTTATCCCAATAATTAAGGCAGATTACATAGAACCATACGGGCGAGGCTCCTCCGTATGGGTGGAGGAGCGTAGCCCCCCCCCCCCCCCCCCCCGCCAGCAGAAAACGCTGCAAATCCCCCTCGCACGCGCACCCCTCCCAGCCTCAGCCGCGCGAGCCGCACCTGTAACCATCCACTTTTGATTCCTACAAAGACGCTTAATCCCTGTGCCAACCTTATGAGCACCAATAATGCAAGATCATGTTTATGTAGCCTGTGCTGTGGAGTCAGCCTCTCCAATTGCGCCTTTACTAATGGAGAACAATTTTTTAGAGGCACTGACTCAGTGGCGTTAAGCAACATGTTGAGGCCCGGTGTAGAATGTAAAGAGAGGCCCCAAGTCTTCCATATCTCACAGATTTTCATTGGTCTCGCGCTGAACGGGGTTAAGGAGCACCTGAATGGTTGGGGGACGCCTGCACCTCAGGGGACTGCTTATGCCCATGCATCGATCACGCTGTTCATACTCAACTCACTAATAAAAAAATGCACTGAGCGGAATGGATTCCTAGCCGTGAGAAATAACATAACTACAAAAATAATGAACATTTCTCGGTTCACAAACTGGGGCACTGCAACATGACACCAGCGTTTCATTAAAATATTTTGCACATAAAAGAAAATAACATAATTTTTCTCGCCCTGCTGCCCACTGTGACTATCTAGGTAAAGACAATACAACGTGTTATACTTTATTTTTTAATTTCCATGCTAAATCAAACCTAATTGAAGTTATTGGGTCCAATGACCGAAAAAAAACAGAGAAAGTCTCTATTTTGCTAGCCCACATTCCGCCAACAAGCCTCCAAACCCCATAGTAATCCGCAGGTGTGTAAATCAGTTGTCTTTTCCCTAACTCCTTCCCATACTCCCAATCATGACAGGACGGCCATCTTGAAAAAAACCTCTTCCTGGCTAGCAGTTATTATTGCCAGCTGTGATAGTCCCTCTCTGACTGTAGGAAGTCATCACAAGACAAAGCAACCCAGAAAACTACATACAGCAGCTGAAAACAATAAAGATACATTGTGAAACTTTAGGGAAACCAGCAGACATCCGCAATAATCTATACTTTCTCTGAGCTCCGACTGCTTTCCCATGATTAGAATTCGAGGAAGCACTACAGGCAAGAAGACGGCGAAGAGCAAAGTATTGAGGCAAAATAATGCCATTCTTGCAAATTTCCAAAACTGGGTTATTTAAGGTAAACAAAGGCACGCTCACTCAGCAGATAGTGGGCAGTTTTCAACAGTTATTTGCACCCACCCATACCATAAATCATTTTTCCTAATTTATTACAAAACCTTTTGAAAGCTAGCTAACACTGTTTTTAAGTGAGTGAAGAGTGAATTTTACACTCTTACTTTCCGGTAATCCTCTTAACCCCGATTAGCGGTCCTCCTCGCCTCAATCCTAACAACTGAGGGTTTCGCCCTCGCTACAGACCTGGCACTCTAGTCTCCTTTCTATGTTTAAATTTTTTTTAACTTCCTCCCCCCCTCACCTCCTGCTGTTATGGTTCCAAGCAAGAATAAGAACAACTAGGGAGGGAGAGAGGGAAGAGGACTGGGACGAGGAGGATCCCTAATCGGATTATGAAGATTACCGGTAAGTAAGAATGCCTTTACCCCCTCATGGCGTCCTCCTGGTCCCAGTCCTAATAACTTACCATATAACAAGCTAAAAAAAAAGAACACAAAGCACAAAATATGCAGTGCAGAACAGGTTTTATTATGCAAACCAACTCAACCCCATTTTGCAGCAGCTTTCAAAACCTGAGACCCAAAACAACCCTCCAAGTCAGCACCAACAGAAAGACGATAATGATGAAGAAAAGTATGAGGGGAAGACCAAGTGGCTGTCTTGCAAATCTCCAAGAGAGACACATCCGAGCCTCCTCTCAAGAGGTAGAAACTGCCCTAGTGGACCTGCCTTGGACATCAGAAGGAAGAACCTCTCCAACCACTTTATAGGCCCAGGCAATGACCTTATGGACCCATCAACTAAGAGTTTGAATGGACACCTTCCTACTCTTTGTGACAGAGCCATAAAGCAATGAATAAAGAGGTAGACACCTGACAAGGCTGTGTGCACTCCAAATAAATCACAAGGGCCCACCTGACATCAAGGATGGAAGGGAGGTTAGAAGAGGAATCTAGAAAAACTGGCAAAATGACCTCCTGAGCCAAGTGAAAGGAAGAAGCCACTCTAGGAAAAAACTAAGGCCCTGGTTTATACTTTTTTGTGTCGTATTACTGTCATTTATTGACGCAAAAGCGGCGCAAACTTACAAAATACAATTGCATTTTGTATCTTTGCACCTCTTTTGCATAGAAAAATGACAGTAATGTGGTGAAAAAAATGTATAAATCAGGGCTTTAGGGTCCAGACGAAGCACCACTTGGACAGGAAAGAACTTCAGATGAGAAAAAAATATCATGAGGGCCCGATCTCGCCAAGGCATTTCGCAGAAGTAATGGGCACCAAAAAACACCTTTGCTGAAAGCCGCACTAAGTTGACAGTCTCCAAAAGCTCAAAAGAGGCCTCCTGCAATCCCCTGAGAACAATAGTCAAGTCCCAAGAAGGAAGCTCCTTCCAAATAGAGGGATGCTGAAGTTGAAAACTAAGCAGCAACCGGAAAAATAGTAGATAAAGCAGTATAAAAAGAACAAATTGCCTTAATCGCAGGTCACTGAGCAGAGAGAGTACCAGAAGTCAGACACTTGAGGAAACCATCACACCAGAAGTCAAGAATTAGAAAAGAGTCAATAGCCGTAGACCTCAGACTGGGCCAAACACCACTTGAAAAAAGAAGCTCATTGTTTTTTATAGGACTGAAGGGTAGACTGTCTATGAGGCGATTGGTTGTCGAAGGCCACCTGAGATGAATAACCCAGAGACTCCAATCCTAAGGACTCAAGAGCCAAGCTGTCAAATTCAACCAGAGGAACATCTGAAGAGACAGACATAGAAACTGAAGAGGAGAGGACTGACAAGGAAGATGGAGCACCCGACCTTGGGAGAGAGCCAGAAGGAGAGGAAACCAAGGATGTCTGGGCCCATAAGGAGCAATGAGGATTACTCAAACCTCCTCCTGTCTGACCTTCTGCATAACCTGACTCAGGAGGGGAATCGGAGGGAAGGCGTACAGCAGCCCCTGAGGCCAAGGGACTTACAGGGCATCTACCACCCATGTCTGAGGAGGCAGACTTTCCCTGCAAAAAGCCAGGCACTGAGCATTGTCCGGGAGGCAAAGAGGCTGAGTCAAGGACTCTATAACTGCTGACAGACAAGATGGAAGAGAGGAAGATAGAGATGGTATTGTACTGAGGAAGCGATGTTCAGGCTGAGGCTTATGGCCCAAAAATTCAATTCCCCCCAGATTTCTACTGTAGACAGGCCCAAAACAAAGTCCTCTGCCAAAGGAAAAATTAGAGATGCAATGTGATTGAGGGACCCGCACTTTGTATCCCCCTGCCTATTCAAGTATGCCCTTGCCACTTGATTGTCTGTGTGGACTACCACATTGGTGCCCCGTAGATTGGCCTGGAACATCACTAACGCATTCCAGAAAGCCATCAACTCCTTCAAGTTCGAAGACTGATGACTCTCCCCCTGCGACCATGGTATAACTCAGTTACTGCGAACCCAACACTGACACCCAGCCCCACATGCTGGCATCTGTCATCACCAGAACAGGAGGCAGCAATTGGAACGGGACATCCTTCACAAGTTTATCCCAAACTAGCCACCAGGAGAGGCTCTGCACAACTTGTTCTGTCATGGAAAACAACACATCATACCAATGTGAGGTGGAATCCAATGGCGTAGGTTGTGGGTCACCACAGGCTTCAAATGAAAATGTGCCCATGGAACCACTGCTGTTGAGGCTGCCATTGGACCCTGCACATGCAACCAACACCGTGCAGAACTTTCTGAACGTGTCAACAATTTCCAAACCCCTGACTGAAGCGAGAGCAGTCTGTCCTCTGGGAGAAAAGCAGCCCCCACTCAAGTGTCCAGATGAGCACTGAAGAAAGTCTGTACTTGAGAAGGAGTGAGATGCCACTTAGACACATTCACCAGAAGACAAAAAGTCTTGAAGAATGGAGAGGAGCAGATCCACATCTTCATTTGTCTTGGAAAGAAAAGAAACAGGCATTAGAAAGCATCAAAATAAGGACACAAAACAACCCCTCTCAAATGCAAAAAAAGCAACAAGTGGAGATATTGCCTTGGTGAATACACAGAGAGATGTGGCCAGACCAAAGGGCAGAACTTGAAACTGTTAGTGAAGATCCCCCACCACAAACAGCAGGTATTGCTGACTCTCCACATGGCCGGGAACGTGAAAATATGTGTCCTACAGATCCAGAGTCACTAGGGAAAACCCTTCAGGAGCAGAGGAATAATGACTTGGAGAGACACCATCCAGAAATGGTCCAACAGAACAAATTTGTTCTGGGCCTTTAGGTTGAGAATGCCACAGAAGAACCCGTCTTGCTTGGGGACCAAAAACAGAGTGCAGTAAAACTCCAAACCCTCCTGGAATAATCACCCCTTTGAGAAGAAGAGACTGGACCCCCAAACCAAGCCACTGAAGCTTTACCTGGGTCCCTTGGAGAAGGAGTAGGTCTGAAGTGAGGCAGTGGAACAGGACCTGTGAATTGAATCTGATAACCAAGTTTGACTATCCAAAATACCCATGCATCTGACACCACCTCCTTCTACTGCAGGAGAAACAGCCAAAGACGACCTCCCACCATCATATAGTCACTTCTGCTGCTGCTGGGCATCTGTTGTAGAGGAGGATGAAGGCCAGGATTTGCTTTAAAAGCCCCCCACCAACCACGAGCCTGCCCATGAAAGGGAAGCCGCTCAGCCACTGGAAAAGCAGGCCGCGTGAATCCAAACTGCTTCTTCTCCTGCACCTGTTTGAAAGGCCGCAAGTTCTTCTTCTCTTCTGCTGCCATTTCCACTATGTCAGTCAGCTCAGAGCCAAAATGTTTTCAGCCCAAAAAAAGAAGTTTATGACTCATGGAATCCTAGAAAGCCTCCAACTTCCAGGATTTTAACAACAGGGACCGTAAACCAGAAATGGATGCACCAGCTGACATTGTGGAAGATCAAAGATAATCAAAAACATAATAGGATAAGAACTGGGACAGCATTTCCGTATTAGATACCAAAGTGGTGGGGTCTTCTTCGTTTTGAGAACAATCAAAGAGAGCGTGGATGTCTTTAAGAAGCGTCTGGGTAGCATAGGCAGCATGCGTGGCCACCCAAAATTCATAATTGGAGGTAGCATATGCCTTTTCAAAGTGTATTCGACACACCTATCCACTGAATCAGAGAGGACAGATTCCTGTGAGGTCAAAGATGAAGAAGAAGACATGGATGCCAAAATATATTCACCTTAGGTGCTTCAGGGAACTGCTCATCAAATCCTTCCAGCAAGTATCGCTTGGCAAAAAAACGGGGAACAGCAGACTTATCAATCTCCTTCAATTCTTTCTGTAGCAAAGCCTGGATCACATCATGAAGGGGCAGGACATCTTGAGACACAGAATGGTATTGCACCAGAAATTCCTGTTCACCACATTCGGAGGGGAAAACCCCAAAAGGTCTGCGATATGGGCTAAAATGTCTTTAAGCTGCTCACCCTGAATATTTCACACCTTAGAGTCATCAGGCTCATTCGCATCCTCATCAAGGCAAGGATGTTTTGAAGGAATCACCCTCTCATGAATGGCATCGTCCACTGCAAATCGCCCCTAGAAATATGTAAGAGCTCCTCCGCATCCCTGGGAGCTGGAGCACTACTGGAAGCAATAGTAGCATCCATCTTGCACAAACACCACAATAGGAAGGAACAACGCATTGTAGCAGCATCTTACTTCCTGTTTTAACAGGTATCTAGGCAGCCAAAATCTCGTAGAGTGAGAACTGGAACACAACAAAAACCTGCAGCCAACCCCCCCATAGCGTGTAATAGAACAACACCTGACAGGTGCTCAGGAAGCAACATACGGGCGCCAGAATGGTCCAGCCATCAGGCACAAAGAAAAGGCTCCCTGTCCCAGCTCAGCACATGGGCAGAGAATGCGACCAACAGCTTGTGCACCACGCACTTCCCTCAGTTCAGCAGGGTGGAGAGCAGCATTAAAAGAAGAATAGACATCGGAGAAAAATGAAACAAAAGAGCAGCACTCACATGATGCCACGAGGCCAGCGTGCATGGCTGCTACCGGAACAGAAACAGGAGGGGGTGAGGTGGGAAGAACTTAAATTAAGAAAAACAAACATAGAGAGGGTACTAGCGTTCTAGATCTGTAGCGAGGGAGAAACCCTCAGTTGTTATGACTGGCATGAGAAGGACTCCATGAGGGGGTAATGGTTTGTTCCTATATTTGTGTTATCACTGCAGAGTGAGTACCACTATCGTTTCAGAAGGAAGGGCCTATAATAGGTTAGATATACTGGTTTTGCAGTCTATACTGCTGGGAAATCTAAAAGGTCAATATCAAGGTTCTGTGAAGGAGGAGTGTATCCTCTGTGGCCCCATATCCACTGAAGAGAGACTTTTGTGCCCTAAAGTGTCCATGATTATGGTAGTGTAAATTACTGAGCATTTCACCAGTCAAAAGGGGTCGCCATGCATGAGACAATCCCCACAAGTCATCAAATTATGGGAATAACATTGACACGTTTGACATCTATGGGGAGTGCAGTGGATGTGGAGGGAGATGGACTTGTGATGGTGCAATATTGTGCAAATGTGGACACGGAATTTCTTATATATAAGTTATAGGTCAACTAACCCAAATCCTTATTCGGTGCCTCAGTTACAGGCATGCATCTTATCTCACATTCCTCAGGCAAACAGTGATGTAGTACCTGCCTCTTTGGGATTGCTGATTATTATCATATCGACCTCTACTAACAAGCACCCTTCTGCGAATTGCATTGTTTGAATTCCTAACTTCATTTTAGCATCCAGTATAATTTATCTTGCAAAAAATGCTAATTAACATTGTCATGCCCAAAGCATGGCCGAACAAATCCTCTTTAACATCAAATAAGGTGCAGAATTTCCTGTAGAAAGTTTGTGGTTTGTTGAGGGAAGTAAAAATGTGTTTATACTTTTGGTTGGCATGGAGCTCAGTAGGGACCTGATTGCCTCTTTTCGACTCTTCTCTTGCGACAGTCATGTAAGGTCCTTAAATGACATGGCTGTAGTCTGGGATCACTCTTCATTTGCATGACTGCATAAATCATCTTCTTGCAGGCGAACGTACACAATTTGGCCCTATTTTTCTTTGATGACTGTACTATTTTATTTTCCAGTGTGTCCAACGTGGTCACACCAAAGCAGCACTTTTGAATTCGAGAGAACATTTGCATATTTACTTAACTAACACTATCTTAGTATCCCTTGTAGACACTTTAATGTAATACTTTCAGGCAACCTAATGGAAAGGTAATTGTGAATCATTGAAAGGACATCATGGCACAGGAGAGAAGATCCTGAAATGCCACATTTCACCTAACTGAAGGCCCTCATTATTGTGGCTCTCAAAATGGGTTAGTGTTCCCCCATCCTAGAGCTGGAGTTACCAGTATTGTGGGTGAGGAAAATTCAGATGCAAGGGAAATCAGGCCCCTTATGAATTGGACCGTAAAGGTCCACAAAAAAGTGAGCGGTTACAGGAGAATCAGTGAGTGTGGGTCCCATTTCTCCCATATTTTCTCATTTTGACTGTTTCAACAAGCTGAAATCTCCTGAGCATTCCCACTGAATCACTACTGGAAGCCAGGGACCCCAAGCAACTTGTACGATTTAAATGTCAAACATTAAAACAGTAATTCACAAAAATACAGAAACAAGTACACACCAAACAAATACTCTAATTACTAAAGATATAGGCCCTCATTACAACCCTGGCGATCAGTGTTAAAGCGGCGGTAACACCGCCAACAGTAAAAAAAATTGAATCACGACCACAGCAGAAACCGCCAACACAGACAGCCACTTTAACACTCTGACCGCCAGGGCGGTAGCAACAAACACCGCGGCAGTGACCGCTAACAGACAGGCGGAAGGCAATGTACCACCCACTGTTTTATGAGAGGCCAATCCGCCAGCTTTTCCGGGGCGGTACCAACGACATCAAAAGCACGGCGGAAACAGTACACTGAAGGGGAACCACTCACCTGTCGACACTCAACGAAGAACCAGGACGCCATGGAGCCCCAACTGCAGGTCCTCCCCATGTTGGTGTATCTACTAATACACCAGGAAATAGAAAGAAGGCGGCAGCGACGACGACGGTGAGTACTGCACCTAGCACACAGGGGAGGGGCGGAGGTAAAAGAGAGTGACACACACACGCAACACGCAACACACAACACACCCACCCCCCATCCTCACCCACATCATACACACTAACACATCCAACAACAGTACAGAAAACTCCCTGTTACCCCCTGGAATAACGCAAGAACAAAAGGAAATGAGTTCAATCAGTGATATTTTAGAACTTGCAGATGTAGCAAACAAATTGAAAAAAATCAGTATACACAAATATTTACATTATGTACAGAAGGCCGTACACTACTGTCCCTTGTAAATGTCCATGGACCAGTGGGCCCAAACATCATGGGCGAAGCCCACACTTGACTCCTGCCTCAAAATGGAGAGAACACTAAAGGGGCATCAGGTCGAAAAAACACAGGTACCTCAGGGGGAAGGGGAGGAGGGGGGCACCTCAGCCGGAAGATGGTACTATGCCACTGCTCCTCGAGGGGGCAACATGCCCACAGCGATGTCCTGGAGAGTGCAAAGCCACAGTCTCTCAAGTCTCTCAAGTGGGTGGTTTGCCCACTGCTTGGTCCTGGGGAGTGCAAAGACACAGACTCTCAGGTGGATGGCTTCTCCACTGGTTCTGGAGGGGGCTTTGTGCCCAGTGTGCTTCATCCTGCCAAGGATTGGGTGAGTGGATGCATCTCTCCACTGGTTCTGGAGGGGACATTGTGCCCAGTCTGCTTCATCCTGCCAAGGATTGGGTGAGTGGATGTATCTCTCCACTGGTTCTGGAGGGGGCTTTGTGCCCGGTCTGTTTCATCCTGCCAAGGATTGGGTGAGTGGATGCTTTCTTCCACTTGTTCTGGAGGGGGCTTTGTGCCCAGTGTGCTTCATCCTGCCAAGGAGGGGCTGAGTGGATGCATATCTCCACTGGTTCTGGAGGGGGCTTTGTGCCCAGTGTGCTTCATCCTGCCAATGATTGGGTGAGTGGATGCATCCCTTCACTGGTTCTGGAGGGGGCATTGTGCCCAGTCTGCTTCATCCTGCCAAGCATTGGGTGAGTGCAGGTAGCGGTGGCTGCGGCGGTGTCTGCGACGGAGATTCTGCCGGTGCTGCCCATGGTCAGGTATCTGTAGTAGTGGAGGGAGACACCAGGCCATCTTCAGCAGCCTTGGAGGCTGACCACTGGGGAGGATGCTGGTGACTGTCGTTGTGGCAGCGGCGGGGCAGGTGGCGGTGCAGGTGGCGGTCGTTGCGGCGGTGCTTACCATGGTACAGTTTGCTGCCCTGTCAGGAGAAATGGTGGTCACCAGTCCCTCACCAGGAGGCTGCGTGCCCTGAGGTGACTTGCTCTTGCTTTTGTGTCCCTTCCCCACCTTGGTAGTCGTTGCGGGGACCTTGGAACTGTTCTCTTTGGTTTTCGATGAGGCCTTGCTTGATGGGTGGTGCGTCTTTTCCCTGCTGCATGCCGGCCCCTTCTTAACATTGGCAGGTGACAGAATTGGGTGGTCCTTAGCATTGGTACGTGGCACACTGGCAGCCCTGACGGGTGCCCCCTTTGATCCTCTCGGACTTGCTTGGACCACAGCGGACTCCGATTTTGTGGCTGGGGTGCTGGCCTGGGATCTAGACATCCTGGCCCAAGGGAAAGAACGGGGGGAGGGAGCTGTAGTAAAGAGATCAACGTTAGCCAGGAAAAGTTTTTTTGACACACTGGGATGGGAAGATGGAGGTGGTGTGGGAGTGGAGGAAGAGGTAGTGGTTGTAGGAGGTGTACGTCTGCTGAGTTTGGGTGAAGGTGCGTGGGCGGAGGCTGTTGTGAGGTGGATGGCTGTTGAGTGGGTGTGTGCCTACATTTGTGTACTTTGGGAGGAGGGCTCACAGACACACTGGGATGTGTCACAGGGGACGTGTGCATGGTTGTGGGGGTGGTGATTGCTCGTGAGGGGTGTGTTGTGATGGGCGTGGAAGTGGATATTGGTATGTGTGCATGGGTATGGTGCTTGTGTAAGTGCCTGCGTGATGATGTGCAGTGCTTATGTTTTCCTGAGCCACTTTTGTGTGTTGATGTGTGTGCATGATCGTCTGAAGGTGTGCTTGGGATAGGCTGAGGTAGAGGGGATTGGGTCTGGGTAGTGGAAGTTGGAGGCGGGAGGCTGGACACAGGGACAATGGGTGCCATCAGTGCTGAGGCCAGAGCCTGAAATGCTCTCTGTTGGGCCGCCACGGCAGAATGAATGCCCTCCAGGTATGCATTTGTTTGTTGCAAATGCCTCTCGTCACCCTGGATGGCATTCAGAATGGTTGACTGCCCAACAGTGAGGGATCTCAGGAGGTCAATAGCCTCCTCACGGAGGGCAGCAGGGCTGACTGGGGCAGGGCCTGAGATGCCTGGGGTGAAGGAGATGCCCACCCTCCTGGGTGAGCGGGCACGGGAAACACGCTGAGGGGCTGCTGTGAGGGCGGTGCTGGTAGGGGGGGGTGGCGGCTGTTCCTGTTGTTGGGGTGAACACAGAGGTGTCCGCCACTGCCAGGGAGCTTCCATCAGAGGAAGAGTCGCTGTCACTGGTATCCCATCCTGTCCCCGTCGTGGAACTCCCCTCGCCCTCCGTCCCACTGGTGCCTTCACCCTCAGTAGATTCACCCTCATGGGCCATGTGGGATGCAGCTCCCTCCGTTGCTGGTGCCTCTGCTCCTCCGCCAGATAATGTTAATGCACACAAGGACAGGGTGACAAAACAAGAAGGGGGGATAGACAGAGGATACACATGATCAATGCCAGCAACACCACTACCGTTGGCTTACACAACACACACTGAGCTGCCGTATGCACTAGGCCATGCCCAACCACTCACTAAGGTAGTCACCAGCCCCTGGGGTACAATGCCTAACACCAGCACCTGCACACCTGGCACCCACAGGACCCTGCCCAGTAGTAGTTGGCCACTTGTACCACTGGTGTAGGGCTGCTTCAGAGTCTGCAAACAAGGGACCTACCCTGGCATGATCGCCCTGGCCTAGGGGAACCCACATCCCACATCCCCCACCCAGCTAGTTCCTCAAGCGCGCAAAGTCAGCTTTCTGAAACTGTACTCACCCCCTTGTGGCTGCTGTGAAGCTCTCAAGCGCCCCTCCAACTCCGGATAGGCCACTGCCAGGATGCGGAACATCAGGGGGGTCATGGTGCGATGGGCACCCCTTCCACGTTGAGAGGCCAGCCCCAGCTGGGCCTCCGCCGTCTTCTTGGTCCAGTGGCGCAGGTCCTCCCATCTCTTGCGGCAGTGGATGCTCTGCCTGTGCTAGACCCCCAGGGTCTGCACCTCCTTGGCGATGGCACGCCAAATACCCTTCTTCTGGTGGGCGCGGACCTAGAGGGAAAAGACAGTGGAAAATGTAATTACTCACCCGTCCGGACCGTCATACTCATTGCCCACCAGTTCCCACCCATGCCCTGACGCACATACACTGACCACCTCTCATGCAGCATTCAGGCCAGGACGTCTTAGCACCCCCCAACATGTGGCCACACCACTCTAAACAGGCATTGTCCATGCATCATGCTCACAGTGTACTCACCTGTTTGTCTGGAGGACTGTAGAGTAACGTGTACTGGGGAGGACCCCATCCACCAGTTTCTCCAACTCCTCCGCAGTGAAGGCAGGGGCTCTTTCCCCAGACACGCTAACCATTGTCGCTTCCAGGCTCAGGTCACAGCAGCACTTGCAGTGTAGGTCCTCTCCTGTTGATGGTCAGATAGCAAGTGAGTGAATAGGTAGAAAATGGCGGTGATGTCCGCGGAGGTGCCTACTGTCACCGTGGCGTACATTGCCATTGGCTCCTGGAACCCATAGGGCCCAATGATAACCAATGCAGAGTTGCACAGCAGTCCTTGACCACCTACCGCGATGCTGCACAACGCCAGCGCAGTTACCCTTGTCCTTCCTCACAGGTCAGGCAGACGCCATTTCAGGGGGACACATGGCATGGCACCTACCTGCATCACAGCACATATTGGCACATATACTGACTCTCGATTACCCACACTGCTTCTGTGACATTAATGCAAACACAGTTGTGCCATCTATGTGGGTAATGACCTTCTGTTCACCGTTCTCCTCCATAGGCTACAACCGCTGAAGCAGCATATGAGATGGCGGCATCCTCCGTTGTACAGACCCCTGGTGGACCTGTCGACAATGGAGGACAGGCACATAATAATTACATACAGACTTGATCGTGCCACAATCCAAGAACTGTGTGCCCAATTGGAGCCAGACCTGATGTCAGCTATCCGCCAGCCCACAGGAATCCCCCCTTTAGTGCAGGTCCTGCCAGCGCTCCATTTCCTGGCAAGTGGCTCCTTTCAAACTACAGTGGCCATGGCATCAGGGATGTCTCAGCCAATGTTCTCTAACGTGTTGACCAGAGTGTTGTCTGCCCTGCTGAAACACATGCGCAGCTACATCGTGTTCCCCCAGGTGGAGGATTTGGCCACAGTGACAGCTGACTTCTATGCACTGGGACATATCCCCAACATCATTGGTGCCATTGATGGTACACGTGTGGCATTTGTCCCCCCCCCGCAGAAATAAACAGGTCTACAGGAATAGAAAAGTCTATCATTCGATGAATGTGAAAATGGTGTGTTTGGCGGACAAGTACATCTCCCATGTGAATGCCAAATATCCTGGCTCTGTGCATGATGCCTATTTCTTGAGAAATAGCAGCATCCCTTATGTGGTGGGCCAACTCCAGAGGCACAGGGTGTGGCTAATAGGTGAGCCCAAGGTCCCCATACAGTATATATAGGTCTCTGGGTATGGGGTTGTCCCTAAGGGTTAGTGTGAGTCTCACAATTGTCCCTCGATATTTACAGGTGACTCTGGTTACCCCAACCTGTCATGGCTACTGACCCCAGTGAGGAATCCCTGGACAAGAACAGAGAACGTTACAATGAGGCACATGGGTGAACAAGGAGGATTATTGAGAGGACCTTCGGCCTCCTGAAGGCCAGGTTCCGGTGCCTCCATCTGACAGGTGGATCCCTGTACTACTCACTCAAGAAGGTGTGCCAGATCATCGAGGCATGCTATATGTTGCACAACCTGGTATTGAGACGCCAGGTGCCTTTCCTGCTGGAGGATGTGCCTGGTGATGGTCTTGTGGCAGCGGTGGAGCCTGTGGACAGTGAGGAGGAGGAGGCAGATGAAGAAGATGTGAACAACAGAACAAACATTATACAGCAGTACTTCCAGTGACACATAGGTAAGAGACTGTAACTCCTCTTTACATTTCAGTATACTTTAGGGCATTGTACATGGCAGCCTCTTACCCTCTGTGTATGGCCACTGACTGTTCCCTTTGGGTTTCATTTTTTCAGATCTGCGTACCCAATTATGGTTTCTGCTATGTGTACTGCAGCCCACCAACTGTCATACATTAGTATAATTCAATGAACATAGACGTTGCAATGCTTTGGGAATGCAGTAGGAATACATCTTTCGAATCATTACACTGACTCCAGTATGGTTTATATTTCAATGGTGTTTATTTTTGGTGGTAAATAGTATGGGGGTACGTGCAAGGGGCTGGGGTGATGGTGGAGGAAGGTCCATGGTAGAGTCCAGTTTCTTGGTATTACAGGTGCATTGTCCAATGTGGCAGGAAGGGGAGTAATGGCAGTTCAAGGTGGACGGGGTGACAGAGTGGGACAGAAGGGAGACAATCAGGAGAGTCCTATTTCCTGGTGGGGGTCTTGGCAATGTTCTCTGTCTTCTGCCTGGATCGCAGGGACCGTTTGTGGGGTGGTTCTCCTTCTGCAGGGGGTGGGGAGCTGGTGGCCTGTTGTTCCTGTGGCAGGGCCTCCTGTCCACTAGCGCCAGCGGAGGTGGAAGGCTGTTCCTCGGTTTGGCTAGTGCCAGGGGCCCTTTGTTGTTCCACTGCCTCCCTCATGGTCTTGCCCATGTCAGCCAGCACCCCTGTTATGGTGACCAGGATGGTGTAGATTTTTGTGAGGTCCTCCCTGATCCCAAGATACTGTCCCTGTTGCAGCCGCTGGGTCGCCTGCAACTTGGCCAGTACCGTGCCCATGGTCTCCTGGGAATGGTGATATGCTCCCATGATGTTTGAGAGTGCCTCGTGGAGGGTCAGTTCCCTTGGCCTGTCCTCCCTCTGTCACACAGCAGTCCTCCCAGCTTCCCTGTTGTCCTGTACCTATGTTACCTGAACCATGTGCCCTCTGTCACTGACCCCAGGTCCCTGATCGTCCTGTGTTTGTGGGGTTGCCTGGGGTCCCTGCAGTGGTGGACACACTGCTGATTGATGTGTCCTGGGGACAGTGGCATGGGCCCGCTGGGTGGGTGCTGTGGTGGTGTTTCCTGAGGGGGGAGGCTCTGTGGTAAGTTGGGACTGTGGCAGAGTAACCGACTGTCCAGAGGTCCCTGATGGGCCAGGTTGGTCATCGTGATCCAGGTGTGCAGAGCTGCTGTCATCACTGTGGGCCTCTTCTGTGAGGGGACTGGATGTAGCTGGCACCTCCTCTCCGGTGATGCTGGATAGGGGTCCTGTTGGGATGCAAATGCATTGTTTTTGTATCTGTGTGTGCCATCTTGTGCAATGGGTGTGTTTCCCGTATATAATTGTGGTTTCCCTGTCGCATTGGCCTTGTGTGATTGCTGATTGTGTGGGCTTGGTGAGTCTCTCTACTGGGCATGCTGTGGTGATGGGTATCCATGCATTGTGGTTGCATGCAGGGCTTGGTATTGGGATGTGTGGGTTGTGATGGTGGGGTAGAGGTGAGGTGATGGAGTGACGGGTGTATGTTTTGGTATGCAGGTGGGGGGGTAAAGTAGTAAAATATTTGACTTACCAGAGTCCAGTCCTCCTGCTACTCCTGTGAGGCCCTCAGGATGCATGATGGCCAAGACTTGCTCCTCCCATGTTGTTAGTTGTGGGGAAAGAGGTGGGGGTCTACCGCCAGTCCTCTGTACAGCAATCTGGTGTCTTGAAACCACGGAACGCACCTTCTCCCGTAGGTCTTTCCACCTCTTCCTGATGACATCCCAAGTTCTTGGATGCTGTCCCATTGCGTTGACCCTGTCGACGATTCTCTGCCATAGCTCCATCTTCCTTGCAATGGACGTCTGCTGCACCTGTGATCCGAATAGCTGTGGCTCTATCCGGATGATTTCCTCCACCATGACCCTTAGCTCCTCCTCAGAAAACCTGCCATGGATGTGCTGTGAGTGATATGTGTGAGGTAATGTGTGGGTTGATGTGTTGTAATTTATACTGTGATGTGCGTGGATGGTATATGAGTGATGGTGTTCTGTGCCTCTGATTGGTTGTGTGCTCTTTGCTTGTCTCTCTGTGCTTGGTCTCTTTTTTTGGTTGTAAGGGGTTGTGGGTATTGTGGGTGTGTGTTTTATAGTGGTGTGAGTGTGTGGGTGTGGTGTGTGTATGTATATCAAGTGCATGTACTTTGAATTGTCCAATGTTGTGTTGTTTTGTAAATGTGTGTGTATTTTGAGCGCAGCGGTATGTACCGCCAATGGTTTACCGCGGTTGAAAGACCGCCACGTTGATTCGTGGGTCGTGGTACTGTGGGTGTATTCCTGTTGGCGTGACAGTGTGGGTTTTGCTATCACCAGTTTATCACTGACCTTCGGTGTGGTGGACTTGTGTGGGTGTCTGTATTGTGGCAGTAATCTCTGTGTGGGTCATAACACCCGTAGCGGATTACAATTATCCCACTATGGGACACTCATGCTAAATGAGCTGTGTAAATGTATGCAAAGAAAAAAAGACCATAAGCAAATAGTGTTGAAAAAAAGTTTGGTGCAGGTTTATTACGTGAGGTAAAGGGGTTAACTTATGGACGATCCAAGAGTACTTAGCGATTATAAGGCCTAAGCTTGCTGCCACCAAATTAGCCAACAAGCACCAGGATGATTCTGCATATGGTGGTATAGCTTCAGAGGTCCATCCAATATCAGGACCAATATGATAGGAAACTGAACTTGGAAACTAGGGAAGAGCAAGTCCGATGTTGCTCAGGCTTAGACCTATCTATGAGAATAACAAGGCACTGTCACTTTCATCCCAGGACACTTCTGTTAGGACTCCCAGGGTATTGACATAAAGCAGCCCTTTAAGTTATTTGTGCACCAAAATCCTTTGAATCGCCATGGAACTTCACAAAGCCTTCATGGTGGCAACCACCGTCCCAGAGGAACCCCATTACCTGGGCTATATAATGTTTACCAGGCCAAAGTAGACAATACTGAGTGAACATGTCTGAGAAGGATGGCAAAGGCTACACGATATGTGCATTGCAAGAATTGAGGGAGCCCAGATGCCAAAATCTGGCATTTTTTTGTGCAATATCCAGTCACAAATGTGAAGTAGAACCTAGGTAGGGGGACATCTCTCAACATGTATCCCAAAGAAAATTAGATTTGGGTGAGGCTCTAAGTAAGGCCCTTAAAGAATATAGCGATGGGTTGTAGTGCTTAATATGTCAAACATATAGTGGGTGGAGATAGAGATGAATGCCAGCCATGTGGCCAGGAGGGTTATGGGACAGGATGGGATGGTCAATCCTTGAGTGGTAGGTAAGATGGAACACTGCAAGTTACTCAAAAAGTGATTTATCAATTTTTAAAGGTGTGTTTAGGGAATAGGGTAGGCAGGCAACTGGTACTGCTTCGAAGAAATTATGCTCTGCGATACTCAACTTTTCTTTAAGCCAGTCAAAATGTGTTGAATTCACTGGTGAGTTCCAGAGTCTAAGGGCCTCATTACAAAATTGACAGTTAGACCAGCCAACCACTAAAGCCATGGGGAGGACGCCACCTTCATATCGGTGGTGTCCCCCTGCCCTTTTACAATGTTCATGGCAGGCTGACTGGCAGGAACATAGTAATAGAGGGTTCCCGCTAGACAAGTCCGGCGGGAACACTGCAACAGTGTAGGACTCGACTCCCTTAAGGGAGCCAAGTCCTATACCGTAGCAAAGAGGGGGGTGACCAGCAGACAGTGCGCATTCTGACGGTGCTGGGCAGGGAGTCCCTGCACTGCCTATGCCATGGGCAGTGCAGATCCCCCGTGGCTCCCGGCACTGGCTTTCCACCAGACTTTTCATGGCGGAGTCCACACCATGAAAAGGCTGGTTAAAACTCTGACTGCCGTCACCCCATTGGGAACAATGTTCCTGGCGAGAACTGTGGTCTCCTGGCGAGTCCGCCTGCCAAGGTTGAATGTGGTGGTTGAATTGCCACTGTGGCAGCAGTCTGACCGCCTCCGCATTGCTTTCGGTCCTAGGACCACCAGTCTCATAATAAGGCCCTAAGTGTTAACAGTTTCAGCACAGATAGTGCCATTGTGAACTGCCTTCTCCAATGGACAGTCATTCCTCTAATATCTGACATGTGTAGCATAGCCAAGAGGTCTGAGGTCTGGAACAGATAACCACACAATGTCATCATGGAGAACAATATTTGTGACCTGTAGTGTGTGAGATTGGAATAAGACCACAAAATAGCCAGAATATCACAGTCCATCAGTCCTCATGTCCTGCATTTCTAGTCCAGGCTTTTAATGGCTAGTTGTGGTTTGTGCAGTGACTGGTGTCAATCATGTTCTATTTTAAAATAGCTGTCCTTAAGCTTAGTGTCTGTAAGCCTCTTATCATGTTATCAACAAGAGGTCCAATCACTCCTCGTCAGAGAGTTGTACTGAAATATTCACCTAGTTCTAAATGCTTCAGTGGTTGGGGTTGAGACGAGCAGGTCAATGACATTCCCATGTAACCTAGAGCTCACGCCCCTAAATTTACCCAGGCTCCGAAATACATTATTTTGTGTTACAGATCATGTTGGCACATAGGTAATACAGGCACGATCCTAAAAGGTTATCCCTTATTTGCATGGGCTTGTGGCGCAATGAAATGAAGGAAACACTTTGCTTCTGTGTCCTCACCTTCTTATGGACAAGGGTGCAGAGGCAAAGAAGCTGTTAGAAAGCGCAGGCTCTGTACACCACAAAGAGGTAGTGCAGAATGCACCATGATGGCGCCCTCTGACATAGGACTTGAGGGTTGCATAGACCCCGTCAGATATACCACTGAAAGTGGGTGCAGTGTCACTCAATGCCCCCACCTGGAGGGAGATATTTGATCCCTCCCCCTCGGTGTAAGTAGTCCACATGCAGCCCCTGCAGTGTGCAAAATGGAGTGGCTGCTGCAAACAGCTGCTCTGCTTTTTACCAATGTACTGCACTAAGGGAAGCTGCAATTTTGTGTTTGCCTTTGGGGTAGCTCATTATCTATATTGGGGTGCACTGTTTCTTTATGCTCCTGGCGCAGGTAGTAGGTAAGCCATGGTTTAAACAGGGACAGTGCGCCCTTTACATTTTGCAGGCTCAGGAATGCCAGATTTAAATTAATCAATTGCAAATTTATACACAGAATATATCTGACCCCCTAATGGATTAATAGGATTAACCTGGATAAAAAATAATGATTGGCCCACTGTATTACAAACATTAGTGCTTCCATTCACATGTGGTGGTATTGCAGGAGAATTCAAATGTTCTGCACCAAAGGCAGTGATATAAAATGTATGTAATCTGACTGGCATGGAGTTACTACTGAGTGTGTGCCTCTGCCTGCTTGGATTAGTCCTACGTAAAGAAAGGCGACTGAATACTTGGTAAAGGAGTGGAGCTAGGGCTGGTATTGGTGAATCTGAGAATGTCCCTACAGTGGGACACTGATAGCACTGAGGTCTAAATCCTGGGAATTGGATATAGTTAGTTAGTGATGGCAGAATATAAGGAGAGGAGTCATCTGCAGTATAGGGAAGGGGAGAAGACAGGAGTCGTGACCTGTAATACAGTTCTAACTGCCTTAGAGCAATATATTATTGGTACTAATGAACCACTAGTGTAAACAGGTGTAGGGAAAGGTAAATGCCACCACCAATATATTACACCCTACTTAAGCTGCAGTACAGGATCATTGCCATTTATTGGTAAGAGGGTGAATGGTGACATTGCCAAAGCAGAAGTGTATTTTCTACTATGAGGAGCAATGCAGGTAATGGCATTACTACTGATAGTTGTGGGTAACGGTTGTAAATGATGTGAGGTCATCATGATGTTGAAAACTAACAAAATAAAACAAAAACATTTCTGAGATGCAGAAATTAAAAGTATGCACCTTTTATTACCATAAGAAATAAAAGATAGTTAAAAGAGAGGCCCATCACACACAGCTGCCATTGAGCCTCAAACCAGTTTCTCCTGCTAAATCACCACTTTTGCTCACCCTAGAATGCCTTATGGCAGTTGTGAAAAATAATTTCACCTTACAAAGAATTGAAAAGAACGGGTTTACTTTGATGTATAGCGTGATGGAGGTAGAACAAACAGTAAGTGATACTAATTGTTCATCCAGTGAAGTTGTATATTGTATTTAGTGCCCCTGTGGCTTAATCTATGTTGGGCAGTCTTCTCAACAGGTGAAACTAAGAATTGGTCGACACAGTCGTATCAGGTGCAAAGTGGAAAATGCTCCCTTGGTGACACACTGCCTGAAACATGATCACAGTTTGGATCTACCCCACAGTGCCTTGAGACCCTACAGGTGAGTAGCGCGCTTTAAAAATTGTTGATTAGATTGATTGGATGACATTAGATGGCAAGTTATTGAGAGAGCAGTACCCTCACCAACTAGAGGAGCCTTGGCATTCACTCTGCAATCCATGAAATGCGAGCGTGTAGACACATGCAATTCCATTCAAGGCTGTATTGAACACCATGAAGGAATGGTGCAACTTTATTTCCCTCCTGGATCACTAATTGGATTTTGACTAGGAATATTACAACTTTTTTGTGGAGGACTTTCTCTCTTTCCTTTATGAACATTCCATGCCATTAATAAACTCTGTGTGCTTTAACTGTACTTCTATATGTTTACACTGTATATTGTGTACTGTGTAAACCAAATGAATCATATAACTCCTTGCCAATTGTGCATCAGCACCAGTAATCACTCACTGAGTTGTGTATTGTTTACATGCAATTGAATCCTCGTGCTCATATTGTATCCTCTATCATCACCTGCAACATTGCCTTTGTCCCACAGCCTTCTCCGTAATTTCTTCTCAACTATTTTTTTTTTTTCTGGACACGATTTTGCAGTCCATACCAGCCTACATGCAAGGCTCTGTAATGTGTCTACTCTTTTTCTGCCCCATCCTGGCCTTCTTGAATGCATATGTGCTCCGCACCTCCCTGTTGACTGAATGATGGCACTGTGGGTTTCAAGTCTCACTCCCATGCTCTGCTATATTTGTAATCAGTGGACTCGTGGTCGAGTGGGCTTCGTCCTGACAGAGACAGTCTACCTAGATTGGTTGCCAGCACTCACGATTGTGGAGTTTTCGGGGCGGGGTCCTGAACAATGCTCCACCCATCTTGATTGTTTATTGCCTGTAGATCCTTCTCACAGGTGAGCTCTGGCAGTAGTCAATGCAATTATTACTTTAGTTACCATTGTTTGGTATTCAATATCTTGTTCCCTCATTCATTGCTTCAGGTACTGCACCTGTGAGTATCTTTTTATCTGCTATCACTTGGTGATGGTTAGCACCTCATGCCCAGTAACTCACAGACTGCCTACCTTTAACTCATTTGGAGACCCTAGAAGGTATTTTCTGGCAATTCTCAATTTTTGTGCAATTTTTTTAGTAGGTTTCCGGCCTTACGTGTACGCCTATATTTTATATTTTCCAGGTCTCACAGGCTATCTCTTAGTCCTGATGAGACACTTGTACGCCTTAATAGGACACTGTTTGCAAAAAACCCTCTAATATACTATAACAATGTGTGTTAGGCAACTTTGTACTTGGTCTAATAGGTCTTTACGATGTACCTAGTCTAATAGGTAATTTCAATGTACATTAAAAAAAAGCTTCACTTTAGGTTTGGTTGTGGTTGTTGCTCATGTGGCGGTCATATTCCACATATCATGTTTTAAACATTGTCCATGTAATGTGTTTTTTTTAAATTTATTTGTTGTTAAAAAAGTTGAATTAATACCCTGGGAATCTGATGTCTGCTTTGCCATGACATTATACAACAATGCTTGCAGTAACTTCTTGCAGTGTGTCTGTAATAATTTTGTACAGCATAAAGTCTGTGTGAACCACTGTTGCTGGTTGTGGATGTATTCTCAGGTTCACATGGACATTGGGCTGCTCTTGTTTATTTGAAATATATGTTCTTTGTGTGCCGCATGTCAAATGGCTACAAATGTGGGATAAAACTATAGATATATCTTTGGTTAAATTACCATTTGATAACATATACATTTTCCTGGGAGGTCTCTCCGATGCTTGGAAAGGTGATACCATGACCAGAACATTTGTGGATCTTCTCATTGCTGCTGCTTTGAAATAATTACTTCAAATTGTAAAGATACCACAGAGATCACTTTTGCAAGATAGTGGAATGCATTATTTGTATATATATTTATAGTAGTTGAATCTATTAGTTTCTTATCTCTTATCTTTTGTGAGGTACCTCCTTATTTCTCTTTCTCTTTCCCTCTCTTTCTTTCTCTTTTTTCCACTCTAAACATTATAAAATGCAATGGGGTTTCCTCAAATACACAGGTTGTTAAACTGCCATCTTCTATTCCTGATATTTCTACTAAGGGCAAGTGAATTTACTCCTCTTATGGTTGAGCAGGTGATAACATTTATGGACGCAATAAAATCAGATGCTTTGTCAGATCCATGTTCCTCCAGAATTTTGCAATTAGCACCAGAGTTTGTAGCTTTACATCTTACTAAACTACTAATAAGTACATTTAGTTCTGGATATTTTCCTAAACCTTGGGAAAGGGCTCTGTGTTGCCTTTAATAAAAAGCCAACCCTGAATTCACATGAATTTAGTAATTACAGTTCTATTTCTTGATTTCCAATCCCAGACAAAATATTGGAGAAACCTATGAATATTGAACTTTCTGCCTTCCTAGACAATAACCAACTGCTTGACTCTTCTCAGTTTGGCTTCAGCCATGGACATAGAACTGGGTCTGCCCTAGTTGTTGTGATTGAAGAACTCAGCTCTATAGTTGATGAGATTGAGGGGGGGGGTTGAGACAGCACTTATCCTGTTAAATTTTTCGACAGCTTTCAACACTGTCATTCACACAGTCTGATGGGCCACTTTGACAGCATAGGGATTAGGGACTCTACTTTGGGTCTAATAAGCTCCTTTCTCTCTGACAGAAAACAGTCTGTCACTTTGAATGCCTTTGTCTTCTTTCTCTCCTTTGGACTTCCACAGTGTTCATCGCTTAGTCCCAAATTGCTTACTGTGTATGTTACACTTCTAGCCAGACTGATTCTCTCTTTTGGGTTTTCAATAGATTCATATGCTGATGATACTCAAATTGTTGTTTCTATTTCATGTGACATTCAGGAGGTAACGAATAGGTTTCTTACTTGTATGATGAAAATAGGAAAATGGATGAAAGGTAATTGCCTTAAACCTAGTGCTGGGAAAATGGAAGTTCTTCTGTTTGGCAACGATATTTCCTTCTGGTCCCAATCTTGTTGGCCTCAGGATTTAGGCACTCTACCATCCACTGCTAGAAATGTAAAAAACTTAGGAGTGCTTTTTGATAATAAACTGATGTTCTCAGATCAAATCAATCAGGTCACTTTTTGTTTTTCCATTTTGAGGATACTGAATAAAATATTTCCTTGTATTTCTTTTGGACTGCAGAAAACAGTAATAGTTGCCTGAGTACTATCGAGAATTGACTCCTGCAATACTCTTTATGTCAATTTACAACAGCAACTTATGAATAAACTCCAGCTCTTCAAAATGCAGCTGATCAGCTTTTCTCAGCATTCCTAAGTTCCATTCAGTATCCCAGGTGTTACCAAAGTTGCACTGGCTCCCTGTAAAACATGCATGGCCTTTAAGGCTCTGTGCATTGCTCATAATGCCCTATACGATCACTGCCTTGAATATATTAAACTTAGATTCCAGTGATTTGTTCTCTATCGAAAACTACACTCCTCATCTTCAAGAACTTTGTTTATACATAAAGTGAAAAGGGCATCATGGGGAGGCAGAAGTTTTACTTTTATCAAGGGAAAATTGTAGAATAGTCTTCCTTCACATTTGAAATATCTGACTAATCATATGCATTTCAGGAAAGTACTGACAACCTGGTTGCTTTCAAATTAGTATGCCCCATTAAGGACTATAGTAAATCCATGGCAGTTCTAGTGCCAAGACAGCGAGGCGCATTAGCACGCTTTATAAAACTTGAATTCATTCATTCATTTATTCTTGAAAGAGTTATATGCGCGCAAGATAGATAGTAATGCATTAACATTGACCAGTTTGCAGAGGAGGAGTTCCGGGTGTATGTAAGTAAAAATTATGCTGCAGCCTTGTGCAGAGTGTGCTGAGCTAGGGTTGCAACTGGCCTGGCCTGACTTCCCTGAGGCATGTACAAAGGCAGACGCTCTGTTGTAGAAAAAGAACAGTGAGAGAACCTAAAAGTGGCTCTGCCATTACAGGGACTGCAATAAACACAGAAAGAGAGTAGGTGAGACTGTGTGTGAAAGGTAGATCCATGCCTGATGCTGAGACACCAAAGGCATCAAGGTTGAGCCGGTGGTGAGGAACGTAGTTCCTCCCTTGTCCCCAAGCAGTTAGAGCTCCACAATTGAGGATACCAAACCATGAGCTTGTGAAGCTGCTCACTGTGTTTTTTTCCAATTTATTTTTATTGGCCTTTCATCAGGTACCATGTAAAAGCAGCATACAGTTCCATGGCGCTATAGTGCGATCAAGGAGGTGAGATGCAGAGAATGCAATATATTAGTTGCATGCTTTTCTAAATAACCAAGGGCCTGATTTAGAACTCTGCAGATGGGTTACTCCATCACAACTGTGACAGATATCCCGTCTGCCGAAATCTAAATCCCATAGGATAGAATGGGGTTTAGATTTTGGCGGAAAGGATATCCGTCACCGTTGTAACAGAGTAACCCATTCGCACAGTCTAAATCAGGCCCCAAGTTTTTAATAATTTCCTGAATGTTGGGCGGCAAGCTGCAGATCTTATCTCAAGGGGAACAAAGTTCCAAAATTTGTGGGCGATAACGGAAAAACTGCCACCACCCAGTCTCTTCTCAAAGTTAGGGACTGATAAGAACTTCAAGTGAGCAGAACGTAGTGGGCGTGTAGGGATATACGTCTGAATTTGAAAGTTGACGAAGAGGGGGCTTTTACTCTGAAGTGATTTAAAAATAATGAAGCCCACTTTGAAGATTATTCTCTGTTCTACAGGCAGCCAGTGGAGGTCCATCATCCCGGGGATGATGTTGCAACGTTTGGGCTGTTTATAAGTTAGGCAGGCTGCCTGGTGCTGGACAATGTAAAGTCTTTTTATGAGGCTCTTGGGTAAACCGATGTAAAGAGAGTTGGCATAATCAATCCGTGAGAGGACGAGGGCAATGACAGCATAGACAAGGGTCCCAAAAGTCAGAAATCTGGCAATTCTTTTGATTTTGCAGAACATTAAGAAGAAAGAGATAATTACTGAGCCAATTTGTGACTTCATGGGTAGATCAGCATCGATGTTTACAGCTTTTTTTGGAATAGGGGAATCTTCTAGCTCAGGCGGGCAAAATGAGTCTGTCCAATATTCAAGCTTAATTTTAGTAATAATGACTTCAGTTTTTTCCACATTTAATTTAAAATGATTGCTGGTCATCCAGTCATGGATGAACAGAATTGTGAATTGCAAATGCTCTTTAGATTCAGGGGAATTGACGAATTTAAAGAGTAATTGCATATCAACTCCATAATTATAAATCTTGCAATTCATTTTTGAGCGTGTGTACTAGGCCGCGGATCTATGTGTCGAAGAAGTGGGGGGATAAGGAGGATACTTGAGGGAATCCGCAGTTTAGGTAAACCTGAGAAGAAGTGAACTAAGTTAGGCAAATGGACTGGGATCAGTCTCCTAGAAATGAGATAATCCATTCAAGTACCTGTCCTCGCAGGCCTGCGGCCCTGACACAGTCTGCCAGGAGGTAGTGTCTACTATGTCAAAGGTTCCAGATAGGTCAAGGAGCACCAGAACTTGTGTGTCACCTTTGTTCCCTTCTGTTCGCATGCCATCCTTCACAGAAAGAATGACTGTCTCAGTGCAATAGGCCGGGCGCAAGCTGGCTTCGCAAGGGTCCAGAAAATACAGAGGTTGCGTGCCATATGCACCTCTAATATTTTTGCTGATAAAGGTAAGAGGGATATTAGGCTATCGTTTTTCAAGTTGAGGGGGCCTTCACCTCGTTTTTTCTGGAGACGTACCACTACTGCTAGTTTAAAAGCACTGGGTACCTTTCCAGAATTGAGGGAATGATTCAGAAAGGACAGAACAGGGTCTGGAATTTTAGAGAGAGAGAGAGAGAGCTGTTTTTACAATTTTTAGGGGGCAAGGGTCGTTAGGAGAGCCCGATTTTACTTTTATCAGTAAGTCCACGAGACAGTTTTTACTGATTTCTGGGAATGAGATTAGAGTAACAGGGTTCATGTCTTCCAGAGTATTCTGATCAGAGAGAGAGATGGTAGGGATGTTTGCTTTGATGGTCTTGATTTTATCTATGAAGTAGGAGTTGGGTACATCACAGACGGTCTGGGAGGGGTTAATCGGTAATGTCACTCTGTCAGGGTTGGAGAGTTCTAAAATTATTCAGAATATCTCCTTTGATTTGTTTGAGGACGAGAGAATTCTATTTGTGAAGAAGGTAGCTTTAAGCTGCTGAATGAACACTTTATATTGTTTGAAGTGTTTTGCAGTCCTAGGGGTGGATATACCAATAATGGACTGGCGGCGCAGACGGCCGTATTTTGACTTTGGCTGTCAAGCAAATAAAAGACCTCCAGTGGTTTGCTGCCACCGCCAGGCAGCACAGACCATGTGATCCCCTGGAAGCATAAACAGGCCGGAGGAGACCATGTTTCAGACAGACCTATTAGGAGGTTGCACACCGCCAATGTGACCGCGGCAGCCCTACCACCACGTGTCAGAACGTGGAAACTGACAGCCTAAAGGGAAACATTCAGCTGCTGACAGCCATTCACGTCCAGAGCCCCCATGGAGCCTTTCCCAAACGTCATGCTGCTGCTCCTGCTCGCCGAAAGAGAACAGATTCAAAGCCTACGTGGACAACAGCAACCACAAGTACAAACACATACCTTCATTATTGACATTAGAAAAAAATTGTGCTGCTAGCAAACACATCATACGGGGCGGGGGAAGCCACAGTTAACAGCTACACCTGACTGCAACATCGATACCTACACATTCACAACATGCACACTTGAGCCAGCACACACACATTGCATGGCAACACTACACATGTACACACAGCTACACAGCACAGCCTCTGGGACACTGAAGGCCACACAACATTCACACACACAGCAACAACTGTACAACTACTGCACATATACAAATACATTCCACAAACTCACAACCAACACTGCCCAGGGACTGGCCACACTCGCACAACACACATATACATACATGTGCCATGGCACACACACAACACCACATCATACAACCCTGCCATCCACACACATGTCACACACACACATAGCACAACGGAAACTCGATGCTATGCACAATACACACAGAGATAATAGACAACGACAGAAAGTGCACCACCACAACAAAACCTGCATAACTGGGATAGGAGCATTAGGACCATACATGGAAAGAGGCTGCACTGAGACGCGTATCACGTTGAACAGGGCCGCAGTCAACATGAGCACGGGAATTGGCACCAATTGGATCACAGGGACAAGCAATACAAATACCAATTGTCATGTACAGTCACACAATGGAGAAGGGCAAGACAAGAAAGCACACACAATTCACATTCCATGGGATATACACCTACACCAACCAACTGCGAGGGACATACACTAAATGGACACATGCACAGCGAATGAAAACAAAATAGTACAACTCAATGCACACCATGTCGGCACTGACAAAACTCAAGAACACACACACCACATGTAGACAATAACCATATCAGAGGGACAAGTCCTACACTGTAGATACCCACATCTCAAAACACAAAAAGAAACACATGCCACAACAAACACAACACAATGTCATGACACCAACATTACACCTACACACATATCCATCACACAACAGACACCCTTCCCTTGGGGCACAACATCACTGCACACAAACTCACATACTGCAAAAACACTAGATGGACCAGCAAACAGCCCAAACACACACACAACTACAGGCACACAACCAATGTCACTCAGGAACTACAGACAGCTAGGGAAGGAAATGCAGGACAAATGTGTAACCAATAAACCAACAACAGGTTGGGTTTATTAATGAAGAGGGTATGGATACCAAAGTCCAAGGCCATAGGCCAGTCCAAGGCATGCTACTGGGCCTAAAGGCTCATACCTGGGCCCCTGACTGCCATGTCACCTCCACAGAAGGGAGAATGAATGGGGCAGGCAGGCACCTCAGGGATGATCTGGGTGGGTGTTTTGGGCTTGGGAGGGGAGGTTTGGGATTGGGAGAGGGACCTTCTGTGGATTGGTGGCCTTCTAGATGGGGGAGGGGCAAGGGTGCTTGCAGGGGGAAGAGGAGGCCTTGGAGGTGGAAGGGAGAGACTCTGAGAGGGAGACTGTCCTTTTGGGGTGGCACAGGGTGGAGAGGGTAGGTCAAAGCCTTAAAGGAATTTTTTTAGACACGGGGATGGTCATGAGAAGGGGATTTGGATTTGGAGGTTCAGGGAGTGGTCGTCTGACGTGTAGGTGTGGATGTTGGATGCATGTTTGTGGGAGGTGTGCTTGGGTGTGGTGGGTGTCGTTTGAGGACGCTTATGTGTTTTGGGCTGAGGGAGGTGGTGGTGCAGGGGGATGCCATGGTGGGTGGGTCTTTGTTGGGGTGGTGACTGCAGGTATGGTGGATGTACTGCATGCAGGTGTGTCTGTGGTTGTGGTGTCTGCGGGTTTGGTAACTGGGGCGGGTGTCTGGGGGTCTGCTGGGGTGGTGTCTCCAGGTAGGATGTGTATGTTGGAAGTATCAGTGACTGTTGATTGATGTGGTGTCTGTAGGTGTGTGTGTGTGATGCTGGGGGCAGGGAGGTGTCAGGACAAGTCCTGACTGTTGCTATGTCGGAAGGTGGATGTTGTCTATGTGCGTGCCACTGTGTCTTGTGGTGCTTGGGTTTGTGTGCGCTACCCTTATCTGTTGAGGTGGATGCATGGAGTCTGTCTTTTTGCTTTGGGTGGGTTGGGGAAGGGGGGATTCGGACTGGGAAGGGGAAGGTGGAGGAGGGACGAAAGACAAAGGGGCACTGGCTGCCGTCAGTGTGGAAGCTGGAGCCTGAAAAGATTTCGGTAAGCCAGCCATTGCACCGTGAATGCCATGCCCTCCAGAAACACATTGTTCTGTTGGGTTTGGGTTGCCAGTCCCTGGATGGCATTTACAATGGTGGACTGACCCACAGAGATCGACCTCAGGAGGTCAATAGCCTCCTCACTGAGGGCAGCAGGGGTAACAAGGGCTGGGGCAGAGGTGCCTGCAGCTAAGGAGATGCCCACCCTCTTGGGTGAGTGGGCACGGACAACTGGCTGGGGAGCCACAAGGAAGGCAGTGATAGAACGGGGTGGCGGACAAAGTTGGTACGGAGTGGTCCCCAATGGGTCCGCCACCACTAGGTAGTGGCCACTGGAGAAGGAATCTGATGATGTTGATGAGTGTTCAGTGTCCCACGTGCACTCCCCTCACCCTCTGGGCCAATGGGTCCCTCTGTGTCGGTGGTGTCCTGACCGGAGCTCTAGTGGAAGATGCTTCCCCACTTGGCACCACCTCGCCTCTGCCTGCCGTTGCTGATGCTGCCAAACGAAAGTGAAGTAAGGTCACGACATGGACATGAAAACACGTCAATCACAACTCTGAGAGACACAACATACCATCAGGTCAAGCGGCCCCCCACATGAAGTGCCAGCAAGTGGTACCATCATGTTCCAAAACCAAACCATGCATGCCATCTAGAATTACAAAGGTAACACATGAGAAAAACTTGGTCTCAGACAACTACAATGACATGGATGACATCTAGCTACCACACTACCATACCACAATTAGGTGACCACTACACCCCAAACCTGTGCCACATACAGCACACTCCAGTGAAGCAGTAGCCTACAATTGGATCTCATCGTAAGGTACCCTACCAATTATACAGACACGAGCCTAAGCACACGCCCAACTTGCACTGATATAATGCATCAACAATAACCGATGTCGCTATGGGAATGCAGACAACACAAACATGCCAGACCTCGATAAGGAGACATGGAAACATCTCTGTCACTATGGACACATCCCAACAATGTACAGTCCTACGAGTGACACCGGCCCAAAATGAGTCCAGTTGGTAGTAGCAAGACCACTCAGATGTGCCCCACATGTGGTGTTGAAGGAACAACAATGAAGTGAGATCCTAAACATGATGGAGAGATGTCTTCTGAATACACACAAGAATGATCCTGTAAGGCCCAGGACAGTCCCCACCAAGGTCTCACACCCATTTCCATGTTCACATCTGAGAGTGTTTGCAGTTGACAACTGTATCATTCAGGAAGGAGGGACACAACCCTTGCAACCACTAACCGATGGACACCAAGTTGTGTACAATGAGTAGCTACTTCACTACCCAAATCTCAGACATGGCAAGTATGGCATCTGTTTGTGGATGAATCCCTGAGCTCAAACACAAGTGACGCAAACATCACTACAAGTCAATCCATGATGCACCCCAAAAATCGATGCACAATTCCCAAACAACACACAAGTGCTGGGCACCTAAACCAATATTCAACATCAAGGGCACCAAAGGTTATGAAGTGGATACACACCCTGGCCCTACCTGTCATGTCCATCATGGCTATTGCAGATACACACGTCCATCATGGCTATAGCAGGTACACATGACTAATTACATACTATGAGGTATACATGTATCTGTCTGACAACATATGATGAGGACATAGTCATGTCTGGGCGATCACAGTAAATGGACAACCATTGTAGATGTACCTTTACGGCAACAGGACACCTTGGACATATATGTTAGCCATTCCAGACATTATCCCATCTGCCTAGCTAGCATATGCCTACATCTAATGCATAGTCATGTATCCTAGTGGGAATGGAACACATGCAAACATGTAGGTGACTGGAATATTGACACATCACCCATGACATTCCCCACTTACCAAGGGAAAGTAACATGTTACAGCTGCCACGATTTTGCCATGTAAGTCATTTCACATGTATGATGGACATCCATGCATCACAGGCTGCTGTGAGGCACCAGCACCCAACATATGATGGAGAAAACGTGCACATGGTTTGCAGAGGTCGACCTACACATATCCTCAGGCACTTTGCACATCCTATCCTACCTTTGTATTGTGACATTTGGGATGAGTCATCTATTGTTGGAAACTAACACCCTCTAGAGTAGTGAAGTCAGCAGATTTGTACATTAAACACAGTCATGTGCGCTCTCTGCTGTGCAATTGGACAGATGGTGACCCACAATTTAGTCCCAGTTCCAAAAGGTTGAGCACACCATTTGGAAACACCTGGCCCCTCTCTGCACCAATGTGAACCCAGATAAACTGTGACACATGATAAATCCCACATTGTCAGGAAGAGGAGTCTGTCTCTCTCCCAATCACCTGGCAGAGGGTCAGGCATGAAATAGCATTGCACTCATGTCCTTGTGGCTGCTGTGCTGCCCTCAAAGGCCCATCCAACTCCAGGTTGGTCACTGCCAAAATGCGGGCCATTAGTGGGCTCATGGCACAACTGGCACCCCGTTCTCGTTGGGAGGACAGTCCCAGCTGGGCCTCTGTGGTCTTCTGGGCCCAGCGTCTCAGGTCCTCCCACCTCTTCTGACAGTGGATGCTCTGCCGGCTGTGAATCCCCGGGGTCCGCACCTTCTTGGCGATGGCTCTCCAAATCTCCTTCTTCTGATGGGCGTTGACCTGCAAGGATACAAAGGACAAGACCGCATATTATGTTCACAAGTCCCATACAAAATGGCTGAGTCACATACATGTCAGTGCACAAAGCTAGTTACATCATTTCTTGACCATACTGTACACCTGTGGCACATATCAGTCATTGGACACAGGGACCTGACTACAAACACTCCCCAATAGAGTGCCCTACACACTCCCCAGCTCAGGCCCTGCACTGACCAGGTAGGCCAACTGTGACTTTTGTGGGACATGCGCTAGCCACATTACATTGACCAGGAACACAATGGAACACATCACACAAAGTGGCAAGTGACATGTACACCACCCAGCAATGAACGTGCACAAACATCCACTAACTATGAATGCCAGCTGCTGCATTCTGTCCCTACAGGTCACAGCCATCCTAAATACTGACCCATTGTGCTTGGACCACAATGAAGGGAGTGACATGTACAGCACACAGAGTCAATCCTGTCCATTTGTAGACATTTGCAGGTACAAATGCAGGCACCAACTACTTCAGGGGGTGGGTGTATGTGTGTCACATCAACACAACAAGACACACTTCAACACATGTGTGTTCGCAAAACCTATAGTGCCTTATGTGCAACCTGGCCATGCATTGTACATGTCCAGCTTTATGCCCAAATCACAGAGTCTGATATCATGGCAAATCAGTTCACAACACTCTGCAGATGTTCAGTGTCCAAAGTGCAAGAAGCATACACAGGACACATCAGAGCTGGATGAAAGAGACAACAGGCCTGTGGGATCAAGGGACCTGACAAGGCTATGTGACACACATTGTCAGAGTTGAAAAAAGGACATCATTCACAGATCACAGCCTGCCCCCAATGCTATTCCCATTTCAATCAGTGGACAGGGGTTCAGTAAGCTGCATATAGGAAGGGAGGCATGGTTTAGCAACATTATATACTATACAAGGGTACAAGATGTGGCTACAAAATGGAACTGATACCAGACCAGATTTCAACTTTTTCTGTGAGTAACTATAGACAGGCCTCGGTCTCTGCAGGCTGAGCAGACAGACCTATACAAAACAACATCTCTGAAAAATCACATGCATCACAGTACTTCTTGTAGCCTCCAGCTGCTTGCCATTGGTTGTCTATGTACAGAGCTGCGGGGCATTTTGGATTATTACCAAGCTGCAGAAGAACAGTACAACAAGGCCAGAGGTGGCCAGAGATTACTATGCAAACACAAAAATAGCTCAAATAGTGATCAACATACAAAATGCATCCACACCTCCTGCTGTCATGCAATCACATGTGAACACCCATGATACACATTTTATGGCAAGAGTTCCCTGGGGATGGCGTTATGACACCTTACCTAGTCATGTGCATCCAACACAATATGGGTCAGGTAACACCCAATACACACTCACCACATTGTCTCAGGATTCTAAACCTGCCACTTGCCACATATACATGCCCATGGACTCACATTTATTGCACACTGTCAGCTCCTAGAGGGCTTTGAGGACACAATCTGACAAACTGGGCCTACGCCTAGCCTGACTAAAGCTAAGCTTTAGAGGTACAAAGAAAATTGTGCACATGGGGCTCTTACCTGCTCCTCTGGTGCACCATAGAGCTGTTCATACAGGGGTAGGACTCATCCACCAGTTCTCAAGTTCTTCTGGCGAGAAGGCAGGGGCCCTATCACTTGTTGGATGAGGCATGATTGCTCCCAGAGGAGGTAACCAGCAGCTCAGACAGTGGACATCTTGCTGGCAGCAGTGTCAGGAGTCAAGTGAGAGATTCAGCTAAAGATGGCAGTCACGTCCACCATGTAAGTGACCGTCACTGCCGGCGGACACTGCCATTGGGCCAAGACTGCCACAGACAGCAATGTTATCCAATGGCAAGGTCCACCTCTGTAGCATCTGCCTACCGCCATGACAACTTGGGCGGTTCCTAATGTCCAGTGGAGTAGGGCTGGTACTCGCCATTTTAGAGGCATACAATGTAATATAACACAATTTTGGATGTGTCACAAGTTTGAAAAGTGATGTCCTGGCAAATCTTGAGTGCTAGCCTTGTCCTGTCTTTTTGGTCAATTGTTTCAGTGTACATATTGGTACATGGTCCAGCACATACGACAACCTTATTGGGGAAAGAGGCACAACCATCTCCCCCACGGGCATTTCAGGATTTTGGGCATTGCATCACAGTTACACTTGCAAGTTTAATGCACATATTGTTGCTGTCCAGATGGAGGATGGGTACACATATGTTCAAAAGCAAGGGGGTAACATGTTTAAAAAATTACACATTGTTAGTCTTGATGAGTGCTGTGTATCATGTTTTTAGTGACTCACATGACACGTCACAATTCATATATGACATGTACAATGTAATATGCAAGGTACACAATGAAAGATGGCCACAACATTTCTTTCCCACATAATTACCCTGGGAGGAGAAGAATCAGACAACATCCTGTGTACCATCCACTAGCAGACTTGCAGGCCATGGAGGACAGACATGTCATCCAGATGTACTGCCTGGAGAGGCAGACAATCATGGATCTTTGTCGTCAGTAGGAGCCAGCTCTGAGGCCAGCCATCCGGCATACCACTCATTGTACAAGTCATGTCAGTGTTGCACTTCCTGGCCACAGGGTCCTTTCAAAATACAGTGGCCCTAACTGCTGAGATGTCCTAGCCTATGTTCAGTCTGGTCTTGAAGGATGTTCTCCCAGCAATGTTGAAACACCTGGACAGCTACATCCGCTTTATCAACGTGAGGATTTTGTCCATGTGAAGGCAGGGTTCTATGGTTTGGCACACATCCCATATGTTGTGGGAGCCATTGATGGTACCCATGTAGCCTTGGTTTCACTGCATGGCAATGATCATGTCTACCATAACAGGAAGAACTACCATTCCATCAATGTCCAAGTAGTTTGTCTGGCGGACCTCTACATTTTTCAAGTCTGTGCCCCGTACCCAGGTTCAGTTCATGATGCATTCATCATGTGGAAATTTGCAAATCAACAGCTGAGGACACGACTGTACCCAGAGAAGGCCTGGCTGGTTGGTAAGTAACATATGTTGTGAGCTTGTATGCTATGTCTGCTGCTAGTGAGACAATACTTTGGATTCAAGGTAGAACACATGTAACATTCCCTTACAGAGGACTCTGCATACCCAAACGGTCCCTGGTTATTGACATCGGTGAGCAACCCAACCATACCGAGGGAAGTCCGCTTCAACCAGGTACATGGAAGAACACGGTGTGTTTTGGAGTGGACTTCTGGGCTCCAGAATACAAGGTTTTGGGACATTGACAATACTGGTGGAGGCCTTCTCTAATTACTCCCAAAAGTGTGTAAGATCAATGTGGGATGCTGCATGCTCGACAACCTTGCCCTGAGAAGAAACATCCCATACTTCCCTGATGAGGGGGGCTAACAGTGCCACCGGGCGAGCCTCCTGAAGTGCCAAGTGTGGATGACAGTGAAGATGGTGAAAGTGGAGACATGCAGGCAGATCTCATCAATCAGTACTTCACTAGAGTGTAAGTATGTAATGTTCTGCTACTACTGTGACTGCATGGGGAGCCATGGGGTACTGTAGGGGTC
The DNA here is from genome assembly GCF_031143425.1 of Pleurodeles waltl. Lineage (NCBI taxonomy): Eukaryota > Metazoa > Chordata > Amphibia > Caudata > Salamandridae > Pleurodeles > Pleurodeles waltl. Next base: position 744,366,333 of record NC_090444.1, on the reverse strand, counting down.
ACTATTTGTTGAGAAGGGTATCTCTGTCACCATGCAACAGGGCATCACATGCTATGCATCATAGAACCCTGGTTTGCTGGCTACATCCGGCTTGAAGATGTGACTCGAGGCTATCCTTTGATGGGCAGTCACATTGCATTGTCAGTAAAACAACTGTAGCTTGAAATGAGGTTTGTGTAGTATGTATGCCCTTACCTGCCGAAAGTCCCTGTATGTCACTTATTCCTTCAGGTGTCTTCACCATGCCATCCTCATGTGGGCATTTCAGAGTTGTGTCATTGACAGGTGGCTGTTGCTGGTCTGACATATGAGGTGGACATGGGTTGACCCAGGTGCTGTTGCTCGCAGATTTGGGTTGTACAAGTCCTATGGCCAGGATGCCTGGACAGTGGGAGGGCAGGAATCTGAGCTACACAATACACCTATTTGCCATTGAGTGTTGGTCCAATGGCCGTATGTGTGTGATCATGTGGTCTTGTAATACGTCATCCTGTGCAATCAATTCCTTCTACCTTCACATTGTGATGACATTCATCCTGCATCACTTGTTAGTGGCTGTCAGTGTGTTTCCTCATTGCAGGCCAGTGTGCCTGCACCACAACACTGACACAGGTATGTGACATTCCACCAGGTGCTTGCTCATTGTTGTGGAAAGGGCCTGGACTTAGGCTCTGTTGTACTGCTCACTGTCTGTGCCATGGCTTATGTTAAGTTGGCAGGCCTGGTTTTAGTATATGATGAGGGTCAAACTGGAGACAAAATCCCAAACTCTCTTTGCCTAATCTACAGGCCCTTTCTGGTGTGGTCTGGTGCACATTGGTAAATTGATATCTGGCCTGACTCCATATGCCTAGGACGTTTCTTAGCTATGACTGTGCAGACATTCTACACAGCTTATGTGAAATACAGTACAATGAAAGGTTTGATGTGACCAGACACCTGTGACATGGTGTTGCTAGTCATCCTCAGCATGACGCTACCTGAGATATCTCCCTCCATCCAGTGTCTCCTAATGTCTAAAGCATGTACATTACATGTGATTAGTATTCAACATTCCAGACAGATAACAAAGAGAGGCAGTTGGCAGTTTTTTTATTGATGGGTGTGTTTATTTACATTCCGACACAAATTGAATAGTGATTCTGGATAAAAAACTATACTTCAGGTGAAGAGATCAGTCATGGTGGATGCAATCAAAAGAGAAGAGGCCACAACAATTGGGGCCCAGGGTCCAGTGTCCTACTAGCATGGAATTTAGAAAGTGGCTAAGGTAAAGTCAACACAGTGAGTCTGTGGCACACAAAGGAGTCACAGTTGCTGGCAGTGGTTGGTGTCTTGCCACTCACACCTCCTGGATGCTTGACTGAATGTCCCAGCTTGCAGGGAGCTCAGTAACTACAGAGGCAGGGGTGTCTGAGGCAGGTACTTCCCCTTGCAGGGCCTCCCTTCCAGTGACTCGCACTGATGAAGGGCCTAGTGTGTATGCCCCAAAGGATGGGGTGTGATGTTGTGGTCTATCCCTGCTCATGGACTGTTTATGTCCCTCAGCACCCCTGTTAGGGAGGCCATGTTGGAATTGTGGGCCTCCCACTGTTCCCTCGTCTCACAATGGAAATTCCTCTGTAGCTCCTTGATTTCCCAGAGTTCATTATGTACCTGGCCCATAACGCCTTGGTAACATTGGTAGGCAGACAAGACCTGGCTGATGGTATCCCGGGCAAGGGCATCACCAGCAGCGTCTTGCTGCTGGGCCACACCATCCCTCCTATGCACCCTATCCCCACGTGCCTGCTCCCTTGTTGCAGCCTGCCCCCTCCCACTGGTTCCAGGATTATCATTGGCAGGGCTGGAAGGTTGACCTGGACTGGGAGGCACACTATGTTGGTGACTGTTGTAAGGACGCAGGTCTGGGGGTGACTGGCTGCCTGCGATGTTGAGGCCACAGGCATGGAAGGAGTTGATGTGGTCAGGCTAAGGCTGACCGGTGTCATCTGCCCAGGTTGGCTGGATGGGCCTGGATCGTTCTCCATGCCCAGCGGTCCTGGAGGGTTAGTTTCACAAAGAGCTTAATCCATGGAGTAGTGGCAGTCTCCTCTGTGGTGTTGGTGTAAGCATTCCCAGTTGCAGTGGCAGCACAACCTGTTGATGTGGAGAGAATACGTTAGTGGTTGTATTGTGACTTCTACGTCCAATAATTGACATTGACATTGGGCTAGGGCAATGCCAACATTGTAATAGCTGACTTGCCTCTTGTGACAGGTACTCGTAATGCCATTTATACTGAGCAGACATTGCAGCCACATACCAATTCCTGTTCAGTGACCTAGCCTCAGACTGTCTGGAATCCTTAGCTGCTTGGGGGATGATAATAGACTCATGTGTTGCCAGCAGTGCAGGCAGGACATTGGCTGCACAGGATGTTGTTAGATTCATCATTCAGGCATTGTCAGGACCTTGGATGATGTGTGATAGTTGTCATCCTGTAGTGAGTGCATTGTGGAAGTGAGTGCTGCCAATGCCGTACAGCAGACACATTTGGGGGCCTTTGATCTGTATAGGAAGTTCCTACCATACATTTTGTCTGTCCTTCCTGTCTACACTATTGTTATCTCGGCATGTCAGCTCTAGATGGCTCCGGGTGCGTTGCCACATCACAGGGTGTACCATGACCTGTATCTTTGTCACTCCCAGGTGTATCATGTTTAATGTGGGTTCAGGAACTGTGGCACAATATCATCTGGACAGTGGTCTGGTGTTTGGGGTTGCATATCCTGGTCCTCCTTGAATGTATTTTGACATTGCACTTGACAGAACTCACAGTTCACATTATCTGTCCCCTGGGGTGTGTGAACTTACATGACAAGAATACCAACAGATAATTGACCATATGCAGAGTGGTTTGGGTAATTGGATTTGGTAGACAGAGCCTCCTGGTCTCAGAGGTCATGTGATTCCCTTTACTACATGCAGTTTTTCAGTTAGACTGTCCCAGGCGTGTACACGTCATGGGTGTGTTTTCAGGGAAAGGTGTTTTTACACTTGAAAAGTGTACTGCTGCTTGGATTGTGAGTAAGGGAGCTTCCTATGAGTTCTAACCATTTCTAACTGTGTATTCCATACGGTGTAGGGTGTTTCTCCTGTCAGGTGGGTACAGTTTTGTGGCTGACTAGATGGAGACCGGTCATAGTAGCAGAGCACACAGTTGTGGCACAGAGTGTAGTGAGAGTCCTAGTTCCTCCTGGCCATAGCAGTCCAGTCATTGGCTGCCTTACCCACACACTATACAGCTGTGATCCCCTCAGGTGAGTACAGTTGTATGGCTGACAAGATGGAGAATGGGCATAGTAGCAGAGCACACAGTTGTGGCAGAGTGTAACGATAGTCCCAGTGCCTCCTGGCCTTAGCATTCCTGCCATTGACTGTCCTACCCACACACTGTACAATTGGGATCCCCTCAGGTGAGTACAATTGTATGGCTGACTAGATGGAGAATAGTCATAGTAGCAGAGCACACAGTTGTGGTAGAGTGTAGTGAGAGTCCCAGTGCCTCCTGGCCTTAGCATTTCTGCCATTGCCTGTACTACACACACTATACTGATGTCATCCTCTCAGGTGGGTACACTCCAATGGGGATGTGACAAACAAGGTGATTTTGACTATGCTACACTATTCTGGTTTTAGTGATGTGGTACAGTGCCTGGTGGGATTTGTAGTGCTGTCAATCCCTGTACTACACCCACTATACAAAGATGTTGTTTCCCCAGATAAGTTGATATGTTGGAGGCTAGGCATGGATCTATGGACAGGTGGACACTGGACTGGTGAGTGTGGTGACATAGTAGGTGGCAAGAGGTAATCAGTAAACATGTATGCCAATACATTTTGGTGCCATTTTTAGTGCTGTGACTTACTGACTCCACTCCCCCAGGTATTCCTGTCAAGCCCTCCGGATGCAGGATGGCCAAGACCGTCTCCTCCCATGATGTTTGGTGTAGGGGAGAGGGTGGGGGACCATTGCAAGTCTTTGGGACCACAAGCTGATACCTGGACGCCATGGAACGGACCTTCCCCCTCAAGTGGGTCCACCTCTTCCTGATGTCTTCACTTGTGAGCGGGTAGCTGCCTACAAGGTTCACTTTGTTGACTATCCTTCGCCACATTTCCATGTTCCTAGCAATAGTAGTTTGCTGGACTTGGGCTCCAAATAGTTGTGGCTCTACTCTAATGATTTAATCCATCATGACTCTTAACTCGTCAGCTGTGAAATGGGGATGTTTCTGTGGTGACATGGTGGTGGAACAAACTTGTAAAATAGTTTACTGGTTAGGTGCTCTGTAATGAGGAGGTGACAGGGAGTAAATGGAGTCTAGAGGTGCAAATTTGTGTGGTGGGTATGTTGAGGGTGTGGGACTTGTGCTTAGTGCAAGTTAGAGGGGTGCCTAATCTGTGGCTGGTGAGGTTTTCAGGCAGTGCTCTGGCTTGTGTTCAGCGTGTAGATGCAAAGGATTATGGTATGTGAAGAAGTGTGTTTTATAGTGTGGTTTGTAGGTGTGTTGAGTGTGTGGATGTGTGTCAGCTGTGTAGTTTTCAAATGCAGCCAATGTGGTGTAGTGTATTACGGTTTTGACCACTGACCGCCGTGGTTCTCACCACCATTGGAAGACCACCATGGTGATGAGTATCCCTGGCTTTTGTGAGCTAGTTGAATATCAACTTTTTGTGGTGGTTGATGTCATTATCTTGATCAGGTGTAGTTAATATCAATGAGCTGCAAAACGAGTTTAAGTCGACTTGTGACCGGCTTATGGAGAGCAGTATAGTCTACTGAGATGGGATCTTAAAGGGAAGTAGTCCTGTCAGTGAGAATTTAAAGAGGTGATGGTCAGACCAAGCACATGGGGCACTATAAGGCTGGCTAGTGATAGGTGCATGGACCAGACTTGGTCTAAGATGTGACCTTTGATGTGGGTGTGGGTGTGGGACAACACATGTTGCTCAAGATTTAAGTTCCTGAGATAAACACAGCATTTGGAGGAGAGATGTCCTTCATTCTCACTGCTGGCCCAGTATTTAATGTCTCCTACCAGTAGAATGTTGGTATGGTTGATGAGAAAAGGGGAGATGCTTTCAAAAAAGGACTGAGGAAAATACTGCATGTATTCTGGGGTGAGGGAACAAATAAAGGGGGAAGCATGAGATTCCAGTTTGATTATCAAGTTGTCTACCATAGGAATATTTGGACGGATTAGTTTGGAAAATTTCACGTGCTTCTTTATTACTAAGGCTACACTGCCTCCCGCTTTGCTGAGGTTCAGTTAGCTTGAAAGAAGTAGTAGTTGTCAGGTAGTCCAGCAAGTATACCGGGAAGGATTCCTCTGTGAGCCAAGTTTCTGTGAGAAGCAAAATGTCCGGGGATTGGGACTCAAGTAAATGGATGATTTCTGTTTGGTGGTTCACAATGGAGTGAGTTTTAAGGTAATATGATTGTTACTTTGTCAGGGTTAATGCTGTGGGTATCATACATGGAGAGGGGTGTCATATTAAAAGGAGGATATACTTTTCCTTCAGTAATTGGAGAGGAGGTAGTAGTATTAAAGATGCCTAATTTGTGTAATTTTTGTTGGATCGCTGGGTCTAGGTCGTAGTTGGTGTGGTAAAGATTTTTTTTATATAATTTGAGGGCTAGTTACAGATTTGAGCATAGTGACTGGCCTCTGGCTCTGACCCAACACGGACTGGCGAAGATGGGCTTGCCTTTGGCGCATCCACAATTTAAAGAACATTTAAATGTCTGGGCGCACATAGCTCTACCCACTACTAAAAGGCAAATAGCGGATTGGTTCCCCCACTTAGCTTAGATTGGTTTCTCCTGTACTTTGCGGCATGGCGGCCTACAATAGAAAAACTAGTGATTTTAAAACTAAGTAACAGCTTCTTATTCAGGAAAACAAGTATATTCAAGACGTTTTAACAATAGTGGTCTATGACCACTTCTAAGTTCTTACTGCTGTGCGTCCGTGGCTAAAAGACATTTAAGTGTACGGGGGCATGTAGCTCCACCCCCTATTGAAAGCCAAGTAGCGACTGCTTCCCACAGTTAGCTCAGATTGGTACCCTGTGTGCCTTGCTGTGCGGTGATCGACAATAGTAAACAAGCATTTACAATGCAACGGATCTTGCGTTTGCTCATGTTAGAGCTGATCGCGTTGTAAACTCCTAACCCGACTTTTCACCTATCGGGCAAAAGTGCATTTATGTACATAACCCGAAAAAGTGAAATTAACTATGTAAAGCGCTCGACTTCTGCCAAGCGAGATCGCGCTCGTAAATTAGAGAAAAAGAAGTCCACGAGCCCGATGGAAAACAGCGAGCCTCGCATGTTTTCTGTACTTGGTCGCTGTGCTCGAGGAGGGCTTGCCACTGGAAAAGGCATGACGTATGCATGCCTTCGACTAACGAAAGCAAGCAGATTTTATTATGCAAGCCCACGAACCAATAAAAAACACTGATGTGAAGTTGACAGGGCTACGAGCCCTTTTCTAAATACAAAAGCGTCTCGCTGAGATACGCATGCGCAAGCTCATGCAACGCAGGCTCGACCCTAAAAAAAGGTAATTTTAAAACTAAGTAACAGTGTCTTATCCAGGAAAACAAGCAGATTCAAGCAGTTTTTAACAACAGTATGCCGTGCCCCATTGCTCAGTTGTTAGCGCTGCACACGCACAGCTTAAAAGACGTTTAAATCTCCAGGAGCACGTGGCTCCACACACTACTGAAAGGAAAATAGTGGATTTGTTCCTCCACTTAGCTCAGATTGGTTCCCCGTGTGCTTTGCGGTGTGGTAAGCGATGATAGTAAAAACAGGTAATTTCATCCAATACAGAACTATAACATGCAGCAAAAACTGTATATAAACAAAATACATGCTAATCATTTATGTATGTGTAGCTAAGGCAACATTTCATAGATCTATTCTTAGGGGTCTTATATGTGAGATAGTCGAGGATTTACCACCATAACCTGGTAGAAAGTCATTATAAAGTTAGATAATTCGAACATGAAATACAGAGAATTCAGTAATGAAAAGAAAATCAGAACAATTTCCCAGTAACAACTTCTATCGAGTGTGGACAATGTCTGCAGGTGTAAGTATTAAATTGGGCTCTAGCTTTAGCCGATGGCAGAAAAGGAGACAAAAGTAGAGAAAGACAACAGGAATGTCTGGGGTGTCACTAAATCTCATGGGGATACCTTGCTATTTCTAAAATGAGAATGAGGGTCCTACACACACACACACACACACATATATATATATATATATGTATATATATATATATATATATATATATATATCAGGTTCCATCTTGATGAAGTTATTATGAGGTACCTCATCTATGGTCGGTGCCAAGGGACTTAGCCCAGGGTGTGGGGGGTGAGTGTTGTCTCTTGTACTTTTTTTTAAATGCTACACATAGCTAATTCCATTCAATGGCAATTAGATATTCGTGCGAAACACGCACCTTTTCTCTATGTAGTGCTGTTCTCGTGCTGCCTGTAAATGTTTTAACTGCTGTTTACCACTGCTTAATATAACTGTTAACGGACTTCTAGTGAACTGTGATAGCACGTTTTGCTAGAACCAACAGTAGGTCTGCGAATCTGGTCCATGCTTTACCTTGTTTAGGGCGAGCTGCGGGGCCCACCAAACAAGCATTTGCAATCGTGTAGCATCCTCTGCCTGTTGTATGTTTTAAAGGGTTTTGGATCTCTTGCCAGAACTGTGCCACCGAAGGATAATCCCACACCACATGGAAAATCTCTGCCTTTTCTATCTGGCAGTGGGAGCAGTTCACCATGCTGCTTGACTGAATCTTACCAAATACATAGGAGACCATTTAGGCCCTTTGCACTGGACAGCACTGAATTTGCTGCAGCCTAGCTTTATGGGAGACCTTTCTGGGGAAGTCAAAGAAATTTCCCACTCTTTAACAGTGAGAGGTCCGTCCACATGTCAGTCTCCCAATGAAGTTTAAGTTTAAATAAGGGAGATATATACAAAGTTAGCAAGGATCTGTGTAACCAAGTGACCAATCTATCTCCTGTACCCATGTTGAACAGCGTCTGCATTTGGCTTGTTGTGTTAAACATACCTACTGTGATGCACTGTGAGATACCTTGATGACTCCGACAGCCACTATATTAAACAAATCCTGTTAATGTAGAGCCCACGCTATATCTTGGCCACACTGCTAACATGAATATCTGTTAACTACAAAAACTGTATGCAGTTATTCAATACTTTAATAAACAAATCAATACATTAATATTACTCACTAAAATAAGTATTTTCATTGAATTGAAGAACTGGTCTGCATGAATTATTAGACATTTTACCATGTTTCTTAGTGAGTTATAAACATACTAGGTCAGTTTCACTTCCGTATTTATATCCTCGCCAAATACATAACAACTATCAACGGAACAAGATGACGGCAACGCTGATTAATGGATTCAGGGGCCTTCTAAGCCATGTGAATCTTATTCCACTATACTTCACTGCTTCCGGAAGAGTAAGTCTAAACCTTCGTGTGCAGCAGCTAGCATGAAGCTCTGAACCCCGGGTTCCCCTGTGGGCTTTTATTCTAATCCAAAGGTTGAAACCACTTGTTCGTACCTGCGGACCATGCCACATTCAATGCTTAATTTGTACTGGTGTTAGCAGATAGTGGGAACTGGCACTCATGTTTGTAAACAGGAACTTATTTTTCATTGACCCAGAGCAACAGAAAGACCGAAAAGTTAAAAAGAAAGAGGAAAAGAAGTTGAGAAAGATAAGCAGCGACAAAGTGGGAAAGCGGAGATGAAAAAGACACTGTAAGAGTGACATAAAGAGACAGTGTTGACTATTCACAAACGTAAAATATTCATGTCTATTTTCCCATTTGTAGATGTGCTCTTACTCATAGGTGTAATGCTCCACTTTTTTCTATTCACAGTTTCTTAGTTAACATTTACACTTAGGTGAAGACATTCATATCTCCATACTCTTAAATGAGGGGGTTGAGCCTCCTGCAACAGTATCTACACGTGTAAAGTTGCTATTACCCAATTTCCACCTTTTAATGGAGATCTCTGCCACCCGGGTGCAGATCTCCCGAGAGAAAACTATAGGGAAATGTGTTAAAGTTTTTTTTATATTTTCAATGTACAAATATTTTAATGTTTAATATAAATGTAAAATAGAGTAAAAGAATTAATAAGAATCTGGAACTAATTTAATAAAATGTACTTCACTTTAAGCTTTTTAAAATTAAATTTATGTCTCAATTATTTTCAAATGGGAGTGTGTTGCAGTACCAGTGGCTGGTTATGAGTGGTACTTGACTTGCTCCAAGCTCGACTATATTACACTTAGGTACATTTAAGCATTTTTGACACTTTAAGGGCTCCAGTAACTTTAAAGGTGTATTTTGTGAAATGCAGTGTTTTTATTCTTTAGTAGATGTGTTTTTTCGTTGGCATGTCCCTCCCAGTAGTGCATTAAGAGTGCCATGGGCCCTGGTGCAAGCAAGGAATATGACCCATTGGGCTGCTTCTTGAACAGTAAAATATAGCCATTATAAGGATTCAATGGGCCCATTGGGGCTCTGGATCGTGGTATTACTGCACCAGCAGCACCAATAGTAGCTACGCCCCTGGTCCCTCCGAAAACCTTCCTTAATTTTCACCAAGCCTTTCGTATATAGTAGCAATTATTCCCAATTGTCCCATCATTTTCCATGTTCCTCCCACCTTTACTACAAAACTGTAGACCTGTGTGTGGAAATCTCTGCCACTATGGCAGTGAGGTCCGAACAGAAATCATAGGAGAGGCGGAAGCAGACACCTCCAGCCATAGGTCTGTGGATTGCATTTTGGGGCCCTTGAGTATTGCTTCTACTGGAGTACCACTTTAGGTACTATAAAATACAGTAAGTGTTGGTGGTGGATCAGAGAGGCAAAAAGTGGAGTAAAGATGAGGCAACCTCTTTGTTTAGCAACAGCAGCATTAATCAGTACTGACAGCAGGCTCTTAATGACAACTATGGACCTCTACATTTATGTATTTATTTTTAGAAAATTAACAAATTGTCACGTGATCTTTTCGCCTCGTAGAGGAACAGCGAGGAAAGACTGCGAACAGGACAGCAAACTCATTTAACCCCCAACAATCATTTGGACTGTGTATTTTGCATCTTTATTCACTCCAGAATATTCGAAAACGACACGTACGAACAGAACTCATTGATAAAGTTTCGGAAAAAATGAGTATTTGTACTTTGTTGGCACATTACCCTTCACCACAGACTTTGTTTGCAAAATAAATCGATGACTTCACGTTTCTGTGCGCGCGCATAGACCCAGAAGAGTATTCAAAATCGGTCGGTCAACATACTAGTCCAGCCAGGTTTTTAAAAAAAACTCTGCAGAGGTAGAAATACCGGCCCCATTAATGATCAGTGTGAATAGGCCACAATCAGAACAGCAGGACGTGCATCAGATGGGCAAACTTGCAATGTTCCTTCACTTCATCGTCTTGCTGTCTAGACAGCGGATAGGAGCCGTCTCTGTTTACTTAAAGCACCTGCATTTTCCAAAACAGTTCCTCTCGCACGCGCTTACTCATTCTCTCTCTCGCCAACCTTCCCACAACCTTCCTCTATCTCTTCCGTCGCCATCTTTCGTTCTCTCTCGCCTCCCTACAAGGCGACCTTTATCAGGAAGCCTCATCTGCGGCCCCCTTCCTTGGTTCCCTCAGCGCCGGTGCCAAGCGGAAAACAGACCTCGCTCGCCGTCACGTTCATTCGAGCCATGACACTGGGAAAACCGTTGTCCGACAAAATCACAGCAGCGCGTGTACAGACTTCTCCAACCACAGTTTTCTGCAAGGCCTAGGTTTGAGAAGGTGGGGCAGATGAATGCCCTAAAACTACACTGACCCAGAAAGCCAACTAAAGACCAACAGAAACAGTTGTACATTCAATCACCGTTTTCTTTCTGGGAGGGCAGTGTGAGCTAAAAATTAACAAATATTTCGCAGCACCAGAAGCTTTCATGCTTGCTTACAATTTACAGCTGATGCAAGAATGCTGTGTTAACTTTCTGTCATGTGACGTTGTAATAGTATTGCATGTTATTTTGTCTGTTGGTGGAACCGTGAGTCATGAGATGTCTTTCACGCTAAATAAATAAAACGAGCAGGTATTTGTAACACCATTGCCAAATCCTTTGAAACGTCTTACTAATATTGCAATATAAATATTCTACAATTCCGTTGGTTTCTATTGAACATTTTAAAGTTTCAGTCACTCATAATTTGGGGCCTGGGTTTACTACGCTGCTGGTTGCTATCTGCAGCATGGTATAAACTAAACAAGGCAATCTGAATATATATTAAAAAATATATAATTTTCCTGGAGTTCTGAATTCTTTTTGGTGATCCAAAAACTTGCAGAGACATAAAAACACAATTTATGGGTTTTGGATTTCCTGCAACCCATAAAATACAATTGGCAGTAAATATGTCTTGTTTCTCAGAGGTGCGTGCCTGTAAAATTGTTGGGTGCACACAGTGTCATTCTCAAAGTACCTGCCCCTAGTTGTCTCACTATATAAACAAAACATATCTGTCCTGTGACATAATTGCATCAGAAATTAACCCGTTAACTGCTGAGCCTTTTCCACCCCAGTGCTGAGACCTTTTTTGGTTATGTTGGGTACTTCGCTCTTAGGCCTACATAACAATTTTTCTACATAAGGTATCTATGCCAAATGTACGTATTTTTTCTCAACATTATTGGGAGACTAAAGGTATCCAGGGTTTGTGGATTTCCATGGACAGGACCGAGGAAATAATCAAAATATTGCCAAATGTTATGGTTTTTTCAGAAAAGTGGGGAAAAAAAGTGCTCAGCGAAAAAGTGTCTGTTTGTTTCTCTAACAACAGCACCAAGGAAAGGTTTGCTGTGCTAAAATCACCATCTTCGCAGCTTTCAGTAACATATGGAGCTGTATCAAAAAACAAATTTTTTACCACAGATTTGGCATTTTCTAAGGGATGTGTGATGGAACAACACCTGTGCCAATCACGCATGTCTGAACAATGCGGTCGGAACAACGACCGCGTTGTTTCCATGCATGCCTTTACCACACATGCCTTTACAATGAAAAGTATGTAAAGGCACATGTGGAACAGCATGCATGATTTTCACATGCCACCCCCCCACCCTAAAACACAACTACCTGGACCCACTACCCACAAAATAAAACTACCCTGACCCCTCCACCTGCCCTAAAAATAACCAACCCCCACCCCCCAAAAAAACTACCCCTCCCCTAAAAACAATATTACCCAACCCCCCACCCGCTCCTAAAACTGCGCCCGAGCCCTAAATTCAAAATTACCATGACCCCCCAACCTGGCCCTAAAAACACCCCCCCACCCGCCCTAAAAACAAAACTACCCCAACCCCTTAAATAAAATACCCCAACCACCACATCCCTAAAAACCACCCCATCCCTAAAAACTATGCCCAATCCTCTCCCAGCCCCAATTACCTGACCACGATCTACCCGACCCAGAACCCCCGCCCTAAATACAAAATTACCCCAACCCCCACCCCTAAAAACAGAATTACCCCGACTCCCCACCCCACCCCTAAACCCCCCCACCTGCCCTAAATACAAAATTATCCCAACCTGCACCCCTAAAAACAAAATTACCCCGACCCCCAACTCCGCCCCTAAAAATCTTCCCCCCCAGCCCCACTTACCTGACTGCATCCTCTCCCGATGCTGACTCCTTTTTTCTCTGCCTTAACCACGCATGTGCGTTGTTCAGGACATTCCTGGTTAAGGCAGAGAAAAAGGGAGTCGTTTCATTAAGCATGGTGACGGCATTGCGATAAATGCATTTCGTTGCATTTGCCACGTTGCAAGTGATGTTTCCCTTTTTTAAGAGTTAGACCATTTTTTCTGATTTGTCTGTTTTTAGCCTACTCCCAGTTTGTCGTGGAAACTTGGGGTGGGTGGAATTTTTAATTTTTCAGGCAGTTTTGGAGTAATTTTAGTAATTCTGCGTTACTCATATAATGCAGAGTTCCTAATTAATATCACCGGTGAAATTAAATCAGCATGGTTGGTTTTAAACAGGGCTGGTAGAGGGAGCAGTCCCTCTAAGATTAAAAAGCACTGCACATTAAACATAGAGGGACTGCTCCCTCTCCTAGCCCTACCACTGCAGTGCAGTGCATGCTCCTCATATAAGAATACAAGGGCACTGACGGATATGCACTGCATTGTAGTGTGATACATACCCACAGTGCCCCTACATACGTATGTAAGGACACTGAGGGGTATTCACTGGAATGGGTACCCCTCGGTGCCCTTACGTGCCTATGTATGGGCACAAGGAGTATGCACTACACTGCAGTGTGCTGCATACCCTTCAGTGCCTTTACCTAAGTATGTAAGGGCACTGAGGGTGGAGTGGGTGGCTACCCATCATTGGCCTTACATACTTGTGTAACAGCACTAAGGGGTAAGCAGTGCACTGTAGGGCACTGCATACCCCTCTGTGCCTTTACAATATGTGTAAAGGCACTGAGGGGTATGCACTGGAGTGGATACTCCTCAGTGCCTTTACATACTTCAGTAAGGGCACGGAGGGGTTTGTACTGCACTGCAGTGCACCAAGGGGTAAGCACTGGAATTAATACCCTTCTGTGCCCTTCCACACTTATGTAAGGGCACCGAGGGGTATGCATTGCACATTATGGTGCCCACTCTCCCCATGGTGGAATTCTGCAGAATTTAAATGTAATTTGTGGAATTAGGCGGAATGAAATTCTGCCAATTCCGCCCACCTCTAGTGGAAACAGGGGTGAACCCATGAGTGATGCCTAAAGACTATACATTTCTGAAAAGTAGATAACATTCTAAATTCCACAAGGCATCATTTCTGTAGATTCCTCAAGGCTTTCCCAAAGAAACTAATGGTTGAAATAAAAATTATGAAAAAGTAGTCAAAAAAGAACAATTTGTGACAATGTTTTAATCTGTAACTTCTTGTCACAATGACTGATTTACAAAAGTGATACACCGGTATGTCTGCTACATTCTTCTGGTCACTGGGATTTATAGAGTTTGTAGGGTCTCCAAGAACCCGAGGTACCCAGAGCGAACAACTGAGCTGCACCTTAAAATGCTTTTCCATTGTGTACAGTGTATAGAGGAATTCATATGGTAAAACGGTAAGAGTGAAAAATGGGTATGAACGAAACCTATGTATTTCTGAAACACAATATACCCCAAAACATTTTTTTATAACATGGGTAGCTGCGGATTGTGGACCTTACCCTGCCCGCCACCCAGGAAAACCCATTAAACCCAGAAATTTCTGAAAACTAGGCACTTGAGGGTGTCCAGGGAAATGTGACTTCTGTGGTTATAACAAAGTGTTTTTACCCAGAAGCCCTAGCAAGCCTTAAACTGTGCCTAAAAACACACTTATCCTCACGTTTCTGTGAGGAAAAGTTCTGGAATCTGCAAGTATTCACCATTTTCTATCAGAGTGTTGCCCCATGCCTCCCGATAGAAATGATACCTCATTTGTGCAAGTGGGCCTAGACGCCCTACAAGGAAAGGGCCCAAAACGCAACATGGACACCTCAACTTTTTTTTTCCACTGAAAACCAACCCTTTTCGTAATTTCGTTAGCTCTGGATTTTGAGCCCTAGCTCAGCTGTCATCTAGGGAAATCTACCAAAACCTCCTCATTTCTGAAAATTAGACATCCAGGAGAGTTCAAGGCGGCATTATTTGTGTGTCTCCCAGCGGGTTATTTTACCCAGTAGCCCTTGCAAACTTTAAACTTTGGCTAAAAAGACACATTTCCTCACGTTTCGGTGATGGAAAATTCTGGAATCTGCAGGAAGCCACACATTTTCCACCACCAAGCCTTCCCCTAAGTCTCCTAACTTTCCAGACAAAACTCAAACTTTGGCTAAGAGCACACATTTTCCTTTGGGGAGCTACAAAAATGCTATCACCCAGTATTACCCACAAGGACTCTCACAGATCTTCGTTTGATCCGTTCCTATTGTGAACACTGAGGCCAGACACAGAAGTGTGACAGTGTTTTAATGGGGACAAGTGGGGTAACGCTGGGAAGTAGGAGTTTGGTTGCTTCCTGCTAATGTTGGAAGTTTTCATCATAGAAATGCAAGAGAAATGAGTGATTTTAGGCAAAGTTTGAGGTTTGCAGGAATGGTGGGTAACAAAACTTTGTGGGATCCACCTAAGACACACCATTTTGGAATCTCCTGGGTGTCTACTTTTAAACAAAATCTGTGGTTGTAAGTTTCCACATGTGTTGGCCGAACACGGCTCAAATACAGCAACTTCCCCTATCGCTGATCTCTCAGTGTTGCGGTTTCGGGCCTTTTGTGTCACGGTCTCTTGGCTCACCCACACAAATGATGTACCATTGCTATCAGAAGACGTGTGGAAACTCTGGGTGGCAAGAAAGTTGTTGTTCCCTACAGATCCCGGAACGTTCCTGCACAGAAATGTGAGCAAAATGTGTGTTTTTGGCTAAAGTTAGAGGTTTGCAAGTGCTTCTAGGAAAGAAAATCTTGTGAAAGCCACTCAAGTCATGCCACCCTGGACTCTCCTGGATGGCTAGTTATCAGAAATATGCAGGTTTCACAGGTTTTCCTTGGTGGAGGCACAGACAGCCACCAAAACCTCCAGCCACCCACTTTGTGGCTTCTAACAGATTCCATGAATTTCCATCACACAATATAAATGAGTGAGTGTGAGAAATTGGGCTACTGGCTGCCTGGGGTATGAGCACTGGTCAGACAGCAACCACAATTCTTATCAGGGTGAGGCACAGGCAAACCTCAAATTAACCTGTGCTCAACTGTCTGTTAAGTACCACAGATCAGCCAGACAACTTAGAAACATTGTGCACAGTATTCATGCAGTACTGCAAACAGTAATAAAGTGAAAACACAACACAAGAAAAAACCCACAAAAATTTAGATAAATACAGCAAAATGTAATAAATAAATCAAGACTAAAACAACAATAATCCAATCAGTGGAGCTGGAGATATGCAATTTCAAAGATTTAAGTGAAAATAGTGCCAAAAAGCCCAAAGCGCCACTCACGACTGTCTGCCTGGTTGTGCAAAAAAACAGAAAAAGTCACAAGTTCAGGCTGACAGTGATTGAGTACGGGTTGGATACAGGGACTAGGTAAGTCCTGCTGAAAAGTTACCTGCTCAGTCAGGCACAAAGAGTTCCGATCATAGTGGAGGGAGCCGCGAGGAGCAGTAAATGTCGAGTATGTTTGTCGATGTAGTGCTAAAAGCAGGGCTGGCATTATGAAAGGTCATTGCTATAGTGCGGAGATCGTGTTGTCATCACAAATGGTTGGGCCAGATCTTTGCATTGACGCTCCCCGTGAGTGGTTGATGCTTTAGCGCAACGGGTCTGGCTGACTGAACTTCGCGTTGGCAGGCGGTGTGAGCAACATGTTTTTGGCACCAATGGGCGCATTTGCGGCAAAAGAGCCCAAAATCTTCAAGGCAGATCCACTAAGATTACACCAAGGGTTCAGAACCTGAGGGACACTGCTTGGGGGTCAGAGGTTTGCTCCAGCTGAAGCTGGGTGCTGGTTCAGGTGATTGGGAGCCCATCGTGCCCCTGTGGCTCTGAAAAGGCGGCCAGCAGACTAGCTCTTGGAGTCAAAGGCAGCAGGGCAGCAATCTAGAGAGGTAGCATTTAGCAAGGTAGTAGTCTAGATTTACAGCAGTCCAGCATAGTGACAGCCCTTTCAGCAGCACAACAGTCTGCTTTCCTTCTTCTTGTCAGAGTCTCCACAGTTCCAGAAGTGTAGTGAAGAGTTGATGTCTGAGGTCCAATATTTATATCAGGTGGGAGAAGCTCCTAGAGGTTTCCCTCTGAAGTGCATAGGTTCCTACCCGTCCTGCCCTTGCTCCAGACTGACTACAGGGGGTATGCAGCCTTTTTGTGGTGGCAGGACACAGCCTATTCAAATGTAAGTAGGGCTGTACACAGCTCTTCCATCCCATCCTGCCAGTGAAGCCCCACCCAGGCACACCTAAGCTCTCTACTATGTGTGGCTGTCTAGGACGAATACACAAAGCTACATCCAGTCATGTGACTCAGAGACAGGCTGCAGGCACTAAATGGCTAAGGGAGTAAAATGCCTACTTTATTAAAAGTGGCATTTTCAAAATTGTAATTAAAGATCCAACCTTACCATAAGGGAGGATTTTTCATTACAATTCCAAAAACACCAAAAATGAACTGGTCATGTGTTCCCATTTGGAGGCAACAGCTTATTAAATGTAATACAGTAACCCTAATGTTATCCTACAGGAGAGGTAGGCCTTGCAGTAGTGAAAAATGAACTTAAGAGTTTTTCACTACCAGAACATGTAAAACTTTAAAGTACATTTCTTATTTTTTAAATACACTGCACCGTGCCCTCTGGGCTGTCCAGGGCCTACCCTATGGTGACATATGTTTTCAAAAGGAAAGTCTGGTCTCGGCAAAACATTTATTTTGCCAGGTCGAAATGGCAGTTTAAAACTGTACACTCAGGCTGCAATGGCAGACCTGAGACATGTTTTAAAAAAGCTACTAAAGTGTGTGGCACAATCAGTGCTGCAGGCCCACTAGTGGCATTTAAGTTACAGGCCCTGGGTACCTGTAGAACCAACTTATAGGGACTTACAAGCAAATCTATTATGCCAAATGGATATAAGCCAATGCTATCATGTTTTCAGGAGAGAGCACAAGTAGTTTAGCACTGATTAGTAGTGGTAAAGTGTACAGAGTCGTAAGACCAGCAAAACAAAGGTTAGCAAATCAAAAGGGTTGAAGGCAAAATGCTAGGGGGAAAACCACGCCAAGGAGGTCAGGTTTGACAATGATGTTAGCCATTTATGAAAACTTTCAAGTTTTGCCGGGCATTGTGGGAAAGTGAGTAGGATAAATGCAAGCTCCAATACCCCGGACAACCCTGGGTATACAGTTCTAAAAAAATGAGGGGTTGTTACTGTATCTTCAAAGTGAAACCACTACTTATTTGCTTAAAAAAGCAAATGCTAATCACCTTATCAGAATATTAAAACCAAGAGTATTGAAGGTGAGCAAGAAAGCTGCTATTAGGCACCAAGGGGCATATTTATACTCCGTTTGCGCCGAATTTGCGTCGTTTTTTTCGACGCAAATTCGACCCAAAACTAACTCCATATTTATACTTTGGCGTTAGACGCGTCTAGCGCCAAAGTTCATGGAGTTAGCGTCATTTTTTTGCGTGAACACCTTCCTTGCGTTAATGAGATGCAAGGTAGGCGTTCCCGTCTTAAAAAATTACTCCCAGGCATGTGCGTGGTATTTATACTCCTGGGCAAAAATGACGCCCGGGAGTGGGCGGGGCAAAAAACCCCACATTTGCGCCTCTTTTTAACGCCTGGGTCAGGGCAGGCGTTAAGGGACCTGTGGGCTCAGAATGAGCCCAGAGGTGCCCTCCCCTGCCCCCAGGGACACCCCCTGCCACCCTTGCCCACCCCAGGAGGACACCCAAGGATGGAGGGACCCATCCCAGGGAAGAAAAGGTAAGTTGTGGTAAGTATTTTTTTAAAAAAAAATTGTGGCATGGGGGGCCTGATTTGTGCCCCCCTACATGCCACTATGCCCAATGACCATGCCCAGGGGACATAAGTCACCTGGGCATGGCCATTGGGCAAGGGGGCATGACTCCTGTCTTTGCTAAGACAGGAGTCATGTTAATGGCGTCTGGGCGCCCCAAAAAAATGGCGCAAATCGGGTTAAGACGATTTTTTTGCCTCAGCCTGACTTGCCCCATTTTGGGACGCCCAAACGCCATTTTTCCCTACGCCGGCGCTGCCTGGTGTACGTCGTTTTTTTTCACGCACACCTGGCAGCGCCTGTCGGCTAACGCCGGCTAACGCCATTCAATAAATACGGCACCCACATGGCGCTTCAGAATGGCGTTAGCCGGCGCTACTTTTTTTGGCGCAAAACTGCGTTAGCGCAGTTTTGCGTCAAAAAGTATAAATATGGCCCCAAGTACTTTAACGGCCATTTACCCACCATTTGCGTACCACAAACTAGACTTTCATACCATCAACCACGGGCCAAATCCACACAGCAGTATACTCACATCAATATACCGCCGCCATTTAAGGACTCATCACAGTATACGCCACAGGACATAATCACCAATCAAACCACCTCTAATCCATTCATAAATCAACTTACATACAAACACAACACAAGCAAACCTCTACACACATATAGCCAGACATGTTGTGTTCAGTTGGTGCCTCAACAAGCTTCACAAAATAAACTTTAAGTTTTTACTACTTCTTAAGTATTTACCCTAATTGACATTCTGCCCATTACGGAACGTGTGCCAAGTGAGCCTTTACTGACAGCTCCCATGAGAGCCACATAAAGCTCCAGGTAGACATGTCTTTCATGCGCCTTTAGCACACCTGCTTTGCTAAATACAACTCCTTTCAGCTTGTGGATGTGAGTTGAGGAATTTCTGAGGATGTCCCAAGGCCTAAATTCCTCCAACTAAGTGAGCATATCTATCTTTGAAACTGAGCTAAACATCCTGGGGAAGACCACTCTCAGTTCCCTAAAGAGCACATGCACAACTACTAAGGGCGCTGGTTTTTGACACACAGGGTACACAGTGACAAGGTGACATCTGCCCCATCCACTGTTATGTGCAGAGCTGCGACTATAATTCACTTGTTATATGGCAAACTGAACATCTAACACATTTTGACGGAGGATGGCCATGGCAAGAAGGCCACAAATATGACCCATACGTGTACTGCTGGGTGCAGAGTTCTGGGTAATATTATGTGTATTTGTAAAGAGTGCCATCATCCAGGAGGGTAGCCCTCTGCTGTTGAAGGAACAGTATGGGCTGATCCATGGACTCGCCTAGTTAAAAAGTCAAGTCTTCAGCTATTTGCGAAGTTCAAGAATTTTGGAGGTGGCGCAGATGCGAAGGGGCAGATTATTCCAGAGCAAAGTAGGAGAATGCATTACTACCTTTTATGGTGCTAGTCATGCATAGGATGTGTGCGAGCAGGAGTCTGGCTGAGAGGAGGTGTGTGTGAGATTTCTGCAATCTGAGGTGTTGTTGAGGTATGCTGGCCAGTGATTTGCAAGGCTTTGAATGTGTGTGTGAGGAGTTTGAAGAGAGCATCCCGGGTGTAAGAGTGGTGGGAGGTTGAGCATGAGTTGGTTGGTGAGGAAGTAATTGAGGATTGGGGTGAGTGCAGCTCTGATGGGTTTGAGCCCTTTGGTGAAAATAGAGTGACGATATGTGTAACTATACTTCCTTGACTATCTGCCTTTTACCTGTGTGATATCCCTATGAAAGCATACCAAGATTAAGCCTTTCCTACCTATTCATGTCTATGTCACCTCCAAAGTTCTGACTAATCCATATACTTGCCAAGTTAACTTTGACTAAAAACCTCCTGCAACCACTTGAAGCTCAAGATATGTCTTTCATATGCCCTTAGTGTACTCACTGTGCTAAATCCTACTCTGTCAGGGTTGTGGATACAGGTTTGGGGGTATTCAAGGATGTCTTAAGGCCTAAATTCCCTGACCTGAATAAATATAGCTACCTTTAAAACTAAGGTAAACATTCTGGGTAAGACTGTCCTAAGTTCCCTAAAGAGTACTTAAAAAAATATTAAAGCCTTTAGGTTTTGCTGCACAGCAAATTCTGTGTCAACGTGGGCACTTTTAGAGGACTACAACCCAACTCTTTTCTGAGTATATTATTAATTTATTTTCCAGAGACAAGCAGGAGGCATCAGGGTTCCCAGAATGGTGCATTAACGAGGCCTCAAAGCAAAAATACATTGATGATTACTGCACTCATGAGGGTATATGCTTGTGACCAGAGTTCATTGAAGTCAATCCCGCCAGACGTCAGTTAGCCAAGCTGTGCCTCAATTCCTTATGGGAAAAATTCGACTAGAGTACAAACTTATCAAACATTACCATCATCACAGATTGAGACAAACTGTTAAAATATTTTTTTGCGCTGTTACGAGGTGTCCTGCTGTGAGTTTATCGATGATGAAACCGCAGCACTGTGTTGGAAATACACAAAAGAGTACCCCGCAAGTTGTAACAATATAAACATCTTGGTAGCCTGTTTCATAACCGCTCATTCTCATTTAGAGCTTTACAAGGAGTTGGATAAACTTCAAGAATGGAGTCTGTATCAGAATACCTATTCTGATATTTTGGCAAACAAATTAGGAGATGACTATCTATGCAATTTGACCAGCGAGCTAGAAAAGGATGAGTACAAACTCCAGTTCACGCCACCCGGGTCCAAGACCTATTCTTACAGAACTTGTAACAATGCAGTATGTATGAAAGTCAAAGGCATCACCTTAAATGTAAACAACAGCGTCAAAATCAATTTTAACAGTCAAATGGATCTGGTGAACTAACCTTAAGTGACCGTGAAAATGATAAACCCATTGTAAAACAACCTTGCATAGTCCGATCCAAAAAATGGTGAGAAATTACAACCCAACCGTTGCATTAAATCTTGCGCATAGTGTTTGATAAAAGGCTAAGTGTAGACTACAAAACCCTAACGTATGGTTATTGAAGGTGCATTAGCGTCTCGCATCCCTGACTATGGACACCAGGTTGCAGCACCTGTTCTCCTGCATTTAAGCAAGCCTCTCACATTGTGGTTTAAGCTATTTTATATAGAAACTATTCGAAAATGCTCCAAGTGTTTTATCCCAAACCCCTAACAATATTGTTTGGCTTTATTCGTGCTGGCAAGATCTTTATACAGAGCTATCCGTAAGGTTCCCACACATCACATTTATACAAGGCATACTGAATAATCTCAATGACGATGCATTGTTACCTATAGGCTTTGTAAACATGGTGATTGTAGACGACCTTATGAGCGAAGGTGGGGATCACCCTGAGATAGAGGAAGCTTTTACTCAATATTCACACCATCACAATCTAAACATATGTTACATTGTGCAGAACTTCTTTTACAAGGATAAAAGCAGTTGTTCTATATCTCTCAATGCATCATACCTGGTTTTATTTCAAACCCCAAAGACAAACAACAGATATCCATAATAGCTAACAGATGTACCCCGGAAACACAGAGTTTTTCTTGGAAGCCTTTAACGACGCTACAGGACAACCCTCCTGTTATTTACTGGTGGATTTAAAACCCAATACTCTAGAAGACTACAGACTGCATGCAGGTATTTTCCACCCAATTTCCCTGTTGCTTACACACTTAAAATCAAGCCCAAAGCCTATAAAAAGAACTGTTAAAGAGACTCCCGTAACATTTACATTTTAGACCATAAAATACAGGATATTGATCATGTCAAAGCATCTACACCGTAATCTAGCCCTCCTAAAAATGCTGGTCACAACTAACCCTCAGCAAAGAAAGGCCATTCTCTGGGCAGCTTCAGACGATTTAGTAGCTGCCATTTCAGAAATCGTCCTAAACACCCTATAAGGTAATGTCCCTATATCAAAGCCCCAGTTCTGTCTTTTGAAGAGGAAGCGTCACCTTATCAAGAAGCTCAGTAATAAAAGGGCTTTTTATCATTTCGAAGAAAAAACTGGTAAAGCAGATGGGCAGTTTTATAGGGTCTTAGTTGAGCATAGCTACACCTCTCATTACCAACGTCCTAACTGGGAACTAATGGATCATGCTCAAAAGATGTACTTGGTACCACGACAGCAGCTGGAACATTTGGGATGTCTATGGGCAACACCTGGGATATCCGGAAAAATGAGACCCAGCATCTGGATGCCAAGATTGAAGACATTTTGAACCATACTGATTTAAAACCTTATGATAAAGCAGGTCTTTACTCCAGCACTCTTCAAAACTTAAAAAAATATTACAAGCAGTTGAATGCTGAAAGTTACTGACAGGTTGACTCTATTTGTCCCTGACTCTGAACAGCCTCCACAATCCCCTTCAACGCCTCAAGAACCATCACCACCATTCTCAGACATTGTTGTTGAAGAAGTTTTTAAAAATGTAAGTCAAAGGTAAAGAGGGGCCGCACAAATGTTGCTAAGTAAAATGTCAGCTTCTAAAGACCTGACCTCAAGGAATGAGAGAGGGGAATTCCTCTACAAAGGTCAACCAGTTGTTGGATCCCACATGTACAACCCTGTCAAAGGTCTTACGCATCCCAAAACACTATTGCTCTAGAAAGCGCCCAGAGGTTGGAAGCAGTTTCTGTAAGCCTCTGCGGAACTCCATATTCCTTTGATGATTGTCAGTAATATTGAACACAGGCGACTGCTTGAAAGTTTGAAAGATCCAACTTACAGTCCCCCATGCAATCAAACACCTGTTGTTTTTAAATCCTTCCCTAAGATTCCAGCATCCCCTTTCTTTCCACTGCTATCCCCCTATTGGAGCACACAGCTATGCCTCTGGAACCTAAAAAAATACATTATCTGAAATGAACACATAGTTAAATGTCTGATGTTTCTTCTGACTTTTGAACCTATGTATATGTGTGCCTGTTTTTCGGTGTATAGCCTTGCCATAGTTAACATTTTGACGTTTTTCTTCTTTTATTTCTTTAGTAAGTTTATCAGTGTGATGCTTGTAATATGGAAAAACATGCTTTGTAAATAAATCTTTTAACTTTTCAAAGTGTTTCTGTCCTCTTTTAAAAACATTTTATATGTGTGTCCTTGCGTCTGAATAAAGATACTGAATCTGCATTAATGTTTTTATTCTTTTATTTTAGACATTTACCATTACACATAAGAGGTGTCACATGACCCCACACTTTTGACAAACTGCGTATTCTGTTTTAACATCATTTGATGTAGACCTAGAGTTTTCTTTTATTTATTTCATAACAATACTATCATTGTTAACTAGGTCATTTGACTATAGATTTTAAACATCATATCCTCAAAATTTTACTAATGAAATATATACCATGCTTCCCGCATTTGTGACGCAAGAGAATCCTCTACCTGTATTTTGTAATACTCCAACCTTGCAGCATGAATATAGGTTTTGTATAGATGCTATGCTTGGGGAACACTGGCGGGCGGTCAAACACTGTAACCATGTGTTTATCTAAAAACAAGGCTGCCCAGTGAGTTCCTTCCATGTAGTGTGGATCTGTGTTAAAGATGAGCGGTGGGGTCTTTCGGACCCTATTTCACCAGGTAGAGTGTTGCTTGGAAAAACACCTAAAAAGTATTTCTTAGTGTATTTATGTTGGCTTAAGAAATCTCGAATCTGAAAAGTGTTCATTTTTCAATATTTTAAAGATAGTCAAACAAAATCTGCCGGGCGTAGTAGATCTGAATGACGCTATTGAATACAGAGAATACAATCATGTTCACACTCGTAGCCAAGGGCTGACTAAAACATTTTTCTGCTTTTAGTTTTCCATTTTTGATCAAGCTGTAGTGGTCGCCGTCTTCCAGGTCAGCGGTCAGATCAAAAGTGAACAGCGTATGGCTACCCCATAGCCTTCCTTTGACACAACAACTACTGAGTCACGCAGATGCTTCACGGTTATCGGAACCAAGCCCAAATACTCCCTGATAAAATTAGCGTCTCCAGAGCTTGGTGTGTATGGTTTTGCAGGAATCACTGCCCCCTTGTGGAACATTGCCGCATAGTTGATGCCATAGTGTTTGAAATTGAAAGGGTTTGAGGTATAGCGACTGCTAAAAACCATGTTGTCAACAAAACCTATAATACTACGTTTTGTTAATTGCCCCCAAATACATTTTGTGCTGCGTTAATCTGGTACCGGCTGGGATGCTGAATATCTTCAGAGCTACTCTTTCAACAGCGTACTTGGCGTTCAATCGTTGCAAGGTTTCGGCATGAGCCGGGCTGATGTTTGGGCACACTTTCACTCTCTTTACAAACAAAATAGCAGACAGTATGACCAGCTTATACAATTTCGCATATCTGCTGATGAGACAGAACGAGTTCTTGTTGTGGCTAAGTTTGATCTTAGGATCAATACCATTGATGAGCAGTTTATCTTGGAAGAAAAGGTCTGAATGTATATGCCAGAGGAGGTCAAACTGTTTACTTATGGCAGCAAAGCTTGCTGTTTTTCCAATCCAGCTCCTTGTCTTCAAAATGTGCATTAGTATCCTTGTAGAAGAGCCCTGCTGAAAGCTGCGTGTCCAGGGTGTCACGGCTGTAATTTAGGATACTCTTGATGTAGGTGCTGTAGGCATACATGGTATCACTTTGTGCGATGAGTCGATCACTGAGGGTAATGTCCACCTGATTAAACACAGTCGCTATGGGGTAAGCAATCATCCCCACTTTAGCGGCGGCTGGTATGTTGGCACCGTCCGCTTTTACAAACAGGATGCAGATGAGTATTGTTGAGATCCAGATACACATCTGTTGACCCTGACACAAAAAACTCTATCAGCGGTAACTATGTCAAAGCGGCTAAAGTTGATACTTCCATGAAAAATTTGTTTTCGATACTGGTCTGACTGGGCTTTAGAGAAAATAAGTCTAACTCTGATTTGCCGCATTCTCCAGATGCGCAATGTACGAAAGACATGTTTCAGGTTGTTCCATTTTGAAAAATATTTACGCTATCAGGTGCTCTCTTGTTCTTCGAGGCTGTCTTCCGTCTTATGGACCGTCTTTTGTGAGCGCTTTTTGAAGAGCTCCTCCTTTTTTTGTAGGCAGCAAGCGGACCCCTATGCCTCAAAGCCCTTTGCTTCCTTTTAGTATTTGTGCTTGGCCTGTACATGAGTCCCACTCTTCTTAGGGTTGTTTGTTCATGTGTTCGGTGACAGCAGAAGTCACATATCCCACCACATCCTGGCCAATGTTCGAGGCTGCCCCTTTAACATGCGGATTTGCAATCTCATAGCCTCTTCTTAGGAAAGGCATAGCTCTTCTAAACAAACTATGGAACAAACCTTCAAGTCCCGCCCGTACATAACAAGGGCCCTGTGAAAGAATGGTGGCCCTCCATATTCGGCCTAGTGTCTCTAATGGTGAGCGGGGTCTGTGTATGTTTTCATGATCACCATGATGACTTCTTAATATTCGCTGTCATGTTGTGGTCTAAAAATTAATTTAAAGGACAGCGGCTCAGATTGATCATCGAACATCATGACCAACATAGTGTCAAAATAGATTTTAGAAATTGCTACGTAGTCGGATTTGAAATACTGAATATTAATCACTGTGTTATTTTCCCCTTCACCTGACCCCACCTTAACAATGGTGCATAACTATCCCTTACCTTCTGTGGCTTTGTACATGTAGAGTGTATAGAACCATCCGTTAATATCGGGACACATAGGGTCCGCCTCTATGTGTCTTTTTATATGTTGTACTGTGCCAAAAACCCTTCTTAATTTACCCTCACAGCTAAACTCTGTATCACCATTTGGAGCTTTAAGAAACACTTTCCTTCTAACGTTATCAAACACTAGCTGAATATTCAAACAAGTTTTGATGCTTGCTATGTTTTTGTAGATGGCTTTGACCACCACACCAACGCTGAGGGTAATAGCCTCGAGGAAAGCCAGCGTGGATGATCAAGGGGTCCTGATCATGCTTTACAGTAACTTCCTGCAGTGAGCTGTCCAGCACCCAACTGTTAAATTTCTCAGGCCACCCCCCACATTTAACAAAGGCCTGTCTGGTATCCCCACAACCTTTCCGTTTCAGAATCTTTTCAACCCTGTACACAATGTGTGAATCGTCTGGTACCTTATGTAAGTCTTCGTTGTAAAAGGCACCCAACACGAGTTTGCCATCATAGTCCTTTTATTGTAAATATATATACCTTCTTTAAGCTCAACACTCTCCACTATAAATATTTTGTCGCTAAAAGTCTGCTGGTAGACATTCGTAAAGACCCGTTTTAACTTTGAAACCCTAACATGATCACCTTCTTTTAAAAGAGGCTTCTTTACCTTGGCAGTGAAACGGTTCTCGTATACTGTTCTCCATCCCGCTAACAAATTATAGGACGTTACCTCTATAGGAGACGTTTTGATGGTTCTGAGATAACTGGTGTTATAAGCACCTACAAACGCCTGTTGGACATCCACATATCGGTAGGTGTTGTAGGCCGTAAAATATCTCATCTTAGATTTTAAAGTTTTGTTAAAATGCTTTATAACAGCAGCTTTTAACTCAGTGTGCATTACAAAATGATGAACAGTGTGCTGTTGTCATAATTTCTGAAATGGCTTGTTTAAAAATTATTTTCTGGTGTCTGTTTGCAGTTTTTGAGGGGTTCACTCTTTCCTGAAGATAGCTTTAAAGGCTGTGGTGATGTTGTTACCAGCTTTATCGCTTAGCACGTCTGCAAAGGCATACATAGACAACACATCTATTACCGTTAAAATATATTGAGCTCCATTATTCTGATTGGCTAGATCTTGAAGACTGATTATGTCCACTGCCATTGATATCTAGCTGAGAATTAATGATGGTCTGTCTCCTCTTAAAATGCCTCCTGGATGGCTTATGGAATGAATACACATCTTCTCTAGATAACCAGGCCCTTTACCTGTGCTCTGTTTACCTGCTCATTTTCAACTAGAACTCTTCTATACGGAGCTTCGCGCTTCTGAAGCTTCTGACCCGCTTGTATCATAATAAAGCTTCCTAAACCCAGCCCGACATTTTATTAGCTCCTGCATCCCATGAAATGAAAGACAATGGCTTTGTGTAAGGGCATTTTATTAAAAATAAAGAATGCCAGCAACACATAAACAGGGTGACTTTTCACTACGTATACATAATATGACACATGCAACACACATTACTAGGGGCACGGAAGATACTTTGCCTCAACGTCACAACTTTTGATATTTTTACAGCTATAACCTCAACGGCTCTAGACAGGACTTCCAGCTCACTCTGTCTCACTCCCTGTTATATCTTTGTACACTCAGGATACTAACGGCATTTAAAAGACCGTACAATTCCACGGTGTGCAACACAAAATCTTTACTTCTGAAATAATCTTCGATCAGAAGCTCCAAGGCAATATGTAAGATGGCTGTCGGTTATAGTATTAAGTCCCTCATACCACGTTTGTACTCGCTCCAGTATTCATTCATTGTATTTAGCCACGCATTGATTCACCAGTTGGCTATGCACGTGGGACTGTCACATTGCATCGTTGTGGATGGCGCACCAAGCTTCAGATACCGTAGGGTCGCAGGTTGTATTTCAGCTATTCTTTCTTTAAGCAACACATACAACAATCTGGTAATAGATATGTATCCTGGATGTAACTCAGAAGTATCTTGCACACCAACATTCTGGTTCTTCGCATGAAAGTGAGTAAGTATGTTGCATTAAGTAATACAATAATAACATGATACTGTGGGGACCTATCATTTTTTAAAACAGTTTTCGTGGGGCTAAAGATCTGACTCGTCTATTTTTAAAATAAATATCACACATACATGTTTCTTTAGCCCTTTCTGCCCTCCTTCTAATAAAATACATACACAAACTATGCATACAATAGAGTTTTGAGCGTGGTTCACCCAAACATCGGATCTCTTTGAGCGTGGTTGACAGGACCTTAATCATATAAGGGTGGACATTTTTTTTTCTCAGGCAGACCATACACCAATCATAACAGTTTAAATACTTTGGGTCTAACAAGCTAAATATATAACAAATTGCTTTTGAAGAGTAAAAATCGTATAGACACTTGTGATCCTCCTGCTGTAGATCATTATTTTATGGTCGTAACAGAGGTTAAAATAGTTACGTTTGAGCCATGCACTCACAACAATTGCAGCAAAATCTTTAACAGGTCATATGGCATCATAGGGTACACCCGGAGCTTCCTTTTCAAAACCTGCAATATTATGATTACAAAATAAATTTGTTATGCAGCTCTTTCTTTTGGATTGTGGAACTTTCAGTCTTTTTTTAACAGGTTTAGCGATAAAAATTTACAGTGTTAACCTTTGGCGAAGTCAACTCTGCCAAGGCTCTTTTTGCTGATGTTTTCTACAGTTCAAAAAAGAAAGACAGACTATTAGTTAAAAAAAAATATACCCGTATATATTGTAATCAGTGTCTATAATGATTTTTACTAACCTCATAATTTTGTGGGACGTGGTGGCGGCTCTGAAATCTTGAGAGGCGCTGAGGTCCATCGAGGCATTACTGGCATCGGAGTTTGTGCATGGCTGTTGCACGACGATTGCCTCCAGAGCCAGTACCTCCAGAAACCCAATATCTTCATAGACCGGTGAGATAGAAGCTCTTTTAGATTCTTCACCATCTTCCATGTCGATAACATTGTTTCCAGCATGTGCTTCATTACTCAAAATGTTGCTGCTGGAGCCCTTAATAGGGGATATCAGTTGCTGCAAATCCTTGAAGCTGAGCGTTTCCATCCGCCGGCAGACCTCCTCATCAAAACCGGTGACGTCATGACCACCCTCTTTAAGGTTGCTCTGCTGCATGCTCTGCTACATTGCCGCTGGTGTCAGGCTACAATAATATCCATCAATAGTGTTCAAATCACCATCAGAGGGTGTATTTTTGATGAGGTGGCTGTATCTCTTCATAATGACAGAGCAATCTCTTTCCGGAGAGCAGCTCCTGGGTTTGGTATAGGCTTTTTAGGAGCTCCTTTTAGTATTCTTTGCATTCAAAATAAATGGGGCGTACTACTCAGTAACATATCATGGTCACCTGATTTCCAGGGGCTCTGGTTCGATGAGGGCTGCCTCTTAGCCCTAACCAAGTTTATACGACCATGAGCACTTGACTAGCATGTGACCAGGGTGATGTCACAACACATGTGACAGTTAAATGGTCACGTGCTCCCACTTCCCGGGAAGTGATGTCACTGCTGGGAGAAGACCCCCAGGAGTCCGGAAGTCCCAGTAACGGAAGTGACGTCACTTCTGGGGCAGGACAACTGTCACTTTTTGCAAGATGGCAGAAGGTATCCCTCCTTACCACTGTTTCCAACTGGATGGGTAAACAGCTTCTTATAATATATGCAAATTTCACAGGTTGTGTTGTATGGCAGAAGTACCCTGCCATTCCTTCTTGTCCTCTCTGCCCATGTACTTGTTGTAATCAAGTATACATGTGAGCTTAAGCCAACTGACCCCAAATCATGACAGGGAAGTGCTCTCATCATGAATTGTAGTGAGCATGTACACATCCCGCCTATCGGAGAATTTGACTGCAGGTGTTCACTGGGGCACAACGCAGTGCTCTTTGATTTTTAGAGCTTCTTACAAACAAGCTCCTGTGGAAATCCTTTGCAGTAACAATGAAGTGTACTGTATGTCACAACACATATCCAACTTTGTACAGCTTGCTGAAAAGCTTTACTCCTGTATAATGTCCATATAAAGGTGGTGACCCTTATGAAGAAGTGGCTGGACAAGCTCCTATATGATTTAGTCATGCTCCTAGCATGGAAAGGCAACCTATAGGATTTACGACCACATTTGCGAAATATAGGTTTTGCCACTCGCAATTTGAACTTATGTTCAACAGTGTCAATGACACTGTTTGCGATTCGCAAGGGGGTCGCAAATGACCTACCTCATGAATATTCATGAGGTAGGTCGCAATTTGTGACCCCCTTGGGAATGGCCACCCTCACAGGGATGGTGGCCTGCTGGAGACAGCAGGCCACCATGTCTGTGACTGCTTTTAAATAAAGCAGTTTTTTTTATGTAGACCGTTTCCTTAAAGGAAAACAAGATGCATTTCAAAAACGAAAAATGAAAAGTTTTCTTTTCATTTTTTCAGAGCAGGCAGTGGTCTGTAGGTCTGTAGGACCACTGCCTGCTCTGAAATTTTTTTTTTGCTGCCATTCACAAAGGGGAAGGGATCCCATGGGGACCCCTTCCCGTTTGCGAATGGGTTAGCACCAGTTTGAAACTGGTGCTAACTGTGATCGTTTTGCGACCGCATTCGCGGTCACAAAACAATCATATATGGGACTGTGACTTGCAATTAGGAAGGGAACACCCCTTCCTAATTGCGACTCGCAAACCCTTTTTGCAATTCGGTAAATATTTTACTGAATCGCAGAAATGGGTCTGTACATCCCAAATTGCATTTTACATGCTGCAAATGGCCCATTCGCCGTTTGCGACGTGCAAAATGCTTTGTACATGTGGTTCTTAGTGTAGAGTCCTTCCCTGTATACACTATCAGGCTTTGTACATAACCAGTAGAGCTCTCACACAGCATGTTCATTTTGATGCCATAGTGATGTATTTTGATCTGTATGTAGTGCCTACACAGCAGTCACCCTTTGCACAGGATCAAGGACTCATCAATGACTATATTCTTTGTAGGGGCGTAATTCTGTGTAAATCTGGCACTCAAATATTCCACAACAGGCCAAATTCCGAACAACATATCATGGTCTGGATGGTCCCAGGGCAATGCAGAATTATCACTGGAATGCAATATACGCTGTAGTAGCCACAAACGTTCTCTGCTCATGACAGCGGTGGGTGTTACCCAAACTTTGTGAGTGGGCCAATACCATCCTATTGGCCCACCCAACAGGCTGGCGGTGCTTCCTGGGGTATTACGACCGCGGCGGAAGCACCGCGGTCGCAAAGCCGGGGCCGGCGGTATTCCGCCAGATTTGCCCCAGCAGTGATAATCCGGCCCAGGGGATTACGAGTCCCCGACCGCCAGCCTTTTTCTGGCGGTTTGTACCGCCTGGAAAAGGCTGGCGGTACGGGGAGTCGTGGGGCCCCTGGGGGCCCATGCCACTGGCATGGGCAGTGCTGGGGCCCCCTGACAGGGCCCCATGCAGCTTTTCACTGTCTGCATAGCAGACAGTGAAAAGCGTGACGGGTGCAACTGCACCCGTCGCACGGCCGCAACACCGCCGGCTCCATTTGGAGCCGGCTCCCATGTTGCGGCCCACATCCCCGCTGGGCCGGCGGGCGGAAACTTGGTTTCCGCTCGCCGGCCCAGCAGGGATGTCAAAATCTGTAGGAAACTGGGTTTTTGGTTGAGGTGGGGGAGGTCACTTCTCAAGCAACAATCACAATCCTATGTCAGGGTGAACCACAAAATGTCACTAAATAAACCTGTGTTTAACCCTCTGGTAGCTTGGCACTAAAGCAGTCATGCTAGAGGCTATGTGTTAATTATTTATGCAGCACACAACCAGTAATAAAGTGAAACCACAACACAAGACAAATCCTACACCAACTGAAAAAATAGCGAAACTTTTAATAAATAAAATGATACTAGAACTACAAAAATGAAATCATCAGAACCAGAGATATGCAATTTCAAAGCTTTAGGCAAGAAAAGGTGGCTAAATGCACAAAGCACCAATTGCATTCATCTGGTCTTGCTAAACTGGGGGAAAGTCACAAGTACAGATCGACCCTTCAAGTGTGCGGGCTGGATATAGGGACCAGGATAGTCCAGCTGAAAAAGTTGACTTCAAAAAGTCCACCTTGAAGAGTCCAGTTTACAGTGGAGGAGGTAGGGAGGAGCAAAGTGAGCATTGTGGATGGTCGACACTGTGGTTCGAAGAGCAGGCCTAGTGTTGCGGTCAGTCATCATTTAGCACGAGGGTCCAGTCAGGTGTTGCAGATGATCATTGCTGGATCATTGGTGGTCTCCATGGACTGTTGCTGCTGTAGCTGATATCACGTTGTAGGTTGTCTCTGGGGGTCGCTGCAGCAAGAAGAGGTGGGTTCAAAAGAGCTTCTTGATGGCGTTTCTCGAGGGTAAGTAGAGTCCAGGCATGAATTGGTTTGTTGGAGGTCACAAAGATCTCAAAACTTCAGGATTTTGCTTTTCTTGGCAGAAGAGTGAACTCTGATGCCAGTCAGGGGTTCACAACCTGGGGAGGTACCTCTTGGGGATCAGGGACTCACTCTAACAGAGGCCAGCAGGGCTCAGGCAGGTCCAGTTGCAGGTACAGGCAGGTACAGTTGCAGTGGTCAGCTGAGCAGTTGCATGGAGGACTATGGAGCTAGTTGTTTTCTTGTAGCTCAGAACACGAGGCCGGTTAGCTAGGTCTTGGAGTTACTCTAGTGGTCCTGGGTTCACGAAGCAGGTCAAGTCTTCCTTCTTCATGCAGCAAGGCAGTCCTTGCAGCAGCAGGGAAGTTCTTCTGAGTTTCCCACAAGGCCAGAAATGATCTGTTGAGTGGTGCAAGGATTCCAAAAGTTATAACTGTTGCTAGCCTTTTTTTAAACACATCTTTTTATTGAAATGTTGCCTTCAAGTCACAGCAAGACACAAGTGAGTACCATGATATGATCATTTCAGAACAAACCAAAAACAGTATAACAGTGGTGATCACAAGTAAACCTAGCAAAGGGAGGATAAGTATACAAGGAATTGGGCAAGAGAAAAAACCCGTTCACAAGCCCATCCACCCCCTCCCACGCAGACCCAGGAGTACAACATCCATGCTACAAAACGACAAGAAAGTGTTCCTAGGGAGGAGGGGGAAGGGTGGGCCAGGAAAGGAGCATAGGCAGAAAGGGTCTAGGGGTACCTCCACATTTAGGGAGTAGGGGCAAGCAACCCCATCTTACCTGCTGCCAGCTTTTGAAGTGGGGAGACTCCATATGCCACCCTCATGTCTAGTTCCAGAAAGTTCCTTCCTTCCCCTGTCCAGACTCCAAGTGGTCTACAGTAACAATGGGTTAGTGTCAAATTTATTTGCGACTGTGCTGGAGGCAGCCCTTTGAAATGTAAGTGGTGAGGTAACAACTCCGCCCCAACCATAATGTCAGGATGACCCATCCTGCCAACACCTAGATCCCCCTTGGTCTCAGTGTCTGGGAGGAATACACAAAGACCACCTGCCAACTGTTCACCGTGATGTGACACAGACTTCAGGCACTAAATGGCTAGGACAGGAAATTGCCAACTTTCAAAAAAGTGTCATTTTTCGAATTGTGACTTAAAACCAGACTTTACCGTTAAAGAAGGGTTTAAATTATAATTAATTTGAGTATAAACATTATTTTCCAATCTGCTCCCAAACTTAAGTTATCACTTATTAAGTACAATAAGGTAACCCAATGTTATCCTATCAGAGGGATAGGCCTTTCAATAGTAAAAAAAACATTTAGGAGACGTTCACTAGCAGGGCATGTACAACTTAAATCCACATATCCTGCTTTTAAAATACAATACATCCATCCTGTTCTATGAGCCTTAATGGCCTACCTTTGGGATAACTTCCATGTATTAAAAAGGAAGGTTTATGCCTGACAAAATGTTTATTTGGCCATGTTGAGATGGCAGTCTAAAACTGCACTTTAAGCTGCAGTAGCAGGCCCGAGACATGTTTTCAAAGACTACTTTAGAGTATGGCACAAGGACTACTGAAGGCCCACAAGTAGCTTGTAATTTACAGGCCCTCGGGGCATTTAATACAATTTCCTAGGGACTTGCAAATAAAATAAATGTGCCAATTAGGGGTAAGCCAATTTTATCATGTTTTAGGGACAGAGGACAAGCACTTTAGCACTGGTCAGCAGTGGTAAAGTGCACAGAGTCCTAAAGCCAACAAAAATTAATTCAGCAACATAGAGGAGGTGAAGGCAAAAGGTCTAGGGGACTACCACCAAAGGGTACCAAGTCTAACACAACCTTATCAGCTATGAGAAATGATCCTTTTTAGCTGTGGAGCTCTGCGTTTCTTAGCATGCCTCACTGAAAACTTTCTTCTTGACTATAAACTCTGCCCACCTCTTGGAGTAATTGGATTCTGCTTATGGAGTCTTCCTATCTCCAGATGTGGCAACATTGCACTTTGTGGATGTCTGCAGGGTAGTTATCTGTTGTTTTTATGACTCAATTAGACTTTTGTACATTTTAGGCCAAGTATTCCTAGACTTTCATGAGCCAGTGGATTAATGGGGGGAATACTGGCAGATATTCACTGGCTGGGAGCATACAACTGGGCTGGAATTTGGCTAGTCCAGTATGGGTATGGCAGTTTTCTTGCAGAGGGTCGACTACGGACCCTTCGCTTCGCTGGTAGATATTTGTACTGCCTCAACATGGACCTCATCACACCTCTTTGTTTGTCCATAAGGTTCGGAATTGAATGAGAGTTCTGGGGTTTCATATTACCGATCTAACCGCTGGGTTACCAACCTGATTTGTGTTTTGACAATAAATTCACAGGTGTATCCATGATTTGGGGTGTGGTTTGTGAGGGTGTCAGAGCTGATCTTTGTTGTTTGGTTATTTTCTGTGTAATGTAAGGAGTTGAATGGGAAGTAAAACAGGAGGTAATACCCATATTACTTACCAATAGTCTCATTAGTCTGATTCTTTCTTCTTCCTTCCAGTGCTTACAACCCACCCAAAAGCCAGATAGAGTATTTGACGTAGCTTCATTGTCTTTTTCTGCTGTCCTTGCTAGTCAAGGTAGGAAGGATGGTAACTCAGTAGCCTTTCTACATTGGTAGGATTGTATTTTCAAAAGCTGATTTTCTGTCTTGGTTAACACCACTTACCAATGTTAGTACTGGAACGATGTAGGTTGAAATGGAGTAATGAGACTGTCAGTAATTAATCTTGGGATTACTTCACTGAATGAAGTGCAAGTTTTTTGAAGATTCGTATTGCAAATTCTGTTTTAGCCAGAACTTGGCTGGGTAAAATTCTACACAATTCAAGTAGGACTCTCGATAACATTTCATTGATAGCAACTAAATTTCAGGATCTTTGGTTAGTGCACTACAACCTAATACTAATGAAGTAAAACATATCTCTTGTGGAGAAAGATGGAGGAGAAGGGAGACATCTATCACGCAGAAATGTGGAAAGTCATTTGTGCCCTAGGTGTGGAACTACCCTGGGAGTAGAAAATAAATGGTGAGAGCGAGGTCAAGTAGATGTGAATATGATCATACAGATAGGATATCCGAATGTCATGTCTGGGTACTTTCGTGCCAGATTCATTTTTTGACCGTAGGGAGGAACGCTAGAAAACACTAGAGAAAGCATTTGTGAATGTTTGGCCATTTAGCAGCTTTTTTCCTCATTAAAAACACATTTGAAAAAAAAAAAAGTGGCGCAGTTCAGCAAAGATCCAGCCGTTCCTGCTTATTGTTTGAGGAATGCTGTCATGCAGCTTTTCAGGGGTGGCTCCTCCACAGGGGCGGAGGAGCATCGCCCCCTCACCTGCAATGGCAGCTGCAAACCTTTTCCCAAAGAACAATCATAAACTGTGTTTATGATCCTTTTTGGGGAAAAGGGGGCAGGGCCACGGGGTGACGTGCACTGGGGGAGTGCTCAGCACTTCCCCTCAGAGCGCATGTGTGTTTGACCGGCTATCTCGGTCCGGCCAAACACATCCAACTCATGCCTTCAAATAATAAAATGATAAATAGAATTGGGTTACTGAAGTGATGAGAGGCTACATATCTAGTGTAGTTGTGAAGAAAGAAATAATCAGATGTAGTCTCCCAGGTGTTAATAAGGATGCTACCACAGAGCCCATGACAGGGGATTGATCAGTGGGTGGTCAGTCATAAAACATCTGGACTGACTACGTCTAAATAATAATTTATCTTTCTAACTGTGGGAAAATGAATCTATTCTTTCTCTGGGGATTACATTAATTGTTGCTACAGAGGCAAACAATTGAGTTCAGGGTGAAGGGACCACCTGTCAGGCTTTTGCAGGTTTAGGGAACAAAACTCAGCAGATCAAAGATGTGAAGCATATATTTCTTTTTGAGTCAGGTATGACTAAGAGCCTTCTGTTGGCATTATTGTCCAGCAGTTTAAAAGATAGTGACCTGTACCTGCTTATCTGTAGGTATGACAGTTATTACATGTGATGGCAGATGGAAATGAAGTTGCACTTACATCAGTAGTGTCTACAGTACAAATAGCAGGAGATACATTACAGAGTTTGAAACAGCTTCACTATCCTGCTACCCATGTATAATTCAACAATGGTGATAATACTGTATATTAATATAGGGAGCACATATGCAGTTTATTGATGTTAGCTAAATCCACCTCAAGTCACTGTTTTGCATTCATGACTTTATGAAGGCTGTAAGAAGATACAAAACATGTTTTACAATAATAATAATGATAATTAATCATTTACAATAACGGTTCAAATGATCACAGTAATAATCGTATATCATTGACGGGTTTAGGGGTTTTAAGTGCACTACACTACAAAGTGTGTAATAGCAACATATCAGGGAATATATTATAAAGGCTTTCTACATACATTATTGTGCACATTGAAAATATAGAGATAATTAGGAGTGTATACTTCTCAACAAGTCCAAAAAGCCAGTACACCTCAAATGAAGTGTAAATGGAAAAGGTGGCTTTTTAGTGAGAATAGACGACAGAAAGTCCTTCTACGGTGAATCCCATATAATGTAGTGTTTCATGTAGCTATGGAGACATTAATAAATTGAAATTAAGCAAACTGTAATGTGGGGTCAGGGAATGTGTCTGAAATAGGTAATATAAGATTAGTAAGTAGTAAGTAAGATTAGTGGAGTATGATATCCTGCATATAATATATTAACGATTAAAGGTTATAGTAGAAGAAGTCTGTGGAAACCACTGAAAGTTAGTTTGTATGGAACTAAAAAGTTAGAAATAGAGAAATTAGAAGAGATTTAAGAAAGTCTACAATTAAAGAAAATGAGGCAGACCTACATATACACTACATGCAGGTGGCAGCTACAATCAATCTCATAATAAGTAGTTTTGCGGATCAGTAAAAAGTAATCAGAACTTGATAAGCTGAAATAGTGTGAGGGATATTTTTAATACAAAGTTATATAAATGTAGCACAATAATTACAGCCAAAAAGTAAAGGAAGTAAGCTATTAATACTGAATGAGTATAACTCTCATAAGTTATCAAACAAAAGCTGATACCATAAAAGTAAGTTATAATAGTTAAACTGAAGACTGAATAGTAATTGAGTATGTATAATTGGGAAAGAACAGTACGAGTTAAGATAGTAACTCCCAAACAGGTATGGCTAAGGTGCTAATCATAGAAGGGGGCACAGAGGTTCATAAGGGATATAAAGGATGTCAGAAAAGTTATATAATAAAGTACAATTTCTAACAGGAAATTGGTTGACGAAACCCCGTAACAGCATAAAACAAAAATTAGCCAGAGAACAGGAGTTTAAGAAGAGTAGCCTGAGCTGGAACAGACCTGTGAGTTCCCGATGAAAGGTGCTCATGGTCCATGTGGAGAAATAAGACCCTGAAGTAGTGTGGCATGACCGGAAACTAGTAGAACAGATGAACCAGTCAAAACAGAAGCGATGTCACAAAGTATGCAACATTGGAGCACGATTAGTGTTCAATTTGAACAAGGGTTTAGTGTTAACAATACAAATATGCCAGCTAATGATTATATATCAACATTGAATAAATCTGCTGAGTTGAGTTTTGGGCTTTTGTCCTCTCAATAAATGTGATTTCAAACAAGTTTACATTGATCTATTTAACTTCATTAATAAAATCACACTTAGCAAATTCTCCCATGAAAAGTTCATAATGTTTACCAAAACCTATATCTATATCTTGTGCTTACTCCATTAAAGATATTGTGGGCATACTTTTATCATTTTAGAACAACAATGAGGAGACAAAATCTATTAATGATATAGTAATGGAACTAGATATTGAACCATATTCTAATATTGATTTTGGTTTAAAACCTAAATTTACATTAAATCCTTTGCTACGTTCCAGAAATATCATAGACAAAAGGGGAAACATTTTCAATATGAACAGAAATGCTTGCATTTAGATAATTGGTTTTCAATAATTTTGTTGAAAGAAAAGTTGACACACAACCTCATTTGCTAAATTACAACCACTGTTACACTACAACTGTTGAAATAAAGAGTCATATCTCTTTGCAGACTTAGAATACGAATATCTTGTAAGATCGTCCCCCACATACCCATGCATTTATGTTCTTTCTAAAATGCATAAACCAGGATCATTTTCTCCAGGTAGCTCAAGCATTTCTGGTAACGATTCTCCTACTAAAAGGATCTCGGAGTATGTAGATCGGTTTTTGCAACTAGTGGTACTTAATTTACCATCATGCATTCAGGACACAAAGGACATACTAAATACACTACAGATGTCCACTGGTCACCTGAAATGATCTTGGTAACTTTAGATGTCCATGCTCTCTAAACATGCTTTCCTATCAAGGGTTATCTCCGTGCAGTTGAAAATTTTCTAGTCACCAGAAAAGATGCAGTTTTTTAACATACCAAATGTTTCTAGAAATGTCCAAACTCATCTTTGAAAATAATGTTTTCATACACAAATAGAACTAGTACAGCCAGAATTTAGGAATAGCCATGCAGATTTTCCTATTTATATGGTAAATAGTAAATAGGATGGTTTGAATATATCCACATTTGGAAAAATGGCCGGCAATTAACACTGACCATTTTTACTACTGGGGCAGATACATGGATGATGTATATATGATATGGACTGGCACATTATTGACTTTACAAATGTGTTTTGGTTATTCCAATGACAACCCAGGTAAGATCAGATTCACCACTCCCAGGACTTTCTCTGACTGGAGGTGCTCTGAGGTGATGTGCGACAT
The DNA here is from genome assembly GCF_031143425.1 of Pleurodeles waltl. Classification (NCBI taxonomy): domain Eukaryota; kingdom Metazoa; phylum Chordata; class Amphibia; order Caudata; family Salamandridae; genus Pleurodeles; species Pleurodeles waltl. The sequence goes on along the minus strand of NC_090444.1, from coordinate 744,326,539 downwards.
GATGGTTGAGCTTGGGTGGCTTCTGAGCAGGCTGCTGTTGCTGCTGCGTAGTAGCTGTAGGTGGCCGGGTAGGAGGAGAAGAGGACAAGAGCAGGGTTGGTGAGGCTCTCGGATCTGGAACAGCTAATAACTGGTGCTCACTACTGTGAAAGATCAATGGAGTTTCTGGAAATTATTTTCTACAAACATAGAGAACGCATAGCCTCCATTCTACTGTAAACCTACAGTTTGTGATGACATGTTATACGTCAGCAGCACCAGTTCCTCATCCTGAATCACATATACCTTTTATTCATCAAATGAGTTCAGAAGAGTGAGAAGAAATTGTAGTGACAATAAAGTGTTCAAACAATAAATCGATCACACAGAGAAGGTCTTTGTAGTGAGTGGATATCCCTACAAGTACCTCAATGAATCCAAAGCAACATTTATAAGACATAAGGAACCTCATCCCTGAGTAAAAGGACAAAACATGGTGACATTAGTAACCAACTAGCTCTGAATACCTCATTTAGTATAGAGAGCAACAACATTTAAAGATTTTGAGCAAACAGTGGCACATATGGACCATTGAACCAACATTAAATCAAGTACAAGCAAAAAAGCCCCATATATTGCACTGTGACAAAATACATGGTTGTGACGAACATTTCATGGTTTGGCTGTGGCAAACCACCCAAGACCAAACACTTACCCTCTTAATTGCTTAAAGCTTTTTAACCCAGGTTGAGCCCTATTTTGGATGTTTGGGTACTTTGTGCTTCAGAATCCATAACTTTTTTCCACCTAAGGTATCCACCCAAATTAGAATTCTTTTTCCCAGAGTATGTGGATTACCCTGGAGTGGATTGAGAAAATTGCCAAAATATAGCTGAATTTGTGTTTTTGGGGCAAAATGGATAGAAGTGCATCACACAAAATTACATCAAATAAGGTTTGCTGTGCATAAAGCACCATCTTCTCAGCTTTCAGGAACATGCAGAGGTGTGTCAAAGCCAGTTTTTACCACAGGTTCAGCAGTTTTCTAAAAGGTAGCCTATTTTTCCTAATTTTTCAGCTGTCAACCTACTTCCAGCTTATGGTGGAAACTGGTATGAAGCCCATGACTGATGCAGCAAAGCTGTATATGTCTTAAAAGTAGACAAACTTCCGAATTTAGCGAGGAGTCATTTGTGTAGATCTATCAAGGTTTTCCCAAATAAACTGAGAGCATGCAGAAGCGTGATTTACAATCTCTCGTCTAAGGGGTCTTCTTAAGTTGATTGAGACGACAATAGAGTTGACAATAATAAAATAATTACATTTTCGTGAAGCCCTCTTAGCCATGCAATAAGGACCAAGAATTGGTGATTAAAGTTAAGTAGTTTTATTTCCCATTAATAATCAGTGTAATATATATACATGTCATTCAACTGTTACAGGATTACAGCTGGCAAGCTGAAATATCACAATTAGTTCAGTATCAACAGATTAAGATACAAAGCAATACCAGCCACTGCAATTCAGAAACTGAAATAACAAATAGGTGTTCCATAAAGACACTCCTGCTCTCTCGCCTAAACATGAACCAATTCTAAAATCATCCAATCAAACTTCTAAGTAAGGAATGAGAATAGTTTGAATGAAGTTGGTGAAATTTGGAAATGTGAAAAGTTGTCAGTATAGTGAAGACTCCAGTAGAAGTCTGCCAGCAAAGGAAATAAGTGTTTAACATAAAGCTTCACACTTGCAAGAAGGAATGCAGAGAGGTCTGTACCTGTTAAAGTGCTCTCAGTGAATCTGCCTTAACTTCTAACAGAGAGAGCATTAATTAAAGGAAACAGGACCTTTGTCAATTATCGCATCTCATCCAACCCCACCAGAAAGCAATCATGTCTCCTACTGCAGTGTGCATTTGCAACATCACCTAAATTTCTCATTCTACAGAACTTGGACAGTTAGTTACTGAAACCTTGAGCATCCCCCATTCCTGATATGTAATGAATAGGAGACTTCAGCTGCTCAGGTATTCACTTCTCTTGCCAAGATTTCTCTTCTCAGGTCTTACTATCAACACAACTAACACATATAAAAATAATTATTTTCTCTAACTAATGAAGCCTTGAAACTCATCTGCAAAAGAAATAACATGCTAACCAAGCACAATACATTTAAAAACTAAGGCCTTTAGTCAGGCTAACTTTAATCAAACATTTAATGTTCTTTTCGAATATATGAATATACATGCACACATGCAACTTGAAAATTAAATTCAAATGTTATTAAGTGAATGCATGCAGGTGTAACTATAAAACATGAATAATGAATATATGTAAGCATTTTAAGATGAACATTAGTGCACACATTTGTAAAGCTTCAGTTTCTCTGTGATTAAATTTCATTAGTGCGTTTAGATGTTGAACATGTTAATATCTTTAAGACACACAGTAAATGTAATGTCAAATACAAATATGTGTTTGCGCAAGGGTGATATATGAAGGATGACGTCTAAATAGCGCTGCTCCAATCATACCTCTGATGATGATATTAGCCATCACAATAACACACATATGAATCAATATCAGGTGAGATTAAGTCAAAGCCTTGCTGGAAGTTCTCAACACCTTTCTTCTAGCTTTATCTAGTCTAAATTGTGCTGCTCCAAAACTAATTGTTGAAATAAAAAAATATTGAAAATGAATAGGGAAAAATAGCCATTTGTGACAACATTTTCACCTGTAACTTCTTGTCACGGTAGTTCATTTACAAAAGCAGTAAACAGTTACATCCACTAGGCCTTCTGGTTGTGGGGGCATATATGGTTTGTAGGTTCTCTAAGAATTTGAGGTACAGAAAGCAAACCAGTGAGCTGCATGTTCCAATGGTTTTTCATTGTGTAACAAGTATAGACCAATTTGTACATTAAAGTATAAAGAGTGAAAAATGGGTATGAAGGAAACCTATGTATTTCTGAAATGAACACCAGGTTTAGAAGCAGTAGTTATTTGTGCATTGCTGCATTTATTTGAACCCATACTAGCATGTGATTCAGAGGGCATTTTGTAAAATGTCTTCTTCCTAGGACACTGGCTTACATTTGGATGATGCAAATAGAGAGAAATCTAATTGATAATAAGAAAATGTTCAAACATGTCCCCTGATAAAAATGATACCTCACTTTTGTGGCTGGGCCTAGCACCAGCGACACAGTACACCCCAAAACTCAACCAGGAGACATCATATTGTACCCAGCAGAATCCATGTTTTTTTACAAAGGAGGAAGCTAACGATTTTGGGACCTAGCTTAGCTGCCACCCAGGAAAACCTACCACACTTAGACATTTCTGACACTAAACTAGACATGTAAGGGAGTGCAGGGTGGTATGATTTGCGTGGATCTTACTCGGTTTCCTGTATCCAGAAGCCCTTGCAAACCTCACACTGTGCTTAAAAACACAATTTTCCTCATATGTTTGTGAGTACATGTTCTGGAATCTATTGGGAACCCCAAATTTCCTTCCACTTGGTGCTCCCCTAAGTCTCCCAATAAAAATGGTACCTCAGTTCTCTAGTTAGACGTAGAGCCAGCAACAGGAAAAGGCTCAAAACTTCAACAATAACTTGTCAAATGTTTCCACCCAAAACCAGACCATTTTCTGCAAAGTTGGTGCCTGCGGAATATGGGCCTTAGCTCAGCTTGCACCCAGGGAAACTTACTAAACCTGTACGTTTCTAAAAACTACATACCTACGTAGTCCAGCATGGCATGACTTGCGTGGCTCTCACTGAGTTTTGTTCTTGTAATATTTGGGCCTGGGCTCGGCGGCCACACAGGGAAACCTACCAAACCAAGACATTTTTGAAAACTAGATATCAGGGGAGTCCAGGGTTGTGTGATTTACATAAAACCCATAACTGTTTCTTTTTCACAATGCTCTACAAACCTCAAATTTTGCCTAAAATCAATTTTCTTTCAAGCATTTCTGTAGCGTAAAGTTCCAGAATCAGCAGGAAACACAAAGTAACTAGCACTGAGTGTTCCACCCAGTATCCCACCACTTGTTCTGATAAAAATGCTACCCCTCTTGTGTGGGTCGGCATAGTGCCACAACAGGAATGGATCAAACCAGGATAAATGAGAGTCCCCCGTGAGGTCTCCCATTACCCTGGTTTTATCCTTTGCTATCTCAAAAATTACTGTGAAGCTGCAGTCTCTGGTGTCTAGTGGGCTTTCTGCCCCCCCCCCCCTCGGGATGGACAGATTGGGGGTGAAAAACCCACCCTTCACCCAAGTGGGGCATAAAGTCTAATGGACCCGACGGACAGCACAGGCCCCTGCCCCAACCCTATCCCTGGCATCCAGTGAGTGGATTCCTGCTTGGGAAATCACCCTGCTTCGGATACCCTCCAGCAGGGATCCACTAGGAAGAGATATCATTGGAAAGGGGAGATTCTCCTCTTTCTAATTATACCTCCGCCTCGCAATGCAGGAGGCTGGTATATGCCCCCAAACCCCCATCCAGGGAATGTGAAATGAGCTTATAGGCTCATTTCACATTCACTTTAAGTAAAATTGTGTCAGAGAGCCATTGAAGCTCTTACCCAGCAGCCCAAACTCTAAAATCAAAGAGGAAACCCTCTGGTCGAGCATCATTGGGTCCTTTGAAGCTATTCCCAGTGTTTGCAAATGGGCGACAGTTGCACTGGTTAGGGAGTGCAGGCACTTAAAAGGTTTAATGGAACACCACGTTCAGTAACCAGCTGAGTAGACCATATTCAAAAGAAACACCAAAAAAGGATCTGGCAGAGCTGCATAAAGCTGCCAGCTTATTGAAGCCCTAAAACTGTGTCTCTGTTTTTCATACCTCTTCACCCACCACACTGGTAAGGTCTTCATCTTATAACATGATAAGTGCACTTCAGTGGTAGTCACACACAACATGCAAACACTTGCCACTTAGGATTATAAAGCAAAGACATCACCCTTCCAACCATACACCCTGCCTGGTGTAGCTTGGTGACTTCAGTGCCCCACATAGGGGTAGTTAGCGCTATAGAGAAGTTGCAATGAAATACAGTACAATAGAGGAGATGGCAAAAGCGTATTGTTATGAAAAATGGAAGCCAAATAAATTGCTAAACTGAGATTGGTTTCTATTGTTATCAACTGTGACAGGGAATTGCATTTTTGTTTATTAATTAATGTAACTCATGTTTATTAAACATGTTGTACTGCTCTTCTATGGGATAAATGTGCAATATCCACTGTTCCTAAGCCATGGTGGAGAATCATATTATTTCTGATTAACTAAGATGACTGATGAACATATTTCATTGTTGTACCATGTGATATAGATATAGGCTCCTATCCGTCTCAATTTTAATTATTTATATAGTTCCTGTAGTTATTTTATACAATTGGCAGCAATCATAAACACAATGATGGTACAAAAAATTGTTATATATATATATTTATATATATATATATTTATTTATATATATATATATATATATATATATATATATATATATACTCACTTCCCTAAATGCTTTTTCTCAGATGCATTTGTGTATACAACTTCTATATTTTTGGTCACTAATAATGTATAAATACATACCATTTTATCTGTTGCATAACCAATTATATCTAATACATTGTTTTGTCTTATTTTCATTGTAACTATGCAGGTAATATTGTATACACAGTGTTGCTGAGGCAATATTTTATTTTCTAACAAATTCTCGCTGATAGGTATGAGTACATTTTTCATTGACAGAGGAATTAAACTGTTGTTTATGTACCATGTCTTAGTGTCTTACTATGTGGTCAGTCCCCTAATTTTTTAGACATATATTCATTTTTGTGTATATTATAAACATTGTGTTGCCAATACTGCACAAACACATTATGGTGGTCATTCCGACTCTGGCCAGGCGGGAACCGCCATTTGGCCGCTACGCGGTCAGAAGACCGCTGCCGGCATTCTGACCTTCCCGCTGGGCCGGCGGGCGCTAACTATGTTAGCGCCCACCGGCCCAGCGGGAAGGAGGGCTGCAACACAGAAGCCGGCTCCGAATGCAGTTGCACCCGTCGCGCTTTTCACTGTCTGCTAGGCAGACAGTGAAAAGCCAGCCGGGGCCCTGTTAGGGGGCCCCAAGACACCCGTTCCCGCCAGCCTCTTCCTGGCAGTGACAACCGCCAGAAACAGGCTGGCGGGAAGGGGGTCAGAATCCCCATGGCGGATTAGCCCAGACGGGGCAAAATCGTCGGGAAACCGCCGGCCCCGGTTTTCAGAATGGGCTAGGAAGCACCGCCAGCCTGTTGGCAGTGCTTCCGTCATTCGTGGCCCTGGCAGTCTTAGACCGCCAGGGTCAGAATGACCCCCTATGTGTTTTCTATTACCTAACAAATTTCCAGGTAAACTTTGTTTTTTGATTTGTATCTCCTCCACTATGTATTATTCTTAAATGATTCACATTTGTATTGCTTTAGTTTCCGTTTTTAAACACATTCTAGCATGCATAGCAATTCACCCTTCAAATTAACCTATCCTTCTGACCCTTTTTCTCCTCATTGGGAGGGTCTGTTAACATTATTGATTTAATTGATTTTCCATTTTTATACACTAGCTCAGTAATTCATGTTTTAATATTATATATATATATATATATATATATATATATATATATATATATATATATATATATATATATATCTCTGTGTGTGTGTGTAGGAAAGTGCCCCTTTTGGCATGGTTACCCTCCACTTTTTTGCCTGATATTGAAGTGGACTTGACTGAGAGTGTGTTGGGATTCTGTTAACCAGGCCCCAGCACCAGTGTTCTTTCCCAAAAACTGTACCATTGATCCCACATGTGTCACACCCCCGGCACACAGTTAAGTCCCTTATAAAAAGTACCCAGGGCCCTGTGGCTAGGGAAGGTCCCCAAGGGTTGCAGCATGTATTATGCCACCCTGGGGACCCCTCACAAAGCATATGCAGTCAGCCGTTGCAGCTTATGTGTGTTGGTGGGGAGAAAAAGAAAAATTCGACATAGCACCCTACTCAGTGTACCATGCCCACCAACCACTGCCTGTGGCATAGGTAAGTCACCCCTCTACGAGGCCTTTACAGCCCGAAGGCAGGGTGCACTGAACCACAGGTGAGGGAATAGCTGCATGAACAATATGTCCCTACAATGTCTAAGTCTATTCTTAGACATTGTAAGTGCAGTGTTGCCGTACTGAGTACATGGGCTGGGAGTTGTCATTACATACGCAACAGCCCCATGACGGTCTTACTGAAGACTGAGAAGTTTGGTATCAAAGTTCTCAGCACAATAAACCCACACTGATGCCAGTGTTGGATGTATTGAGAAATGCACGGAGAGGGCATCTTAGAGATGCCCCATGTAATTTAGTCAAACTTCTGGTGCTGGACTGACGAGTCTGTACCAACCTGCTACTTCCAGACAAGTTTCCAACCACATGGGGTGAGAGTCTTTTTGCTCCTAGTGGCCAGAAACAAATCCTGTACTGGGTGTAGGTGCTTCACACCTCCCCCCTTCAGAAACTGTAACACCTGGTGGTGGGCCTCAAAGGCTCAGACATCTTGTTACAGTACCCCAGGGCACTCCAGCTAGTAGAGATGCCCCCCACCACCAGACAAAGCCCTACTTTTGGCAGCAAGTCTGGCGGGACAATTAGGAAAAACAAGGAGGGGTGACCACTTCAGCTGGGACCACACCTAAGATGTCCGGAGCTAAAGTGACCACCCCCTTGCAGAATCCTCCATCTTGGTTTGGAGGAGAAGGACCAATAGGGTTAGGTTTGTGTTCCCCTCCCCAAAGGGAGTGGACACCGGAAGGGTGTAGTCACCCTCAGGGACAGTAGCCACTGGCTACTACCCCCTGACTCCTGTAACGCCCCAAAATCCAGGATTAAGGGCCTCCCTGATCCCAGCTCACCAGATTCCTGGCAACCTCAAGAAGACAATAAGAAAAAAAAAGAAGGACTGCTCCCTTCTGTACTATCTCCAGCTTCTGAAGCCCCTGCGCAAAAAGGCGACTCATCCTGCAGGACCAGCGACCTCCTGAAAGCCTCAAGAGGACCGCCTGCCCAGCAGAGGATCAAGAACTCCCAACAGCAGGCTGTTCACAAACAAACTCCAATAAGGGACTCCAAAATTGCCCCGGATCCACAAGCCCAGCCAAGCCTGCACCTGACGCCCATGGCCCGTGTCCAGGTGCCCCAGTGAGCTACAGCAGGTCCTGAGGTGATTCCTACCTAGTGTCTACCTTGGGTTGACCCCCCCCGGCCAACAGAACAATGCCTGCAGACTAAATCCAGAGGACACCCCTTCCCGTGAAGGATCTGGAGATACACAATTCCAAAAGATGCCTTGCATCTGCAGCCCCATGGCCTTGGGGAACCTGGCATCCGGTGCAGCAAGCGTGCAGCAAGCGTCCCAACTCCATGTCTAGCCTGTGGTTTCCCTGAACCGACCCTCTGGACCCAGTCTGCAGCCTACTTGTGAATCCCGGGTCCCGCTATTGGAAAGCATTGGGATCCAGACGCTGAGTTTGCACCCTGAACCCAGCTGCCCTTGTGCCGCGAGGGTGTGTGTTTGGTGCCGACCTGTGGCCCCTCCGGTGCTCACCTAAACCCCCCAGGTCTGTCCTCCGAAGACGTGGGTACTTACCTGCAGGCAGATCCAATTCTGAGCGCCTCCAGTCTCCATAGGAGCCCATTTTAAATAGTGCAGCCTCTCATTTGATCTCAATTGATCAATTGGAGTTAACTTGTGCCCCAAATTATAGACATTCTAACCCCTGGAGACTGAAACTGTAAGTCTTGTACTTATCTCGAAATCGTACTAACTTTTCTTCCCCCCCAAACTGTCTTTGAAAATTGCAGTGTCAAGTTTTAAAACAGATATTTGCTATTTTCTTGAAAACATTTAACTTGCCAAATTGAAACAAAGTGGTGTTGATACATATGCTTGCTACTTACTTGCAAATGTACTTTGGCGCGCGGAACTCCCCAGAATCTCGCAGAGTTTTCATGTAACTCCATGGGATTGTGCGAAGTGACACTCTGTGACTTCCGCCTACCCCTTTTCACAGGGAAAATATTTTACTTTTGGATAAAGAAAAATATGAAAAAGTTATAAAGTGCATTTAGACAGTTGCAGTATTACACATGCATTAAAAAATACATTCACATCAGGTAAACCTGAAGTCACAAAATAATTTGAGAACTACTTCTGGGAGACTGCGACTGTCACAGCTTCCCACAAGTACTCCTAAAATTTGCAAGTTTACGCCAAGCAATGAAGCAAATTGATGTGGTTACATTTCTAATTTGTTTAAATAATCAGACCCATCCTAACTACTCTTGCCTTTAAACAATTATACCCTGTTTCCTTCGGATTCCCTGTCTAAGGCTAATATTCCCCACTGTCTGACGATCAGCTCAAGTTATTTGTAAAACAGGTGACAATGGTTAAACTGTGCATTTTGGCTGTCATTCTGACCGCGGCGGGTGGCAGTAGCCACCCGCCATGCGGTCACCGCCATTTGGCCGCTCCGCGGTCAAAAGACTGCGCCGGCCATTCTGGCTTTCCCGCTGGCCCGGCGGGCGCCCGCCAAAGGAGCGCCCGCCGGCCCAGCGGGAAAGGCCCTGCAACATAGAAGCCGGCTCCAAATGGAGCCGGCGGTGTTGCAGGGGTGCGACAGGTGCAGTTGCACCCTTCGCGATTTTCACTGTCTGCTAAGCATACAGTGAAAATAATGCTGGGGCCCTGTTAGGTGGCAGGGGCCCCACGACACCCGTTCCCGCCATCCTGTTCCTGGTGGTAAAAACTGCCAGAAACAGGGTGGCGGGAAGGGGGTCGGAATCTCCATGGCGGCGCTGCTTGCAGCCTGTTGGCACTGCTTCCGTCGTCATCCCCCCTGGCGGTCGATGACCGCCAGGGTTGGAATGACCCCCTTTTTCTTGTCCACTTCTCTTACAAGATGGCAAGCCCTTCCTTAGGTTTTGCCAGTAACTTAAACCATTGTCAAACAGATGGAAAACCCTAGACTTTTAGTAGGGATGGAATCACACAGTTTGGATTTCCCAAAGCTAACAACATTATAATTAATGCCACTGGAATTACATAGCAATGAAGAACCAAACAATAGAACATGGTTCCCTACATTAGGAAGAAGAAAAGGCAAATTATATGACATAAATTGACACATTCAGTTGCAGTACTATTCCACTATTTGTTCATTTTATAACATATTAATACTGTTTGGAAAAAAAGGTTTACCACATTAGTACCAGTTTAACACTTTAAAAAAGCAACCAGCAATTAAAAGATAACCAGTTTAAATTTGCAAAGCGTCTGCCAAAATACAGTAACTTTTGATCCATTTAGCTATAAAACAGTTTTGCAGATCAAGCAGGATATGGTAGATTATGTGTCAATTACAGTAGATAGATTGTGTGGATATGCATCATTCCAGTCGCCTTGATTGTAATAACCTGGTAACATTCCTAATGTGTGCCATGCAGCATTGCGGTTTTTTTGCAAGTGTTGCTGTTTTATAATTGTCAGCAATGTTTTCTTTGACATATATAAACCAAACTCATTTCAACATGATTTTACTATCTCTACTCTAGGGCCTGCCTAAAATAAGTTGTCAGATTTCACTCCTAGTTTTGTGTCTTCAGTATTTTCAAATTTTTCAAAATTACCAATTCTGTCAATTTTAGGAAAAAGGAGTGGCTCTCTGTTGTAGTTATACCTTTTGGCATTAGGTCACTTTGAACTGAACATTTTGTTCACAGTATTTTCATATAGACTTATAGCCCGTCATAGTGGGCCATACTGGCCATTAAAGGCCCACCTTTAACAAGGGAGCTGGCTTCGGAGGGCTATAAAGCTAATAGAACATTCTGCCACTAGAGGGCGGAATATTCTAATAAATAAAACAAAGCCCTCACGGAGCCCAAGGGGATTGAAATCCCCTCGGGCTTCATTAGGCCTTTGTTCACATCAACAGCTGTGACAGCAATACATCGAAATGATGGAACTCCGGGCTTCTACTGCCCATTAGAAGCCCAGAGCACTCCATTGTTTTCAATGGAGCTCCCAACATTCCAATGTTCTAAAAGAGTTCATTCTTGCAAGGCAAAAACGGTAGCTACTGGTTTTCCAATCATAAACCCAAAGCTGTGAGGTGTTTGTTGACCTAAATATCTGAAAAAGTAATCGGCCTATCAATTCGACCACTTGCACACCTCAAAATCTCTGTTAGTTATCCTATTCACTTCAAGCTAACAAAGATCCCACTATTTTATGGGACTGATTCTCAAAAGCCCTAATGAATACAGGAACTAGTGCTACATGAGTAATCTTTTTCATACTTTTATGTGCCTTTGTGACTCAGCTTTAAATATTTAGCGCTCTAGTAGTTAAACTGCAAATCAGGCATGGTCTATTCTATTTGTGCTAACTGCATAAAGAACCAAGCCCACATGGTCACTTGAAGTGGAAATAGACCAAGAGAGTTTCCGAATATAGCAGAAACAAGTCTATAACTCTCTATCCCAGGTGAAACAGCATTGGCTGCCAAACAAGCAGTCTATGAATATCGTGTTCCTTTTCTATTCAACATTGTGAAAAGGAGACTTATATTACTGAAAAGCAGAAATTTGGAAACACCAACTCAGAGGAACCCTCAGATCGCACATAGCACAACGCTCTTAGTTTCCTATTGGATAATGTATTTGCTGAAGAACGCCTTGAAAACTATGGTACAAAATTATGAAATGACTTTCTCTTTGTGCCACAAGAAATGGAGAATCATTTTAGGTTTTTTAAATCCTTATGGGCAGTCTAGTAGCCTGCAAGTGGACAACTCTCTCTGGAGACCTAAGGCCCATGCCAGTGTTTTGAAAAAGTCATTAGTATGCACTGTGCGTTGCAATCAAACCCCAATAAGAATAATCATAGTAATTGGAAAGATTTATATCTATGCTGTGGTAATCCGAGAAATCTGGAAAAAGAGCAATTGGAATTTTTAGGATATGCTTGGAGAAGGGCCTTTCTGCAGGGTCATTCCTGAAACTTTGCCTTCACCTTCCTGTTTACTGGACTTGTTTTTGTTGGCTTTTAGGACTCTGCACATTATACCACTGCTAACCAGTGTTAAAGTGATTGTGCTCTTGCCTAAAAACCTAGTAGAATTGACTTACATCCAATTGACATATTTAATTTACTTGTAAGTCCCTAGTAAAGTGCTACTGCCTGTGCCCAGGGCCTGTAATTTAAATACTACTAGTGGGCCTGCAGCACTGATTGGGCCGCCCATTTAATTATCCCTTTAAACATGTCTCAGGCCTGCCACTGCAGCTGGTGTATGCAGTTCTTAAACTGCCATTTCGACCTGGCAAGATTAGCCTCTTGCCAGACTCAAATCTTTCTTTTTAGTGCATGTAAGTCACCCTCAGGGTAGGCCCTAGACAGCCTAGAGAGCAGGGTCAAGTGAATTTAAATAGTTGGATATGTACTTTTACGTGTTACATGTCCAGGTAGTGAAAAACTCTTAAACTTTTCTCTCACTACTGCAAGGACTACCTCTCCTGTAGGATAACAGGAGAGGTAATTTAATATTTAATAAGATGTAATTTCCAAATGGGAACAGGTAACCTGTTCTTGGGTGTCTTTGGAATTGTACTGAAACATCATCTTGTATGGTTTTGAAAATGTCACTTTTAGAGAGTTGGCATTTTCCCACCTAAAGTATTAGCATCTCAGCTGCCACTCATCCGGAGTGTAAGAAAAATATACCACAATAAAAATTAGTTACCTACCAATCCAGAGTCAAAGAAAACTACTATGGTAAACTCCCTTGCACACTGATTACCACTAGTACTGCAAAACACACTACACAAAAAGGTTGTGTTTGCCGTGTTGTCATGTTGGTCTAATGTTGGCTAACAATATGTACAACAATGACTATTGTTAGGCAAGAATTGCCACTGACCAATATTAGCGAAGCTTGGAGATGAAGTCTTGTTACATAAATGTGAAATGGTTTTCATAAAATCTTCAAATGTAACTTGCAACAATCATGTTTTTGTGGCAATGCTGAATCCTGCTAACTTGAAGTCCCCATCTCATAGCCAAGGTTGGGCAAAATCTTCACACCTGATGTGTGATGTATCTTCTATGCTTGTAGAGATTTAGGTGATATGTTGATACTTTTCAAGGTGGTCTTTTGTCATTCTCTCCTGCTCCCACAAGCTCATCTTTGCTACTGCTTTTTTGAAATAGTAAACCTTATGGAAAGCAAGGTTTAAGCCAGATAGAAGGTGCCCAGATCATTCAAAGTAGACTTAATAGTGTAGATGTGAGCACACCTCTTTGCTGCTCCCCTGTCATAATGGGGAATGCTGCTTTGCATTGTGCTTGGCACCCGTGAGAAACTCTTTCCATAGCAGTGCTGTGAAAGTCCCTAACAGTTGCTAGAATAGCACTATCAAAACCATGGACTTTTAGAGAACACTATGGGCCATATGTACACGGTCCTTTGCGCAACCGGAAGGTCACCTTTAGTGATGGTCTGGCAGTGCACTATGCAGGGTCATATTTACAAGGCCACATGAAGCCACCCTGTGTTGCTTTTCATGACCTTGTAAATATGGACTGAGTCAACGCAGCGCAGGTTGTTGTGTTGACCTACCCTGCACAGGGAGGAAGCATTCTATGGGTGTTGCAGTGGGTGTTCCCATGCAACACGTATGGATTTTGATGCATTCCCAGATTTACTAGTATTTGTAAACCGGGGAATGCACCAATAGCCTACGCCTCCCCAGGGGAGGCGTAAGGGGGCACCGTGAGGAGAAATACCTTGATTTCTCCGTGTGTTTTGCCTTTTTCTATGTGTGCTGCATTTTGCAGCACACATGGAAAAAGGAAAACGCCTCTTGTGGTTGTTTTTGTGCAGGGAGATGTCCCTTCCTGCAAAAAACAATATCCCCGCAATGCGGACAACATTGCACCATGATGAAAGGGTGCCTGACTTGGAGCATGGCAGTCCAATGTGCGCTAGCTTAGGGGAAAAGGACAGGAATGCGCTGTATCTTGTAGATAGAGCTCATTCCGGCCTTTTTCTTATTTTACATAGGCAGCACAGCAAGAAGGCTTGCAGCGCTGCCCTAAGCAAAAAGCTTATAAATATGCCCCTATAACTCTACCGTGGCCACCAGAACAAAAGAGGAAGTAAAATAAATGAAGATGTGATCAGTTCCAAAAGCTTCCGACACTAGGTATAAATGGTTGTACTGTCTCTCCTTGTACAGCATGATTTCTTAGCTGATGCCAGGGAATTCTCTACTCAATTTTTGTCATCACCATCTTTAATAAATGCAATTCAGACTCAACCACTTCGGTATCCTAAGGGTTTCTTCCACAGTTACAGAAGGAGGTAAGAGTGCTTATGATAGCAAGGACAAATATTGGATGCCTGATGTGGTGTCTTCATGATTCCAGAGATGGCACTCAGAAAAGAGCAAGCAGGAATCGTAGTTGACTAAAAGCAAGAAGTCGAAGTATGAAAAAAACAGACACATCGGAACGTATCTGGATCACGTTCAGCACACAAACAACAATTGTTGACACAAAAAACTGGAATTACGAGGCCATTTGCACGTTCAATCTCAGTTACATTAAAAATAGCTATATTTATTATATATTTATTACTGGAGGATATTCATAAAATTAGACCTTGCATTCATAAATATATTTATCCTCGTGTAATATTACTTTTCAACAACATATTTTTTATGTGGGGAGGAAATCGTCCTCAGTGCATGGAGAGTGAGGGGTTCAAGGCGTGGTATACCTCGACAGTTTGTGGACACTCACAAAATCATCAGTTTATGGCCCTTTGCAAGCTTTCCTTCTTTCCTTCCCGACCCTGGGAACGGCAATAGATCTGTACCAGCAAAGGGCTGGGAAAAGGCGAAAACCATGGTTGTATCATAGCAGTCACAAAAACATTGTGATACCAAACAATCATTGCAAAAAAACAGGTAACCAAAATACTGAATTTATTAATGCCCCAATAAATCAACCATAATATCGACCACACAATTATCATCATACAAAATATTGAATTGAAAATTAACATATATCAACACTAAAGTATAGAATAGCAAAGTATAGAGAAAACATTAAAAATGTGAAGCAATTAAACATTTCAAATTAATTACAAATTACAGCAATACAGTATAGCTAAATGAATCTCCATATAGCATAAAACAATACAAAAATAACACTTTAATTCGCTTTCTCTATATAAGGTAATACCCATTAAGACACAAGGTAACTGAAAAATTAACCACCTTCAAAACAAAAATGGTAATATATTGTAAAACCGAATTAGTTAATAAAATATAAAGAGAGGACATAAAAACGTGCGAATTGATGTAATGCTAGCCCACTTCAAATGAGAACAATACTCTGCAAGAATCGAAACCCACCAGAACTTAAGGCCTGAACCTACCCCACTAAAAAGTGAGCACCCAAAAAAGGTAACCCTAAAAATTTGAATCAAATATACCATGCAATTGAAAACGACTTTAATTAATTTTTTTAGTACATTCATATCTCCAATACAAACTAATAACCTTACTACAAGTGGGCTAGTATTTTCTAACCTTGGCGTAAACCCTTGATTGTGCAGGGGTTGGAATAACGAGTTAGGTGGCAGTTACTGGGTGCGTTAAATATTCCTGCCTTGGTCAAACCCGCTGGAATTTAATAGGGTTAAAACATACGGTGTTTACCGTACTATGTAGATTTTAGTGCGATAAGAACCAAAATTTGCTTGTTATTTCCCAAAAACGTTTAATTGGTGCTTTTTTTATAGCATTTGACAAATAACATACCACCCAATATCGTCATCTGGTGCAATAACAAGCACCTAGTTTCTGACAAACTCGGATTCTGGGCCTAAAACTGGAACCATTGAAGAGCCAACACCAAACACAAAATAAATGTCTTGAAAAGCAACCTATATCAAGCACACACACACACACACAAACAAGACATAAAAGTAAACGTGAAACAGGACAAATGTAAAAATATTTAATCTAAGTATAGCTAACCCATAAATAAATGCAAAAAAACTTATTTAAAATTACATTGATTTAAAATTGTCATTTATTTGATTTATTACACTTTTTTTCATCATCATCATCATCACACAAGCTTTATTCGGTCATATTTAACCATCAAAGCAATAAAATCACAATAAATAAAATAATGAAATTCACATAATAAATACAAAGATAAAAGTAAGAGTGAAATCAACCATCATGCAGATATACTAGCCACCTATCTAGGAGAACGAAACTGTCTCGCACCAGCTTCCTATGTACACTTGCAGATTCTCATTTGGCTTTTCCCCCATCAACCAAAGAAGGGTCATAACAGTCATAAACTTAGATAAATAGGTAATAAATAATAGGTTAAGGGCAATGTTCAACTGAGAGCAAGTCGTTTTGATTTTTTAAGAAACAAGTACGTATGTGCCATGCGGCCGCAAGGAACTTGCTGACCGCACAAAATAAAAAGGGAGAAGTGTCTCTCATCAACAACTTTAATGCAGCATTACAGTGTCTCAAGACCATATTCCTGCAAGCTGGGCAAATCCACTTCCTCCGAGCAGTCCCATAAGCAGGGCAGATAAACATGAAATGTACTATAGTTTCCGCGGTGCAATTACAACTAGGGCATAGATCTGTAGTCGGGGCAGGTCGCCAGGTGCTGGTTAGAGATTTCATTGGTAAGCACCCATACCTGAAGCGAGCATACAGGCTTTTGCTTAGTAGATCTGGAATTAAATCCAGAAAGTGTTCAAAATGAGGGTACCACTTGAAGTCCAAAAATGGTGATGTCAGTCGACCATATGACGTACATAACAAATACTTGTTCTTGACATAGGACCAATAGACTGACTTCAGATGTTGCTTCTGGGCCCTCCTTAGATGATATGGTGTCTCCAAAAATCCCCAAATCCCAAGGTTTACATCCATCTCGAGACATGCTTAAGCCAAGGAATAGAAAGCGCATTAGGTCTATCTAAAATATCTTGTAAAGATTCCTTATATTCAACTAGATCTGGGATGGTCCAAATGCGTACCCAAAAAATCAATGGTCTAAGATCTATTACATCTGAAATACGGAAAACCCGAGATCCAGGAACACTGGAATCAATGGGGTATTGCGAGGACATGAAAGGAGAGATCTTGTAAAATTATTTTCCCCTACAGATAGTTTACTAACATTAGAGAATCCCCAAATCTTGGCACCATAGGACGCCGCACCCTGAGCCTTTGCTAAAAAAAATGTAATGGCTGGTGAGACAGCTTTCACAGTAGTGGAATTATAAAAATGTAGAATTGCCCCAGATCTGTGCTGTAAAAGTGCAGTGCTCTTACCGATCTGGGCCTCCCATTGCATATTATTATTAATTCTTATCCCCAGGTAATCAATAGAGCACACCTTTTTAAAAAGAGCCTCATTGAGTAAGATATTACATCCTCTAGTGGGGCCTCTACTAAAAATCATAAATTTGGTTTTACTAGAGTTGAGCTCTAGTCCATGGTCTGCACAAAAAGCACTAAACCTATTCACTAGGACTTGAAGACCCATGGGAGTTCTGGAAATCAAGAGAGAATCGTCAGCAAAAAGTAAGATTGGAGTTTTTTGACCATTCAAAGAAGGGGCATCATTTTGGCTATCAGATACAACTTGCACCACTTCATTAATAAACAAGGCAAAAAAGGGTGGGGGCGAGAACACAGCCCTGACTTACCCCCCGCCTAATATCTATTCAATCAGTGAGTTCACCCTGATTGCCCCATCTCACTCGTGCATAGGTATTCTTGTGCATCCTCTGAACTAGATTAACTAGACTCTCCGGAACACCAATTTTATACAGAACTTCCCATAGCTTCCTTCTAGGGACCAGGTCAAAGGAAGACCTTAAATCCACAAAGGCAACATACAATTTCTGTTTTGCTAAAGTGACATATTTCCAAAATAACAGGGAGAGCCTAAAGACCTGGTCCATGGCGCTGGTTTTAGGACGAAAACCGGCCTGAAGAGGGGATAATACCTGGTTATCTTGGACCCATTCCATAAGTCTGTCTAGGACTTGCTTGGCAAACTTTTTTTGCAAATTGTCGATGAGACTGATTGGTCTATTATTAACAGGTGAACCCCCATCACCTTTTTTGTTTATAGGAATTATTTCCACCACGTATCCGGGAGAGGGCCACCTGCTGCTATGGCATTAGATAATGTGTTTATGTACCAAGCCCAAATGACGGGTCCTGATTTGAACAAATACCTCGGTATCTTGTCTAGACTGGATGCCTTGGCCGATCTCAAAGAATTAATGGCAGCTGTGGTTTCAGCTATAGTAAAGACAATATCCTCCACAGAGCCGTCGGCAGATGTTCTACAATCGTCGTTCCCATAGCGCACAGGGTCCTGTTGTACAGGTGGGGCGTAAATTTCACAGAAATGGGCCACCCATTTTCCAGACTGGATGTGCGTACTAATGGTATCATTGCCCCCTCTATATCTACTGGCCATCAGCCTCCAAAAAGACCTGTTATCATGATTCTTGATTGCATCAAGCATCCTCTGCCAAGTATCGTGTTCCCAATCTTTCTTCGCTAATTTTAGGGCCTTATTATACATAAGTCTAGCATTCCTAATCTCCCTCTGAGAATGCGTTTTAAGAACTAATTTTAGATTGGACTTCACTTGAATACAGTCCTTATTAAACCATTCCCTGGATTGAATGTTGTCAGGGGATGGCCTAGAAAATGCCCTGTAGAATACTTGCCATTTCTGCATGAGTGCTCAAGATTGGAATGATGCCAGCCTCTGGCTTGTTAAAACTAGAAAACAGTTTTAAAAAAGATTAAAAGATTTTCTTGACCAGTTATGGGTTTGACATTACTTTAGGCCAGCTAACACGGGTTTGTCTATGATTCAGAAGAGGACTCGGAACATCAGTAATCTCTAAATTCTGAGCTCTCCTAAATACATGACTAGTTAAAGTGAGGCACAAAGGGTTGTGATCACTATCATCACAAGGTTCTACCTTCATATCCAGGGTGCCTGACCAAAGCCTTAAGTCTACCAAGAAATAATCGATAGTACTGGACGAAGACCCACGTTTAAAGGTGGGGGCATGATTTAAATCAGATCTAGTGCGGCCATTACATGCTCTTAGTCCAAATCTAAAGCAGAGGGAAGCCAACTGTGAGGCAGCACAATACAGTGGGCATTCTCTTCCAGTTTATTCCACTTACAAATTCCACAGTGCTCAACAGAGCGAATTACGTACCCTCACATGCCTCAGAGACTCAACAGACCTCACAAGAACAAATAATAACGCAAACATATATGTTACATTTTTATTTTATAATTAAACTATATCTTCCTCTACATTTCCAAAATGTGTATACAATAAAAAAATATTTACCATTCAGTGACTAAAAGTCCATTCAACTTGAATACCAGATCCGCAAATACAAATACACAATAGGCAAGTCCAAAAAATGCATAAATGCTCAATTTTAGAAACAATCAACCTTCCATAAATCCATAAGCACATTAAAACCCTAAAAATGTGTGTCTTGCCTTCATTACATGTTGACCTCCAATGACATTTGGTGAGAGACTACAGAGTTCTGCTTCTAACTTCTCCCCTCTAGTAAGTACATGCTTGTTGTCTCAACGAATATTCACAAAATTGTCAATAACTGTTCACAAAATTGCGAAGTTCACTCAATTTTCACCTCACATAGGAATCACTGTCATGGCACCTCACAATAGGGTATTCTCACTAAATGGCATCCCAACAGAGCTGAAATCAAATTGACCGCCATTCAGTGCACAGGTATTCAGACACTTTGTGAACTACAAGGGTTTCAGTCACAGAAAGATAATGGTTCAGTGGCCTCAAGCCAGTGGAAATATTGAATGCTTTAAGAGCATCATAAAGAAGTCCCTGCAGATAGGCATGTTGTCGAAGAGATATTTGTCACAGGTAGTATGTCAAAACTATTGTTATTATTGAAGCACAACACACAGCACCACTGCCATATGCAGAAATAATATTTGGGTTAATGGAGTGAATCCAAAATGATGAATGCAGCTATCCATCCATACTTGTCTGATTGTGAACTTTTGAAGAGATGAAAAGTGAAAAACAAAAACAGCCACGCTCACAGTGTGAGGAGAGTTGCCTCTTCCAAGCTGAAATGTGATCAGGCCTTCTGGAAGCGAATAGTAAAGCAAACATCCTTTCCAACAATTGTTCATTTATGGCTTCAGTAAATGGGCCTGTGATCACCTCAACTCAGAATGAAAAACTGTTCACCTATGTTAATGGTTCATGCCTATCTTATATTAAGGATGAGCCATATCTTAGAATGTATGGAATGTGATGAGGTCATAGAAGAGCCTCAGAGAGTGAGGTAGCAATTGGTCTTGAGAAGGTGACAGGAAGCTGGATTGATGAGGTCTTCTAACTAATGAATAAACATTTTTCACCTTTATATTATCATCTGAAGTGATTTGTTTTCTGGGAAGGTACCTTGATACACTGGCAATGAGATGGGATCCTCAGAAACCAGAAGCCATTGGAAGGAAAGAAGACCTCAGCATCTAGGGTCAGATAACCTGCTGAAATCACTGACTCTACCTCAACTTGCATGGCAGCATTGGGCTGTCACCGGTAACCCAATTAACTTTACTGCGATTCCTGTTGGGTGAGAGGACTTTTTGCGAGCCCTTTGAAGTTCATTTTTAGAAGTTCTACAGAGACTGTGTAGTGATTTATTGCATTAGTTGCTGTGGGTATGACAGCGGCTTTTGAAGCTGGGATCGCAAGTGAAGCTCTGCATCCAGCATTTTTGTGATCAAAGCTGAGGCCTACCATAGCATGCCATAGCGTGTTAAGCACTGTGACTGGAGTAATATAATTGGAGTGGCTATGCTGAGACTTATAACTGTCATTACGTTGAGCTGTATCATGCGCTTTCCTGCTGTGTGCTTCAACTCAGCTTGTGCCTTTCTGACTGGAAATGAGCAGCACTGCTTGCGCGTTGGTCATTGCCAGGCAACAAGGATCATTCTTCAACAGAGAAAGGAAATACAAAGTGCCTTGCCCAGCAACAATGAGAACCAATGTTATGTGTCAGGAAATAGCAAGAAGTGCATACTGATTACGTACTCGAGCAGCATTTACATCTTCTGAAGTTCTGAAGTACGGTACAGGTGCAGCAGCACCAGCTGTGGCCATTTTTCAATCTCCACGGCTTTGCCTTTTCAATCAAAAAACCTCAGAGAGCAGCTTCTTCCGTGGGGATGTTCTTGGGATGGTGTCCTCGTCAGCTAGAGCATGTCAGATGAGAGGAATTCTGCTCTTTCTTTACAGTGACATGCACACCATTCTTTAGACTATTGCTATTAAGGTGTGTCGGCATATCTTCACTGTGACACACACCTTTCTTTAGAGTAGGAGTGCTGTTGAGAGGGTGTTAGATTCACAGATGATTTAATCATAATTTCTTTGCAGGCAATTTGCGGGCAAGTTGTTCAAATGTTGATGATAGTTAAATAGAACTGTTGAAGACATTATAACCTAATTAGAGTATATAAGGACAGGGGAGACTATGCAAAATATTACAGCTTCTCAGTTTTTTCAACAAACCCTGGTGTACCACCAATTAAATGGCAGAAATGGAGAAACGTTTTTGAGAGCTCTGCCAGGGTATCTGGTACTAGTCTAGGATCAGAAAGGAAGACTGTGTTATTATTGCAATGTCTAGGCCCAGAGGGTAAGGATGTTTTTCTACCTGAGATTACTGATGAAGATGCTGATGATCTAAATTAATTTGAGACAGATATAAGAAAGCTTGATTAGCATTATCTCCCTAAAGTGAGTACTGTATTAGAAAGGTATCATTTTGGCAAACACAATTAAAAGGAGGGTGAGTTTGTTGAAAACTATGCAACAGATTTAAAGAAATTAGGGCCAGATGTATCAAGGTTTTTTGCATTTGCAAACGGTGCGAATGCCCGTTTGCGAATGCAAAAAGCCAGTTCAGAATGTATGAAAGACATTCTGAATGCAATTTTAAGGAATCGCAAAAATAGCGATTCCTTGAAATTGCGACCCTGTTTAGAGAGTCGCAAATTGCGACTCTCTAAATAAGAAATCGCAAATGAGGATTTGCAAACGGTGCGAATGCCCGTTTGCGAATGCAAAAAGCCAGTTCAGAATGTATGAAAGACATTCTGAATGCAATTTTAAGGAATCGCAAAAATAGCGATTCCTTGAAAT
The DNA here is from genome assembly GCF_031143425.1 of Pleurodeles waltl. Lineage (NCBI taxonomy): Eukaryota > Metazoa > Chordata > Amphibia > Caudata > Salamandridae > Pleurodeles > Pleurodeles waltl. The sequence goes on along the minus strand of NC_090444.1, from coordinate 744,304,130 downwards.
TGCGACCCTGTTTAGAGAGTCGCAAATTGCGACTCTCTAAATAAGAAATCGCAAATGAGGATTCCTTATTTGCGATTTCTTAGCACATGTATGAAGCCATTCCTAAATGCGATTTGGGCATTTAGGAATCGCTGTTTACCACCAGGTTGAACCTGGTGGTAACCATGTGCAAAATGTAAAAATGCATTTAAAATGCATTTAAAAAAATGTACATGTATAGCACACATGCCCTTTTGGCATGTGTGCACCTTACATGTCCCCCCAAAAATTTTTGGGGCGCAGCAGAGGGGGCCTTAGGCCCCCAGCACCCTGGGGTTTTGCATTTCCAAAATTGCGATTTCTGGTTAAGAAATCACAATTTTGGAAATGCAAAAAATTCGCAGATATGGGCCAACAGGCCCATAGGTGCGAATGGGGTCAGATTCTCTATTTGCGATTCGGTAATAGCATTTGCGTTTACGATTTTTAAGAAATCGCTATTACCGAATCGCAAAAATCATACATACCTTTTTTGCATTTCTGAAATAGCGATTTCTTAAATTTCGCTATTTGAGAATCGCAAATCGATTGTATGATACATCTGGCCCTTAGCCTCATCGTGTAAGTTTGCACGACTAGTGGAAGAAAGAATATATGATCAATTCATTTTAGGTTGTAATGTTGAGAGAGTGCGAGAAGAACTTTGGAAGAAGGACGAACCAACATTAGATGAGGTGTTAGCAGTGGTTAAAACCATTGAACATTCTCTCAAATGTGTAGAGTCAATAAAAAGAAAGAGGACTAGTGGTGAGGAGGTGCTAGCGGTCAATACCAAACCAACAAAGAAACTAGTGAAGAAAAGATTTACCAAGGAGTAGAAGAAGAAGGAATTTGTAGGTAAATGATATAGATGTGGGAAGTTAGGGCCTATGGCTAATAGGAAGAGATGTCCTGCCTTCAAAGCTACATGTAATTTTTGCAGAAAAGTGCAACACTTTATAGTAGTTCGCAATAAGAAAAGTCTCTCAGGTAAAAGGGTATATTAGATACATGACAAAGACAGTAGAAGTCAGAGCAGTTCTGATTATGAAGCTGGCCAAATACTGCTGCAAGTTGGAGACATGAATCACAAAACTCCAGTGGATGAAATAAGAGTGAATGGTGAAAGGTCCAAAATGCTATTCAATTCGGGATAACCATAATCTCTCTTAATGTTTATGAAATTAAGCTTAAAGGCCTTATGCATATGGAGGTAAACCTATTGAACATCATGGTTATTTTGATGGCACAGTACTATGCAAGCAAAGGTACATTAGTGTTGAGATGCATGTATCGAAGAAGGGAGAAAGCATATTAAGTTGGTTTTGCCAACAAGACCTGGGGGTTACACTTGACCCAAATAGTTGTCCTCCTATTCTATAAAGGAAAATCACATAGTGGAAAAAGTTGATGAAAACAAAAGCATGGGTGATACATATCTTCAAGATGTCAAGTTGAAATGTCCCAACATGTTTGATACAAGCTAGGATGCATGAAGTGCTACATTTATAATATTCACTTGACAAGTGATGCTAAGCCAGTCAGTGGTAAGCTTTGAAATGTATCTATTGCTGTGAGAGAGGATATGAGAAAGGAGTTGGAGAGACTCAAATCGGAAGGAATCATTGAGGAGGTTGAAGGCACTGAATGGTTGGCACCAGTTGTGGTAGCTAAGAAGGCCAAAGGTGTATTACAACTGCGTGTAGACCTCAGGGAACTTAACACAAATGTTGTGATTGATAAGTACCCTCAACCAAATATTGCGGACATGCTTCTACTACTGGACACAGCTAAGGTTTTCCCAATCATCGATTTAACATCTGCGTATTAGCAAATTGAATTGCATAAAGTATCTAGGAACCTTACAGTTTTCATTACCCCTTTTGGAACATTTAGGTATGCCCGATTGCCATTTGGTCTTGTTTCAGTAGCCTTTGTCTTCCAGCGAGCCTTAGAAAAGTTATTGAAAGGTTTGAAGGGGATAATGATTTATCAGCATGATGAGTTAGTATTTGGGAAGAGATCTTGAGGAACATGATTCCAAAATGAAGAAAGCGTTGGTTTGAGGAATAAAACCTTACAGTGAAGGCAGAAAAGTGTAAATTTGGAAGAAATACGATTGACTATTTGGGACACACCATTACTGGGGAATGTATTACTTCCAAAGAGGAGTTGGTGAACTCTATACATAGGTTGAAATCACCTGACAACAAATAAGAACTGATAAAGTTCTAAGACATGGCTGAATATTATAGTAAATTTGTAAAGGGCTCTTCAGAAACATGTAACAACAGGAGGAAACATCTCAGGAAAGGAGTCATTTTTATGTGGACTGTTGATTGTGAAACTGAATTTAGGGAGATAAAAGAAAAACTCAGTCATGCCCCTAAATTGAAAACAATTAATCCAAAGAAGAGGTTCATTCTTACCATACACACAGATTTAAGGGGTTTGGGAGCAGTATTACAACAAGGCGAAGGAGAATCTCAGAGAACAATTTTGTTTCTGTCAAGTAGCTTGAAAGAACCAGAAACAAGATATTCAGTTATTGAATGAGAGGCGCTGGCGGTGTACTGGGCAACACGAAAATGTAAGAGGGTCTTATGGGAGGAAAGTTTGAGGTCAGAACAGACCACAAACAACTATGTGAGGTATTTAAAAAGAAAGTTATTGATGCTGTCTCTGGAAGGACTACTAAGTGGGTTATTGCCTTACAAGAGTTCTATTTTGAAATCAAATACATTCCTGGTGTGGAAAACCTGGTTGCAGATTCCTTATCCAGATAGCTCTAGATTTAGGACAGGATAAAGATACATTTGATGATGAGGATGCTTTTAATGATGAGATGGTTGTTAGGACTGACACTGCAATAATTCCAGAAAAAAATGGCATACGGAATTGTAGTATGATAGTGACATTCAAAAAGTACTATTGTGTATGAAAGAAGGTTGGGGTGTGAAAGGTAAAGGGAGTGAAAGAATGAAAGGTTTCTGGAATGACAAAGATTGAATTATAAGAAAGTCAAGGTCTACTATATTGCGGCACCAGATTGGTCCCACCTCAATCTCTTAGAAAAGAGGTGATCTGCGCCTCAATCTATAAGAGATGAGTAGATCTTCATAGTCCACAATGGTCATGAGGGTATGTCTAAGACCAAAGAAAGCCTGAGAATAGGATACTGGTGGCTGGGAATGGAGAGACAGGTGGTAGAAATGGTGACAGAGTGTAAGCAGTGTGCTCTCAGTGAGAAGGTTGTAAAGCCCAGAGTGCAGCCTATGATCATCAGAGAACATCCCAGTTCTCCTTGGTAGGAAATTGCTTTGGACTTTTCAGGTCTTATACATGGTGACATATGTTAAACCTAGGAAATTGTGGCTTTGAACATGTATTCCAGATGGCCTGAAATATGTCTCACATGGGGAATTGAGACCAGGCATGTGATAACATTTTTGAGAAATGTTATCACAGGGGAAGGTCTACCATAGGTGTTGTTAACTAATAATGGTGAACAACTTGTATCTAATGAGATGGAAAGATTTTTGTGTGATTGTGGGATGAAGGTTCAAAAAAGTACATTATACCATACTTAAACCAACAGGATGGTACAGCGTTTCAACAGAGTTCTGAGGGAGACCTCACATGGTCAAGGACAATGGCTCGATCTTAACAAAACAGTTGAGGCATACAGATTTACTCCACAATCTACCACAGAAAAAACTCCCTTTGAACTATTTCATGGTAGATGTCATAACAATCTAGTAGGGCCCAGCTGGGTAAACGATTTCATAGAGAAATGTGATGGGAAAACTGTGGGACATATTTGGAAAATAAGAGAAGAAGAAAAGGTGAAAGCCCACAAAGAAAATTTTGACAGCAGAAAATCTGTCAAGGTAACGGTGGTCAAGGTTGGTGACTGAGTTATGATTAAGAGAATGTGTGGTGAAGAAATGTGAGATTTTACTAGCCGATAAGAGTTTCTAAACCAAATAGAGTTGTTCCTTATAAGGAAAATTGTGTTTTGCAGGAAAACCAGAGGTTCCTATCTCATTAACAAATGGAAAGGCAAAGTTTTTTGTAAAGATTCAGACAAAGGAAGAAACAATCCTGATGAGGTAGTGAAAAAAAGATCTAATTGAGAAAGAAATGTTCCTGACTACCTAAAAGATTATGTGGCAGTACTGCATAAATAACTGTATTAATATTGGCAAGAATTCCATTAATTCGATGTATCCTTTTATTTTTAGAAAATTGCATGATGACATTATTGAAACCATACTTACTTTATTTACTATTGTATATTTTGTTTAAGTTCAACTTGTTTGTATAAAAAGGGGAGGTGTGTAATATGTTGAAGGCTCCTGCCTATCTTGTATTAAGAATAAGCCAGATGTTAGAATATATGGAATATGACGAGGTCATAGAAGAGCCTAAGAGAGTGAAGTGACAGTTGTTCTTGAGAAGGTGACAAAACGCTGGATGTATGAGGGCTTCTAACTTATTAATAAACCTTCTTCAAGTTTATACTATCATCTGAAGTGATTCTTTTTCTATGAAGGCACCTTGTTACAACCCAAATTTGAACATTTTTAAAATTGTTCCATGCAAGGTCTATGTCACACTCTCTGAAGATTGGATCTTTAAGTGATGGCACTCCAGGAGAAATAAGTGAAAATGGGGTACTCCCAGTTTATGCATCCTCTGTGGCATTTGATCCACTGAAGCTTGCCAGTGACAGCCATTAGCATGCGGAATGTCTCTTTTATGATACACTTACTGATTACTGGGGTTAGCAAATAAAGATGTGATTTAGATCCCAGTGGCTGGTCTGTTGATGGGCCACCCTGGCAAGAAAGACCGTCTGCCCTATATAGAGAACAGTGCTTGGTGAGTATCTCTGTGCTGTGCAGGGAACTACTGTGACTGCGGCTCTTTTTACACCACGGAAGGTTTGCCCTTTGGGAACCTTGCTTAAAGCACCTGCCTGGCAAACATTTTGTACTGAGAAAATAATCTCCCAAAACAGAAGTTCCGGTTCTCAAAACAAAAACAAAAAATGGCCCAATATGCAGGGAGTTTTCTTCTTGCCCATGGGGTCATTCTACATTTTCCCTGCTTTGTATGGAAAATGTTGATGGTCATCCCACACCCAAGAGGGTGGGAAAACTGTAATTGTCACCTGAAGGCCTCCACATGGATATGACCACGAGTCAGAGATTTTGACTAGTGGAACCAACAGACATTCTGCTGGTAAAAGCACAGCACTTTCCCATACTCTAAAAACAGCAGTGGAACCACAGATTTGGCAGGGCAGGAGCACTGCTGATTACCAGTAGTTCTTCTGTGTAGGAAAGTGGGGTAATCTGTAGTGGGGCTAGTTAGGCTTCACTATGAAATACCTTCATGTACCCCCCAATAGGTCCTTTGGATTCACACTAATAAATCCATAGCTCAGTCCTGGTCATGTGTCATAGAGCAGTCAGCTTTCATGGCTTTACTAGAGGAACATGTGTTAAGCATTTCAGAGAACCAACATGGACAATAAGTAATGGACACAACTTGAAAGAAATCTGACACCAATTTATAAATAAAGCAGATTTTTACCTACTTTAAGACACCAAAACGAAGACAATCGATTGACTATAAGCAGAGATATGGATTTTCAAAGGAAAAATAAATCAAGTAATTTCAATCTTGCAAACCTTTAACATTATGGCTAATGCAAAAGCACACTGCCACAGTCAGACTCTTGCAGGTTGAGTTCAGTGTAAACCACTGCATGGTAAGTTGATGTGGATCCCAGGACCAAGCTCTGACAGTCAGTAGAATTTTACCTGGCTCGTAGGGCCAGGGTGTAGAGTTGTCTTGTCTGTCCTTAGTGCCGAAAGCATGAGCTGCAGTTGCTGGTTTAGCTGCTTACATGGTACTGGTGTGGAAATGGGTGCAAAATCTCAACAACGGGGCCACTGGGGCATGAGGATGTACATTCTGCGGGGTTCCCTTGAGGCACAACATCAAACAAAGGTTATGGAGGACTGACTGGTCACCACCAAGCCTTTGTGACAGCAAAGCCTGCCTTGAGTGATTTCAACATACTGCAGAACGGAGGAAACAGTAGCCACCTGGAGGTCAGGACTACATTTCCCACAATGCACTAGACCATTTGGCAACCCCTCCGCGGTCTCGATGGCCAGTGACTCTTTGGATCTGGGAATCTGAGTTGCCTGCAGGATGCATGAGACTACTACCTCTACAAACGCAACAAAAAAACCACGATTCACAGAAGAGGAGCTGAGAATAATGTTTGACGAAATCGGCAGAGTGGAGCCACGACTGTTAGGAGCACATGTCCAGCAGACATCCATAACCTGGAAGAACGACTTATGGCAGAGGATAGTCATCAGGGTGAATACATTGGGGAACCATCCACCCACAAGGGAGGGCATTAGGAGGAGGTGGAACGACCTATGGGGGAAGGTATGGGTCATGGCTTCCAGGCACCAAATGGCCGTCATTAGGACTGGTGGTGGGACCCCACCGGCTCCCCCAAAAATGTCACCATGGGAGGAGAAGGTCCTGGCCATTCTACATCCTGAAGGGCTGACAGGAATACCTAGTAGACTGGACACTAGTGAGTCAACTGTACTCCCTGGCCAACCTGTCCCCATGCACAGCAGGTACCCCCAGCACCCTCTCACCCCCTCACACCACTCTAACGTGCACAAGCCCACCATGGACCCAATACCCACCCTTGCATGGCACAGCACCCTACTGTCACCATTCCCTCACAGGCCTACCTAGTGCATGGATACCTCACACTGCAGCAAGTACAACAACTACCACAATGCAACACTCTCTACCCTTGCATGACTGTTACATCCACATCACATCTCCGCAATTAAACGTTAAACCATGTCACTCCCCATCACCAATAAGTATAAGGTATGCACATCATTACATAGCAAGGACAGTAGCAAGACAAACATTAACTATTCTCCAAAACAGGCCCATTGCAACATTCCACTGATGGTAACACAAGCAGTGGACTGGTAACTGTCAATGCCATTACTGCCCTGCAAATCCAGTCAATGATGGCATACAACCATGTGTGTCACTGCTACAATACCGTCATCTGACACAATACCTCTCATTACACAGGTCTCCCAAGTACTGCCACACAGCAGAGGAGCCCAGTGACAGAAAGCCCTGGCCTTGAAGCATGTCCAGTAGGGGAGGACTCCCCTGGAGGTCTGGATATGGGCGACAAACCTGGCCCATCACTCATGAGTGGTCAGTCCACCACCACCAGCCTCCCCCTGCCCAAAACTGAAACCACCTCCCCTGTGGTAGCCAATGCTTAGCAGAGCCCATCTTCCCATACCAGTGTTTCAAGGTCACATCAAACATCAGTGTGCCCCACATGATAGGGGCAGGAGTAAACGGAGCAAACCGAAGACACTGACGGTCCTGGTGTCAGTGGGAGGGGGCACACTGCACCAGGGGCACAGGCACAGGGGGCAAGGTCCAGTGGGAGGGCAATCGTGGACCCAGGGACGAGGCAGGTACAGGATAGGACTGGCTAGGAGGCCTTCTCCAGAGTCCTGGGAGCCTACCAGCAAACCCACGACAAGATGGGCCAGATACTCACCACCTTGCAGGACACCCAAAGGCTCTAGGGGGAATACCACCAGGAGGCCAAGCAGCAGTGGCAGGCACTCATTGCCACCATGGACTCCATATTAGGGGAGCTCAAGGAATTGAACAATATTCTGCGGACATCCTCAATCCAACAGCAGGCCCCATCCAGTAGTCAGGCAACACCACTGCCAACAACATCCGCACCTGCTACTGGAATGGAGGCCCAGCAGGAGGACCCACAGCCACCAGCACCCCTACCCCTGCAGCTGACGGACCCCCCGTAAAAGAGGTCACCCATCCAGACATCCTGCAGGACCTGGGGCCAAGACCAATCACCCCCACCAGGAAGTGATCCCTCTTCTGAAATGTCACCCTTGTGTGCCACTGTTACACCCTGTTGGCTATATAAAACCAAGATCATATTATACTGGGCATGTGGATACAGGACCTGTGAGACAAACAGCTATACCACCCACTCTGGTCAGCACACAGACCATTACCCCACTCCTCTGGACTGTGATGTCATACCCTTAATAAACACAAATCCAACAAGTCATGGTACATGGTTTCAGTGTAAGCTGAAAAGAGCCACTCGCCAGAAAATGTAGGACAGACAACATCTGGACTGTTGGAAGAATGGCATGGGGATTTCTCAAACCCAGCAGGAGGTCTGGCTTCAACTGGGCGACCAGTTCCCTGATTCACAAACGGGTCAGGTGATAGGTCAGGATGATGTGGTGTTCTTCCATGATATCAAGATCTACGAATGGCAGGTAAACTGGGGTATTCCTCAACACTCCATTGTGGGGATATCTGCGCAGGGATACAAACAACAATCTGGGAACCTCTCACAATGTAGGGCACCAAATATGACATACGACAGTCACGAAGTTTTATTCATGCAAGTTGTCTGTCATGTTGTGGGAAGACACATTACTCCACACTCCATTCCTAACCAGACGATGGCACATAATCCCTGCAGCAAAGGGCGTATACAGGACATGTACACGTACACCTTCCATGTGTTCCACTATACAGATCATATATGCTCGCAACTGTAGTGTGGTGATGTCACATGTGTCATTATCCACAATGCGTGACCTAATGTGTCTGTTTGTGATGACATGCAGGTAATTACGCGGTGTGAACCCAGGACAGTCATGTTACAGACTAGTAGGGCATCCGCCTGTCCGGCATGCATTAGACAGCTGGAAGTGACCTTGTTCCGCCGGCGGAGGTCGTCATGGCGGAAGGAGGTCTGAACCGCCGTGCAACTCCTCATTGGTTAACATTGACGTCTATAGGAGACTGGAACCAATGCCGATCACCACCAGCGGTGACGGTCATGACCGCTGCGGTCGAAACCGCCATTTTGTATGGGCCAGCTCACTTGACTCCCGGCATTCGGGCAAGACAGACCTCCACTTTGTGTGCTGCTGTGACCTGTGTCATAGACCAACGATGGCACGCACTACAGGGGATAGGGCCCCAGCCTTCACTACGGAGGAACTTGAGAAACTGGTGAAAGGGGTCCTACCCCTGTATGAACAGTTGTATGGTGCTCCAGGGCAACACACTTCAGTACAACGTCCTTTGTCCCACATGTGGGGTGGTGTTTGACGATGTATGTGTGTGCACATTGCATGTCATGAGTGATCAGGTGTTCTGCGTGCACATGATATATGAGGGATATTCGCAGTGTGCATGGCCCGTGTTTGTTGTGTATCGCCAAATGATACAGCTGTGTTGGTATTATTTACATCATGTCCCCCATTTTGGAAATGTTTCCCATGCAGGTTAGCACCCTCCAGAAAAAAGGGTTTTGGAGATCCATTGCCAAGGAAGTGTGGACCCTGGGGGCCATAACCGATGGAACACCCACTGGAGGAATCGGTGGGAGGACCTGAAACGCTGGGCCCAGAAGACCACAGAGGCCCATCTGGGGACAGCCTCCCAATGTGGGAGGGTGCTCGTCAGACCCTGACCCCACTAATGGCACGCATACTGGCGGTGGCCTACCTAGCGTTGGATGGGCTTGAAGGCAGCACAGCAGCCACAAAGGGGTAAGTGTTGACTGTCAGGTGTCTTCTGCATGGTTGTGTACTGCGACCCTCACTGGACTTGGAATTTACGTAGTCAGATGAGATTTAGGGAATGTACAGTCCTGGTTGTCACACAATCATGTTGGAGTGTGTCACGTTAGCTATGTTGAGACATACAGGATAAGACGTGCTGGTACTGTGACACAAGTTCACCTGTATGTATGGGTCGCTCAACTAAGCTATCATGTTACTGGCTGTATCCTCCATCTCTCCGTGTACTGTAGTAGTGCTACATCAATGGATGTCTGTACCATATGCACTCCACACATTCCTGTCAGTTAGTTAGTGCGCTCATATTTGTAACATCCGTTAATGGATTACATGTGGTTGGGTATGTTCATGGACTGGATTGTTGGAAAAGTCATTTAGGCAGTTGATAGTCATGTAGTGGTCTTCATTCAGGTGTTTAGGCTCCAGGGTTGAGGTGATCTCAGATGAGTTTGGGTATCTCTTGCATGACTCAACTGTACATGATTGCTAAATGGTCTCTTGTTTGCCCGGCAGGGGCTGTAATATGTATTGTTTGTATGTGTAGTGGATGTGTAGGTTAACATCATTTCCACCCTTTCTGTTTCTCCCACCCTCCTTCTTTCTCATCCACCTCTGTTTATGTGTGCATCTTTGTCCTTCTGACAAAGGAGGAAGGGCACTTGCAAGTGGGGATGCAGCAGCCCACGGGATCCAGGAGGCTGGCACCAGTGAAGCCGAGGGGACCAGTGGGACGGAGGGTGAGGGGAGCACCACGGGGAGACTGGAGCGACCAACACATCTGATACAGATTCCTCCTCCTCCAATGGCGGCTCCCTGGCGGTGGCGGACCCATTTGGGACCACCCCAGCACCATCCTTGTCCGACACCCCCCTTACCAGCACCACCCTCCCTGCAGCACCCCACCCAGTTGCCCGTGCCCGCTCACCCAGGAGGGTGGGAGCCTCCTTTGCCACAAACACTTCTGCCCCTGCCCCAGTCAGCATTGCTGCCCTCAATGAGGAGGCTATTGACCTTCTGAGGTCAGACAACCATTGTGAATGCCATCCAGGGACTGGCATCCCAGATGCAGCAGTCCAATGCATTCCTGGAAGGCATTCACTGTGCCTTGTCTGGCCTACAGAGATTGTTTCAGGCTCTGGCCTCCTCATTGATGGTAGCCAGTGTCCCTTCATCTTCCGTCCGCCCTCATGCTACCTGTTCTCAATCCACGACCCCTCTCCCTACACCCGTCCGAAGCACACCTAAAGACCAGCATACACCCACCACAACAGACAATTTGCACATAGACAGTCATAGGCATCACAAACGTTCACACAGGCATGCACACACATAACACACATCTGCAAACATCACAGACCATTCCCCCTCCACCTCCTCCCTTACAGTCACATCTCCACTAACACCTGACAGCACTGCATCATCACACACTGGTCCTGTCATACCCTCAATCACCACAACAGCAGACTCACAGACACACATCGCACACACCACATCCACACTCACCACGAATCCTGTCTCTGCCACCTGCAGCACATCCACCTCACTTGCACACACCACCGCAACATTTACTCACACATATCCCACTTCCTCTCCTTGCATCTCTACCCCCTCCTACCAATGAATGCACACGCACCTACTCACCCACCCAACATTCACCCACCACACTGCACACACCAGTATCCACGTAGAGCACACAAACACGTCAGACGAGCACTCCCTCTACATCCACTCCCATCCCTCAATCATGTGACCGCACCTGTGTACCTAAGAAAGTTTTCCTTGCCACCCTTGACATCTTCCCTACTCCTCTTCCACCCCATGTTGCCTGTAAACGCTGTGTCCCCCTGCCCCTCTCAGGCCCTTCCACCTCCCATTCCTCGGGTGCACCCTCTGGTGCTTCCCCTGCTCCTCCACTCAACAAGAAATTCCCCCTCCCAGTGCCAAAGTCACCCCTCCCAAGCCCAAACCGAAACGTGCCCCTTCCACAGCCAAGCCCCCCCACCCGGTGTGTGAGGTCTGTGTATGGGTTGTGTCTGTGTTCATAGATGCGCTGGGTAGATAGGTTGTGCCATGGGCATGTTGTAATGTGTCTGACTGTTTGCTAGTGAGATTGTATGGGGTGTTGTGTGTGTCCATGTGTATGGTACTGCATGTGTGGATTTCCTTGATGGTTGTACGTAATTAGTCACCTGTGTCATTGTTTGGATGTGTATTCCCTGCTATTGATTGTGTGTCATTGCTACATACAGTTCATGGTGTGTGTGCATGTGTGGTGTCTCACAACGTGCCTGTCTGTGCCTGCGTACAGGTGTTTGTGGTCTAGTTGTCGTTGTGTGGTTATAGGGTGTGTTGGTGGTGTTGGGGTGCGTTGTGCTGTATGTTTGGCACGTATCTGCTTGGCTTTGATTGTGTATTGGGTACTTGGCATTGACGTATATTGTGTGTGCCTGTGTGTGGCCTTCGCTGTCTATGGGAGGAATGTGTGCTATCTGTGGGAGTGTATCACTGCCATTTCATCCCCTCTGTGCAAAGCCTACTTACGTTTGTTATGCAAGATACAACGCTGGGAAGACTAGCCGTTCATTTGCCATGGGGGCCGCGGACGCCTCTCTGTGCCTGGAGGTGGGTGTCTCCTTTTGTACTTTCTGTTTCCACCAGGTTTTTCGTAGCAGCCATCCCGTTCCAGATATCCTGGCGGTGTGGTGACTTAGAATATGGTGGGTGGGACATTGGCTTCTGACAGCATGAAGTTGGCTTCCGCCGCTGGATGCTGAATGTCGGTGGTGCTGGTGGAGAGTTGTCTGTGTTGCGTTGGGTTCTTACTCGTTATATGGTCAGCCATGCCACCCTGGCGGTGGTCATAACACTACCACCGGTGTGGAGGTCAGGTTATCTCCAAACTCAGGATACCCACCTGATTCTTTGGGACCTCCTAATCCACGATGGTCTGGATTTTGGGTTAGATAGGTCTCACTTGACTTCTACCCACAAGGTGGCTAATGTATACAGCTGAACTCTGCCCTGTCTTGTACAATCTGGCCTTGATGGTTACACCTGCCTGCTGCAGGACCTATAATACCTCCCTCAGGTGGCCCAGGTGATCCTCCTTGGTTTAACTAAATATAGCAATAACATCCAGATATGCTGCACTGAAGTCTGAGAGAACTCTCTTCACCAACAGATATCACTGAAAACTGAAAGTGGCCTTCAGTAGTAGAAAATGCTGATCTCTCTTTTTCGCCCTAGATGAGCCCAATTTCGCAGCACCAAACATGTCTATGAGCTTGTCCACTCTTGGAATGTGTTGTGCGTCATTTTTCGTGACTGCATTTGAACCCGTGTAATCCACACAAAAACTCATCTCTGGGTTGTCACCCTTAAACTCTTAGGGTGCCCAGGACGAGCTGGTCTCACCCTCAGCACTGGTTGCTTGGTGCCGAGGACGAGACCAACTCATCCTGCTATGGGCCCCCAGGGGAAGCGCTAGCGCTCCCCCAGATGGCCAAGCACCCCCTCCCCTGGGCAGAGATGGAAGGGGAATCGCTTCCCCTTCCAATCCCGCCCCCCCAACTCTCCTGTGGCGGTAAACAACACATATGTGGCTCCTGGGAGCAGACTGCTGTCCTTTTGAAGTTTACAGGCTGAAATTGTAGACAAAATAGTTCAAATAATTGCAGCTTTGATTCTTTTAATTTAGGAATGGACAGACATTGCTGTAAACATTCAAATCCTCTCAGAAGAATGAAAAAAATGACTACCGTGAGCCATAGAGGTCATGCTATCTTTAGCAAAACATTCCCACTACAGTGTACTTCAAGACAAAAAGCCTTATTTAAAGTTTGGCAGACCTGGAAATAGGAATGTGCCCTTTTTGTATGGTCAACCCCACATGTTTTTCTCCAATGCTGATGGTTTTGACTCTGCAAGTGCACTGGAGCTTGCTAACCAGGCCCCAGTGCCAGTGCTAAATGTGCTAAAATATGATGCATAAGAATTGGCATCCCTCAGCTGGCAAAGGGTTGAAGCCTCTTATAAGTCACCCTTCTAAGTGCCAGTGGTACCCAGAGCATGAGAGTTAAAAGGGTCACCAGGGCCTACAGCACTGATTGCCCCACCCTGAGTGACCCAAGTAAACAGTTGACATCAGTCCTGCCATTTTAGACTGCATGTAAACCTATGTCCACAACAAGGACTACCCAATATCCTCATGGGCTGGGGTAAATATTATCAATATGCCACAATTGCCTCCTGGGACTAATTTATATAGAGCTCAATGCCAACCAGTCTAGGACCTCTCTAACAACTCATGATAAGTTCATATATTCAATTCAATTGGACAACCATTCAAAAAAGTATGTTAGAGTTAATGTAATCAATACTACTGGATCAACACATCAGTCAAATAATATTTATATTCATTTCAAGTAGCAACATACAATGTGCCAAGGTGTGAAACGGTGAATTAACAGTGCAGGCAGCGCGGTGCTCACAGCTAATTACATATAAATACAACCAGAACAATAAAATACACTATTCATTTCCCAATAGTCTTAATCTGATAGATTCCTAGACCCCCCTTCACCAGCAGGAAGTGACAGAAGTCACTCTAGCAATCCCCCTACTGGTAAGGTAGTAGTGCCTCTTGAGAAAGAGCTTGACTTCCTCTCACTAGAGGAAAAAATCTTGAACTTGAGGAAAGGAGACTAGCCCTTGAAGAAAGAAGGGTCAAGTTGGGCTTCAAGCCCAAAGATAATGGTGCCAACAGTACAAACAGGGAAAAAGAGGAAACCTTTGACCCTAAGATCCCCAAAGGAATTGTTCCAAAGTTTAGTGATGTGATCACATTGACAAATGGTTTGCAGCCTTTGAAAGGGCCTGCAAAATGAGAAGGATAGGTCACAGGTACTAGGGCTCTCTAATGTGGGACTTATTTTCAGTCAAGGGCACAGAGAGGCGTCTGACCCTGAGTGAGGATATGGCTGAGTTCTATAAGCATATGAAGGAAAGTTTTAATACAAGGGTTTGGGTTCACCACAGAAGAGTACAGAGAGAAGTTTAGGGACACCCATAAAGGTCAACACAAGACATGGGTGTACTTTGTAGAGTCCTCAGTCAAAGCTCTAGATGGTTTGATAAAAGACAATAAGGAGGACACTTATGATGGGCTACATAATATGATTATGAGAGGGCAAATTTTAACTAACTGCACCACAGAGAAATTGCATCTGCATTTGGTGGATTCTAAGTTAACTTTTCACAGAGAGCTGGGGAAGATAGCTAACAAATGGATCATAGCCAGGCTGTCCAGCCAGATCCATGATGGGATTGCCCACAAAAAGGTTACTCAGACTTCCCAGCAGGGGAAAGATGTGTGCTACAACAAGGATTAAAAGAAGGATTTTTCTAAAAGTCTCAAAAATTATTTTCAGGAGCTTAGGGCCTGAGACTCATCCCAGTACAAGGGTAGGGGTTATCAGGTAAAGAACCGGGATGCTACAAAGGCTGCAAAGGATATGCCATGACTGTCATTGGTCTGGGCATAAAAAGGGGGACTCAGCATGCCCGAAAAAGTCTCTCAATGGTGGACAGTCCAAGACATTGTCTAGCGTAGGAGTGGTGACAACGTGTACTCTGGAAAGGCCATAGGTTGCACAGAGGCTACCTTAGTATCCGTGGGTGGGGTGGATATTGGAGAAGTACAGACAAAGGCCAAAGATCAATGGGACTGAGGGATACAGGGGTCAATTTCACTATAGTGGCAACTTGACTGGTTTCCCCAGACCAAATGATACCTGGTGTTAATCACCAGGTAACCAATGCTGACAATGAGACTAAACTATACCCAATGGCTTTGGTAAGTTTAGAATGGGGAAGAGTTACAGGCCCAAAGACGTTGGCCATTCCATTGGAGTGTCTGTTGGGAAATGATCTTGAAACCTCTACTTGGGCAGAAGTGTAAAAGAAGGTTTATGCAGAAATGCTGAGACACCTGAGTGTGTGTGTGCCAACCAGAGCACAGAGAGTACTACAGGGAAGTCATGGGAGTTTGGGGCCTGTAATAATGGTCCAAAAATCCCTAAGGAAGATAAAGAGCAAGAAGATTGATTAATCAGCTTCAAAGAGGCCACAAGACCAGGGGGGAAGTTCTCCTGAAGGAGATGCATGGTACCTGAGGAGGGAACTGCACCTGAGGGGGCCTGGCCTGACCTGGCAGAGCTTCTGGGTACAAGGGCCCTTCCAGAGAGGACCTATGCCAAGGGAAAAGGACTTGCCCTACTCTGGAATGCCCTATGTAGCAGGTTGAAAAGCAACAGGGAGACATCAGTGGTTCCCATCAGATCTATTGAGAACATGGATTCCTGTACACTGAGGCGAGGGTCCCCAAACCATGGGCATCCAGGAGAGTGATGGTCCCCCAAACATACAGAGGGTTAATTCTGACCTTAGCTCATGATATCCCTCTAGCTGGATATCTGGGACAAACCACAACCTGGGACAGGTTGGTTGCCCATTTTTATTGGCTCCCGATGTCTGAAAAAGTCAAGGAGTTTTGTCACTCCTGTGTCACCTGTCAGGTCATTGGCATGGCAGGTGGACAAGCAAAGGCTTCTTTAATTCCACTTCCAGTGGTTGGAAGTCCCTTTGAGAGGGTAGGGATTGACATTGTTGGTTGCCTTGACCCTCAAACTGCATCTGGGAACAACTTTATTCTAGTGGTAGTGGACCATGCTACCAGGTACCCAGAAGCAATGCCCCTTAGGTCTGCCTTATTTTCACAAGCGTGGGAACCCATAAGGAGGTGGTTTCTTATAGGGGGACCAACTTCATGTCTGCATACCTAAAAGTTATATGTGATGATTGTTGAGTGACCTATAATTTCACTACGCTATATCACCCCTAGACAAATGGTTCAGTTGAGAGATTAAGCAAAGCCATGAAAGGCACGATAATGGGCTTACATGAAAAATTCAGAAGGAGGTGAGAAGTCATGTTACCTTGCCTCTTGTTTTCATACAGAGTTGTATCGCAGAAGGGGGGTTGGCTTTAGCCCCTTTGAACTTCTGTTTGGCCATCCTGTAAGAGGTCTTTTAAGTTTGGTGTGAGACGTTTGGGCGAAACCACTCACAGAACCCAAGCCTGACTTAGTGGACTATGCACTAGGCCTGCTTTCGCACATGGTTGGGTACATGAAAAAGGCAAGCAAGAATCCGGAGGCCAGTCAAGAGCTTGTCAAGCTTTGGTATGACCAAAAGACAGCACTGTTTGTGAACAAACCAGGTCATCTGGTGTGAGTGTTGGAGCTTGTGGTTCCCAGGGCCCTTTAGGACAAATGGACTGGGTTGCATCCCATCTTGGAATTAAAATATCGGATGCACCTAGGGACCCCTAGGAATCCTCACACACTCCCCCATGTAAATTGCTAAAACCACAGCAAGGCAGGGCTGACATGATCATGCTAGAGTTCACTGATGGCGGCCAGGAGGAGGAAAGTGAACCCCCCCCAGACCTACTGCAAAATAATCCAAAAGTTGGTCCAATAGAGGGTGTTGTTTTATCAGACTCTTACTGCACTGCTTCAGGCAAATCTTAAATCAGTTTCCTGAGCTCTTTTCCTTGACCCCTGGTCACACCACATGATGTGTTCATGATATTGACACACGTGACATCTTGCCTGTCAAAGACAAATTTACAGATTGACTGATCAAGTCAAGGCCTGCATTAAAGCTAAAGTAAGTGAGATACTAGAGAAAGGTGGGATAGAACCTTCTGACAGTCCCTGGGATAGCCCAGTAGTACTGGTTCCCAGGCCTTTTTTGGGCTATTTGGGGCAGGGCACGCTTAAGCCCTCATAACTTTTTGTCCACTTAAGCTACCCACGCCAAATTTGAATCCTTGTTTTCCAACATCCTAGGGATTCTAGAGGTACCCAGACTTTGTGGGTTCCCCTGAAGGAGACCAAGAAATTAGCCAAAATACAGTGAAAATGTTTATTTTTTTAAAACAAATGGGAAAAAAGGGCTGCAGAAGAAGGCTTGTGTTTTTTCCCCCCTAAAATTGGCATCAACAAAGGGTTTGCACTGCTACAATTACCAGCCTCCCAGCTTTCAGGAACAGGCAGACTTGAATAAAAAAAAACAATTTTTCAACACAATTGTGGCATTTTACTGGGATATACCCCATTTTTACGATTTTTTGTGCTTTCAGCCTCGTTCCAGTCAGTCACAGAAATCGGTATGAAACCAATGCTGGATCCTAGAAACCAAAACATTTCTGAAAAGTAGACAAAATTCGGAATTTATCAATGGGTAATTTGTGTAGATCCTATAAGGGTTTCCTACAGAAAATACAACTGAAATAAAAAAATATTGAAATTGAGGTGAAAAAAACAGCAATTTTTCTCTATGTTTTACTCTGTAACTTTTCCCTGCAATGTCAGATTTTTTAAAGCAATATACCGTTATGTCTGATGGACTCTTCTGGTTGCGGGTATATATAGGGCTTGTAGGTTCATCAAGAACCCTAGGTACCCAGAGACAATAAATGAGCTGCACCTTCCAATGGGTTTTCATTCTATACCGGGTATACAGCAATTCATTTGCAGAAATATAAAGAGTAAAAACAGGTATCAAGAAAAACTTTGTATTTCCAACATGGGCACAAAATAAAGTGTTGAGGAGCAGTGGTTATTTGCACATCTCTGAATTCTGGGGTGCCCATACTAGCATGTGAATTACAGGGCATTTTTCAAATAGGAGTCTTTTTTACACACTGTCTTATATTTGGAAGGAAAAAATGTAGAGAAAGACAAGGGGCAATAATACTTGTTTTGCTTTTCTATGTTCCACCAAGTCTCCCGATAAAAATGGTACCTCACTTGTGTGGGTAGGCCTAGCGCCCGTGACAGGAAATGCCCCAAAACACAAAGTGGACACATCACATTTTCTCAAAGAAAACAGAGGTGTTTTTTGCAAAGTGCCTACCTGTGGATTTTGGCCTCTAACTCAGCCGGCACCTAGGGAAACCTACAAAACCTGTGCATTTTTTAAAACTAGAGACCTAGGGGAATCCAAGATGGGGTGACTTGTGGGGCTCTCACCAGGTTCTGTTACCCAGAATCCTTTGCAAACCTCACAATTTGGCTAAAAAAACACTTTTTCCTCACATTTCGATGACAGAAAGCTCTGGAATCTGAGAGGAGCCACACATTTCTTACCAACCAGCATTCCCCCAAATCTCCCGATAAGAATGGTCCCTCACTTGTGTGGGTAGGCCTTGTGTTTGCAAAAGGAAATGCCCCAAAACACTATCTGGACACATCAAAATTATCAAATAGAAACCTACATTTTTTTTGTGGGGGAGGGCACCTGCGTTTTTGGTCCTGGGCTCAGCAGCCATCTAGGGAAACCTATCAAACCCAGACATTTCTGAAAACTAGACACCCGAGGGAGTCCAGGGAGGTGTGACTTGCGTGGATCTCCCAATGTTTTCCTACTCAGCAATTTTAATCCTCAGCAAACCTCAAATTTAGCTACACAATCAAATTTTTCCCACATTTCTGTGTGGGATCACCGCACCAGGACAAGTTTCCTACCACCCAACGTTCCCCTCAGTCACCCAGTAAAAATGATACCTCACTTGTGTAGGTGGGCCAAGTGTTTGTGACAGGGAAGAGCCAAAAACACGTCAAAATTGAGGGGGAACCGAAGTGGGTCCAAAAGTGCAGTTTGAAAAAAAACATTTTTAGGCTGACAAGTGCAGCAGAAATTTTATCGGTATAGATGAGACGATGCTGGGTGGTAGGAATTTTGCGGATTCCTGCAGATTCCGAAAGGTTCCATCACAAAAATGTGGGAAAAATGTGTGCTTTCCAGCAAAGTTGCACGTTTGCAGGGCATTGTGGGTAAGGAAATGGTGCAGGGTGCATGTGAAGCACACCACCCTGGAATCAACT
This sequence comes from Pleurodeles waltl, assembly GCF_031143425.1. Taxonomy (NCBI): domain Eukaryota; kingdom Metazoa; phylum Chordata; class Amphibia; order Caudata; family Salamandridae; genus Pleurodeles; species Pleurodeles waltl. Next base: position 744,284,432 of record NC_090444.1, on the reverse strand, counting down.
AGATGTTTAGTTTTCAGATGTGTCTAGCTCTTGTGGATTTTTCTACTTGGCAGCGTCCTAAAGTAAAAAAAAGTGCAGCCCTCACCATTCCAAGTGGGACGATTTTGAGAGTTACCAAGTTCTCATGGCCCAAATGTAAAACAAAAACCAAAAATAATCAAATATCCGCTTGCTTGCCATGGGATAATATGTTTTAGTGTGTGGGGGAGAGCTGAAAGACTGTTAGCCCCTTCAGTTCGGGTGGGTCATAACTAGGCCAATACTGGTTGGTAACCACCACCCTACTATTTTCTTTTAATTTTTTTATTCCCTGGCATCTAGTAGACTTTCTGTCCCCCCGGGGTGTGGATCAGGGTAATTGCCCAATCTGCCCACTGGTGGGCAGAACAACTGTGGCCCCATTTATTTGGGGTGGGGGTATGGCCATACCCCCAACCTCTTATTTTGAAAAAAAAATCTTCCCTGGTCTCTAGGCTGATCTGCCTCCGGGGGGGGAGGGGGCAGAAAAGGCCTAAAAATATTTTGCCCCCGCTGGGGAGTGGCCCTTGCCAAAGGGGCCGCTCCCCTTATGCGTTAGTATAAAAAAAATATATATAATATTAGGCTGATCTGCCCCCAGGAGGGGCAGAAATGGCCTAAAAATGATTTGCTCCCCTGTAGAGCGGCCCTTGCCCAGGGGGCCGCTCACCTTGTGCGCAAGTATGAATAAAATAAATAATCCCTGGTGTCTAGTGGTTTCTGTCCTCCGTCTGGGCAGATCGCAATATGTCACCCCGGGAGCGACCCTTGCCTTAGGGGTCGCTACCCAATCATAAAAAAATAAAAATAAATAAAAAGAAAATTATCCCTGGTGTCTAGTGGTTTTCTGCCTGCCCGGGGGCAGATTGGCCTAGTAATATCAGAACGATCTGCCCCCGGGAGGGGGCCGAAATGGCCTCTAAATAATTTGCCCCCCTGGGGAGCGGCCCATGCCCAAGGGCCCGCTCCCCTTATTGAAATACAAAAAAAAAAACATTCCCTGGTGTCTAGTGGGCATTTCTGCATCACATCGCGATCGGGCAGCAGAAATGCTCAGAGAGACATGAAAGGAGAGGAAAGGCCTTTCCTCTCCTTTCATGCCTCTCAGCCCCCTCCACGTGATCGGAGGAGAAATGCTTTTTGCATGTTTTTTCGATCGGCGCTGGAAGCTGAGCTTCCAGCGCCGGGGGGGGAGGGCTCTGATGAGGTCAGCGCGCATAAGCTAGGGCGCTTGGTTGGCAGCTACAGCTAATTTATTTTTAAAGCTGAAAACTGACACAATAACTTACTTTGGGCCAGATGTATGAAAGCTTTTTGCATTCCAAATGGTGCGAATGCCCGTTTGCGAATGCAAAAAGCAATTTCAGAATATATTCAAAGGCATTCTGAAATCAATTTTAAGGAATCGCTAAAATAGTGATTCCTTATGATTGAGACCCTGTTTAGAGAGTCGCAAATTGCAACTCTCTAAATAAGAAATCGCAAATAAGGATTCCTTATTTGCGATTTCTAAAGCACATGTAAGAAGCAATTCCTAAATGCGAATTGGGCATTTAGGAATCGCTATTTACCACCAGGTTGAACCTGGTGGTAACCATGTGCAAATTTAAAAAATGCATTTAAAATGCATTTTAAAAATTTACATGTAAAGCACACATGCCCTTTTGGCATGTGATCACCTTACATGTTGTAAACATTTATTTTGGGGTGCAGCAGAGGGGGCCTTAGGCCCCCAGCACCCTGGGGTTTTGCATTTCCGAAATTGCGATTTCCAGTTAAGAAATCGCAATTTTGGAAATGCAAAAAATTTGCAGATACAGGCCCATAGGTGCGAATGGGGCCGGTATCGCAATTTGCGATTCGGTAATAGCATTTGCGATTTTTAAGAAATCGCTATTACCGAATCGCAAATGTGATACATTGCATTTTGCGAATCAGAAATAGCGATTTCTTAAAAATCGCTATTTCCGTCTCTCAAAAGGCCTTCTTGGTACATCTGGCCCTTTATCTTTTTTTGTTATTGTTGCTAAGACAAAATTACATACAATGAGAAACTTTTATAGTTTGCGTGGTTCCATGGCTTGCCTGAATCAATTACACTGTTTGTAATGGGGTTAATTTATGTCAATGACTGTGGTCTTAATCTCTACACCACACCCAAGGTTTTAGATAGAGATGCTCCTTAGCTTGTGATAAAGACACAATCATCTCTCCTTGAAGCAATTGTGAAATGCCCTTTGAGAAAAAAAGGACAAATCCAGACATTTTATACCCAGTCATTTTAAATGTACCCTGGGGACAGATAGAGCAGAAGGTGGATTTTGAAAGAGGATTTTTGAAAACTGCTGCTAAAAGCTGCTGCTTGAGTACGTATGATGGAACCTTTTTGTATTCTGAAAGACTCTGTAGTATGATGGTGTAATTTTTAGATTGTGGTAAAGTGAATGTAGGTTTAGAATGTTGAGTTTGTGCTTACAGGCTGAAGAATAAAGTTGGATAATACATAACTCTGTGTGTGGTGTATTCATTAGCGGGTACCCAGACCTGGGGGGACACTACAACTGGCAACAGGATAGGGGATAAGTAACCCAATGATCAACAGTGCTCTCCGAGGGAGTTTGACGTGGTCCAAACAAATCGCTTGAGTGTGTCAGGTGTGCTGAATTGCGGTTGGTCTATGTGGAGTCAAAGCGCAACTCCAGCTGATGTAAAGCATTTGAAGATAAAGAAAGCTTTACTGAGAAGTATATGTGTCATTGGTCATGAAACTACTAACAAAGCCATAAAGAAAGGTACTGCACCACTAAGAAATATAGAGTTATACATTATACGTAGTGCTACTGCTAAAGGTGGATACAAGCAGGTTTTTAAAAGGCAGCAATTGGTAACAGCAGACTATGCAATAAGGCTATGATCAGAAGCGCTGCGAGGCAGAGATTAATTAGGTTTTACAAGAGCAAAATGAAAGACTGAAAGCACGACCACTAAAGTGCATGAAATAGTCATCTGCTTACCACAACTGAATAAAGAGAATCATACTGTTGCCAAAGGTGACTCCAAGTGAAGAGCCTGTGGTTGCGCTTATGGAGCCGTCCATACCTGCAGCAACGAGAGGCCCAGCATAAAGCCATTCTGTCAATAGAGACTGTAAAAGATGGCCCAGAGGCTGGCACATCACAGGGCCCGGGTAGGCGAATGAATGGAACAGATTCTGTTTCTGGCAGAGGGAGCCGGAAAGAGCTCCAGCAACAGTGTCAGTCAATCCTGTGAACGGTTACAATGCTGCTGCCTTCCGGAAACCACCACCCTTCGATATTGCCAAAAAGCAAAATATTGGTGATAAATGGACTGCTTGGATAGAGACATTTGATGATTTCATCGACGTTGCGGGAAGACACCGATAATAGAAAGATTATCAAATACCTCAAGAATCTTGTGGGAGATGGTGTAAAAGAAGTTGTTAGACCTGGCAGCCTTAGGGTGGTCATCCCCTAATTTTTTGCCTACCTCCCTCCACTTTTCTGACACTGTTTTCACTGGTTTTAGGACTCTGCACACTTTACCACTGCTAACTAGTTCCAAAGTGCATATGCTCTCTCCCTTAAACATGGTAACATTGGCTCATACCCAATTGGCATACTTAATTTACTTATAAGTCCCTAGTAGAATGCACTACATGCGCCCAGAGTCTGTAAATTATAAGCTACTAGTGGGCCCACAACACTGATTGTGCCACCCACATAAGTAGCCCCTTAACCATGTCTCAGGCCTGCCACTTCGACTTGACATCTAAAAGTTCTTGCAAAGCCTTAAACCCTCCCTTTTTATACATATTAGTCATCCCTAAGGTAGGCCCTAGGTAAACCATAGGACAGGGTGCTATGTAGGTAAAAGGCAGGACATGTGCCTATGTGTTATATGTCCTGGTAGTCCTGGTAGTGGAAAGGTCCTAAATTCATTTTCCACTAGTGTGAGGCATGCTCCTTTCATAGGCTAGCATTAGGACTGCCATCATATACTTTTTGAGTGGTAGATTCTGATCTGAAAGAGGTAACCAGGTCATATTTAGTATGGCCAGAATGGTAAAAGAAAATCCTGCTTGTTGGTGAGGTTGGATTTTATATTACTATTTTGGAAATGCCGCTTTTAGAAAGTGAGCATTTGCTTGCACTTAAAAACCATCTGTGCCTTACAGTCTGTCTCCAATCAATGTCTGGGCTAGGCTGGTGGACAGCTCCCTTGTGCATTTCACCCAGACAACCACAAACACAGGACACTCAGTCACACCTGCACTCATCTGCATATTGAATGGGTCTTCCTGGGCTGGAAGGGTGGAGGGCCTGACACTTACATTTCAAATGCTAGTGGCCTGCCGTTACGCAATGGACTGCCGAACCCCCTACTGGGACCCTGGCAGACAGGACTGGCCTGAAAGGGGAAATTGTGTTCTTCAAAACCACTCTTTCAAGTCTCCCTCACTCCAAAGGCATGTTTGGGTATATAAACTGGGTCTCTGACCCCACCAACTCAGACACTTCTGGACCTGAACCTGCAACCTGTCAAGAGGTACTGCCTGGCTGCCCAAAAGACTCATCTGGACTTCTTTGCTGAGAAGGACTGCTGCCCTGCTGTTGCCCTGCTGGCCTCTGACTTTGCTGAGAAATGCTCTCCAAGGGCTTGGATTGAACTTGCCTCCTGTTTTCTGAAGTCTCAGGGCCAAAAAGACTTGGGCCCTCATTATGAATCTGGCGGTAATCACTGCCGACCGCCTTACTGACAGTGAACAAAAGACCGCTAGTGGCAGTGGACTGCACACTGCCGAATAATGATGCCAAAAACACAGTCTGCCCAAAAATGTACAACCTTCACTCACCGCCAGGGCCTACAACAGTGAAAAGGCAGGACAAAGCACCCTGCCACCACCATCCCTACAAATCAGCACTGCGGACAATGGATATCGATTGGCTATTGGCGGTAATGACTGCTGCACTCAGAAATGGGAACCGCCAACAACAGAAGCACACATTGGCAATTTTGAAAACCACACAGCTGACACACATCCACACCACTGTAACACAATCTCACACACAACCCACAACCCTTTGCAACGGCAACAGCACCACAGAAAACCACACCACAACACACATACAAACACATACAAACAACCACCACACAATTCACACCCACAACACACACCATGGCACCCCCTAAGCACCCCCGCTTCACTGAGAGGAAGCTGAGGACCATGGTGGACGAAATACTTAGGCCCTCATTCTGACCTTGGCGGGCGGCGGAGGCCGCCCGCCAAAGTCCCGCCGTCAGGTTACCGTTCCGCTGGGCTGGCGGGCGGTCGCCTTCAGGCCGCCCGCCAGCCCAGCGGGAAAGAGGCTTCCACGATGAAGCCGGCTCGGAATCGAGCCGGCGGAGTGGAAGCTGTGCGACGGGTGCAGTTGCACCCGTCGCGTATTTCACTGTCTGCGCAGCAGACAGTGAAATACATTTAGGGGCCCTCTTACGGGGGCCCCTGCAATGCCCATGCCCCGCGACCCCCCCTACCGCCATCCGGATCCCGGCGGTCGGACCGCCGGGATCTGGATGGCGGTAGGGGGGGTCGGAATCCCCTCGGCGGCGCAGCAAGCTGCGCCGCCTTGGAGGATTCAATGGGGCGGGAGCCCGCCAGTGGTGCCGGTCCGACCGCGGCTTTACCGCCGCGGTCGGAATCCCCATTGGAGCACCGCCGGCCTGTCGGCGGTGCTCCCGCGGTCCTCCGCCCTGGCGGTCTTTGACCGCCAGGGTCAGAATGACCGCCTTAGTGTCGTGCCGCAGCTATTTTGGGCACAGCTGCAGCAGACACCCATGGTCAAGAAGATGGAGCTATGGCAGAGGATAGTCAACAAGGTCAACGCAGTAGGAATCCATCCACGCACAAGGGATGACATCAGGAAGAGATGGAACGACCTGTGGGGGAAGGTGCATTCCATGGCATCACAACACAACATCGCGGTTCAGAAGACTGGCGGTGGTCCCCCACCTTCTCCCCCTACATACGCCGACTGAGAGGAGAGGGCCATGGCCATCTTGCACCCAGAGGGCCTCACTGGATTCCCTAGAGGACTGGACTCGGGTAAGTCAACTACACCTGCAATGCATGTATCACCCCATCCTGCTCACTACCACCATGTGCCCATCACCTACCCAGCCCACAACACCCACACAAACCTACCCATGTCCCCTGCATGCCCACAAGCCCCCACACAAACCACTATCAAGCCCCCTGTGCACAGTCACCAACCCATGCATTAAATGGCAGGAGCACCACAACACCCAGAATGCACCACTCCCCCCTCACCAAATGCATCCAAAAGAACACCAAGGGACCCTGCATGCCACCACATGGGAATGGAACCACCAATAGCACCAACACAGAGCTGCAAGGGACATGAAAGTGCAGGACACCCACATCTCTGTTCTCACACCCACAGGCACCACCACCCATGCCCCCTGGAGGGAGACGTCAAGGAATGCCAGTACTCTACCTGAAGATGAAGGCCCCATTCAGGAGAGTGCAGAGGGATGTCTGGACACAGAGGAGAACCCTGGCTCATCCCACAGCCCTGGACACCAGCACCCCTTCCACTGCAGCCCAGCTTCCCCCTCGGAAACGTGCCCTTAGGCTCAGACATCCCTGTGACCAAGACCACCGCCATGAAGTGTCTCTGCCCTGAACTGTCTCCCTTGTGTGCCACTGAGCTACCTTGACGACATGCCCCTGCCGTTGCACCATCTTCCAATGGACCCATGGACTATGCCCCGTGCAAACAACGGCTGTGGAAATGTACCTGAGTATTTTGTACACCATGTGCCCACTCCCTTCCACTGTCCCATCAGTCATGGATGTGTTTTGTTCAATAAAAAACACTTAGGCACTCAAATTATCTGTCCTTCGTTTATATGTGCTAACAAATGCAAATGTGAATATAGGCGGCAGTTTACATCATAATGCTGTTTTATTTCAGGAGGGGGTCTAACAGACTTCAGTGTTCCAAGTTTGTCACACTGTACATTCCATCGCTGTGACACACATCTCCTTCTTCAAGCATGAAGTCTACACATCACTGGTAAGGGACACCACAGCACTTTGCGCATAAGTCACCCTGAAACAATGCAGTAAACCCATTGGTAACATAGAACACTACCTGAGAGTCACTGGAAGAATAACCAGATTAGCTGGATCCTGGAGTTGATGTCTTCCTTCTACACTTCCCCATCACTCTCATCCATCCTCTGAGGTGGCAGGGGTGGCTGGACAGCATCCATCTCATCCAGTAGTGGAATAGCTGTCCTCAGAGCCAAGTTGTGCAGCATGCAGCAGGCCACCACTATCTGACACTCCTTGTCAGGGACGTAGCACAGGGACCCTACAGAGAGATGAAGGCAGCAAAATCTTGCCTTAAGGAGTCCTATGGTTCTCTCAATAACCTTCCTAGTGCGACCATGTGCCTCATTATAATGGATTTCAGTATCTGTCCTGGGATTCCTCACAGGTGTCAGGAGCCATTGCATGTTTGGGTATCCAGAATCCCCTGCACAAGTGGGTGAAAGAGGGTTGAAACACACAAAATCTATTTGCATACAGCCTGCCTGCCAGCTATGTAAGAGATCTAGGGCCAGATGTAGCAAGGTTCCAAATTGCGAGTTGCAATTTGCGAGTCCCAGCGACTCGCAAATTGCAACTCGCAATTTGGAATGCAGAAAGGTGTCTCAGACACCTTCTGCGAGTCGCTATGGGGTCGCAAAGACCCACCTCATTAATATCAGCAATTTGCGACCCCATAGCGATTCAGGGCACTCACGGGGATGGTGGCCTGCTGGGAACAGCAGACCACCTTGTCCGTGACTGCTTTTAAATAAAGCAGTCTTTTTTTTTCAAAGTGCAACCCGTTTTCCTTAAAGGAAAACGAGCTGCACTTTGAAAAAAAAACCGAAACCTTTAGTTTCGGTATTTTTCAGGGCAGGTAGTGGTCCATTGGACCACTACCTGCCCTGAAAAATTATTTGTTTTGCCAGACACAAAGGGGAAGGGGTCCCATAGGGACCCCTTCCCGTTTGCGCCTGGGTTACCATCCACTTCAAGTGGATGGTAACTGCGGTCGCAAATCAAAATGCATACCATTGCGACTCGCAAATAGGAAGGGAACACCCCTTCCTATTTGCGACTCGGAAATGCATTTTGCGAGTCGGTTCCGACTCGCAAAATGCATTTCAACATAGCAAAGACACGTTTGCGAGTCGCAATGTCTTTGCTACATCTGGCCCCTAGTGTCATACACTCTCACCTATGAGCCAAACTCTGTCCCTCTGTGGTTCTCCCATCATGTGTGGCACACTGCTGTTTCTCAGGACAAAGGAGACATGGACTGATCCTGGGAACCTTGCATTGACATGATTAACGGACTAATCAGCAGTACACACCAATTGGAAATTAATGGAGTGGAAGTTTTACGATTTCTGAACACCTGTTCATTTACTCTTGGGGGTATGAGGGCTATGTGGTTACCATCAATGGCACCTATCACATGGGGAATATTTGCAAAAGCAGAAAATCCAGATTTGATGGAGATGAGATCAGCACTTTGTGGAAACTGGACATAACTCTGAAGGTGTTGCACAAAGGAATCCAGAAATTTGGACAGGATGTGGCTGAACATTGGCTGAGATACACCGGCTGCCATGCCCACTGTCACTTGGAATGAGCCAGTGGCCAGAAAATGTAGCACAGATAGTATCTGCATAGTTGTAGGGATGGCATGGGGATTACTATTAGCTGGCATCAGCACAGGCTCCATTTGTGCACAGAGTTCCAGGATAGTGGCACTATTCAGGCGGTAAGTGATGATGTGACGTTCCTCCATGGTGGCCAGATCTACCAGGGGTCTGTAAACAGATGGTGCCCTCCCTTGCCACATGGGTCTGTACCTATGGGGGAAGAGAGACACGTTGATTTGCCACATACACTTCAGTCACAATATTCCACAATTCAACTTGTACAGCAACACTATTGCCCCTCACAAAGACGCAGAGAACATGGTAATCCTGTCTGGGTATTGCCTGGTGTGGTGTGTATTCTGCATTGCATCACAGTGTAGGCACTCTTCTCACTATGATTCCATGAAGAGGATCACTCATCATACCATTACTCCATGAAGGGTAGAGGGAATGGAGCCATGGATTAGGACCCCGGACAGACTATGAATGCATGGTGTATGCAAAATGGCAGCACCCTGCACTACAGGTAGTGTAGTGTAGGAAGTGACCACATTCTGCTGGGATTATTCGTCATGGTGGTAGGCGGTGTTCACCACCGTAGACCTCTTCAATGGATAACATTGGTGTCTATGGAGAAGCAGGGCCAATCATGATCACCACCGGCGGTGATGGTGCACACCGCCGCGGTAAATACCACCATTTTGTCATGCCCTTGCCACTTGACTCCTACACCTCGAGAGGAACGGAACTCCACTGCGTGAGCTGCTCTGTCCTGACTCTGGGCCTAGTAATGGCACATGTTACAGGGGAAAGGGCCCTAGCCTTCACCGTGGAGGTGCTTGAGAAGCTGGTGGACGGGGTCTTACCCCTATATATGAAGCTGTATGGGCGACCAGAGGCTCAGGTAAGTTGCTATTAGTCCTCCTTGAATGTGTGTGAATCTGGCGGATGCCTGTAGGCTTTGTTGGTGGCTGTGTGGATGCTTACCCATGATGTGTCTGGCAGTTGTCGTCTTTGCTATTGTCAATATGTGTGTCTCCATGGGCCATGTGAGGTCGAACTGGCATGGCATATGTGTATGGGGCACCCACACTGACATCTGTTTCTTTACTCTGTGTGTCCCATGCAGGTCAGCGCCCATCAAGGGATGTGGCAAGCCATCGCCAAGGAAGTGCGGACCCTGGGGGTCTACAACTGGCAGAGCACCCACTGCAGGAAGCGGTGGGAGGACCTGCAGCGCTGGGCCAGGAAGACCAATGAGGCCCAGCTGGGGACGGCCTCCCAACGAGGGAGAGGTGCCCGTCGGACCCTGACCCCACTAATGGCCCACATACTGGCAGTGGCCTATCCCGATTTGGATGGGTGCTTAAAGGCAGCACAGCAGCCACAAGGGAGTGAGTACCTACACTAATGTGATGCTACTATGCTGAGTGTAGTTAGGTGCAATGGGGTGCATGCAGTGTAGTGGCAGGCTCAAAGACAGGTGTGTCCCCGCAGTCCGGCCTCCTCTACGTCGGTGAGATAGTGTCCTTAGGTAGATATGGTGGGAATGTAGGCCTGTGTAGGGTCCCCTGTTTGGGCTATTGGTTCAGATGTGGCCTCATGGATTGGCAGATTAGTCGTCTTGCCGTCACCCATTGTGTCCCATTGCAAAGTGTTACGTAGTAGAGGGCCAGGGTGGTCATGTGTTGCACTGTGAGATGTTGCCTAGCAGTCAGGGGCACATTCAGGTGAATACTTCTGTCTGCTGGGGGTTAGTGCATTAGATGGGTGGGGGTGTATGTGTGCCAACAGGTATTTTTGATCTGGATTTGACCTACCTCTTTCTTGTTTTGTCCCCCCTTTGCCCTTGTTTGCTTTAGCATCATCTAGTGATGGAGCTGAGGCACCGGCGATTGGGGATGCTGCAGCCCATGGTTCCCAGGAGGCAGAGTCTACTAACGCCAAGGGGACCAGTGTGTTGGAGTGCGAGGGGAGTACCACGGGGAGGCAACTACCACTGGGAGTAGTGACTCAGACACGTCTTCCGATGGCAGTCCCATGGTGGTGGTGGAGCCTACTGGGCCCAGCCATTCCTTAACATCTTCCACCACCCCCCCAAAGCATCACCGCCTCCCAGTAACTCCCCAGCATGTGGCCCATGCCCACTCACCCAGTAGGTGTGCGTCTCCTTCACCCCAGGCACCTCATCTCCTGCCCCTGCTAGCCCTGCTGCCCTTACTGAGGAGGCTATTGACCTCCTGTGAAGCATCTCTGTTGGTCAGACAACCATTGTGAATGCCATCCAGGGGCTGGCATCCCAGATGCAGCAATGCAATGCATTCCTGGAAGGCATGCACGGTGCCATGTCTGGCCTCCAGAGATCTTTTCAGGCTCTGGCCTCCTCTTTGATGGCAGCCAATGTCTCTGGTCTCTATGTCCCCCCTCCCACAATCTATACCCCTTCCAGTACCCCACTCCCTTCTCCCATCCCAAGCACACATCCAGACAGCTATGCACCCAAATCAACAGCCAAGAAGCATGCAGACAAACAGAAGCACCACACGTCCCACCACATGCAGGCACACACCCAACATTCAAAGGCAGACACAGCAACATCCACCTCCCCCACTGTGTCCAACCCCCATCCTAGACATCCACTCCACACACATCCACCAAACATGGGCATACTGTACAAGCACCTGCATCCAAGTACAGTAGACCTACACCTCATACCTCCACTCCCTCATCCTCCACTCCCAAACCTGTCTCCAAAACACTTCCAGCTGCACCTTGTAAGCTTTCCATCTCCCATGTTGACCTGTTCAAACCCACTGGCTCATCCTGTCCCGTCCCTAAATGTCCCCTTGGCCACCTGAAACCCACTCCTTCCTCATCCAAGTTCTCCCCAGTCCGCCCTACCCATTCCTTTGCCCCTTCCCCAGAGAAGAAGAAGGCTCATGTTGCCCCTGGTCCCTCTGCCACCCTCCCGGTCCAGGCCCACTCCTCTTCCTCCCAAGGGCAAGCCCAAACCCCCTCTACCTCCAGAACCTACGCCCAGTAACCCCCCTTCTAAACAAGAGTCCCAACCACCCCCCGCCCCTGAACCCTGAAGTGCCTGGCTGCCCCATTGATTCCCCTTCTCAGTGGAGTGTTCCTTTACATCATGGGAGTCAAGTGTGGACTATCTTTGCCCTGCCGGGACTTTGTACTGGCCACTGGCCTTTTGTAAATAGTTTTATTGACATTAAAATTTGCTGCCCTGCAGACATGTTGCTGCTAAATTGAGCCATTCTGCAGCGTTTCATTGTGGGGGTGTGGTGTGCACACGTGTGTACATTGGTGCAGGTATTTGTTGGCCTGTGTCTGGTAAGTACATTTTGTTGGGGTGTGTATGGCGTGGGGTGGTGGGAGCGGTTGGGTGTGTGTTGCGGTGTTGGCAGGGTGGGTTGGTGTGTAATTGTGCCCTTTCCTCCCTTGTGTGCTAGGCTGGGGGACTTACCGTCGTCGTCTTCATCGGCAGTCCTGGAGGAATATGGCAAGGAGAAGCACTGGCGTTATTTCCAACTCTCGCTCCATGTCGGTGTCGGTGTGTTCTGTGGGCCTCCGGTGTGGTGTTCATAATATGCTGGTCGAGTTGGGCCCTTCTGCCGGCCTGGAGGTGGCCTCTGCCATCGTTGCCGGTGCTTCCAAGATGGCGATGGGTGGATGGGCCTTTGGCTGTTTCTCCTATGCTTCATTATTTGGCGGTCTGCACGCCTGCCTGTTGGCAGTAGTTACCGCCACCGCCGGCGGTGCGGTCATTACCTACAGGCTTAATCTCTTCAGGAAACTCCTTGTGCGATGAAAATCAACGTATGGCTGGCCATAAATGATGCACAGCCTGCCTTGCAACTGAGAAATCACCCAATAGCTGAACTGGAATGACGCAGCCTGACTTCCCGACTGGAAATTTGACGCAGCACCTGCCTTGCGATGGAAAATTAGACGCATTGCCTACCAGGATTTCCTCGCATAGTCCCTGGGTGTCAAAAAGATCCCCGCATCAAGTGAGGAACCAAGACTGCGCGCAGTAAAATGACGCAAGCCCCTTGCAGCGTAGAAAGAAACTACGCAACATCTGTGCCGCTTCAGAAAATCCGACGCACACCTTATTTTTCCACGCATCTCCTCTTTTGCGATCTCTGTGCGTGTTATTTTTTAAGCAAACCAGGTACTTTGTGTAATCAAGAGTCAATTATTGATTTCTAGGATTTAAGACTCTTTTTAAACTTGCAAAGGTGATATATCAACGTGTCCTTATTGATTTTGTTTCATTTTTACCTTATTTTAGTCAGATAAATATCATCTGTTTTTCTAATTCTGTCTGGTGTATTTTTGTGGTGTTTTCATTGTGTTACTGTATGATTTATGGCACAAATACTTTACAAATTGCCTTCTAAGTCAAGCCTGACTGGTCAGTGCCAAGCTACCAGAGGGTGGGCATAGGATAACTTGGATTGTGTGTGACTTACCCTGACTAGGATTGTGGTCCCTACTTGGACAAGAGTGTATACCTCTGCCAACTAGAGACACCATTTATAACAGAAGTTATAAAGAAAATGCTGTGCACTGTCAAATTAAAGAAACTTTGAATCTCAAGTTCAACCCAAAGCCGAATGTGAATTGCCAAAGATACATCTTCAGTCAAGAAATACAAAGAATTGGTGGAACAATAGATGAATTTGTTGAGACACTGGTTAGGTTCATAAAACACTGAAGATTCAATTAGTTTAATGACGAAGAAGCAACACCTCTCAGAGTTATTGACAGATGCCTGACAAATTAATTCAGAAGATGATTGCTGAGACAAACTCTTAGGCCCTCATTATGACATTGGTGGTAACGCATCTGCCATGCCATATTATGACTACAGCGGTAAACCCACTGAAACCAAGCCGGTTTGCCGACTGTACCGCTAGTGAGGACAGACTGCCGCCGATGGCCACTGCACAGCGCACCCTAATACGACACTGCAGACCCCCATGATTTCCGGGGTGGGACGTCCGCCACCCAAAGCCTGGTAGAAACAGAAAGTACAAAAGGACCCACTTACCACCAGGGACGCAGACGCCTCCGTGCAAGCCAAGGAGCGCCACTTTGAAATCTTCCCAGTGCTCTTCCTCGCCTTTCTCCTCAATGACTGCGGACACTCACGCCATTTGTAAGTACACAAGCAAAGAACACAAGGGGGAAAGGGGAGAGTGACACACCCACACACACCTTACACACCATGCATGAACTCCAGCACTCACACATGTGCACACATACACAACACAACACCCGTAACGATACACATACAGAACACAGCCACACCAAACACACACGTCATATACACACACCCCGGATCACAACTACAGAACCACACCAATAGCACCAATAAGCAGAGACACACAAACCAATACAAAAGGCACAACTCTACATACAATGCCCAAATACAAGAAAAAACTGTGAATCTGAATGAGAAAATGCCTAGAAATGCACATTTAACAGCACATGAGAGATAGATGGAAACTCATCAGAGAACAAAAAGACTCGACAACTGTGTGTTAAGGAAACTAACAGGAATCCTGTTTTGTAACCATATATTAATAACAAATGCAATGTAAAAGATAACATAAAGCACCAAAGCCCGTAGGCCACTTCACAGTCCAATGGGCACAACTGTGCCTGTCAAAGGCCCCAACTTGACTCCCAACAGCCTAATGGCCTCCACAAGGTAGGGGCATCAGTGGGGCAGGCCGGCACCTCAAGGGTCTGGTGGTGGGGTTTTGGGTTTGGGAGGGGGGTCCTTGGGCTTTGGCTTGGAGGGGGTGGGGGTTTCACCCTGCTCTTGACAGGGGGGTAGTGGCCTTGGAACCGCGTTTTGGGGAAGCTGTCTTCTTGGGAACAGGAGACAGCTTCTTCTCGGGTGGAGAGGCAGCAGAGGTAGAAGAGGGGTCACAGGAGGACTTGGAGGTGGAGGGACTTGGCTTGGGGAGGGAACTATGAGGGTAAGGGGCAACACGGGGTGGGACAGGGTCAGGGAACAGGACAAGGCGGGAAAGGAAAAGCTACTTATGAACAAGGGGGATGGAATGGGAAACTGTTTTGGAAGTGAAGGTAGAGGGAGTGATTTTAGGACTTGGAGGTGTGCTGGATATGGGTGCAGATGCATGCAGAGTATGTATGTGTGAGGTGGAGGCATGTTGAGTGTCTGAGTGGGGACGTTTATGTGTCCTTGGAGGAGGGGTGAAAGACAGGGTGGGAGTGGACAGTCAGGTTGTGTGGATGAATGTTGGGGTGGTGTCTGCATGTAAGGTGGGTGTGCTGCATGTGTGAGTGATGGTGGTTGTGGTGAGTGTGGATGTGGTGCATGGAGTGCATGTATGAGTGTCTGCTGTTGAGGTGACTGAGGGCAAAGTGGTGACAGGGACTGGGAGTGAGGATGCAGTGCTGACAGGTGTGAGTGGTATTGTGACAGCCAGGGAGGAGGTGCTGGGGGAGACAAGGGAGGTAGTGGCTGATGTTGTGTCTGCTTTTGTGTGTTGAGTGTGTGCATGCTTGTGATGTGATTTGTGGTGCCTGTGTCTGTCTTTGCGTACCTTGTCTTTTGATTTGGGCTAGTTTTGTTTGTATGTGTGACTTGGCTAGGAGAGGGAAGAGGGCTTTGGGATGGGGCACAGGGAGCAGGAGGGAGGAGGGAAGTACTAGGGACCCTTACTGCCGTCAATATAGAGGCCAGAGCCTGCAATGATCTCTGTAGGCCAGTCAAGGCACTGTGAATGCCCTCCAGGTAGGCATTAGTCTGCTGCATCTGGGATGCCAGGCCCTGGATGGCATTCACGATGGTTGACTGACCTACAGAGATGGACCTCAGGAGGTCAATAGCCTCAGCATTGAGGGCAGCAGGTCTGACTGGGGCAGGGGCAGAAGTGCCTGCAGCAAAGGAGACATCCACCTTTCTGGGTGAGCGGGCACGGGCAACTGGGTGGGAGGCTACTGGGAGGGCGGTGCTGGTAAGGGGGTGGAGGACGAGGATGGTGCTGGGAGGGTCCTAGAAGGTGCCGCCACCATCAGGGAACTTCCTTCGGAGGAGGAATCTGTATCAGTGGTATCAGCTCCAGTCTCCCCAGTGGTGCTCCCCTCACCCTCTGTCCCACTGTTCCCCTCAGCTTTGGGGGTCTCTGGTACAAAAAAGAGGGGAGGAGGTGAAACAGATGGGAGCATAGGGTCAGTACCAATCCCCATTGCACATATGTACATTACAACAACATGCCTCTATGTACATTCCTGAATACACTCCCTACGGCGTCAATGGAGATCTCCCTACACCTACTGTACTACACTCTGATGTGCATGCACAATCATGATACCGCTACAATTACACTCAGGTACTACTCTACACTGTTTGGGCTCTATACAGGACCGTTAATGTGAGAAACCTGTAAATGAGTGACATTTGTACATTGTCAGACCTACCCATGTCACCCATTATGGAAATGTATAGATAGGTATGGATACCAACTGAAGATCCTGTATATCCATGTGAAGTCCAAAAATTTGGCACTGTAAAAATACCACGATCACCTGTTGCTCAGATGCTCACCTATCACAGCTCCTTCTGTTCACAGCACAACTGTATCCCACCTACATTTATGTGCTACAATAAGGGAGCTGTGTACCCAGCTGGAGTCTGAGCTGCTGCCAGCCATTCAACAACCTACAGCCATTCCTCCAACTGTGCAGGTGGTCGCCGTCCTCCATTTCTTGGCCACTGGCTCATTCCAGGAGATAGTGGGAATGGCAACAGACATGTCTCAACCTATGTTCAGCATTGTGTTGGGGAAAGTCTTGTCCACCTTAGTCAAACATATGGACAGCTACATTCAATTTCCCAAACCTGTAGATATGCCCAGTGTGAAGGCTGATTTCTACGCATTGGGACATATCCCTCACATGATTGGGGCCATATATGGCACACACATTGCATTAATACCACCCAGGGCTGATGAGCAAGTGTACAGGAACCATAAGGGGTTTCACTCCATGAATGTGCAGATGGTCTGCTTAGCTGACCAGTACATCTCCCAGGTGACTGTAAAGTTTCCAGGGTTAGTCCATGATTCATACATGTTCAGGAATAGCAGTTCCCCAGGTTTGATGGCACCTCTACAAAGAGTAAGCGCCTACCTCATCAGTGAGTATAATGAGTGTATATGTCATCACTGTTACCCCAGCCTTACTACTCAGTCTGTATGTGACATTGTGGAATGTAAATGTTGGTTTACCCTATCCACAGGTGATTCAGGTTATCCCAATCTCTCCTGGCTACTGACACTGGTGAGGAATACAAGGACCAGGGCTGAGGAACAGTACTATGAGGCTCATGGGAGGACAAGAAGGGTGGTTGAAAGGACATTTGGTCTCTTGAAGGCAAGGTTCAGATGTCTGCACATCTCTGGGGGTTACCTGCAGTACTCACCACAGAAGGTGTGCCAGATTGTGGTGGCCTGCTGCATGCACCATAATCTGACACTAAGGAGGAACATCCCATTGCTGGAGGAGGTAGGATTTGGGGACAATCCGGTGGCATAGGAGGGAGGAAACATGAGTGATGAAGCTGGGGATGAGGAAGATGAAGGCACAGGGACAGATTTCATCCAGCAGTACTACAGCTAAGCTTCTGGTAGGTACTTCTCTACGTTTGACATGTCACATGTTAATGTACAGATGGGTGTACTTAATTATCCATCCCCAATGTCAGTAGGTATTGACCCCACTTGAGTTTCAGATGCGTGTATACAGGAGTGGTCTGAAAAGTAGGTCTACAGTGCCACTGTGATGTTAGCTAGTCCATATGTCTGGGTTACATATAGTTCTGACATCTACTTCTTCACATACTTGTGACTTCTTCATTCTGGAATCACACTTTCATTGGCAAAGATTGCAGCTTCTTGTGACTCCAAGTGCTGTCAATACTTGGCATCCAAGGGTGTGAGATATGTGGTACTATTACAATGAGTGTCTATTACTCAGGTGATTGCTGTTAGATGCAACCATTAACTAGTCACATTGTACCTGAACAGGGTTGTGGTCATGTGTGCAACAGCACTGGATTGTCTATCAGTGTGTGAACCTACAGTGTGAATCGTTTAACCATCATGATGTGCTGGTATATACTGTTGGCAAAAGTGAACATAATGTGTGTTGAACATTCTGTGCTATCAATTCCAGATGTACTATGGATTATGTATCACCACTCTTCCCATTCTGCTACCTGAGGACCCAGGATTGTGTGGACACTGACTTTGCTGCAGGAAGCCGGATGACAGCATGATACATACACATCTTCAATGTGTTTTAGGACTCAATTTCTGTGACATGTCACATATTTGTTGCACTTTTACAATGAGTAAAGACATAACACCAAAACATATGTCTAAGTGCATTTATTGTGTATCCCAAAGGGTGGATAGGGTGCAAAGCAGTGGGACCATGGTGATCGATTCCATCGGCCTGTAAGGCCCAGCAGTTGGTAGCACAGGTCCAGTATCCATGTGGCATTTGGAAACGGGGCTCTGGCAGTAGGACGTCAACAAGGTGTCCCATTGGCACACAAGGGAGACTGTTCTTGAGAGGCTCATTTCCTGTCAGTGGGGTTGGTCTTGGCTTCTGTCCCTGCAGGATGTCTGGGTCTGTGACCATGTTTGAGTGAGGGTTCCTTAGCATCAGAGGGAGGCTACATGGTGGCTTGTGAGTCCTTAGGCATGACCATTATCCCACTAGCTGCAGCAGATGTAGAGGGCTGGTCAGTAGGTTGGCTAGTGGAAGGGGCCTGGTGGTGGGGGGAGGACTCATGCAGGACTGTGATGAGATCCTGCATCAAGCCTTTCATGAAGGCTATATTGGCACTGAGGGTATGCCACTCCTGCATGGCCTCCTGGTGGTACTCCCTCTGCTGGATCAGGATTTCCCCCAACAGGTCTAATAACTGGCTCATCCTGTCCTGGGATTGGCTGTATGCTCCCAGGAATTGTGCTATAGCCTCATGGGCAGGTGGCTCACTGGGTTGCCCCACCCTGTGACCACTAGGTGCACTCCCACTGGCCCTAGCCCCTGTACCTGTGTCTCTGGCACGGTGTACTCACTCCCACTTACACCAGGACCTTCATCGTCTTGTGTGGTGGGTGCTGTCTCCGGTCCCTGTACAGGTGGGCACACTGTGGATTGGTGTGGCCTTGAGACATTGGCGTGGGGACTTTGGGCAACAGGTGTTGTGGTGGCAGAGGTTGTGGGGAATCCATGGCGTCCTGGGTGAGGCTGGTGGAGGTGGACTGCCCAGAGAGGCCGGATGGGCCAGGTAGGTCTTCCAGTTCCAGACATTCTGTGTCGCTGTCATCACTGTGGTCTTCATCAGGTCAGGGAGTGGCTGTAAGTGGCACTGGTTGTCTGACGACATTCTCAGTGGCACCTGTGGATGACAGGGATTGTTATTCGCATCTGCCTGATGTACTTTACAGGGGCTGCAAGGTGAGTGTTGTGTGTCATGCTTCAGGACTCAGGTGTAGTTGTGCGAGGGGAATATGCATTGTTAGGTGGCTACAGGGTGATGCATTGTGGGAGTCGTAGTGCTTCATGCTGTACATGCATTGTGTGCATTTGGGAGTGTGGGCTTTGGGATTGGTGTTAGTGGGGTAGGGTGGGCATGCAGGGGATGGGGATGCATGCATTACAGGTATACTTCATACAAGGGTATAGGTGACTTACCGGTTTCCATTCCTCCGGGGGTTTCACTGAGACCCACAGGGTGCGGGATCGCCAAGACCTTCTCCTCCCATGATGTGAGCTCAAGGGGAGGTGGTGGGGGCCCACCACCAATTTTCATGAGGGCAATTTGGTGTCTGAACGCCCTGGAGCGGACCTTCCCCCTCAAGTCGTTCCACCTCTTGCATATGTCGTCCTTTGTACGTGGGTGGCTTCCCACTGAGTTCACCTTGTCAATGATCCTCCGCCATAACTTCATCTTCTCTGCCATTGATGTTTGCTGGACTCGTGTCCCGAACAGCTGTGGCTCTATCCTGTGGTTTCATCCACCATGGTTCTTAATTTATCATCAGTGAAAAGGGGGTTCTTTTGTCGGGACATGGTGATTGTGATGTGTGTGTGTGTGAGTGTTAAATATTTAAGTGAAGTGTGATGCGTGAGAGGTGTGCAGGTGTCTGTGATGTCTGTGTGCAGTGCGGACTTCAGCGTGGACGTGCAATGTCTGTCGGTTGTTTGTTGTGGAAAGAGGTTGTTGGTTTTGTGTGTGTGTGTTTTATAGCGGGGATGTGGTGTGTGTACGTGTTTCAGTTGTGGGGTATTCGAATTGGCGTATGTGGTGTTGTGTTGCAATGGAGGTTCCATCTTGGCCGTTGCGGTCCTGACCGCTAATGGATTACTGCTGCGCTATGTCCGCTGTGCTGATTTGTTGGTCGTATAAGGTGGTGCGGTCTTGTTCTGCCGTGGTGGTGTGGGTGGTGGCTCCACAACTCTGCTGCCATTGTTCGGCCTGACGGTGTCAGTTCTGTGGCTGTGTTCTGGCGATTTTGTTTTTATGTGTCGTCACTGAGCTGACGGATTACCGCCGCCACTGCGGTCTTTTAGTGGACGTCAGCATGGCAGTCTTTGGGACAGACCACCAATGTCATAATGAGGGCCTTGGTCTGGAGCGAGTTCTCATGGCTGCCAGAGCTAAAGAGTGTGCTGATTGATAAGCTGCTGACATGGAGGCCGGAGGTGCCCAAAGTGAGTCAGTCATGAGCATAAAAAGCAAGCAGAAATGCAAAGCTTAAGGACACAATGTGATGTCTCCATGGAAAAAGAAGTTGTGTTTCAGATGTGGATTGTTCTTTCCACACGAAAGTAAATGTCCCGCCATCAGACATATATGTAAAGGCTGTGGTAAAGAGCACCATTTTGTGATGGTTTGCAAGCGAGAGAAAAAGTAAGTGCGTCACGAAAATAAGAGAAAATGGCCAACCAACGTTCCAGAAGCAACGTTCGACATGCACCCACAAGGCAACATCACTTGAGACAAATCACCACCAAACAAAGTAGATCATCATCTAAATCATCATCGAAAAGTTCATCAATATCAGTAAAGAGTGAAATTGAAGAAGATGACTGTGCAATCTCAATGTTTACCTTAGGGAAATGTGCACACATTGGACTGGCCACATGAAAAGAGAAATACCAGGCAAAGACAAGTCAACATGAGGAGGCACCCAAGTCATTCAAACATTGTCCAAAGATTGCACTGAAAATAAATGATTGTGCAATACCTTTAATCACCAACAGCGGTGCGTCGATAACTATTATGTCTGAATAGAAATATAATTATCTCTTTTACCATGACTGACGCCATCAAAATCAATAGTGTACACATTGGCTGCATCCAAGCCTTTGAAAAGTAAAGGTTCATTTGTGACGACTATGAACCACAAGAAGACAAAAGTGCAAGTGCCATTCACGTACATCAAGGTACAGTATCAAGTGCATGTCTACTAATTTTGAGCACAGCTGCTGACTGGAACTGATATCAGTGAACTACAACATGAATGCTCATCATGAAATAGTCAGTCAGTTCCCTTCATTATTACATAGGCTATGAAAACTTAAGACGATGAAAGTGCAGTTGCATACCTATGAGGATCTTCATTCTGTTGCTCAAAGACACCGAAGAATTGCATTTCATTTACAAGAAGCTGTTGAAAAGGAACTTGAATCATTACTTAAGCATGATACATTTGAGTGTTTTACTGGTCCGACGCCATGGGTTTCTCCCATAGTGGTAGTACCCAGACAAGACAGTGAAGGAGCTGTACGCATCTGCGTGGATATGTGTTAAGCAAACAAGTTAATATAAAGAGAACGCCATCCAGGTATACACATTGCTGACATGATAACACAACTGAATGGTGCAAACATCTTCTCTTGCCTTGATTTAAATAAAGGACATCATTGGTTGGAACTCAAAGATAATTGCAGGTGCATTACAACTTTTTCTACACTTACTGGTTTGTTTCGATACAAAAGACTAAGGACTTGATTTAGAGTTTGGCGGACGGGTTACTTCATCACAAACATGACGGAAATCCTGCCCGCCGTATTAAGATTTCCATAGGCTATAATGGAATCGGGAAGCTGTGAAAAGGCATATCCATCATGTTTGTGACGGAATAACCCAATCCGCCAAACTCTAAATGAATATGTTTGGTGTGACATCAGCTACCAAGATTTTTCAGTATGTCATTGGACATATCATACAACCTGTTGTAAATGCTTTCAACTACAGCAATGACATATTGGTTTTCAGAGCTACACAGAAAGAAGATGACAAAGTGTTAAAGGAAGTGTGTCATGTACTTGTTGATGCAGGTTTAATGCTAAATGATGAGAAATGTGAATTCAACAAGACAAAGCTGAAGGTCTTTGCCATATATTTTTTGATGGGGACATGACACCCAAGCCAGCTAAGGTACAAGCATTGACAACTGCCATTCACCCACAAGATGGTTCAATGTTACGTTCTTTGCTTGGCATGGCCAGTTACTATTCCAGATATGTACGAGACTTTGCCATTGTGATTGCTCCCTTGAGAGAATTGATGAAAAAGAATGCCTCATTTTGCTGGTCAGATGAATGTGAATTTTTTTTTAAGAGAATTAAACAAGCTATTGAAAACGCTACTGAAATAGCATATTTTAATCCAAAGCTACATATTGAAGATGATGTTGACGCTAGCCCAGTCGGTTTAGGCGCTATCCTTGCACAACACAGCAGACAGCCAAATGCTCAAAGACATATTGTGGCTTATGCAAATAAAAGCTTGTCCCAAACTGAGCGTGCTTATTAACACCCTGAAAAAGAAAGTTTAACAGTGGTATGGGCTTGTGATCATTTCCATGTGTTCCTGTAAGGAAAACCTTTCACGCTTGTGACAGATCATCAAGCATTGCTGGCTATCTTTGGCAATCCAAAAGCAAAGACGCCTCCACGAATTGAATGTTGGGGTCTACGATTCCAAGAGTACAACTACACAATTGTGCATCATCCTGGGAAAGATCAAAACCCTGCTGACAACTTCTGAAGAGTGTCTATACAATGTCAAGGTAACCTATCTAGGATTGCCGAAGCCTAGATAAATTTAATTGTGAAATAAAACACACCAGCTCCCATTTTGTTGGAACAAATTGTCACTGCCATGAGTCAAGATAGTGACATGTTAAATTTAAAAGACATTATTACCCATCAGTCATGGAATCGACATACTCAAACTCTTACCAGTGACAACGAGTATCAGAAGTATAAAAATTTTAAAGATAAACTGTCCGTCACACAAGAGGGAATTATTCTGAAGGGTTCAAGAATTGTAATTCTGGAGAGTCTGCAACAATAAGGGGCATATTTAGGAGCCCCTAGTGCCACCGGAGCATCACTTTTTCGTGATGCTCCAGTGGCGCTATGCCCTGCACCGTATTTACAAGGTGGCGTTAAGCCACTTTTGTGGCTTAACGCCACTTGTACATACGGCCCCTGTACACGCAGCACTTTGCGTGGTAGGGGTGTACAATGGGTGTTGCTGTGGGCGTGCCACAGCAACACCCATTGCATTTTGATGCTGCCCCAGATTTACGAGTTTTCTTAAACCTGAGGCAGCCCCAAAATCTAATGCCACCCTGGGATGACATTAGCATGACAGCACACATAGAAAGAGGAAATCACCATTTGAGATTGTTTTTGTGTAGGAAGGTGTCCCTTCCTGCAAAAACACAATCTCCCCCTCAACGCAGCCATCTTTGCACTATGGCACAAGGGAGGCTGTGTTGGCGCTCGGCTGCAAATTTAGCAGCGGCGCAGGGGAGAACACAGGGTTGCACCATAGTAAATTAAATATGCACATCCCTGTGTTGGGAAGATGATGGAGCCCTGCGATTCCAAATTTGGTGCAGCGTCGCACTCCATCATTTTCTGTTAAATATGGGCGTAAGTGGTTAAAGTGGCCCATGAAGGACATTGTGGTATCGTTGCCACTAAACAAGTTCTCTGAGATGAGGTCTGGTTTTCTCATCTCAATGGATTAGTTGGAAAAGAGTTGAAAACCTATCATCTATGTAACTGCCTATCATCGAAAACTACTCAATGCCCCTTGAACATGTCAAGTTGCCAAAGCATGCATGGGAAAGGATTGCTGTAGGCTTTTTCAGTCCACTTGACAGTGGACATCACATGATGGTGATTGTGGATGAATAGTCTTGCTTCCCATTAATTGAACATCTCTCCTATATCACTCAAGAAAGAGTCATTGTGAGATTAGATGGCATCACTGCGACCTGGGACAGTCCTACAATTTGAAAAACTGACAATGGCCCACCTTTTTTTTAAATATATTTTATTGATTTTGCAGTTGAACAAAACCTATTGGTAGTTCTATTACCCACACCGAACTGGGAGTAGGGTATTTGAAGACCTTATTAAGCTGGCGCCCTTCTTTTATGTGTAAAAATATGTGGTGCTCATCAGGCAACCTTTTCTAAACAAGTATTGGCTGATTGTCTGAGTTTAGACAACAGGGCATCAATCCCATAGTTAATATACATAAAACAAGTTTTTTATAACCTAGAGTGTGGGCATCTTTTTGAAAACTCAGAACAAGTCACGCCAAATTGTAAAGCAAAAGTGATTGAGTTATACCAGTCGTATAGCGAGGAGCTAAGGTTGGTGAGCATCTTACATATACCGTCGATAATAAGATATATGCAAATACATACATCTGCCTTAGAGCCTTACCTGATATGGATAACTAAGTCCGAACATAGGTTTTATCTTATCCAATTAAGGTTAAGTTTAGTTCGCCATCTATTTGACTTTCCCGTGGCCAGGGTGCGGCATCTTTACCACCGTGCCACGTGATGGGGAAAAAGAGCAAACAACTACGGATTTCTATTGTTCTGTCCCCTGTATGTCTCGTTAAGTTGGAGATTTTTGTGCCCAATTCTTTTGAAAAAAGGTGCTCTATTTGCAGTGTCCATCGACCATGGAAATGTGCGTAGTAGTGTTGAATTATATATTAACTGCTTTATCTATAAGAAGAAAATATGCACTTCAATAATAATCCAGTAATGGACCTGCTACTAGATATGATTTTAGGTTTTTGTTTGAAATGTTCCTAAATAATTCCTAATATGTTTTTTAGGTGAAATTGGTAATGGATTTAGAACTATTTATGTAACAGTCGAATATTTTTATCTTGATATATTTCAGTGAATTTTACTTTTACTTTTATGGTCAATAACATTATTTGACCAAATAAAGATTGAATTTGATTGAACAAAAGACAATCAACAATGTCAAAGAAAAATACAAAGAATGTCAGAACTGTCTGCAAACATGATTCCCCCCACCCCCAACAGAGCCGTTATTGCTTAAGTGGTACAAAGAGCTGCATATATCACTCAACGTCCCTTATTTACTTCGGTGAGATCAAGCCCGTGAATGCTCTGATTTCATCCTCCAACAAGGAATATATTGTCCAGATAGGTTCCAGAATTATACCACAGTAATCCACCCACACCTGCCATATCTTGGGGTGTTTCTGAGGGCAGCCTCTTGCCTGAAATACTGCCACCTCCACCCCCATACAATGGTCCATTCCACTGTTCCACATCACCAGGAATGGGTTGGCCACAGCCTTCCATCCTTTCAATCCTGTGCTTTGTATCATTTTGCCAGGGTGATGCCTAAGTATAAAAGGGATTAGTGATATTTACTACTGCCCAAATCATTGGTGAGATGCAGCAGGGTAAGTTTTGGATCCATTTGGATTGCCCAGGTGAGTACCTCACCCAGACAAGCCATCACCCCACGCCAGTAACGCTGTAGCTCCACACAATGTGTATGAATTTGCCCTGCTCTGTACCACATCTAAGACAAGTTGGAGAGGCCACAAAGCCCATGCACCAGAGCCCATGCCACGTGAAGTAGATTCTGTGAAGATATTTGAGTTGAATAAGCCACAGTATGGCTTCTAATGCTGCAGCACATGGCGCCCCCATTGCCTCTGTCCAGTCCGTCTTTTCAAGGGTCCCCATATCCATCTCTCCCGTGGCCCTGAGAGCCGGGAACACGTCAGTTGGTTGGATATTAGTGTTTGATATATCCGTGCAACTTTATGGTCTCCAAATGTCCAATTAATAGGTTACCCTCTAACGGATTAAATTCAATCAGGGCCTCCAGGTCTGCTATATATGGGGTCAGGGCGTGACAGAGCTGGAGATACCTATGGAACTGATTGCGATGGAGTTGGTATTCCGTTTGTAGAATATGAAAGGACTTTAGAACAGTCCATTCATCACATCCCGAGTGTGGAGATCCTGATGAGGTCTCATCGGCGGAAGCACTCCAGGGAGGCTACCTGTGAAAGCAGGCTACCCTTCCACAGGGGTGTCTGCTCCATCAATCTGCTCCACTACCCCATCCGGGGGCCTCCACATGTTAAAAACCCGCTTCATCGCCAGGGGAAGATTCTTCTTGTCGCCCCTCCATATAGATAAGACAGGATATGGACATTTCCCATGGCACATTTTTCCAATACGTATGCAGGGTCGCTCGGAAAGCCACACCACCAGTCACTGAGTATTAGCAGATGGATTGCATAATAGTATGATTCAATGTTGGCTTCCGCTATACCCCCACAATTGGTGGACTGGAAGCATTTGATTAGAGTCCCACCACCCCACAAGATGGCGGTGAGGATAGCATTCAGGCGGCAAAACCATCTCCTTGGTATATCATATAGGAAGGTCTGCATCTGGCACAAAAACCTTGGTAGCGACACCATTTTGAAGATGGTAGAATGGCCAGTCAGGGACAGCAGCAGGACGGACCATATTCGGATATCTTCCCTTAAGCAAGCTAGACCTGGCTCCAAGTTGCATTCCCATGCCACAATCTCATCAGGGTATAGAAACACACCAAGATATTTAAAACCATCCGTCGCCACTCGCAGTCCAGAAGCCCAATCTAGAGCCCGAGGACCCCTCCACCACCACACCCCACCGGGAACATTGTGAATCTAAATACGTTAATGTACAGACCCAAGGTCTCTCCAAAGACCTCCATAATTTGTAACACACGAGGACTGGATTCAGCTGGGAAAGAGAGGAAGAAAAGGACATCAACTGCATACAACAGTATTCTATCCGATGGTCCTCCTCCCCACTTGAATCCCTGCTCTTAAGCAGCCATCCTCACCCAGACCACCAGCTAGAGCAAACAGCAAGGGGGACAAAGGACAGCCCTGTTGGGTACCCTTCTGCACTGGGATACAGGTCCGATCGGACACCAGCCACACAGACTGACGAAGTTAAATCAGTGTAAAATAATTTGAGTTAAGAGAGGAAACAAAGTTGAGTCTATGAAGTAGCAATGGCCCACCTTTTAATGGCAGAGAATTCAGTGACTACTTCAATCTGCTCAATGTGAAGCTTCAGAAGACACACCACTTTGGACACAGGATAATGGCCTCGTTGAACGTTTCATGAGTACACTTAAGAAAGATGTTCAGCATGCTACATTAGAGAAGCTCAACCTCATGACTGTCTTGAATTCCATTTTATGAGCTTACCATTCAACTCCTCACTAAACCACAGGTTGAAGCCCTGCAATGTTGATGTGCGAGAGAGCCATAATGACCAATTTACCTCAGTGGGCTACTGCCAGATCAAAAACTGATACAGAGACACGTACAGACTTGAGTCATAAACAGAAAACAAATGCCTATGCCAACAAACGGCAACATGAAAAGAACATTATCTTTAACTTAGGTGATCGAGTGCTTGTTTGTCAGCCACGACAATGTAAATCTGATGCTCCCCCTTTGATGCTGAGCCAATTCACGTTGTAACCTGCAAAGGGCACATAGTGACTGCCTAACATCCAGGAAAATCTATCACACAAGATTCCTTGCACTTCGGGCATGTGGCCAACGCTTGTCGGACCCTAATGTCAATGTAGAGACTGGCTCAGAGAGGACACTTGGAGAATCCCAGGCTGCCATTCCTCCGAAATCACGAAGCAGATCATGGACACTCTGAGTACTGATTCCCAATTGTCAAAGGCATGATCTTAATGAGTCATCAAAGTTCCAAGAAGGCTCATTGAAGAGTTGTAATGTGTATTTGTTGTAAAAAATTGTCATTTTTTAGTTACCAGAGGAGGAGATGTTGTGTCTTGTGAGTATCTATAATGGAACCTTTTTGGATCATAAAAGACTCTGTAGAATGATGATGTAAGTTTTAGGATGTGGTGAAGTGAATGCGGGCTTAGAATGTTGAGTATGCAATTACACGCTGAAAAATAAAGACATGTAATACATAGCTCCATGTGTGGTGTATTCATTGGCAGTTACCCAGTGTGGGGAGGATGCTACAACAGCGAGGCTCACATACAGGCCCACATACAGGCCCAGTAGGCCAAGAACATTAACAGAGCAGATATGCCAAGTTAAAGCAGGAAGTGTGAAGAGGTGGTATGGAAGAGATGGAGTAGTGTGTACCATGTACAGCCGATAAAAAAGAGCATTCCTTGTCTGTTGGGTGGAGGAGATGCCAGACATCGAGCAATTTGTGGTCATGACAAAGATCCATGGTCGTCACAAGGAGGACCCTATTCCCATCATCTGACTTGTCTATGAGGGCGGTGCAATCCAGTATGGTGTCCGGTGCCATTTTTCAGTTCCCCACTATCACAACACTCGTGGTATTAAGCTCAGTCAGTGGTCTATGGATGTGTCAAAGAAAAGTGAGTGCGGGGCCACCAGAAGTGTAAAAGGATCCCACTCTATGTATCTTAGAACCAACTCTGATTTTCACGAAGGTAGAGCGGCATTTGTTATCTGTCTACGTTTGATAAACTGTACAGGGTAGGGCTTTGTGAATAATGCTGGCCATGCCGCTGTAGACATGGAGGGGTATCAGGGTGGGGGTATCAAAGGACCTGCAAGTATAAATGATCTTCTCCACCCACTCTTTCCTAGGTTCCTCCATTTCTTTTGGGGAGAGATGGATCTCCTGTACGAGAGAAATGTTTGCTTTTTATGAGGCGGTGTAGGGCATTATCTTTTTGCACTTCACATATTTGTTGTACCACTTCAAATTGAGCGTGATAATGGTAAGGGGTTGAGAAGCTATGGTGGTGGGTATAGTGGTGTGCGAGTCATAATAAGATGGGCCAGAGAGAGAGCAGTTGGGATCTCAGGTGCTCGTGGATCTAGAAGACCACTGTTGCAATCCTATAGAAGGGGGTGCTATCGGGTATGGAGAGGCCATGGGAGGTGGGTGGGTAGAGGAAAGCAGAAGGGTATGGGTGATGGACAAGCAAAGACCTCTATAAAGGAGGCAGTAGGCAAGGGAGAGAGTTGGTGGTACTGTGTCAGTCAAAGAAGTTGTGTGCATGGGGAACAGTAAGGGCATGCACTGCGTTTTTAACTGTCAACAGCAGGTCTAAACTTCCCCAAGGGTCCGAAGCTACCATGGGTTACTAGTGATGCCCAATAGGAGAGAATCTGTAATCCCTAAGGGCAGAAAAGAGGTATAAGGATGAGTAAAAGGTGAGGCTGGGAGATATGAAGGGGAAGAAAATAAGGAATAGCCCATCTAGAGATATGTGGGCAGGAGAGGCAGGGAGCACTACGCACTGGTACCTGTATCTGTACCGTTCACCTCGGCTGCCAGGGAGTTCTGCAGAGGATGAAGAAGAATGACGAGGGGTGCATATATCTGGTGGCTGCAGGCCTGAAACCACATAATTGGATGCAAGTAGGTGTGGACAGCACTAGGCAGGAGGGGGGCCATCAGTGGACACTAAGCAAGAGGCAGCATGGCAAGAGCCCTCTGTGAAGGTACCAGGGAGGGGTTGGGGATCAAAATGTTTCAAGCTGCTGTTGGGGGTCATGAGGTGATGCCCACCTTTTTTGAGGGGTTAGGAGGTAGGGGAATCCCAGAATGGTAGCTTTAGCTATCTCAGCATGACCTGTGTGGGGGTTAGGGGCACAACAGGCAAGGATTACAGCGGAAGCAAAAGCTACTGGATGAAGCACTGTAGGAAACACACATTTTAAACAGCAGGAAAAACAAAAGTGGTTATGACATTAGCAATAGCATCCTTGGTCAGAAATAGAAAACTAACTTCAGAACATTGTGCATCAAAGAGTATTCACCACCAAGGAGGGGTAAATAAAAGAAAGAGGGAAAGGAAGGGGAAGGAAAGGAAATGACAGGGAAGATCAGGAAGTAACATGGGTGAGGAAGAGGTCAAGGAGGAAGAGGACAAAGAAAGAAAGGAGGAGGGAAAAAGAGGCCTGACACCCACAGTGTTATAATACTCATTTGGCCCAGAGGCCGTAGACTGTGGTAGGCAAAGTCCAGGAATAAGTTCCTGGAGTATGACTAGCTATCATTGAGGAGAGGTGAGGGCTTTAGAGATTACCTGGAATTGGCTTGGTCATCAGCCTGAATCAGTTCTTCTGTTGTTCTAATCACCCTTTCCCTCCCCTTCTCCCTCTTCAGTGGCTGACAGAGTGGGTGGTCATGTTGGTGTCTGCGTTGAGGAGGGCCATTCCCAACTGTAGTAGTGCCACTTGGCTCCTTAGTTGAGGGGAAAGGTAATGTTCATGCTGGAGTCACCCAAGGAGTTCACAAAATGGACAGTCAGTTGCGTTGTGGAAGTCTCTTGAGTGCCCATCCATGATGAGCCACATGACAGCTTGTTCCAAGAGTCCACATTTGATATCCTATTTCTTCAAGTGGGGTTGGACAGCGAGAAGGCCCGCCATTTGACATTGGTTGCCAGAGGGAAATCCACCACTGTGTGGCCCCAGCTACCCTC
Organism: Pleurodeles waltl; assembly: GCF_031143425.1. NCBI lineage: Eukaryota > Metazoa > Chordata > Amphibia > Caudata > Salamandridae > Pleurodeles > Pleurodeles waltl. The sequence continues at coordinate 744,253,721 of NC_090444.1, read as the reverse complement.
AATTTCATATGGTCCATGTTTGCATGCACCCAGGACGATTTGACAGATGCAAACGTGTCACAGGAAGCAGGCAATAATGGGACAAGGTCTGTTTCTCCTCTGTGCATGGATGCCGGGCCCAAATCTTGTGCTCCCTCTGGTTTTCAAGAGGAGGAGTGAAAGACAAACCAATCATCTTTGTGATAAACTCCAGTAGAAAGGCTAATTTCTGATCGCTCTATCTTCCATGTACTCCGTAGAATCTGACATTGTTACAATGGGATCAGTCCTCCCTATTTTTAAATTTTTATGTGATGTGCCATATATCTGGGAGCATGGTCTCCAACTCTACTATTTTCTCCTCCGTCACCGTGAGATGTTGGCCTGAAGTGGTTACTTTGCATGTAATAGTACCATGTCAGTTTTGATGGTCTTCACATCCTGGGTGAGATCAGTGATTTTTGTACCAATGGCGATGAGGCGGGCTCAATGTAGCTAATTGCTTTAACAATGGTATCAAGTGGTGCATCTAGCAGGGCTTGTGATGCCTGCCTAGCTCAGGAGGAGGTAGTCTTCCCTCTGCCAACCACAGCAATGAAAAGTAGCTGTCAGAAGGACTTGCCAGATGCCATTAGCAGGTGAGAAGTGAGTGAACTGTGAGAATATTGCCAAGGAATGAGTCATGGGAAGACAATGGGTGGCCAACTGGAGATTGATGGGCCACAGGGCAAGGTGTAGCAGAGATCCTCATGAGAGGGGTCCACCGGCCTGATGGTGAGGGTGATAGGAGGGAAGAAGGGCAATTAAGAGTGTGGACCCACCTCTGGACTAGTAACTAGGAGAGGGGCACAGCTCCCAAGTCTGAGGCTACTGCAGAGTAGGTGGCACCATACAGACTTCGATTTAGGGAGCATTGGGGCAGTGGTAAGTGTCTATGTTTCTTCAAAAAGTCCCTTCTATGTAGGCCTTGAGAGGTGAGCTAGTCCAGAGCCCACCGAGGAGGTAGGTAGAAGAGTGAATGGTCCCTGGTAGGTAGAAGAAGAGGGGCCTTATGCAACTTGGCAGGTGTGCAGTCATCCCAGACGACACGGGGGCAGATGACCTATAGAGGGGTGGGTTTAAAGTGCCAATCCGTGGGGTTGAATGTGCTATTTCTGGGGCCGAAGTTTCTATTTCTCTCTGGGAAGTTCAGATATAGGGTGACCTCATTTTAGTGCCCCTACTTCCCCAGCAAACTGTTCATGTCAAGAGGGCTAAATAATGCCTCTTGTGGCCTCAGTAGTTTTTAGTAGGATTGGCCTCTCCGGATTTGTAACCAGCAAATGGAGTCTGTGGCTTGGGGCAGCTTCGGGGGTCTCTGCACAGGGCCCTTCAGGAGACTCGAGGTCTCTAGGGGGGTCAATAGAAACACCATGAGGAGCAGCACTCAGAGAAACAACAGTGAGGTGCCACCAATGCTGACAGCAGTCAGGTGGCAAGAGCTGTCAGAGTGTCACAGGCTAGCTCATAAGCCACTTAAATGGTTTTGCGACGTGCCTCAGCTATCAGGAATACGTTTCCCTTCAATTCTTGGAGGCTAGGTGGCAGGATCATGAGTTTTGGTCTCGTTTTCTCCCCAGCTGCAAAGCGACTCAAGGGGAAGAGGCCATCTTGGGCTGTGGCAAGACTCAGCCCCCTCCTTTGTGAATATTTGTTAACTCTCCTAGTGACAATGGTTAGTTTTTCTAAGCTAATAGAGATCAACAATTATGAAAGTCTGCCATCTTTGGAAATCCTATGCATTGAAAAATATATTGCCCACAGCTGAACTTTTCAACATCATCAACATCAGCATTGGTATTTACAAAAAAATAATATGAAAACCTGTGAAGTTAAATGTACTTAAATTTACTTAAATTATGCAAAATTAATTTTACAAAATTAAAACATTTAGTACCTTAGTACATGTTCATAATAATGTAAACAAAATATGTATATTATTTTAGGCTGCAAGATAAGACAGTGACATTTGACTGATAGTGTTTTGGTATCCATTCCCAATATATTCCATATTTTATTCATAAGGTGCCCTATTCACAAAGGTCAACTTCGACTTTTGGTCTAAACTTAGACCAAAAGTCAAAGTTTACGACTGTGGGAATTCACAAAGGGCTTTTACAAGTTATCTTTGTGTCTGCATTCGGAGCAGATTCTCTGCACTTGGGGTGAAGAAGCTGCACTTGGGGCAAAATCTCTGCAATCGGGTGGAGAATCTGCATTTGGGATGGAGAATCTGCACCACTCAGGGCGGAGTGATTGTAATTCCACACACTTGCACACTTTCAATACCACCTACAACCCTGCACCAAAAACCAGATAAAAGTAGCACTGGTCCAAGGGTCTGGTCTTTCCACACGAACACTGCGCCTGCCTGCTCTGTGCTTGTAAGAACTGAAGACAAGCTACTCCTGAGGAGGAGGAAAAAATATACAGAGGAGGAGACCACCATGATACTTAAGTTCCCAGTGAAGCATTACAAAAGACTGCATTGTTTCCTCCCCCTTCAGGAAGCAGTGCCACACAGAATGCAGCCCCATGGCAGCATTTGGCCATGGCTGTCACCGCATTGGGGGAGGATGTCTGTACAGTCACAGACCTAAAGAAGAAATGGCAGGATGAGAATAGAAGGGTGAAGGAGAAGTACAGCAGGTTAGAGGTGGCTAACACTCTCCTTGCTTGCCCAACTAGAGCCCGCATCCATCTCACCCCCCTTGAGAGGGATGTCCTCTTCACCATAGACCCCCACATGCTTCATGAGCTGTCTGTGAGTGATGACCTCAATGTGGTGCCAGGTAATATGTGATGAATCTAACAGTGATACTAAATGATAAATAACTGTGACATACTACATATGTGACTATGGATTTTTTTACAAAATTGTGCAAATATCATGGTGAGTCAGACTCTCATGTGCCTCATTAGACCCTTGCACTATAAGTCCCAGGATCCTTTGTCATGGAAATGGAAATTTGAGATTCCTCAGTCCAAAACTGTGGCCCATCACTGTTGGGATCTTACATTGGTAAATGGCAATAGATGGTGTGCCTCCTTCACTCACCATTAATGTTGGTATGTAGATGCAAATGTGTAAATATGTGTAAAGCTGCAAATATACAACATGTTTGGGTTATGTCTGTTGACTTTTCTCTTTTATTGCCACATACAGCCAGAGTACTGTCACCCACTGAAGCAGAGGTCCGTATACCAGCAGGGAGGCAACATCATGAGGCACATTAACCCGTACCACCAGCGCAAACTGGTATGTATATGGTCAGGAGAGGCAACAAAGTCCATTGTGATCAGACAACCCTTCTCAGTTACAATTCTAAATTTTCCATCTTGGACCCAGTGCAAAACATAAATGACTCCATGCATAGGCATCATTGATTGTGACACTTAGGTGCAGATTGTTGTGATTTTAGCACACTTCTGTGTAGATAGCCAGCTTGCAGCGCTGGCCTGCATCCTGGTGAAATGGTTGAAAAGCAGCATATCTACAGCATACCATGCATTACTGACCTTAAACCAGCACTGGCCTAGTGCCAAACAAGGAACACATGCAACATGGTGCAGGGGTCTCTTTGTTACATGCTGGATTGTTTTTATATAGTATGGGGCACCTGCCAGTGCAAAGGCAATTCTGGCATATTCCTCTTTCTACGTGTACAGCACATTGTAGCACAATTCCACAAATGACAAAAGGATGTGAAAAAATTAGATTACTCCTCGTTGAGCCTCCCCTGGGGAGGCATAAGGTTTGAACGCATCCCCAGGTATACAAGTTTGCAGCCTTGCCTCACTACAGATCTATGGGGCCATTCCAAGCCATGCAAAGTGATATGATTGTTAGATTAGCACCGCCATTGCATCACAGAAAGAGATACTGCAGTGGCACAGGGGGCTCTTGGCTATGTCCTTGGTAGGTGGAAAGTTTAAGAGGTCAATTGTCCAGGCTGATGACACAACTAAATTGACAAGTACTACCCTTAAGTAGGGTGACCAGGCATCCTGGATTTGCTAGGACAGTCATGGTTTTTCAACAGCTGTCCTGGCAGATTTCAGGAAATGTAGGTTTTTAGAGTGGATCGCCGGAAAATGGTGGGAGGTGATTTTTGGGTTTTTTCCAAAGCAGAGATAGTTAGCAGTTGTTATCAGAAAGCAATTTAATTAACAGGCATTAAACTGGCTTCAAAAATCTAATTTTATTAATGTTCTTAGTGCCTCTTCTTAATTCTATGCTGATGAGCGCTGTCATTCTGTGCACTCATCTGAAGTAAACTTGTAGTCCTTCTTCTGTTTTTGTGAAATGTCCCATTTTGTGGCTTTACATTTCTGGTCACCCTACCATTAAGCAATGGAGTAACTGGCAAATTTGTCAGCACTTTACACTGACATGTTCACAAAATCTGTAGCAGGACCTGACTTTTGGTTCATGAATACATCTGTAGTTTACAAACTATGTGCATGGTTTACAGAGAAGTCTCAGAATGGAATGTATGAACAGAGTGTTAAATGTCCACCTATCTTCATTGACAACAGACTGTGCAAGCACATAAAGTCCTCAACATAACTAGATGGTCATGAGAAGAAAGTATCAACCAACTGGTCACGCACCTGCATACTGTGCCCCCTGTTGGGTCCAATGGCCCGGTTCCTTGGATTCAGACCTACGTGAGGGTTCATAGATGTGTACAAGCCAGAATTTACTGCAATGCTGTGTAAAACACAACAGGCTACTATATTCTTGCCCACAACTTCAGTAGAGTACATCAGTACCCCCCATGTATGGTTAAGACATGTGAAATGTGAGTTTGGGAGTCCAAAAGAAAGTCCAATTATGGCTCTTGTCCGTATCTGTGCCCTATTGTTTCTGTGCTGAGATATTGTGATTGCACTTCAGTATGGTGTGAGGAGATTATGGGAGAGTGCGTATGCAGCATCACCTGAGGAAGGTAAAGTACAGAGGGCCTCATTACAACCTTGGCAGAGGGGATTACTCCTTCCCAAACATGATGGATATCCAGTCTGCCGCATTACAAGTTCCATTATAAGCTATGGAACGTATAAAATGGGGGATGAGATATCTGTCACTTTTGGGACGGAGTAATCCCCTCCACCAAGGTCGTAATCAGACCCAGATTTTGGTGCATGTCCCTTTTGCATTTATTAAGTCACTGATAAATGAAACAGTACTTGCAGTGTCTGTTGGCATAATGTAGGTGTAGCACAAAATAATTTACATTGAGAAGAATGTGTATAAAAACAATGTTACACATATGCAAACTTCACTGAGATTTGTGTACTTACCCAGAAGCCACATGTTGCCAAATTCTTCCGCCTCCAGACGCCGGGCCAGAGGTGACCTGCAGAGTATGTAGCTGTTATATGTAGCTGGGGACCATGAAGCTGCCACTGGAATCATACACACCCTGCATATTGATGGAGTGCCAGTGGCGTCTATTGCAGACGTTATGGGCATTGTGGCAAGGTGGCTGAAGTGCCACATGAGTGCAATGGATTGCACCAACCACATGTGGGAAGCGGGACAAGATGTAAAAATCCCTGGCAACCCTTTGCCTTCCTGCCAGTGTGTGGGGCATACATATGTACTGATGCATTTTCCTATTAATGCAGCTCTGTACCTGACACAAGCATCAGGACTGGATTGCATGATATAGCCACAATGTCACTGGACAACCTCTGGAATGATCCAGTAGCAAAGAAATGGAGAGCTGCTAGGATCTTGACATAGTCTGGGATAGCGTGGAACAGCAGGTCACAGAATAAAGATCTTGCCCCCACTCAGAAACGATGTCCAAGATGACATAAGGGGGAAACCTGAATCTGGCCCTGACATCTTGGCTGGACATCATAAAGATGTTAATCATTTGCCTGATGATCCTCTCTGCTTTCCTCCTCCTCCTTCTCCTCACAAAATTCTGTCGCATAACCATAGGCAAATCCACAAACACATTGAGCGACATGTTGAATGGTCTCAAAGGGTTTGTTTGTGGCATCTCAGCTATTATGTCTGCAGTCAGAATGTGATTGGCTCATGACTTCCATCTTGAGCTGGGTAGGGAATGGTAAGCACTGACACAGATGTGTGTTGGGTGTGTTTGTCAGGAATTTAGGATTCTGAAGTTTGTTCATAGATTTACAGTGGCAGGTTACCTACACAATTTCACTATTTGTGGAAAAAATTACATGTCACATGATTGTGGGTTACATGTGATACTGTCAAGTAGATGTTTATGTAATATGATTTACATTTGCCACTACAATACACACCCTACACGTCCACATATGTAACTGCCTAGGGCCTACGTGTAGTTATTTCACGTTATTAGCGATGTATCATGCTATTTTGTTGGTGCGTTTTAATATTTTTCTTTTCCAACTCGAGTGCGGATTGTCCACCCCACACCAGCAAAGCTGAAGTGTTGAATTTATTGAACAGGCGAGGATTTACCTCACACTTGAATTGTAGGACGGTGCAGTAGCAACATATTCTCTGTCTGTCTGTCTCTCTCCCTCTCTCTTTTCAAATATCCATGCTACCTCTCATTTGACTCTACAGTATTTGAAATTGCATCTTATGATAAATTTGTTGAAGCACTGAGTGATAAAGATTCATCTCCTTGCTAAATTGTCGAAAGGTATGGTACCGTTATATTTTCTGAGCCCTCAAGCTCCCTCTCTAGAGCGCTCTTTTTGTGATCTGTGCTTCATAAATACACAGAACAAAAGAACTATGCCTGGCAGAAATGTTGTCAATTTCTTATGCTGAAATGACTCAGAATGCCAAAAATATGCAGTTAAAGTGTGTATAAAGCTTTTTTTTTTTATCGCTTTTTAACTCTTTTTTTTTTATGAGATGAATGCATCCTTGCACTATATTTTTTACCATGGAATGCATCCTCGTAGCCATTTGGATGTCAGGACACATTTGGCACTAAAATAAAATAATGCAAAATCATACATCACCTGAACAGCAGCCGGTGGTGTTCCATTCATTTACATTATTCTGGTGTTCCCATGAAAGGATTTCTACCCCAACAACATCTCAATTATGCAACGTGGCATAATGGCATAATCTTCACATTCACAAGACACGCATAATTCAAATTGCCAGAAATTATACAAGATTGTGATGGCATCAACACAATTTCACCTATGCCAAAGAATGACGTACCTTTCAGGCAAAATTCATTTTCAAACGCTAATCAGCTACCAGGTGAAAGGAGCCACGCAAGTGATATTATAAATAAGGACCATAAATGATGGTTGTTTCCCTCTAACCCCGACCCCTCCCCTCTCCGAAGTCTTTAAAAAAGCTGTGCGTTCCAGTATTCCCTAAGGCAGTGGTTCCCAACCTTTTGATTTCTGTGGACCCCCACTTTAACATTAATGGAACCCAGGGACCCGTACTGAATCATTATGGCAATCCGGGGACCCCCGCCTGAGTGATTACTGGAAGCTGGGGACCTAATTTGTCAATATTTGTTAATATTTTTTAAGTTTCTAGGCTTTCCGACCCCCTGAGAAGGCTTCGCGGACCCCCAGGGGTCCCCGGACCACAGGTTGGGAACCACTGCCCTAAGGTGTTGCCTCACGTCCTAGAATCAGTCAGTCAGTGATCACGGCTGATTTATGCCGACAGATACTTTGTGCTTCATTTTCAGAATTTGAGCAGCACAAAAATAGGGGTGAGGTAAGCTACCAACCCTGCTCTTAAGGCTTCATCTTTAGGTATGTGTGAGGTACCAGGCTGCCCTTAAAATGCAGATAGTCGTTCGAAGGGGCAAGTTACCCTTTAGTCACTGGAACCTTCACTTTGCATCTGCCAAAAGAACACTTAGTCATTCAACAGAACAAAGACCTGCACAGTCTGTGTCAGTTTTTCTGTTTTTTCATTGCGCTGCTATTTTTAGATGTGTCAATAGGTCCGGGCATGCTGCCCTGGTAAAGTTCCATGTGTTAAACACTATGAAGACATTATCACACCACACAATGAATTATCGGGGTGCCAAGCCAAAAGAACAGATTGTTATTATTCTACGCTACATCATTATGCAATTATATATGAATGTGAAAGGAGGGACACGAATGAATGTCTTATTTGTGACCAAAAAGTGCTTCAAACACAACCTATACAGGAGAAAGCTGAGCAATTCTTTAGCTTTCGTAGGCGTTCAGTACGTAGTCACCTTTCGAACAGGATAACTATAACTAAGCGATTCTGAGGCTGTGATCATGCATAATTTATGATTTACCAAACTAGCCACACATTCCACCACCTTCTGCACATTTTGCAGATTTCGACAAAGAAAGTTTTTTACTTCTAGCCGATGGGATCAAAATTACGTTAAAAAACACCGCGCATATTGCAGCTCTGTGAAAGACCCATTGTAAGGTTAGCTTGTCAGCTTTTGGTTTCTGCTTGCTGTATTCCAGAGCTAAACTGGTACTAATGAACTGAAACTTTTACCAGACATATTGACGTTAAAATTAAATAATTCTGCTACGGAATGCAGTATGGGAGTGAACTGCTGGGCAGCCTGGCTTCAAAATGCCAGTGTTCCGGCCATTGTTTTGGTTTTATGGGCTAGCCCAATAATTGCATAATGCCCACATTAAAAAACATTGGCCAGCATTATGACAATGGCAGTAAATCACACTGACTGATGCCAACATACCGCCGCCGCGGCGGATATCCGTTCACCGTATTATGACACACACACCAATTCGGCACTATTCAGCCACAGACACAAGTCCGCCACACCAAAGGTCAGTGATAAACTGGTGGTATCAAAACCCACACCGTTACACCAACAGAGCAACGCCCACCACATCATGACCAACGAATCACCACGGCGGACATTCAATGACGGTAAACCATTGGCAGTACACACCGCCGCGCTCAAAATACAGACACACAAACAAAACAACACCACATTGGACAATTCAAACAACACACACCTGACAAACATACACACACCACACCCACACACCACTATAAAACACCCACCCACAGTACCCACAACCCCTTACGACTACAAACCATTGGCACGAGACAGACACCACAACTACAGACAAGACCAGAGCCACACACCACCATCACCTGTACACCACCCACCCACCCCACATCACACACCCCAACACATCACCCTACACACCCTCACCCACACAACTCACACACCACCCATGGCACCACAAAGACACCCCAGATTCTCAGAGGAGGAGCTAAGGGTCATGGGGAGGAAATCATCTGGGTAGAGCCTGAACTATTTGGAGCACAGGTGCAGCAGATATCCATTGCTAGGAAGATGGAGCTATGGCGGACAATTGTGGACAGGGTCAACACCGTGGGACAGCACCCCAGAACAAGGGACGACATCAGGAAGAGGAGGAACGATCCTATGGAGGAAGGTGCGTTCCATAGCAGCAAGACACCAACTCGCTGTACAGAGAACTGGCGGTGGACCCCCACATCCTCCCCCACAACTAACAACATGGTAGGAGCAAGTCTTGGCAATCATGCATGCTGAGGGCCTGGCCGGAGTAGCAGGTGGACTGGACTCTGATAAGTCAGTCCTTTACTACTATCACCCGCCTACCTGCATGCCATCACATACCCTTACCCACACCCTCACTGCCATCACTCCACCACCTCCCACACACCCCACCATCACATCTCACTCATCCCAATGCCAAGCCCTGCATGCCATACCAATGCATGGACACCACTCACAGACCTAAATGGACACCTATCACTAAAGCATGCACACTAGAGAGAATCAGCTAGCCCACCACATACCAACATACACAAGTGAAAGCTGCCAGGGCAAATACAACCAAACAGGGCAACCCACCGATGCACAATATGTCACACACAGAAACAATAACAAATCCTTTACATTCCCACAGGTATCCCAGCCAATGTCAGCAGCGAGGAGTTGCCAGCACTATCTAGTCCCCCCACAGAAGAGGCCCAGCAGTGATGACAGCAACTCTGGTCGCCTGGATCTGGATGATCAACCTGGCCCATCAGGGACCTCTGGACAGTCGGTTACCCAGGCAAAGTCACACATCACCACAGAGCCTCCCCCATCAGGAAACACCACTACAGCACCCACCTAAAGTACCCATACCTCTGTCCCCAGGACACGTCAATCAGCAGTGTGTCCACCACTACAGGGACCCCAGGGTACACCTCGCACCCAAGACAATCAGGGACCTGGGGTCAGTGGCAGTGGGCACACGGTTCAGGGGGCAGAGGCACAGGACAACAGGGACACTGGGAGGACTGCTGTGTACCAGGGGTAGGACAGGCCCAGGGAACCAACTCTCCAGGAGGCACTCACTGAGATCCTGGGAGCATACCAACATTCCCAGGATACGCTGAACTGCCTTCCACCTCCGCTGCCACTAGTGGACAGGAGGCCCCACCACAGGACCAACAGGCCACCAGCACCCCTCCCCCTGCATAAGGAGGACCACTCCACAAACGTTGCCTTCGATCCAGGCAGAAGCCAGAGACTATTGCCAAGACCCCCACCAGGAAATGAGACTCTCCTCATTGTCACCCTTGTGTCCCACTCTGTCACCCTGTCCACCTTGAACTGCCATTACTCCCCTTCCTATGGCCCCTTAGACAATGCACCTGTGCTACCAATAGACTGGAACAATATCCTGGACTTTCCTCCATCATCACCACAGCCCATTGCACTTGCCCCTCTACTTCTTAGCACTTAAATAAACACACTTTAAAAAAATACAAATATGGAGTATGTTAAACTTATTTTAGTATGTATTGGTTTAACCAGGTTCAAACGTAGCAATTCAACTATACAGTAAAGTTCAAATAGGAAAGACCTGTAGTTGGCTGCAGTGATCAGAACCGATAGTGGGGCACCAACATCTGCAAAATGAGTTGCCAAAGGGTACAGTGAGTGGGCACAGAAGTGGGAAATAACAGCATGCCAATACCAAACATTAACCATAAAATGAAAATGTAATATGAAGTGACACTGTCTTACCTGTGTGTCATTGGAAGTATTGTCGAATCACTGCAGTTCTGTTGTCCTCATCCTCATCCTCTGCCTCCTCATCCTCACTGTCCGCAGGGTCCACTGCTGCCACACTGCCATTTCCAGCCTCCTCCTCCTGCAGAAAAGGCAGATGGCGTCTGAAGGCCAGGTTGTGCAACATGCAGCATGCCACGATTATCTGGCAGACCTTCTTGGGTGAGTAGCACAGGGATCCACCTGTTAGATGGAGCCACCAAAACCTGGCCTCCGGGAGGCCAAAGGTGCATTCGATAATCCTTCTTGTTCGCCCATGTGCCTCATTATAATGTTCTTCTGCCCTTGTCCTGGAATTCCTCACAGGGGTCAGTAGCCATGATAGGTTTGGGTAACCAGAGTCACCTGCAAATATCGAGGGACAGCGTTTAGCCACACGCTATCCCATATGACCCACACCATACCCATACCCCAACATCCACTGGGTGGGAACCAGGGCTCACCTATTAGCCACATCCTGTGCCTCTGCAGTTGGGCCATCACATTTGGGATGCTGCTATTCCTCAGGATATAGGCATCATGCACCGACCCAGGTTACTTAGCATTGACATGGGAGATGTACTGGTCCGCCAAGCCCACCATCTGGACATTCATTGAGTAAAAACTCTTTCGATTTCTGAGCACCTGTTCATTTTGATGGGGGGGGGGGGACAAATACAATATGTGTACCATCAGTTGCCCCAATGATGTTGGGAATATGTTCCATTCCACAGAAGTCATCTTTCACTGTGGCCAAATCCTCCACCTGGGGGAAAACAATGTAGCTGCACATGTGTTTAATCAGGGCAGACAACACTCTTGTCAGCACTATTGAGAACATCGGCTGTGACATTCCTGCTGCCAAGACCACTGTCACTTGGAAAGAACCAGTTGCCAGGAAATGGAGCACAGATAGGACTTGCAGAAGAGGGGGGATCCCAGTGGGGTGACAGATAGCAGATATCAGGTCAGGCTCCAGTTGGGCACACAGCTCTGTGATTGTGGCCATGTCAAGTCTATAGGTGAGGATAATGTTCCTGTCTTCCATTGTTGCCAAGTCCACCAGGGGTCTGTACACGGGCGTATGTCTCCATCTCCTATTCATCCGCAGCGGTAGCATTCTATGGCGAAAAAGAGTGAGGAGCCGGTCACAAACTGTACATCGTAGCCACAACAGTACAATGCATGATGTTAAATTTCAATGTATAAGTGGCATTTGTCCTGTATGTTCAATTTTGAACTGTGACGCAGTTACTATCCAGAGCCTGCCCCCCCGAAATGGCGTCCGCCTGTCCTGTGTGGAGGGACAGGCGAAAGTGAGGTAATTCCGCTGATGTTGTGCGCCGTTGCAGTAGGCGGTCGGGAACCGCTGTGCAACTCCTCATTGGTTATTATTGGGCCCTATGGGATACACTGGCCAATGGTGATCTATGCTGTCGGTGATGGTATGTAACGCCACGGACGAGACCACCATTTTCTATCTGATCACTCACTTGCTACCTGATCTTCAACAGGAGAGGACCTACACTGCATGTGCTGCTGTGACCTGTGTCTGGAACCTGGCTCTGTGACTGGAGAAACGGCCCCTGCCTTCACCTCGATGGAGTTGGAGCGACAGGTGGATGGGGTCCTACCCCAGTACAGACTGCTGTATTGGCCTCAAGACAAACAGGTGAGTACACTGTGAGCACGATGCATGGGGCATTAATGCATGGAGTGGTGTGTGTGAAGGCCTTGTGTGGGGGGGGGGGTGGATGTCCCCTGGGTGGTGTGCAGCTTGTGTGCTGGGCCCTGTGTGTGCAAATGGCGATGTGAAGGGGTATGGCGGGACATAAGTGTAACAGGCAGGACGGTCTGACTGATATCTTTTCCTGTGTGTATCTCTCTGCAGGTCAGCTTCCATCAAAAGAAGGGTATATGGCGTGCCATCGCCAAGGACGTGCGTACCCTGTGGGTCTATGGCAGGTGGAACACCCACTGTCAGAAACGGTGGGAGGACCTGAGTCGCTGGGCACGGAAGACGGCAGAGGCCCGGCTGGGGATGACCTCCCAACAAGGAAGGGGGTGCCCGTCGAACTCTGACCCCCCTGATGACCCGCATACTAGCGGTGGCCTATCCAGAGCTGGATGGGCACTTGAGGGCATCACAGCAACCACAAGGGGGTGAATACAATGCCCATCATTACAACTTACGGGGGGTACCCAGGTGGGAAATGTGTGTCATTGGGTGCCCCTAGGCCCGGACTGACTTTGCAGAGTGGGTCCCATGTTGGGCAGGGTTCTGAAGTGATAATCCTGCTACCTAGCTTGTAGGCATCCACTACTGGTCAGGGCTGTGTAGGTCCCAGGTGTGCTGCAGTTGGCAAAATGTGCCCCTCCCCATGCCCTGGTGGCTAGCAATATTACTGGTAGTGCATTGCTTTGTGCGTAGGGCTGTTCCCTGTGTGTGATGGTGGTGTGTACGCCAAAGGTGGTGTTGGAGCAGCCATTGACCAAGTGTATCCTTTGTCTCTTCCCCCCCCTTTTTGTTTTGTCACCCTGTCCTTATGTGCATTAGCATCATCTGGCGGAGGAGCAGAGGCACCGGCGACAGAGGGAGCTGCATCCCACAGGACCCTTGAGGCAGAGTCCACCGACAGTGAGGGCACCGGTGGGACGGAAGGCGAGGGGAGCACCACAGAGGAGACAGGAGGGGACAGTTCGGACACAGATACCTCCACCGATGGAAGCTCCCTGGTGGTGGCGGACACTTCTGTGACCACCCCAGCTACAGCCGCCACCCCGTACCAGCACCATCCCCCCAGCAGCCCCTCAGCGAATTGCTCGTGCCCGCTCACCCAGGAGGGTGGGCATCTCCTTTGCCCCAGGCACCTCAGACCCTGTCCCAGTGAGCCCTGCTGCCCTGAGTGAGGAGGCTATTGACCTCCTGAGATCCATCTCTGTAGGACAGTCAACCATTGTGAATGCCATCCAGGGGCTGGCAGCCCTAATGCAACAGAGTAATGAATTCCTGGAGGGCATTCACACTGGCTTGGCGGCCCAACAGAGATCAATCAAGGCTCTGGCCTCCTCTCTGATGGCATTGTCCCTGTTTCCTCAGTTCCCCCCTCCAACTTCCTCTTCCCAATCCCATCTCCTTCAGCACTAACATATCCCAAGTACACAGGCACACAAGCATGTACACAAGACAACACACAAGAGTGGCACAGGCAAACATAAGCACCACACTTCATCCCAGAGGCACTCACACAAACACCATCCAGATGCAGACATACCAACATCCACTGCCTCTACTGTGTCCCCCTCCTCCTCCTCCTTCACCTCCCTCCCAGTTGCGTCTACACTCTCTCCTGCATGCACTACACCATCATCCACTACCAGCATCACCACCACACCTAGCAGACCACACACCTCACTTGCAGACACCACTACAACAGCCATGCACACGTCCCCTGTGTCCTCTCCCACTGTGTCTGTCCCCCCCTCCCAAGGTACACAAACGCAAGCACTCAGACACCCAACAGCCATCCACCTCACAACAGCATCCAGCCCATGCACCTGCACCCAAACACATCAGACAGACACCTCCTACGACCACTCCCTCTTCCTCCACTCCCAAACCTTCTCCCTCTTCCCACCCCAGTGTCCTTAAGAAGCTTTTCCTCTCCACCATTGACCTCTTCCCTACCCCTCCGCCCCCCATCCTTCACTGCAGAAGTATGTGGCAACTTATGAAAAATCTGCACAACTGTTGTAGTTATAAAAAAAATACTCCTCAAAATACTGGAAGAGCATGTAAAGCACACAGTTGTCTCAATGAAATATTCTTTATTTTGTTACACTATGCCCATTTCTATAGCCCACTATTCACCCTTGAGGTTATCAAGGAGCGTGCAGATAGATAGACTGTGACCACCAAGGGGGTGGTTAGTCTAAAAGCCAGTAGTTCAGCTTCTTACGGAACTCGAGAAGTGATGATGAGGCTCTGAAGTGTTGTGGCAGGACATTCAGGCTTTGGGGTTATGTGAGAGACAGCACATCCTCCATTTCTGTTCCTGTGAATGCAGGATATCTGCACTAATGAATGTCCTGCGAATCAAAGGTGTCTAATGGATTGGTGGAAGTACATGCGACTACTGAAGTAGGCTGGACCTATGTAATGTAATGCTCTGCATGTGTGTATAAGTAGTCTGAATTAAGTGCATCTGTGTATGGGGAGGCAGTGCAGAGTTTTGAGGTGTGGGGAAATGTGGGTGCAGTGAGGTAGGTTGAGGTGCTGCAGTGTTCTGGACAATATGGAGCCTATTTAGGAGCTGTGTGGTGCTCCCTGCTTAGAGTACATTACCATAGTTGAGACTGTTGGTAATCAGGACCTGTATTACTGTTTTTCTGGTGTTCTCCAGGAGCCACTTGAAGGTTTTTCTGCAGCATCCTCATGATGTGGAAGCAGGTGGCGGTCACTGAATTCATCTGGGCTTACATGTTGAGTTTGGCCTCAGGATGATTCTTAGATTCCTGGTGTGGGCAGTGGGGACTAGTGTGGGGCCGAGGTCTGCTGAGTACGAGGAGGAGTCCCACGCAGAGGTCTTTTTCCCGAAGATCACCACTTTGGTCTTGTCCGTGCTGAGCTTTAAGCATTTGGATCTCATCCAGGTTGTCACAGCGAACATACATCTGGCAAAGTTGTTTTTTATTTTAAAATTTTTTAAATTTTTTCATACACTAAAAGAAGGTAGACAAAAAGTATACAGTTACCTTGCATGCTATATGAGAAGCCAATAGTGAAATGTTAACACTGTAGATTTCTTATTGGGTATTGTGAAGGCATTGCAGATCAAATCAAGAAAAATCATTGGAATGGTAAGATCAGCAAATATATATATTAGGTATTATAGCAGTCATGGAAAGCTCCCATAATGTGGTGATGGCAATATACGTCTCATGTGAGGGGAGAGTAGAGTGGTGAGGAAAGTGTGAGTTAAAGAAAGGAGTGGTGAAAGAAGAAAGCAATTTGGGGGCGGGTGGGAAAGGGGGGAAGGGAAAATCTCAAGAGCTTAAATGTGGGTGGAGGGTTGCTGGGTGGAATTCAGCTCAGGACCCTTATCTGAAGGTGTGGTGGTCTGTATGCAAGTGTTTAACAGTAACCAAGGCAGTCTACATTTATTTTGGTTGAAATTTTGGTTAAGAATGATGTTGTCCGTGCTTCTGAGGAAGCATACGCAGGTCCAGCAAGTGTGTTAAGAAATAGATTTGAAGTCTTTCCAATCCCAAAGTCTCATTTTGACTCCTAATGTGAGTAGTAAGCCAAATAGCAGGAATTCTGCCTTGTTTAGTGGATGGGAGGGGGTCAGGAAGAGATCAGGGGCCTAAGCAAGTAAGGACTGGGTTTAGAGGTATTTTACAGTTGAAGATGTTCATGGTTTTGTTGATAAGTTCCCAGTATGAATGGAGCAAGGGGCAAGAAAATAGCATGTGTTTGAGGTCACCAACCTCGGTGGAGCAATTCCAATATTTGTCTGAGTTTAAAAGGATCAGTCTAAAACGTTTGTCCGGGGATCAGAAAGATCTACGTATTAGCCAGTATTTACACTGTGAGATGATGAGGGAGATTTTGAGCTTGGAAACATATTTACATATTTGAGATCAGTTTTTCTCGGAAAGATGAGTGAAACCTCCTTTAAGAGAGGAGCTTGACCATTTATTTAGAGATTTTTGTATGCATTGAGAGTGTGTTCATGAAGGATTTTTTAGAGTTTAGAGGCTTGGTAGTCCTGAGATGTGACTAAAGCTAGTTTCTTAGCGATGCTTGGAATTAATGGATTTAGAAAGGATTTATTGCAGTTAATCCCAACTTTGAGTTTATGGAGGTTATACAATTCCATTGCAGGGATGTTGTAGGAGGTTTGTAGGAGAGAGAAGGGAATCGAATTGGCTCTGTCAATCACATCTTTAATGTATAGAATGTTGTGCAATGACGATGTGTACCAGTGGAAAGTTCTACCGTCAATTTTTATTAATGAGTTGTGCCACAGTGAGGCATAAGTAGAGTGTTTAAGGCTGACAGTGCATTTACTGTCCAGGTTTTTAACTGCCATTATTGTATTCCTGAACATGCTTGAGGTGTGTTGAGGTTTGAAGTGCTTCATTGAGATAGCAGCTAGGGGCGTAAACATGGAGAAGAGAACTAACTCGATGTCTGCCCTGATAGGTGGGCGAGCAGAGGGTTTAAGTGAATCCACTGTATAGCCTCTTTGGGTAATAATGCAATTTGAAGTTTGCTGAAGTTGGGGATGCCGACTCCACCTTTCTCCTTGTGCAATGACAGAACTTTAGTTGAGATACTGGGCCTTTTACTGGGCCAAATAAATTGACTGATAGACTTGTTGAGGAGTTTGAAAAAGGTATTGGAAAGTGTTAGGGAGAACATGCTTATTATGAAGTTTACCTGTGGTGCTATTAGCATTCTGGTGCACTCCAGTCTGCCCCACCAAGTCATTGGGAGACCATGTCTTGATAAGGTCCTGTATTTTTTTAAGAAGGTTTTTTTCCATGTGTGTGAGAGTCAGGCAGCTATTTACACAGTTGGAGGCTCAGGCATTTAAGGTGATGATTTTGCTACTTGAGATTATTATTATTACAGAGAAATGTAGGGATATAGAGCAGGTTTCGGGGGAAGACCTTTTTTCTTGATTTAATTTGTAGCCTGAAGCTTTGGCATAGGCATTGATCAGGTTCAGAATTTCAGGTATGACTGCATCTGCATCATCAGAGAAGATGAGGACATCGTCTGCATATGCTGCCACCTTGTAGGTTTTAGAGCCAAATGGGATGCCTTTTATGGTGGTAGTGTGTTGTAGTTGAGTTAGGAGGGGCTCAATGGCTAGGAGAAAGAGTAAAAGGAAGTGGGGGCATACTTGTCTGGTGCCTTGGAATTGTTCGAGTCTCTCAGAAAGGGAACTGTTTACTCTGAGTCTGGCGGATGAGTTGTCATTATAGTGCAAATACATCTGCTTGCCAATCTGGATTATATAATTCTTTGTAGTATTGTGCAAAGCAGCTGGCAATGTTTTTAGTCTCTATTTCTGTTTTTCTTAATTTTTTCTTAATTGCAATAATTGAGGAGTTCTGGTTTTTAACCTTTAGGCAGTTTGCTAGGAATTTCCCGGCTTTGTTGAATTTGCATAGTTTTTTTTACCTTGCTGGTATTCAGCCATACGTGAGCTCTCGCTTATTAGTTTGTTGTACTGATATTTTGGTGTTTCAGTTTATTGATCATTTCAGTGGAGTGCTTGGAGACTAGAGGGCGCTCAAGCTGTTTTGCTTTAGTTTTAATTCCTCAAGTTTTTTGTTGGCTATCTTGTTTTTGTTGGTCATAATACTGATCATTCTGCCCCTGATTGTTGCTTTGACGGCTTCACATAGTGTTTCTGGGGAGATCTGTGGGGAAGCATTATCATTAAAGTAGTTAGCGATTGCTGCACATATTTCTTCTCTGCTGGTTTGGCATTGATACACCATAGTCTATCTGGGTTTTGGGCATTCAAAATTGAAACATCTGATGAGATACAGGCATGGTCCGAGATAATAATGGATTCAATCCTGGGATTACAGCAGGAAGGAGTGAGGTTCTGGTTAGCCAGGATGTAATTAATCAGTGAGTGGGAGCTATATGGGTGCAACTGCAAGGTGAACTCGCTGCCTGTGGGGTTGAAACGCCTCCATATGACAGTTAGGTTGTGTGCTGAGTGTATGTTTTTCATTTGATTGTAGGATTTTCTTGGCCTGAGCTTGCATAGGGAATGTCTGTCTAACAGGTTCATGGGAAAATAAATTTCTCTTCCTAATAGAATATTAGAGCCATTAGGAATTTCATTTAGTCATTTATTTAGGTTGACCCAGAATAAGGGATAATCAGAAGTGTGCGCATAAATATTTACAATAAAAAATTCCTGATTGTGATTGGATATTTGTCTGATGACCCATCTGCCTTCTGTTATCATGTATATTTTTAATGCCTTTGATGACAGTGATGGTGCTGTTTTTTTGTAAGAGAGAGGAGAGCTTGCAAAATTCAAATACCAGCTATGAAGGAGCTTGCTGACGATATCTTTATCTATGCTGGTCTCTTGGAGTAAGATAATATCGCCTTTTAATTTATGGCAGTATTTAATGACCTTTCTCCTTTTCACAGAGTGGTTAGGCCTTTTCCTGTTTAACAAAACGATCTTAAAAATGTTGTTGGGCATTATATATGTTATGGCGGTGTCAGTATAATATGAGATGATCCAAAATAGGGGGGAATTGTTTAGGTTGAGGCACATTATGTGGGGTGTAGGGCAGAGTGGACTTGTCAGATTAGGCTTGGGATATCCCAGGTGGGAGGGTGAAGGGGAAGGAGGCAGGGGAGAGAGAGACGGGAACAGGAGAGCAAGAAAAGTAAGAAGAGAAGATAATAAATAGAAAACAAAGTTTCCCATCCCAAGATGGGAAGTGGGGTAGTGGTAGCCACAGATCTGGATCCCCCCTGTGAGAGCTGCAATATGGAGGAATGGAGAGTGGATTAAGGTAGGCGCGGGGTTGTGGGGAGTTTGGTGGTTGGCTGAGTGATAGGCAGGGAGCAGCGGGAAGTCGAGAGTTGGGAGGCTAACTCACAATGCAGTTCAATTGACATTAGTTGATGAGCATTGGATCAGCCTTGGGTGCCCTTAAGCTATTCATTTGGAAGGGAGCACGTGAGTTAGCAGGCAATAAGCAACTAAAATTAGACAAACATTACAAACATATAGTATGTACAACTGGGGTGATAGCATTGATGCTCAATCAAAAATCACATTAAAACAGAGTATATCCATTCCAATACTTCAATAGGGGTCTGATTAATGAAAGAGCTAGGGGTCTGGAAGTAATAATGTTTAGGACATTGCCTTTGCTCCACACTGAAGCTTGTTACCCCTCAAAGATTTTGATTCCCACTCAGGTAGGTGCTGAGTGGCTTTCCCGTCCCTTGGGTAACATACCTTGGGTTTCGGTTTTAGGGATCCTCAACCCTAATGAAAGCCCCAGACCGTTTTAGGCTCATAGAGCGAGCAAAAACATGTTGGCTAGAGTACACAGTTAGAGTAATTAGGCTCTTAATACTTTCTTACAGTGTTTTTAATCATACCCTTAGACACTACTAATAAAGGTGAACGACACCAGTAGTCCAGGAGGTATTTTTAACCAAGATCTGGCTCCCTGACTATATCCGGTAGTTTTTACTTAAGAACTTCCTCTGGTGTAGGTCTTACCATTAAGGAAATATCCCAGTTGCTGGATTAGTGCTACTTTCTCAAGACGATCTATGGATATGACAAATGGCTTCGCTTACAAAACGTCATACTTTGAGTTCTATGCCACCACACCATTTGTGATTATTAATGAAAGAGCCACCCATGTACAGGGATTGTAGAGTCCAACTGGTGTGAGTCTAACTTAACATCATGGCACGTCACAGAACCTCATAGGAAGTTTAAAATCATTACAATTAGTAAGCCTCCTAATGAGAACAAATACAGTAACTGCGGAAAGTTCAGCATTAAAATAGCAAAAAAAAGAAACTTTGAACATACAAAAACATCTATCAACTTAGTGTACCCAAGGAGTGATTTATGTGTGATGAGATTAAGATTGCATCAGAGGATGTGCTGAGTTGAGGTTTGATCCAGCCATTGTCTTTACCCAAAAGCGGACAATGAATTGGCCCTAGTGTGACTGGGAGGGCATGTGTGTGCAAGGTCATGTATGCATGACTGTGTGTAAGTATAGGGTATGATAATAGAGTAGGATAAGCATGTGAGGTTGCGAGTGGGGGGTAGAGTTAGGGTGTGAAGGTGTATATGTGGATATGAGAGGACCGGTAAAACATCTGACGTTTCGGAAGAGCACATAGTAGATTGCAGATGATCTAATGAAGAGATAATATGATGTGGATCTATACTAGCTATGTCTCAGGCAAGTTTAAAGGAGCGTGAGATGTGGCCGACATATAGAAAGTGGCTTGCAGAGACCAAGGCTAAGGTGTCTGAGGGTGTGCTTATGAAGTCAGCGAGGTATGTTTGCATGGGCATACATTTTGAACATCATATATAACTTTTAAACATCATATACACATTTCAAAAAACATTTGGACACCATCATATATAAGATAGGCTGAACTAGAGAAGTGACTCTTATCAGATGTAATGAAGAAAAGTCAGGAATGACTGCCAGTGATGTGTGGAGCAATCAAATCAGAAGATCGTTTCTTGTTGCTGTTAGTTTTCAATATATGATTTAGGTTCTGTGGGTTCATCAAAGATCAAGGTTTTCCCCATGTGGTTGATTTTAAATTTGTCTGGGCTGATGAAGGAGAAGGTGATGTTCAGTGCTGTCAGGGGGATCCTTAGAGCTAGGAAGCCTTTCCTGCGAAACACCGTCTCTTTTGCATAATCTTGTGATATTCTGATCTTGCTGCCATTTCAGGTTAGAAGTCTTGATTTCCTCATGTGAATTAAGATAGTCTCGGATTGTTCGAATCTGAGAGGTCTAAAGGTGAGAGGATGAGGGTTTTTGGAACCTGGGATTGGTCTGGTTGGAATTCTATGTCACCTTTTGATTTCTAATGATCTTTCAAATTTGATTCCAAGAGTTTGTGGAATCCATTGTTGAAGGAAGGAAATACATGAGGAGGCTTGGTTTCTGGATCCTTCAGGTAGTACAAATTTTCCTCTTCTGTTTCTGTTCTCTAATTCCACTATGGCTCTGGAGAGGATGTTTACCTGCTTGGTGGTGGCCTGGGAAATCTTTTTGTCCTTGAGTTTTTCGTCTTTCATCATACTGGTTCTGGATTCCGCCTTCCCCAACTCTTGTGGATAAGGATTTAAAGTCATTCTGAAGCCTGAAGATCTCTAGTTGTAGGAGGTTTGTGTTCGCTTTGATGCTTTGCACTAATTCTTGTAGGGAAGAGAGGTTGCGTAGGAATAGGTCAATTTTGTCATTGACATCTAGTGCTTGTTTTGATTTGACAGGTGATTCAATTGCAGGTAAATCTTGTTTGGCTCTTTTAAGGGAACGTTTTTATTCTTTACCATCATTATGGTTCTTTGCATCCTTGTCTTTGAAATTTTTTTCATCAGCCATTCTGGATATGGGGATTTTTGCATTGGAAGGAGCTGACACTGTCGCGGCAAGCCATTTAATTGGGGTCTCAGAACTCACCACTCAAGGGTAGTGTTTAAAAATCAACGTACTGGCAGTGCTGTTGCAATGTGCATAGTGCTCAGTACTTCCACATAGTCTTGTTGTCGAGAGATAGTTTGCTGTTGAGATAAACTAGCTCACCACCCTGTAGGAGTTATGGGTGGATTACCTGGTGGAGTGCAGTAATTCTGAGCCTGATGTTATCCTGTACAACTTTGGTAAGTTACACTCTGCACCTTGTTGATTCACATTTCACAGTTTTCCACTATTTGGCTGCTGTTGTACTATTTGTCAAGCACTCTTAAAGATTATGTAGGCTCGTGGACCTTCTATTCCTTCTATGCCATCTGGGGGTGACAATGTGCCTTACTGTAGAAGTTAGCTCATCAGATTACTGCTAGTTATTGCCTGACTCTTGCAGTTTAGAGTCAGGTGTACCATCGGCTGAGTTACACTGCCACATGTGTGGCAGATGTGAAGTTACATGGTAGGTTGCATGGTGAGCTTTAGGAGCTTGTAAGGCTTTAAGGATCTGTTAGCAGGCCCATTAGTGGTCTAGTGCTGACTGCTGGGGAAGGTACTCCCCTCTGTATGTGCACTTCAGAATTGACAGCAAGGGTACATGCACTTCAGAACTGACAGTAACGGTACTGCATCACCTCAGAACACAACCGATCACATCAGATCACAGATTACAAGCCCAGAATGACGTTGTGGCATGTAGGATGTAGCAGATCACATCAGCTCATATCAGATCATAGCCCCTGATCACAGGCTCAGTGACATCATAGAGAAAATGAGAGTAGCAGAATGTAGTAGCAGATAGAACTTATATGCACATCCAGAAGGAAGCAATATTAGTGTTACATGGTGGGCCCAGCTTCAACGCTATGCATGATGGAGTTGTATTTATGGTATGGGCTTTATTTAGCTTGGTCTCCGTACGTGTCAACTATTATGTTGAACTTGTGCAGCTGTGCACAAGCATGCAGAGGTGCAGGTTATAGCTATCTTGCTCTCGCAAGATCCAAAAAGGAGACCGGCAGTAGGCTGTACAGGTGCACACAGACCTTGTGCTGGCCCAAGTGGGCCTGGGCACATGTGGTCGTGGAACACCGAGCGAAGTCAATCAAAGCCCACTCGGTGACCCCCATACTAGTGGAGAACACTTCAGTGATGCCAAAGATCAGAGATGTTGGTTCGCTGGAGGCAGAAAGGATGGGGTAAACGTTAACTCCACATAACATGGACCTTCGGTATATAGAGCCTAACAATAGGCTAGTCGTGCTAGGTTTCCTCTAAGTGTTTCTTTGCTGGGTTAGAGATGTGTTGCTGTCGCAAAACAGTGCTTAATGGTGGCGGTGCACATGGGTGTGTTATATTGCGGCACCATTTTAACATTTTCCATCAAAATCCATCGCTGTGCAGGGGCAGCATATAAGGGTTGCAATGTCGGGGAAATAGGCTTAAGGGATGAGTGCTTTACCTCATTGGCAGTTGGGCTTGTAGTCCTTCATTTGGAGGTTCGGCAGGCGTTTGGGAGATTGGATCATAGATGGTTAGCCAATCCTCGTGGCACTACGAGCACAATATTCTCAACCCGCCAGGCCTGCTGGGAGTTCAGGCCACAGTTAAAAAAATATGGTTCATGAGCTTTGATAGCCGATTTAAACTCTGTGCGTAATCCGGAGCACTTATCTGCCTTGTAAGGGGTGGAGGGCAATGGATTAATTGAGATAAGTATAATTGATCTTCCCCATCTGCTGGAGCTTAGACTTCAGGTGGCCATCTTGTCGGGCACCAAGCCACATCCCCCTGGCAAAGTTGTTTTAGGTTGCAGCGGTCTTGTCTGACAGGAAGAGTATCAGGTGGGTGTCATCTGTGCATGACAGAATTTTGACGCTGTGTAATCTGATGAAGTCTGCCAGTGGGGTCATGTAGATGTTGAATAGGGTGGTCTGATAGTTGATCCTTGGGGGACTCTGCAGATGAATTTCTTGGCTTTCGACTGGTATGATGATAGACTGACTCTTTGGGTTCTTCCTGCAAGGAAGGAGCAGATCCAGTTCAGGGCAAGCCCCTGGATACCCACTTCATAAAGTCTTCTAATGAGGGTTGAGTGAGAGACTGTGACAAAGGCTGCGGAGAGGTCGAGCAGGATGAGGGCAGCTTTATTTCCTCAGTTGACGATCATCCTGTTGTCATTGGTCACTGTGATGAAGGCTGCTACAACGCTGTGGTTTTATTTTGTTTATCGATTTTTGCTGAAAAGTATTTTCTATTGATTACAAAAGGTAATTACATCTTAGTTCAAACATAGTCATCAAAGTCCTTTACTTTGTTCACCTGGCTTTTTACAATACTGAACCCATTTATTTTAAAAATAGATTTGATCCTAACTGTCCCCCAGGAACTTTAAGGTACTCATTGACTTGTCTTCTTTCCAATCCTGGGATATTTTGAAGTGGTTTCGGTTTTAGGTCATTCTCATTCCTTCCAATTTGAGTTTTAGATCATCCTTATTTCTTTCAATAAACTCTGGAACTTGCATCATTTTCATACTAGAAGCATCATTTACGCTTACGGGAACAGATGAAAACTTGGCCATTTCTTTTAAAATAAAGGATCACCTACTGTTGCTTTTAAATATTGTCAAGACACCCAGTTCTTGGGTATTTGTTGCACTTTCTCATTCATTCATCAGCTCTTCTCATGTTAACATATTACACTGAATACTGACTATTATATTTATTTCTAATCCAGCTACTTCCCAAGTTTTTAACCACATTTACACTAACTTTTTAACAGTTTTGACTATCCCTTTTAAGCTTAAAATCCAACCATATTTTCACTATTCCCAATCTCATTTATACCAACAAGTATTTCGTCATTCTATTAAAGTCATGCAGCTTCCTAAAGGCCGAAAGTTTTAAATAGCTTTTCGGAATCGTGAGCCATGCCTTTATCAGCATATTGACCACCAGTCTGCGTCCAAGTCACTGTCAATAAAGGCCCATCTCATCAAGTATTGTAGATTTCAAAAAGTACTACTAGGATTCTCTGTCTTTTTCACAGCAGGTGGACCTGTACTCCAACTGTTGAAGTAAACCCATTGGAGTAGATTTCTGACTTTAAGAACAGCCACATACTTTGTTTCTAAATTGTCCCTAACTAACCAAACCTGGGAACAAGGGGTTAAATCTGTGCAATGAGATGACATCTCATTATACAGGTGTTAAAACAGGTGAATATGTTATCCATGCCCAGGACATTTAGCATTTACTGTGACTTGTTTGCAGATTCTCAGAGCAGCACATAACAAACACTATTATACCAACTTCTTTGTGCTAATTGTAATGACTTTGGAAAGGTGACAGACTGTGTGCTCAGCAATAATCGAATGGCCATGGGTTGCGCAGTAATCTCAGCAGAGAATGTATAGCTGGCCGATTACCTATTTCATCACCTGTATAACGAAACGAAATTGTAGCTCACTGGACAGTTTTAACCCCTTATTCTCAGGATCGGCGAGTTAGGGACAATTTAGCCGCAAAATATTTGGCTTTACTGTTCTTAAAATAGGTTGTACACTGAGCCATGCTTCCAGGGTGTAACGTACATTATTAGTCCATCGCTCCTCACATTTAAAATCTTCCATATTATCTACCTAGCGACAATATATATATATAGATATAGATATAGATATAGATATATATATATGTGTGTGTGTGTCTTTTGAGGGAATCTTTCACATTTAGTCCCTCAGTAGCATCGTCACTGGATTCTTCGGTATGTGGCCATCTGCCAAAGTATTTAAGGATTTCTTTACGTTAGCCCTCAAATATCCCACAGCTGCACACTCCGCGGAACTGTGCAGCCATGCTGACCGTGCCTTTGACAACTAGTGTATCTAATTGGTCCACCATTAGTACACACTGAGATTTAGAGATATTTGATATCCTTAACCCTGTACGCAATCTTCTAGAACGTTTTAAATGTTTCTCACTTAGACTCTATAAGGTTGTTCAATGAAAGTCAGCATATTTTGAGCAAACATCTTCTCTTTTCTGTTTTAAGGCTTCGTCCGTTGCAAAATGCTTAACACTCATACTTACATTCTGAATTTTAAATGAGAAAATTACCTCTTCCTTATGAAGCTGTGAGGCACTACTCTCTCCTATATGAGGGTTCAGATCTGATAGCGTTGCTGGCAGTGCCTAATTTGTAAATTAAGAGGTGCCGGTGCTCAAAGCCCTTCTCTTAAACACGAGGCTGCTGTAATGAAATCTACCAGCACTGAATACTGAGGCAGCGTAATCCTGAAGCCATCTCGGGCCTCTTCAATCCATTTACGGCCACCCCTGCCCCTTCAGCTCATCCTGCAACTTTCTACGTTCTCCTTTCATGACGCTTTTTCGTTTTTCCCTTCCTCAGTCTTTCCCATATGTGTCTTTTGCTCACGGCAAATGCTTGAGGCATAAGAATAAGCCCCGGCCCTCACAAATAAGTGCCGGTGCTCAGCACCGGAAACAACAAGCACAAATTAAGTACTGGTTGCTGGCAGGGTCATATCTGTCAATGTTGCAGCGGGTACTGTGAAAATAGGGCCCGGGGTCTGCCTAGCCTACGGTGCCCTGAGTACCACTGCCTTTTGCTTCCAACCAGGGGCCGCAGGGTATTTTCCTCACTTGCATCGGGACCCATGTCACCGTTGCTACGCCACAGGTCGTTGGCAGACTGAGGATAATTCCTTGCCTTCTCTCACACAGTGACGCTAACATCACAAAACCATGCTGTTCTCCTTCCTATTAGCGAGCTCCTGTGTTTACATGTAAAACGCTGTGCAGCTGCCTGGTACTAAACTCCCTCAAATATGAGGAGTTCTGGCGACACCGCTTCAGTGTAGTTGCACACAGTGCTTGAAATGGAAAAATAGAAGTGCAGGTACTCTGTTCCCGAGTACCTGCTTATTTCTGAGAAATGCCGGTACTCCCCAATTAAAAGCATTACGTTTTTCTTGAAAAGTGCAGGTACTCTCCCTCTCAAAATAAACAAGTGTGGGTACTCAGTACCGGACAGTACAGGCCCACTTAAAGCACTGGTTTCACACAAATATCTGAGGTTGGAAGAGTAGCTAGTTACTGACAGAAAATGAAAGGGACGATTGTCCACTAAATCTGTAACAAAAGGATTTTGAAGAAGGATAAGCCCACATTTACCCAAGTTTGCTCAGGCGATCGCACGTCGCAATACAAATTCGGGGCTGCACGCCCACTTTTAGGTCGAGCCTTGACAGTGCCTGGGCTGTCTGGTGGTCTGTTGCATTCAGTTTGTGGGCTTTGGCTCCTCCCCCTTGCTTTTGATTAGTCTATCGACCGTCTTGTCAAAATCTATGCTTGCTAGTTGCTAATTTGGCTTTCAGCACCTTCTTTTTTGTAAGTTGTTTACTCCCCTGGAGTCTCGCCCTGGGACTTGTTGCCTCTCACTAAACTTTATTTTAGATATGCTTTGGAACTAGTTTTTAGGGTCGAGTGCAAATCGCTCTGTTCCTGGTGTAATCTCTCTATGGGCTTTTAACCACGCCGATCAGTTTGGTTAGTTCTTGGGCTTGCCTTTTACAATTTGCTTCATTTCATTAGTAAAAAGCATACATAAGTCATGCCTTTTCTGGTGTTTAGCTCTCCTCGAGCACACCGGCCAACTACTGAAAACATACAAGGCTCCATGTTTTCTGGACTAACTTTTTTCTTTATTTCACAGGCAGAGCGATCTCGCTGGGCAGTAGTTGTACGCTTTGCATGACATCGACTCTGTTACATGGCTAATTGCACTCTTGATGGTTACAAGAATAATTGCACTTTTGCTGATACGTTTCACTGTGAGTGAACTTCTGTTTCCTTTTGAGTGTCTCCGTCACGCTTCATGGTGGCCATGGGCTCGCTTATGTAAAACTGTTTTACTTTTCAGTGTATGTGGCAAGAAAAGTCCGGTTAGGAGTTTAAAACGTGAATAGCTCTAACTCGAGCAAACGCAACACCCGGTACATTGCAAATGCTTGTTTTATTTGTAATCATGTCTTCACGCAGTGGGATCATCATGTCATGGTTCCTGTGGCGAATGCTGGCGCTGCTTGCTCTTTTCCCCTTGAACAGCTGAAAGGCTTGCTTTCCCTATCGCCTCTTTGGAGGACTTTGAGAGCCCAGAGGCAGGAATGCAGAGATTTTATCTCACTGACACCAAGGCTGGTGTTCTCCCATAAATAGACACATGCAGTGACCTCTGGGTGGGGCCCACCTATAAAGGGACACATGCAGTGACACTAGGGCTGGTTTTCACCTACCAACACATGCAGCGACACAGGGACGGATGTTCACCTACAAACATGAATACGTAGAGACATGAGAGCTGTGTTCATCTACAAACACGCACGCGGTGGCTTAGGGACTGATGTTCACCTACAAACAGACATATGCATTGGCACTAGGGCTGGTGGTCACCTGTAAACAGACACATGCAGTGACATGAGGGCTTTTGTTAACCTACAAACAGGGGTATCGACCATCAATTTTACAGTATTTGGACTTATATAACGCTAATCACCCTCGGTGAGCCACTGAAACAGCATTGTGCTTCTAACATATATTAGTTCTGGAGTCAGTCATGTATAACTTTCCATTTCTCGATCCTTTTCTAACCAACTCTAGGACCCTAATTTTGCTACATGCAACATGAAATAGTACATATTTGGACAAACATGCCCGTGTTAGTTTAATCTCTTCCTCAAACTCCTTCACCTTAGCTTGGCCCAGTGATAACACACGACAAACCCCCTTCCACACTCTGCTGTGATAATGAACTGCTCCTTCAACTCCCAAACTCTCCACTTTATGACGAGCCCTCTCTATCAACAACTAGGGCTTTTTTTATTAGGTAGGCCTTTGAATCTTATTTTTCATTTCAATTCAAGTTACCGGCAATTCTTGTTACAAATTTAATTTCCACACATTTGGCTTTACTATTTTATGTTTGTCATACTGCCAAGGAGCCTTGTTTGCTTCGCTACTGACAGCTTTTTATTTGTAAGCTTCAATGCTCGAGTCGGGGGGCAGTAAGGTAGAGTATTGGGATAATAAAACATTTGGAAAGATTTACTTGTAAGATGCAGCCAGTCACTTTTATTTAGGCGCAGTGTTTTCGCCTGTTGATATTAAAAAACAAAATAATAGCCCTTTTACAGGGTTTCCAAATCTGTGTTGGCAGGCGTCCGTTTGTGGGGGTAATAATCAGTGTTTTAGTGCATTTGGGGAATATTTTTTAATGAAGAAATAATTATTGCACGCTCTTCATTTAAAATAGGTTTCATGATAAAGTCTCTTCTTTTTTTTTCTTTAGTTCTCCCCTAGACAGTGCTTGCATTATCACTTTGTGACCACTTCTCTGATCCCAGTGGTAATTCCTCGTTCTTAGTCCTCCAGGAAGTGCTGTTAGCTGCTACTCCCGTCCCGTTGGTAATTCCTCATTCTAAGTCCTCTGAACAATGCTGCAAGCTGCTTCTCTGGTCCCATCAGTAATTCTTCATTCTAAGTCCCCTAGGCAGTGTTGCAAGCTGCTTCTCTCGTTCCAGTGGTAATTACTCAATTCAAATCCTCTATACCAGGTGTGATCACGAGCTACCAGTAGCTCCCAGTTCCATTCAGAGTAGCTCACAGTCTGAAGTTCATTTTTAAATAGGCACAGGGTCACATATTTCCTTTTAAAGTTAAGAGAAGGCTGTGTTTATTTACATTAGTATCATCAGGCCTCAGATAGCAGGGCCTGATAATGAGCAGTGCTGAAGTCAGATTTATGACCCAGGGCAGGGAGGTGAAGAATTGAAGCACTAAGGTATTTAACTCTTAAATAAAAGTCCTTGCCAACTCAGTATTGAAGGTGAGAAGAAAATGATGTTTCTCAATGCTTTTAAATCAGAGAAAATGTAAATGAAAAGTTACATTATAATCAACTTCATTTTTCATTTTCATTTTCTCAATTTATTTTTAAAGAGCTGCATCTACAAACAGGAGGCCTCTTGCTCCTAGAGGCCAGTAGAACACTGTGCCATACTTATAACTGAAACAAGAAGTCATTAGGTCAAGCAAGCGAGTTCACTGGCCTTTGTAATCTATCTGTGCGCTTTTAACCATGCCCACCGCACGCCCATCACTATCACTTGTTCATGAGCTTGCCTTTAAAAAATTATTTTTTATCATGGGTAAATGCTTTACGTTTGTTCCTCCTTGGGGCAGTTTTGTTACCACCTTGGCCATTGACCCTGTTAAATGGATAATTGCACGTGTGCCAATACGTTTGACTGCGAGCAAATGTATTTTTCCTTCTGTGTCTCTCCCTCGCGCTCATGCTCATGGTGGCCGTGGCGCTTTGAATCAGCTTGCTTATCCCAACCGTTTACTTTTCATTTTAAATTTATATGCAAGAAAACTCCAGTTAGGAATTTACAATACTAATAACTCTAACTCAAGTAAACACAAGGCCCATTGCATTGCAAATGCTTGTTTTTAAATGGAAGAAATTTAAAGTGCAGGAAAATGTTCCACATTATGAACATATGTCGTGTTATACATGTTATTGTGCCACATATGGCGAATGGTATGTCTTGTGCCACAAGTATACATGACACAGGCTCTCAGTTACCAATACACATATATCCCATTCATAAGCATGCGTTCATACATCCACAAGGACCACTCTCTCAATAACACACATGGAAGCCCCGTCATAGTGCTCCTAGTCAAAGTACTTTTTTCAAGCCATAGTATCTGGCTCAATAGGCATTAAGCTTAAAGTCAGGAAGCTGGGTGTGGGGGTGTCTGGTAATAATGCACAAGTTGTTTAGCCTTTGGTAGCTCATGATGATTTTCACCAATTAAATGTAGCTCTCGCTACAGAAAAGATTGGAGACCCCTGCTCTAGACAGTGCTTCTAGCTACTTTTCTGGTCCCAGTGGTGATTCCTCATTCTTAGTCCTGTAGACAATGCTGCAGCTGCTTCTCTGGTTGCAGTGGCAATTCCTCATTCTCAGTCCTGTAGACAATGCTGCAGCTGCTTCTCTGGTCCCAGTGGTAATTCCTCATTCTCAGTCCTGTAGACAATGCTGCAGCTGCTTCTCTGGTCGCAGTGGCAATTCCTCATTCTCAGTCCTGTAGACAATGCTGCAGCTGCTTCTCTGGTCCCAGTGGCAATTTCTCATTCTCAGTCCTGTAGACAATGCTGCAGCTGCTTCTCTGGTCGCAGTGGCAATTCCTCATTCTCAGTCCTGTAGACAATGTTGCAGCTGCTTCTCTGGTCCCAGTGGTAATTCCTCATTCTAAGTCCTCCAGACAGTGCAGATAGCTGTTTCTCTCGTCCCATCAGTAACTCCCCCATTCTAAGTCCTTTGGGCAGTTTCACAGCTGTGTCTCTGGTCAAAGTGGTAATTCCTCATTCATTGTCCCCTAGGCACTGCTGCTAGCTGCTTCTCTGGTCCTGTCAGTAACTACTCCATTCTAAATCCTCCAGGCAGTGCTGCAGCTGTCTCTCTGTCCCCGTGGTAATTCCAGATTCTTTACCCTCTAGACGGTGCTGCTACCTGCTTTCCTGGTCCTGTCAGTAAATACACCATTCTAAGTCCTGTATGCAGTTCTACAGCTGTGTCTCTGGTCACATTGGAAAATCCCCATTCTAAGTCCTCTAGACAGTGCTGCAGCTGCTTCTCTGTTCCCGTTGGTAACTCCTCCATTTTAAGTCTTCTAACCAGTGCTGCAGCTGTGTCTCTCTTCCCAGTGGTAATTCCCCATTCTTAGTCTTCTAGACAGTGCTGCAGCTGGGTCTCTGTTCATACATCCACTACACTCCAAACCAAAACATAGGTAAAATACATTGTCATTTACGACGCCAAAAGCTCTAACTCTAAAAAATGCAAGACCTATTGCATTGCAAATGCTTGTTTTACAATCCGGGTCAGCTTTAAGCGCTGGTGTCTCCCAGTGTGACAATATGTTTTGTAGGGGTGGGTGGAACTTGTGAAGGTTCACTCTGTAGAATCCTGCAGAGTTACATAAAAATTCTGCAAGATTCCACAGAGTTCTGAATCAGCATGTTGCACTGCTCGCACTGATTTTTAGTGCTGGGAGCTTGTTCCAAACTGAAATATCAGCAACATCGGCACCACACAGTGCGCCAGAGGGAGCTGCTGCTCAAGTTGATTTTGCTGCCTCTCAAGTGGATTTTCTACTTGAGTGGCAGCTTTCCCAAAGTGAATGGTAGCGACCGCCCCATTGGGAAAATCTCACCGGGTGCCTGAAAATTGTGGTAGGAATGCCAGTTCTTGCTTGCACTTGCCAACTTACTGTTGGTGAACTGCACGCAAGAAAGAAACTCCGCCACACAGCGGTTGGCAGGATTTGGCCAGAACTCCGCCGGCGGAGCAGAATTTGTTGCCCACCCCTCCTTTTTTGGCACCACTATGACCTACTTTTCCACTGATTTCCTCACTACCAAACTCCAACAGTGCTTTGTATCCCTCCATAGCCGCTCTCTCACTTACATTTCATTTGCTTTATAGGGCTACTCATACCATTTAGGGTGTCAAGGCACTTCAGATCACACACATTTATTATACAAAGACAATGGATCATATGTGTGCAAGCCAATCTATAGGAAATGTTACACAGGACAATGAGGATTACAAGGTGTAGAAATCACATGTTCTAACCAATACCATTGCAGTTTGTATGCAGCTCTTTGATGACAGTTCATGGTCACAGAGCTATTTTAGGAATGTAACTTATGAACTGCAAGTAAGAAAAGGACATATTTGACAAAAGCAGTAACCCACTGAGCTATTCACTTGAAATACAGTTCTGTGATCTGCATGATACACGTTCTTTGCATCAGGCATATTAACCCTTTGCACTCCTTTATGATGAGTCAAAAATGCAACTAGACAAAACTCTAATTTCAGTCCAGCAGGAACATCAACCACCAGGGTTATCTTGACAATTTTATTGTTGCCTGAAAATTGCTGAACACACAAAGAACAGCAGAAAGCGTTTTTAAGCCCATAAGTTATTTTTAAAGACAGCATCACTGTTTGCACCACCCTAAGGCCGGCCTATTTACAAGGGTACGTACATAGGTGCTATCTTATGCTTCACATTGTATAGCAGTAGCATCAAGCAGAACTTTAGCAAATGTAGACCGTAGTGCGTTGCATGGTCTTACCTCTCAAGATAGTTGAATCAGAGCACTGCTGTGAGCACAGCTCTGAACCCAGAGACAGCTGATGGGATTAGAAAATAGAGGTGCCATTAGGTGTGACCATGATAGTAGCAGGATTTTCAGGGACGGTGCTGGATGGTTTACTACTGATGGTTCTACATTTATTTATATATCTTGTCAGGATATGTTGAGGCAAACAGATCATAACTCAAATTAGGGGTCCTCATGTAATCATACTGGAAAGATAAAAATGATGAGGAAAACCTGGCAGGGTTCAAACCTATGATTCTGACGGTGCAAATGGCCTACAACTGGTGCCTTAAACAGCTGACCTGCCTTGCAGGGAAGTCTGATTGAGAGCCCCATAAAAGTACTAATATTTGGTGGGAATGGTGGGAAATGTTCTTTAAATGTGCTGTCCAAATGTCTGATAACCTTGGAGGTCAGAATGAAGACCTCAGAAGCATCCATTGAGGATGGTTATAGGAGTAACCAGAGTTTTCAGGGCAGTTGAGTATGCCTGCTTCTGATTATCACTGGTGTGGGGACTTATTTACAAGCCTCTGTGGAACAGGGCGGCACAGCAAGTGTCTTGCTGTGCTGTCCTGCGCCACCCGGAAAGAGCAGCAATGCGCTGCCTCTACAAGATACAGCCCATTTCTGTCTCCTCTCCCCCTGCGCTGGCTGATATTAGCTGCCTAGCACCGAAGCAGACACCCTTGCACCACAGTGCAAGGGTGCCTGTGTTGCAGGGAATGATTGTTTATGTGCAGGAAGGTGTCCCAGGGCAGTGTCTGAGTCGCAGTCCATGCCACTCAGGCTAACCCTGACGCTGCTCTCATGCTAGGTTTAGCATGAGAGCAGTGCTAGGATTGCTGGGGGGCCTGTGCTGGTGTCCCAGTGAATCCTGGGACACCAGAACAGCAGAAGAGCTAGGTGGCATGAGACAACGGTGGAGGGAAAGGGTAAGTTTTTTTAAAAATTATTTTTTCTCCCCATCTCCGTTGTCCTCCGTCCCTCCCGCTCCACCCTTGATATTTGCGGTGGCTGCAGCTGATATAGAACACAGATTCATATAAGAATAAATATCTCTTATGTCGAGCCTTGAGGAAGCATCAGTTTGAAGATGAGAAACACATGTTGTCTACACTGAGCTATTTATGTGCTCCTCAACCTACTTATTTTGTAATTCCAAGCCGCTCCAGATGAGAAGTTGAACGGACACCAATCTCATTGTTGATGAAGTGTGTTTCTGGAAGAAGACTGTTAACATTCAGGATGGATTTATTTCTCTACTATCGACTCATTACTCTGGTTTATATTTGAGTACATATGGTTTTGAAGCAATTCTATTTACTCAAAATATAATTGTGTCAATTGAATTGTGATAATGTGGGGGTGAATGTATGCAGGTGAAACCCCTCTTTTTAGTTTCAGGTTAGCCAAAGAAGTGCACAAAAGTGTAAGCACATGAACTAAGCACATGAGATTTCAAAGCCACAAAGACCAAAGGCTCATGTATTAACATGTTTCTTACTTTGTTTTTGGTCTAAAAGAAGGTACCACACAGAACACATCCAGAATTCACCTCAATACTATTTAAAACCATTAGTGAAGGAAAGCCCCACGACCCCCAGAATTTCTTTACAAATGTTCTTTGGAGTTAAACCAAAGTGATTCCATGACGTTTGTCAACGTATGGGTGTTGTATGATAAAAGGAAGATTTTTAGCTGTCTTATTGTACATCCTTTATACCATGGAGCCTGTGTGACATCCTTACAAAATGTTCAGTTCAAGTGGTGGAACACAGAAGTGAGAAAAGAGCTCTTGAAGGTAACTAATATAAAAGTGAGTGTAATTAAGAGAAAGTGCACATCCTGCAATGCTTTCCTTTCTGCAGCTAAGCTTGGAATGAAGTCTCTGTTTCTGTGTTAAATTCCCAGAATTTGACTGATTTCACCCCACCAAACATTTGTGGGTTCTTAATTGATGGTAGAGGGTGGGAACTTTCCCAAACTTTTTTGAAAACAAAAATTACAACTAGAGTTGCAACTGGTAGAATCTGGCTGAAAATGGTGCAAATTGTGGTACAATTTTCAGGTTTTGGAAAAAATGTATTTAAAACTAGGCACTGTATGATCAAATACACAGTTTGCTGCCAGAATATAAGATGTTGATGGGAAAAGTGAGCTTCAATTGCTTTGAAGTTTCATATTTTTAACATGGATGCATATTTTATGCACAAACACTTTCCCCCATATTTATACTTGCTTTGCGCAGAATTTGCACCATTTTTTTAACACAAATTTGGCACAAACCTAACTCCAAATTTATATTTTGATGCTAGACCCGTGTAGCGCAAAAGTTTTTGAGTTAACATCATTTTTTACTTGCGGGAAACTACCTTGCGTCAATGAGATGCAAGGTAGGCGTTCCCGTGTAAAAAATGACGATATGACCTTAGCTCCATATTTATCCCCTATGCTAAAATGACGCACGGGGGAATGGGGCCTTAAATAATGGTGCTAAGCTTACTTAGTGCAATTATTTAACACCTGGGTCAGGGCAGGCATTAGGAGAGCTGTGGGCCTATTTCCATGGTCGGAGAACATGGAATGGGCCCACAGGTGCCCATACCTAGCCCCAGGGACACTCTCACACACCAGAGGGGTGCAAGAGGATGGGGGGACCCCATCCCAGGTAAGTAAGGTAGGTACAGGTAAATATTTATTTTTAAAAGTGCCATGGGAGGGACTATCTTGGGCCCCCCTACATGGGACTGTGCCCAATGGCCATGCCCAGGGGACATATGTCCCCTGGGCATGGTCATTGGGGTGATGGGCATGTCTCCTGTCTTTACTAAGGCAGGAGTCATGTCCATGGAGGTTTTATGTCAAAAAAGTACGGTAGTCTGGTTAGAGGTATTTTTTATGCCTTCCGCCCATAGTCAGAGGAGTAAACTCTGACTCCAGCCAAGGGTCCAGGCCATGGAGCACCTCTGAGGGATCAGGGCTCACTCAAGCAGAGGCCAGCAGCAGGGCTCAGGCAGGTTCAGGCATTTCCAGTTGGTGCTGGTCAGCTGGGCGATTGCAGAGCAGATCTGTGGATAGTGTTGGGTCTCTGTAGCTCACAAAGAAGGCCAGCCAGCTAGCCCTTGGAGTCGCTCAGGTAGTTCTTGGTTCAAGGGAGCAGGTTCAGTCTTCATTCCTCAGGGAGCAGGTCTGCAGGGCATCCCTAATAACAACATGGCAGTCCTTCTTCTGAAGTCTTCCACAGGTCCAGAAGTGATCTAAGGTGTGGTCTGAGAGCGCCACCTTTTATCCAAGTGCCAACCTTTGTGTGGGGACAACCCATGGTCTACTTCCAGACTAGTTCTGGCCAGTTCCCCTGTCCTTAATTCATTCTATCTATCTAGAGTGACCAAAGGAAAATGTTAACTTTCTAAAGATGGCATTTCCAAATTGTAACTTAAAATCCAACTTTACCTTAAAGTGGATTTTAAATTACAATTACTTGCAGTGCAAACATAATTGTCCTATCCGCTTTCAGTCTAAAGTTGGCACTAGTTAATTGTGGTAAGCTAACCCAGTGTTAGTCAATGGGAGAGACAGGCCTTCAAAAAATGAAAAACTATTTTAGAAGTTTTTCACTCCCAAGATATGTAAAACATAAACACATATATTCTACTTTTTTAAATACCATACACCCTGGCCCATGAGCCTTTAGGGCAAACCTTAGGGGTGACTTATAAGTATTTAAAAGGAACGTTTAGGTCTGACAATATATTTATTTTGTCAGGTCAAAATGGTGATTTTAAACCACACTACAGACAGCAGTGGCAGGCCAGAGACATGTAGCAGGCTATTTTAATGAGTGGCACAAGGAGTGATGCAGGACCAGTAAATAGAATTTAATTTGATGGTGCTGGTTTCATGTAGTACCATTCACTATGCACTTACAAGTAAATTAAATGTGCCAATTAGGTGTAAGCCAATTATACTGTGTTTTAGGGACAGAACCCAAGCACATTAGCACTGTTAGGCAGTGGTATAGTGCACAGAGCCCTACAACCAAAACATTAATTCAGCAAACCAGAAGGGGTGAGGGCAAAAACTGCAGAGAGGGTCAGGTACAAGACAAGTAAATATCTTTTAACCAAGCCTTGCTCCATTATAGAATTGACTTTTAACACATTCCCCTAGATAACCTGGATTAAGGAAAACCAATTGCTTGTACCAAAATACATCAAACAACCCAAAACATCACAAAAATGCATGGTTTCACTTTTGGCAGAACAATACCATAGGGTTTTTGTAAACATCCAAATTAATACTTTTGTCAGTGGCTCCTATCACATTACATGCCAATACCGATGCTCTGCTTGGATGTTCATCCTCCTCCTGTCACAGGCCCCCCTTCCCACTGTGGGCCTCAACTCAAATCCAAAAAACTACAAACAATGAGGAAAGTGCATACATGGGAGAGAAGTCAGATTTACTATTCTAACTCCAGGCGAACAAACACTTTTACCATGCAAACTCCAATCAAATAAACGTTGAGAAAGTGTATACATTTGGGGTGGTGAGGAGGTAGACTGAATATTGTACCTCCAGCCAGTAAACATTGGATAAAGTGCAAATAATGAGGGGGGGTTTCAGATTTACATTTCTAACTCCAATCTAACAAACATTCGACATTGTGCATACATTCCTGAGGTTTCGAGTATATGATTTATTATCCAATCTCCAGTTTAAGAAACATTGAGGAAAGTGCATACATTGAATGGGGCTGATTCACTATTATAAGTTCATATATTGAGGGCTCCAAATAAAGTATAAACAAATAACATAAGCATGAAAAAATATTTCACAAAAGTAATACATAATTTCTGATCCTAAATATATTAGACATGAAAAATGTAAACATAATATACTATTATGAAACAAAAGTAACAAAATCTGTTATGATAAAAAAAAAATTATAATTCAACTATTTAAAAAAACATTTTCAGAACCGTGAAAGACTCGTGAGTATGGAGGTCCCTTAAATTAATTGGTTCTGTTGAATCTCCAAATGTAAAGTAATGAAACTGGGGTATAAATTAGGACTCTTAATTTCACCTTACTAAGTTTAAGGATGAGTACAGGGCAGGGATCCTTAGCATAAAGCAAAAGCACCATTCAACATTGTTGAGACATGGACAGTGATATGAGCTGGCTTTTGGGCAAGGGTTGAAACACACGCTGGATCCCCACAGGTGACGTAAGTCTATCAGTTGCTAATGATTTTTACACAGATGATGATAAATTTGGGAGGCTGTGTTCATATCACAACTTACCTTTCTGGTGGTCCTGTAAGATTTTTTAAAATTATTGTTTCACATTTGTCTTTGTGCAATATCTCATATATCCCTCTGTCTTTTATTTTATTATGAGCAGCTTTATACCAGTAAGCATATTTCGATCACTTCTAGATCGTTGAATGTGGAATAACCTCCCTAACTTTGGTTGAGAAAGCTTCTTCCAGTTGCTCTCTGCAGAGGATTTATTTTTGTACTTAAATATTCAGAACGAGAGGAACACACACACTATTTGCCTTCCAACTGCATGTGTTTTAATATTCCCTCATCTCTCTGTCAAATTCAACAGGAGGGTGCCTAGAAACTTTTTAATGGTGTCCTAAATGTGTTCTGAAATTCAGATGATATTTTGGGAGAACCAATACGCAAAAGGCTGTCCATCTTGGTAAGTGGGGAGCTGAGGAGGCAAAGCACTGAAGTGTTTCTACTCAGTTCCTGCATCCTTCATGCCGACAGTGCAGTGTGAGATGGTAGGCAGTTTATGTCCTAAGTCCATTGGAAATAGGTTGAAGGCTATCAACAGTCTAGGAAGAGGAGAGTGGCAGGAACTGGACAAAGTAAATCTGGTTCGCCCACAGCTCAAGACATGCCAACTGTGGCAATACATTCAGAGTGTGATTCAGTACCAGATTGACAAAGTGGAGACTAACATGGTTATTAATAAAGGAGAACAGGGTTCTTGGAGGTTGAGATGTTTTCAGAACCAAACAAAAATGCCTTATCCTAAGAAAGATGCTATTTCCTTGTGCCTTCGGGCCTCCACTAATAACATGGAAACATCCAGAGCTGAATACATTTGTATGAACCATAAATGAAAATGTGTTCACTTTGTGTCCCCATTTCACTACTGGGGCGAATGAATCATTTACCTCAAAACAAGTCTTGGCTGTTCTACAAAAATTATAGGCCCAGATTTAAGAGGGCCTAGCACCTCCTTGCACCACATGTGGCCCAATGAGGCCAAATTCCCCACACCATATTTACATGCATGCAATGCATGCATTGCGCCACTTTGTAACCCCTTGCACCACATTATGCCAGCACCAGGCATAATGAATGCAAGTGGGGTGTTCCCCCATTAGGGTGACCGCAAAAATGGCTCAGTGGATTCTAAGAGATTCCACTATGCCATTTTTAGCAGCTATTTTTAACACCTGCCCAGATCAAGTGTAAAAAGGGTGCATACCATTGTTTTCAATGGGCCCCTAAGTACTCTGCAGGATTAGTGCCAACATTTTGGTGCTTATCCTGCATAGTACATCAATAGCATTGAAAATGTTGACGCTATTGCCCCTATCCTGTGCCATGGTGCACCGTATATTAAATACGGCGCCCACATGATGGCGTTAGGGGAGAGCTAAGGGGCACAAGAAAAGTGGCGTTGCATTGCATGCAGCGCCACTTTTCTGAAATTCGGGCCATATTTTTTGAGATATCACATGAAGCTGCAGCTTTGCCATCCAGAAGCACTATTAATAACAGGTGTTAGCACTGCATGATTTAAAAGTGCTTCTTTCAGGGACTCCAAAAGAAGAGGTGACTTTGTTGGAATTAAGGCTTGAGACCTCTAGATGAGAATGGATATTTGCAGCAAGCCTCTGACTCATGGGGGCGTCTTGACTGATACAGGTCAAACATGGCTGGACCTGGGACTTATGATGGATCATCATGTAAAAAAGATTTCTGCAAGCTGTTTTATTCTGGTGAGGCTTCTGAGGAAAGTCTTCAGAATCCTGACATTTGCTGCTAAAAGACTAATTGTTCAGGCCCTTATTAACTCCCGGCTTGACTACGGTAATGCGTTATACCTCGGCTCTCCAAAGTATGTAAGCAGAAAACTCCAGGTGGTTCAGAATGCCTCTGCCCGGCTTCTCCTTGACATACCTAGATATATGTCTGTCAAAGAGACCCTCTCCTCTCTTCACTGACTCCCAGTGGCACAGCGCATAAAGTTCAAAGCTCTGTGCTATATTCACAGGTCCTTACACAATAGAGGCCTCTGTTTGCTAAGGCCATTAGCCTCTTTCCATATGCCTTCCAGGCAGCTCAGATCCTCATTGGCTGCATTAGCTAGAATTCCAGCTGTAAGAAAAGCTAGATGGGGTGGAACCTTTATGGCCTATCTAGGAAGTAAATTCTGGAATTCCCTTCCCCTCAACCTTCGGCTGACCAGCCATGAACTCTCCTTTTGGCGACTCTTAAAAGTTAGCTAACCAGAGCATACTTTTCAGGCTGTATTTTGAAGGCCTGCATTCAGCGCTGGGAGGCCCTTGGGTAGGCATGCGCTCTATAAATCCCTGTAACATAGCTTAACATAACATCACGTGTATAATTGGGTTTCCTCTGAACTAGAAATTTAGGTCAGTTTTACCTTTACATTAGAACACACTAGACTAGTTGAATATTTAGGAAGCCATTTATTCATTGACCAAAAACACTTGCGTGCTCTGAAATGCAGAATGAGCTTTTAGACACCTTTTTCAAAAGAGGAGGAAAACACTTTCACAGATTTATTGGTGAAACATAAAATATATATTCATAGATGGGGAACAGTGAATTACAGGAACACTTGTCATCAATGGGTTCTTAGTGTCATCAAATTGAAAATAAAAGCAAAGATTGAGTTGTGTACAATGTTACTCAGAATAACATTGTTGTAATTCAATATTTACCCATCAATAATTTTATTTTATATATAGCCCCTAAAATCATCTGCCCCTGCTTTCTAACGCTGTGCAGCAGCAGAGAAGTTGTTGGGGAGGGGTGTGGCATTCATAACATAGGCTCTCCTCCCTGGCCTGAATGTGAAACAAGAATTTGCAGTGCAATAGGTCTTGCATTTGCTTGAGATAGAGCTATCGACATTGGATTCATACCTAGGGGCATATTTATACTCTGTTTGCGCCGGATTTGCGTCGTTTTTTTTACGCAAATCCGACGCAAAGCTAACTCCATATTTATACTTTGGCGTTAGGCCCGTCTAGCGCCAAAGATCTTGGAGTTTGCGTCATTTTTTAGCGTGAACAACTACCTTGCGTTAATGATATGCAAGGTAGGCGTTCCCTTCTAAAAAATTACTCTAAGGCATGTGCGCCTTATTTAAACTCCCGTGCAAAAATGACGCACGGGAGTGGGGGGCCTTAAAAAATGACATACAGCCGCTTTTGCGTAATTTTTTAACTCCTGGTCAGGGCAGGCGTTAAGGGACCTGTGGGCTCGGAAGGAGCCCAGAGGTGCCCTCCCATGCCCCCAGGGACACCCTCTGCCACCCTTGCCCACCCCAGGAGGACGCCACTATGCCCAATGGCCATGCCCAGGGGACTTTAGTCCCCTGGGCATGGCCATTGGGCAAGGGGGCATGACTCCTCTCTGTGCTAAGACAGGAGTAATTTCAATGGGGGTTGGGTGTAAAAAAAAATGGCGCAAATCGGGTTGAGGCCAAAATGTTGCCTCAGACCTGACTTGCCCCATTTTTTGACGCCCAAGCTCCATTTTCCCCTACGCCGGCACTGCCTGGTGTGAGTCATTTTTTTTGAGGCACACCAGTCAGCTGCGCCGGCTAACGTCATTCAATAAATAAGGCGCCCGCATGGCGCTTTGGAATGGCGTTAAAACTTTTGACGCACAACTGCGTTGGCGCAGTTGTGCGTCAAAAAGTATAAATATGGCCCCTAGTCTTTTCTTGCCACATAAATTGGTCAACCCTGCCTTGTGATTGCATCTTTTCCTGCCATATAATTCTACTGGCCATGCATATAACTAAAGCACTTCCATTTACCTGCTTCCTCTATCTGCAACAAAAAATGAATATTTTGCCATTTAGCACCCTGATTTAAATCTGCCATGCTAATTCCAAAAGAATACCACTCTCACCACCCCACCATCAGAGTTGTTGGCTGGCTAACACAATTCCCCCAAAAAAGACACAAGACAGCCACAGAGGAGAAATAAACTAGAAGTGTCACCCAGTCATATCAAAAGTGTTCAAACAGCCATGGTGTAATAAGGATGTTAAGTTGCCCTGAATTATGGCCATTATTGTAATAAGGAGAGTTTATTAAAACATAAACAATTATTATATAAACCTTTATCAGAAATAAACTTTTGGCATTAGACTGTCCCTAGAGGGCATCATAACGCGCCAAACATAATGTATGCAAGATTTCCTTGCTCCATTTTGTGGGCACTTTTAACACCTTCTCATAGCAGGTGTTAAAAGGTGGCTTCAATGGGCCTCTGGGTGCTTTGCAGGATCAGCATCAGATTTTTTTATGCTAATCGTGCAAATCGCCAGACTAACATCAAGATTTCTGAAGCTAGTCCCCTAACTACCTCCATGGTGGGCCGTATTTTAAATACAGTGTACACATGGTGGAGTTAGGGGCCATTAAGGTGCACAAGAAAAGTGGCACTGAACTGCACGCAGTGTCATTTTTCTTAAAAATATCCCATAGTTGATTGCATATTTTCAGAATAAACCAATATACATCAATAATATTACAAACAAATTCCTTAACACACAAATCAATTCTAGATACAAAAGAAAAGCTCTATCCATGAACAAGCTTAAACAAGCATTGAATGGAGAGAGGGGTTATTATTTGGGGTCCCCACCAACCTAGTGTGGTGACCCAAAGATGATGTGGACAGAAAGAGCACATTGTTGCGAACATTTTGGTGGTGGTCCCATTGTCCTAGGACCTCCACAGGCTGAGTTATGGGCAAAAATGTTGTGAAAAAGAATGCTTGCAAAGCATTATGGGTCGGGTTTCCCAAGTGCAGTGAATATTGTAGTATCGGCTCTCCCGCTGTGCTAGGAGAGCCACCTTGTGGATTTCTGTGTTTTTTAGTAAAGTAAATATATCAATTATAAGTGTTTTTGGAAAAGCTATGGAGCATGAAGGGGAGAGCCAA
Organism: Pleurodeles waltl; assembly: GCF_031143425.1. Taxonomy (NCBI): domain Eukaryota; kingdom Metazoa; phylum Chordata; class Amphibia; order Caudata; family Salamandridae; genus Pleurodeles; species Pleurodeles waltl. The sequence continues at coordinate 744,209,890 of NC_090444.1, read as the reverse complement.
TAAAAATGACTCTGATTAGGTAAAAGTGTGAACAATGTGACCAGTGCTTCAATACGGCCGATGGAGTTCACGCTGTTGTGCCTGTTTGCGCTGTTGTGAGCATTTAGCCACCATGCAGCATGAAGGGGAGAGACAAAAAAATTGTTCACCCACGCTGAAGTATATCAGCAATCGTGCAATAATCCATGTAACAGGGTCGGTCCCCAGGGTGGTAACAAAACCGCCCCAAGGCAGGACAAACATAAGCATTTACCAAGGTCATCAAGGGATTTTCGAAAGGCAAGCCCACAAACGAGCAAAAGTGATGGGCGTGGTTAAAAGCTCACAATGCTTACAACAGGTCAATCGCACCCTAAAAATATCTCCCCTGCCATCCTTAAGCGACTCCATCCACTCCACTTTCCCTGCTTACATTTGCCCCTGCATTTGTGCGGTCTGCTTTCAGTCAAAGCAGACAAACTGCACTGCACTGTCAGAGAGTCCTGTCAGCGTGGCCTGCAAGGCCTTTAGGACATGGCAACAGTGGGTAACGAGTTTTGTTATCAACTGTTGCTACATCATAGCAGTGAGTCACCAGGTTTAGAATCTGGTGTAAACATCAAAGGCTCTCTATGAGAGGCATACTTAACAATTTTATTGTCTGAGGGTGAGACATGAGGTGAGCAGAAAATAAGTTTGCTGTTAATTAATAAAGAACTATTCTCACCTCTATGCTTCAGTAGCAGTAAATACAAGTGGTACATACTGCCAAAGCTTCTGTTGCAGCATGGGGGAGAAATGTAAGTATTCAGCTTCAGGCATGCTGGCTCACAATTTTTTCACTCTCCAAAATTACATTTATTTGACCTTACTGCCGCAATAAACATACTGCACACAATTCATGATAATGTGTAAATTACATTTTCCGGATATTTTTTTCTCTACATCTTTCTGTTGTAAGTTCACAAATATTGGCATTACTGTTCTCTTGTCACCTGGCATTTTAACAAATGATAATTATCCATATCACCAATAAAAATACTATGGGGGTCATTCTGACCCCGGCGGGCGGCGGTCACTGCCCGCCTGGAGGGAACCGCCATTCGGCCGCCCCGCGGTCAAAAGACCGCTGGGGCCATTCTAACTTTCCCGCCGGCCCAGCGGGAAAGGGGCCTGCAACACAGAAGCCGGCTCCGAATGGAGCCGGCGGTGTTGCAGGTGTGCGACGGGTGCAGTTGCACCCGTCGCGCTTTTCACTGTCTGCTAGGCAGACAGTGAAAAGCAGGCTGGGGCCCTGTTAGGGGGCCCCTGCACTGCCCATGCCAGTGGCATGGGCAGTGCAGGGGCCCCCAGGGGCCCCAGGACACCCGTTCCCGCCAGCCTGTTCCTGGCAGTAAAAACCGCCAGAAACAGGCTGGCGGGAAGGGGGTCAGATTCCCCATGCGCCATGGAGGATTCGCCCAGCCGGGGTAAATCCAGCGGAAAACCGCCGGACCCGGTTTTCCGACCGCGGCTTTACAGCCGCGGTCGGAATGGGCAATGAAGCACCGCCAGCCTGTTGGCGGTGCTTCAGTCATCCGTGGCCATGGCGGTCTTGGACCGCCAGGGTCAGAATGACCCCCTATATATTGACAGGCTTTATGCATACGCGGCTAGAAATGGTAGAAAAGTGTAATCAGATATTTGAAGCACTGAATTGCATTCACATTATAACAAAAACTTTACAAAGTAATTCTTTCAGATATTGATGGTTTAATCATCTTTGTGATCATTTGAGGTAATGAATTCACATTTAGGCCCATATTTATGCTTTTTTATGTGCCGCATTTGCGTCGTGCTTTGACGCAAAAGCGGCGCAAACTTACAAAATAGGGGGCAGATTTATACTTTTTGCCGCAAACCTGAGTAGGTGTGCAGCAAAAAGTACAATGCTGGCTAGCGCCATTCCTAGATGCTGGAATGCCATATTTAAGGAATGGCGCTAGCCGGCACTAAGGCCCTGGTACTTTAAAAGGACGCTAACAGGGCCTGGGAGGCGTAGGGGAAACCGGGGCTTGTGCGCAAAATTATGGCACTACACTGTTTAGAGGAAAAATAATTGCCTCTAAGCAGTGTAGCGCCCTTTTCTGGTGCACAAGCCCCATGGACAAGGCTCCTGTCTTTGTAAAGAAAGGAGCCATGCCCACCACCCCAATGGCCATGCCCAGGGGACATTTGTCCCCTGGGCATGGCCATTGGGGCCAGCATCATGCAGGGGGCTGCAAGTCAGGGCCCCGGAGCAGCGTTGGACAGAAAAAAAAGAAAACTACAGGGGCTTGTGCGCCAAATTATGGCACAACACTGTTTAGAGGCAAACAAAATTGCCTCTAAGCAGTGTAGCGCTATTTTCTGGCGCACAAGCCCCATGGACATGGCTCCTGTCTTAGTAAAGACAGGGGCCATGCCCACCACCCCAATGGCCATGCTTAGGGGACACGTGTCCCCTGGGCATGGCCATTGGGGCCAGAGCCATGCAGGGGGCTGCAAGTCAGGGCCCCCGAGCGGCGTTGGATAGAAAAAAATGAAAACAATACCTACCGGCGACCTTCTGGTGTGGGTGTTCCTGGGGACAGGGAAGCGCACCTGTGGGCAATTTCCATGGTCTCCGACCATAGAAATCTGCCTCCAAGTCCCTTTATGCCTGCCCAAACCCTGGCGTTAAATATTATTTGAGGCCCTCCTCCTCCGGTGAGTGATTTTTGCACAGGAGGATAAATAAGGTGCTATGGCCTTTGAGGCATTTTTTGCCCGGGAACGCCTACTTTGCATCTCATTGACGCAAGCTAGTTTTCCAGCGGACAAAAAATGATGTTAACTCCAATATTTTGGTGCTAGACTTGTCTAGCGCCAAAATATAAATATGGAGTTAAGTTTGCGCTGGATTTGCGTAAAAAATGACGCAAATCTGGTGCAAACTGAGTATAAAGATGGGCCTATAATTGTATTTTGTAAGCTTGCACCGCTTTTGCGTCAAACAATGACGCAATTGTGGTGCAAAAAACATATAAATATGGGCCTAAATGTGATGCCGTACTATGTTAAAATAGCATTGCTTGGCATATTGCCCCCATTGTTCTGCACTCTCATCTCCTGACTATGACACTGGCTGTCAGCTGGTTGCCTCAGCAGCCAACTGTTGTTCAGTCTCAGAGCCTTGGAACTGCAACCGGAGCCTGGAGCATACAGCAACGCGGTGAGGGAAAATGTGTCTCCCTTGGGTGGGTGGTTGTGAGATACCCCAGGTCAGGAGTTTCTTGCCAAGGCAGTTAATTTCTGTGACATAGTGGTTACATGGTCATGTAAATTGCTCTTCCTAAAAAAAAGAGCAACTTTTCAATTTTTTTCCAGTGGCTGTGGAAATACATGGAGAAGTCAGTAAAGTAGAAGCTCTCACATTTTTGATGATGAAATAATTGAGTCACTGCAGCTGTGGTCTGTTAGTGACCTCCCCTTGCACAAGCTGTCCGCCTGGATTTTCTCCCTTTGTCTGCCATGCTTCCTAGCTTTCATGAGCATAGTTTCAAATGAATAAATTAAATTGCAATCTGAGATAAAGTGGTGCCCTGTAAGGTTTTATTTTGGCCATTACCCCTTTATCCCCAGAACCACTTACCCTCATGCAAAGTCGTGTTTGCTCCATTGGCTGAATATATCATTAATTTACTTTGTCTGGATTTTGATAGCAAAACTGTCAAGCAGACTCATTTGCTTTGGGTCCACCCTCTTTAAACCAATGGCTTTTCTCAGCCAGCAGCTCAGTGCAGTATTCATCTCTCACCTAACACTAATGGCTGCTTGAGTATATATTTCCACCTTCACTACTTGAATTGAACTCGATGAATTACTGCTTTACAGCTATAGACCTTTCTGTTTGCTAATGCAGGCTACCACTCTAGTGTCTCCTTTGAATACACTCAAGAGGTTAAAGAAGATTGCTATCGCTACCTGGATTGCTGATGCTTCTGTTGATACTGCAGGACCATCCATTATGTTCTAATAACTCTGAGAGGGAAAGAGAGGATGTTAAGAAACCTTATGCACCCACCCTCTTTCCACTTCACCCTAAGAAAATGTGCCAAAATTGTATGTGGTTGAGCCTAGTTCAACAATTATTCCCTAAATCAGTTTGTTACCACTATATTATGAACCTGAGCCCATCCATTGTGGCTTGCTTCTCATTGTTGTGAATGGGAGAGGGGGCATTTTCAATGGGCGACGTTGTGATTGTGTGGATCTCTGCAAATTTACCTTTGTTTAGTTATTGGGCCCCTATAGTGGGCTACGGCCAACATTACTAATGCCTCTCGAACACAAGGTTAAAAGCAAACAGTGGATCCTATGTGTGTATTCTGCCTTATTTCAGTGCTCTTAAAGTGTACACATTGGGCCATTCATCTTCCTCGAAACTAGCAGTCCTGGCATGTCATACCCTCTGTGGAGGACGTGCCCGTTATTTGTTGGGCTTTAGTGGCAAAGGATACTTTGAATGCTCTCAAATTCATTTTGCAACTGCATAGAATGACAACAGAGATTTACTCCTTTGAACTCCCATCTTTGGGTGAGCAGTTCTGGCCCAGGCCATGCTCAGAGTAGGAGCTGGACACTGTTTGGCCATACAGAGAAACCATTTTTTTCCAGTTTCCTAAGGAACGGGCTTTTCTGGCACTATTATCGAGGCAAGGATTTTTGATGAAGACATTTTTTGAAATTACACAATCACCTTTGATTTCTTTCTATCTTCTAATTCATGGTTACTCACAAACATTTGCTCAGGGGCTATAAAGTATAGTCTGACGTGTGACCGAGGGCCGCACTGATGCCATCAGGGTGGCAGTCGGGGGATTGTGGTGATGTGTAAGATGGGTCTAGGGGAAGCAAAGCATGTACAAGTAGTTGCTGAATTGCACAATGTGAAACCAGAAATTCTGGGATCAATCCCGGTTTCCACATCTAACTAAATTATGTGATCTTAGGCAATTGTTTTTTCCTCATGTAAGCACTTTGACCTCTTGGAAGTATTGTGGGCTTTTAACCACATACATCTCATGCTCATCACTTTCATTAGTTTCTGGGCTTGTCTTTCAAAAATCACTTGATGTCATTGGTAAATGCTTTAAGTTTGTTCCGCCTTGAGACTGTTTTTGTCATGCTTTGCAGACTGCCCCTGTTACATGGATTATTGCATTAATGCCAATATACTTCAGCGTGGGTGAACTATTTTTTTTCTTTTGCCTCTCCCCTTCATGCTGCATGGCCGCCATGGTGCTCACAGTGCACAACAGCATGAACTCGATCTGCGGTATTAGCGCGCAGGTCAAATTGTTCACAATTACCCCATCAGAGTCATTTCTTGGGGTTCTCCCCTTAAAACATTTGAAATTGGTAAATGCTTTATCTAAAACAGAAATCCTCAAGGCGAAAGCGGCTCTCCCAGCACAGCGGGAGAGGCAATACTACAATATTCACTGCACTCGGGAAACTCACCCCATATTGCTTTGCAGGGCATTAGTTTTACAAAACATGTTTGCTCATAACTCTGCCTGTGGTGGTCCTAGGATAATGGGACCACCACTCCCATTGTCCTACACACAACACACTCTTTCTGTCTAGGTCATCCCTGGGTCCCCACAATAGGTTAGTGGGGACCCCTAAATAATAACCCCTCCCACCAGTCAGTTGGTGGGTTTTTTTTGGCGCTTTTTTTGGCAGGGGTTTTTGTTTTAAAGCTGAGCAAAGTTTGTGTTTTAAGGGCTTTTGTTCCAATATCATTGCTATAGGCTTGTTATTTCTGAAAATGTGTAATCTGATTTGTTCTCAAGGGGCTAAGTGTATGGTTACAGTGTGTTACTTTCTACCATTTTTTGTGTGGTTATGCTCTCTGGGGGTTAACAATATAGTTCTATGACCATGTTTCTTACAAATATTATTTGCTTTGTGGTGTTCCGTGGGGGCTGTTCTAAGCATTACAGTCATATGACCATACTAAAATATTTGTGGCACGGAAACTTTCCCCATAATGCTTTGCAGGGCATTACTTTTGCAACACATTTTTGCTTATAAATCAGCCTGTGGTGGTCCTGGGGCAATGGGACCACCTTCAAAACATTGACCACAATGTCCTCTTTCTGTCTATGTCATCTCTGGGTCCCCACACTACGTTAGTGAGGACCCCAAATTATTAACCCCTACCGCCATGCATCTCATTTTAAGCTTTTTCTTGGCTGAAACTTTTGTTTAGTAGTTGAGAAAAGTAATGTTTTATGGTTTTTATTTGCACTGTTGTTGCAATAGGACTGTCAATCTTGAAAATATGTGATGTACTCTACTCTTTAGGATCTATGTGCATGGTTGCACTGCATTATTTTCTCCCGTTTGTTCTCTAAGGGCAGACTGTGTCATTGCGTGACCATGTTTTTTCAAAATGCTATTGTTATTGAGGTGTTCTCTAATTAGAGTATTGTAGCCAACATGCTATAAAATTGACGATGGGACCACCTTCAAAACGCTTTTCTGTCTACATCATCTCTGTCTACATCATCTCTGTGTCCCCACACTACGTTAGTGGGTACCCCAAAATAATAATCCCTTCCACCACTCAGTGTCTTTTAAGCTTTCTCATACAGTTTGGAGAAGTTTTGTTTTAAAGGCCTTGTTTGTAATGTCATCGCAGTAGGCCTGCTAGCCTTAAAAATGCTCTCTAGGGGCTAAGGCCCAGATTTATACTCTGCTTGTGCTGAATTTGTGTCATTTTGTTTACACAAATTCGGCGAAAACCTAACTCTAGATTTATACTTTGGCGCTAGACCTGCCTAGTGCCAAAGTTTTGGAGTTAGCATCATTTTTTGCTTTTGGGAAACTATGAGAGACAAGGTAGGCATTCCCGTGCAAAAAATGACGATATTGCCTTAGCGCCATATTTATCCCCTGTGCTGAAATCATGCACGGGGGAAGGGGGCCTTAAATAATGGCACTAAGATTTCTTAATGCCATTATTTAATGCCTGGGTGAGGCAGGCATTAGGAGACCTGTGGGCCTATTTCCATGGTCAGAGACCATGGAATGGGCCCATAAGTGCCCTTCTCTAGCCCCAGGGACACCCCCACCCACACCGGATTGACACCAGAGGATGGGGGAACCCATCCCAGGTAAGTAAGATTAGTACAGGTAAGTATTTTCAATGTATTTAAAAAGTGCCATGGGAGGCCTAACTTGGGCACCCCTACATGGCACTGGGCCCAATGGCCATGCCCGGGCGACATATGTCCCCCGGGCATGGCCATTGGGGTGATGGGCATGACTCCTGTCTTTACTAGGACAGGTGTCATGTCCATGGGGGTTGTACGTCAAAAAATGACACTAGTCTGGTTAGAGATGAGTGTCATCCTTTGATGCACAACCTCCTGTTCCCCCTACCCCTCCCCCACCTGACTAGCGTCCTTTTTTATGACGCTGACTAGCGTCCTTTTTTATGACACTAGCTGGGCTTTACCACTGGCTACAGTCATTCCATAAATATGATGCCTGGCCGGCGTCTTGGAATGGCGTTAGCCGGTGGTAAACCTTTTCACGCAAAACTGCATTAGCGCAAGTTTGCGGGAAAAATTATAAATTTGGGCCTAAGTGTATGGATACACTGCATTACTTTCTCCTGTTTTTTTCATGGGGTTATGCCCTCTAGGGGCTAACAATATGATTACGTGACCAAGTTTCTTACAAATGATATTTTTGTTATGGTGCCCTCTGGGGGTAGTTTTGAGCATTACAGTCTAATGCCAAAAGTTTATTTCTGATAAAGATTTATATGATGTTTGTATCTATTTTAATAGTCTATCCTTATTACAATTATGACCATGATTCAGGCCAACTTAACATCCTTATTACAATATGACTGTTTGACCACTGTTGATATGTTTGGGTGACCCTTCTAGTTTATTTCTCCTCTGTGGCTGTCTTGTGTCCTTTTTTGGGGGGGACTGTGTTAGCCAGTCAGCAACTCTGATGGTGGGGTTGTGAAAGTTGTATTCTATTGGAATTAGCATGGCAGACTTAAATAAGGATGCTTAAAGGGCAACATTTTCATTTTTTGCTGCAGATAGAGGAAGTAGGTAAATGGAAGTGCTTTAGTTATTTGAAGGGCCAGTAGAATTATATGGCAGGAAAAGATGTAATTATGAGGCACGGTTGACCAACTTATGTGGCAAGAAAAGTCCAGTTATGAATTTACTATGCCAATAGCTCTAACTCAAGCAAATGCGAGTCCTATCGCATTGCAAATGCTTGTTCTTCATTATTGCATCAAGAGGACCTCAAAATACATGAGTTCAGTATGTGCGCTGTACAAAACCTTCTCTTGTGTTTGATTTAATAAAGTATAATGATGTCCATGTATAGTAATAACCCAGGCCATCCAGAGGGTGCATATGACAATTGACTTGCCTCCTAGTTCACTATTGGCATTGTTGACTGGGTGGGTGGATGCATGAATGTTTCTAGATTCATGTTTGAAACTATCATTTATGAAACTACCTCTCAACGCAGTGATATGATGCACTAAGTTGAAATGCTACTTCATGCTAATTAAATACATTTCTAAGAAATCTGAAGTGACATTATCAAATTTTTACACATTTGTTGTAAGATGTTTTTAAAAATGAAGGTATTTTTAAAGTTAAGTCATACCCTAAGGGACATATTTGAGAAGAGTGGTGATACACACAGTGCAGTGCCACTTTTCTTGCACCCCTTAGCACCCCCCACTACTGCCACCATGTGAGTGTCGTATTTTAAATACCCCATGGCCGTAGTTAGGGGACTAGCATCAGAATTTTTGACACAAGTCCGGAGCTTTGCAGGATTGTTTTACAAAATGTTGACACAAAGCTCAATGAGGCCTATGGTATGTCTCCTTTTAACGCCTGCTCTGAGCAGGCATTAAAAGTGCTGAAACAAATGACGCAAAGAAATCTCTTAGATTTTTGCTCCCCCCCTACGGAGGAACGCCCCCTTTGCATACATTATGGTGGTCATTATGACCGCCAGGGCCAAAACGACGGGACCACCGCCAACAGGCTGGCGGTGCCCCCGGCGTATTTTGACCGCGGCGGTAGCGCCGCGGTCGCACCGCCGGGGCTGGCGGTTTCCCGCCGTTTTAGCCCCGGCGGTGATAATCCGCCAGGGCAGCGCTGCAAGCAGCGCTGCCCTGGGGATTATGACTTCCCTACCGCCAGCCTGTTTCTGATGGTTTGAACCGCCAGGAAGAGGCTGGTGGTAAGGGGAGTCCTGGGGCCCCTGGGGGCCCCTGCACTGCCCATGCCAGTGGCATGGGCAGTGCAGGGGCCCCCTAACAGGGCCCCGTGCAGCTTTTCAATGTCTGCAACTGCACCCGTCGCACGGCAGCAACACCGCCGGCTCCATTAGGAGCCGGCTCCTATGTTGCGGCCGCATCCCCGCTGGGCCGGCGGGCGTAAACTAGGTTTGCGCCCGCCGGCCCAGCGGGGATGTTGTAATGGGTACCGCGGGAGTGCGGCCGCATTGGCGGCCGCACGGCGGTTACAGCTAACGCCGCCCGCCAATGTTGTAATGACCCCCTATGTCTGGTGCAGCCATAATGTAGCGCAAATGGTTACAGAATTGCGCAATGCATACACTTTGTAAATATGGCGCGGGGATTTTGGCCTCGGTGGGCCACATTAGTGTAAAAAAAAATATGCTAATGTGGCGCAAGGAGGTGCTAGGGGCTCCTAAATATGCCCCATGTTACTTCTTTTCTCTAACTTCATTTTAACCGTTCAATAAATGTTTGTCCTTTTTATAAACATCATTCTGAATGTTAGTGCTCGGTCAACTAAGAACCGTTTGCTCTTTTCGTCGACCAGCTTCTTTCCGCCATTGGCTGAAGGCTTCATCAGTACCCCCTAGGCTCAGCACAGTGGAGCATCCATCTATTAACTAATGCTGTTGGCTGTTTCAGTGTGTTATTCGGCCGCCGGTTGGATGCTTGGTCTGAGCGGCATGAGGTCTGGATATTATTGTGCTACAAGTATTAGAACATTAAATCCAGGCCTACTGGCCTTGGTGCTGTTGCTTTATTTAAGCATCCTGGAACAATAGCGGGGTTTTGCTACACGCACCCTTTATCCATATGTTTGTTCATTCCTTTATTCAGTATTTCACCCTGCAATAGTATGCATAGTGCCATTCGGACACTATTGTTTCTGCCTGTCACCAATGCAGCGGTCTCGTGAAGCACTTAATGGACAATTAAAACACATGTAGATAAACACAAAAGGAAATTATTAGACTGGGGAGCTGCAGCTGGGACAAGTGTTCACCTCTGTCTTCTCAAGCACAACGCACGATGAAAAATGTGCCCAGGCTGCCAGTGTAAGTGGGGGGAAAGGGTAGAGTTTAAGCAGAACGGGCTCCAGATTGCTGCACTGTTTATCTTTTCATGAAAGGCAGCTATAAAATTCAGCGCCTTCGCTTAGCAGAACATGTCTGGGCGTATCCCAGTCAGAGGGCTGTAAAGCTTTGCCCGTCTGTTCTCTTGATGCAGATTGGAAAGTTTTTGGCAGGCTTCTGCTTCCTGTGTCTTCGACCCAGTCAACTTCTCGTGGCACCCTCGCCAGAGTACCACAGCCAGAGAAGGCTGGCCCCATGAGAGTGGTATGAGGTGGTACGCTGTTTTCACCTCTAGTGACAAACCTAACTACAACTAAATCACAATAAAATTTTGAACAATGTCGTGTTTTCTGTCAAGATGGCAGTTACATAGAACATACATTCATGGATGCCACAACACCAAAATGCCAGGGCGTAGTGGAAGTGACATCTGCACCTTTAGTCACACGATGACATCACAGGATTCACCCTTAGGACCTTACAGGCCATACTCCCTTCTGCTGAGATCAAGGGCAAGGAATGGATTCTAAACAAGGTAAACATGTCTCTTGAAGCCCTTTTCATTTTCTATTCCTCCTGGTTAACGATTCCTGAGATCAAGGCAGCAAGGGGAGCTCCAGGGGTAACACATGTTAAGTAAAGGGCAGCAATTGCTACCCTGACTAACCGAAATTGACTATAATGCTACCCCTACTTGCACTTCCGAATACAGCTTTGCCATTCCATGTCCCATGTGGGCGGCAGCTAGTGCCTTAACCCACTCAGTTATCTAAAGATTGTTCTTGCTCTTTGGCATAAAACTATGAAACAGAAGCAGAGGACTGACCTCCCAGCATTGGTTTCAACTACATGAATTTGGGTATGTACCTTGTAATAGTGTGGCTGAAAGTAACTCCATACTCTCCATTTCACTCCCTTTTAGTAGCTATGATTCTTAAAATCCATTAATAAAGAGTGTGCTGCACTCTAATATTTTATAAGTAATATTTGCAATCACACATCAATGTGCTGGACTTGAGTAGCTTCATGCTTCATGCCCTATCAAGATGAATTAACACACAAATGTATACATATATTTACTGGGCCCTGGAGAAATGGGGAATACTTGAGTTTTGCATGTTTCTTCTGCTTATGTTTTTTCACATAATTTTTGCCTGCAGTTGATTCCTTTGAGCAGTAAATGTTATGTGAGAACAGTGAACCTAGATATGGGTTGTTGTCACATGTCTTGTGCTTGCAATCTTCAACGTGTGACTTTAGTAATTATATGGGAAATCCATTGAGCAGGCATGGTCCATGAGTTGCCCACGATTTCAATTTTCATGGAAATTACGCATTATTATGCTTGAAAAAAATGTTCCCCACCCTTTATATTTATAACACCGATTTGCCAATTTGGTGCATTTTACTATTTCCCCAAAATATCATCTTTCTGCTGATCCATTTACTAGGTTCCGACCATTGAGTGCCAATGAATATCTTCCATACATCACTACTCTGATGGAAGCAGGTAGACGCCTCGGCGTTGCGAGACTTCACCTTCCACCACCCACCCTGCAGTGAAGGGCATAAAGTAAGCCCCTGCAGCCCCAACGGTGCTAGTTTGGGGCAAACTCTTCATGGGCCACCCAGTCCTCCAGCAAGCACCATTCAGTCCAAAGCCAACGAATATTTGTGTTATGGGGGTCTCCTCATTACTCTTTGCAGGGATATCCCATCATTTTTCGGGGTGCCAGCTAACACCGAACATTGGCCATCATAGAACTCCAACTCTTCTGGCTAGCTGATACTGTCCCAGACATCTCCTCCTGCTCCACCCAAGGACAATGTTTTACTGTATACCTACCACGTCAGATTGCTCACCATATCGCCTGCACCACATAGCAATCCAAAAGTCTGATTTTTTATTTGAAAGCCTAACTTTCAAATAATTTTGAACCTTAATGTACTTTCAAACTTTTTGCAAAATATGCAAAAAGGTCATAAGTAAAAACTGTGCTCACTTCTGGTGCTCGGATTGTATATGGAGTATTTTCCCATCTAGTGGAAACCATGCTTTCTTCATTTCATCAGAATTTGTATGCAAAGTCATCGTAGGCCATCTACTGCTAAACTTAAACCTTTGATGATTAATGCGCTGCACAGAGCATTCCGGGTGGGTGAGTAAGCAATGCAATTTTGACCCCAGCGTCCGAACAGCATCCTATCCCAGTGTGGTCAAAGTGGAATGCCACAGCAAGGGCTCCTTCCTGCCAAAGCAATGCGCTAGGGAAAATAACATCATTTCCTCAGGACAACACCGTCTTCCGGCGTACAAATACCATATAACTGCATAAAAACAGATGAGCAAACAGAAACCCAAATTCAGAGGTCAATCTTGAAGGGGTTTCCCAAAACCCAATCAAATCTGTTTTGTGCAATAGTGAGAGCTGTATTCGTTATCACCAGGAATGTAAAGCAAAGATATATATTGAGAACATAGCGTATACACTATATTGTTGTCAACATTTTCAGACTGAAATTTTACAAACTAGGAATTAAAAAATAAACACATCTTGTGCCTAAGCTGTGCTTAATTTGAAAAATAAGTGCCAGGGCCGTTGTCAGGAGGTCACTGCAGTTTGCACTACCCATTGCCCCCCTATGAATCTCCTAGGTATTTTTTGCTAGATTTGTTTTTGTTGCTATGCAGAGGTACTTAAAATGATTCACCTACCAGACAGCACAAGCTGTCTGGTTGAGAAAATACCTTTTGTCAGGTTGCAGTGAGCTTAGAGTCCACCCATTGTTTAACATTTGTTGTCTTTATTGTCACTCTCACTTGTTTGCTTCATATTTGTTAGCTTGTATGACCTTTCCTTCCTTTTCTTGTGTTTTCCCCTGGACCAGAGAATCAGCGCTTTTGTCCTTCCAATGCTTACTTTCCAGGCTCTACTTTTTGTTCAAGTGCGCAAGTGCTCTGACGTGTTGTAATCTATCTGTGGGCTTTTGAGCACGCCCACCTCATGCCCATCACCATCGCTCGTTTGTGGGCTTGCCTTTCAAAAATCCTTTATTGTCATTGTAAATGCTTTATGTTTGTCCTGCCTTGGGGCGCTTTTGTTACCACCTTGGACACTGACCCTGTTAAATGGATAATTGCACAATTGCAGATACGTTTGACTGTGAGCGAAGTTCTTTTTCCTTTTGTGTCTCTTCTTTGCGCTAATGGTGGCCATGGCACTTTGAATCAGCTAGCTTATATCAAATATTTTACTTTTCATTTTCAATTTATGTGGCAAGAAAAGTCCAGTTAGGAATTTACAAAGCTAAGAGCTCTAACTCGAGCAAACGCGAGACCCATTCTGTTGCAAATGTTTGTTTCTTTTGGATTAAGAACTCCAATAGAGTTCCTGTGTTTTCCAGCTGCTTCTCTCATGTACTTCTCTTCCCCCCTGCCATGCTCCATGTTGCTGTCTCTCACCCACGTGTTTCTCTACCGCCCTTTGTGTGTTTTGCTCGTCCTCCTATGTTTATCATCTATGGTGCTTTCACACATGTGGGCTTCTCCTTTAGTGCTGTTCCCCCTCCTACTCACTCATATTTGCTTCCTCTTCCAACCCTTTCTCTCCTTGCTGCTGCCCCCCTTCCACCCTCCAGCTCCCTATTCCTGCTCCCTCACACCCATGCACCTCATTGCTACCACTTACCACCCTCTGACTCACTGGAATTGCTGTTGCTGCAAGACCATCTACCTTAAAAGCAATTTTGCCCAACCTCTACTTTTTAAGTTTACTAATCCATCTCAGATCAGTAAATGAAAAAAATGCCATCCATTTTATTTTAATAGGTGTACAAGCTCTTTCACGCATGTGCACCTACAAAATGACATGTAAGAGCAGCCACATCATTGTGTTTTTTTTTTTAGGTTTTCACTGGGCTGAACATCCTTTTGCTTATGCTGTGTAGAATGGGCAAAGCGCCTTACTTAAGCCAATAGGTGAGATCTTTTATTTGACTTTGCCAATGCTTGTTTTAATTAAAATTATTATTGATCTAGGATTGCATTTTCCCAAACCATCAAAGATGATTATTTTGTTTGGCTAGTGACTGTGGCAGAATAACAACTTTGGGAATCCCCTAAATCAAGGAATTTACTAAATTGTGTTGCAGAACTGTCGCAGAGGGACTGCATTTAACCAGACCTCACTTTTGACCACAACGTAGGTCTTATAGAATTTTGCTCTGTTTAAAATTAATAAGGCTGAAGTCAGTTTGTAAATTTCCCTGAATGGGATGTGATGCAGGGATGGACGCCTGCGAGGGACAGCAGACCTTTATCTCTTCATTGACATTCAAATAATGCCCCCATTTAGGTATGGTTTCAGAGTTTAGGTGTCGCCAAACCTTATGTGATGAACATAAAAAAATAAAATAAGGAGTACTACATAGAGAGGTGTTGGCTCTGCTCTCATGTTGGTGGAGTACACATGTTGATTTGACAGATGTTTTGTGCTTTCACGGAAGACAAGTTTCCCCTCCATGCAGCTGCAATTTTTTTTCCTGGCCAACTGCATGCGCCAATAGCAGTATGACTGCCTAGAGAAGGCTCACTAACATGCATGAAGCAGTGGGACGGAGCTTGAACTTTCAGGGGCATGCCCACAGCATTAGATTTAGACCTCAGGGTGCAGCTACATGTTTTAGAGCAGTATAGGCTGTTCAGGGCTACTGTAATCCACATGAAATTTTTAAGTCTGCCTTAATGGCTCTGCTGTCTGACCTTACATGATTTGTAGTTTTTTTTTTACATGAAAGAAAAATATGTACCAAATACACAATGTGATCATACCAGTTAATGTCAGCAGCTCATTTAGAAAAAGGCCTGTGCTACATTATTTAAGGCACAAGTATATTATAAGAGGCCCGCCATCTCTCACAAATCTTGCCATGTATGTGCAGGCAGCCTTGTGCGCTGTAAAATGGCTACTCCAATTTGGCGCACAAGTCCCTGACACCCCTCCATTCGACCTGGAATGGGGCCTGTGTCTCGCAATGTACCACGTGCACCAATGTCCACAAATGCACGTTCTACTCCGGGACCACCCATGTTATCAAGGATACACAGCAAAGCGATGCGAGGGACACAATCAACAAGATGCTCTATAATATCATGTTGTGAGATAAGATAAGTGGAGGTATTTCAGTAGGATGAGGTGTAGTCAGGAAGGGATAACCAATATTCTTGGAGCCATTTTCACATCTCGCCAATCACTCTCATCTAGGGGTTTTACCCAGCGCTCCCACCACTCCCTTAGGGCTGCAAATTTGTCTGAAGAATTGGTTGGCAGAGATTGATACAAAGTAGAGATTACTCTTTTCCTAGGAGGCTAAAAACAGCTATGAGCTTCAGGGGGTTGTATTCCCATAGGTTGGTCAAAGTAGCTTGATAGAGTGTGGCACAATTGTACGTATTTGCAAAATTGGGACTTGTGAAGCATAAAGTCCGTTTGTAACTCCAGGAAGGATTTCTTTTGTGAACCATTCCACACATCAACCCAGCTTGGAGATGCTGGTGAGATTCCAATGATCAAAGACCTCCAAACAGCTCATTTGAAGCAGCCAGATGGTGTTCCGTAAGGTCTCCTGCATTGGTTGACAGTCCCACTGGATCCAGTGGAGGGCTGATCGGCAGCACAAAAGAGGCACTCATGTTTCCTCAGGGAGCAACTCCTTTGATGTTTTGTCAGTCAGTCAAGCAAGGACACCTCAAGTTGGAAGGCGGGTCTTTGTGGCCCCCGAACAGCCAGTCAATAATTACTTGGATGTGTGAAATTCATGAAAAGCTATCAAGGGTATAGGTGTAAATTCACCAAAATGACAGGGGTAGCCGCAGTGACATCATTCATTCACAGGAAGTTATGTTGTGACCTTTAAACCTGGTGACCTTACAGTAAGTGACACATTTTAAGGCCTACAATAAGACTGATTACATAATAGAAAATAAACCAAAGTAAATGATTCATATTTTAGCTGAGGTGTAGCTATAATAAGTCAGCTGTGTATTTATCATATGTAAGTGGCAAAACCATGATAGGCTAAGGCACATCTCTCTCAGACCAGCACTACAGCTATTGTACAGCCAGGTACATCCATTCTATTGCCCAGTGCATATTCCTGGAGACATAATTAATTTAACCACCTATTTGTGTGGCTTATGTATAGAGTTGAAATATTATGATAATTATAATGATTTGGTTTTTCATATATTAAATATGTTAGCTATTTCTCTAGTATTGTCTATATATTGAATGGTCTGTAGCTGATTTAGTAATAACAGGTGCTATAATTATAAACAACTAAATACATGATAAATAAATATAACAACTCAAAGGTACCTGTTTTACAGATACCAGGTTGAGTCTAGGAATTTGACTTGTAACAGCACATTCTACACAGGGTATGCAGCCAGCATTCAAGATGCTCACCTATTGCCCAGGCTACACATTTCTAGAAATGTGAATTGAATAAAAGGTGCGTGGCTTGGTGAGAGGAATGGCATTTTCTGACTCCATTTTATCAGTTTCTGAAACATATATAAAATTAATAAACTGCGATTTAAGAAAAGCAAATATGGAAAGTTTCTTTGAAGTGTATAAGGGAGATATGTTCCTTCCTGCACGTGTACCTCTCATATTGTTTTGGGTTTAATTTCTATCAGGAGGCCACAGAAAAAGATGCATGCAATCTATGCGCGTGCACCTCTCACTTGACACCATCACATTCCTTTTCAGTATTTGCTTCTCTATATTGAGCCATGCAGGAGGGTGAAATGATGTTCAACCCCTGGCAGTACCTTTATCAATAACATGCCGGCCCTCACATTGGTATTGTCACTCACATGCATGTCCTAGTTATATTGAATGCCTGTGTCTTTTGCCAAAGAAACCTGAGCAACATTGATATACTACATCCCAACACTCCAGCATACCAACCCAGGGTGAGCTACCACTTGCTCGTTGGGCTACATGGCCTTCCTCCCACTTCTTCCAGATGGCATAATTAAAACATGTGAACCCTCTTCCAACCCGCATTGAGCAGGGCCCAACATTTCACTCAAACACAGTGCTAAGCTAGAGACCAAGAGCCAGATGTAGCAAGCAGTTTTACCCATTCTGTGTCTATGGGAAAATGTGTTCGTACATATGGCGCCAAGTATGGCCCAATCGACAAGAATTACCTGAAAAACATAAGACTGGAAGGGCCCAATCATCAGTATCTGGGTTGGTCAACTAGATGTTTCCTCATTGTGACCAAAGCAGGCAGATAGGTAGCACCAAAAAAAAACAGCCAGTAACATTTGAGTAACCTTCCCCCCACCGAACAGTCCACTGCTTTTATTCAATACAAGGAAACACCACCTACAAAATTAGACAGTTAAAAAAGAATTTGTTTAATCAGAAAATGGAAGCAGAAATACGTAGAACTAAAAACGAATAACACAGAGCCAGTCCCTGAATGTATACTCAGTGCCAGTACTTGAAATGGAAAAATTAAAGTGCAGGTACTCTGTACCAGAGTACCTGTTTGTTTCTGAGAAGTGCCGGTACTCTCCAATTAAAAGTATTACGTTTTTCTTGAGATGTGCCGGTACTCTCTATCTCAAAATAAAAAAGTGCTGGTACTCAGTACCAGACAGTACCGGCTCATTTAAAGCACTGCTCAGTGGCACTTTTGATAAGGGTTCTTCTCGGGTTATCCAGTGCAGTGCAGGTTACAGACACTCTTCATGGTATAGTAATAGCATTCACAGCAATAAAATACAATCTCGTCAAACATTTCAAATGTTGTGAATGTATCTTCACACAACAACAATTTACAGCAGATGGGTACTCTAATATACAGGATGGTAGATTAAAACACGTACAGTTCAGGTAGGATGTCACACTTAAAACATAATGGGGAACAGTTGTTTGCACCCTGAAAATAAAGTGATTCTAAAGACTGCATCAAAGCGTAAGAAAAAATTAGCATTTCTGTGTATTGAGAAACAAAACTATTCTGCCAGAAATATGCTAGCCACATGTTTTAAAAATCGTATGCCCACACTGATCCAGAAGCCATTTAAAACTTGTCAACTTCACTACCAGTGTAACTTTGATTTGTAGAAACGTTCTACTATTGTTACTGTTTAGCATTTCTGACGATAGTTCACAGTTTCTTATTTTATTAAGGTGTTACATCTATTCAGAAACATATGTGCACTGTTTATTTCAGCCCTAAATAAACTGCATACAAAAACATTCTAACCTTGCCACGCTATTTACTCATTTCAAAAAGCTAAACAAATGACAGGCTTCTCAAATTGCGTTTTCTCTAGTTCATTATAGGAAATGATGCCATAGATAAGCGCTGTCTGACCCGCTGGAGATCCCGTTGTCTTCTGCAAAAACTGTGCCTGCTCAATGCCTGGCACTGGTACATCTAATTCATATCATTGCAGCTAGTGGTACATTCAAGGGCCTAGCAGTCCGGACATCTGCTCCGTGGTGGGTAACACGTCTCATGTTGCAGCATACACACCTTGGCCCCAGAGAACAAGTCTCCTCTGCTGGGACACCGAAACACAATTCTTCCGCGGTACCTCACACAGCAGGAAGGGATATGGAGGAGCCCACAGTCTCCACGGATGAAGCACTAGGATACTGGTTGGTTCCTGTTTGAACTTTTGACCTGTGACTTTTCGGTTATTCCAATGTGGCTGAAATATAACAGAAAATTAGCAGGCCTCAATTGAAGCAAAGGAAATCCATTTTCTCTCACATCCTGTTAACCTTGCAGTACAACTGGGAAAACGGTGTGAGCCAATCCACTGCTTTGCTTTAATGAAAAACAGGCTCTGCAGCCTTTTCTAAAATGCAGTTTTCTCTTTGGAAAGCAGCCTTGTGAACGTTCAGGACTTGATGCTTATATTCAATCTAACCCCAGGGGTCGCAAGGGCTCTGCCAGGGGTCACTGTGGGCAAACCAGGGATCACAGCTGCATCCGTGGCGACCCCAAATTGACGTCAGAAGGTGCTTAAACCAAGTGTGTGGGATAAGGTGGGGAGATATTAAATAACAGAGAAGTCTCGGTAGCAACATCATTTTTAGGCGAGTCACTCATTAAGCGGCATGTTCGCCAATGTAGCCAAATGTTGTTTGGCTTAGGCGTAAGACTCAGGCTCAAGGACACCCCTGATTTCAGCCCGAAAAAAATAAATAAGTATTGGAAGCTATGGCGACCGATCAGGAGTGGAGGTTGCCGGTCAACTATCGTGTTGTCGCCCCTGAATGGGGCCAAGAGTGACTTGAAGGCCTTGGGCCTCCCAATATAAATGAACTACCTGGAGGAGCCGGGGGCACGAAACTTGCTGCCGACACATAAGAAGTAGAACACCATCAGCATATGGTACAATGCATTCCTCGAAACAAGCAGGCAAGCAGAAGCCCCAGAACTGCACATCACTTGAGTGCATGATGCCAATGGCTCGATCGCCAAGGCTAACAATAGTGGCAAGAGGTGGCATCCCTATGGGGTTCCCATGCCAGTGGGAAATGTAGATGAGAGGATGCCTTTTATCTTCACCTTTGCTCGGGTTTAGGCATAGAGTACCTTAATAAAGGAGAAAAAGCAGGATCCAAACCCCAGCCGGCTGAAGACCTGCAACAGAAATGTCCACTCCAAGGAGTTCAAGGCTTTTTCAAAGTCAGTTTTGTAGTTTTATGAATGTGTGCCTGACAGTTGTCTTACACTTAGTTTTGTAGGCCTGAGTTGGGTATGGTAGCAAGCCACTGAGAAACACCTATAGACCTGATTATTGTGCAGAGGAAAGTTATGCCACATACTACAGATTGCATCTGTTTACTATGAAAAGTTTTGAAAAATATAGTAGGTGTGGTTTATTTATTGTGGCCAGCATTTGTTAAACCCAATAGGCCTCAAACAGGGGATTGTTATCACATTATGTTACAAGCTTTAGCAAGGTATTTGGTTACATGTAATCCCACGGATTACCAAATTAGACAAGTGTTGTGGTATTGATCACATACTGTAACAAACCTTGAAAGTAGACGATTTTCACTGATTAATTTAGTTAGGCCCTGAAGATCAGCTGTATCTTTCTCATAAGCCTCATGCTTTATAAAAAAAATCATAATACAAATGCATGTATACGTACACAAACAAAAAAGGGCCTTTAAATCAGCCCTCTTCATCTAGCTCGTGCGTTCAAGTGCCATTCACATTTTGCTTACAACCACCACAGTATACAGCATGGGTCAATGGGTTAGCTGGTTTCATACATGTGTTATCCTGTACTGTGAATAACGGCATTCTTCATCTTTACATGGGAACATGCGCCTGCAAAGGAGGGCACTTTATAAATTATTTTTCTTTGCAAATATATACCTTTATCCTTTGCTTGGTGGCATCTTAACTTTTATGTACTTTTAAACTTTTGAATTCTGTTGCATATGCTTATAACAAATGACAGACTTTCCAAAGACAGACCTATTCACTCACTAATGTATCCTAGATCTTGTTTGTTGTGAAATTTAAAGTCAAGTAACAGCACCCATTGCTTACCACTAGTTTACTCTATTGCCACTCTCATTTGGTTGCTTCATGTTCGATGCTTGGAATAGGTCAACAAAGGCATTCTGGCCTTTCCAATTCTTGTTTTTAATTCAACTGCTGTTTTCTAAATAGTCAGGTTTTTTGTTAAAAATAATTGGCAATCTGTGAATGAGGTATGTGAGCCTGTCTCCCCAAGCAAGGCAGCTCACATTCACCAAATAGAAGCTGTACCTTGGAGACAGGTTCAACTTTACGAAGGGGTACCACCCACTTTTGAGAGATGGTATCTAATCAGTGATTTTTGTAGCACAATTGAGGTTGGTAAGCACTGATACAAATCGAGCTGCAAAGTGTACTTAAGAAGTTGAAAAGTAATTTCTGATTCACACCCCTTATGCTTTGTGACTTGATGTTTTATGGTTTCAAAGCCTTTGTGTTTCGGATTCTCATGCCTTTCAACTGCAAAAGAGCTTCATACATTTGGCCCTTAAGTGTTTATTATTTTCTGCTGAATGGGGGGGATGGAGAAATTGGATGGGTAGTAGCATAGACCTAATAGTTCTGTCAGTGGTGTAAAGAAACTTGAGGGGGCCTCCCTGCAAAATACTTGGAGAGAGCCCCCCCACTCTCTGGGCCTAGTCAGGAGACCTTAGGCAAAAGACACGCCGCCAGTGGCCAGAGCAGGAGGGGGCCCCTGGAGCTCAGCCCCCCCCCACGACGGGGCTGCGTGGGCTATTATTACACCACTGAGTTCGGTCTAGTTCATACGATTCCTCAACAGTCAGGGAGTTTTCCTCCACCAGGCCTTTACTATTTTGCTCTACTCTCGACTATGATTGACACCTTCCCTTCCTATCAACACCTTTAGACAGGAAGTGCTTTTCAGTGTATAGACTACAGGATCATGTGCTTGAGAATCATAGTGACCCTCTCACTCACACATCACTCCCCTTCTTAGAGAGTCAACATCCTACTGCTGTGATGGCATGAAGCTCGGCCTCTTACATAACTTGGTGTTGGGTTGAGTATGAGTATCGCTGTCTTTCTGGATGAAACTCACAAAGTTGTTCCTGTCTGAAATCCCCTTCTGTTACAACCATTCTTTTGCTGCTCATAATTTTCCCTGTCTTTACCAATTTATGTGGCTTCTTGGATTTTGTCATTTGTGCTCTTTAAATGTGAGTTTGTGCATGCTTTACTTTTTAACCGAAAATATCACTAAATATTTATACATAGATGTTTCGCTGAAAACCATTTGGCCATCTGATAGTCCAGATAGCCCAAAGGTAAACGGTGCTGACAGATTGACCACGCATAATCAGAAAAATATATTTCCTGTATCCAACTTTGGGCATTAAATTAAATTTGCTTGCCTTGAAGTACGCATTCCAAGAGTTTTATTAAATGGCTTCTTGGACACAAAAGAACATCTAGAGAACTCCTATTTCATTATTGTGGTCTGTCTACCACCAATGATGTTGCATTTCTAACTAAAAAATGTAATAAAATTTAAATATTGTTTACACTTTGTGGGAACACAAGAACCATGCTGTACCATGTGGCATAACCAGTCTTGGGTTACTTGTGTTCCGGTTCAGGGAGGACCTGGCTTGGCAATTTGGGCTGGACTGTTCTTATTACGAGCAGGTTCAAGACTGATTTGTACATAGGTGGGTCCAAACTGAGGTGATATGATGTGCAAAATAATGATGGATTGGGATGCGGCCCCAAGTGATTACCAGTGGCTGAGAGTAATCCAAGCATGCCAACCATCAATGTTTTATATACTTGGGCGCATATTTATACTCTGTTTGCGCCGAATGTGCGTCAAAAAGTTTGACGCACATTCAGCACAAACCTTGCCCCATGTTTATACTTTGACGCCCGACCCCGCGGACGTCCAAAATCCTCTGTGTGCCTCAATTTTTTGGATGCGGGAAACTGCCTTGCGTTAATGACATGCAAGGTAGGCGTTCCCGTCCAAAAAATGACTTTAAGGCCTGTGCGCTTTATTTATATTCCTGTGTCATTTTGATGCACAGGAGGGGGCAGGCTTTAAAAAACAGTGCCCAGCCTGATGTGCGCCGTTTTTTAACGCCTTGGTGAGGGCAGGCATTTAGGGACCTGTGGGCTCACTTCCAAGGTCTCTGACCATGGAAGCAGTCCAGAGGTGCCCTTCCCTGCCCCCAGGGACACCCCCTGCCAGCCTCGCCCACCCCTGGAGGACACCTATGGATGGGGGGACCCATCCCAGGTAGGTACAGGTAAGTTGGGGTAAGTATCATTTTTAATTTTTTTTAAAGTGGCATAGGGTGCCTAACTTGGGCCCTCCTCCATGCCACTGTGCCCAATGACCATGCCCAGGGGACAGCAGTCCCCTGGGCATGGTCATTGGGCAAGGGGGCATGACTCCTGTCTTTGCTACGACAGGAGTCATTTCAATGGGGGTTATGCGTCAAAAAATGCTGTCAGTCTGGTTTGAGCCATGATATTTGAATCAAACCTGACTTGCACCATTTTTTGACGCACAACCCTCATTTTCCCCTACGTCGGCGCTGCCTGGTCTGAGTCATTATTTTTTTACTCTGACCAGCCCGCAGCGCCGGCTAACGTCAATCCTTAAATAAGGCGCCCACCTGGAGCGTAGGAATAGCGTTAGCCGGGCGTAACGTTTTTGACGCAAACCAGCGCTGGTGCTGGTTTGCGTCAAAAAGTATAAATATGGGCCTAATTGTGTCACCCTAAGTGGGACGGATATGCGAGACATGGGCCCCTGCACACTGTGTCACTAGAACCAAGCTGTACCCAGGTGATAGCTGATAAACCCATAACTAGGGTGAAACTGGTCCTGGGTTGTTTGTGTTCTATTTTCAGGGAGGACATGGCTTGGCAGTTTGGGCTGTACTGCTTCTACTGGAGCAGGGTCAAAACTGATATGAATATAGCTCAATCCAAACTGAGGTGACATGGTGTGCAAAATAATGATGGATTGTGATGCAGCCCGAGTGATTACTAGTGGTTGAGATTAATTCAAACATTCCATCTATCACTGTTATACATGCTTACTGTGTTCCCCTAATTGAGACAGGTGTACCCAAATGTGGGTCCCATGCACACTGTGTCACTTGAACCAAGCTGTACCTAGAAAATGAACCTATAACAATGGCAAAACTGTCCTGGGTTGCTTGTGTTCTGGTTCAGGGAAGCCCTGGCTTGATTTAGCAGTTCAGGCTAGACTATTATTCCTATTGGTGCAGGATCATGACTGATTTGCTGTGCCCAAACTGAGGTGACACACGTGCAAAATAACAATGGATTGGGATGCATTCCTGAGTGATTACCAGTGGGTGCGATTAATTCAAGCATTTCATCCATCACTCTTTTGTATAGCTATTGTTTCATGAACCTAGTGTCATGCATTGATCCAAGCAGGGTACACAAGTGGGTTACTGACAATTCACAAGACTTCGTGGTCTTCAGCCTCCCCGCATTTTAAATCTGTTATGAGCATACAGCTAAATTGGAAGAAACAGCTCTTTATGTACTGTCAATAGGATTTGGACCTGGGGCCCATTTCCTTTGAGTTTTCCATTTATTTCTTTAAAGACTGTTACGGTGACACAGAATATCCAGCCAATAGGCTTTGGTTAAATGGTTGACGCCAAGTGACCCAAGAAGCGCATACAGTAGTCAATTCCTATTTCCTATACGAACCCACTTCTGACAACCCTAGGGGGAGTGTCGAAATGGTGCATGGCCTCTGCTTTACCATCAACAGATCACCTACTTTCATAGAGTCAGAGAAACATGTGAATATCGAAGGCAGCTTTGTCAAGGCAAAGAAGCACCTGCCAATCTATACCTTAGAAGGGTCCCATCGTTGTCTGTAAACCCTGATTTATACCCAAGCCTCCCGCACATCTTAAGGTCTTCTACACACTCAAATGGTGCCTACTCCTTATTTCCAGTCACAT
Organism: Pleurodeles waltl; assembly: GCF_031143425.1. NCBI lineage: Eukaryota > Metazoa > Chordata > Amphibia > Caudata > Salamandridae > Pleurodeles > Pleurodeles waltl. The sequence goes on along the minus strand of NC_090444.1, from coordinate 744,184,901 downwards.
TTGTGTCTCCTTTCTATTTGTAGGATTTCCTTTTGGTTCTGTTGATGGCTGTCATCCTTGCATGGAATGTTCAGCCAACAGGCTTCAGTTAAATGCTTGGACCATACTTGGAGCATTCTTTCATGCTGCTAGCTCTCCCACATGTCCAGAACTAAGGCCATGTTTCGTGTTGCTAACCAGGCACCGCCAGGAGACGTTTTAAGGCAAGGGGAGCGTGGGCAATTAACCAGACCTTCTACTTTTCAAAGGGACACATAAGAAAGAGGTACTTCTCCCTCTGTCTCATCTCAGCCCCTCTTCCCCTCACTGCTTACCTGTGCCTCTCACTGCCTCTCTCTACCCAGAGCCATCCTAAGGAATTTCGGGTCCCTGGGCAAGGCATATTTTGGCTGTTTTTTTAAATTACATTTCAGAGAGCTTAAGTATAATTAAATGCTGCTTAACTTCATGCTGGCTTGAATTAGTAGAAAATCTGTAATTGTATCCGAAGTTGTTCCGAACAGAGGCCCCACAATATGTTTTGCACAGGGACCAAAAAATCCTCAAAATGACACTGGCACTACCCAGGGGCAAAGACAAGGATCCATGTCTCAGTAGTGGGCGAAGGACTTAAGGGTGACATAGCATTTGTAAGGCGAGGGCTTCAAAGTGCCCAGCTGCTTTTTCGTGGATTATTCTCTGTCAGCACAATGTTTTGTTCTTTTAGTGATTGGGGCAGACTAAGACCGTCGGAAATCCCCCAAGAAAAAGGGATTTAATTATTATGTTTTGTTTGCATGGGAAAGAAGACGTGGAGGCATGCTGATATAACATGCGTTCACACTTGTCCCTCGTTCATACAGTTCCTCTACATTGAGGGCTTACCTCCCACCACGGTTTGTCTATTCTGCCCCACACTAGACCATGTTGCGTGGACTTAACTTTAACGTTCATAATTTGACACGGGAAATGCTCTTCAGTGTATGGAATTCAAACTAATGTGATTTAAAGTCGTTGTCACAATCGCACTACATATCAATCACTTTCTTAGGGAGAACCTTTGTTCTTTAGATCGGATATGGATTGCGAAAAGGGCATCCTGCATTCTGCCGCCGTGAATGGTTTGCCTGGCAATTGTGGGTTGTGACGAGGCCTGGGTGAAATTTCAATTATTCCCGGGTAATCTTCTTAATTTCTGGCATTTCGTGTTACAGTTTTTGTACAAACGTCTGCGAATTTACACCCACTAAGCCACTTGGCGTAATTGGTGGTCATTCGAGTAAAAATTAAATTATGAGAGCATTGGAACGATATAAACAGACAGAACACGAATGGCTCTTGTTCGCAGGACTTGTTTTTTGCACTCTTTTTTGTGTGAAGTGAATTCTCATGTCCAATATTAAGGCTGCATTGCACTTTAAATATAGCGTAAAAGGCCAGATTAGCATTTTGTGCACTTTTGTGCAATTTTCTGAAATTTCCCGTAATTATTTAAAAGGACATTCTTTGAATTTCACACACCCCTAGTTGTGGCATGACTATGGTTATGGCTTTAGTACAATGCTGGCGGTCGTTCTAACCCACACTAAGGGCCTGATTTATACTTTTTAGCACCGCATTTGCGTAATTTTCTGATGCAAAAGAAGCGCAAATTTACAAAATTCAATCATATTTTGTAAGTTTGCGCCGCTTTTGCGTCAAAAAAATGACGCAAATGCGGCGAGTATAAATATGGGCCTAAGCCTGTCCCGGTCTGAAATCGTCTCTATTGCGGTCATTCTGATGTTGTTTATGGGTTTGTGCATCTTATCCAATTTATGTAGCTTCTTGGGTTTTGTCATTTGCATAATTTAGTGGGAATTCCTGCACAGTTTGTTTTTTTGTACAATTATAAAGCCAAATATTTAAGCACAGATTTTTTTTACCTGAAAACCATTGGTGCACCTTGTCTACTCCTATTATAGCCAGTACACAATCAGTGCTGACTGTTTTACCATGCAAAAACCCCAAATATATACTTCATGTGTTCAACTTTGGTCATTAAAAGATCGTGTCATGTGATGAAATATACATCAATCACAGTTTTATTCAATGGCTTCTTGGACAGAGAAGATGAATATATCTAGATAACATAGATATATTATAATGGTGGTCTTCGTCCCTCAGATGGTGGAGCATTTTTAACGATTTGTTTTCTTGAATGAAAATATTCTTGGCATATTCTAAGAACATAAACATGAGATCCGGAAATGACTTTTATGACTGTTTTTTCGTGAAACTAGCATCATGTGTTGATTCAAGTGAAATGAAGCGGTAGGTTACTGACTTCACTTCCTGGGGACACTTGGCCAACAGCCACCCACCAGTCTAACTGTGTTATAAGCAGGCCTACTGGAATAATGTGATTAGGCTGCTGCAACATTTTACTCATACTTATGGATGTATCGCACTTTCCAGATAATCCTTCATCTGCTGCATAGCTTGCAGGTTCTAACATTTTTTTTTCTAAGTCAAAAGGTAGTTTAAAAAACTCTGCGAACATTAACTGATCACCTTTCATATTTCCTAATTACTGTACTTAGGTGTTAACATGATAATGATGAGTTGGAACGTCTGCCAAAACAGTGTTTACATAGCTAGAAATGTCAAAATAATAAAGTTATACAGCTACAAAAGTGCTGCATAACTTGCCTTTTCTTGCTGCTTATTTTTTCAACCATAAAGCATAGTTTGGTCATCCCCTGCTGGATAATTGCAGTGGCCTTGGTTACAAGCATACAGCTAAATTAGAAGGGACCACGGGCCAGATGTATAATTTTTCACAATAGCGATTACCTAATTGTAATTTTTAGCGAATCGCAATTAAGTAATCGCTATTGGAATGTATGAAACTCCAGGAGTTTCTTACTGCGATTCACAAGGGCTTGCAAATCGACCTACCTCATTAATATTCATGCGGTAGGTCGCAATTTGCGAGCCATTGTGAATGGCTACAATCACAGGGATGGTGGCCTGCTGGGCTCAGCAGACCACCATGTCTGTAACTCCTTTTCAATAACGCATTTTTTTTTTTAAATGCAGCCCGTTTGCCTTAAATGAAAACAGGATGCGTTTAAAAATGAAAAATGAAAAGTTGTATTTTCATTTTTTAAGAGTAGGCAGTGGTCCGTGAGACCACTGCCTGCTCTTAAAAACCGTTTTCACATGCATTCACAAAGGTGAAGGGGTCCCCTGGGGGCCCCTTCCCCTTTGCAAATGGGTTACCACCTACTTGAAGTAGGTGGTAACTGCCATTGTTTTGCGCCGCATTTACGGTCACAAAACAATCATACATACCTCTGCGATTCGGTATTAGGAAGGGATGCCTTTGACATGCCCCTTCCTAATACCGAATTGGTATGTAGTCGCAAATGCAATTTGCGATTCGGTGACAAGTGACTGAACCGCAAATTGGACTTGTTACATACCAAAATGTATTTCTGCGATCACAAACGGCCCATTGGGCCATTTGCAATCGCAAAAATGTTTGATACATCTGGCTCCACATGTTGTCCTTTTGCAGTAGGACTTTGTCCTGTGTCTCTTTTAGTTTGCGTTTTCCCTTTTAGTCACTTCTTAATTTGTGCTTGTTGTTTCCGGTGCTGAGCACCGGCACTTATTTTTCAGAGCCAGAGTTTATTCTTCTGCCCCAAGCATTTGCTGCGAGCAAAAGACACTTATGGGAAAGATGGAGGCAGAGAAAAACGAAAAAGCGTCACAATGGGAGAAAGCAGAAAGCTGCAAGAGTGAGCTGAAGGGGCAGGATGTGGCTTTAAATGGATTGAAGAGGTCCTAGAAGGCTTCAGGATTATGCTGCCTCAGTATTCCGTGTTCCCAAACTTAATTGCACCAGCCATGTGTTTAAGAGGACGGCTTTGAGCACTGGCACGTTTTTATTTACAAATTAAGCACTGCTTTTAGTTAATTGCTTCATGGTGGCAAGGAATATTCAGCCAATAGCCTTGGATTCAATGTTAACATCATAAATCACCCAAGAAATACAAGCAGCTATCTAATCTTCTTACTGGCACCAAACCACTTCTATTACAGTAGGTGGAGTTTAAAAATGCCTCATTTGATCATAAAGATTTCTGCCTGATTGACAACCGAACACATTGCCTTTTACTCATCAGATCACCGGTTGTCGCGGAACACAAAAAACTCACCAGCTTTTAAGGCTACATTGCCCGCAGGATCATGGACGTCAGGGGTCGCAGCTGCGACCACCAGCTTGCCCCTTGCGACCCTTGGCACTGCCTCTGCGACCCCTGGCCTCATAGGTGGCAAAATCAGTGAAAGGGGCTGCTCGTCTTTATGGACATTGCTTGGGGCTCAACTTCCTTGTTTTCAATCGTCTTTTTCATTACATTAAGAGTGAATAATATATTATTCACTACTAGTGAAATAAAAAAAATGGAATACAGTTAGCTGTAATATGACCCTCCTTGCTAGCTGAGATAAGTAAAAACACGTTTTAATGTATGTTGTGTGCTTGCGGGCGAGAGTGTGGTTATGTAAAAGAGTGTGTGTGTAGGAGTGAATGTGTGTTTGTGTAAACGTGTTTAAGAGTGAATGTGTGTTTGTGTAAGCTTGTGTGTATGAGTGAAAGTAAAGATGAAATGGCATGTGATATCACTTCTGCTAGCCCTTGAATTTTCGTGAATTGACGTCCATGCGCAGGGTAGAGATGGCATAATGAATCATAGTTATCTCTTGAAAGTTTCTAATCCTGTTCATTCTGGACCACTTAACATTTTTTTCAAATATTCTTTAAAACAAGGACAGTCATGGTAAAGAAACATCTGCAAATACCCTTTCCAAGATTCCATATTTGATTCCGGCTTATTCTTCATAAAAATGCTTTGCCATAGATGGGCATCACTTGATTTAGACTCTGTCCTTTTTCTGTCTTCCACAATCATACACACATTTTGTTTCTGCCTCTTACCTCTCCTATGTATTTTTCACATATGTACCGGCATTCCATCAAGCATCCTGCCTTCTGACATATCCCTATACAAGGTGTTACTGATGTTGCTACCCAGGAACTGTCCAGTGACAAATGAGGATGTTAAAGTGATGCACCATTTATTAGATTGAAGCATGCCTATATCCAGCTCCTCTTTCGAGAATATTTATCCCTGATGGAAATACTTAAATAGGAGTTTCAGGGCAGTCATATGCGTCTGCTGCCAAGCTTAAACGTCTGTAGATAAGGCGCCAATATACAGATAATTTTAGATGGCTCTGGAATCAATGCTCTGTTATCCCCAACGTCTGAACATGCATCATATCCTGCTGTGGTCAGACTGTAATAACAGGGAAAGACACACTTCCTGACAAAGTAATGGAAAAGAGCAGGTTACGCATTCTCTTCCATGTGAACCAGAAACACAAGTTCCTCTCGTGCCCAAATGCAGAGTTTTTTTCCATATATATTACCTACTGGCGGTCACCTATAGGCGGCTATAGTTGGGACCTAGTTTCCATAAGAAAAGCATTTTTGTTTGGCTAATAACTTTGGCACAGTGTGACAAATCTTTGTGAAATTTTCAAAAGTAGTGTGCCAGTCATTTCAGCTGCTGTCTGTAAAGTTTTGGGTCTATTTGTCAAGTTGGGGGAGGGGCAGAAAAAAAGTGGCGGGGGCAAGCATGTTTCCCCCATGCAATTACCCATAGGGATTTTAGACTCTACTCCAGCCTGAACTCCTGAATGGAATTACACCAAATTTGGCAGAAAGCAGTCCTTGGTCCTGAAAAAGTGTTTTTTTTGTAATTCGGTGTAAATCTGTTTAGTAGTTTTGGAGTTATTAAAGAAAAAAGATTTATGTGTATCTAGAGACGCAGATTCACTGCACGGCCACTGCAGCAAATTCAAAGATCAGTGCGCCAACAGCAATGCGTAATTAGCCAGCTGCCATCCGACGGGAAAGTTGCAGCTGCCGTTTTGTGTATCGGGACTCAGTCCTGGGGGAGAAATAAAACTTAAAAATGATAAATGGGGTGAAGGTAGAGGTATCCTGACCCTAAGAGATTGACAGAGGGGTCTCTGAGGGACCCCTCATGGACAAGAAATTGTCCAAAAATGTTTTTCTGAGTGCGGGAGAATCCTCTGATCCACCGCGGTGCTTAGCGTGCCCCCCATAAATCCATGATGGATCATCGGCTCTAGACCACAATTGAAAACAAAATAAATACACTCACAGACTCACTCACACACCCACTCACACACCCACACAACCACTCACACACCTATTCACACACCCATTCAGCCACTCACAGACCCATAAAACCACTCACACACCCACTCACAGACCCCACAGCCACTCATGCACCCTCTCACACACCCATACAGCCACTCACAGATCCACAAACCCACTCACAGATCTACACAGCCACTTATAGACCCACTCACACACACACACACACACACTTATATACTCATCCAACCAATCACAAACCCATACAGCCACTCACACACTCACTCACAGACACATAAAACCACACTCATCCACTCACAGACCCACACATCCACTCACATATACAGTCACACACCAACTCATACATCCACACAACCACACAACCGCTCATACATCCATACAGCCACTGACACTTCCTCACACACCCATATAGACACTCACAACCCACTCACACACCAACTAAATCACTCACACACCACTCAAAGACCCACACATCCACTCCCACATGCACTGACACACCCACTCATGCACCCACACAACCACTTACACACCCACATAACCACACACACCAAGTCACACACCCATACAGCCACTCAAACACCCACTCACAGACCCACAGCATGACGTTGGCTGCATGCCGGGGGTTGGCTGCAGGGCCTGGCCAAAGACCAGGTCCTGCAGCCAACCCCCACCAGGCATAGTCAAGGCCTTGCACAGCAGTGTTTGGATTAACATATGTGTTAGAAATGGGGTCTCTAGTTGGCAGTGGGTTTGCACCCTGTCCAAGTAGGGACCCTCACTCTAGTCAGGATAAGGGAGATACCCGCTCAGAAAACCCCTGCTCAACCCCTTGGTAGCATGGCACGAGCAATCAGGCTTATCTCAGAAGCAATGTGTCAAGCATTTGCACATAACACAAAGTTATAAGTGAAAACACTACAAAAGGACACCACACCAGTTTTAGAAAAATAGACAATATTTATCTGTGTAAAACAAGACCAAAATGATAAAAATCCAACATACAGGCCCATGCGGTAACCGCCATATGGCCGCTCCGCGGTCAAAAGACCGCTGGGGCCATTTCAACTTTCCTGCTGGGCCGGCGGGCGCTAGCCAAGGTAGCGCCCGCCGGCCCAGCGGGAAAGGGGCCTGCAACACTGAAGCCGGCTCCGAATGGAGCCGGCGGTGTTGCAGGTGTGCGACGGGTGCAGTAGTCGCGCTAGGCAGACAGTGAAAAGCAGGCTGGGGCCCTGTTAGGGGGCCCCTGCACTGCCCATGCCATTGGCATGGGCAGTGCAGGGGCCCCCAGGGGCCCCAGGACACCCGTTCCCGCCATCCTGTTCCTGGCGGTAAAAACCGCCAGGAACATGGTGGCGGGAAGGGGGTCAGAGCGCCGCCATGGCGGATTTGGGCAACCGGGGGAAATCCGGCGGGAAACCGCCAGACCCGGTTTTCTGACCGCGGCTTTACCGCCGCGGTCAGAATGGCCCAGGAAGCACCGCCAGCCTGTTGGCGGTACTTCTGTCATCCGCGACCCTGGCGGTTTTTACCGCCAGGGTCGGAATGACCCCCACAGTGTTAAAAATATGAATTTTGCAAGGTTCACTCAAAAATACAGTTACTTGAAGTAGGTGCCTCCTCCTGGGGCGATCACGGTGTTGTGATCAGCAAAACCAACAGTTCAGGCCGGCTGCAACGTCGTGGGCCAGCTATGATGTCGGGGAGACCCGTAAACAGTACCTTTGGAATTGCAGGGCGTTGTGATCCTTGCAGTGAGCTCCAGAGAGCGTAGTCGCTGGTGTCGGTTCTGGAGTTGGTGTGGGAGTTGTCGGGCCCTTGAAGTCACACGCATTGCAGATCTAACTCCGGGCTGATGAATTAAGAAGCGCTGGCGTTGATGGCATCGGGGCTGCGGTGCGAAGCGGGACGGTGCGACATGTGGTGCCACAGGTCATGGTGCAGGCAGCGGCTCAGTGACTGTCATCCAGCGGCGTCAGTGAGAACTAGGGTCGCGGTGTGAAGCGGGGCGGTGCGACGTGCGGTGTCCACAGGTCACGGTGCAAGCAGCGGTATCGTTGTTGCTTAAGGGCTGTCGTCGGTAGGCCCAAGCCACCAGTGCAGGATGTGACGGTGCTTCGTGACCCTCACGAGCGGTGTCCATAGGCAACAGTGCAGACAAGGATGCCTGGTGACGACAATGGAGTTGATGGTGCTGGCGTTGGTGGACTGGAGCTGCTGTGCGGGACAGGACAGTGCTTCGTGCTCCTCACGAGGGGTGTCCACAGGCAGCGGCGTTGGTGTCAGCTGGAGTGGTGTTGTCAGGGATGCCTAGGCTGCGGTGTGAAAAGGTGATGCTGGAGTGCGGGCCCCACAGGTTGCGGTGCAAGCAGCAGCTCGGTGAAGTCTTCTGATGATGGCGTTGGTGAGACCAGGGTCACGGTGCGAAGCAGGGCAATGTGACTCCGTGCTGCGTCGGCAGGTCATGGTGCAGGCCAGTGGCGTCGTTGGTGGTGGCGCAGTGGTTTCTCCTCATGACCAGCACAAAACACACAGCTCCCAGTGCTGCAGGTCAAGGAAACTGAAGACTTTGGTGTCCCTGAGACTTCCATCAGGAGGAAAGCTCTACTTCAAGCCCTTAGAGAACTTTCTTAAGCAGGACACACAGCAAAGTTCACCCTTCGCACTCCTTTCAGGCAGAAGCAGCAACTGCAGGCCAGTCCAGCAAAGCAGCATAGCAAAGGGACAGTACTCCTCCTCCAGCTCTTCAGCTCTTCTCCTTGGCAGGAGATCCTCTTGATTCCAGAAAGATTCTAAAAGTCTGGAGTTTTGGGTCTTCCTCTTATACCGCCTTCTGCCTTTGAAGTTGGCAAACTCAAAGCAAAGTCTCAAGTGTTTGACAGATCCTTCCTTGTCCAGGCCAGGCCCCAGACACACCAGGGGGTCAGAGACTGCATTGTGTGAGGGCAGGCACAGTTCTTTCAGGTGTAAATGACAACTCCTCCCTCCCCTATCGCTCAGATTGCTCATCAGGATATGCCAGCTACACCCCCGTGCCCTTTGTGTCACTGTCTAGAGAGGTGCAAAACAGCCCAAATGTCAAACTGAACCAGACAGACAATCCGCAAACAGGCAGAGTCACAGAATGGTTTAAGCAAGAAAATGCCTTCTTTCTAAAAGTGGCAATTTCAAACAGACGATTTAAAAACCAACTTCAATAAAATATGTTTTTTTAAAATGTGAGTTCAGAGACCCTAAACCCTAAACCCCATAATTGTATTTGCTCTCAAGGGAAATCTGCGCTTTAAGGATATTTAAAGGCAGCCCCCATGTTAACCTATGAGAGAGATAGGCCTTGCACAGTGAAAAACGAATTTTGCAGTATTTCACTGTTAGGACATATAAAAGAATCTAGTATATGTCCTACCTTAAACATACGCTTGATCCTGCCCATGGGGCTACCTAGGACCTACCTTAGTGGTGCCTGACATGTAGTCGAAGAGAAGGTTTAGGCCTGGCAAGTGGGTACACTTGCCAAGTCGAATTGGCAGTTTAAAATTGCACACACAGACACTGCTGTGGCAGGTCTGAGCCATGGTTACAGGGCTACTTATGTGGGTGGCACAATTAGTGCTTCAGGCCCACTAGTAGCATGTGATGTACAGGCCCTGGGCACCTCTGGTGTACTTTACTAGGGACTTACCAGTAAATCAAATATGCCAGTCATGGATAAACCAATCAACAGTACAATTTACCTAGGGATTACTTGCACTTTAGCACTGATTAGCAGTGGTAAAGTGCACAGAGACAACAAACCAGCAAAAACAGACCTGAAAAAATTGGAGGAAGAAGGCAAAAGGTTTTGGGATAACCCTGCTAAAAGGGCCATTTCCAACAATATGGTAATAAAATATTACTTCACTTTAAAAAAACAAAGGTTTTGGGGACATTATAGTTAGGAAACTAAATGCAAAAAACCTTAGGAATCCACTGAAAATCAAAGGTTACAGGAACATTATAATTATGTTCAGATGTTACACACACAAAACCATAGATACTCAGCAGTTATCATTATAGTTATCTCAAGAAGCTATAACTTGTGCCCTGAGGTAATTATAACTTGCGCTCCTAAATCCACATTTTATATCAGTCATGACATCTTCTATGACATCATTGATAATATCAGTGCAACATTTGCAGTTAAAGTTATTGATGAGGAAAGTGTGCATGGCAGGGGTGCAAGCTACAGTTATCACAGGGCACAAGTTATAGTTTCATGAGATAACTATAGCTATCACTGCTGAATTTCTATGGTTTTGTAGCTGTAAAATCTGAACCTAACTATAACGTCCCTGTAACCTTTCTTTGTATTAAAACATGACAAAGACATACAGGCCTAATGTTTATTCACAGCGCCCTCTTGTTCATATACTTCCTATGGATTGAGGGAGTTTGCCTCCCATGGTCCACATCTGATTCTGTCCTACACTTGAATATTTTCCTTTGACACTTCCACTTCCTGCCTGAACTCCTCTGTCATAACCATTCTACTTCTGTTTGTGGATGTGGATGTCCTTCCCAATTTTTCTAGCTTGCCATGTTTGCTATTTGAGTACTTTGAATGTGAGATCCTTTATATAACTGATATGTGTCTACAGGTGTCTTATGACTTTTTTTACTCAATGTCGTAATTTCCCAGTGCCTGTCAGTTCTGGTGCTAGTGGCCAGGGGCCAGATGTAGGTATGTCCTGAATTGCGACTCACAAATTGCGAGTCAGAGCGACTCGCAATTTGCGAGTCGCAATTCAGGATGCAGGATGGTGTCCCTGACACCATCTGCGACTCGCAAGGGGGTCGCAAAGGCCCACCTCATTAATATTAATGAGGTGGGTCGCAATTTGCGACCCCCTTGTGACTCGCAGCACTCACAGGGATGGTGGCCTGCTGGTGACAGCAGACCACCATGTCTGTGACTGCTTTTAAATAAAGTAGTTTTTTTGTTTGTAATGCAGCCCGTTTTCCTTAAAGGAAAACGAGATGCATTACAAAATGAAAAAATGAAACGTTTCAGTTTCATTTTTTCAGAGCAGGCAGTGGTCCATATGACCACTGCCTGCTCTGAAAAAATGTTTTCCAGGCCATTCACAAATGAGACCCCATGGGGAGCCCTTCCCTTTTGCGAATGGGTTATCACCAGTGTGACACTGGTGGTAACTGCAATTGCTTTGCGACTGAGTTCGCGGTCACAAAGCAATGCAGCATTGCGCTGCGACTCGCAAATAGGAAGGGGAAAACCCCTTCCTATTTGCGACTCGCAGTCCTGTTCTGCACGTCGCAAACAGCTAAATTTGCTGTTTGCAACGTTCAAAACCTTTGCTACATCTGGCCCCATAGTCCTTGGTTGACGTTTGACTGTCAGATATGTTTGTTCTGGTTTTTACCTTGGCATCCATTGATGTTAATGAGACTGACTAGCCTAAACTACCTGTTTGTTCTTCTTCACTAGTAAGACATTTGACAATTCACTCTTCCTTTACAATCCTTGCACACAACAGGCCTGAATTAGGCTTTAGCGGACAGAGTTCAGTCCATCGGGGTCAGGGAGGACATTTCCTCTGCCACCCTTATGGATTACCATCTGTAAAATATATGGACAATTGGCATCCCAGTGGTCACCTCTGTGTGTTTCAAAGGAAAACCATGTCACAGCAGTTCTTTCCAAGAGACAAAAGTTTGGTGTACAGCCAATAAATTTTGATGACTGTTTAACATATTTTGTTTCTCAAAAGCAAACTGCCAAAGTAAGAGTTTGTTTGTTTTAAAAAAACAAAAAAATGAATTACCCCCATCCAAAAAGTTTTGTCACAGGATGTGAGGGGCATGGTTTTTTTTCTCTCTATAAGCCAGGATTTTCTTGCTAGTGACAGAAAAGGACATCAAACTGTCCACCCTAAATAAAACTGATGGTGTAATGCACTTTCCCTGATGTCCCCTACTCCGATGTCCCATGGGAGAAAACTCTCATTCGACAGAGCCAATAGTGGTTCCGTCAACACAAAGCTTAGAGTCCACCCAGCTCTAAATGAGGCGGGCAGACACTGTATTCTATCGCGTTTACGATGGAATACCCTGTCTGTCAAACTGTAAATCATTCCCAAAGCCTTGACATTCTTTCCCTGCTTTTCAAACTCAGTAGTAGACAATTTATTGGTTTAAGTACATCTGTGACGTAGCTGCAGACCTTCAGTATTTGTAATCATGGAGTAGACACTTCCTGCATACTTTAGTGATTTGTCTACCATATTCCTAAATTTCTGCATGCCAGAAGGCATCAGCATCACCATGCCTATCATTCTTGTTGATTCACTGACAGAGGTGAACTTTCAAGATGCTTCAAAGTCAAGCATGAACTTTGTTGGGCAGTTACTAGTAATCTGAGACCGACATGAAAAGTATTGTAAACCTATACATGTACAATTGTGTACCTCAGGATGCTTACATTGGACTCATCAAACACTCTACATAGCTACTAACACACACACCTGCAAAATTAGTGGCACTACTGCACCCTCACAAAGAGTGCCCAGCAAAGACTGGGTTCTGTAAAAATCTGTGTACTACTGATAATCTAAGCCACTGCCTCTAATATCTCACTATATCATGATACTGTTTATGCTGTAACAGCTGATGTTATCTCGTGCTTTCTTTTTCTGATTCTATTTTCTTTCACTTTTTATTTCTGTGTTAGTTTTCCTGATGGTCATGCCTTTCACTTTTTATTTTGCTCCTTTTTTAGGGTCAAACCTTTGTGAGCTATATGCTAGCATAGTGATGTCCAGCCTTTTATGTAGTGAGAGGTACCTCTGTTCAAAGAAAGTCCTTGTAAGCCACTAATAAAATAATGACCAGATATGTTAACGTTACACTATGATCAACCTAAGTAGGATTATCAGTAGAGACCACACCAACATTTCAGGGGAGGTTAACAGAAGAAATGCTGGGAAAACGCTCATCAGTAGAAAAATGTCTCCCCGTGACTAATGAAATATAAACCAAAGCATCATGTGCCGTCTGGAGCAAAGGACATAACTCAACACAAAGGCCCTATGACCACCAGACTCGTGCTGCCGGTCGAACCACCGCCAGTGCAGTGGTCCGGCCCCCACATTATGACCGTCGCTGTGGGCTTAATCCAGTTGCCCCGCTATGTCAAAGCTGGCAGAGACTGGGTGCCGGGGGCCCCATGAGGGCCCATGACCTGCCTATGCACTTGACATCGGCAGTGAGGGGCCCCCATGGACATCCCCGTTGCGCTTTTCAATGAAAGTGCGACAAGTGCTAGGCACTGTAACATTGCCGCAGGCTCGCAGTCAATGTTGTGAGCTGCTTCCTGCTGGGCTTTCCGCCCGCTGACCCAGCAGGAAACTCGTAATAGGGGCCTCGGGAAGGTCACAGCACTGGCAGTGACCTGACCGCAGCAGTTTGGCAGGTGCCTTTTCCGCCCACCAGACTCGAAATGAGGGCCAAAGTCTCCCAAACCATGGCAAAATTATCATTCAACTATCAATTTTAAATGTGTTTTGAAATTGCAACCTTTTGTCTTCAGCATATGAGTTTCCCAAAATACACTTTTTTTCAATCAAATAAAACTTTCCATTTTGGGCATACAAACTCAATTTTCCAGAAAAAGAACCTTTACTGAAAAAAACATCATTTTACCCATCAAAATAAATTTTTTCATTTTTAGGAAATATGCAGGCCCCCAAATTTCATTGAGTACTCATGTGTGCAAATGCCTCACTTGGACATAGTCTGCTTGAAATGACCAGGATGCCATGGATGCTTATTTTAACAAGAAGGACGCCTTTGATATGCCAATAATATCTACCGATAATATAAGTGCCAGCATTGTGGCAAGCCTGGACTCCATGATGGCCAAGATGCCCACCATATATCAGTCATGACAATTAATATAGAAGACCGTCCACCATTATGTCAAGGAAGGTGACAATGATGTCTGCCAGTCTGTCACAACTACATTGCGACTGCTCAAAATAGTCAAGGAGCACCAGTATTATGCCATTACCACTATTATGCCATGAACATACATAATTGTACCAGAGACAAACCCTTTAAGTTAGGGATAGCGTATAATTTTGGTGTTCCTTGGCATCAAGCATAGCCTCCAGTGAGTGACACTGTTTATTAGGGAGGCACACAATCTCTCTCTCTCTGTCTCACACACACACACACACACACACATACACACACAAGCACAGACACACACACACACAGAAACTCATACACACAGATTCACATATACTAACACAAAGGAATACACATGAGGCTCTTAATCGTCTCAGCTCTGGATCCATAACCTGCTCTCCTGTGCTCTTTGGATAATTATGCACTCAACTAACACATTTTCACTCTGGCTCCTGAAGTTCCACACTTCATTGAGTCCAACTTGGTAACTACTCATGCTTCTGTTGCTCTTCTTTCACAGTCCACTGTTCACACAGATGGTGTGACTGATAGCACAAGGCCTCCAACATAGCTAATCTCCATGTGACTTAGTTAGGTTGTAAGAGGAGACAGAAGGTCATGTGTCAGAATCCATGGGCCCATTTAGTGTGTGAGTGTTATCATGCAGTCTTCCCATTGATGTGTCTGGCTACTACTCTTAGGGTCTTGATATAAGCAGTGTTGTTTTCTTTAATATGCTTTGCCTCTGAGTGCTACTTCAACAGTGCTGTGGGCTATTAGTAGCTCCCGAGTTACTAGTTGGAGACCTGTGTGCTAGTGCATGCACTCTTGCTTGCAAGACACTATTGTTTACAAAAGTGGCTTGGAGCCCACCCATTGCGTACTATTCATTGGCTTCAGTGTCACTTCTTTTTAGCTGATTCCTTCATGGACAGTTCAGGCCAGTTGTCACTTCCTATTTCTTCGCTGATGCATGGACCAAGCACAGATTGATTCTTGTTAATTAGTGTCTGTCTTCTGCTCAGTACTTGTTTTTTACATTTTGGACCATGTTGCTTCTTTCCCCTGCCTCACCTCCCACCCACCACTTCTCTGTTTTGCTGTCTCCCGGTTGTTTCACCACTGCTTGCACTGTGATTGAGTTCCTTTATTAAAATTTATTTTTACTGTTTTCCAGCATGGCACTGTTACCCCATTGCTCCCTCTCTTCTCAGTTGACTTCCTGTCCCCAAAACAACACAAAGCACTTTTGTGCTACTATGTCTATTTTTTTACATGCACCTATCCATCCCAGATCGGTACATTAAAAAAACTCCTACAATTTCAGGATGTACATGCATGCATCATCACGCATGCGTACGCCTGCACAATGAAGTGGCTGGGGGGCTGCTAACACTTTTTAAATAAAATATTTGTATAAAAATGCTGCACAAAGTTGGCAACTGACACTGTACAGCATAGGCAAAAAAATAATTGGCAAGGCCAATAGGTCCCCAAAGCAATGCTTATTGTCTTTGCCAATGCTTGTTAATTCTGGCTTTTGAGACAACCTCAGCTGTCTTACGAGGCTGTTGTTTTAAAAAATTTAGACATAATATACATATATGGAGGGGCTTTTGGTCAGTGGGCTTCAGCCATTGGCCTCTTAATATTATAATCCACATTTTGCATCTGTCCACCACAGCATACAGCATGAGGGAATGGGTCAGCCGCATTTCCGAATAGTTCACTTCACTTTGAGTGACTGCACAAAACCTGCTCACATTGTTTATATTCACCTAAAACAGTTGCATTCTTTTCAGTGACAAGGGTGTTTCAAAGTGTACGTTTCATATTATTTCTATATTAACGTGTAATTCCAGCTATTTATTTTGCCTGTGGTTTATTAGATGGCAAATGCTTTTCCATTTCCTTTTTTAAATCATTGGCCTAAAGTCTTCAAGTGACATTATAACATCATGGCTGCCTGCAATTTGAATCCTTTTCTAGGTGATGATTTATATTGATTTAGGTCCTGACGGGTTACTCCATCACAACGGTGACAGATGTCCCGTACGCCGAAATCTAAATCCCGTTATATTCTATGGGATTTCGATTTCGATGGTCGGGATATTCATCACTGTTGTGATGGAGTACCCTGTCCACCAATATCTAAATAAGGCCCTTAGTCTTGTATCTTAAAGAAATGATAATAGTAAAATGCATGGTGCAAACGCAAGGCTTTCTATTTAAAAAAAAAAAAAAGCACCACTAGTAAAACAGCTGCAATAGCTATTTTTTACTTAAACATTTTTATTGCACGCTATTAGCAGCGACACTCAAGAGGCGGTACATTTTTTTTCTTTTTCTTTTGTGGCATGTGCATGCAATACAAAATATAAAAAATAATCATTGCACCATCTTGTCAAGGCCAGACCTATTGGTTTTGTCAGTGCATCTTTCTTCTGAACACCTCATGCATAAGTGCTTTTTGTAACGATTTTAAAATGACTTCTGGGAAGTTGAGGTCTCTCAGGAACTGGGATAACTGGTTGTTCTGCTTTTTGTTAGCTTTGATCATCATGGAGTGCTTCGAAGCTGTCTGATCCCTGTGTTTTCTTCACCAGTCTGTGGATGGGGCCTACAAGACTATCTTGAAATAGGTGTTGCTCATTAATCTGCAATATTCTTTCAGCATTGTGGGGTACATGCCTTATTTATGGTGTTAGGGTCAAATATATTTGTAGGAGCCTCTTTTCCCTTTTATGATGCCTAACTTCTTTTTTTTGCTTTGCCTGCACCGTTTCAGAATGCTTTCTAGTAAATAGGGTTTCTTCCTCAGCCTTCAACATGGTCTTTCAGGCTTACAGCCAGAATGTTTAATAGTTGAATTACCTCCACTGGTCTCTTTAGATGAGTGATTTGTCTCTCTAGTCCCACCATTATCAAGTTATGTACATTTTAGACTCAATATTTCTTTGTGATTTATATTGCTTTGTTAAAACCAGTATGCTAGCTTTCTCTGTTAGCCACTAATTATAAGCACCTGAAATCTTTTTTGCTGAATCTTTAGGGTGAGGGGCATTTGAGCCTCAGTTGTGACTCCTGAGTCTTAAATTAAGCTGTGAATCTCATGTAGCCACTCTGACCACTTGGGGCCTAGACTCCTGCCTCTAGCGAATACGAATGGGTCAAGGTGGCAGTGGTGTACTGTGATCCCCTTCTATTTTATGTCACTGCTTGATTTCTCTAATTCTGCACCAGGGCACTTTCTGGAATTCAAGGACCCCCACAAATCGTTATTGGAATCAGGCGACCTCTATTTACTAAGCATCTTTCGATAATTTGAACCACAAAGCAGTACATACAAATACAGAAACAAACATTCATCAGACAAATATTACCAATGATGAAATATTTTATTAAATTTAATTAAAAAACAATTATAAAAAATCTATATTGGGATGGTTGGAAATTTTCCAAATTCAATTGAGGTCACTCTTCGTCCATACTATTTTCTTTTTGATGTAGTTGCGTTGCTCCCATCAATCATTCTGAAGATACTACCTTAATTTGTAGCTTCCAATTTAAATTTCCTTCACATTCACAGAATGTTTTAAAATTTTCAATTGCACATTTTGCTTCTTAATTTACACACACTTTATTAATCTGTTAAAATTATTACATTTTCTGAGTAGTCACAGACTCCTTGAGTAGGCTTTGAAGACCCCAGGGGTCTCTGGACTACAGGTTAAGATCCACTGCATTAGATTAATAAAAGGGGATCTTATTTAGCGTTGTTTTCTTTCAAAAACTGCTAACTGATTAGCTTAGTTTGGATTACAGGTATTTTCCAAGTAAATAATACTTTTTGCTCAATGTTTGGCATGGTCTGTGTTTCCCAAAATGTTTTGGGCACCTTCGGTTCTTAAGACCATGCAGGACCATCTCCTACCTCCACCCATGGAGGCTTCTTTCTCATTCACTCTCTGTCTGCTGACTCACAGGACAAATTCAGCTGTCTGTACACATGTAGCTGTACAAGATTAATAGTGTAACAGGATAGACAGCTAAACCATGGGAAGGCATAGCAGAACCTGGCAATGCACAGCTCTGTCCACTTCTGTTTGCCAACAGCATTTGTGCATTTCTCACTGTCTAATACCTGGAAATGCTTATTACAAAGGGCAGAACCTCGTCACTTTCTCCAAGGGTTAATCTATAGAAGGATCCCTCTATGCCTCACCGGCAACCAAGCTGCCTTGGGAATCACGCCCCTTGAACCTACTTATGTAACAAGTGCAGCTTTCTAGAAGCAGTAGTCACCAGATGTTGGGCTCTGTCTGCTAAGTAACAAAGAGATGTAGGCAGACAGATCTGCTACGCTAATCTTCATCTGCAGTCCTCCCTCATTCACAGAGTTCCTGGTGTTAGGCAGTGACTCTGTGTAATCATTTTGCTTAGATCTGCAGAGCCTGAGAGGCCAGAGGAAGAGCGTGGACTCAGCGGATCACTATTTGCCATTCCACCGCTGCCTTTGGGCCTGTGGTGATTTAGGAGAGGCAGTGGATCAACGCCCGTCCTTACATTGCTTCTCTTGAGTTTCTGGAGATCCAGAGAGGTGAAGAAAGAATGGGGTATCATTACACTACTTCCCAGTGCTGCAAAGTGAGCAAAGTAAATGATTAACGGCCCCTTATTTGATAATGGATTCCTCCAGTCATATATCACAAAAAGTCTCCATATGCAGTATCCTTCAGACAGTAGCCGTGATAGCCACTGCTGGAACAAAATGCTTATTTTCAACCAGTGATGTGTCAGTTCTGTTAATGACCAGCTTTAAAAAAGCTGATTACATTAGTTGTGCCTGTTTCTAGTTGTTCTTGATTTTTATAGATAAGGTAAGGGTGGCATGGGGAAAAAACACGCTCCCACCTAAGTTTATCACCAGACACCATACTGCTACAGAAAAGTATTTGGGGGGTGGGATTTTTTTTGTTTTTGTTTGCATTTCTGTCTTTAGTAAAAGGGAGTGTATAGCACAAATCTGCAGCCTCAGGTTTCTAAAGGCTTTTAAATACTCTAAATTTACAGAACTGCAAAAATGATATATGGGCTAAAATACCTCTTGCCATATGTTATAAGGATATGGCAAGTCATCAAGGAGTTGCATGACCATGTAGAGGAACAACGCTGAAGTTCCTTTGTAAGGTTATGGAATGCCGAAGTGCCTTGCAAAATCGTGTTAATGTTCAGAAGATGTTTTTTTTATTCCTCATAATACATGGCCACACCCGCCACACAAACCAATCAAAGCCTTGGTGTCTTGCTCTTTCTTATGAAAGAGACAGGATGCATGCAGACATGTAGAATAAATGTAGAATCTGCAGTGTGAATTCAAACATACCTACAAGTAGTCACTACTCTGCTGTAAAAATATATGTGATTAAGTATAATGTGAGTCAGATTAAAAAATGTTATCGCTCAGAACGTTCAGAACCATGCAGAAAGATCCTATTTTTCTTGTAATGACCTATGGTGTGGAAAACATAAATATGTTGCCATAAAAATCTCATTTCAGAGGGTCATTTCATTTTAATAAAATGGATCAGAAGAAGAAAAAGCCCACTATAATTTTCCTTGTTTACTCTGCAGCTTCAGTGATGCTCCATGGCATCCCTTTCGCTGCTGGCAGCAGGTATTAGGATATCACAGCACAACTATAATAACTTATTACAGTACGGCAAAAGCAGATATGTCATTTCACTATTACAAGTGATTACAGAAGTCACAATTTGCCTTTTAATTTTTATGGGTTTTTAAACAAGGATTGTAGATTTGCACATGTTATAGTTAAATACAATATTACAATCAGGTGCAGGAACAGGGTGAGTATCCTTTGTAAGAGGAAATGAAGGGAAGAAGAAAAGCCTTGAGATACAACATAGAAAGTGGCAGCAGAAAAAGCCCTTCCAGTTTCGCCAATTCCACCTCTAGTGTAGTACCTCGAAGGTTGAAGGGTCATTATTTTGTAGCCGAAACATCAACTTACAAGATTATCACATCCACTATATAAACTATGTCATCAGGATGGGCATATGTGGAGTAAAGAATAGCAAATCTGAAGGCAGTAATATCCCTGATAAAGCAATTTCTGGTTATATGTTTGTGTAGACTTTAGGCACTCTAACTACCAATCACTTAGACCTCCAATGCAACCCATAAGAAATTTGGAAATAGCAAGAGAGAAATTTGGAAACAGGAAGCAACACAATGCTGATGTCTTTGTAACACTTGGCTAAGATCTGGAATTTATAGAATCTCCTTGAGTCCCCTGCTTTGCTGCGGAAATCCCAGGGTTCTCAAGGCAATATCTAATCCTCATCCTTATCATTTAAGTCTTTAGGGATAGCATGTTTGTCATATCTGCGTAGTAATATCCATGACAGCCCGTTTGTCTGGGGTGCTTGCCACCCACGGCAAGGTTATCCTAAATGTTACCATTGTGCCTTGAAGTACAGGGGTGACAAGATTCATCTCCTATCGGGGTCTCAAGAAAATCCAGAGGGTTCCCGCTTCCACCCAGGCTATGAAACATGCTCCGTACAGGCAGCTAAGGGGAGCTACTGCCAACTATTAGCTTCTGCCACCACTCAACCATAACCATACTAGCACAGCCATGTACAAATCAGGAAGTGAATACTACCACTCGGTTCTTACCTGGCAGGGATGTTGAATGTCACTGGTACAGGTAAGGATCTAGTCTTCACATTAGTGGCATCTCCCTTCTGCCTCCTGTCAAGACAAATTCAGTGTAGTGTCAAAGTTTGGACGTTTAATTGGCAAACTTAATGTGCTTGGATTTTTTCACATGCCATTAAATTGTGTGAGCCCATGCACAAAGTTAATAGTGTCTTGTAGTAATCCTGGCTTACTCCTGAATTCCAAGAATAAACTAAGGCCCATATTTATACTTTTTGACGCAAACCAGCGCTGGTTTGCGTAAATAAATGTACCGCCGGCTAACGCCATTCCTACGCACCAGAGCGGCGCCTTATTTAAGGATTGACGCTAGCCGGCGCTGCTGGCTGGTCAGAGTAAAAATAAATTAATCAAAGAAGGCAGCGCCGGCGTAGGGAAAAATGGGGGTTGTGCGTCAAAAAATGGTGCAAGTCAGGTTTGAGTCAAAAATCATGGCTCACACCGGACGTGCGCCATTTTTTGACGCACAACCCCCATTGAAATTACTCCTGTCTTAGCAAAGACAGGAGTCATGCCCCCTTACCCAATGGCCATGCCCAGGGGACTGCTGTCCCCTGGGCATGGCCATTGGGCACAGTGGCATGTAGGAGGGCCCAAGTTAGGCTCCCCTCTGCCACTTTATTAAAAAAAAAAAATTATACTTACCCCAACTTACCTGGGATGGGTCCCCCCCATCCATGGGTGTCCTCCAGGGGTGGGTGAGGGTGGCAGGGGGTGTCCCTGGGGGCAGGGAAGGGCACCTCTGGACTGCTTCCATGGCCAGAGACCATGGAAGTGGGCCCACATGTGCCTTAAGGCCCAGGTGTTAAAAAACGGCACACATCAGGCTGGGTGCTGTTTTTTAAGACCCGCCCCCTCCTGTGCGTCAAATTGACGCAGGAGTATAAATAAGGCGCACAGGTCTTAAAGTAATTTTTTGGATGGGAACGCCTACCTTGCATGCCATTAACGCAAGGCGGTTTCCCGCATCCAGAATATGATGCACACAGAGGGATTTTGACGTTTGCGGGGTCGGGCGTCATTGTATAAATATGGGGCAAGGTTTGCGCTGAATGTGCATCAAACGTTTTGACGCACATTCGGCGCAGACAGAGTATAAATATGCCCCTAAGGGTGCTACCGGCTTAGCCCTGGAAATTCAGGAGTAAGCCAAGAGTACTACAAGAGTAAGTCACACCAACTCCTTGTGAAATGTTTGCAAATTGGGCCTTGTATTGCTCGGTTTCTAAGCTAATTAACTTTCAATTCAAGATAAAGCACTGGTAAGACTGGTGACCAGTAGGATGAAGAATGTGTACCAATGCACGCGGAGCACATATGCCAACAACTGCGTGTTGAAAAATACAAAAATTTGCAGATACAGCACCTATGCACACTAGGGTAGTGCAAATAATGGTAAGTAAATTGGGTTTTAAAGATCACCAACTTTATGAAAATAGGGGACAAAAAACACGCAAAACCCTTTTCACCCACAGGAGAAGTTTTATCAGGCAACAATCTGCTAATTATATGAAATACAAGACAGTTTAAGGGAAGTGCTCTTTTGCAATACTTAAACGCCCAATTCCAAATAGTTTGGAAATGAGTGGTGTATTTAATTCACCTGGTAAATACTAGTACTAGTTAATTACATTTGGAGGAGCTATTTATGCTTCTGAGACAAGCCCAAAGCAGCTATGTCATGGCTGAGGAGACCAAGGGGCATATTTATAGGTCCCTAGCGCCATCTTGCGCCAAATTAACGTCATTTATTCTGACGTTAATGTGGCCTAAGAAGCCCAAAATCCCTGCGCTGTATTTACAGGGGGGCACAATGCATGCACTGCGCCACCCTGCAACCCTTTGCACTACATTATGCCTGCGCCAGGCATAATGTATGCAAAGAGGGCGTTCCCCCGTTAGGGGAGCTGGAAAAATGGCGTAAGGAAATCTTTGAGATTTCCTTACTTCATTTTTTACGCCACTTTTAACACCTGCTCAAGAGCAGGCATTAAAAGGGGCCTTTCATTCTTTAGAATGGGGCCCTATGTACTCTGCAGGGGTAGTGCCAATGGCACTACTCCTGCAGAGTACATCAATAGCGTCATGAAAGACCCCCCTACCCTGCGCATTTTAAATATGGCGCACACATGGTGGCGGTAGGGGGGTGCTAAGGGGCGCAGGGAAAGTGGCGCTGCACTCGGTGCCGCGCAACTTTTCAGAAATCTGCCCCTAAATACGTTGGCAATTCCAAGATAGAAAGCACTTTCAAAAATAAGCAAAAAACCTGCGCCTTACTTTTTCTTTCTGCGCTGTAGCCCCATCATTATGGTTTACCGATAGCCAATATCTTATTGGATAGACTGTAGTATTATGATTTAACTTGTTGATAATTTACATGTTTATGAGCTTTCTTTGAGTGAATAAAGTAAACAATTGATTTATAAATACAAAACAAAGCTATGGATATTGTAATTCATTGGAGATACTGATTTCAATGCCATTATCACTCATTGATGATAACTGCCACAGTGACAGTTAATTTGTTACCTTTTACAGCATCAGGATTTATTACCTTTTACATCACCAGGTATTATTATATAATACTGTTACTCTGACATCAACTTTCTCTTCTTGTCTATGACTCTATTTTCATAACTTCTGCTGGTTATCTGCTGCTTGTTCTAACCAAAAATCTGTGGATTGATGTACCATTGTTTGGTTGCCACAGCAACTGTTGATGTAAAGTGTTCCAGTACCTTTGAATTGAATTTGCACCTCTCTTCCTTCTAAAATGCAGGGAACTGTAACATATGTTACGAGTTGCAAAAACATATTAGACGCACAAACAACGTTTTGCCGTTTTAATGCACCATGCTTCTGTGACCCCCTCTCCAACCACTTCCACCACAAAATCCTGGACATCCACTACAGCTTCATACCACACACCCCTCACTCACCCAACGCAACACCCATTCATGACCCCCCTACCACACTAACCACCTGGGCCCCCACCACACACGAAGAAACTGAAAAAACCATGAACTCCATCCACTCCGGATCCCCCTCCGACCCCTGTCCACATCGCATGTACAACAAAGCCAGCACAACCATCGTCCCCATACTCCGCAACATAATCAACTCCTCTTTCGACTCCGCCACCTACCCTGACCCCTGGAAGCACACGGAAATCACAGCGCTCCTATAAAAAACAAAGCCGACCCGGAGACCCTTTCCAACTATCACCCCATCTCCCTCCTCCCTTTCCCCGCCAAGGTTGCTGAGAAACTAGTCAACGCCCGCCTATCCCACTTCCTCGAAGAAAACAACACTCTTGACCCCTCACAATCCGGGTTCCGCAAGAGCCACAGCACGGAAACCGCTCTCATCGCATGCACTGACGACATCAGGATCAAAGTCGACAAAGGCGAGACCATTGCACTCATCCTCCTAGACCTCTCCGCAGCCTTTGACACTGTCTGCCACCACACACTCCGCACACGCCTCCACAACATAGGAATTTGCCACAAAGCCTTAGAATGGCTTGTCTCCTTCCTCACCGACCGGACCCAGAAAGTCCGCCTTCCACCTTTCCACTCCACCGCTACCAAGATCATCTGCGGAGTCCCCCAAGAGTCCTCCCTCAGCCCCACACTCTTCAACATTTACATGATCCTCCTACCCAACATCCTCCGACCACACGGAATCACTATCCTCTCCTACGCAGATGACACCCAACTCATCCTCTCCCTCACCCGCAACCCTACCACCGCCAAAACCAACCTACACGCTGCTCTCCTCAAAACCGCCAACTGGATGACAACTAACCACCTCAAGCTTAACTCCAACAAAACCGAGATCATCATCTTAGGCCCCAACAAAACCATATGGGACGACTCCTGGTCGCCCACAGCCCTAGGCCCCGCACCCACCCCCGCAAACCACGCATGCAACCTCTGCATCACCCTGGACCCCTCCCTCTCCATGACACAGCAAATCAATGCACTAACCTCCTCCTGCTTCCACACACTCCGCAAATGGATTCCCCCAGAGACCAGGAAGACAGTCACCCATGCACTCATCAGCAGCAGACTAGACTACGGTAATGCCCTCTACGCCGGCACCACACTCAAACTTAAACGCAAACTCCAGAGAATCCAGAACACAGCCGCACGCCTCGTCCTTGGCCTCCCCCGCCACGAACGAATCTCACCACACCTCAAATCCCTTCACTGGCTCCCCATAGACAAGAGAATCACTTTCAAGATCCTCATCCACGCACACAAATCCCTCCACAACACCGGTCCGACCTACCTCAATGAAAGAGTGAACTTCCACACTCCCACCCGCAACCTCCGATCAGCCGACCTCGCACTAGCTACAGTCCCCCGCATCCATCGAACCACCACAGGAGGCAGGGCCTTCTCCTACCTCGCCCCCAAAACCTGGAACTCCCTCCCCACCAACCTCTGCAAAACCAAAGACCTCCTGCTCTTCAGAAAAAACCTCAAGACATGGCTGTTCGAAAAGTAACCCCCCTCCACCTCCCTCTCAAGCGCTTTGAGACCCTCAGTGGTGAGTTGCGTGCTCTATAAATGTCTTTGATTGATTGATTGTTTTCTGGTGGGTGGACTGGGGTGTGAAGCACTACAGCAAACCAGTCATAAGTTACTAACTGTAGTTTAACAGCTGGGTTTCTAAGTTACTATCTGGTTAATCTGAGAAACTCAAGTTTGAAATTACATTTTTGTCTTTCAGGGCACCAATGTGTTCTAGGGTCTTTGTAAGTGTGTGGACATGTAAGAAAGACATTTTTTTAGAAGATAAAGCACCTGCAGCTATATGATATAGGATTTTATTAATTACCTTAGAGATCCATGACATCACAGAATATGTAAGCCTTTGTTCAGTACTTTGTGGGCAGCCCTTGGCCCTCCAGATCAGCAGAGGGGTGTCCCCTGTTCTCCTGGTGGAGGCTTCCCACCATATAAAGAGTTTCGTGCCTGCCTGGCTGGTTGGGAGGTCTCTGTTGTGAAGGGAGCCATTGCAGCTCCTTTCAGGTCAGTGGCGTTTTCTGAGCAGAGCTACATTTAAAGCACCACCTCATCAAACCTTTTGGTTTTCCAGAAATAAACTCCCTAGTCAGGAGTTTTCTTCTAGAAAAAATTAGCCCAAATGTGCAGTGAGATTTCTCCTTGTGCGTGTGTGTGGGAGGGCTCATTATTCCATTTGCCTTCCTGTGTCCCACATGACAGACCCAAGCAAAGAAAATTAGTGATAGTCACGCCATGCTCAACAGGGATTGACTACAATCACTGTGACCCAGCGGTGATGTGTGGACAGTCTTCTAGGTCAAGGATTACCCATAGAGATCCAATGGAGTTACCACTGAATATAACTCATCAATTCACCAAAGCCCCAAATAGAACAGGGGAATCGAGCATTTGGTGGTCTGAGAGGACCACTAGTATTTTGTATTTCACCTGCTCTGACAAACCCTAAATGAGGAACCTGTTCTGCAGTGTTATACTCTGAGATGTCACAGAACCTCTGGTGATTTAATACATCGTACTATTTTATCATTGGGACATTAGCTATATACAGTCCGTCAGTTGTGATATTTAAGGGCACTGAATTCATCGTAGTTGGCAGTTTGCGGGACTTACTGAGAGGAAGCGGGGCTTACTGAAGCATGCTCCTCCCCAGCAGTCGAGATGTGATAAAAAGTATATATGACCTACCTGTACAATTATAACCATCTCTTCTTTCTTTTATGGTTTCTTTTTCCCAAATCACATAATGGACAACTTGAACTATAGTCTAATTTATAGGCCATTTTTTACTCTCACTCAGAAATCTGTTAACCTTTTCATAGTGGGTGTGCAGGCGATGGATGCTGTCAATAATATTTTATATTGTGTAGTGTATTACTTTGTGCTTGAAAAATTGTATGACAGAAGTGTGGTGGTTCTTTACCACCTCCTCAATTCACTGGCTGCCTTTTTTTGGAAAAATCACTCCTGATGCAAAATGACTACTCCGTCTTGCCCAATTGTGGATTAGTATGTACCCCTTACTCACATCTGGGTTTCTCAATTAACTATCCTTGCCTTACAGAAGGGCAGGGGTTGTGTTTGCCTCCATGCTCCCCTCCATACCCTCTCACTTTGCTAAATGACGATGGGGTGCAAACATTTTAACATGTGGAAATAGGGAGCAGGATGAGTGGCAGGTGACTCACTGCGGCTTGCACAATGATGCGGGAAAATGAGGAGCAGATAAGCTTGCACCAGTTCCTGATCTCTGGTTCCAACATGAAAAAGGGTGCAGGTGGTATGTTGTCCTTGTGGGTGGATCCAGGAGTATCTGTTTTGTTATAGTAACTATTAAGCAGATACGTTCTTAGGTCGATGAACCTTTTGACTCATTGAAGATGATCATATCCTAAATATCACATAAACATCACCATAAGTAAACATAGGTAAACAATTCAAATTGTTAGAGTCAATAATTGTATGCACTATGACCCATTTGGCCACGAATAACCACACCTTTTACTATCAGTTAAAATGTTTATTACCCTATATTAACAATACTAAAATCATGTAAATTTGTCTCAAAATCATAACCGAAACGCCTAAAGAATCTTAGTTTTATCAAAGCTACAACAACTATGCCTTCAATAGCGACAGTACAATTAAATAGTAATAGTAATTGAGAAAGGGTAAAACCATACATTTGGTCAACAACTGAATGTTATCAGTTCGTTGTCAAAGCATACGAAAAGAGGAAACACCTCACTAACTGCAGATTAACATTGGCACGTTGGGCTTCATGCAAAAGTTTTAGTAACACAAATTTAGAAAACATCTAAACTATGGCTCTATCAAAAACAGCAGTTGGTACCTGGAAAACAAAAGACAAAAACAACAAAGCACAATTTACACATAATACCTATCCTTAAGGATCAGCAAACAGCGCTATCTTCATCAGGGGGCATCAGGACAGAGGGTGATTTGGGATAAAGGGGGATAGTTCAGAATTGGGACTCTAAGTTCTCCAAACCATCAGGTTAGTTATCTAAGGCAGGCAGCAAAGCGCTACAGGCTCTAAGCATTGAGTGCTAAAGTAAGCACCAGAATCATTGCATGGAGCATAGGAAATAAACTCAAACAAATAATAAAGTACCAGAACGTCAATAGACAGGCTGGAAAGTGTTAAAGTGACAGAAAGTCAAAATGGATGGTTGCCATAGGATGACATAGGAATAGTGGCTTCGCCAATTCGCAAAGAAAGATGGCCCAGCACTCCAAGTGCAGTGAGGTTAAGTTAAAGTTGTCCCACGTTTTCCATTGGTCAGAAACATCTTGCCATGACGTTTGTCCAATTACAGATTTACTACATATCAGAAAAATATGCTAGACAGACATCCGCACGTCAATGATTGATTCTTCTCCATTTGTATACATCCAGTTAATACAATAAGAATCAACCTGAGGAAATTTTCCATCCATTATCAGTAGGTTCATTGTTCATTTCATTTCTAATACGCTTCAAATCAACAGTTACAGTGATGTAGAAACACCCGAGTTACACACTATTTCCTTGAAACAAATACATTTTATTAATACAAGCTCTGAACAAGTTTGAGATTTAGACAAAAGAGTTTGATATACAACGGACATGAGATCGTTCTACTAACGTTACAATTTTCAATGTTTTGGCAGACATTTAATCATGGCCTTGTTAAACTTGAGGCATTTTAGTTAGCACAAGTAAAGTCCATAATATTTAGCTGCAAATATGACAGAATAATGCATTTTCAAGCATATATAAACTCTTAAAACTTATTAATACATTATTAGTTAATAACCCCATACACAATAGTGGCCAATCAAGTAGGTACATTATGAGTCACACATTATTTTTCTATGCTAATACATCTTATATGTTAATTCAAATACAGGAATACATGTAATAGTTATTAATTTTAATTTCAGTGCTCACACCATTTTCTCCATGCCATGCATAACATTCCCAGACACAGAGGAGTGAGTCAGCTGGCACCTGTCCCTGTGCTCTGTTTCCAGTTGATAATGTGGCTCACACAATATTGAAAACATTATAGACATAGTTTGAGATGTGCATTGGACACTCCTGTTTTTCACTGTATCTACAAAACATCTGAATGGATTTTCACCAAACCAAAGAAAGTCACAGAATGGCCGAAAGATGTTATGTCATAAAAGTTGGTGACCATCCAGTCTTATAGTTATGAACATACAGATACAGAATGTTCTCCAATTAACATGCAGAGAAAATCTTGATTTCATTAAAGACAATGGAGGCTATCGTTATGCATAAGTCCTCTATTGCTGCTCCACCATTCAGCCCTTTAAAGAACAAACATACATCATAAAGTAAAATATTCAATTGTGAGATCCTGGCACAGAAAATACATCCATAGCCACAATCATCTTCCTCTTTCAGGCTGCGGCACGAAGAAAAAGCTTGAACGTTTGTAACAAGGCTATCAGGAGCCATCCAGAGAATCCACTGTGGTCTTATCCAATTAAGAATTATTCCCTATAGAAAAAGATCAATTTAAAAGGCTGTTCCTTAAATTAAGATAAAAATAGCTTAAAATAAACTGTTGTCCAAAAACACAAAGTATACAGAACAGCTGATTATTTTTTTCTTTCTCCTCCTTTACTTATTTTTAACTTGCTACTTTATTAGGAAAATAAATAAATACCTCACCCCATCTATAAAGAAAAAAGCACAGGGTGAGATGGGTGTGATAATGATAGCTTCCGTTGTCTTTAATGAAATCAAGATTCTCTCTGCATGTTAATTAGAGAATTGTCTTTTCATATCAAGATCAGAGGCTATCTGTATGCATATTTAAAGCTATCTACTAATAAGAACCTTAAATGCTTCACTGTCTCAAATACAAATTTTCAAAAGTGTTGGCATTCAATGAGTCTGCCACCTTAAGGATCTCAGACAGAGTATTACCAGACTAAAAAAATCTTACTGGTCATAGCCCCTCTTGCTGAATGAGAACCAAAATGGGTTAGGTCTATGCCTGCTTCACTCATTATTGCTCTAATCCACCTGGCTTTTGTGCGGCTTCACGTAAGATATAAAAAATTGTTCTTCTTCATGATGTCTGAGCGTCCACTGCACATTTACTTTCATGTAACTTACCACACATAGTTTTGGGGAATCCTGGAATAAAGGATAGAAGACATGACCAGACATATTCTTTGTCCTTTTCCAAATGTTGAAATGAACAACATCTGATGAATAAACACTGTCACAAACTTACATACTTTTAATACCAGAAACCCTTCTGAACGATATTAAACAGAGAAGAGTTGCCAATTTCTGTGAAATTTGTCTTAAGGAAAGTTAACAATTGCCTGGCCACGAGTCAAAACGTTTGAAAACTACAGTAACAATGCCTAGGGAAGTATATCAAGGCCTAGGAGACCTTTTAATTCGTATATACCTTCATCATCCTGCAGATTAGTGGGTCATTCCCAATTGTGGTGTCATCTATTAAAGCATGGTCAGCTGAAACACCCGACCTATGGCAATTCATTGTCCTGTAAGATAACCCTGATTGAAACAGTTCAGCTAAATAATTCGCTAAAACTGTCACAGGTGCCTGCATATGTGACTTGTGGGCCTGCTGGCAAAAATATCTAAATCTATTGGACCCCAAAGTTCCTGAATTCCCCTGAAAATTTCTAGCTTCAACAATCAATTGCTGAAGTCCCTGAGGTGATGAGAATTCCAACCTGCTCTCACATTCAATTTGCTTGGAATATGGGTTGCTGTCAAGATAATCCTGTGTTCCCAACAGAAATACCAAATTTCTCTCGCTGATTCCACACGCTGTCTTAATCTCGAACCCCCAGGCGATTGATATAGGAGACTGCTGAGACGCTGTCCAGGCGAATCAGGACGACACTGTTTGCCAAATAAACCTTGAAGCTCCTTAGACCATTCAGTCCTGCCATCTACTCCAAACAATTTATGTGTAAAGAACTCTCTAAACTTGACCAACAACCTCCTGTTTCTAGAGCTAAGTACTGGCATCTGTCTCCAAGGTAAAATTTGGCACAGTTCCAAAATTTGCTGTGCTGTTCCAATACTCTAGGCTGTTCAACCACCATTTCAGATCTGAACGAGCCTTTGGGGATAAATCTATCGGGTCCGCATACCAAAGACCTGTGTGTAAACCAATTGTCTTCAACCTCCTGGGAGCCCTGTAATGTAGGAGACCTGGCGAAATAGCCTGAATCGAGGGGGGTGGAAGACCAATGGTCCTTGCTAAATCTCTGATAGTCACAACTTCTTTTCCTAAAGGACATCTGACCTTTCTTATTTTGTTTACCTTTTTCTGAGGTAAACGAATTTGAGTTTGTAGGGTAGCTACCTGAAAACCTAGAATTTCCAGTGACTGACTTGGAGCCAGAACTGATTTTTCTAGATTGACAATGAATCCCAGGCTCTGACAATGAATCCCAGGCTCTACATGAGTTCCCTTATCATATGTAAATGATCCAGAAGATCTGTCTTTATCTGACTCATCAACAGAATGCCATTCAAATAACGTATCAAACAAAGTCATCTCTCCCTCAAAAAAGCAAACACAGATCTTAAGACCTTGGTAAAACAC
Source organism: Pleurodeles waltl (assembly GCF_031143425.1). Classification (NCBI taxonomy): domain Eukaryota; kingdom Metazoa; phylum Chordata; class Amphibia; order Caudata; family Salamandridae; genus Pleurodeles; species Pleurodeles waltl. The sequence goes on along the minus strand of NC_090444.1, from coordinate 744,153,291 downwards.
CACAGAGCAGAGGAAAGGAAATGGCATTTTCCAGAAATCTATGCTGAAGCCTGATACGGTTTCTAAAACCCAGGGATGGTTTGTTACATCTCCCCATCTGTGAACAAACATTTGCAATCTTCTGAGAACTTTTACTAGGGAAGAAGCAGTGCACATTGTTCCATCTACCTTCAGACATTGATTTATGCAACCTCGTCTTTCCTCCTGAAAACCTTTGTCTTCCCCGTGTGGGTAAAAACCTGGTGAGGTCTGGAAGCCTCTGCCGTAGTCCCTGGAACCTTGAGTGTACTGGTTCTTGGCAAAAATTGGGACTTTCTGAGTCCTCGGCCGGCAGCCAGTCCCCTCCTGTCAGCCCTTCCAAAAACATATGCCCCAAACACATGTCTTAAATTATACTGGGTTTTATTTTGAGTGGTAAAGTTGGAGACGTACTTACCCAACAATTAAATAAAATCCTGCCCAATCAGGAGGCCTCCAAGGTCACCTTCTGTCTCTTTATTCCCCAACTATGTGAGTTTGGAGTTCATCCTGATAAGGATGGCCTTCTTTCTTTCAGTGATGAGGGCTGCATTGGCATTCCCCAACAGGCAAACTACCCTCTGGCTCCAGCCTCTAAGAAATTCTAGATCTATCTCTGTGTCATTCATATTTGCCTCCTCGGCCATATCCAAAATTCGAGCCAAAGGACCCATAACATCTAAAAAACTGTCCTGACACATTTTCAGGCACTGTTCCAGGCCCTTCTTTGGGTACTTGCCAGATTTAAATAGGACCTAATCAGTTCTGGATCCAAATTTGGCATCTGGCATGCCTTGTCATCAATAAACGATCCGGGGCATTCAGCCATCATTAAGTGGCATATTTACAAGAAAGTAGCGCATTGGTCCCGATACGCCACTTTTCTTGCGTCACCCCTGCCCCACTTAACAACACCATGGCTGCGCCGTATTTACAATACGGCGCATCATGGTGGTTGTTAGAACAATAGCAGCCACATTTTTTACGCTATTGTGGTGCTTTGCTGCACTAGGGTAAACAATATTGACGCTAGTGCAGCAAAGCACATGGATGCCCATTGATTAAAATGGGTGTGTCCTTTTCATGCCTACTCTGAGCATGCATTAACAATGATGAAAAAAACGGCGCAGTGAAATGTAAATTGCACTGCGCCTTTTTTTCAGGCATCCCTGTGTCGGAACGCCCCCCTTGCATACATTATGCCTGGTGCAGGAATAATGTGGCGCAAGGGTTTACAAAGTGGTACAATGCAAAGGCCTCCTTGATGCTGTATCAATGTAAAAAAAGTGACACTAGGGCTGCGCAAGGTGGTGCTAGTGGCTTGTAAATATACCCCTAAGTTTCTTTGCTGCCTCTCAAGGGGTCTCCCAACCCACTGTAATATGAATCTCACCAAGTGTGTAAGTGGCCACCACTTGGAACTGCGAAGGTGTTTAATGGAATCTGGAGTAAACGTTTCATTGCCCAATGGGTCTTTAATAGGGTTAATAGAGGAGGTACCCTGCAAATCATCATCCAAACTGCCCAGGGTATCTGGGCACTCTTCAGTGTCAAAGACAAACACATCAAAGCCCTTCTTATTAGCATCAAACATATTCAGGCTAAAGAAGTGATGGTTGTCTATTGTGCCGTGAAGGACACCATGCTCTCCTGTGCCAGGACGGGCACTGTCTTTTGTAGCACTGTGGCTACCTTGGTCTCTTGCAGTGCTCAGGCTGTCTCTCATTGAGTACAGGGTGTCATCCCACTTTGTCCTCAACCCAGTGTCATTGGGCATGTCGAGATGCCTTGTTCTACATAGAGCTTTGCTGCCCTTTCTGGGGTTACTGGGTCTTTCATCATCAGAAATAGAGACACTCCTCCTCTGAAGGGGCACACCTCTTCCTGTTGGTTATTGAAAAGCTGCATGGGGCTGGGTGTACTTTGGGATCAGCTGTTCCTTGCTCGATGTGCAGGCAAGGCAGTTGACAGAAACTGGCATTTACTATTCAAACGAACGCTGTACCTATGGGAACAATGCAAGGGGAAAATGCTTCCAAAGGAAGATGGAAGCATTAAGAAGCACCAGTTCACTTTCATTGCCCAGGGATAAGAAAAGCTGATTTGGGGTCTATCACGGAGGCTAGGCCTCAGAGATTGTCTGTGATTTATGGCAATCACCACCACGCCCGGGCTAAGGTGAGTGCCGATACACTTGGGGTGGGAAGTGGCTCGCAGCATGCCCTCAGCGTGGTTTTGCAAACCCATACTCCCCCAGGCAAGTCCCCATGCAAGGTAATGAAAGGCCAGGTGCAAATGGGGAGGCTGCACAGGGAAGGAGTAACTGGAATATAAACCAACATTTCTGAAGTTAAAGAGATTAGTACTTCTCTTCAATGAAAAAGAAAGTTGGTTGTGGCTTTGGATGTATTTGCTGTGCCAGGATTCGGCAATGGAGTATTTTACTCTATGATGTATGTTTGTTCTTAAAGGGGCTGCATGTTGGGGCAGTAATAAAGTATATATGCAAAATGACAGCCTCCGGTGTGGTAATGAAATTATCTGTCTGATCTGATCCAAATTTAGCATTTTCATATATGCCCTATAAAATAGTAATTACTTTAAGTTTGGAGTAGATTTGTTGAAGGGGGCAAAGATTGTCTTGTATACATTTTTGTTTTCCTATGAAATGAAGCATTGACCAGAGCTACAGAGGCACTTGCGCATCTCTGGCAACTAATGGATACTAACACTTGCAAACCTTTGGAAACACATTTTACATTTTAAGAATATGGTTGTAAAGTACAGGAGCTTAAATCTCATTGATGAAACAACAGCTGGGGTACTTGTTCATCCTAAACCAAGCCATAGATTTTATATGCTTCTCACAAATCATGAAATGCACAAACCTGGCCATCCTATCATCTGGCAACAATACAACCACTGAGACACTATCTTTATTGTTGACCTGCACCTCCAGTTCATTTCCCATGAACCTCCATCATTCTTCTGGCTACATTTGACATTATTAAACACCTACATACCACATGAGGAGGGTCTTTGGGCTTTATCTGATGCTCTTAAGAAAAGAACTGTGAAAAAAGCATTAACCAAAGTGTTTCCCAACTTTGCAAGAGTCATCCTTAAATCCATCAATTTTACCTTCATTGGTAGACACTAGCTGCAGAAACACGGCACGGTCAATCCTTGCACATATCTTCATGGGCTAACTAGAGGACCATATACTTTCTACTTCTAGTATCAAGCCACTGGTATGGCCAAAATAAATTCATGATATGTTTATAGTATGGAATGCAGCAAGTAGACAAATGGAAAATGTACAGATTGTCAACTGTACACATTCTAAAATCAAATTCACCAACAGCAATAACAAACAGAATCATCACCTCCATTTCCTGGATGTGCTATTCATTGTTTATGAAGAGAGAATTGTAACTGATTGGTGCCACAGGTCTAGGACTTTTTTGAACAAAAATGGATATACGATCAAATTAACCCATTTAAAAAGCACATCGCCAAGTGGTTCAGGTATATTGATGATATCTTAATGATTTGGCAAGGACCTGAAACTGTACTGGGTGCCTTCTTTAATTGGCTTAATCAACGAACAGCCGATTTTAAATTCACGATGAACAAAGATAAAACTAAAATTAACTTTTTAGATATCTGGATTGTGCCAAAAAATTGAAAATTGACAGTAAGTCTGTACAAAAAGCCAACAGACCGTAATACACTACTACATTTTACTAGTGGGCATCCAAGGGTGCTTAAAGAAAATTTACCTTATGGACAATTTCTGAGGATCAGAAGAAATTGCACAGAGAAAGATGACTATTTTAGTAATTCTGAAGAACTGAAGAATAAATTAATTACAAGAGGGTACCCTAAGAAGCTAGTGAAAGAGGCTGAGAAAAGAGCATGGTTTACCCCCAGGGAAACTCTGCTCACACCAAAAAAGCAAATAAAAGAGGTCCCGCTAACATGCGTGTTGACATTTAGTCCAAAGGCCAATAAAATTAGAAAAATAATCGAAAAAAATTGGCGGATTATAAATGAGCTAAATATAGAGAAACCTCTATTTGCCTTTAAGAAAGCGCGCAGTTTAAAAGAACAATGGGTACGAGCTGATTTGAAAAAATCAGACAAGAAAGATCAAAAGACTTGGCTACAACTCACAGCAATACAAGGACACTACAAATGTGGCAAGTGTACAGCTTGCCAATTCACGCAAAATTCAAAAAAGATAGTTATAAACGGTAGGAAACATGCGCAATATAATTTCTCCAATTGTAACACCAAAAATGTAATTTATTGTGTAGTATGTCCGTGCAATAAAGCTTATATTGAACAAACAGGGCAGGCAGTTAAAAGCCGTATTCTACAACATCGTTCGAGAGTTAAGTGTGCTATAAAAGGAGCACCGTTGGTCGAACACTTTGTAGAACTTGGACATGGAGCAGATGATATTAAATGGTCAGTGCTTGCAGTTGTACAAAGTAAAATGGATGGTCCCCCAATGCTAACTAGATTACTTAAATTAGAAGCACGGCTGATTGAGAAATTTCAAACAGTCAAAAATGGACTCAATGACTGTGACGAAATGTGGTCTCTCATTGGTAAATGAGATTTGATATGTCCGGGTAGAATGACAGCGCAGTTGTACTCTGTAAAGAGAGTAAAGAATATGGTGACCAATGTAATTACTGTGAAGTAGGTGTGGTGTTGAATCTGCTGTAAAAATGTTACATTTTATTAAGCTGCTAAAAAAAACACATGGTATTGATTTGGAACTGGTAACCGAATATTTGAGACTGCCCTATCCAAAGTAATAACTGTTATTGTATTATACCTGTAATGTTTTTTTAAAATGTGCTATTTGTAAGCAGAAATGTATTGAACATATTAATGAGAAGATGAAGACTCGTGGAAGCCCCGATGGAGGCAACTAAATACAGATGTGATAGATAATAGTTAAAAATTCTGGAGAGGATTAGTTTTTCTGGCCCTTTCGATAATTTGACAACTAGTAATGAATTGTTTCCAAAATAGAGATCGGGGAGTTGTTTTCTTGTGATTATTAGTTTTGTTGCCTTTAAACGGTGGACAGGTCTAGCGATGTAAATCTTTCTAAAACGGGCATTTGCGTCTTTGTGCCACAAAAGATACCCGTAGTCTAGACACTTAGTACGTGGATGGAGCCTAGATAAGTATTAGGAATAGACGCGGCTCCCCCAATATGGCGCCCAAAGCGGGATACTGCAGGGAAAAAGCAGCGGGCCAGTATGCGCCTAGCCAAATTGGTTTTTAAAATGGCGTTTGCTTATCTGGCCTCGTACAAGTTCCGTACGCAGAGCCAAGAACGATTTATCGGCACGAACGGGGATGCTGCTGAGTTAAAGGAAAAACTAACCATTCACTAGTAAGTGGAGTGGGTTTAGAGAGATTGCAACAGTTACGTAACGGAATATACGGACACTGTATTTGAGGAACTATCTATTTTTCCCTTTTGATAGATGACACAGACATCCAAACGCATGGTGCCATTACCGTTTAATTTAACCAGAGACGGTAGGATAATGCTAATAACCAAATAATTAATTTGACCTGATGGTTTGACACAACATGAGGCTTTGTTGACTTAATGAAGGTAGGTTTGACTAGATATCTTGGAGAATAGTTTTTCGTTCAGAACACTTTTTCTAATACCACACTGCGTTGCATGGTGGTGAGTTAATAGTTCGTTCTCACGTTAGGAGCACCTGGGAGAGATTTAATCTAATTTAATTTAGTTGATGGATTCACATACTGGATTATTGTTCACTTGTAGTGGTGATACTTGAATTTTAACTGAGAATTCAGACATTAATACTCGATGCATCTTGGAGAAAGAATATTGTGGAATCTTGTGTTTTAAGACTTAGGGGGTCATTCAGATCCCGGCGGGAACCGCCGAATGACCGCACCGCGGTCAAAAGACTGCGGCGGCCATTCTGTGTTTCCCGCTGGGCTGGCGGGCGACCGCCAGAAGGCCGCCCGCCAGCCCAGCGGGAAACCCCTTCCCACGAGGACGCCGGCTCCGAATGGAGCCGGCGTAGTGGGAAGGGTGCGACGGGTGCAGTTGCACCCGTCGCAAATTTCAGTGTCTGCAATGCAGACACTGAAATTCTATGTGGGGCCCGCTTACTGGGGCCCCTGCAGTGCCCATGCCATTGGCATGGGCACTGCAGGGGCCCCCAGGGACCCCACGACACCCCTCACCGCCATCCTGTTCCTGGCGGTCGGAACCGCCAGGAACAGGATGGCGGTGAGGGGGTCGGAATCCCCCATCGCGGCGCAGCAAGCTGCGCCACCATGGGGGATTCCTCAGGGCATCGGAAAACCGGTGGGACACTGCCGGTTTTCCTGTTCTGACCGCGGCAAAACCGCCGCGGTCAGAATGCCCTGCGGGGCACCGCCAGCCTGTTGGCGGTGATCCCGCCAACCCTGGCCCCGGCGGTCCTTGACCGCCGGGGTCGGAATGATCCCCTTAGTGTATATGTTATTATTTTTTGTAGTGGAGCCAGTGTCTACTTGTATAGTACATTTTATGTTATAATTCCTTGATTTGACTTGTAATAATTGGAGGTTTTTTATATATGTGCTCATGATAAAGTTTACACTGCTATTTTTGTAAATAAATAAATTTATACATATGGGGAAAGTAATTGACCCTACTAACCAAAAGTGAATTTATTGGTTGGTTGAATTAATGTTTAGATTCGTTCCTGCCTGCTATTTTTTGTGAATACAGGTCTAGGACTGGGCAGAAATATAAATCTGCCCACAGAGTTGATGGAATTTGAGAATTCTGTGCTACACGTGTAATGCTAAGTTCCAGCTAAATTCCGCCATCCGGTGCATGGCGCAATTATATTTCTGTTGGCTTATACAAGACTTGTTTTGGCGTGCAATGAGATTTGCCAGCTGCTAGCGAGATGGCATGAGATTTGCTGGCCACTAGCACAGCTTCCGGTCACCATGGCATCAATTTTGCGATGCTGCTGAAGGGACATGGCTGTTTTTCAAGCAGATTCTCTACTCCAGAGGTAGCTAAATCTATTCAAAAAATGTTTTTGAGTGAATATTCTACTCCAATGGACTGTTCAGGTTGTGTTTTAGTGTGAAAGGCATTTTTTTTATTTTACTTCTTTTTTCGACCAGATGGAACTGCCACAGAGACTCCAACTTCCTCTTCCTTTCCAGCAGGCTCCTCTCAGTGCTTTGTGTATCTTCTGATCACTATTTATTTAGATTTTGAGGTGGAAAGATCGGTCTTTTTGTCTGCAATACTGGCTGCACATTTACCATTGGATTTTAAGGACTTTGTTTTTGTGATATCACAAGTAAGTTGAAAAACTTTTATATAAGGGTGTTGTTTGTTTGATAGATGGCACGCACCAGTATTTATTTGTACTTTCAATTGATTTATAAATTTGAATGTGATTATGGTGGGTGGTCTGGAGTGTCAGTAGGTGCCTAGTTATTTTTTTTAATTTAATTTTTTATCTTTTGGAAGGGACAAGGGGTTCACAGCTCAGTACATGTTCTGCATGTTTGTTAAATTTGCACTCTTCATTTATTTTACTATGTGACCTCGTCTGATCAGGAGCCATCCACCCAGTACTAGTCATGGGTACATAAAAACTGTTTCTGTGGTATATGTTTTTTTTTAAAACATAATTTAGGTCAGCGATGGCATTTGGATTAAATAATAAATGTAGGTATTTTTGTATTTCACATTTATTTCCGCAAAAATGTATTCTGAAGGGGTAATATTTGAGGCCTTGGGAAGATGTGTGTTGTCGTAAAAAATGTATAACTCACTTAATTTTCATTTTTTGCTTTGCTGAATTAATGTATGTTTTCTTCATTGTAACCATGCCTCCTTTGTCTGCCCAGTGTGTGTGTGTGTTTGCCATAGCCACCATTTATCTGTGCTCTCCATGCCATGTAGCTTGGGACATTTTGTAAAGTCAGTGTCCATGGGTCTTCTGCTTTTCTTCGTTGTCCATGCCTCCTTGCTTGTTGTTGTTGTTTGACCATGTGGCCAGTGGCCATTTCATGTAACCAGCCAGTGTGCTTTTGTCATAGGCCTGCATGTGTTCTTTATTGTGTACATGCCTCCTTGCTTGTTGGTTAACCATGTGGCTGGTGGACATTTTGTGTTGCCAGTCAATGTGTTTTTTCCATTGATCTGTATATGTTCTTTGTTGTCCATGCTCCCTTGCTTGTCATTGCAGTTTGACCATGTGTCCGGTGGCTATTTTGTTTAGCCAGCCGTTATGCTTTTGCCATATGCCTGCATGTGTTCTTAGTTGCCCATGCCTCCTTGCTTGTTGCTGTTGTTTGACCATGTGGCCAGTGGACATTTAGGGCCTGATTTATACTTTTTTAGCACTGCATTTGCGTCATTTTGTGATGCAAAAGCAGAGCAAACTTAAAAAATATAATTTAATTTTGTAAGTTTGTGCCACTTTTGCGTCAGAAAATGGCGCAAATGTGGTGCTAAAAAAGTTTAAATCAGTCCCCGAGTGTAGCCAGCCAGTGTGCTTTTGCCATAGGCCCAATGTGTATTTTGTTGTCCATGTCTCCTTGTTTGTTGTTTGCCCATGTGGCTGGTGGACATTGCATGTAGCCAGCCAGTGTGCTCGTGCCACAGGCCTGCATGAGTTTTTTGTTGTGGACATGCCTCCTTGCTTGTTGTGCAACAATATCACCAGTGGCCATTTTGTGTAGCCAGTTAATGTGTTTTTCCATAGGGCTGCATGTGTTCTTTGCCTCCATGCCTCCTTGCTTGTTGTTCTTGTTTGACCATGTGGTCAGTGGCCATTTTGTGTAGCCAACGAATGTACCTTTGCCATAGGCATCATGTGTTCTTTGTTGTGTCCGTGCCTCTTTGCTTATTGTTGTTGGTTGACCATGTGGTCGGCAGCCATTTTATGCAGCCAGTCAGTGTGTAAATCCTTTTTTCCAGTTCTCAAAGCCATTTTCTAGGGAGATTGATTGGAGAGAGCATTACTTTTTTGTTCTTGTTAATTTTTTTTTACTTTACCCTAATATCAGTTTAATATGCTTGAGGATCATTGTAGTATATGCATATATGAACAGTGTTTAATATTATATAAATTTGTTACCTTTTTTCCCCTTCATTTTAATAGTCTGCCACAGATTCCTCTCCTTAGATGCACATAACTCAAAAAATTACCTCTGTATGTTTGTAACCTGATTGAAAAGGAAATAATATGCTATGGTGGTGTGGTTTAACTTTGGAATGGATACACTATTGTTGTTAATTATTTTGGATATAAGTAACCACACTAAATTATATTGTCTGTAACACTTAACCCTGTCCTGAGTACACTTCAACTGATACGAGGAGTTCGAAAATTTAGTTTTAGTTGTTTTAATACATTAAACACTAACTCCCCATTGCTCAAAAGAGGTTACTACTGCTAGTTTTTGTTATAATATCAGGCCTGTTATGGTGGTAGTCTGGTCACCGTCTTTGATAAGTTTTGATATAAACAAATAACCCACTAACTCTGTGTTTTCTTTCCAATTGCCTGTGATTGATAATAATTTTGCAGTTGGGTTTTACCTAGGTGGGAGTAGGACCTCGCTTGTGATGTCTTCTCTTTAAGCGTGCTAGCATGCTACTACTACCACCACTATTAAGAAGGCACCTTGGGAAACCACGCAATAAGGTTTTGGAAGATTGAGAGAGATTACATCCATCACTTCTTCTATTCAGGTAAGAGAACTATAGTGTTAAATGAACTAGTTTAGTTAGTAACTAACTTGTACTGAAGATTAACATTTTTAGACTAGGTTGTTGTAGGAAATAGGTGCAGCGCCACCGTTCATAAATCTGCCCCTAAATCTCTAACATGTAAAAGCATTTTTGTAGTTTAAGCCTTGAAGTGTCTGTGTGAAAGGTTATACATAGGAAGTTCAACTTTAAAAATACATCAAAGAGTCTAGCAACACTTGAGTGTGATGATCGAAAATAAGGATCAACATACTCAGTACCACAAAATTTCACAGAAATATACAGAGGTAAGCCTGCTGATTTACAGTACTTTGCTTTCCATACCGTATCCCTCAGTGAATGAGAGGGAAAAAGATATCCTATGTCAAGATGGTTGTGTCCAAATAAATAGATAAATTAAATATGGAGAACTGCATGTCTTTTTAGGCCCTTAAATTATAAGATCTTCATTTTAAGATTTCTAAATTTGAGTGAGTGGAAATGTGTTTTTAATATTTTGTTTTCTGTTCTTGTTTATGACCTGAATTGGGTAAATTCTGAAGAAGAATTGTCCACAATAGATTTTGTTTAATAATATATTTGAATATTGTTCTCTACATATACATATAAGTCTCTTTCTTTTTTTCTTAAAATGTATTTTTGCAATTTTTTAAAAAAACAATCATGTAGTATATGCCAACTTCTGGATTTACAACTTCATGTGAAATGGGTTGATTATCTAAAACACAATCATGTATTATTCACTCACTTGGGCTTTATAACACAATATTACCATTCATGGTGATGGCATTGATTGATTTACAAATTGACCAATGGCTTATTTTTAAGTGTTGAAGCAAAAACTAAATGAATTGCTTCTCTGATATTTAAGAGAGATGTGGTGAATTGAGCTTTATTTATATTGTATTACCAATTGCGAATGATGTTTCTGTGCTAAATGCGAAATGTTCTGATCTATTTGGGACAAGTATGATGAAATTCTGAATATATTCTTTGATTTTTTTTATCACAATATTTACATATGGCAGCAATTTATGGGTGTACAACATGTATTGATTGTCCGTATTCCACAAATTCAAGATGTCCGCCACAGTACTTTTTTATATGTTGCAAATTATTTGGGAACTGGCAAGGCAATCACTTGATGTCAAGGAAAGGTCTTTCATTGGCGAATTGTGAAAATGGTGACCAACATGACCCAGATTGCATGGTCAACCAAAAAGTGTTGTATTGCGGATTCTGAATATTGGCTGTAAATAAATGGATTATCAAGCAATTCCTGGTGTACTGTGCTCTGCTAAAGCAATATGAGCAGACAACTGTTTGAATTTTATAACACAGGTTGGTACACCACATTCCTGACACCCACTGTTATATGGTTACTTTTCGACAAGCCCTCAATTTGGAAGTTTATTGTATATAGTTGGGTGGTTACAGTTAGGGCCATGTTTCCATGGGAAAAGCATTTTGTGCTTTGCTTATAACTTTGGTCCAGTTTGATGAGTCTTCATGAAATGTTCCAAAAAGAAAATGTAGCTACTTCAGATCCTTCTTATACATTTTGATGGTGAACCATCAAGCGAGGGCCCAGAAGAACGGGGGCAGGATTTACCCACGCATTTTTCAACCTGAAAATTGAACAGAAAAATACCACAAAAGCAGAAGAAGAGAATTACACCAAATTTGGCAGAAAGTTAGATCCGGGTCCAGATAGCGATCTTTCTGTGATGTGGTGTAGATCTGTTCAGCAGCTTTTGAGAAATTAAGGTTCAAAAACATATACCACTGAGCCAACAGATCTTAGCATAAGATCTTATTGGCTGCCACCACATCAATACAGATTTAGCAACAGCCATTTTAGGACTTGTGGACTCAGTCCCCTGCCCTACAAAAAATGAAAGAAGAATATATATGGATGAAGGGCAGGGATATCTTGCCTCTATAGGCCTGGAGTGGGGCCTCATAGGGACCCACCTGAGAGCAAAAAATGATAATTCTTTTGTTGGTGCCGGGTATAAAAAAAATGGCGTGCTTTCGCCATTTTTACAAATGTATGTAAAGGTCAAATATCCAGTATTTATCATACTCTTTTATTAGAGAAAGCCACCTCCAGCAGTCAGTACAGATAATATCAGCTTCACAGCAACTCGTTCTCTTCCAACTGGAGTTACAAAAAGGCTCCCATAGTGTTCAATAGACCTTTGGGTGCTTTGCAGGATTAGCATTAATATTTTTGATGCTAGCCCTGCAAAGCGCTGGACTAGCGTCACCAATGATGACGCTAGTCCCCCTGACGACCGCCATGGTGTGCCGTATTTTAAATGCTTTTAAACACACAAGGGACAACCCAAAGGTACCAAAGGACCAGGGACAAGTATTTTATAAAGGAACAAGGGTCCCTCAAATAAAAGGGCTATAGATTAAAATACTGTATAGAATCGCAAGGAAATATATGGAAAACATGCAACAAACCAGTATATTTATTCCAAACGAAAGTAAGAAAACAGTGTAGTAGGAAAGCAAAAACATCTAGGAAACCATAAATTATAATTGCTCAGGCATATCCTATGTGACTGAAAGCACAGTTAATGTCACAATTATACAGTACTCTTGCTCATGTCAAAAGATATATTATTGTACAGAGTCCAAGTACTAAATGTTGATGACGTTTCAATCCCTTATTTGATTGTTGGGATCATCATCAGGACATAAAAATTATGCCTGAGATGCACATAAGTAGTCACTGACTATATAACCAAGACCTGTTAAAAGCAAGGGAATAAAAAAGGAGGAAAGAAAAAAGGTTAAGAGAGAAAAAAGGAAAAAAAAGGAATAGATTAGGTATTGCTAGATGTCAAAAATATAATATAATTGTGCTGCCCACACAATGCATCACACGCGGGAAAGATTTGCCATACAGGGTCTTATGCTGTACCAACACTCAGATCAGGATGATAATTGAAGCTAGCAAACCACTGAATGTGTCCGAGAACAATAAGGAATCAGGACCAATGTATATAGTCACCGGTGTCAGAAAAATTGTGAGCCAATCAATGCTTACACAAACCAATCACTTTTTGTTCTGTGGGTACACCACTGCAAGGTTATATGCCATGAAGCTGTGAAGTCATACCATGATTAAGCAAACTAATCACTCAGTGATTAGTGCAGCAGAAGGGTTCTAATGGTACAATCCACCAGAATAAACCTTTGTAGGGTCATCTGTCAATTAAGAAGTCCTCAATAAATCAACCTTAGTTATGATCCTCAATTAAGGCCCTCAATGGGCTACTAGCAGTAACTACTGGAACCCAAAAAACAAATTACTACCAGATTATCAGTAATAGAACCAATTGTGCAGCATGCGAGTTATCAACTGACGTTAAGGCAAGACAAGTTACCGGATGACTCCATTGGAACCAATAGAGTTTAGAAAATAGCAAGGCGAACCAGTTATTACATGCAATAAAACTGACATTTTATAACCCATGTTACCAGCTATATCACTCACCTAAACAGCATAAGGTGAACGCATGTGCCAGCATGCAAATGAATTATTGGCAAAGAAAGCCTGGAGCCAAAAGCAGCCATGCGTCACACTCCTGGGGTTTGTAGGCCAAGGACTGCCTTTAAGTAAGAATGGCAGCCATATTGAGGAAAATGTGATTACAAAGTTAAGAAAACATGTCCGCCATCTTGATAAGGAAGTTTCCTCTATACTGGGTCAAGCCAGTTACTAATTGTAATGGAATCAGTGTTTGATAGCCAAATAATACCAATGATATCTGTCACCTAAAAAATATACAAGTGTACACGTGCCAGCATGCAAGGTAAAAGAATGCTTGGTGCCTAAAGCAGAAACGCAGAGCATGCCCAGACACCATAAACCAGGAAGTGCAGTTAAGTCAGAGTAGAGGCCACTTTGAAGAAAACTTAATACAAATTTGGAGAAAGTATGGCGGCCATCTTAGAAGAGAGTATTTTTTTATGTCAGGAAATAGCATACATATGAGTAAATATCAAATTAACAATTCCTTAGAACCCCAGTAATAGAGCAGGACAACATAGCCCATGAAGAACATTTCAAAGCAAGAAATGCTAAAAATACAAAGGAATGCCAACCGCATTAAGTGGATATAGCATAAGTTATTAGTAAGAAAAACAGTGAATAGTGTGTTTGGCTTCTTACAGATCTAATACCGCCATAGGCAGCCATAACCCGAAAACAAGTCCCAATAATATATATACACAGAGACTGTTAGAAATGGGGTCTTTGGTTGGCAACTTTAGCAACACTGGGGGTGAATGTTTGACATTGTTCAGCATTGCGTCCATCACTTGTTCTTTTTTGCATTTGTCGCCCTAAGTGGGAAGGGTATGTCCAGACGTGGGTCCAGTGCTTTCCATGCCACTGGATTTAAGCTAGCTTGGCTGATGAGGGGTGAAACCCCGAAAACGGTCCCAGGATGCTTGTTTCTAGTCCAGGAAAGACCTGGCCTGGCAGTTCGGGCTGGACTCTTCCCATTGGGAGCAGGGTCAAGACTGATTTGCAAATGGCTGGGTCCAAACTGTAATGGCATGGGCAGCAAAAAAACGATGGATTTAGGCCCAGATCTCTGTACTGGGGGTGAATGTTTGACATTGTTCAGCATTCCGTCCATCACTTGTTCTTTTTTGCATTTGTCTTTGGTTGGCAGTCAGGTTACCCCTGTCCACACAAGGACCCTCACTCTAGTTAGGGTAAAGGAGAGTCACTCTCAGTTAACCCCCACTCAACCTCTTGGTAGCTTGGCACAAGCAGGCAGACTTAACTTCAGAAGCAATGTGTAAAGTATTTGTACGAACACACACAGTAATACAGTGAAAACACTACAAAATGGACACCATACCATCTTAGAAAAATAGGTAATATTTATCTAAATCAAACAAGACCAAACCGACAAATATCCAACATACACAAGTCAAGAAATGAATTTTCAAAAGAAAGATAAGAGTCTTAATCCTTAGAAAACAGAGAGAATGCTGTTGTTACACAAAGTGCCTGGTTTAGCGTAAAAAATAATGCAGCACGGGCAAGCGTGCACTGGAAATGGCAGCAATGCGTCGAATCCTTCCTCGCAAGGGAGGCTGTGCATCGTTTTCTTCTCCAGCGGGGCAGCGAGGCGTGGTTCCTTCTCCCTCGCAAGAGAGCGATGCGTCAATTTCTGGGCGGGCACCTTGGATCCGCGCAGAGTCGGGTCGACTTTGACGCCCAGGGATGATGCATGGAAAATCCTTTTGCAGGGTATTAGAAAACCGCGCTGCGTGGGGTTTGTGTTGTTATCAGCAGTGCAAACCGGTGTTGTGCGTCGTTTCTCCAGCTGTGATGTGTCGATCTCCCAGCCGTGATTTTAGCAGCGAGCCCAGAGGCGTGTTGTTTATCAGCCGCGTTGCAGATGGTTTGTCACAATTTTCCCGGCACGGTGGTATGTACATGGATTTTCAGGTCTTGTCTGCAAACTTCACCTTTCAAGGACCCAGGGACTGGATAGGACACCACTTGGCAGGGCAGGAGTCTCAGCAGAGAGTCCAGGTACTGGCAGAGGAAGTGTTTGATGGCCCTGAGACTTCAAAACAGGAGGCAAAATCAGTTCAAACCCTTGGAGATTCTTCACAAGCAGGAATGCACAACAAAGTCCAGTCTTTGTCCCCTTTCACAGGCAGGAGCAGCATCTGCAGGATAGTCCAACAAAGCACAGGCAGGGGCAGCACTTCTCCTCAGCTCTTCAGCTCTTCTCCCCGTTCCAGAAGTGATCTCATTTTCAGGGATCTTGGGTCCAATATGTATACCCTTTTCTGCCTTTGAAGTAGGCCTACTTCAAAGGAAAGTCTCTGTTGTTTACAAGATCCTGCCTTGCCCAGGCCAGGCCTTGGACTCACACCCGGGGGTTGGAGACTGCATTGTGTGAGGGCAGGCACAGCCCTTTCAGGTGTAAGTGACCACTCCTCCCTCCCCTCTTAGCACAGATGGCTCATCAGGATATGCAGGCTACACCCCAGCTCCCTTTGTGTCACTGTCTAGAAGAGAGGTGCAAACAGCCCAAAGGTCAAACTGACCCAGACAGGGAATCCACAAACAGGCAGAGCCACAGAATGGTTTAAGCAAGAAAATGTCTACTTTCTAAAAGTGGCATTTTCAAACTAACAATCTAAAAACCAGCTTCACTAAAATAGGTATTTTTAAATTGTGAGTTCAGAGACCCTAAACTCATCATTTCTATCTGCTCTTAAAGGGAATCTTCACTTTAAAGTTATTTAAAGGCAGCCCCCATGTTAATCTATGAGTGAGATAGGCCTTGGAACAGTGAAGACTGAATTTAGCAGTATTTCGCTGTTAGGACATGTAACACACATCAGTACATGTCCCACCTTTAACATACACTGCACCCTGCCCAGGGGGCTACCTAGGGCCTACCTTAGGGATGCCTTACGTGTATAAAAAGGGAAGGTTTAGGCCAGGCAAGTGGGTACACTTGCCAAGTCGAATTGGCAGTTTAAAACTACACACAAGGACACTGGAGTGCCAGGTCTGAGCCATGTTTACAAGGCTACTTATGTGAGTGGCACAACCAGTGCTGCAGGCTCACTAGTAGCATTTGATATACAGGCCCTGGGCACCTCTAGTGCACTTTACTAGGGGCTTACTAGTAAATCAAATATGCCAATCATGGATAAGCCAATTTACACATACATTTTACAGAGGAGCACTTGCACTTTAGCATTGGTTAGCAGTGGTAAAGTGCCCAGTGTACCAAAAACAGCAAAGACCGAGTCCGGCACACAACAGCAACCTGGGAAGCAGAGGCAAAAAGTTATGGGAGACCACACCAAGGATGGCAAGTCTAACAGGGACCCATAACATTGTTACAATGAACAATTTAGACTGTACCAATCATTAAGGTGGGACAGCATAGCAAGGTAAGTGACAACCAAAAGGCTGGTACGTCCCACAGACACAGAGTCACTGTGTCTGGCAAGTTCCGTAGCCTCAAATGAGTGCAGTCCAGTCCTCCATTTCATTCAAACCAGATTGTAGACTATTGGTGCATAGTATCCATTTTAGTTTCTTCTTGTTGAGAAGTGCACCCAAATCAGCACCCATCTCTGGTGCCTTGACAATGGTGATTACCTGCCAGTGAAGTTCATTTGTAGTGTGTCCTTTCTCCATACAGTGATCCACCAATGGGGCATTAGCAACCTGACATCGTAGGCGACTGCGGTGTTAACAAAGGTTGTATGATGGAACCACGCATGCTGGAACCATGCATGCCTTAACGCAGTCAGAACAATGACCGCATTGTTTCCACGCATGCCTTTACAGCAAATTTTGGTTGTAAAAGCATACCTAGTAAAGGCATGTGTGGAAATGGCATGCAAAACAGCATGTGTGGTTCTATCATACCACTCCCCTACCCACCCTGATGCCCAAAACCCCCCCACCCCTAATACCTCAACTACCCCAAACCCTCTACCCACCCTTAAAAAAAAAACATCCCGACATCACAACCCTCACCCATATAAAATAAAGCACATCAAGCCCCCCACCCGCCCTAAACCTAAAAAAAACGATCCTGACTTCCCCAACCCTAAAAATAAACTACCCAACGCCCCACCCACCGTGAGCCCTAAAAAAAACTACCCCACCCCTAAAAACTAGACTACCATGACATTCCCCCTCCCACCCTGAGCCCTAAAAGCTTGCCCCCTTGTAAGTAAACTGCCCTGAGCCCCCAAACTCTAAAAAAAAAAAAAATAGTAAACTATCCCGACCCCCACCCGAGCCCCTAAGCACTAAATTACCCTGACCCCCCACCCTGAGCTGTAAAACAAAAAGAAAATACACCACCCCTAAAAACTAGAGCTAAAGTACCCCAACACCCCCACCCACCCTAATCCCTAAATCCACCCCACTGCTAAAAACTACCCACCAAACCTGCCTCAAACCCACTAACCTCACCATGTCCTCTCCCGATCCTTCTTCCTCTTCTCTCCTCTGTCTCTCCCTTAAACCTTCCCCCACCCCTTTAAAAATAAAGTACTCCACCCCCACCCTAAATAAAAAAATACCCAACCCCCCAACTCCCAATCCTAAAAAATAATAAACCAACCCCCATCCTAATTCCTTTAAAAAATACCCAAACCCCACCCGCACCTTAAAAAATATATAGCTCGCCCCCAGCCCCCCACCCACCCCAATCCTTTAATCCACCCCTGCCCTAGCCCCACTCACCTCACTGCATCAATCCAGCCCTTAGCCCAATCCCCACCCTAATTATTTAAAAAAATACCCAAACCGACCACTCCCGCCCTTTAAGATAAATAGCCCACTCCCAGCCCCACACTCACCCTAATCCCTTAATCCAACCCCCACCCCTGCCCCACTTACCTCACTGCATGCTCTCATGAACAAAGAATGGCTGTTTCTGTTCCTTATCCAAGCACATGCGTAGTTCAGCCCATGCATGGTTAACACACAGAAACAGCCATGCGTTGTTTAGGTAAGTATGGTTACGCTTGCATGGGAAACGTCTGTGCTGTTTACAATGCATGGTTGAGGATATTTCCCCTTTGACAAATGAGGATGCTCACCTTTTGCGTTGTTTGGCGAATGTAGATTTTATTGCATGGACAAAAAATAGCGTATACAACATTTATAGAATTACAATTAGAGAACTGCTTCAACTCAATTTTAATATTACCATATGCAAATTCTTTAGACTCTATTGTAAATTGGCACACCGCACAATTTCCACACTTGAAGTGTCCAACTAAGGGAGGTAAACCCCCAAAATCAGTAGGAGTGGAGTTTGTCGTTTTAGGTTGCGAACTGGCTCTAATCAAATGATCTTTAATGTTTCTATTCCTACAGAATACAAACAAGGGAGGTTCCAAATTCAATTCACCTGCATTAAGCACAGGCCAGTATTTGAGGATACATTTCCTCATTTGAGCGGATACAGTAGAGAAGGTAGTGACACATGCTAAGCGGTCAATCCTTGCCCTATCCTAATGGGTCAAAAGTATATCCCTTGGGCAATACCATGCCCTGTTTTACTAATTTCAGGGGATAACCCCTGGAATACAATTTAGTCACCAGAAAATTAGGGTCTGAAGAAAAAATCCTGCTTGAAAAAACAGTTCCTACTGATCCGACGGAATTGAGAGTATGGTAAGGAATCTCTCAGAGCCCGGGGTGATTGCTTTTATATGACAGTAGGGTATTCTTTTCAGTAGGTTTACGATGTAAAGATGTGATCAGTTTACCCTCAACACATTTAATTTTCAAATCCAGGAAGACAATTTCTGATCTGCTATGTGGAAGTGTAAATCTTACCCCTTTACAATTGCCATTAATCCACTGGTTCAATTCCAAAAGGGTTTCTTCTGAGCCATGCCAAATCAGAAAGACGTCATCAATATACCACTTACAAACAGCAATACTGTCTCGGTATGGGTTATTACAAGTGAGAATTTGATGTGTCTCCAAATTGTCCATGAACAGAATTGCAAAATTGTGAGCAAAAACTGCTCCCATAGATGTCCCCTTGATTTGTTGGTAGAATGGCCATCAAAAAAAGGAAAAAAATACGAGTGAGGCACACTTCAGACTATAGATTGAAATACCAAATAGAATCACAATGAAGTCTATGGAAAACATGCAATAGACCAGTATATGTATTCCAAATGAAAGTAAGAAAACAGTGTAGTAGGAAAACAAAAATGTCTTGGAAACCATAAATCATAATCAAGCTGCAGCATACATGAGCACACATGAGTAAAGGCAATACAACATTGAGGAAGGGAAGCATTTTGTCCAGAGACACCACCCTGACACCACCCCTGGGGTGGTATTGACTTCCATTGTAGTCTCTGATGTCTACATTGGTTCAGGGGCTTTGACTATATGCAATGGGTGTTATAATGGCACAGCCACACTATTTGTACGTACCTACCAGGCAATGTGGTGCATATTTACATTGTGGAGTATAGCCATAGTGAGTAGCCTATGCTGACGTTGTGTATATGTTGGAGTGCATTGCACAACCAAAGCATCAGCACATGTGTGGCTTGGGTGGGGATGGTGTGTCTTGATTCAGGGCCTATGTGTCCAATATAACCATTTAGTATGCATTGAGTGTGTCCTATGTGCCTCCCCCTTCTGTCATTAGGGAGTTCCAGATATCCCCCCTGCAACTTACCCTGCATTTTGGTAGTTCCTCTTAGTCTGTGCTGTCCTGCGATTCAAGTGACCAGCTCCTCCCAGACGACCACTGCAAGCATCTCCTCCAGCTCATCCAGATCCTCCTATGCTGCCTGACTTCCACCTCCAGTCTGCAGTGCTGCCTTACGTTTCCAGGCGAGTTTCTCCTTAGTCCTGTGCTTGCAATTATGCCATCGCTTCTTGACCTCAGTGACAGTCCTCTTCACCTCTGAAACGCTGTTGATTTAGTCCACTATTTACTGCCATGTTGCGTCTCTACCACCAACTGGCAATTTGGAGGTGACGAAGAGCTGGTGTTGGTGCTCTGTCACCTCTCTGGCCAGGGTGTCATGCTCCTTCTCGCTAAAGTGACACTTGCGATTTCTCTTCTCCTTATCCTGTGACTTTTCTGGACCCTCTTGGCTGGTACTTTGGTGTTTGGGGTCTCCCTGGCATCTGTCCTAGCCTGATGATTCCATCTTCTCTTGCAATTGCACTCTTTTCTGCTTGTGCATTTTGTTTTGACGCTAATTCAGTGTAAAAATGGCGCTAGCCCTTTTGCGACATGTTTATGTGCAGCAAAACGGTGTAGCAACAATTTTGCAGCATTAGCGTCATTTTTCCTTATGGCATGTCGCAGATTCTGGTGTCTTTTTTTCCACACTAACCATTCCTTATCGCCATCCTACTTCATTTAATAAATGTGGTGCAAGGGCGATGCTAAGTAATGTCGTTAGCTTGCTTTAAAAAAATGACTCACAACTGTGTGCATGGTTGTGTGTGTGTGTGAGAGTGCTAGTGGAATTGTGAGTAGGTGTTTTTTTAATTGTGGTTTGGGTCTGCAGATCCCTCATGGATTCACATGGGGCACTGCACTGAGCCCCATGGAGGATCTGTGGATCCATGTGCACCCCAAAGAAACATTTTCGGGCAATTTCTTGCCCATGAAGCGTCCATCAGAGGTCACTCCACCAGTCCCTTGGGGTCAGGATACCTGTACCTTGACCCATTCTATCATTTTTATACTATGCCCCCCCACGGGACTGAGTCCTGATGCACAAAATGGTAGCCTCAACTTTCCTGTCAGGTTGCTGCCAGGAAATCATAGCATTGCTGTTGGTGTGTGGATCCATGTCACTAGATACACATAAATCCTTTTTCTTTAGTAACTCTAAAACTGCTGAATAGACTTAGACCAAATTACAAAACGAGATCTTCCTGGACCAAGATCTAGCTTTCTGCCACATTTGGTGTAACTCCGTTTACCGGTTCGGGCTGTCATGCCTAAAGTCCCTATGGAAAATTGCATGGGGAAAACACGTTTTGAACCCCCCCTTAGTCTCAGCCACCACTTGACGAACCACCCCAAAAATTTCCAGATACCCGCTAAAGTGACTGGCACTAGTTTTGAAAATTTGTAACGGTTTGCTAAAGGGCGCCATAATTATTAGCAAAAAAAACCAAAGCAAAAACAAAATCGCTTTTCCTATTGAAATTAGGTCCTAACTATAATAGCTACAGGCAACAATCAGTAAGTAACACACACACACACACACATATATAGGCCCTCATTACAACCCTGGCGGTGGGTGTTAAATCGCGTTAATACCACCAACAGGCCGGCGGTTAAAAAATGGGATCACGAACATGGCAGAAATCGCCAACATAGACAGCCACTTTAACACTCTGACCGCCACGGCGGTAGCAACAAACACCGCAGCGGTAACTGCCAACAGACAGGTGGAAGACAATGTACCACCCATCCTATCACAACCCGGAAATCCGCCAGCTTTTCCGGGGCGGTACCAACGCCATCAAAAGCACGTTGGAAACAGGAATTGGAAGGGAAACCTCTCACCTCTCGACAAGCAATGAAGAACCAGGACGCCATGGAGCCCTAGCTGCAGGTGTTCCCCATGCTGGTGTATCTTCTCATACACGATAGATATCAAAGGCGGTGGCGAGGACCACAGTGAGTACTGCACCTAGCACACAGGGGAGGGGGGGGAGGAAAAAGAGAGTGACACACACATGCAACACGCAACACCCCCACCCTCACCCACAACACCATACACACAAAAACATGCATCAAGATTACATTTACACTCCGTAACCCCCTGGAAGAATGCAAGGACAAAAGGAATTGAGTGCAAATAGTGATATTTTGAAATATGCAGATATAGTTAACGATTAGAAAAGCAGTACATACAACTTTTTTACAATACGTACAGAAGGCCGTACACTTGTCCTTTGCAAATGTCCATGGCCCACTGGGCCAAAAATTAATGGGCGAAGCCCACACTTGACTCCTGCCTCAAAACGGAGAGAACACTGCAGGGGCATCAGATCGAAAACACACAGGCACCTCAGGGGGAAGAGGAAGGGGGGGGCACCTCAGCTGGAAAATGTTTCAACGCCACTGCTCCTGGAGGGGGCAACATGCCCACTGCTTGGTCCTGAGGAGTGCAAAGCCACAGTCTCTCAAGTGGATGGTTTGCCCACTGCTTGGTCCTGGGGAGTGCAAAGCCACAGTCTCTCAAGTCTCTCAAGTGGGTGGTTTGCCCACTGCTTGGTCCTGGGGAGTGCAAGGCCACAGTCTCTCTAGTGGGCGGTTTGCCCACTGCTTGGTCCTGGGGAGTGCAAAGCCACAGTCTTTCAAGTCTCTCAAGTGGGTGGCTTTTCCGCTGGTTCTGGAGGGGGCCTTGTGCCCAGTGTGATTCATCCTGCCAAGGATTGGGTGAGTGGATGCATTTCTCCACTGGTTCTGCATGGGGCCTTGTGCCCAGTCTGCTTCATCCTGCCAAGGATTGGTTGAGTGAAAGTATTTCTCCACTGATCCTGGAGGGGGCCTTGTACCTAGTGTGCTTCATCCTGCCAAGGATTGGGTGAGTGGATGCATTTCTCCACTGGTTCTGGAGGGGGCATTTTGCCTAGTGATGCTGCACTTGGAATGTGGCAGTTCACATTCCCTCACCTGGGTGTCTGAGGCACGAGATTTGCAGGGAACAGGTAACAGTATAATCCATGGAGGCAGGGCCAGACTCCATCCTGCGGCGACTAAGGCTGCAAACTGGTGGTGGTGCTGGTGGGGATGCTTCAAGTGGTGGTGGGAGGGTCCAGGCCATCTCCTGCAGCCCGGAACGGCTGCCCACTGGAGATGCTGCTGCTGTCAGTTGTAGTGGCACCGGCTTGGCATGTGGCGGTACTGATGGAGGTGCAGGTGGCAGTGCTTGCAGTGGTGTCTGAGGCGGGGATGCTGCCGGTGCTGGCCGTGGTGCAGGTGCTGGTAGTGGTGGAGGGAGACACCCAGCCATTTCCTGATGCTGCTGACAGTTGTCGCGGCAGCAGCGGTGCAGGTGGCGGTGTAGGGGGCGGTGCAGGTGGCGGTGCCTGCGGCAGTGCTTTCCACGGTACAGGTTGCGGGGCTGTCGGTACTGATGGTGGGCACCAGTCTCTCACCTGGAGTCTCCAAGGCCGGAAGTGCCTTGCCATGGGTTTTCTTTCCCTTCCCCACCTTGGCAAATTCTGCTGGGACCTTGGCACTGGCAGCTTGAGTTTTGGACGAGGCCTTGCTGGGTCGGTCGTGATTCTTGGCCATGCTGCATGCTGGCCCCTTCTTCACCTTGGCAGGTGGCGGAATTGGTTGGTCCCTGGCAGGTGTCAGCGGCACACTGGCTGTCCTGAAGGGTGTCCCCTTTGATCCTCTGGGACTTGCAGGTACCACAGCGGATGCCGACTTGGTGGTTGAGGTGCTGGCCTGGGATCTTGACACCCTGGCCCGAGGGGAAGGATGGGGGGGGTGGGGGTGTAGGGAAGATGCCAATGTCTGCCTGTAAAAGGTTTTTAGACACGCTGGGACGGGAAGATGGAGAGGGTTTGGCAGTGGAAGAAGAGGGAGTGGTTGTGGGAGGTGTACATCTGCTGAGTTTGGGTGAAGATGGCTGTTGGGTGGGTGGGTGCTTGCGTTTGTGTACTTTAGGAGGAGGGGTCACAGACATGCTGGGAGAGGACACAGGGTATGTGTGCATGGATGTGGGGGTGGTGACTGCTCATGAGTAGTGTGTTGTGATGGGCGTGCTGGTGATGGAGATAGTGGATGAAGATGTAGTGCATGCAGGTGTGAGTGCAGACGCTACTGGGAGGGAGGGAGGTGGACGAGGAGGAGGAGGGGGACATGGTGGAGGCAGTGGATGTTGGTGTGTTTGTATGGGCATGGTGCTTGTGTGAGTGACTGTGAGATGAAGTGTGGTGCTTATGTTTGCCTGAGCCACTTTTGTGTGGTGATTTGGGTGAATGCTGGTCTTAAGGTGTGCTTCGGGTAGGCTCAGGTAGAGGGGATTGGGTCTGGGTAGTGGAAGTTGGAGGGGGGAGGCGGACACAGGGACAATGGCTGCCATCAGTGCTGAGGCCAGAGCCTGAAATGCTCTCTGTTGGGCCGCCACACCAGAGTGAATGCCCTCCAGGTATGCATGTTTGTTGCAAATGCCCTGCTACACCCTGGATGGCATTCAGTATGGTTGACTGCCCAACAGAGAGGGATCTCAGGAGGTCAATAGCCTCTTCACTGAGGGCAACAGGGCTGACTGGGGCAGGGCCTGAGGTGCCTGGGGCGAAGGCGATACCCACCCTCCTGGGTGAGCGGGCACAGGAAACATGCTAAGGGGCTGCTGGGAGGGCGGTGCTGGTAGGGGGGTGGTGGCTATACCTGTTGTTGGGGTGGGCACAGAGGTGTCCGCCACCACCAGGGACTTCCATTGGTGGAGGAGTCGCTGTCAGTGGTCTCCCCTCCTGTCCCAGTCGTGGAGCTCCCCTCGCTCTCTGTCTCACTGGTGCCTTCACCCTCAGTGGATTCGGCTTCCAGGCCCATGTGGGATACAGCTCCCTCCATCACCAGTGCCTCTGCTCCTCCGCTGGATGATGCTAATGCATACAAGGACAGGGCGACAAAACAAAAAGGGGGGGAGAGACAGAGGATACACTTGGTCAATGCCAGCAACACCACTACCGTTGGCGTACACTACACACAGGGAGCAGCCCTATGCACTAGGCTTTGCTCAACCAGTCACTAACATAGACACCAGCCCATGGGGTACAATGCCTAACGCCATTAGCTGCATATCTGAAACTCACGGGACCCTGCCCATTAGTAGATGCCCACTAACACTATTGGGGTAGGAGTGCTTCAGAGCCTGTACACAAGGGATCTACCCTGCCATGATCGCCCTGGCCTAGGGGCACCAACAGCCCACAGCCCACATCCCCCACCCAGCTACCTCCTAAAGCGTGCAAAGTCAGCTTTCTGAATCTGTACTCACCCCCATTGTGGCTGCAGTGATGCCCTCAAGCGCCTATCCAACTCCGGATAGGCCACTTCCAGGATGCGGAACATCAGGGGGGTCATGGTGCGACGGGCACCCCTTCTACGTTGGGGGGCCAGCCCCAGCTGGGCCTCTGCTGTTTTCTTGGTCCAGCAGCACAGGTCCTCTCATGTCTTGCGGCAGTGGGTGCTCCGCCTGTAATAGACCACCAGGGTCCGCACCTCTTTGGCGATGGCACGCCAAATACCCTTTTTTCTGTTGGGCACTGACCTGGAGGGAATAGACAGCAGAAAATGAAGTTACTCGCCCATCCAGACCGGCATACCCATTGGCCGCCAGTTCCCACCCATGCCCTGATGCACATACACTGAGCACCTCTCATGCAGCACTCAGGCCAGGATGCCTCAGCACCCCCCAACATGTGGCTTACATCCACACCACTCCAAATATGCATTGCCCACACATCATGCTCACAGTGTACTCACCTGTTTGTCTGGAGGACAGTAGAGTAATGTGTACTGGGGGAGGACCCCATCCACCAGTTTCTCCAACTCCTCCACAGTGAAGGCAGGGGCCCTTTCCGCAGACACATGAGCCATTGTCGCTTCCAGACTCAGGTCACAGCAGCACTTGCAGTGTAGGTCCTCTCCTGTGGAAGGTCAGGTAGCAAGTGAGTGAATAGTTAGAAAATGGCGGTCACGTCCGCGGCGGTGCGTACCGTCACCGCCGGCGTATCTCGCCATTGGCTCCTGGAACCCATAGGGCCCAATAATAACCAATGTGAATCTGCGCAGCGATCATCGACCACCTACCGCGACGGCGCACAACGCCAGTGCACTTACCTCATTTCCACTTGTCCCTCCTCACAGGTCAGGCAGCCGCCATTTCAGGGGGGCACAGGGCATGGCTCCTAACTGCATCACAGCAGACATTGGCACATAAACTGACTCTCGACTTCACCTACTGCTTCTGTAAAGTAATTTCAGCAACATTAGTGCAATATGTGTGGAAATATGACCCTCTGCTCACCGTTCTCTTCCATAGGCTACAACTGCTGAGGCAGCATATGAGATGGCAGCATCCTCTGGTGTACAGACCCCTGGTGGACCTGTTGACAATGGAGGACAGACACATTATCATGACATACAGACTTGATCGAGCCACAATCCAAGAACAGTGTGCCCAATTGGAGCCAGACCTGATTTCAGCTATCCAACATCCCACAGGAATCCCCCCTCTAGTGCAGGTCCTGTCAGTGCTCCATTTCCTGGCAAGTGGTTCCTCTCAAACTACAGTGGCCATGGCATCAGGGATGTCTCAGCCAATGTTCTCCAACGTGTTGACCAGAGTATTGTCTGCCCTGCTGAAACACATGCGCAGCTACATCGTGTTCCCCCAGGTGGATGAATTGGCCACAGTGAAGGCTGACTTTTATGCCCTGAGACATATCCCCAAAATCATTGGTGCCATTGATGGTAAACATGTGGCATTTGTCCCCCCCGGAGAAATGAACAGGTTTACAGGAATAGAAAAAATCTATCACTCGATGAATGTGCATATGGTGTGTTTGACGGACCAGTACATCTCCCATGTGAATGCCAAATATCCTGCCTCTGTGCATGACCCCTTTATCTTAAGGAATAGCAGCATCCCATATGTGATGGGCCAACTCCAGAGGCACCGGGTGTGGCTAATAGGTGAGCCCACGGTCCCCACACAGTATAAGTAGGAGTCTGGGTATGGGGTTGTCCCTAAGGGTTATTATGTGTCTAACAGTTGTCCCTCAATATTTACAGGTGACTCTGGTTACCCCAGCCTCTCATGGCTACTGACCCCAGTGAGGAATCCCAGGACAAGGGCAGAGGAAAGTTACAATGAGGCACATGGGCGCACAAGGAGGATAATTGAGAGAACCTTTAGCCTCCTGAAGGCCAGGTTCCGGGCCTCCATCTGACAGCTGGATCCCTGTACTACTCACCCAAGAAGGTGTGTCAGATCATTGTGGCATGCTGTAAATTGCACAACCTGGCCTTGAGACGCCAGGTGCCTTTTCTGCAGAAGGATGAGCCTGGAGATGGTCTTGTGGCAGCAGTGGAGCCTGTGGACAGTGACGAAGAGGAGGCAGAGGAAGAAGATGTGGACAACAGAACAAACATAATACAGCAGTACTTCCAGTGACACACAGGTAAGACACTGTAACTATACTATACTATACTGTAACTATACTTAACATCTCAGTAATCTGTTAGATTGTACATGGCAGCCTCTTACCCTATGTCTATGGCCACTGACTGTTCCCTTTGGATTCTCTATTTTTAAGCACCTGCTATATGTACTGCTGTCCGCCAAGGTCATCCTGTAGTGTATTTCACTGTACAAATACATTGCAATGCTTTGAGAATGTTGTACTAATAGATTTGAGATTCATTACACTGACTCCAGTATGGTATTTGTTTCAAGGGTGTTTATTTTTGTGCCAACAAGTATAGGGTAACAGAGTGGGACAGAAGGGTGACTATCAGGAGAGTCCTATTTCCTGGCGGGGTCTTGGCAATGTTCTCTGGCTTCTGCCTGGATCGCAGGGACTGTTTACGGGGTGGTTCTCCTTCTGCAGGGTGTGGGGTGCTGGTGGCCTGTTGGTCCTGTGGCGGGGCCTCCTGTCCACTAGCGCCGGCGGAGGTGTAAGGCTGTTCCTCGGTTTGGCTAGTATCAGGCCCCCTTTGTTGTGACACTGCCTCCCTCATGGTCTTGCCCATGTCAGCCAGCACCCCTGCAATGGTGACCAGGTTGGTGTAAATTTTTGTTAGGTCCTCCCCGATCCCCAGCTGTCCCTCCATGCAGCCGCTGGGTCTCCTGCAACTTGGCCAGTACCTGGACCATGGTCTCCTGGAAATGGTGGTATTGAATGTTGGAGATTGCCTCATGAAGAGTGGGTTCCCTGGGCCTGTCCTCCCCCTGTCGCACAGCAGTCCTCCCAGCTTCTCTGTTGTCCTGTGCCTCTGTCCCCTGAACTGTGTTTCCACTGCCACTGACCCCAGGTCCCTGATTGTCCTGTGTTTGTGGGGTTGCCTGGGCTCCCTGTAGTGGTGGACACACTGCTGATTGACGTGTCCTGGGGACAGTGGCATGGGCCCGCTGGGTGGGTGCTGTGCTGGTGTTTCCCGAGGGGGGTGGCTCTGTGGTGGGTTGAGACTGTGGCAGGGGAACTGACTGTCCAGAGGCCCCTGATGGGCCAGGTTGGTAAACCTGATACAGGCGTGCAGAGCTGCTGTCATAACTGTGGGCCTCTTCAGGGGGGGACTGGATGTAGCTGGCACCTCCTTTCTGGTGACGTGGAGTATGGGTCCTGTTGGGATGCAAATGCATTGTTAATGTGTCTGCGTGTGCCATCTTGTGCATGGGTATATTTTCCTCTATGATTTTGATTTCCCTGTCGGCTGGGCCTTGTGTGAGTGGTGAGTTTGTGGGCTCGGTGAGTCTCTCTACTGGGCATGCTGTGGTGATGGGTGTCCATGCAGGTCTGTGTTGGGGGTCCGTGCTTTGAAGTTGCATGCAGGGCTTGGTATTGAGATGGGTGGGTTGTGATAGTTGGGTAGATGTGAGGTGGTGGAGTGATGGGGATGAGGGTAGGGGTAGGAGTTTGAGGTGGCATGCAGGTAGGAAGGGGGGATGACGTAGTAAAGATTTGACTTACTAGAGTCCAGTCCTCCTGCTACTCCTGCAAGGCCCTCAGAATGCATGATCGCCAAGACTTGCTCCTCCCATGTTGTTAGTTGTGGGGGAGGAGGTGGGGGTCCACCACCAGTCCTCTGGTGTCTTGCTACCACGCACCTTCCCCCGTACATCGTTCCACCTCTTCCTGATGTCATCCCTGGTTCTTGGGTGCCGTCCCACGGCATTGACCGTGTCCACGACTTTCCGCCATAGCTCCATCTTCCTTGCAATGGATGTCTGCTGCACCTGTCATCCGAATAGCTGTGGCTCTACCCGGATGATTTCCTCCTCCATGACCCTTAGCTCCTCCTCTGAAAACCTGGGTGTCCTTGGGGTGCCATGGATGTGGTGTGAGTGATATGTGTGAGGATGTGTGGGGTGATGTGTGGGGTTTTTAGATTTCCTTGCACCATTTTTTGCCCCCCCTCAAAGGGGGAACACCCCCCTTGCATACATTATTCCTGGCGCAGGCATAATGTGGCACAAGGATTTACCTAGTGGTGCAATGCATCCATTGCACCACTTTGTAAACATGGTGCAGGGAAACTGCCACTTTAGCGCCGCCTTGGTGTAAAAGGGGGCTCTTAAATCTGCCCCCTAGTGGCTGAAATGTGCTGATCTATTGCTCTAGCATAGGGTTTAAGGTGTAGTGGAGCAATGCAAAACGTGTCTAACTGTTGAGCAGCCGGATGAAAATGGCTGACCCGAAGTCTTGCTGTATATGTATATGCCTATGATTTTTTTATTTGATGATTGTGTTATTGATGAATATTTTTGATTATATGATGCTCGTGACTATCCAAAGCTAACTAGACAGATCTCTAGCCAAACCTAAAAAGAGAGTAGACGTAACATTTTCTGCTTTCTCTACGAGGGTTTATATAATATATCTTTAGATTAAACAGCAACATGTTCACGCTTGCCCTAGCTGAGAATTGGAAGCGATTTTGTATCTCTTTTGTAATCAAGACTCTGCTTCTTAAACTTTGCGCAATCCCTGCACGCTGCCCCTAAAATTGTAAAACATTGTTTCGCCTGTAAGAACAGAACAGCTAAGCACTTTCTTTGTAGGCTTCTTGATAACAATGTTGCCTATGCGAAAAGCCACAGCAACCCTCTGGAAGAAGCGTGTGTACCTTGATTAACTCTCGATTCCCTCTCCTACATGGCCTGGTACAACCTCATTAAAAAACATGCCTCATAGGCTGTGGGTTTTAGACTTACTGTACCACATGAGATATCTGCCGTCATAATTTGTGTTTTTTGCATTTATGGAAGTTATTCTAATTGACAATTTAAAACGACGTACTTTCCTGTTAGGTGAGAGAAGAATACAGGTATTTCGTCGAATTTTGTTGCTCAGGAGCATATTGCAAGTTGAGATAATAATTATTAATGGAGGACATTCAATGGAACTAAGGCCTTGTGGAAAATATTGGCACGAAAACCTAAGGAGGTGACTAATATTGGTGCTTTTCGGTGAACAGTTTTGCATTGTCACCAAATATTTGTATGTTATCTGGTCTACTTTCATTTGTGCCAGCCATAGAGCGATTTATCTGTTTCGCAAAACATTTACTATGCTTAGTGTAGAGCGAGAGACAGAGAGAGAGAAAAGAGAGTGTGTGTTTGTGTGTCTGTGAGTGTGTGTGTGGTATTTGACCTCTGGTGCAGTGGATGTATGGTTCTTGCATTAAATGCACCCTAGAACTCTTGGGCTGAGATTCCGAAAGGTGTCAAGCAGGGCAGAGCAGTACCCAAAAAAGCTGTGCTGCGTGACAAGGAGAGAGCAGGAGAGCCCTATATTGACATATCTCCCTAGCACCGGCACTGATTTCAGCTGCCGTGGGCCACGCACACACCTTATCGCCATAGTGTCTAGCAAAGGTTTTGTATGGGAAGGGTACCTTGCCTGTACAAAATACTATGCATAAACAGTGGAAATGTTTTTTCCTACTTTGTATGTTTGCTGTAGAGCGCAGCACACATGCAAAGTCAAAAAAGCAGGGAGAAAAAAAAAAGGCATTAATTTTTGGTGCTAAACCGTTTCTTCTGATGTTTCAGAATAGGGTTTAGCATCAAATAGCATGGATGGTAGCAGGTGTACACCCATGTACGACCCATGTAACGTCCCCCTTTGCTACACAAACCAAAGCATATACCTATTAGTGTTGATTTGTGTACGCCAAAAACTGTTTGGCATCGGTTAAGCTGAACAAAGTAACGCTAAACCAGAGCTTCACCTTTGAGAATATGAGCCTTGGTTTATTACTTCGGTGGTTGCTCTTGGATCAGGGATCTTCGCTCGCCACTTCTTGCGATGTCACGTGGAACTGGAGTAAACCATTGGCAACCTCTCATACTGTACTGAGCATGAGGATGGAAATCATTGCAGAATGGGCGGGAAACAGAAGGTAATAAAGTTACAGAAGGGAGAAAACAGTATAAAGTTGTGGCGCTTCTCCAGACACAGAATCCAGAACTCAGGAGGTTAGGGTTGAAAAGTTAATTTATTCAGTAAAAATCAAGCAGGGGCTAGTTCAAAGTTATACATAAATATTTCATTGCACAAAATAGAGTAGCATGAAAATCCAAATTCCAGAAGGACCCATGAAATATGAAATATTTCATGGTTGCTTTTGAAATATAAGTTTCACCATCATAATGACATCCCCAAAAATCTCTGTACCTCTTTTGTCTTTCCCATTGTTTAATCAATATTCTATTCATAAAAGGTAAACAAAATGTGAAAATACTCATTTCAATCAATGCCCATAGTTAGCTGCGCGTTGAAGAGAACAGCATCAACAACCTCTCCTTACAATTGACAGAAATGTATATTATGGCCCTCATTACGACCCTGGCGGTTGGCGGAGAAGTGGCGGTCTTACCGCCAACAGGCTGGCGGTAAAAAAATTGGAATCATGACCATTGCGGTTACCGCCATGGTCATCTGCCACTTCTCCGAACCGACTGCCAGGGCGGAGACGACCGCTGGGCTGGAGACTTGGGTTTCCAGCCAAGTGGTCGTCACAAGACCGCCGGCTGTATCATGACCTGGCTGACCGCCATGGATTTTATGGGGTTGGGCATCACCATGAAATCCATGGCAGTAAGCACTATCAGTGCCAGGGAAACCCTTCCCTGGCACTGATAGGGGTCTCCCCCAACCCCACCCCCACCCCTGAGTCCTTCTCCGACACTCCCCACCTCCCTGCCACCCCCCAAAGGTGGCAGGACCCCCCTCCCCACCCCTGACATCACTACACAGACACACACCCGGCACGCATGCAGACACCACCAACACACATACCCGCACAAACACGAACAAACATGCCAACAGACACACACACAGTCATACACTTACACCCACATTCAGACATACAAGCATGCATCCATACAGACATACATACAGGCAGACACACACACATTTCCAAATACACTACACCCCCTGCATGCATACACGCACTCACACACCCCGTCTACATACTCACACCCCCTTGCATGCACACAACACACAACACCCCCCCACCCCCCTCTCCTAATGGACGATCAACTTACCTGGTCCGTTGATCCTCCGGGAGGGGACGGGTTCCATGGGGGCTGCTCCACCGCCAGCACCCCGTCAACAGAACACCGCCACGCCGAATCAAGTAACGTGATTCGGTGGGCGATGTTCTGTTGACGGGGCAGTGGAGCAACCTCCACTTCCCCGCCGACCACCAGTATGGCTGCTGGCGGCTCTCCGTCCGAAAAAGGACGGAGGGCTGCCAACAGTCATAATTCGCTGAGCGGAAAACCGCCACCACTGGCGGTCTTCAGCACGGTGGTCCCTCGGCGGTCTTGTGAAAAGACCGCCGAGGTTGAATTTACCCCCTATGTCCTTTTTGGTGTTCTGGAGACATTTACAAACCACTTGCAGTTGTTTCTCATGGGTTATGATGTCAACAGAACTCACCAGTGGCAATAGAGTATCATATGAGACAAAGCAACTGTGTTTTATATATATATATATATATATATATATATATATATATATATATATATATATATACACACATACATATATATGGAAAGCTCCATCAAATTTAAAAAAGAATGGTAGGTACTTCGGGCACAGTTTGTATTTGTCAATTACAATGTTTCCTGCAAAAACATAAATAGTCACATGGATACAGTTCCCATAGACATAAAAGAAAGCCTAAGCATTTTAATAAACCCAATGGGTACGAAACAACTGTTAAGCACATCCATAATTTTCACATTATATTTGATCATCAAAATCAATCCAGTCTGTCACAATTGGAAGTGGAGATAATCATCATAGCACTATTTCATTTGTGTCTCCCCTCAGGTAAACATAACGACCCAGCGAGGTTACAAAACATCTTTGGCCACTCAGTTCGCATCAGTGCTGTGACTCTCTGTAGTCACTCAATGAAACCCAAGTGAGCTAATTATAAATTTCAAATTTATGAAATTATATAAAGGCTATAGAATAACTAAATAATTAGCAATGTGACAACTCTACACAGTGCTGCAGACACTTATACAATAGTCCCCAACCTGTTTTCAGTACAATGTCATACTCTTAATAAAGCCCAAATGGGCCAACTGGAAACCCTCTAGTGCACATAACATTTCTAGTGCCTACATGACACAATTTCAGATTAAAATCAAAATCTCCCTAACCCCTCAAGCCCTAACAATATAATCATTAAAAATAATTACAGAGAGTCACATTGGTGACACAAACTGAGTGGCCATAGATGTGGTAGAGGAAGGAGCTTTTGACATTTCAAATGGGCTGTGCGTTGAAAAGCGTAGTGAAGGTACCACTAACTATAACTCGTGCCCTCAGGTAACTATAACTTACACCCCCCCATGCACAGTGTTTTTCGTTAAAGATTTTACTGCAAATAATACTTTATTATGAATGATGTTATCAAAGATATCATGAGTGCCGTAATTTGTGGGGTAATTAGCAGTGAATGGCAAAGGCATGAGTTATAGCTACTTTAAGGCATGAGTTATAGTTACTTGAGATAACTTACTATAACAGGTGAATTCTATGGTTTTGTATGTTTAAAATGTGAGCCTAACTATAAAGTCCCTGTAACATTAAGTTTTTAAGTGAATTCCTAAGTATTTTAATTTCTATTTCCTAACTATACCGTCCCTGTACCCTTTGGCTTTTCACTGAATTTCTATTTTTTGCGTCAGTGTCTTATTGGGTCGGCGAGTCGGTGTATTAGGTTTTCAGTGGGTCTGTGAGTGGGTGTCTGAGAGTCTGATTGGGTGTGTGAGTGGGTGTGTAAGTGTCTGAGTGGGTCTATGAGTGGGTGTGTGAGTGTCTGAGTGGGTCTGTGAGTGGGTGCATAAGGGTCTGAGTGGGTGTGTGAAAGGGAGAAAGAGATTGAAAGAGAGACATTGAGAGAGAGAGCAAGAGAGTGTGTGTGTGTGTGAGAGAGAGAGAGACAGAGCAAACCTGGAGTAGAATCCTCAACTTTCAGTGCGAGTGTCTGTGAACACAACCTTTAGGCCATAAGTGACTCCTTTCTGTGGTGTTTCCAGGCATACATATAACAGTCAACCAGCGCATGTGATTGGAAAGAAATGTGAATGTTCCACCACTAGGAAGGTTTAACCGTCAAAACACTAGTACATAAACAAACACACTGCATGGCGAGTGCGCAAGTTGTAGTTACCTTAGGGTGCGAGTTATGTTTACTTGAAATAAACCTAACTATAACTGCTGAGTTTATAAGGTTTTGTATGAGTAAATTCAGAACCTTACTATAAAAACCCTGTATCTTTTAGTCTTTTCAGGGAATTTCTATGCTTTTTTTAGATTCTATTTCCTACTTATAACATCCCTATAACCTCTGATTTTTTCAGTGTTTTTTTTTTTTATGTTAAGCAATTTTAATTACTGCACATTAATCCAACGACTGCTGTGCACAGCCTTAGGGATTGCGCAGCAGGGGTTGGACACAGAGCTTGTTTCTCTGGGTGTAAGAATAGGTGTGACAGGATGTCTCTGAGCATGAGAGTGGGTGTGACAGAGTCTGGGTGTGAGAGTGGATGTGAGAGGGTCTATGTGGGTGTGAGAGTATCTGGGTGTGGAAGTACGTGTGAGAGAGTCTCTGGGTGTGAGAGTGGGTGTGAGATTGCCTTTGTGAGTGGGTGTGTGAGTGTCTGTGTGGATCTGTGAGTGGGTGTGTAAGAGTCTGAGTGTGTCTGTGAGTGGTTGGTGAGTGTCTGAGTGGGTCTGTGAGTGGGTGCATGAGTATCTGAGTACATCTGTGATTGGGTACATAAGGGTCTGAGTGGCTCTGTGAGTGGGTGCGTGAGTGACTTAGTGGGTCTGCGAGTGGGTGCATGAGGGTCTGAGTGGATCTGTGAGTGCGTGCATGAGTGTCTGAGTGGGTCTGTGAGTGGGTGCATGAGTTGCTGAGTTAGACTGAAAGTGAGTATATGGCTCTCTGAGTGGGTCTGTGTGTGGGCGCATGAGTGTCTGAGTGCTACTGTGAGGGACTGAATAAGTGTATGAATGAATCTGTGAAGTTTTTTTTATTTTTTCACCAATATTTGTGAATTTGCTGAAACATTACATGGGGGGCCATGCTGAGCATTGCGATGTATTCGCAAATATTGTGCGTCATGAAAAAAGAAATATCTTAACATCACAATTTGACAATCTAAGACCCCTAAATCAAACAGCTCAGGTCAGGGTAACTCCACCCTTATGCTTTATGCCACTTTTTATTTTATTTTTCAGCTCTGGGGAGCGTGTCCCATAACCTAAAATGGCAGTCACAACTTTCTTGTCAGGTTGCGGGCAGCCAATCACAGCATTCCTGTTTGTGGATGCATTTGCGAATACACTGTGATCGCCGCAATAACATTGCGAGGGATCCGAGGCACTAGATTTACAAATTTATTTTCCCTTTAATATCTCTAAAACTACTGAATGTATAACAAAAAGCACAATTTGTGGAACAAAATCTAACTTTTTGACATATTTGGTGTAATTCCATCCAGTGGTTTAGGCTGTAGTCATGTTCAAAACTCCTATGGGAATTAACATGGGAAACACATTTTTTTGACCCCTTCTTTTTCAATCTCCCCGCTTCACAGATCATCCCAAAACATTCCATGCGCAATACGAATTACAGGCACACTTTCTTTTAGAAAATTTCAGGAAGATTTGTCAAACGGTGCAAAGACATAGGCAAGTAAAAAAACGCTTTTCCTATGAAAAGTATAACTATCTACTAGGTGAGAGATATATATATATATATATATATATATATATACGTATAGTAACTGAAAAAAACAAAGGTTACAAGGATGGTATAGTTAGGTTCTGAATTTAGTTACACAATACCATAGAAATTCAGCAGTTACAGTTATGGTTATCTCAAGTGATTATAACTCATGCCCTAAGGTAACAATAACTCGTGCCCCCGCCATGCACAATTTTCTCATCAATACTTTTTTGCAAATGTGGCAGTGGTATTATCAATGATGTCATAAAATATGTCAACACTTAGCAGTGCATTGGGAGGGCGTGAGTTAATGTTGTATATACTTGAGTTAACCATAACTATTACTGCTGAATTTCTATGGTTTTGTGCGGGTAAATTCAGAACCTAACTAAAACGTCCCTCTAACCTTTGTTTTTTTCAGTTAATTTCTATGTTTTTTAAATTTCATTTCCTAACTATAACGTCATTGTAACATTTGTTTTTTTTCAGTGAATTTCTATGGGTTTTTAACACATACTAATTTAAATTTCTTTATGTTCATCCAACCACTGCCATGCAAGGCCTTCGGCCATGCTGTGCAGGGCTTGTCCGCAGGGCCTGGCATGGAGCCAGGCCCTGCAGCTTACCCCTATAACCATCCAAACCCCTGCACCACACACTGCCTTCAGCCTTGAGCAATGGGGGTTAGGCCACAGGTCCTGGCCTGCAGCCAGGCCATGTGGCCTACCCACTATTCCCACTTAACCCCATGCCACTCATGAAGTGATTCTTTGTTTGGTGGAGTTGTGCATCAAGAACATGTCTCCAATTGGCGGGAAATATGCTCAGGGGGTCCTTTTAGTAAGCTGTCCATCATCCTGGGAAAATGGGGGGAAAACATTGAATATCACTAATGTGTGTGGGGTGGGGCCAGATCTCTGGTCTTAGCAGCACATGCCAGTAAATAACCCATTCATCACCGTCACTACCTGAGATATTGCATCAGAAAAAGCAAGGATGCAAACACCTCCAGCAGGGATTACAGATAACCATTCAAGTTGGAAATGCAGAGAAAATACTTAGGAAATTAGGATGATTACTACTTTACAGAACTGGAGTTTAAATTTAGGCACCTGCTTTGTTTATATCTATAAATGTTTCCCATTGAGGTTTAATTCCTGTGAAATGTGGTTGTGTTGGAAGGAATCCTGCACTATGTATTTATTCAAGAAGAGGCAACATTTGTTTTTTAAATCTCAGGGACCGCGGGGGGAGCCTCAAAGCTATTAGTGGCTTTACTGGTGAGCAGTATTAGCGTGTGCTTCTGTATGGGTGAGTGGGTTTGTAAGTGTTTGCATGGATGTGTGAATTTCTTTTAGTGC
Source organism: Pleurodeles waltl (assembly GCF_031143425.1). Classification (NCBI taxonomy): domain Eukaryota; kingdom Metazoa; phylum Chordata; class Amphibia; order Caudata; family Salamandridae; genus Pleurodeles; species Pleurodeles waltl. The sequence goes on along the minus strand of NC_090444.1, from coordinate 744,115,561 downwards.
TTGTGTAAGTGTTCACATAACTATAACTACTGAATTTCTATTGTTTTGTATGAGTAAAATCCGAGGGTAACTACATCTGTGTAGCCCTTGTTTTTCTCACTGAATTCCAATAGTTTGTTTTATTCTATTCCCTAACTATAACGGTATATAGCTTATGGGTTTTCATGTAATTTTCAAAGGATTTATTTATTCTATTCCCTGACTATGACATCCCTGTAACCTTTGTTTTCCAGTGAATTGCTAGGGTTTTTAAATGCTAATTTCTAACTATAACGCCTGTCTAAACTTGCTTTTTGTGTGAATATATCTCTCTCTATCTATCGGTCTTTCTATCTATCTATACACATATATACGAAATCCAATGCATTTTACAGAGACCTTTGTACTCCACTTAGCAGCAAAATGGCTGAACGAATTGTAATGAAATTTCACAGCAATGTACATTAGACTATGTAGATGATTAATTTTGCTATTGCAAATGATGTCTTGAAGTGATTATGAAGTTATAACAGCCAACAACCACTGCACGCCACTACACTCCATGCTCTTACACTGTACACACCTCCAATCTATGCCACTCTAGTCTACATCACCCAACTGTACGCCACTCCACTGGATGCTATGCCACTATAATCTATTCCACTCTATACCATTCTACCATATGCCACTCCACTCTACTCTAGTCCACTGTATGCTACTCCACTCTACAACACTCCACTGTATGCTATTCAACTGTATGCCACTCTGTTGTACCCTACATCACTCTATACCACTCCTGTGTATGGCACTTCACTCTACGCCATTGCTTTCCATGTTATTGTATTGGTTGCCACTCCAGTGTATACTACTTCACTGCATGCTATTACATTCTACACCACTGCAGAATATGTCATTCCAGTCTACACCACTCCAATATACGTCACTCAACTGTACACTACTGCACTGTACACTATTACACTCTATGATACTCCACTGTACAACACTCTGCTCTATGCCTCTCCACTCTGTGCTATTATATGATACACAACTCCACTCTATGCGAGTCCACTCTATGATATTACACTGTATGCAACTCCTCTCTATGTCTCTTCAATGTACGCCACTCCCCTGTATGCCACTCCACTATATGCATATTCAGTATACGCTATTCTACTCTATGCAATTCCACTGTCTGCCACTCCACTGTATGCTACTCCACTCTATGCCACTCCACTCTACCCCTCTCCATTCTATACTATTCCATTGGCTGGCACTCCACTGTATGCTATTGCACTCTACCCCATTTCAGTGTATGCCACTCTAGTCTTCACTTCACTGTATGCCACTGCACTGTACGCCAATCCACTATATGCCATTCCACTCTACGCCACTCTCCTGTACACCACTCCACTCTATGCTATTTCATTCTATGTCACTCCATCATGTGCTACTCACTCTATGCACTCCAGAATACACCACTCCAATCTATGCCACTTCATTTTGTGCTAGTCCATTGGACCCAACTCCACTCTGTACCACTCCACTATATGCTATTTCACACTACCCCACTCTACTGTACACCACACCACTGTACGCCACTCCACTTTAAGGTATTGTCCTCTATGCTATTCCACTCTATGCTATTCTACTCTACCCCACTTTTCTGTACTCCACCCTATGCTATTCCACTGTACGCCACTCCACTTTACGCTATTACATTGTACCAAATTTCCATCTTTGCCCCTATACTGTATGGTATTCCATTCTACCCTACTCCACTGTATGCCATTTGACTGTCTACTAATACACTCTGCCCCACCTCACAATACACCACTCCAGTCTGCACAACTTCAGTGCACGCGACTCCACTGTATGCTACCACACTATACACTATTACACTTTACTCCTCTCCAGTCTACACTATACACTATTACATCCTAGGCCACTCCACTATATGCTACCACACTATACACTATTACACTTTACTCCTCTCCAGTCTACACTATACACTATTACATCCTAGGCCACTCCAATGTGTGCCACTTCAGTCTAAGCGACTCTGCTCTATGCTATTCCAATTTATGCCTCTCCACTCTAAAAAACTCCACTACACTCTTTACTAGACTGTATTCCACTCCATCCATGTATACTCCACTGTCCAAATGTGCATTCAACTCAATGCATGTACACTCTATTGTACAACCTTCTACTCCACTCTGCAACAGTTTCCAAAACTGTGCAACACAGCACTCCACTCTCCGGTTTGAAATGACACTCTAAATTATAATAGTTTCCTCAACTCTGCGCTATGCCGCTTCATTGTATGCCACCCCTCTCTGTGCTGATCCACTGTACACAACTCCACTTTATGCCACTCCATTGTACACTGTTCCTCTCTACACTGTTCCACTCTATGCCATTTTACTCTTCTACACTACACTGTACAGTTTTTGACGGTACTCTGTTCCACTGTATGCTACACTCTTCACTGCTACAGTGTAAGTCACTCCACTCTATGCCACCCCATTGTATGACACACCTCTCCACTCTATGTAACTCCACTCTATAAAGGTCTACCAGACTTCATGGCAGTCTACAACATTCCACTCCACTCTATCCTCATACACTCCACCGTCCAACTCTATACTCCACTCTCTGCCTCTACACTCTATTTTACTATACAACTCTTTTCTATATGACACAGCACTCAATTCTACTGTACAAGACCCCACTCCAATGTATAACTGTTTATTACCTATGATACGCCAGTCCACTCCACTCCATGGCACTCTACACCACAACACACTAGTAAAATCTATTGGAAGATACCCCATACTACGTTACACCTCTCAACTCAACTCTACTCCACTGTACGAGACTTTGCTTCACTCTATGCTATTATTCAATTCACTCTATGCAATGCACTGTTTCACACACTACTGTACTCTATGTAACTCTGCTCTACAACACTCTACTACACTGTATGCCACTCTCCAACACTATTCATGGCTACACCCCTTAACTCCACTGTACATTACTATGCTATCCTATATGCCACTGTACATAACTCTACTTCACTCTCCTCTATGATATTCTAGTCCACTATGCAACACCGTATGCAACTCTTTGTATGCTAGTGCACCCCACTTTACTCCATTTTAGTTTGACACAGTACTCCACTCTACTCCATTCCTCCACTATATACCACTCCACTTTATGCCACTCTACTCTATAACACTGTATGCCAATCCGCTCTGTTACACTCACCAACACTGCAATGTACACCACTACACTCTATAAGAAAAACAACTAGACTGTATGCCACTCTACTCTACTGAAGTGTACATCACTTTCCAATACTGGACAACACCCGACTGCACTCTGCTGTACAAGACAGTACTGCAATTTATGACATTTTACTTCAATGTTTGCTATGCTTCTCCACTCTACTGCACTCAGTGCCACTATAGTCCATGACATGCCACTCCACTATATGGCACTTTACTCCACTCTACACTATCCAACTTAAGTGTATTACACTCAAGTATACTCCACTTTATCCCTCTCTATGCCACAGTAATATACTCTGCTCTATACAGCTCTACTGTCCAACACTCTACTCCACTGTATGCAACTTCACTGTACAACACTGTACTACACTCAATGACACTCTACTCTACTCTATGCCCATCCACTATACGCCACTGCACTACACTGTGTGACACTCAACGACATGCCACTCAACTTCTCTCTATGATACCCTACTCCACTATATGAAACAGCACTCTACAGTATGACACTCACTTACACTATACTCTATGATACTCCACTTGATGATACTACACTCTATGATAGTCTACTTCATCCTACTCCACTGTAAAACACTCTACTCCACTCTATGACAGTCTACAACACCCTACTCAACTGTTCGACATGCCATTCCACTGTAGATCTCACTGCTCCTGTGTAGGATACTTGAATCTACTGTATGAGGCACCATGGCACTACACTATCTCATGCTTTACTACACTGTATGATACACTACTACACCCTACTCTATGCCACTCTATTCTAGTCTACAATACTCTACTCTATGACAATGGACTTTACAACACTCTTCTCAACTGTACATTACAACACTCCATATAACAACTCTCCACGTACAACACTGGCCTCTATGATTTGAAACACATGTTTATCAAAAAAAAAATCAAAAAACATTGCAATTCAATGAAAAAACAAAGGTTGAAGCTTAGTTATAGTTAGGAAAACATATTGCCCTATTCAAACTAAATTTAAGCAACACATACTTTTAAAAACTCTAAAGGTATAGTTATAACTTTCATTTACAATTAAGGCACCACCTTCAAATTATTAAAAGTAGCAGACCTCAATTAAACACTATTTTCAGCTCGCTAACCAGCCAAGACTAAACTATCAATATTAAGGAAATGTAACTGTAGAAAGTTACCTTTTTCATGCCTGAAGTTCCTGGAAGTTTATCTGCATATCTGAGTAGGTGTGAAAAAGTGGGAAATGTTTTCCAGCAGCAAACTTTAGTCTGACCTCAATGGGCAGAAATTACTCTCCTAAACCTCACAGAATATGCAGGATGGGTGCAGAAAGCATCCTTTTGACCTTACAATAGCAAACCCTGCTTGGACGTTGCAACTTGAAAATCAGAAAACAGGCTACCAAAACAACTCTTGTGCTTCCACTGTCTGGTTGCTGAAGGACCCTCCTTTGTCCTACCAGATTTCTTTTTGGGTTTTATCTATAACACTGGCAGCACTTTAAAGAATCTCTGGTGCCTTGGGTTATTGGATGTACAGTGGCTGCTTCAAACTGGATTTTGGTGTTAGATGTAAGAGGGTACTAGGATTACCATGGTACACCCCCTACATACAGCCCAGGTCTGAACCCCAATTTAGTGTAGCTGAAGACTTTTGACATCTTGAACATTCTCAAAGTTAGTGGAGTTGGCCCTGGGAAGTTTTACCCATTGGTTAGCCGTGTGTCCCCCTCCCCTAAACAAATTCACCAGGTCCCAGGAGATTGGGTCCTTGAGACCAAAATCAGCCCAGAGAGGGGGTCACATGCCCCCCCATCCCCCAAAAAATGCACCGGGCTGGAAGGGTTGAGGTCCCCGGCGCTGAAATTGACCCAGGGCGGGGGACTGCATGCCCTCCTCCCCTTAGTTGTAATTAATGGTCCTGGGGGTCCCCTGGGGTTATCAATGCTGGGGAGGTGAGCCAGACGGCCCCTCTTGCTTTCATTTTTAAAAATGGCCCTCTGGAATGGGGTCCACAGGGCCTTACAAGGCTTGGGAAGGGGGTCCATGTGGCCCTTTTCCCCCTGTAATTTTAATAGTGGCCCTGGGGGATTTGGGTCCCCGGATCTAAGGAGGCTCTGGGAGGGGGGCCCCTCCCCTTTAAAATATATATTGACCTGGGGGATGGGGTCCCCAGGGCCATAATAGGTTCTGGGGGGGCACACGGCCCCCTCCTCTTTAAAAAAGGCCCTGGAGTCCCATGGTCAGGGTTTGTGGTCAAACCTCTGCTGCAGCACACAGCAGAAGGCCATCTGCAGTGTGGGGCCGGCTGGCTTTGGGGGATTGGCCACAGGGCAGCAGACAGCCGGAGGCCATGTGCAGTGCGGGGTTCACTGGCTATAGAGGGATTGGCCCGGTCACCAACCCCTCCCCATGCATGACCTAACACCCTGCAGAACGTGGGGTTGGCTGCCTGCAGGGTGTTGGATTAACATATAGTAATTACATATTACATTAAGTTAAAAAATCCCTAGAAATTCCCTCAAAAAACACAAAAGTTAAAGTAACATAAGTGAAATTTTCAGTTTTAAACTCTACAAATCACTGAAAATTACCAGTAATAGTTTAAGTGATCTCTAGTTTAAGTTATCTCAAGTAACTGTAACTTGTGCCCTGAAGTAACATTAACTAGTGACCTCTCCAGGAAGTTCTAATTACCCTTCATGTGACATCACTCATGATATCTTTTTTGAGATCACTGATAATATCACTGTGTATGTCAGGGGCACATGCTCTTAGGGTACAAGTTATAGTTACTTGAGATAATGCTAACTATAACTGGTGAATTTCAGTGGTTTGTAGAGTTTAAAACTGAACATTTCTCATAACTATAATGTTACTTTAAGCTTGTTTTTTTCAGTGAATATATATGTATATATATATATATATATATATATATATATATATATATATATCAGGGCTCAAAAATCTACTCAACCAGTCCCTATGGCATGGTGGGAGTTTTATTTAATGAGGTCCAACTATTTTTAGATTCCACTCCACTGGACAAAGAAGAGGTGTTCTGTTCAGTCAGTAGCAATTAAGATGCCTTTAAATCTTATTATTGTCAGATTTGCTTTGTGTTCAGAGACAGAGCTCAAAGTCAGTTTGTCTTCTTGCAATGCAAATACTTTTCCTTGTGACTGCAGAGTTCCTGGATTTTGTAAGGTGAACTGTTTGACCTATGTGAAATGAAAAGCTTTTGGTACCAGGTTTTTCCTAACACACAACATTTATATAACTAAGTCAACTTTACAAACATTTCAAAATATATTTCAGTAGCCATGAAAGACCATTTTTTATACTTCTGTGTGATGAAAAATAGTCAGAACACTTTACGTGGTGATGTGCAAATGATAAATGTTTTCTGAAACCCAATTTTCACAGATTATTGTCAATACACTATATAGTTTTATCAGTAAAGCTTCAAGTTAGTGGGAAGGTTTTTGGACATTTCTTGGAAATTTACTGTCTGTAAATAACAGTGCGCTACCACCTCATTAGTAATATATTTATTTTAACATAAACTGAGAAACACTTCTGCCCTGATAGCAAAGCTATTAGTAAACTAAGAGGCAAGTCATGCATGGAACATGTGTACCCTATATGTAGGCTAGATGTATTATACATGGGGCAAGAATTTAGTGTTTTAATCAAACAAAAGAGGATTTTTTTTACAGCAGAAATGCTGAGCTCACATATTGGAAGGTGCACTCATATGTGAGAATGAAGAAAAAGGCGACTGCAAATTACAATATTTGCCTAGGATCACACAATTTGAGACCCGTTTCTGGGTGATGTACATTACAGTTAGGTAAAGTAGATCATTCAAGCTAGTAACATTTTTATGATTTTTCAAGGCCTGTATATACGTGTGTGTGTGTGTGTGTTTGTAAAAAAACAAAGGTTACGTTACAGGGATGTTATAGTTGGAAAAAATAATTTTAAAAAACATAGAAATTTACTGAAAAAAACAAAGGTAACAGGGACGTTGAAGTTAGGTTCTAAATTTACTCGTACAAAACTATAGAAGTTCAGCATTTATAGTTAGAGATATTTCAAGTAACTACAGCTCACGCCCTGAGGCAACTATAACTCCTGCCCCCACCATGCACGTTTTTTTGTTTATTTATTTGACTGCTAATGCTTCATTTATATTTTAATAACATTACAGAAGTTGCCATCAGTGCTGTAATATCTGAAGTAATTTGCAGCGCATGGTGAGGTCATGAGTTGTAGTTGCGTTAGGGCGCTAATTATAGTTTCTTGAAATATCTCTAACTATACCTGGCTGAATTTCTATGGTTTTGTACAAGTAAATTCAGAACCTAACTATAACATCCCTGTAACCTTTGAGTTTTTCAGTGAATTTCTATGGTTTTTTTTAACTTAGAGTATTTTTAATTACAATACGTTAATCCAACTATCACAGAGGAGACAGCCTTCTAAGGGGGTTAGCCACGGAACCTGTCTCTCGGGGTGTGAGAATGAGGGTTAGAGGGTGTCTCTGGGTGTGAGGGTGGGTGTGAGAGTTCTTGTCTGAGTGTGAGAGTAGGTGTCTCAAGGTGTAGGAGAGGGTATGAGAGTGTCTCTGTGAGTAGGCGTGAGAGTCTTAGTAGGTCTGTGAGAGAGTGCATGAGTCTCTGAGTGGGTCTGTGAGTGGGAGCGTGAGTGTGTGGGTGGGTCAGTGAATGAGTGCCTGAGGGTCTGAGAGGGTCTGTGAGTGGGTGCGTGAGTGTCTGAATGGGTCTGTGAGTTGGTGTGTGAGTGCCTGAGTGGGTCTGCAAGTGGGTATGTGAGTATCTGTGTAGGTCTGTCTGTAGTTGTGTCTGTGAGTGGGTGCATGAGAGTCTGAGTGGGACTGTGAGTGGGTGCATGTCTGAGTGGGTTTGTAAGGATCTGAGTGGGTCTGTGAATGGGTGCATGAGGGTCTGAGTGGGTCTGTCAGTGGGTGTTTAAGGGTCTGAATGGGTCTCTGAGTGGATGAATGAGTGTTTGTGTGGATCTCAAAGTGGGTGTATCACTCACTGAGTGGGTCTGTGTGTGGGTGCATGAGTGTCTGAGTGCTTCTATGAGTACATGATTTACTGTATAAATGAATCTGAGAATTGTGTTAAACAAAATTTCGGCTATATTTGTTGCAATATTACATGGCGGGCCACACTGAGCATCACAACATATTCGCGAATTTCGCCCGGCGTGCAAAAATATATTTTTAGGGTCATCATTTGACCCTCAAAGACTCATGTATCACAGTGCTGGGGTCAGGGTACCTTCACCCGACCCCTTATTCCACTTTTCATTTGATTTTTTAGCCCAGGGGACCATATCTCATTACTCAAAATGGCTGCCTCAACTTTCTGGTCCGATTGCGGCCAGCCAATCATAGCATTCCTATTAGCGCACACATTTACAAATTTGCCATCATCACCACAAAAACGTTGCAACCGATCCGTGGTCCTAGATATACAAATGTATTTACTCTTTAATATCTCGAAAACTACTGAGCAGATTAGCACCAAATATCCAAAAGCGTAATTTGCGTACCAAAACCTACCTTTCTGCCAAATTTGGTGTAATTCCGTCCAGTGTTCAGGCTGTAGTGGTGTTCAAAACTCCAATGGGAATTCACATGGGAAACACATGTTTTTTGCCCCCCCCCCCTCTTTCCCCTCCACCACTTGACAGATCCACTTGACGGATCACCCTGGAACTTCCCATGCGCAAGAATCACCAGCACACTTTTTGGGAACATTTGATCAAACGGTGCCAAACATATAGGGAAGTCAAAAAATGCTCAGGAGGTTGTGGCAAGCTTTACAAATGTGTACATATTACACAGGCAGTCAGTCATTCACATAGCGAAGAACCTCACAGTTGCATGTATGTGTCACATATATGTCCTACATTTTCAGAAAGCATGTGCAGTTCCAAAAACTTTCTGATGCACTATTTTATTAATCTTTCTCAACCAAGGCAGGATGTTTACAATGCATAATGTGGAAAGTCTGATCACATGGGATTATGGAGAACAGGACTACACTAGAAACATAAGGGTTTCTTTACATGCCTTGAATATGCCACTGTGGTTGATTTCTTAAAATATGTGTTAATCTTTTCATCATATTCTTCTGGCTACTACTTGCATAGATTTTGGCATTTTCTTTGTTTTACCAAATCCCATAGAAAACATCTTAAAACTTGTGAACATCTTAAATATACAAGCGTATTACTGGATTCTTTACTCATACCCTTGCATACTGCAGGTAGACAATTCAAACATTCAGCGATAGGTAGAAAATATTCTGATTACAATTTATTTCCACCATATATTTATTTTTTTGTAAATTTATTTTTATTGACATTTTTTGTACAACATAATTAACATGTCCAATCAAGTGACATTGTAGGCTACCCGTTGCAGTCCTATCCCCTTCTAATGTCTCCCCATCCGGGGTAAGCCTTACATTGTTCAAAGAGCGCATGCAAGTGGTGAGTGTAGCCATCCATTTCAGTAAATGAAACAAATAAAAAAACAACTTTAAACATACAACAAGTAATCCATCCCTGGATGTGTCTGAAGTAACTGATAGGAGTCAGTGGTTGCGGGCTTCCCTCTCTAAACCAGCGGGGGCCCTATCAAGTCCATTCAACGAGTCTCAGTATCTGGTTCCTATATATGAAAGAGGTGTAGAGCTCTTAGCCGGGGACCAAATACAGTAAGGGGAAGACCCCTGGAGAGGAACCTAATCAGGGGGTCCCAAATACAATCAAATCTTCTGCGTGAGCCCTCCCCTTTATCAACCAGACGCTCCATGGCGAGGCTCCTCCACAGCCTGGTGAACCACAGGGCTATAGGGGGTGGGTCTGCTCTTTTCCAGAAGGACGCTAGTGTTGTCTTCGCCGCTCCTAGAGCTAACCAAAAAATGGCGCGGTCCCCGTATGATTGGTGCTGCAGTTCCTGGGCCTGAAGATCCAAGAGAACATGATCCGGCAAGGTCAGTACGGGGTAACCCAACATCTCTTCAAAATGTGAGAGGATTTCGTTCCATAGGGGCGAATAGTTGGGCAGTCCCACCAAATGTGTGTAAAGTCATCTATTGGACACCTGTGTGTATAGTTTCTTAAGCTTCTCTGGATAGAGGTACCAGTTATAGAGCAGCTTGTAGTAGGCTTCCCTGGCTGCCATTGAGCCGTTGTGCTTGGATATGTCCTGATATAGATGTCGCCAATGGTCCTCCCCCACTGTGACACCCAGAACCTGTTCCCAAAAGGGGATGTGTCAAGGGGTCAGCGCTTTCTGTGCAGCGGCTAGTATAGAGTATAGCGTAGAAATACTGCCCCTCGCCACTCCGCCCCCTTGCACAAATCTCTCCATTGGAAGGAGATCCCTTGTGGCTGCCTCCCTCATATGCGGCTGTGAGACCCAATGCACCAACTGAGTGTAATGATAGTGTTCCGGCTGAGGAAGCTGAAAATCTATTCAACAGTTATTGAACGTACGGAGTTGGTCCCCATGATATAAATCTGCAATGCGCAAGCAGCCCCCTACCCTCCATCTATCAAAGGGCCCAAGAGTTTCCCCTGGTGGGAATGCCTTGTTAAAATGAAGAGGGGTATGTGGCGAGGGGAAGGATGTAAGCTTGTAGGTTCTAGTTACCTTGCCCCACGCTTTAAGGGTAGTGGCAGTGGGTGTGCTAATGTATGTGTTTTGTTGCTGTGCCCCCTTGGGCTTCCATGGGACATCCCACAAAGTCTTGCCCATCACTGCCCTATCCATATGCAGCCACACCTTGTCTGACTCTCGGAGGGACCACTCAGCTAATACCCGCAGCTGTGCAGCTCTATAGTATTAAAGGAGGTCAGGAAGCGCCTGTAGGAAAGTACCATCTTGCCTGGCATGTTACCCCCATTTTTCACTGTATATATGTTGTTTTAGTTGTATGTGTCACTGGGACCCTGCTAGTCAGGGCCACAGTGCTCACAAGTGTGCCTGAATGTGTTACCTGTGTTATGACTAACTGTCTCACTGAGGCTCTGCTAATCAGAACCTCAGTGGTTATGCTCTCTCATTTCTTTCAAATTGTCACTAACAGGCTAGTGACCAATTTTACCAATTTACATTGGCTTACTGGAACACCCTTATAATTCCCTAGTATATGGTACTGAGGTACCCAGGGTACTGGGGTTCCAGGAGATCCCTATGGGCTGCAGCATTTCTTTTGCCACCCATAGGGAGCTCTGAAAATTCTTACACAGGCCTGTCACTGCAGCCTGAGTGAAATAGCGTCCACGTTATTTCACAGCCATTTTACACTGCACTTAAGTAACTTATAAGTCACCTATATGTCTAACCTTTACCTGGTAAAGGTTGGGTGCTAAGTTACTTAGTGTGAGGGCACCCTGGCACTAGCCAAGGTGCCCCCACATTGTTCAGGGCCAATTCCCCGGACTTTGTGAGTGCGGGGACACCATTACACGCGTGCACTACATATAGGTCACTACCTATATGTAGCTTCACAATGGTAACTCCGAATATGGCCATGTAATATGTCTATGATCATGGAATTGCCCCCTCTATGCCATCCTGGCATAGTTGGCACAATCCCATGATCCCAGTGGTCTGTAGCACAGACCCTGGTACTGCCAAACTGCCTTTCCCGGGGTTTCACTGCAGCTGCTGCTGCTGCCAAGCCCTCAGACAGGCATCTGCCCTCCTGGGGTCCAGCCAGGCCTGCCCAGGATGGCAGAACAAAGGACTTCCTCTGAGAGAGGGTGTTACACCCTCTCCCTTTGGAAAATGGTGTGAAGGCAGGGGAGGAGTAGCCTCCCCCAGCCTCTGGAAATGCTTTCATGGGCACACATGGTGCCCATTTCTGCATAAGCCAGTCTACACCGGTTCAGGGACCCCTTAGCCCTGCTCTGGCGCGAAACTGGACAAAGGGAAGGGGAGTGACCACTCCCCTGACCTGTACCTCCCCTGGGAGTTGCCCAGAGCTCCTCCAGTGTGCTCCAGACCTCTGCCATCTTGGAAACAGAGGTGCTGCTGGCACACTGGACTGCTCTGAGTGGCCAGTGCCATCAGGTGACGTCAGAGACTCCTTCTGATAGGCTCCTTCAGGTGTTGCTAGCCTATCCTCTCTCCTAGGTAGCCAAACCCTCTTTTCTGGCTATTTAGGGTCTCTGTCACTTGGGATTCCTTAGATAACGAATGCAAGAGCTCATCCGAGTTCCTCTGCATCTCTCTCTTCACCTTCTGCCAAGGAATCGACTGCTGACCGCGCTGGAAGCCTGCAAAACTGCAACATAGTAGCAAAGACGACTACTGCAACTCTGTAATGCTGATCCTGTCGCCTTCTCGACTGTTTTCCTGGTGGTGCATGCTGTGGGGGTAGTCTGCCTCCTCTCTGCACTAGAAGCTCCGAAGAAATCTCCCGTGGGTCGACGGAATCGTCCCCCTGCAACCGCAGGCACCAAAGAACTGCATCACCGGTACCTTGGGTCTCCTCTCAGCACGACGAGCGAGGTCCCTTGAATCCAGCAACTCTGTCCAAGTGACTCCCACAGTCCAGTGACTCTTCAGTCCAAGTTTGGTGGAGGTAAGTCCTTGCCTCCCCATGCCAGACTGCATTGCTGGGAACCGCGACTTTTGCAGCTACTCCGGCCTCCGTGCACTTCCGGCGGAAATCCTTTGTGCACAGTCCAGCCTGGGTCCACGGCACTCTAACCTGCATTGCACGACCTCCTAAGTTGTTCTCCGGCGACGTGGGACACCTTTGTGCGACTTCGGGTGAGCACTGTTTCACGCATCCTCGTAGTGCCTGTTTCTGGCACTTCTGCGGGTGCTATCTGCTGCTGAGAGGGCTCCTTGTCTTGCTCGACGCCCCCTCTGTCCCCTGACGCAATTGGCGACACCCTGATCCCTCCTGGGCCACAGCAGCATCCAAAAACCCTAACCGCACAATTTGCAGCTAGCAAGGCTTGTTGGCGGTCTTTCGGCGGGAAAACACTTCTGCACGACTCTCCACGGCGTGAGGGATCCGTCTTCCAAAGGGGAAGTCTCTAGCCTTTGTCGTTCTTGCAGAAACCTACGCTTCTACTGTCCAGTAGCAGCATCTTTGCACCCACAGCTGGCATTTCCTGGGCATCTGCCCATCTCCGACTTGCTTGTGACTTTTGGACTTGGTCCCCTTGTTCCACAGGTACCCTCGACTGGAAATCAATTGTTGTTGCATTGTTGGTTTGTGTCTTTCCTGCAGAATTCCCCTATCACGACTTGTATGTCCTTTGGGGAACTTTAGTGCACTTTGCACTCACTTTTCAGGGTCTTGGGGTGGGCTATTTTTCTAACCCTTACTATTTTCTAATAGTCCCAGCGACCCTCTACAAGGTCACATTAGTTTGGGGTCCATTCGTGGTTCGCATTCCACTTTTGGAGTATTTGGTTTGTGTTGCCCCTATCCCTATGTGTCTCCATTGCATCCTATTGTAACTATACATTGTTTGCACTTTTTTCTAATACTATTACTGCATATTTTGGTATTGTGTACATATATCTTGTGTATATTTGCTATCCTCATACTGAGGGTACTCACTGAGATACTTTTGGCATATTGTCATAAAAATAAAGTACCTTTATTTTTAGTAGATCTGTGTATTGTGTTTTCTTATGATATTGTGCATATGACACTAAGTGGTACTGTAGGAGCTTCACTCGTCTCCTAGTTCAGCCTAAGCTGCTCTGCTAAGCTACCATTATCTATCAGCCTATGCTGCTAGACACCCTATACACTAATAAGGGATAACTGGGCCTGGTGCAAGGTGCAAGTACCCCTTGGTACTCACTACAAGCCAGTCCAGCCTCCTACAGCGCCAATCCTCCCTCTTCCCCGGGGTGCACCAGTACTTTATTTGATACTCTAGCTCTTGCTCCTTGCCAAATGAACCTCGTGAACATCATCCGGGTCTCAGCAAAGAAATCTGGCGGTATCTCAGTAGGGAGGCTTTGAAAGAGATAGAGAAATCTGGGGAGCACTGTCATCTTGATACTATTGATGCGCCCCAGCCAAGACAACCACAGCTGAGACCACCTCCTAAAGTCTTCTCGTAGTGACTTAATCAAGGGGGGATAATTAGCTCTGAACAGATCAGACACCTGGGGAACAATTTGAATGCCCAAATAAGTGATTTATTTCTTAGCCCACGCAAATGGGGTCAATGAGGATAGCTGGGTCATTGCCCCTGCGGGCATCGACAGTTTGAGAAGATATGATTTCCCCATATTTACCTTAAAACCTGCCACCTGTTCAAAGAGTATCAATTCCTCCTGAATTACCAAAAGGGATGTGTGGGGTTCAGTGACGACTAATAAGATATTGTCAGCAAATAAGGAGATTTTATAGTGATCAGAGCCAAATTTAATGGCAGTCATTACAACATTGGCGGTAAAAGCCGCTTACCGCTGTGCAGAAGACTGCCAACACACCGCCGTGGCCGTGGAAATCTGCCACAGCTATTATGACCCACAGCACGGAATCTGCCAAAATTCAGACACCCACACAAGTCCGCCACACTAAAGGTCAGTGATAAACTGGCGAAAACAAAACCTCCACCGTCACGCCAACAGAAATACGTTCACACTATCACGACCCACGAATCCACACGGCGGTCTTTCAACCGCGGTATTCTATTGGCGGTACACACCGCCGCGCTCAAAATACACACACACATACAAAACACAGCCACATTGGACAAATCGAAATACACACACCTGATACACATACACACACCACTCCCACACACAGACAACACTATAAAACACACACCCACATCACCCACAAACCCCTATGACCACAATTACTGAGAGAAGGCCAGAGAGAGACAGCACCATCAACAATACTAACATCCACAGGCACACAACACCATCACCCACATAACTTCTACGCACCTCACACTACACACCACTACATATCAGCACACTTATTACCCCACACACCACCCCACACATCACCTACACCACCCCATGGCACGGCAAAGACACCCCAGGTTCTCGGAGGAGGAGCTCAGGGTCATGGTGGAGGAAATCGTCCGGGTAGAGCCACAGCTATTCGGAGCACAGGTGCAGCACACTTCCATTGCAAGGAAGATGGAGCTATGGCGAAGAATAGTGGACAGGGTCAACGCAGTGGGACAACACCCCAAGAAATCGGGAGGACATCAGGAAGAGGTGGAACGACCTACGGGGGAAGGTGCATTCCGTGGTCTCAAGACACCACCTTGCGGTTCAGCAGACTGGCGGCGGACCCCCACCTCCTCCCCCACAACTAACAACATGGGAGGAGCAGGTCTTGGCTATTTTGCATCCTGAGGGCCTCGCAGGAGTAGGTGGAGGAATTGACTCTGGTAAGTTACATCTTAACTATTACATCCCCCACCCTACCTGCATGCCAGCACACACACCCACCCTCACCCTCACCCTCACCCCATCACTCTAACTCCTCACAAATGTCCCAACATCACAAACCACACATCCTAACACCAAGCCCTGCATGCAACAACAAAGCATGGACACCCATCACTGAAGCATGTCGTCGCAAAGCCAGGTTGTGAAGCATACAGCAGGCCACGATATTCTGGCACACCTTCTTTGGTGAGTAGAATAGGGATCCACCTGTCATATGGAGGCACCAGAACCTGGCCTTCAGGAGGCCGAAGGACCGTTCGATCACCCTCCTAGTTTGCCCATGGGCCTCATTGTAGCGTTCCTCTGCCCTTGTCCTGGGATTCCTCACTGGGGTCAGTAGCCATGACAGGTTGGGGTAACCAGAGTCACCTGCAAATGGCGAGGGACAACTGTTAGACACACACTAACCTGTAGGGATATCCCCAGACCCAGACAACCATTCCCACAGTCTTGCTTCCAGGTGCTCACCTAATAGCCACACACGGTGCCTCTGGAGTTGGCCCATCACATAAGGGATGCTGCTATTACGCAGGATGTAGGCGCCATGCACTGAGCCAGGGAACTTGGCATTTACAAGGGAGATGTACTGGTCGGCCAAACATACCATCTGTACATTCACAAATTATAACTCTTCCGGTTTCTGTACACCTGTTCACTCCTGTGGGGGGGGGACCAAAGCCACATGTGTCCCATCAATGGCACCTATGATGTTGGGGATATGTCCCAGGGCATAGAAATCACCTTTCACTGTAGGCAAATCCTCCACCTGAGGGAAAACGATGTAGCTCCGCATGTGTTTCAGAAGGGCAGACAACACTCTGGACAACACGTTGGAAAACATAGGCTGGGACATCCCTGATGCTATGGCCACTGTTGTTTGAAATGACCCACTTGCAAGGAAATGGAGCACTGACAGCACCTGCACTTGAGGTGGGATTCCTGTGGGATGGCGGATAGCTGACATCAGGTCTGGCTCCAGCTGGGTACACAGTTCCTGGATTGTGGCACGGTCAAACCTGTAGGTGATGGTCACATGTCTTTCCTCCATTGTCGACAGGTCCACCAACGGTCGGTACACTGGGGGATGCCGCCATCTCCTCACATGTCCCAGCGGACGGTGCCTATGAAGGACAACAGCGAGCACAGAGCCAAACAACTCAGAGGTACGTACCCACAGCTTACACAGAACACGATTCCTAATCCAGAAAGTGGCCTGTATGTGTGTTGAGTCTAGGCCTAGGTATGTGTGACGCAGTTAAAAATGAAGCCACGTGGGCCCCTGAAATGACGGCTGCCTGACCTGTAAAGTGGGACAATTGGATGTGAGGTAACTGCGCTGGCGTTGTACACTGTCGCGGTAGGCGATCGAAGACGGCGGCGCAATGCTGCATTGGTTAACATTGGACCCTATGGGTCCCAGGAGCCAATGACGATGTACGCCGGTGGTGACGGTACGCACCGCCGCAGACGTGACCACCATTTTCTATCTGTTCAATCACTCGATACCTGATCTTCGACAGGAGAGGACCTACACTGCAACTGCTGCTGTGACCTCGGTCTGGAAGAAACAATGGCTCGAGTGACTGGGGAAAGGGCCCCTGCCTTCACATCGGAGAAGTTGGAGAAACTCGTGGATGGGGTCCTCCCCCAGTACATGCTACTCTACGGTCCTCCAAACAAACAGGTAAGTACACTGAGAGCATGCTGTATGGGCTATGCCTGTGTGGAGAGGGGTGGATGTAAGAAGGAAGGGGGGAGAGTGCGGCGTGCATGAAATGACGGTGAGTGCATGTGCCACATGCCAAGGGTAGGTATGGGGACCAATGACTGTGACGGTGCAGATGGGAGGACATTTGCCGCTGGAGCAAGAAGACGGTGGAGGCTCAGCTGGGGATGGCCTCCCAACGTGGGAGGGGTGTCCGTCGCACCATGACCCCCCTGATGTTCAGGATCCTGGCGGTGGCGTACCCGAAGTTGGATGGGCACTTGAGGGCATCACAGCAGCCACAAGGGGGTGAGTACACTCTCATCCTGCTGATTTTGCGTGCAGTGGAGGGGTCTGGGTGGGGGAGGTGGGCTGTGGGTTTCCCCAGGCCAGGGCGATTTTAGTAGGCAAGGTCCCTCCGTAAGGCAGGCCATGTGGCACCCCACCCCACCTCTGTATAGTGCCAAGTACACCTAGTCATGCCCCTGTGTCATCCATGTGTGCAGATGTCGTCCGTAGCCTAGTAGGCCATTTCCCAGGAATTGAACAGTGGAGCCCAAGAGCACGGTGTAGTGCAGGGGGCTTCTGTGTCTGTCGTGTCCCCCAACGGTAGCGGTAATGCATGCACTCAACATGTCTTTCTTCTGTCGTCCTCCCCCTTTTTGTGGTCTCCCTGTTCTTGTGTGCATTAGCATCATCAGGCGGAGGAGCAGTGGCACCGGAGCAGGAAGGAGCTGCATCCCACATGGCCCTGGAGGGTGAAACTACGGACTCGGAGTTCACCAATGGGATGGAGGGTGAGGGGATCTCCACGGCGGGGACAGGAGCTGACACCAGAGACACGGACTCATCCTCTGATGGGAGCTCCCTTGTGGTGGCAGCAACATCTGTGCCCCCCGCATCTACAGGTACAGCCACCACCCCCCCTACCAGCACCGCCCTCCCAGCAGCCCCTCAGCCTTTGACCCGTGCCCGCTCACCCAGGAGGGTGGGCATCACCTTTGCCCCAGGTACCTCAGGCCCTGCCCCAGTTACCCCTGCTGCCCTGAGTGAGGAGGCCATTGACCTCCTCAGGTCCCTCACTGTTGGGCAGTCTACCATTTTGAATGCCATCCAGGGTGTAGAAAGGCAGTTGCAACAAACTAATGCATTACTGGAGGGCATTCATTCTGATCAGGCGGCCCTTCAGCGAGCTTTTCAGACTCTGGCCTCAGCACTGATGGCAGCCATTGTCCCTGTCTCTAGCCTCCCCCCTCCAACTTCCTCCACCCAGACCCAATCCCCTGTACCCCAGCCTATCCCAAGCACACCTTCAGACCAGCATGCACACACGTCAACACACAAGGTAAGCTCTGGCAAACATAAGCACCACACATCCCACAGGCACTCACGCAAGCATCACACACATGCAGACACACCGACATCCACTGCCTCCACTGTGTCCCCCTCCTCCTCGTCTCCCTCCTCCCTCCCAGTCTCATCTCCACTCACACCTGCATGCATTACATCTACAGCCACTACTGCCATCACCAGCACACCCACCACCACACCCCGCTGACGTGCAGTCACCACCCCCACTACCATTCACACATCCCCTGTGTCCTCTCCCAGTGGGTCTGTGATGTCACCTCCCAAGATACACAAACGCAGGCACACACCCACCCAACAGCCATCCACCTCACGACAGCCTCCAGCGCATGCACCTTCACCCGTCCCAGTGTCTCCCAAAAACTTTTCCTGCCCAACCTTGACCTCTATCCCACACCTCCCCCACCCCGTCCGTCTCCTAGGTACCGAACTAGCACCTCAGCCACAACATCTCCGGGACCAGTGGTGCCTGTAGTAACCGGAATCTGGAGTGCACTGGCCACCAGGGCAGCCAGTGTAGCAAGGAGCCACAGCACAGACAGTCCCCCACCAGTGAAGCATCAGAAGTTGGCCAGTGCCCGGCAGGAGAGGCGGAAGACTCCAGCCACCAAAGCCGCTTCCAGGGGTCCCGGTGGGAGTGTGGAGTCAGCTGCGACACCTTCCAAGGTGGGGAAGGGCCACAAGAAAGCAGGAAAGTCTGGGAAGAGCAGCACGGCGGAGGAGACCGCCATCATCCCCGCTGCCCAGGAGGCCACAGCCATCATTCACGCTGCCCAGGAGGCCACAGCCATCATCCCCGCTGGGCCAGAGAGGACCACCAGCACAAGCCCCGCTGGGTCAGAGAGGATCGCCAGCACAAGCCCCGTTGGGCCAGAGAGGACCGCCAGCACAAGCCCGCTGGGCCAGAGAGGACCGCCAGTACAAGCCCCGCTGGGCTAGAGAGGACCGCCAGCAGCTGAGTCACTGCAAAGGAGCCCGCCGCTCCAAGCACCGCTGAACAGGGCACTGCAATCTCAAGCACCGCTGAACAGGGCACCGCCGTCTCAAGCACCGCTGAACAGGGAACTGCCGTCTCAAGCACCGCTGAACAGGGCACTGCCGCTCCAAGCACCACTGAACAGGGCACCGCCGCTCCAAGCACCGCTGAACAGGGCACCGCCGTCTCAAGCACCGCTGAACAGGGCACCGCCGCTCCAAGCACCGCTGAACAGGGCACCGCCGTCTCAAGCACCGCTGAACAGGGCACCGCCGCTCCAAGCACCGCTGAACAGGGCACCGCCGTATCAAACACCGCTGAACAGGGCACTGCCGCTCCAAGCACCGCTGAACAGGGCACCGCCGTCTCAAGCACCGCTGAACACGGCACCGCCGTCTCAAGCACTGCTGAACAGGGCACCACCGCTCCAAGCACCGCTGAACAAGGCACCGCCGTCTCAAGCAACGCTGAACAGGGCACTGCCGTCTCAAGCACCGCTGAACAGGGCACTGCCTTCTCAAGCACCGCTGAACAGGGCACCGCCGCTCCAAGCACCACTGAACAGGGCACTGCCGTCTCAAGCACCGCTGAACAGGGCACCGCCGCTCCAAGCACTGCTGAACAGGGCACCGCCGTCTCAAGCACAGCTGAACAGGGCACTGGCGTCTCAAGCACCGCTGAACAGGGCACTGCCGCTCCAAGCACCGCTGAACAGGGCACTGCCGTCTCAAGCACCGCTGAACACGGCACCGCCGTCTCAAGAACCGCTGAACAGGGCACTGCCGCTCCAAGCACTGCTGGCCCATGAGCGCCAAGGGCACTGACGCTGCTGAGTCCGTCACGGGCAGAATGAAGCACTCTGGGCATAAATCCCCCTCCAGAACCAGTGGAGAGATACATCCACTACCTCTGTCCTTAGCAGGATGAAGCACTCTGGGCACAAAGCCCCCTCCAGAACCAGTGGAGAGATCCATCCACTACCTCTGTCCCTAGCAGGATGAAGCACTCTGGGCACAATGCCTCCTCCAGAACTAGTGGAGACTGTTATCCACTTGAGAGACTGTGGCTTTGCACTCCCCAGGATATGGCAGTGGGCAACCCACCCACTGTAGAGACTTGGGAGACTGTGGCTTTGCACTCCCCAGGATACGGCAGTGGGCAACCCACCCACTGTAGAGACTTGAGAGACTGTGGCTTTGCACTCCCCAAGATTGAACAGTGGGCAACCCACCCACTGTAGAGACTTGAGAGACTGTGGCTTTGCACTCGCCAGGATTGAACAGTGGGCATGTATCCCTCTCGTGGATTTGGCATTGTGCACTCAACCAGCTGAGGTGCCCCACCCTTTCCCTCCCCCTGAGGTGCCTGTTTTCTTGCTCTCTGATGCCCATGCAGTGTTCTCTCCGTCATGGTCGGGGATCTTGTGTGGGCCTCGCCCATACCGTGTGGGCCCAGTGTTCCACAGACTTGATTGGAGCACTACCTGGACTACTATGTATATTTTGTTAATGATGTATATATATATTTTTGCATACTTGATTTTAATATATTTCTATGGTTACACTCATTTCCTTTTGTCTTTGCATTCTTCCAGGGGGAGGGGGGGGGGGTGTAACTATCATGTACAAATATGTATTAGTGTGTGTGTTGTAGTGGGTGAGGGTGGGGGTGGGGTTGTTGCGTGTGTGTGCCCCTGTTTTTTCCCTCCTCTGTGTCGTAGGTGCAGTACTCACCGTGGTCTTCGCCGCCGGTGTTTGTGCTCCTGGTAGAGGAGCAGGAAGACTATCGCAGGAAGAATTTGGAGTTCCGGCTCCATGGTTTCCTAGTTCCTCGTCGGGTGTGTAGAGGTGAGTGTTTTCCCTTCAGAATCCTGTTTCCGCCGTGTTTTTATCCACAGTGAATCCGCCCCGGAAAAGGTGGTGGATTGGCCTGTTGTTATACTGTGGGCGGTACTTTGTCCTCCGCCTGTCTGTTGGCGGTGACTGCTGCGCTGTTTGTTTGTATTGCTGTGGCGGTCGGAGTGTTAAAGTGGCTGTCTTTGTGGCGCTTTCCGCCACGGTCGTAATTGCAAATTTTTTACCGCTGGCCTGTTGGCGGTCTTACCGCTGCTTTAACACCGACCGCCAGGGTTGTAATGACTGCCTTAATGCCTGGGAATGCAGGGCAAGCCCTCACCCGCACTGCCAAGGGCTCAACACTCAGTGCAAAAAGCAGCGGGGAAGAGGGCATCCCTGCCTCGTGCCCCGTGATAGATCAAAGAATTCCAAAGTCACCCCATTTACCGAGATGCGGGATCTGGGGCATGAGTAATTGCTCATTATCATTGTTATAAATTGTTCCCCGAATCCAAAACGTCTCATGGTTACCACCAAAAATTTCCACTTGACTCTATCAAATGCCTTCTCGGCATCTAGCGCTAATAAAAGTGCCGGGAAACGCCGCAAATTGTCATGTGTTTAGCACCCCTTGATAAAGCCCGATTGGTCTGGATGTATCAGCCGTGGCATCACATCCTCCATCCTCTGCGCCAGGATTTTAGAGTATAATTTGGTGTCAAGATTCAACAGGGCAATGGTTCGGTATGAGGCGCACAATTGAGGGTCCTTTCCCGCCTTGGGTATTAGAGTGATCAGAGCCTCCCCCATAGATGTGGATACCGCTCCCTCGCCTCGTATAAAATTGAACAGTGCAGCGAGCTGTCCCGCCAGTTCCGCACCAAAGGATTTATTGAAATGGGCTGTAAAGCCGTCAGGGCCCGGGGCCTTATGCAGGGGAAAGGCGTCTATAACCGCCTGTACTTCCTCCACTGTAACTGATGCTGCTAGCATTTCATTTGTGTCCTGAGAGACCTGTGGCAGGTGGGTATTTCGTAGGTAGGTTGCTTGAGCGTGGGCAGGTGGTTGATCTGAGTGATAGAGACGCTCATAAAACCGTCTAAATGCCATTGCTTTCCCCTCTTCCGTGAGGTGTTCTCCGAGCTCGTCTGTGACCTGCTCTATGTAGTCCCGGGCCTGTTGGTCTCAAAGCTGTCTTGCCTGGGTGGTGCCTATCTTATTGCCCTTGTCATAGTGAGATTTCTGAAGTCTCAGCAGTGTCAATTCTGCCCTGTTTGTATAGGTAGCTTGTAATTTACCTTTGAGGGACACCACCCTCCTTTGAGCTTGCCAGGTTGGGGATAGTTTATGATCTCGTTCAGCTATCTTAAGTTCACTTTCCAGAAGAAGTTGGTCTTTAGCCTTTAATCGGTGCATCGTGGATGCAAGTGAGATGCATTTGCCTCTTATGACCGCTTTAAAGGCATCCCAGAGTGTATGGGGGTTAGTATCTCCCACCCTATTATGTTGGAAGTATTCCCTGATCGATAAGCGCAGATCGTTACGGGATGTTGTGTCACGGGGAAGTACCAGCTCTTGGAAGAGCTGCGTGCTAGGGGCCAATTCAGGCTAACCACCACCAGGGCATGATCCAATATATATATGACAATTGGATGAATGACTACAGAATAAAGAATCTGTCTTAACGGTTTGCTCAGAAATACGTAGTCTATCCTCGAATAGGAGCGGTGGGTATGAGAGAAGAAAGTATAATCCCTCTCCAAAGGTTCCAGGGTCCGCCAGGAATCAAAAATCCCCAATCGACGAAAGGTGGACTTCACTGATCTGGCAAAAGCACTTGTCTGTGATCTCTGTGGATGTGTTGTGTCTAGAGCCGAGTCCCACACCAGGTTAAAGTCTCCCAATCATGGTCTCCATCAGTCTCCCATCAAAATAATTTCACCCTCTGCATAGCCCTCCAGTTCTCTCAAGAAATGTAACAGAAATTGGGTTTGACCGCTGTTAGGGGCGTAAATTGTAGTTATCGTACACATTTTCCCATCCAAGCTGCCTTTTATCATTAAGTATCTTCCTTCTTTATCTTTCTTGGAGCCTGTTTCCCTGAAGTGGGCTGATCTGCGAAACATCAAAGCCACCCCCCAATGTTTCGTTGGTGCTGAAGCTCAAGCAATCTGAGTGTAGTGTTTGTGACAGAGACGGTGTCCCTCCCCCTCTTCAAATGTGTTTCTTGTAGGGCCACAGTGTCATAATGGTGATCATCGAGGTACTTTCTCAATTACGATCGCTTATTGGGGGAATTAAGTACTTTAACATTACATGAAAGTAATTCCAGCATTATCTCCCCGAAACAGCAACGCTCTCAATTAGACCCCTGATATTATCTCTAATACCCCGCACCTTGATTCCCTTCCTCCCCCCTTCGGAGCAACCAAGCCTGCTTTGGACTTTCCACATGACTCTTTGAATATCGAAAGGGTGGGTAAACAATGAACAAACCTAAGGAACATCTCAGAAGAGAAATATAAACATAGATTTGACAGTATAAAACAACAAACTTCCCTACATTCTTCATTTCGTGGACAGGGTCCAAATCTGCCTCCTCTTCCCCCCCCCAGGCCTCATCAAACCAGAGTGCATTTCAGTGGCGTGTCCCCCCCAAACCTCCAGAGACCAACAGGAGCGGAGTATGTCCAAGTGGCAAGTATCGCTGAGACCTTTATTGTGCTTCTCACGCCCACACCATCTCCCCGGGGGGAGGCGCCCCCCGTCCCTCCATCTCCATCAAAACCCCCAACTGGGGTCGCAGTTCAGCTCTCTCCAATGGGCCACTGAGGCCCTCCCTGAGGCCGGACCTCCATGTGATGTTATCTTTTGGGGGTCTTCCTACCCCTCCTCTGTTGTTTCCATTGGTCCGCTGACGTGGAGGGGATATCTTCTCCTCGCCCCTCTCCAACTACGACGCCGGTATCACCCCTCACTCCTCCAGACTCTAGGCCCAACGCGGCTGCCGCATCATCCACAGTCGATAAATGGCACGCTCTATTGTGCTGTTCGAACGCCACACCAAAGGGGAAGGTCCAATGATATCTTATGTTCTTATCTCTCAGAGCCTCCGTCACCGGACGGAACTGTTGTCGTCAGGCCAGGGTTGCTGGGGCTATATCCTGATAGAGGGAGCATCTTGCACCCTGGAAGGAAATAGGATCTTGTTGTCTTGCCTTTAATAGAATTCGTTCCTTCACCTTGAACGAGCTTAATTTAGCCAGAATGTCTCTAGGTCTTCTCCCTTCGCCCGCAGCTCTACTGCATCTCCGATTGATCCTCTCCCAGAAGGGTGGAAAACAGCCCAACCACAAAGGCCTCCAGATCAGTCCCCTCAGCTCCCTCCTCCAGACCTCTCACCCTTATGTTGTCTCTATACGTGATCGATTTTCCAATTCTTCGCATTTTAATGTGGCGAGATGTAACTGCGCTTTAATACTTGTAATCTCCGTTTCCACCGGGGCAACTTTCTGCTGTAAGTTCTGCAGGTGCATTTCCAAGTCCATAGTACGGGCCCCTACTGAGTCTACATCTGTTTGAAGTGCGGATAGTTTCCCACTGACGTCTGCTTGGAAGGCATCCAGCGTCGCTCTGATATCCGTCGTGAGCTCCTCACGCAGCTCGGTTTTGAAAGTGCGAAGGGAGGACAAGAGGTCCTCCTTTGTAAGCGCCATCCCTCCCTCCTGTACCTGGTCAGCGCTCTCCACTCTGGCCGGGGAAAAGTAGCTGCAGACTCTATTGGCCTGTATCTTGCATCGTGGCATAGGTGTCTTTCAGGGACCGGGCCCAGTGCTTATTTGGAGGCTCTCTCGCTCCTCAGAACTGCTCTGCTTCTCATTGGTGTCCTCCTCTAGGTCTTTGCCCTTGTCTCACAGCCACTTCTCAAGGGGGAGTTATGTGTCTCTCCTCTCCCCCCGTATCGCATTTGCCCCCGCTCATTTCAGCTGTCTCACGCCCCCTTTGCGGGTGTGGCCCCATTTGGAGTGTCTTGCCGTCAGTCACCTGTGCTCGCACCGTTGGGCCCTATTCTCTCAGGGCCCCGTTCGGGTGGCTCTCCCCAGCTCAGCGCTCTTCAACTTGGCCTCGGCAGCCCATGCGTGTAGCTGCACTGTCGTAGCTCGGCACTTGCTCCAAAAAGTCCCCCCCCCCCCCGGGGAGGTCGTCCTGTTGCTTCCCCGGTTTCTACGGCGGGTAAGGGGATTATTTGTGGGGGGCAGCCGCTCTCTCCAATTCGGGCAGCCATCCCAAGCTCCACGGAAAAGAAAGGAGGCCCCTCCTGGACCCCACCTCGTCGCTGCTGTGCCTAGTGGCGGTCACCTCAATGGGGCCCTTCCCAGCTCCCGCGCGGCTCCGCCGGTGGGGATACCTCTCTCCCCTGCTCCTCGGGCCCCGCAGCTCTCACCTCCATGTCGGTACACCAGTCTCCCTTTGTCTCCACTCGGCTCTCTCTCGGCTGCGCACTCGGTCGCCGGGCTCCGCCTCGAGCGACGCACCTCTCACGGCCGGCAATCTCGACGGTTCTCCCCCTCTGGGGGCCTAGAGGAAGGTCCCCAGGTCGGGGGGAATCCTTTTGCACCTCTTTACCTCCTCAATCCATCGGGCCTGGGGGGTTTGGACCGAGCCGACGGAGATCACGTCCGATCGGCCATGTTGGTTGGCCCTGTCTCCTCCACCATATATTTTAACCACGTAAACAACATTTTACTGTGTACAGAAATACTTTGTTATAGCTCCCTGAACACTTGGAGGTATTTAGAGAACAGTCCCAACCTAAACTCACACTTTACATCAACATTTCCAGAGTAGTTAAACGCATGCACTTAAAGTTACAAGTTCAGAGTGTTTGTGAATACCCATACATTTTCCATATTTTGTGAGGCCGTAGATTTAATCCTGACATTCCTCTTGAAGTTTAATTTGAGCACAGACCATTTATTCTGAGCTATTGGAAACTCCTTCCCATCTCGTAAAATGTAAACAAGCGTTAAGTCAGCTCCAAAAGGATCTAAGCATCCTCTAAAATGCTCCACAGCAATTGTGAACAAATCTAGACCATCGGTGTTCCTGAACAGTTGACGTAATTAGCCTTTTCAGGGCAGCACGTTGATGACACGCATAAATCAGCGAGGTAATAAGTAGAACCACATTATGTAAAGTAATAGCTGGCGGCAGCAGTACATGTAGTCAACAATAGTAAGATACGCCCCTTGCTGTCTGCTTGATAAATACAAGCCTGCTCTGATTGGCCAAACTCCCCGGACCTGCCCGAGACAAGTAACTGTGACTTGTGTGCGTGACGTTCTTTCACCTTTGGCTTTCTTTGTGTCCAAGTGTTTGCGTGTCTGTCTCTAATTAGTATTTTATTTTTAAACTGGTGCTGTTAAGTTTCCACTCGGGGACACCAAGAAACCACAGGGCCTAAGGCGACACAGAAATCCGGCGCTAAATTAAAGCCTCAAGTTCTACATTTGTAAACAACAACAATCCTCAGTTTGGAATCAGTTTAGAGTTCATTGTGAACAGCTTGGGAGTTTATGCGTAATTGCACAATGGCAGAACACCAATGGCTTGTGAAGTCCGTTTATTTTACTTCAGATTTCTTTCCTTTGTTGAAGGGATGTGCAGTGTTTTAGGAACACACATTTATGCATTTATGCAAGCTTACAAACCATACAGATTAGAAACTAAGTAGGTTGAGAGATGAAAATACACTACGCCTCATTTAGTTGAAAAAAAGGACAAAATAACTTACCGAAATGGCATTGTTTCGCTTGTCAGAATTTCGGAAAAAATAACAACAACAACAAAAATAATAATAATAATAATAATAATTATTATTATTATTATTATCATCATTATTATTATTTCATTTGCATCATGGAAGAGACATTCAGCAAATTATAGGTGGGGCTGAGTTGAACAACTTCACCAGGCCAAAAGCTGCAGGCAACCAGTGGAATGCCCTGACTTGTGTGCCAGATGGTCCTTGTAAAATACCCAGAAATTACTACATACATGCTCGAGACACCAAAAGTATTTATTAATTTTGAAGCAGCAGCTTAGTAGCATTGGGCATCAAAGCTGTGTTTCAAGTCCTAACAAAGTAGGCGAGGGACCACATAGCATAGGGGAATGAGCAAAAATGTAATTTCACCATAAGAAAGACTATGACATCGTTATTATACAGGTAAAAATAAAGCACACACCATCTTGAAGCCAAAGATCTAAGATGCATTCAATCCAAAAATAGCGCGCAACATAGGGAATTCTTAAAGACATTGCAACCGACCATAGCTCTCACCCAAAAATGGTAGGTAGGCACATGTAATTCTAAATCCAACTATGGGATCTATGGAATACAAAAATGGGACATCATTTGTTACTATGAGTTAAACTTTATTAATGAGTAGATGGCAGGATCAGCTCACGGAGAAAATGACAGATATTTTGGAATGAAAGGATGCATGAAGACGCTGCTCACTTCTTCTGACTGCCAATATCAAAAGCGTGTTTATGCTTTTACAATGATATGCAGATATTGTGCAAATGTACTTTCTTGAATAAATAGGCCTTTACTAGAGTCTTGAAACTTAGCCAGCATATTTAGGTTAAATGGCACCTCAGAATAATAAGAAAACAACATTCATATGTGATTATAAAATATAACAGTGCATTTATTGCTATGTGTCATAAAGATGAAGAGAAACATTCATTTTGATGTAGTAGAAATTCGAAACCATGTTTTCAAAATCCCTATTTGGCTGGGATTCAACATCCTTTTGCATTAATTTGATCATGAAGAGTGTCAACATGTCTGCTTTTGCAATCTTCTACTGTGCTCCTCATCTTCAAAAGTAGCAAGCAGACAAGAATTGGCGGTGCCTTTATTTGCGCAAATGTGTAAGATGATTCGCATTATCTTTATTAAAACATACAGAACCACGATTAAAATGATTATTAAAAAAAAAATTGTATATATATATATATATATATTTATTAGCATTTTTCGTTGCAGACACAGCAGTACAATGCTTCAAGTTTAATGAGCTGCAATACGTCATGCTTATCAAATACGTTCAAAACTCCAACCTCCCACCCACCACTCTCGGCTCTGGTGACTCAAGCACGTTCATTTATCATCATCAGTACAATTCTGTGTGTTGTACGGGGGACATCAAATCGGATCGCAGATTCTGTGGCATGCCAACTCTACCATCATTCCCATCACCAATTCAGATCACTCACTCAGGGTCAGACAACTCACACCATTATGCTCATCTATGGCGGCAGCTCGTCTGGCGGCTCCAAGAGTTCGGTGAGCTTCGCCGCCCAGGCTCTCAAGTCATCCTCCAGTTTATTGTCTCTGCCTGTTTTATGCATATGGTGCTCTTCAGCCGTCGCCTATTCAGCCATGTCTCTCATCCAGTCTTTTAGGACAGATGTAGAAAAGGAAAACCAACAAATGGCGGTTGGTAATATAAAGCCCAACAAGAAGAATTGTCTACTAAGTTTCTTCCTCTCTTTGACTGGGAGTAACCCAGCAGACACTGGCTTGCATCTTGAGGGACATTTCAACTCGAAGCCGCGTTTATACTCTTAAGAATCACCTCCCAGTAGTCCGTAAGCACGGGACATCCCCAAATCATGTGTATGAAGTCCGCCTTTAGTTCAGAGCATCAATGGCAGGAAGAAGGCCTTGTTGGGTAGATAGCATGTAGTGTGTTCAGAGTAAGTTAAACTTGGTGCACCACATTGTATTTGAGCAGTTTAAAACTTGCATTAGTGGAGGTAGTTTTCACCTCCGCTAATGCAATGTTTTCTTCTCCTAATGTTTAGGCATGAGGGCAGCCTGTATAAATGTATGATCAGTCTCTGGCTCCCAGACACATTTAAGAGCATTCTCAAAGTTTGGGTACCCTGGGGAGCTCAGGAAAGGACGGCCATACACAATGGGCCGTCAACGTGATTTTTGCATAGTGTAGGAATGGCCCCGTGTCCAGTTGGAATGTTTCTATGGCGCCTGCCATTGTGATAAATCTATAATTGGGATAAAGGTCCCGGAAGAGCTCACATCCACCGGCTCTCCATTTATCAATAATCATTGTCTGAGAAATGAGCTTAAAGGGACGTAGTGTCCTGATGGGCATATCCGGCATGTAGGGGTCCCTCTTCAGGGCATGTCTGAGTGCTGCTTCCCACGCAACACATACTTGTCGGACTGTCTATGGCACCACATCTAGGATTCTCACCCCAATCATTAGAAGCTTGGGCAGGGAAACGTCACCAAACGTATGTCTCAGTAACCTATTCTCACAGTTTTCGTGCTCATCAAACTAATGTAATGCATGCTGTGCTGCTAGATAATACCGATCTAGGTTGGGCTATTCAAGACCCTCCATGCGCCATGTATGTTTGAGGGTAACTAACTTTCTCCCAGTGTGCCACAGGAGTTCAACAATCAGCCTGTCTAGCTATATAAAGATTCATTGATGGATCTCATGCATATTTCCCTGGAATACATATGGACACCATGGCAGTATGATCATTTTGCCTAGTGCAGGTTCCCCAAGAGCAACAGAGGAGGCGAATTCCAGAATTTCACTGCAGATTTCAGGTTCTCCACCACTCTACCTATATTGGTGGCCTCAAACTCCACCTCACTATGTGTAGTCCTGATCCCAAGATACCTAAACATTTTTGGCTCCCACAGGGGGTCCAATTTCAGTAAGTCTTGCCTGTCCAAACAAACCAACTGTCCCTGTGGAAATAATTTTGATTTGGTTCTGTTAACAGGCAACCCAGACACATTTCTGAACTCATCAAGCACAGCCAGAATTATTGGCACTGAGTAGAGCGGTTGGCATAAGTAAATTATTGCATCATCTGTGTAAAGGGAGACCACTTGGGTATTTCTTCCCACCCATATCCCCCAGCACCCTAGTGTCTGGCTTAGTCTACACGCCAGTGACTCCATCGCTAAGGCAAAGAGCAGGGGCAATAAGGCACAGCCCTGCCTGGTACCCCTCTGCAGGGTGAACTGCCATGACACTGTGCCTCCCACTCCCACCCACTCAATGGGGGCCCCATAGACCAATTGCACACAACGGACAAAGGCTTTTCCAATGCTCACTTTCCTCAGAATCCTCCACAGAAAATTCCAGGAAATGGAATCGGATGCCTGTTCAATGCCAAGGAGTGCCACTGCGTATTGGTCCTCTACAATAGTAGGCTCATGCAGAACCAGGGACAGCCTCCTCAAGTTGTACAGTGTGTTTCTCCGGAGTAGGAACCTACATAGGTCCTCATGGACCAGTTGCGGGTAATGCGCAATATTATTTGAAATATTTGTATTCTCTAGTGCCCAAATATGCCACCTGACAAAATCCAGATGCCACTGAGATTAAAATCTCACGAGTTCTGTAATTTGTGCAATTTGCTGGTGCTATCCATTATGTGATCTAGTTGTTCATGTATACCAAGTGAGCCATTGGGAAGATACGTACAACACTCAGAACCTAAAACAGTGCCAACCCGCCCTTTACTAATATTATGTATTCTAATGCCATCCTTTTCTGAACCAGCATCTTGGCAAGAGTGTCTACTTGATCTACCAATAACCTAATGCTAATGAGCTTCAATGATCTTTGCATTTCTTCTCACCTGATCTAAAGCAACAGTTATATCATACATTGGGTTTAACACCGAAAAGATCCTAGAAGTTGTAGAGGCACCCTGCCTGACCCTCCTCCTCTGCAAAGGGTTATCACCAATGTGTCTCACTGCAGGAAGAATATATACTGGTTAACAAGCCCCAATCCAAGACAGCCTTGAATTCTCACAGAATCCACAAATGAACTATCGATAGCTCCCATTCTAATGGTGCTTGTAGAACAACAGTCCATGAGGAAGATGGAATTAGTAAGGGGGAAGCTGAAGGACTATTCTCTACAACAAGGTTACATTTACTCCTTCCAACAAAAACACTCGAGACATGTGCTTTACGATGCTCACAGATAAAACTTTGCTCAGTAAGTGCAAGATTGGTCAACTGTGGCATGTTCCGGGTGAAATTATTGCTAAACCTTTCAAGGCTCGTATAGCAAGTTGGGGATATGGTCACACACTCTTGCTTTCGGTGTTTATGGTAAAAGAGATTAAGAAAGGTGTAACTGTAACTGATGGGCACACCAGTGAAAGGGATAGCACCCCCTAACATCCACTTGAGAATCTGTGCAAATCCACCAAGTAAAAAAAAATGTTTGTCTATACTTTTCCAACACGAATACATAAAATATGTTTTGATAGACGGAACTCAATTTCTGTGCGACAACAGGCTTAGTACAGTTGGCCATCAAATGATTCACAACTCTGCAGAAAGGAGGTAACTCACCATCCCCCACAGATTCAGGACAGTGGCAAAGATAGCAGGCTAGACCCACAGATTACTCTGGTATCTGGGAGCGGTTGCCTACCTCAAATGGAGGTGGTAAAGATAACAGGCTGCATAGGCAGCATCACATGTTGGTAATGAAGCAGGCAGAAAAGGCTGACACAGAGGACACTTCCCACTGGCAGATGGTAGGATAGAACAATGACAAATCCCAGTGTGGGGCCAGACACAGGTGCAGAAGAGAAAGCAGGAATGCTTTTGTGTTTAGAAGGAACAGTTCACTTGCAGTGAGATGAGTGGATCGATGTCAACAGAACATGGCGTTTGACAGCGGTGTTGGTGGATGAGCAGGACCAGATAAGGTGCACACCTGTGAGGGTGCAGTGCAGTCTTCCACTGGTGTATCTTCACTCAGTCACTGGGCTGGAGGGAATGGCAGGCTTCAGTTGGACACTCGGGTAAGGCTGCTTGAACCTGAGAATGGAGCCTGTAGCAACACTGTATAAGCTTTCTGCAATACTATAAAACTGCATCATCATCCAACTTAGCAGTTGTGATGGGTGAATTTGAGGGCAGTATCAAGAGACTGCCATGAATTATTTCATATGGCCTTAATTTTGTGTTCTGGGAGAGAATTGCTTTGAGGGACCACAGAGCTAGAGACAGTTTTAGTTGAATCTCTGAGCGTATCTTAGCTACCTCGTTTAGGGTACCATTGTTCCTTTTCACCTTCCCTGACGCTGGGTGGTATGCACAATGGAAATGCTGATCTATCCCTCAAACCTTGAAAACTGCTTTCACTACACCTGACACAAAGGGACCTGTCACAAAATGCATTTAGCAGTACTTTAGTAGGAGTACCTCGAAGTGCTAATCACAAATCTAGAAGTGTAAATCTCCACTTCCACCTTCCCTATCTTTTCTATGGGAAGACCCTCACACATATAAGCGTACTACTTAGTAGTAAATATAGAAGTGGCCTGAGCCAGTGGTTGAAAAATGGAGGCACTTTCAACAGAATATGTGGGGCTTAGGGAGGAGTTAGAAGAGGTTTGAGGAGGATAGTGCACCTTCCCACAAAAGAGTAAACCCATTACTTTTCACAAACTGCACTTCTAAAGTTGCTAGAGCCAAAAGAGCTCAAAACATTAGTAAAAGTACTACAGCTGAGAGCTGGAATAAGTCTAGCACTGTAATTGGCCAACCACTTGTACTGCAAGGGAAACAGCCATCACTATGCAGCTGTCCCTGACTAGCCTTTACCACAAATGCGTTACAACGCATGCATCATTACAACGAATAGCCTTTACCACACGTACGATTACAATGATTGTTATGGTATGCATGGTAATGGCTATGCGATGTAATGATGGTGAAGGCTATCAGCATCATTAGAGGAGACGGAAAGATCATTCTGGTTCCTCAGACCGAGCTGTGATGCGCCTTAGGAGTAAGGTTAGGGGGATTGGGTCTGGGGGTGGGCGGATACTGTTTTAAGCTGGGGGGTTATGTTTTAGGATGGGGCAGTTTTCAGGTTAAGTGTGGAGGGGAAGTTGGGCTTGGGGGGACTGTTTTAGGGAAGGGAAGAAGGTGGGGGGTTAGGTTTTAGGGTGGGTGGTTTTCGGGCTATGGGGTATTAGGCCTGGGGGGGGTACTGTTTTAAGGAGTGGCGGGGAGTTATGTTTTAGGGTAGGTGGCTTCAGGTTAAGTGCGGAGGGGGGTTGGGCTTGGGGGACTGTTTTTGGGAGGGGGTGGGGGTTAAGTTTTAGGGTGGGGGTCATTTTTTGGGATTAGGGCAGGGGTTGGGTCTGAGAATGGGTGGGTACTGTTTTAGGGAGGTGCGGGGGCTTGGGTTTTAGGGTGGCGGGTGGTTTCCGGGCTTGGGGGGTATAGGGCCTGGGGGGTACTGTTTTAGGGTGGGGTTGTGTTTTAGGGCGGGTAGGTTTTCAGGTTAAGTGCAGAAGGAGTGGGGCTCGGGCCCGAGGGACTGTTTTAGGGAGGGGCGAGGGTGATCTATTATGTTTTAGGGTAGGGCTCAGTTTTTGGGATTAGGACGGGGTATTGGGTCTGGGGGTGGGGGTGCTATTTTAGGGAGGGGTGTGGGATTTCGTTTTTAGGTTGGGGTGGTTTTTGGGCTTGGGGGATATTGGGCCCAGGGGGTACTGTTTTAGGGAGAGGGCAGGGGGTTAGGATTTAGGGCAGGGAAGATGGTCTTTGGGCTCAGGACGGGGGAAGGATTGGGCTTGGGTTGGGGTACTGTTGTAGGGAGGAGGAGGTGGGGTGTTAGGTTTAAGGGTGGGGTTTTTTTGGGATTAGGATGGGAAGATGATTGTAGGGCTCAGGGCGGGAGATAGGGTTGGACAAATTTAGGGTTCAAGGTGAGGGAGGGGCATTTTTTTGAATGACTGGGGGTGAGTCACGCTAGGATATTTACCACGCATACGCCTTTAAAACAAATGCTTTTACAACATAATCCGTGGTAAGGGATATCCGCAGTAATGGCATTCTCGTTGTAAGGCAAGTGTGGTAACGACGTGCGCTGACACGGAATGCGTGGTTCCGCCATACAACCGTACTGCAGCACCCTCCAATAGAACATAATGAGGTAGGTACTTAAAATAGATCCTGCTAGTAAATAATGTTAAATTAAATTAAATTATTTAACTGGTTAAACATATACATAATTTTATAGTTTTAATTTAATGCTAAAAAGTTAACTAAAAATAAAACATATTTTTATTTGATTTTAACATACTTTAATACTTTTTTATTTTCGAAATTAATGTGACATTCATGTGTACTAATATATAATGCAAGTAATTTTAAATAATTCTGTACTTCACTTGCAATAACTATTAATACACAATGAAAAATGTATACATTTTTTTACTTTAGGTGGGATTTTCTAAGTAAAGTTAAAAAAAAGTTCATTTAATTTCATGTATTCATAATAATTACATGTTAAATTTCAATTAAGGTATCAATGCTGCACCGTTTTCAATGTGTTGCCAATTTAAAATAACTATAAAAACATTACTTACATTAACATTTGACATAAAGTATATTACTAATTTGTTTCATGGTTATTAAACTTTTGTTTAACTTTTTCTTGTACTTTACAAAAGGGAAGGCAGGAAAATGTGTTAGGGTTGCCTCAGTTATATTTATTCTAACTCAACTTGTGGAGTAGGGAAGGAAAGTTTCCTCTAATACCCAATAATTCTATTGCAAACTCATCCATCATTAGACTCAAGAGACAAGTGGCTTAAGAAAACGTCAATGATTTGATTCTCAAAACAATACACTAAAATACAGAAACAAGCATTCATCATCAATTGCACACATCATAAACAATGTTTCTGAATTCACAAATAAAAGTAAAAATATTCTAAATTTTTATCCTAATGAAAAGTGTGATGCTTTTCTAAATTCACCGTCGATAATATATTCTGTTTGGTGCACTTACACTGCTTCCTCAAATCAGTCTGAGGACGCAATCTTTATTTTTGGCCTCCAATTTCAAATCCTTTCACATTTACAGAACATTTAAAAATTAAATTTTACACGTTTCTGCTTTAGATATATATACCCTACTAGTATGTTAATACCACAGTTTAAGAAACGTTGCAATAAGCCATGGAATTCTTACTCATATGTATTTTATGTTCATGGGACTCCTGTAAATCCTACCTACGAAACTAACTTTTTGCCGTGTTGTCTCCTACCTGGATGACAATTATACCCCCTTTCTATAACCCATTTACAACCATAAAACAATAGGCCATCAAAAGCAAGCAAGTAAACAAATATACAGTAAGCGCAGTTAGACTTCACCTAAATTTGTGTTTTCTCTCAATCATGCTCACGCTTGTAGCCAATTCTCCAGGTCCATTGCTGGGCCATAGTCTACTCCAATTCCCATGGAGAAATGTCTACCTTTCCTCTGGTACCTGGGGTTGACGTGTGCACTCTGGTCCAGGGCTCTCCTGCTTACCGCTTGGTGCTACGAGATGGAGAAATGTGCAAATGTTCTACCATAAATAAAATTGCTTCTAGGCCTATTAGAATCATGAAAGTTAGCAAGCCTTTTGAGTTTAAAGGGAACTTCTGAATCATAGGCAAACAACATTCATATGTGACTATAAAATATATAACAGTGCACATTATGTTATACTGGTGCAGACAGACATTAACTTTAAAATAATAGAAACACACATGATTATGCTTTCCCAGATACCCACCTTTGCAGTCATAGCTAGATATATAGGGCCTGATTACGACCTCGATGGAAGGGGATTACTCCATCACAAATGTGACAGATATCCCATTCTCCATATTACAAGTTTCATAGGATATAATGGAACTTTTAATTCAGCTGGGGGATATCCATCACGTTAGTGACAGAGTAATCCCTTCTACCACGGTCGTAATCAGTCTCGTAGTCAAGGACTTAGAATAGCCATACAGACACAAAAAGAGAGAAGTAATGACAACCTTGCAGGTCTCTCTAAATCCAAGATTGTTTCCCTCAAAGTCAGGCTTGTCTGATTGTAAATGCAAGAAGACAAGACCATATGACGCCAATCCCAGTCCCAAAACAATTTACTTCACCTAGAAGCCTGCTTCATTTTCAAGATCACATGCAGAATGCACAGACCTATGCACCCAGGACATCAGGATACCTGCAAGAAAACTGCACACGTCTCAGAGCCAAAGAGCATCCGTTATCAACAAAGGGGAAAACAGCCAATCTAGCTTCCTCTTGATTTGCATCTAAACTCTATAACCACATTTTTTAATGAACAAGAACCACTTCTAGACATCTGACCTGAATAAAAACAATCTCAAAATTCACCTTTCCAGACCATACTTTCCATACTTTCACCTTATTTAGCTACGAAGAGAAAGTTCTATATGCAGTTTTTTCTTGTATGTCTGTTATCTGATAATACAATATACTTGAACCGGTTGCATGGAAGTGCACTTCTGCACCTCTGCCTAGAGGTAGCTCTAGAAAAGCTCGAAAGAAATAAGTAAGTAAAATAGCTGAGATACAGATACTGCAATATAAATTAGGTGTGCTTGGAAATAAATAATTTACGATATGCATTTTCATATGTAAAAGACAAATTCATGTCCATCTTCCCATTCCTGCGAAGCAATGAATGAGGACATATATGAGTTTATATTTCGAAAGTAATGGTTGCATCTACAAACACTCATTCAAAAAGATAAAAAGTAAGGAATGCACAATTTGGCTAAAGAAGCTATGTACTGCTGTTACCATTTATACTTTTATATGCTAAACTCTTCAAGTTAATATCAGCCATTACTTATCATGCCAAAGCACTTTTTATACATCAAATATAATGTACAAGGGTGCATAAGAATATCTTTACATGCTGGAAAATCAGAGGCTTGTGATCCTGTTTTGATAGTTTTTATAAATATACTTCTGAGTGCTTGAGCCCCGTCCAAAAACAAAAATAGACTAGATATTACTACAAATGGAAGCGTGAAAATAACCCAAAGATATTTACTTTTTGTAAATCACATGCATCTTTTAGGAAGTTGACCTAATAAATGACTCAGAAGGATGATGTTTCAAAACAAGAGAGATAAGCTTGGAGAGGTTAGAAAAAAGAGCAATTTTGAACTATTTGAAAAAAATGCAAGCTCTATATTCAGGCTCAGATTTAAGAGGGCCTAGTGCCTCCTTGCACATTAGCGTAATTTATTTTGCATGTTAATGTGGCCCAACGAGGCCAAAATCGCCGCGCCAGATTTAGAAAGTGGCGCAATGCATGTGCCACTTTGTAACTCCTTGTGCCATATTATGCCTATGGCAGGCATAATGTATGCAAGGGGCCACTCACCCGTTAGTGGGACCACAAACATGGTGCAGTAGAATCTAAAAGAGTCCACTGTGTAATTGTTTGCAACTACTCTTAACGCCTGCACAGAGCAGGTGTTAAAAGGGGGCACACCATTGCTTTCAATGGCCCCTAAGTACTGTGCAGGATTAGAGTTGAAATTTTGGCGCTAATCCGAAACTCATCAGTACCAAGTGAAGTGCATCAGGTCAATTGAGGAATGTTGACAGACACACTTTGGCAGAACAGGACTACAGTTTCCCCTTTATTTGTTCAACAATGCCAGATGCCTGTGGCCTGTAACTACAATGGAACCTCTGTTCCACTTGCAGAGCTACACACAGCATTCGCATGACTTTCTTGTTTAAGTGAGGCCCCAGTCTGACTCCGGAGAAACCAGTAGGCTGAACTGATGAATCAACTCCCATAATAACAGTTTGACCACAATAAAGCTGTCATTTATTCTAGTAGAGTAAGCTTTTACTAAATGTGAAAAGATGCACACTACCACCAAAAAGTAGCAGTGCTCATTACACATGGGCATCTTGACAAAGACAAGATGCAATTGAAGGGACCACTTGATCTTCCTATGTGAGTCATGATGACAACTGCCCTCTTGCCCACATTTAACTGCTGGCATGTTACACACCTGTAGCATAGATTTTCCGCAGTCACATGGAATTGGGGACTAAACCAGTAAGTCCTGGTGAGACAAACCTTTGACTCCATCCCAATATGGTAGGACCATGGAAATGTTTGGCAATAGAGAAAATAATGGTGTCTGACAAGATGGGTCTGTTATCTGCCAAAACCCAGATCTTGTCCTGATTTTCCGTACACCCTACTCCAACTCACCTCTCCTGCTCACTTTCTGGGGATTCCTCCTGCAAACTCTTAATTTCCTCCCAAGCAACAGTCAACAACAAGTTTGAAGCAACATCATCATCTGAATCACTTCAGTGGTATTTGTTCAATGTATAAGACCCAAGTGTGCAGTATCTTGCAATCTTGCTTGATGATTTGAACATGTCACATATTCACTGCCACTCTTCTGTGCTGCACACTTGACTACCTCTATTTCAGTGGGCAGCTGCAATGCATCAAGTAGGTTTACTATATAATTTCTGTTTCTTATGGGTGATCCAAATTAACTCATGAAACCACTCTAGGACCACAACTTCCCAAAATTGTGGACTATGCAAAATCATTACTGTCTATCAGTATAGGTAGTGACTCTTAACTGGTAAGAAGGACAGCAAGCTCTAGTAATAGTGATCAGTTCAGCCACCTGTAGAGCAGTTACATTGCACTAATAGGTGTCTTCCATGAAACCTTTTAAGGTGCACATAGCATAGGCAGCTCTCAGAATTCTTCATTTATCTCTTAAGCAAGAGCTGTCCACAAACAAAACATAGTCAGGCTCTTTCAGAGGGACTTCTTGAATGCTGCGTCTTGGCTTGGTACCCAATTCTGTAACATCCAGGCAGTCATGAACAACCACATAATCATCTTCATCAAACATAGACATTTTCTTAGAGTGATACTGTCTGCAGAAAGTAGCACATGCTCATAACGGGTAAGCCTGCTATTTGTCATGTGTTGGGTTTCAGTGCAAGTTAGCAATATGAAACCATAACTGTAAGCAGGTACCCCTTAAGGATACCTCCATGTTGTTGAATGCCAACACCAACTGCAGTCACTGCCTTTAATGAACCTGGCAACACTGTGGCTACTGGGTCAAGAGTGGCAGTGAAATATGTGTTAGGACATATAGGGCCAGATGTAGCAAAGACTTTGCAACCTGCAAACGGCGAAAATCGCCGTTTGCGAGTCGCAAATGCGTCTTTGCTGTGTAGAAATGCATTTTGCGAGTTGGCATCGACTCGCAAAATGCATTTCCAAGTCGCAAATAGGAAGGGGTGTTCCCTTCCTATTTGCGAGTCGCAATGGTATGCAATTCCATTTGCGACCGCGGAAGCGGTCGCAAATGGACTCGCAGTTACCATCCACTTGAAGTGGATGGTAACCCAGTCGTAAACGGGAAGGGGTCCCCAGGGGACCCCTTCCCCTTTGTGACTGGACCAAAAAATAATTTTTCAGAGCAGGCAGTGGTCCAATGGACCACTACCTGCCCTGACAAATACCGAAACAAAAGGTTTCGGTTTATTTTTCAAAGTGCAGCTCGTTTTCCTTTAAGGAAAACAGGTTGCACTTTGAAAAAAAAAAACTGCTTTATTTAAAAGCAGTCACGGACATGGAGATCTGTTGTTCCCAGTAGGCCTCCATCCCCGTGAGTGCCCTGAGTCGCTATGGGGTCGCAAATTGCCACCCACCTCATTAATATTAATGAGGTGGGTCTTTGCGACCCCATAGCGACTCGCAGAAGGTGTCTGAGACACCTTTCTGCATCCCAAATTGCGACTTGCAATTTGCGAGTCGCAGGGACTCGCAAATTGCAAGTCGCAATTTGGGACTTTCCTACATCTGGCCCTTAGATTCTCCATGGGTCTGTGTCTACCCACGTAATGTACACCATCACATTCACAGCAGTACAGGACAAAATTCTTCTTATAGTCAGGCATTTCTTAGAGCATTCTTAGAGCCCAGTAGCCACAGAGGCTTTTTCTCAACTCGAGGAACGCAGTCATGCATTTTTTGACCCAAAGGAAGCAGATCAGAACGTAAAGATTACACCTTTAAGTATAAACCTTTGCCAGTAGGGATAAGCCTTTGCCAGTAGGGAAAAGCTAAAAATCCACTGACAAGAGTAGTTCACCGTTCCCAGGAACATCATACATCTCTTTGTGCCATTGAAGGTTTCATTCTCAGAATGGTAGAGATTCTTCCCTGCAATTTAGTAGGGAGGACCTTGAGTCTGTTCTCTAAATAGTTCAACAGGGCAACTGCA
This sequence comes from Pleurodeles waltl, assembly GCF_031143425.1. Taxonomy (NCBI): domain Eukaryota; kingdom Metazoa; phylum Chordata; class Amphibia; order Caudata; family Salamandridae; genus Pleurodeles; species Pleurodeles waltl. The sequence continues at coordinate 744,074,691 of NC_090444.1, read as the reverse complement.
CCTTGTGTTGCCTATACCACAAGTAGGTTGTCGATAGTCTTGACCAGGACTGAGTTGCGAATGCAAGGTATTCAAATTATTTTTCAGCATCTCTTTGATGATGACAGGGCTATCTGGGTACCCTTGTGAAACTCGGCACCATGCCAGAACTTTACTTTGGAACTGGAATGTGAAAACTAACTGACTATCCTCATGTATAGGAATAGAAAAGAATGCTTGACACAGGTCAATAACTGTGAACATTGTGTCGTATTTGGACTATCACAGCAGCATTTGGTACCACTGGACTGCACGGGACAACAAAATGATTTACCTTTCGCAGATCTTAAACACTTCTCCACTTTTTATTTGAATTCTGCAAACCAATTATAGGTGATTTAGGAGCTCCCTAGTATCTCCTTACTAAGTCTTGTTCTAGCATGGATTCAATCACAGGTATAATTTCAACCACTGCTTCTGATGAGAGGTTGTACTAGGGCGTACTTTGCATTTTTTTTTAAGTTAGTCCCAAAGATTAAACATATTTGATTACATCAATATGTTTGCCAGTAAAAAGCCATACTTTTTTCCATTACGTAGTCTTTTAAGCCAGAAGGTAAATCTTCTCTTTTTAAAACCAGGAACAATCCAATGGCTGACTCTTGTGTGCTCAGCTTAAAGCCTGCCTTCATCGTGCATCAGAAGCTGAACACCACCCGTTATGCAATACATCACACAATTATGTTGGCAGGGTAGATTTCTTCCGAATAAACTGACAGGACTTGAATCACATATTATAAATTGGTGAGCCTCTTCAAGAGAACCTGTTTTCATGGGGACTTTAGCTGAGACAGGATTCACAATCTGTTTATTTGAGATACCTACAATTTGGACCTGTTGTCCCGAAAAAGGTAGGTTTGGCACCGCTGCAGTTCTAACAGTAGAGCAGGCAGTGCCCGTGACAATCATAAACAACACTGGTTGGCCATTTACTTCTCCATCCACATATGGCCCATTCTGCTCTACCTCAAAGACTGTGCCAAGCATGCAATGTTTCTCCCCTCCCAGGCACCGTCAATGTGATTGATCAGAACATTATTTCTGAAACAGTTGAAAACCGGGAATGCTGGAAACTGGCAGGACCCGTAGAAGGGTTTTGTTGAACTTTCTTGTTTAAATTTCCATTAAAGCTTTGTTTAGCCTCACTTTCTTACATCCTTGGGGTTTGGGGCATAGTAGCATTCTGGGGTCTTTGCATTTGCATATTTTGCACTGCTATCCACTGCATGTTTGAAATCTGACCATCATTTTGCATCCAGTTATGATTCAGCCTACATCCTCGCTCACAGTGGCTCTACTCGTGCTCCACTCTACCCCAGAGATACAACAGTACTCCTCATATGCTGGGAAACAAGCAAACAAAGCGCTCTTCATGTACTGCTTCAGGTTCATACACCCAGCGCTGTGGTGAAAGAATGGAGTACTCTCCACGCTCTGATCTGATGAGCACAGCGCTTCCCTCAAGCTTTAGTAATGTGAATGCAGGGGGAATAGGGGCACATCACCCAGCCCCTGGAGACAGCAATGGGGACAGAGGGATGCAGAGCCCAAGCAAGCAGGCCAGCACAAACGTTCAAAAGGCAGTGGCAGTCCCTCTGAGTGACCTAGTAGGTCACAGGTCAGCACAGCTGCAGAGCAGTCCAAATGCGGTTCCTGGTGAGTCCTTCCAGCAGCATCCAGTGTCCAGTTCATTAGCCCATTAGTGTCGCTCCATGTGGGGGACGACTCCCTGTACTTACACAAATGTTGCGCAGCTTTCACAAAAAGGGGGGGGAGGTTCCAACTAGCACTAACCGGTTCCAGGAATGTCCCCTTTCTTCTCCATCAGTTTGTTCCAGACATCATTAGAGGGTAAAGTCCTTTGTGTGAGGCCGTGGCACAGCCTTTACAGATGTATGTGTGCCCCACCTCTACCTCTCCTAGTCCAGGAAGACCATTCAGTATGCAGCTGCAATCCTGTCATACCTCCATCCTCCCAGTTTACTAGCTGTCTAAGAAGTATGCACAAAGCCCAACTGTCACTCTGCCCCAGGCGTGGAATGGAGTCAAGCTGCAAAACACCAGAGTCATAAGCAAAGGGAAATGCTCACTTTCTAAAAGTGGCATTTCTATAATGGTAATAAAGAATCCACCTAAACCAGTAAGCAGCATTTCTCACTACCATTGCAACCATACCAAACATGCCCATGCCACCCCTCATAGATCAGACAATACCACGTATACATATGTTGGGGCATTTCCAAAGCAATCCTTTGAGAGGAGCAGCGCTCACAGTAGTGAGAAACTAACTAGGCTGTTTGTCACTACTAGGACATGTAGTACATAGAGACATATGTCCTACCTTTTACATACAGAGCACCCTGCCCATAGGGTTAGCTAGGGCCTACCTTAGGGGTGACGTATATGTAGTAAAAGGAGAGGTCCAGATCTGGCAAGTACATTTAGATGGCAGATCTCTGTGGGAGTAAACTGTGCATGCATTCCCTGCGGTGGCAGGCCTGAGACAGGTTTGAAAGGCTACTTCTTCGGGTGGCACTAGCTGCACTGCAGGCCCACTAGTAGCATTTAACTTACAGACCCTGGATATAAGATATACCACTGTACAAGGGACTTATCAATAAATGAAATGGAAGTCAGGTGTATGCCAATCATACCAAGTTTAGGAGGGAGAGCACATGCCCTTTAGCACTGATCAGCAATAATAAAGTGCCAGAGTCCTAGAGCCAACAAAAAGAGGTCAGAAAAATAGGAGAAGGAAGACAAAAAGTTTGGGGATGACCCTGAAAAAGAGCTTGGTCCAACAGGTTCTTTACTCGGGAACAAATGTTCCTCCTGATTGTACCCATCTATAAATCCCAACTCAATATTTCTCGTAGTTCTGCTTTTTTGTCTCTCAAAATCAGGCCCTCTTCATGAGGCCCGACTCTCTGGGGTTTGTGTCTTAGGATTTTCTTTAACCTCTACAAATGGCTCATTAAATGGTAAGCCTTTTTCAAGGATACGCTGATCAACAGGTGTACTCGCACCCCGGTCTATATTCTGTGGGTTCCCTCCAGTCGGGGAAACAATGTTATAAGGAGGTGGTCAGGAAGTTAACAAATCATCTAAAAAATTATAATTTGAGTCACTGCCTCTAGTCTCATCCTTCTTTTCTTTGTGCGCATCCCCTCTTAAAATATCTGTCTTTTTACTTTTCACCATGATATTGCTGAGTACATAGCTATCCCCCAATTACATTATCTCTCCATTTCTGCTGTTCCTCATCCAACCTTGCTCCATCGAACTGCAGACCTTATTCTTTGCTGGGGCCTAATATTTCCCCTATTCTTTCACATGTGCGGTTCACTCCTATGGATTTAAATCCTCATATTATGCAACTCTTGGTGGGGGTTTTGTCTCATACATTACTCACCTTAGATTCTTGATTATTATTAAATTAAAGATAAGATTTGTGGGAAACTGTAGGGAGACTTCATTTGATGCTCTCATTCCATTGTTTGACCCAGATGTATGAGTGTAAAACCACCTTGGTTATCATTTATTGTGCTAATGGGACCTCTGGATAGGCCTCCTTGCAGGGCATGGACAGGTATTCTTACATCAGCACTAAAAAAAGCTCTCAATTTCTTGAAAACATTCAACCTTATTCTGTCTACAGTGCAACACAAAATCGGTAAACCTCAATTAAAATTACCAGCAATTTTCAGCAAATCATAGTGCAAAATGCAGCAGTATTAGCATCTAATCTGAAGACAACACTCCTGAATTGACCACTCACAGTGCTGCACATAATGACGTAGCAACCAATCCCAGAGTGGCACAAATACCAACCATCAGGGTCAGCTGGTGGTGCCCGGTGCAACAATCTTTTTGGGTGCCCCCCCATGACCTCCTCCTCGGATTCCCTCAATACCACACAGCAAGTGGCCCTCATTTCTTATCATACATTTCATTGTTTTAAAGCAGTGGTTAAGGCTGGCTTTACAAACCCTCTTAGCTATCCACATAAAATACAGATCGGTTCTTTGCAGTAGGCATATTAACCCATTGCGCTACTTTATGGTGAGTCAAAACTACCACTAGACAAAACTCTGATCTCTCTCTTTAGCAGGAACCTTAATCTTAAGAGTTATTTGATATTTTTCTTGCTGCCTGAAAGCTGGATGCACGAGGAACTCTGCAGCAGGTGCTTTTAACTCTTAAGTTATTGCTAAAGACAGTTAAAGATAATATCCCCTGCGGTCAGTTCCCCCCGTAGTGTGCGGCTGCTAAAGCCGACTCTGCCAGCCATTCAATTCCTGCATGGCACCTTATGAAGTAACACGTTGCATCTCACAGCAGCTCTCACTCCACAGTGATCAGCTTTGCATAATAAAATTACCAAAAAACAAAACAACAACTCTTGTCTGCTCAAAGTTAACTTTCACTGTAGGGAAAAACGGGAAAAAAAACCTCTTCTGGAGTTATCAAAGACACAAAGGGGCTTATATACAACCCCCTAGCGCCACTGTTTTATAATTTTTTTTATTGTAGCGGTGGCGCTAAGTAGTCCCTTACAGTGTGCCACATTTGCAATCCGGCGCAATGGGACCATTGCTCCAGTTTGTGAAGCTTTGCACCACATTAGACTTGTGCCAGGTAAAATGTATGCAAGGTAGGCGTTCTCCTGTTAAAAGCCACACAGAAATGGTGCAGTGAAAGCTACAAGACTTCCCTGCGTCGTTCTGCGCCTTAACTGCATCAAAAATGGAACGTCTGCTCAGAGCTGGTGTTAAACGTATGCAAGGCTTTTTTAAAAGTGAGCCTTCCATACCTTGCTTGAGTATTGTCATTTGTTTTACACCATTCCTCCAATGTGTGACATTAGTGCCACAGAATTTCTGATGAGTTGTTGGAAAATGTGCACCATGGAGCTTTGTATAGGAAATACAGCTGGTGTCATTAGGGGGGTGCAGGGCAGCACAAGAAATCTGATGCATCATAGCGGATTCGTCAGATTCTTGTAAATTAGGCCCAAAGTGACTTCTCGACCAGCGGGAAACCACCCTGACTAGTGTAGTAAATTCCTGTGCACAAAGAATCAACTAAACACCAATCTCAGTTAGCCCACCCTCACAATAGAAGTTTAATAAGTCCCTATCATAGTGCGGTGAATAAGTCCCTATCATGGTGCAGTTGATAGCGCTTCATGGACCAACACCTCAAATTAACAGATGAGTCACAAATTCATATAAAACAACATCTATCCCAGGATCTTGGTTTATGATGTACCTGATTACCAAACTCAGCTTGTTGCAGAAGGGCATTTATCTTCATAAGTACAAGCTATATGCATTACCTTTGGCTAGAGTTAGCAGGCTGATACAACTCAGTCAGGAGTTCTCACTCACAGGTTCGGCGTATTATTTCACTTTCCAATGAACATTCACAGATAAACATTCAAACGCGGAATATATTTTACCTAATATTGACTGGCACTGCTTGGCCCCTGGAACACGAAAGAGAAAAAATACACAGCAGGCAGAGATATATGGCAATTAACTTGAGCCATTTTAAATTGAGGCCCACATTAACTATGGTCAACTTTAACATGAAAATCACACAGAATATATGTATGCATGCTGTAGACTAATGTAAATATGAGTGCAAAAGCATTGGAAATAAAATTAACACCACCACTTTAACCCAGAGCAAGAGAGAAAAAAACACAAAACTGGGAAAGGAGAAGGGAATGGAAGACTGAAAACTAGTGACAAAGGGAGGAAGCAGGGATCAGAAAGAAACTGTAAGAGTGAAAAAATGAGGCTAGGCGTGTCCGTTGGTTAATGAAAGATGTAGGAGGTGGAATCGAGACCAGTCAGCTGAGGTATGTGTCAACCCCCAACATTCTATAATGTCAGTCGCCGGGGCTCTATGCAAAACTTTTAGCCCCTGGACTAACACTTTTTCAAATTAAGCACTGGGCAGTATGCCCCCAGACACCTCCTAAGCACCCCCCACCGATAGGCCCGTTTAAGTTACGGTTTTGCAGTACCACACAACCTCCAACAGTGTAAAAAGATCATCATTTTAAAAATGTGTCCCTAAGTTGTTAAAATGGAAATAGATATGAACGCGGCTTGTTCATGATGAGAGTACGACCTACTACTATTTTATCTTTGGGAATCAAATTTGAAAGACTTTATATGCAGAAAGACGCCCCTCCAGTGTCTAGATCCTTTCTCAAGTGCCATGTATAAGTGGAATACAACAAAAACACTAGCTGTAGTATAATTTGCACAGAAACATACTTTTAATATGCCTATGTTACAGTAACTGCTTGTCCAGTGTGCAGTTAATCGTTGATTTGTGCGAGTGATAACGATGGTTACTGCCACTTATCCGTGCAGGCCAGACTTTTATTTTTAATCATTAGACCTTATCGCACAGCAAGAGAGAGGAAGCATATAAGGTGATAAGACGGAATTGGAGAACTATTTGGAATCTGTGATAAAGGGAAGGAGGAGCTGAAAAGAATCTGGAAGGGGTAATATAAGGAGAAAGGAAGTGTAGGATGATAGAAGAAATACACACACAGGAGCATGCACATTATAGTGGTTGTAGTGCTTCCTAGCGGGGTTGGAGCTTTCTCTAAGCAAGCTAAACAGCAGGCACTGCCTTTTCCCAAGGCTACTGGAATGATGTGATTTTGCTGCTTTGACGGATTTTGCATAATTATAAATTTGTACTAATGAGGGCAACCAATGTCCAGACTGTTAACAAGTTAAACAATGACAACATAATGAAGCAATACTACCACGAAATGTGCCACATAATGCCTCTTAATTTGGCCCTCCTCTGCCGCATAATAGCAGTGGCCCCGCCCTTATCCAATATATGGAACTCTTTTAAGCATAAATGAAAACAGGAGTTAGCATGGCTGAGATTCGAACTCTGCAGGTCACAGCAAAATTCAGCAACAAGCAGAGAACTCATTGTGCGATCTCTGGTCATGGATGACGTTTTCTTCACAGAACCAGAGCAAGGCACTGGAATGTCCCAAATATCGCCAAGTGTAGCCACTTCGATAACCTTTCTGTCTAGCCGAGGGCTACTTTCATATTTGCTCAAGGTCTGTTCGCACACCACTAAAAATAAATAAATTACAAAAATGTTATCTATGGGAAAACAATATTATGAACCGTAAATCCATCCTGTTTTAATAAATTCAGTGAGAATCCCATCCAGTCTACGCGCCTATCGTCAAGTTTTACAACATTGTTGCGGTGTAGATAATTTTTGGACATTGTTGTCATTTATTTTCCGTGGTGTGCGGACATACCTTGAGCATTTTGGGGACATTAATTCTTGGCTCGAGAACCTATGGGTGGCGGTTTCCCTTTTTTGAAACCCACTGTGCCTTTGATACGGTAATGGCTCACCTGTACGGGCGGAGGTGTGCATCAGCATTTCCCTTACTACCTAGTTATTGAGAGTTTACTTTCATACATGTGAAATTAATAAACATAAATGGCATGAAAGTGAAAAAAACAACTGATAAAACTAACAAAAAAGCAAAGATTATTTTGCCACGTGTAGTGCAATTTACAGACTAGCAGATGATCAAATTGTGATTTTCACCACAAAAATGTAAAACAGCATTTATTAACACTATGGCAATATTTATAATTGTTTGCGCCGCATTGCAAACTTACAAAATATATTTGTATTTTGTAAGTTTGCGCCGCTTTTGTGTCTAAAAATGACGCAAATGCGGAGCAAAAAAACGTATACATATGGGCCTAAGTATTTTTTGTCCTCAAATTTGAAATCGAATTGCAAACCGTTCTATGTATCCTCGATGTCAAGGGCAATGATAAACACAACGCATTGACAATTTTCATGTTTGTTTGAGCCTTGTAGGTTGAATATGTAGCTAAAACACCTCCTATTCTGGCTGTGTCTAGATATAAGATGAAAGTGCTCCCTAAAAGGTGTTAGGGTCTCACCATGTTGCTCGAGGGCCACGCGTCCCAGAATATTCATGCGCAAGCTGCAATTTGCGAAGACTTTCTATTTTTGGCAGAAAACAGTCATTTTCAGAAACATTTTACTTCCCACACTCATTAACCGCAAGCTCTAACTGCAATTCAATGACATTTTCAGCTCACCACAAAGCGTTAAACGTCTCATATGACAATGTTTAGACTTTTTTTTCCCAAGGTGATGCTCAGCAAGTTGGAAAGAGTGAAAGTGCTAGTTGAATGCTAAGTAAAACAAGCACAGGTAATGGTGACACTGGAAGGATTGTGAATGGCGCGAGAAAGCTTGTATGAAGACATCCAGTGGTGGAGGCTACCAGGTTTGATTGTGATATTTTATGGAACAGCACAACTGTGTCTGTACACCATAGGCTGAGCGTTTGGCACGTGAGTGCGTGAAGCTGAAAAAGAGGTCTTCTGTTGCAGAGCACAGTTCGGCACAGAAATGAACTTACCTGTCTTGCAGAGGTACATTTTATAGGACCTGACTCTTCAACTAAACCTCAGATCTCTCCCCACCCCTACTTCAGCACCTTGAGACACTTAGGGTGAGTAGTCGTGCTTTATAAGCGAATCCTGATTGATTACATATCTCATAACAAAAACAGCCTTGTCTCAACCTGTAGGACACATCAACTTGGAGACCTCTTCAGGGTGCACCACGAAGCAACATTTTAAAAGTGTGCCATTGCTTTGGGTCGACTAAGGCAGAGAGACAGTGTGTCTCTACAGGCCTGAGTGATGCAGATAGGAGTCACAACAACTATGCAGTGTCCCTGTACTCCATCTCTGCCAGCGACTAAGCTGTGAGTAATCTGTAGAATGACAGACTATGGTGACTGAGAGCTGCAGTCATTATGTGACTGTGCAAAACCTCTAATTCGGGCCTGCCCACATGGATTATGTACCCAACCGTGAAGCACTGGGCCCATTATGTAATATTATAGACCACTAGACCATTGGTAGACTACGTGGGGCAAGATTTACTAAGAATGGAATATGTAAAAGTGGTCACAAATTACTCTCCACTTTTATCAAATTTTACATTTTGCAAACCGGCCTATGTGTTGTTAGATCATTTCTCAAAAAGCATATTTGGAGGGGGTTGCAATTTGACCTACTTCAGTTCAATTAATGAGGTGGGTTGCAAATTGAGACCTACAATGATTTGCTGCAGTCACAGGAATGGTGGCATGCTGGGGTTAACAGACCACCATGTCTGTGACTGCTTTTAAATAAAGGATTTTTTTTTGCATTCCATTTTCATTAAAGAAAAAAGGAAAGCATTTAAAAAAAAAGAAACATTTAACTGACTTTTTATATGGAACCGCTGCTGACTCCTAAAATGTTTTTGTCAACATTAACAAAGTCTGTTAGTGACCCCTTCCTTATTACATATACTTTACCACTACCTCTCAGTAGTCAGTAAAGCATTAATATTTTGTGAACGGATTTCGGTTGCAAAGCATTAATACATTCTATTGCAAATAGGTATGTTGAAGGGCCGCCCTAAACACGCCCCTTTCAAATACTGATTTGGCATGTAATCTCACACCTAAATTGCAATTTGGTAATGTGAAAACAATAAACTCCGTTAGGAAACTGAATGGATGACACCCAGCATTTGACACAGTAATCCCAAAAGCAAATTCAAAATAAGCAAAACAAGGCAAAAAGAGGAGGACCCTTTGAATGAATGAAGAGCTGCCAAAATGTGCCATCACAAACACAATAGGATCTATACATCATAAAAAACAAGGCCCCAAAACTTCACTACTCAAGCAGGAGTGACAATACCAAATGGCTAACCAAGAAACTCCATACAATTCTATCAGATAATGCAATCCGGAGAGCTTTCAAACTTCACCCCACTTTAAAAGTCTTTTGCAATAAACAAGCAACACACTATCTAAACAATTCAGATATACTGGATTATTTTCTAACAACAAAGAGAAACACCTATTGCAATATGATTTCGATCCATATCAGCCTTTCTTGAAATTTCAATCTTAAAGTTCTTGCGTAAGTCTACTAAGATATCGAGAAGTTCTTCCATGCATCAACTGCTGGCCTGATTTATTCTTTTATGTACCCTGTTGTATAATGGAGGTGGCATGACATTATAAATCGTCAGCATAAGCACTTATGGAGCGTTAAAAGCCACCCAAGTACTTCAATGCATTAATAAAACTTGGGAATGTCTGAACTCTGCTTCCTAAGGGATGGCTCATTTTCAGTAAGTGTACCTGCAGGTCACCATGGAACGCTTTTGGTTAAGACTATAGTTTTGGGCTCAGGTTCACTAAAATGTCACACAACACAGATAGGGAATATCCCACACTGCGTTGCATAGCAGGGAGAGCACAGAAATGCACCACATTTACAAAGATGTGACATGTTTCTGTGGTCTTTTTCCACTGGGGCACGGTGTGCAGTCTAGCGTCAGAGCAGGTACCCTTTCGCCAATGTGCGAGGGTGCTTGCATTACAAGCATGATTGCTTTTGTGAAGGAAGGGATACCTTCTTTCACAACAACCTGTAAAGGCATATTCCTCTTTCTTTGTGTGCTGCAGAATGCAGCACACTTGAAAAGAGGAAGTAACATAGAGAAATAAAGGGATTTCTCCTCATTATGACTGGGTCTAGGAGGTGTACCATTTTGACACAATTCCAGGTTTCATGAACTTAGTAAATATGAGATTGTGTCAAAATGCATTGGAACATTGCACTCCACCAATGGAACGCCTCCTTAAAGCAGGGTAATGCAAAGCAAAGATATTCTCTGCCTTCCATTACTCAGGTTTTAATAAACCATGCAAAGCCACAAAAGGTGGCTTTGCATGGTTTGGTAAATCTCAGTTAAGGGCTTGCATTGCCTTGCATCACCTAGCATGACACAAGGACAAAGCAAGCACTCACTATATCTGGGTCACAGTTTATGGTCACCACAGTTTGAAAGCAACTTTAACTTCTAAATCTATCTCTTAGTGGATGTGATATGCAAACGATTGCAAGTGATTTAGTTTAAAGCTGATAATTGCTCTGTGACTTCAAGTTCATAACCAGACCATTACTTCTGAAACTTTTAACTTACCCACTTGAAACTGTGGATCCCTTCACACATATGTATTCCTATGGCATAATCAGATCCATCACGGCAACTAAAGTTTTGAAAGTAAGTAGGAGAGAGATCACGAAGCTCCTGATTCAAACCTGTTTGTAACAATTACCGATGTATTATGTAATATATGTTGAGTACCAGCAACAAGAATGTGTTTTAACACTTATTCAGCTTAGCTAGTTGTCATTTATCCGGGCCTGTCAATTCCCAGACTTGTGGACTAAACAAATTAAAAAAATTTCTCAGGCTAGTCTGTGAGGCTTAAGAAAAACTGGGCTTCAGCTGCTTAGTTATGGAATGGCAACCCAAAATCCTAGGGAAGCTGATGCAATTGCTTAATGTAGACACTGAATAGAGCCTCAGACAGGCAAGAGCCATGTGAAACCAACAATGGATGTGGTAAAACTGGTATTCAAATCAGAATTACCCATGTAGACTCTAAATTTCATGTTAACTACATGGTAATTTTAGGGTTACCAGAGAATACTGTAGGTTAAGACTATAACTTTGGGCCAGATTCGCTTAAATGGCAAGCAACACAGCTAGGAAACATCCTGTGCTGCATTGCGTGACAGGGAGAGTGCAGAAAGGCACCACATTTACAAAAATGCAATGTGTTTTTGTGGTTTCATTCCGCAGGTGCATGGTGTGCTGTCTAGTGCCAGATCAAGCACCCATGTGCCATGGTGAAGGGGTGCCTGCATTATGAGCATGATTCTTTTGTTAAGTAAGGAATACCTTCTTTCACAAAGACAGTTTAAAAAGGCATATTGCTCTGTCTTTATGTGCTGCAGAATGGGTTGCAGCATACTTGGAAAGTGGAAAAACAAAGAGAAATAAAGGGATTCCTCCTCATTACGCTTGGGTCTGGGAGGTGCACCATTTTGACACAATCACAGGTTTAAAGAACTTAGTAAATCTTAGATTGTGTCAAAATGCACTAGAACGCAAACACTTCAACAAAGGAAAGATGGATCAGGATGCTGTTGGCCTCTAGAAAACAGAAGACCACCACTTATGATATCAAAAATGAGATTGTTGATCAAGAAGGGTGGATTTTTGGTGCTCTTTCTAGGTGCAACATACTAGCGTTGTCAGAACTCAACCAAAAACAAGCTTCAAAACTCACTTTCCAGGCTCAACAGGGTTGCGAGTGTGTGGGAGAACAGGAGTACATCACAGAATAGGAAGGTAACAAATGTGGTTCGTTGTTGCTTCATGCCAACCACTCACACTAAATCAACTTTTCAGAATCACCCTCCATCCCCCTGCTCCTTCAACAAAGAGCTTGTTGAGGGACCAGCCTATGCTCTTCTATTTGTATATGGAACCATCTGTGGAGTTTTACCCAATTCACAAACTTCTCGTTCAAAATTAATGTATCTATCACTCCAAACAACTGCCACCAAACCAGTGAGTCAAAACATTTGTCTCTTTAAATACAGAAAATCATATCTACCGTTCATGTATTTTACTTCTCCCAATACAGTCGAACCATAAATTGTGACCAGTAGTATGAAGCCACATTGATCTTTGTAAATTACACTCACTTCCAATATTTAAGTCTGTTTGCTAGAACTTTGACAAATATTTAGTTGTCAGTGTTTAACATACACAATAGTTGATACACTTTATAGTCTATTGTCAGGCTATCCCAGCTTCCCTCATGGATAATGGTCATATTCCCACATCTTTAACTTCTATTAGTAACTCTAGCAGTTTATTTACTAATATATTGCTGTACCCTATATACTATTCAATTTTTAATCCGTCCCCCTGGTGTTTTACCATTGCTTAGCTCACTTATCGCTGACTCGCAATTCTAGTGCTAATCCTTGACCATGTGTGGTTCTCCTATGTTCATTATCATAAAGTATCCTTGTGGGTACCTGATTGTGTTGAAATGAGTTTATACATTTCTTTCAAGTGTCATTGAAACGCTAGGTTCATGCCCTCTTGGGTGTATATTACTTTACCCCATGAATTCTTCATGCCAGTTGTGTGTGTGGTCCCTATAGAGCCACTGCTTGAGCACCACTAATTAGTACCTTACTAACTCAGCTAGGGGTTTTGAAGTTTCCTCTGTAGCATTCATTATTTGCCAAAAATTGTTTTTCTCCACATCTCCAGTATCACTGTTCTCCATTTCTGTGATCTCCTGTTCACCAGTGATTTCTCCTTCTCCCCCTCTTTCTTGGTACCTGTTATCCTACTTGTAGCCTACTCCATTGCCACCCAATTCATCGTGCCCCAAGGGCTTCCTCTAAAGAAGCTGGTGCCACTTTTCAATCCAGAGGATTTCAGAATTTCTACTCTAAGTTTGTGTTTGAAAGGAGGATGTAGTAGTGTATCAAGAGGTGATGTCCGTTTTGGTGCTATGGGTCTGTTCAATATATTTTTATGCAAGGCTCTCTGGGGAATGGTCTGACTGCAGTTGTTTCAAATAGTCCGTCACTTGAAGTTCCTCTATATATTTAGCTGACTCATATGTCACATCTAGGATGCATTCACTGGAGAATGAAATGACAATATCCTATAATTTCTATGCTGTGCCCTCCAGACATCCATAACTTTTAATTCATATAATACATATGCCAGAGTTATGGTTTTATGTGTTGCAGTCCTCCTGTTATTTAGTTATGAGATTATGTAATATGCAGTTAAAATCCCGCTACAATAGAAGTATTCCAAATGGAGGCACACACATTCTCCTCACATTTGTTAAAACTACAATAATTTTGACATTTGGTGCATATGCTTTTAATAGTAGTATATCTGTCCTATCTTGTTTAATGATCTATTGAATAGATCTTTTCTTGATCTGACCTTACCTGAGTAACTATAGTGGGTTCTAACATGAGTACTACTCTTTTCAAGTATGTAGGGTTTGTTATTTGATCAAATCTACCCATTTTATTTTACCGTATAGACTTTCCCCTTCTGCGATGTGTGTTACCTTCAAAAACACAATTTATTACTTTGCTCTTTATACGTATGACCCTCTCTACTTTGTTTCTGGTGATTAAATAAATGTAATGATCCCAGACGTTCGTCCATCGAGTTTGTTTACCTGTCTGTTCCTGTGTAGAATATCCTATATACGTCCGGGAAACAATCCAATTTAATTTCAAAATATGTGTCTTGTGTCGCCCTCCTTCTATATATCCCACCACTAAACCATAAAACTCCTACTCGATCTTCAAAGTTTCTCCATGACCCTCTTGATTGAATTCTCTCACCCTGTGAGGTTGCAGGGGTCAAGTCTTCAAGGACAATTCTGCTCTTTTTAGGTATAGCTTTCATATTTGTTAGGTCCCCAGTCTTGTCTCTTCTGGAGAATTGGAAGGGTCATGTTCACTTGAAGGAGGTTGTTGGCAGCCGGCATTGATCAAGAGGCCCCTTATGACCAAGGTCAACACAGTTACAGTTCAAGATCAGAAAGTTACTGTCCCAATGGGCCCATCATAGGCCCATCCCTCACAGCAGTCAGTTGTTCACCAGCCTATCCAAAGTGACCATATCAGTCATCGAATGGCACTGGTTTACCGTCAGCTATACATCATGGCCCTCATGGTATTTTTACAGTTGTTCTATCAAATTCCCCATCCTACCTATGGGCAATGAGACAGTGATTAGCAGTTCCGTCCAACTTCAGACCAGTACAACTTTCCAGCCAGTTGCATCTCCCCCAAATGGTATTCTGAATACAACACGTTACTCCAGGGAATCAAAGGAATCGCAAAAGGTTACAGTTCGTGGTTCACATTGTTTTTCAGTTGTGTTTCAGTTGAGTTCCCAAGACTGCATTTATGACATAGTAACATGGTGTGTCTCAAACCCCACTGAAGTGTACTAAAAGTGATGGATCGAATGCTTGAAATATTCTCCACCACAGACAGTTACTTTGGACCGCATCCTAGTCCATTGCTATTTTACACACCATGCCACTTCAGTTTGGAGCCATACGCAAATCATTCTTGACCTTGCTCCAGTAGGAACAGCCCAGCCCAAACTACCAAGCCAGGTTCTCTTACAAGATATTTGGCATAGCCCTTCAAGAATTCCAGATGAAAATGTGAGACATAAGATGTTTGGCCAGCATGGCCTGACAAGATGGCTGGCTAGTCGTGCCCTGTTACTGCTCCCACATTGAAGCCTAATATCCTGCACCATCCTGTGGTCTAAGTGACTCAACTTCGTCAAAGCATGTAAAATCTGCCTCACTTTCAGTGGTGCGGAATGTTTGCAGCCCAATACAGCCACAACTGTGAAACTGGAGCTGCAGCTGGCAAGACGAACGGCCCGTGGCCATACCCTAAACGTGCTGATGAGGTGAGGCAGTAGGTGCAGGGCCTCCCTGTCATTGGCAGGGGCTCCAAACAAGTGGATTCGTGGTCCCCCATTCTCCCCCCCCCTTCCCGGGTGCCACTTTCCCGACTCAATATTGCTGACAGCATGGAGGTGTAAGTGCCGGTGGAGATACTGATTTTGGGTCTTCCCAGGTAACATGACTGCGGCAGACGGAGGCTGTGCCCTGATGTGGAGCAGATCCTGAAAGCTGGGGTGGGCCCCGTCCTCCTGCTGCGGGGAGCACGGTGCGAGTTGCATGTAACACAACATAGGATAGCCCGCTTGGTGAGTCTATGGCTGAGGTCCCCTGGGTTCCCCATGCTCCCTCCAGAGAACAGAGCCATGAGTTGGGTAAGCCTGTGCGGCTCTGGAGAAGCCCTTTCTAAAACTACTGCACTCCGAGACCTATGATTAGAGGATAAGAACTGGGGGACCCTGCCTTTGATAACGGAGCCCTGGGCCCTCCCTTCTTCCTTCGGTTAGCGGGGGGCCTGTCCCAGTGGGTGATCCTCTTTGACGAGCTACTCCCCTGGAACTTGGAGGCTACCCCCTGGGGGCATCTGTCAGAGACTTAACTCTTAGAAGTCCTGGTATCGTACAATATATGTTGATGCCCCCGGGGTGACGGGTGACACTGACACTCCCTTGATGCAGGTGCACTGTGGTCAGCATTAAATCCCTGCTTTGTTTTCCAAGGAGGCTGGCTAGATGCTGAGAGAGACATCTGTTTAAGGCACAGCAAGTGAATGTGTTTGAGCTACATGATTGGGCTTCTCCGCCCAGACTATTGTGACATTGGAACCACAGCCTATTGAGTGACTAGGTACTGGATGCCGGAAACCGTCTGCTCACCATTACACCAGGGAACTGAGTTGCTGAAGGAGACACTACCTCCCCTTTCTATCGCCAGACACCAGTGTGGCTTCCTAGCTACCAAGGGTAAAGAAAACATTTGCAAACCCACCCAAACCAATAAAATTGATCAATACAACACCCAAGAGCAGCAGGGGCCACCGCAAAAAGAGGGAGCTCCTGCCAGGAAAGAGTCCCAAGAGTCCCAAGCCAGAGCTACTACAGAAGTATTGGTGGCCATTCAGGGCCTCAGGGTTGCACTAGAGGCTAAAGTAGATGCCATAGAGATTCACCTTAACCACCTCTGATTGGATTTACGGAAAATCACAGAACAAGTAACGACCACAGAAGACGATGTCACAGTTCTAAAACAAGATGTTAAGGCACTGCAGACTACTATAACAGAGTTGAGGAGTTGTGTATCGCACACAAAGGATTGCGTGGAGGACGCAGAGGGCCACTCCTGCTGCCACATTTGTCTAGTGGGATTTCCAGAACAGGCTGAAGGGCCCACAAACTAACTATTTCTGGAAGACTGGGTAATCAATACACTGAAACCTAGGGGGCTTTCCAATTTTTTTTTCAATTGAACATGCCCACCGGGCATTGGTGGCCCCTCTGTGCCTAGGTGCCCTCCCTCACTCGCGTTGCTAGCACACCTTTTTAAATTTAGAGACAGGGATGTGATACTGCAACATGCAAGAGTACACCCACTACCCAACTTTGAAGGCCAACAGATCCTTATATTCCCTGTTTATACACGCTGTGTGCAGTAATTGTGGAAAAACTTTATGCCAGTTAGAAAATTGCTGAGGGAGCACAACATTTGGAACAGCCTTAGCTTTCCGGACAAGCTCAGAATCCAATACGATGGCAAAGTGATCTTCCATCACACCCCAATGACGGCAGTCGAACGCCTGGGATTGTGACCTATGGGACAAGCCCGAGACTGGCAACAGTCAACAAGCCATGAAAGAAGTCACTCTGCAAGGAAAAAGGGGGGATTTTCTAGTCATGGCCACCGCCCCCCCCCAAGTAGGAAAGGGACTGGGCGAATCCTGGTAGGTCTAGATGGCACACTACAATAAAATCAT
Source organism: Pleurodeles waltl (assembly GCF_031143425.1). Taxonomy (NCBI): domain Eukaryota; kingdom Metazoa; phylum Chordata; class Amphibia; order Caudata; family Salamandridae; genus Pleurodeles; species Pleurodeles waltl. Next base: position 744,057,214 of record NC_090444.1, on the reverse strand, counting down.
TAACTGTGCCCCTATAGAACTCCTTTACCTCATTGCAGGAACTCCCAGATACGCTGACTGATACTGCTGATGCCAATGAACTGACTGACTTAGTTGGTGAGATGGGTCTACAGTATTGAGGGGTGGGTGAATGTCCTATATTACCTCTAAATACATAAGCAGTCACACTATTGTGGGGGAACGGGATTCCTGGATTGCTGCATATAACAAGTTTTACCTGATATTCTTATGAGACACTGGGGTGCTACCAGTTATGGCTTCGCCAGTGGCCGATGCCACAGAGCAGGCCTTTACAGGGGTGCCGGGAGCCCTCAGTGCCTGGCATGCTGGGGACAGCCTGTGACCTGGGGCAGTAACTACAAATGATTTAGACCCAATATATTGTGTGTTATATTATTTTGTTAACTTTATTTTTCTAAGCTAGAGGTAGTGGGTGGTTCAGGTTGGGTGACTGGGGTGGGATTCGGGGACCAGGGACAGTTGGTTGAGTCTCAGGGTCTTCCTAATACTGCCTAAGAGAGGGATAGGGGTGGGTTGCAAGGGGGATTGTTCACGTTTTCGTTTCCTTTTTATTGAGGTCAATATTTAAAACACCTCCTGCAACTTACTGGTGCTGCCAGTAAGGATGGCAACTGATGCAGAGCTTCTTAAAAATGGCTCACCCACAGGTCTACAGTCTGCAGAAAATGTTAAAGAAGCGAGCTGTAGATTCCTCACATGGAATGTGAGGGGACTCAATAAACCTGAGAAACAAACCTGATTATATGCCTACCTCAAAAGACATGGGGTGTCTGTGGCTTTCCTGCAGGAGACCCACCACTGGGGGGGATTAATTGTATCAAATACATAAAGAGAAGATGGAGGGGACAGGTATATGCCACGTCCTACTCAGGTTATGTTCAAAGCGCCCTGGTTTGGATGGTGCCGGGTGTTCATTTCCTGAAAACACATGTGCAGATAAATGAGGAAGGAAGGTATGTCATACTGGCAGGCACCCTAAATGGCCATGAACTCTGCCTGATAAACGTGTATGCACCTACAGTTGATGACAGGACATTTTTTGGTAGAATGATGCTAGTGGCATGCGACTACATGGAGATGGAGATCATAATCGCAGGAGACTTTAACTGTGTCCTAGTTGGAAATATAGACAGATCTCCCCCACAATGACTTCAAGTCTCATACTACGTCAGCTTTACAACAGCTACAATCTAGCGAAGGTTTAGTGGATGCTTGGTGTATGCGCCATCCTCATAGTCTGATGTACTCCTGCTACACTCCATCAGTGGATCTACACAGCAAACTTGACTACTTTCTTGTCCAACAGGTGGTGCTTGCTAGGGTCCTAGACACGCCCTACTTGGGATGATCTATTTCTGAACATTCTCCCCTTCTGCTAACCTATACATTGAAACATACACCTTCAGCGGTACATTTGTGGAGCCTGCATATAGAAGCCCTGGCTGATCCTGTTTTCCATGATGCCCTGTCAGAATGAATTTGCCAATATTTTGATACTAATTGGTAAATAGCAAGCAGTAGAGCAATTGAATGTGATGCCTTCAAGGTAGTGGTCGGGGGTGAATGTCTGGCTACAACAGTGGGTATTAGGCAAACACTACAGTGGAGATTACTCCAGGAAGAGAAAAAACTGCTAACATTTGAGCAGTCAAGGCAGGATAATCCAGAGACTGCGTCGTTATGGAAAAGACAACGATACCAGGTCTTCATGACCTGGGATAGATTACATAAACATGTCCGACATACGCGCCACTGACGTAGATGTATTGAGGGTGACATGGCGGGGCGACTTTTGGCACGACTAACGCAATGTGACTCCAGGCATGCCCCAGTCTTAATGTTTTGTAACAACAGAGGGCAGACAGTTACCATGCAAAGAGCCATAAATGAGATATTTACTGCCCATCTTCGGCACATACATGAGACACCTCATTTAATTTAACAGACCTCTCCATCCTTTTTTCCTATCTGGATGAGCTGTGTCTCCCACTGCTGGAGCCAGAGGAGCAGTGAATACTGTGAGCACAGATAACTAAGCAAGAAGTAGTGACAGCTATTAAAGCACTGAAGACCTCTGAGTTGCCAGGAGGAGATGGGATACCAGCTGAACTCTAACATCTGTTTGCGGGTGAACAGGAAGACAAACTAGTAAAAGTATATGGCGAGGCCCTCAAGGGAAAGATACTTCCAGACACCGTGAGAGAGGCACTTGTAGTGATGATCCCAAAAACATGGAAAAACCCGTTGGAGACGGGATACTATCGACCACGCTCTATGTTGAATGTGGATCAAAAAATTCTTAGCCTTGCGTTGGCAGTAAGGCTGTTGCAATACAAACCGAGACTAATTCACCCTGATCATTCAGGATTTATTACCTGCAGAAATATTGTGTGTAATATCAGACGTTTGACTCACGTCTTCCATGCTCTGGAAGGGATGACTGACCAACGTGAGTTGGCCTTTCTAGATACAGAGCAGGCTTTTTAATCAGTAGGATGGAACTATGTTTGGAAAGTACTAGAAAAGATAGGACTGGGTGCAGCGTTTATTCAATCGGTGCAACTATTATACACCCACCTGATCACATGGGTCAGGACAGAACAATATGTGTCTGCACCTATACTTCTACGACGAGGGATGAGACAGGGATATTTGCCATCACAATGGAGCCTCTGGCCTGCCGCATTCCCCGGGTGATGAGGGGGTGAGGCATTCAAGTGGGCCACAATAAAGATATCGTCTCAATGTAGGCTGACGATGTCGTGATCTGTCTTCATGGACTGGAGTACTCGGTGCCCATCCTCCTCAAAGTAATGGAGGAGTTTGGAAACTTCTATGGACTACACGTAAATACAGCAAAGCCGGTACTCTTCCCTATAGGCCCGCTGAGAACTTCTCCCTAAGGTGGGACTGCCATGGAAAACCGATAGTGTCAAATATCTGGGTATCTATGTTGCATGTGATAGGCAGCAGGCATACCAGTTAAATATGGGCCAAGTGCTTTCTAGACTCTCACCGTCTATCGCTTTCTGGAAGTCCTTGTACCTGCCACTTATGGGTCAGATTGCCTGAATAAAAATTGGTAGTTTTAACCAGATGCTTATACACACTCCAAAGCTCAATGTATGAAATACCCCATAAAACATTTCAGGACCTAGATAAACTTCTAGTTAATTTGCTATGGGTGGGTAAAAGATGCAAAATAGGACTAGCAATGCTACGAAGAACATGGGACGAGGGAGGTATGGAGCTCTCTGATGGAGAACTATGGGCCACATGTAGCAAGCTCCGAGATTGTGACTCGGAAATTGCGAGTCTGTCCGACTCGCAATTTCCGAATCGCAATTTTGGATGCAGAACGGTGTCTCAGACACCGTCTGCGACTCGCTATGGCGTCGCAAAGACCCACCTCATCAATATTAATGAGGTGGGTCGCATTTTGCGACCCCATAGCGAGTCCCTGCACTCACAGGGATGGTGGCCTGCTGAAGTCAGCAGACCTCCATGTCTGTGACTGCTTTTTAAATAAAGCAGTTTTTTTTTTCATTTTGCAGCCCGTTTTCCTTAAAGGAAAACGAGTTGCAAAATGAAAAAAATACCGAAACCATTTGGTTTCGTTTTTTCAGTGTAGGCAGTGGTCCATTGGACCACTGCCTGCTCTGAAAAAACATTCTGGGCAACATTCACAAAGGGGAAGGGGTCCCATGGGGACCCCTTCACTTTTGCGAATGAGTTACCACCAGTGTGACACTGGTGGTAACTGCGAGTTGCATTGCGACCACATTTGCGGTCACAATGCAATTCTGAATTGTGATGCGAGTCGCAAATAGGAAGGGAACACCCCTTCCTATTTGCGAGTCACATTCACAAATTGCGAGTCGGTACCGACTCGCAATTTGTGAATGTGCATCGCGTTAGGCCGTTTGCATGGCGCAAACTGCGATTTTCGCAGTTTGCACCATGCAAACGGCTTCGTACATCTGGCCCTAAATTACTAATCTCCAGCATGCAATTTACTGGTTGGATACCGAAAACAGCTGAGAGCGGGACCTACTTGCAGGCACTCACAATAGACACCAACTAGGTGAACTCCTAATGCAGGGTGCACGAATCCCAGATAGATGTCCACATCTCATTCGCCTATTAGGCAGGCTATGGGAGAGGGCAGTGCATCCCATATTCTGCCGTGCGCCATATGTCCCAGATCTGGATCTTTGGATCATATGCTCATTGATCAGATTGCTCAGGGGATGTCCATAGGTAAATGGAAAGAAGCGGATGTTGCTGCCTCTCCGATCTCTATCCTGGGGGGTGTTTCATAACTATTCAAGATGTCATGGACATCAGTGGACTGGCAAGAAGTCAGTTCTTGCAATATACAAAGATATCAGATACTGCCAGAGAACTTTGGCCTTCCTTTCCAGATGCTCCAGAACCCACACAAATATTGCAGACACTGTTGTCCATGGCGGAAGGTCATAAGTTCATTACATGAATATCGGACCCAGCACACAGATAGGCAGGTACCACCCCTTCATTTAGGTTAGGCTAGGCAAGCTAGCTGAGAGCCGATACATCCACGGAATGGACCAAAATACACAAGGCTGTGGAAACCACTGTGCTTAACACACGTGTTAAATGAATACACTATAATTATGTACACATGACATATCTATCGCTGAAACTATTGCACCACATATACCCTGCTAGATCCTCAGAATGTACCCGGTGTACCCTACCCAAAGCAGACTTTTTCCACATTGTGTAGAACTGCCCAATTATCAAAATATACTGGACACTAGTTCTAGCACACACTAAAACTACCACCAGGTGGGTGGTTGAACAAACCCTGAAACGGTGCTTGTTAGCCCTCTTGCCCAGTAAGCCTAAAAATAAGTTGAGTAGGAAGTTCGCGCAGCTGGCCTCAGTGGTAGCCAAGCGACGCAAAGCAATTCGTTGGTTAAATGTCTGATCTCAGGTACAGACTTAGAGAACTGAACTCTTGGAATGTGCTGGGGCACAGGAGGCACACATGTGGAAGACCAGGAGCGATGACAGGGTGGCCGAAGACCTCCTATCTTGGAATTTGATGGTACAGGAAATACTGTCCAAGGGTGAGGAATCCCCTGAAAGCGATGGTGGTATCATGGGTGTAAATGGCCGCAGACTGGAAGGCATTGTGCACCTAGAGGAGGCGGGACCCATAGAGGTTTTGGGCTTATCTGTCTTCCCTCGATAAAACTTCATCCTGCATTTTTGAAAATCGTTGCATAGTCAGGACCTAGGCACCCTTATTGATACGGGAAGGCAACGGACTGTGTGGATACAAGGGGGAAGAGAGGAGGGGAATCTGTGTTTCTTATTTAATGTTTATAAGTTTGATGGACGTTTCATCTTAGTTCGGCCTTCACTATAAGCTAAGGGATGTTGCATGTATGAAGGATGTCACTATTGACTCTTATAGTCATTAATGTACCCACATACTGAGCGAATTGCAATGTACTCTGATATTTTAAAACAGTATGCTTTTTTCACTCGCACAACTGAAAATGCCAATAATAAAATTTGAAATAAAAATGTTTTGGCTATTTTTTTTTTTTTTTAATTTGCTGTTTCTTTGAATCCATTCGACCCTTCTGATCACAGGAATCTGACCGAATCACTCACCACGAATATATAACCTTGACACCAAGAAGCAGCAGTTGAGGTGGATTTTTGGCTGGAGCTGCAATATATCATTTCGTTATAGTCTGTTGAATAAACCAACCCAGAGCATTGCTCTCCTGAATTTCTCACTTTCCACAGCAGAAATTGCAGAAAGCAATTTACTTAATCTTTTCCTCATTTTAAACAGTCTGGCACATATCCCAACCAAACGAACGATATGAGCGTTGGCATCGGCTTGAAGCTTGATTCTCCAGCGCATTCGGCCCAGAGGAAGTCAATGGGGTGAGCATTTCCTACAGAATGATCCTGGGTTCACTTTACAACAATTGGTTTAGAAAATGCTCCTATTCACATTTTCTAATCAGCAAAGTTTTGCCCTTGGCCACGCTTTAAATTGGTGAGTTAGGCTCATGCAAGATTGAGAACTCTATAGCTAGGCATCTCAAATTCTCCGTCAAATTAGTGCCTTAAGTGGCAAAGGGAACAATGGGTTCAATGACAGTGTCAACATCATTGGCAGTCTACTGGCAGTTGTAATGAAACTCAACAAATAATGTGCCCCGGCTTTCAGAGGGACGAGTGCACGGTAACTCTATCCTGTCCCAGTGCTCTGCAAAACGAAACCCTTTGGGTTTTTTTGGGAACTCTCACCGACGGTTTGTTCGTGGCATGCTTCATCGTCGAGTCTCTCAGCAGAATGACGAACATTTGTAACGAAAGAGCATCATTGAATGCTGTGTTTGAGTTTAGACGTAAAAATATCTTAGGGACTTCTCGAGAATTGCAGTTTCCATTTCTTTGAAAGCAGTATACCCTTTTGAAACGATCATCAGCAAATACTTGCTCATAATAGGAATCACTGCTACAAGGCAAAAAAGATATATAGATTGTTCCTGTCCCAGTGACTGTATTCACAGACACTCTCTCTCTCTCTCTCTCTCTCTCTCTCTCTCTCTCTCTCTCTCTATATATATATATATATATATATATATATATATATGTGTGTGTGTGTATGTGTGTATATATATAAATATATATATATATAAAGGTTACAGGGACATTATAGTTAGGTTCTAATTTTACACCCACAAAACCACAGAAATTCAACTTCTATACCTAGAGTTATTTCAAGTAACTATAACTGGTACCCCCTAACTTAACTATAACTCACACCTTTATCATGCACAGTTTACTCATCAATAATTTTTCTGCAAATGTTACAGTGATATTATCAATGATGTCTTAGAAGATTTCATGAGTGATGTAATATCTGGGGTAATTCGCAGTGCATGGCGAGGGTGTGAGTTATAGTTATCTTAGGGCACGCATTATAGTTACTTGAAATACCTAACTATAAAAGCTGAATTTCTATGGCTTTGTGTGTGCTAAATCTGAACCTAACTATAACATCCCTCTAACCCAGGCTTGCTGCTCCCTGTGTGGCTGTTGTTATGCCACTGCCCTTCCCATCTGCCCTGAAAAGTCAGCCTGCTGCCCCAACCACCTCCTCCTTACCCTCTGTTGCTCAAGTCCATAGACCAGCTCCTTCCTCTTGCCGTGCATGGTCCGATGTGTTGCCAATGCTCTCCATTTAGCTTGAAGTCCCTGTCCCACTGCCCCTACCCCCTTTCCCCCCCTCCAATGTCTGTTTGCATGCCCCTCTCGATCGTTTTTACCCACCATGTTCCATGGACCTGCCACTGCCCCTCTTTTCTACTCTGAGGGTTCTGTTGAGCTGCCACTGCCCCTCACACCAGCCCTGCATGGTCAGATAGCTGCTGCCTAATTCTCCCACCTCTACCTTGGCTGTCGGAATTCCATGCCCCTATCCTCTCCCCCTGTCCTCCCTGGTCCATTTGCTGCCACTCCCTTCTGCCCTCCATGCTTTGTTGTGCTGCAATTACTCTTCCTCTTGTTCTGCATGGTATATTGTGAAGCCCTTTCCGCAGCACCCTCTCTCGTCTGTGTTCATTCCCTAGCTCTCACTTCTGTCGTCCATGGTCCTTTGTGCATGCCCCTGCCTCCTCCCTCCTGCCCAGCAAGGCCATTGTGCTGCCACTAACCCTCCTGCTTGCCATGCTTGATATTCTGTGCTGCCACAGCCCCTCCCATCTGCCCTGTGTGACCATCTTTCTGCTCCTGACCTCCTGCCACCTTCCCTCTGTCATCTGTGTGTATGCCATTATAATAACGCTTTTGGGCTCCATGGTGTGTTGTTCTTCCAGTGCCCTACAAGCCTGACCTCCATGGTCAGTGTGTTACTCCAGCCCTGCCCTAGGTTTTCCTTGTGCAGACCCCTATCTCCTACCTCCTGCCTTGTCTGGTCCAGTGTCGTGCCCCTGCCCCTCCCTCCTGCCCTTCATGGTCCTTAAGCTGCATCTGTCCCGCCTGTCTGCCTGGTATGGTCAGCTTGCTGCCATTGTCTCTTTCCCCTCTGCTCTCTGTTGTCCATGTGCATGGCCCTGACCCCTCCCTATTGCTTTCCATGGCATTCAGATGTTCCACACTTTTGGCATAAATTCAGCATGTTAGCACTCTAGTTGCTCATTAGAACACTGTAGTGAAGCTGTTGATAACCAAGGATTCAAGTGGCAGTTTTCTGCTGATGTTGAGAGTGAATGTTTCAGTCTGCATGTCAGACTGTTTTAATGAAATAGAAAAGAAAGATATTTGAGAACTCACTTAAAACATGTCCTAAGTTTTCTTTCCATAGTACCAACCATAATTTCTGTAACAAAATGAACTACCTCATTTTGTTCCTTTTTAAATTAAATGTTTTAAGTTTTATCAGTTTGGTTTAATCAAGATGGCTTCAGGTGTGCCACACTTTTGTCATAAGTAACACTGTTAGCACTCTAGGTGTTCTTTAAAACACTCTTGGAGGCTGCAGTAGTACACAAGGGAATTGACTGACAGACTGCTCCTGTTGGAAGTACATGTTTCACTGAGAATGCCAGACTTCAGTTCTAATATGACTGAGAAAGATAGTATGAATTTACAGATAATATGCTTTAATTTTAGCTTCTGAAGCACCTTCCATTACCTCTATTGGAAAATCACAAGAAAACAGTTTTCTCTCATACACAATTCATGAAATCCCAGCAATAAGCTTTTCCACAGGGTAAAATCTCCTTAGAACACACCACAATTCCTAAAATCAGTGTAGTACCATCAACAAATTATTTATATTATAACTTAAATCTGTTATCACCATTTATATGTTCTCCTTTTTGTGATACTCAAAACCTGCCATTCACTAAAATGCATTTCAATGGCGACCATGCCTCTGAGTCCTGCAAGTGCTGCCAAAGCATTTTGTCCATGTTGCGGCCAGACAATAAAGGGGGGTCGATTTGGGACCCCATATATGTCCTTTGGGGCCTGGGTGTACTCATCCTGCCCCCTTACATATTTTTAAATTCATTTTCAGGACACTGGGATCAAGTCAAAACATGTTGTCCAGGTTGTCACGAATCAATCAGGATTGACTAGCCTCCTTTAAATTGGCCAATCAGAGCATATCTGAACACCAACTGTCCAGATATACAAATGTCTTTTGTTTTTTAATATCCCAAAAACTACTGAACGGATGTACACCAAATCACAAAAAGGGTGCTTTCTGAACCAAATCCTACCTTATTGCCAAATTTGGTATAATTTCGTCCAGCGGTTCGGGCTGTAGTCATGTCTAAAAATCCCTATGGAAATTGCATAGGGAAAAAGTGTTTTGGCACCTCCCTTTTTGCTTTGGCCCCTGCTTGACGAATCACCCCAGAGCTTTTAGCACAGCAGCCAAACTGACTGTTGAACCTGGTTTGAAAATTGCGTGAAGATTCATTAGACGGCTTCAAAGTTATTGGCAAAGTAAAAAAAGGTTTCCTAATGGAAACTAGGTCCTAACTCTAACTATCTATTAGCGACTGCCAGTAGATAATATATAAATATATAAATAGAAATATATATTATAGAATTATATATATATATATATATATATATATATATATATATATATATATATACTCACACAAAGTGGCCCCTTGCAGTGTGCTTTCTCCAGGCTGGTATTAGTATCAGGGATGGACGTTCCCTGATTTTATTTTTCCACAAAAACTACTGATAAGCTGCAGCAAGTTGAGTATCAGATTATTTCGGAAGTCAACTGCTGGCAATAGCCTGTTAGTTGCTAATAGTGCGCATCCTGCCAACTTAATTTATAGCATTCCATATGACGAACTACTAAGAGCAAAGCGTAACTGCAGCACAGAAACTGATTTTGAGAAAGAGAAAAACTTTCATGATCCAGAGATTTAGGGACAAAGGCTATAGTGAGTCAATTATAAAACATGCCTGTGCTCGTGTTAACCAGGAAGTCAGGCCTCAATTACTTCATTCTAATAGTGAGAGAAGACAATGAGAAGGCACAAATTATTGACATTTTCTCCAATCAAGCATATGATCAGAAAACTTCTTTTGAGGTATTGGCCTTTATTGTAAACAGATGAGATAGTAGTCAATTACGTACATGACACCCAACAAGTTACGTTTAGGGGCAGCTATTCACTTTGTGATGTTTTGAGTAAGAACTTAGGGCCTCATTACGAGTTTGGCTGTCAGGCTGCCATGTTGGCGGTCCTTGAAAAGACTGCCATGCTGGCGTTTTTTTTTAGGCCGCCCTATTATGAGTTACACAGGCCAACCGCCATGCAAAAATGTCAGACTGCAAGTGGCGCAGCCGCCTGGAAAGAGGTGGTCCGACCACCACTGTCGTCAGCACTATGACCAACCACTGAACATATTACAAGCACACAGTCGCCTTGGCGGTCCCTTCACAGCAGTCAGCTAATGGCAGTGTAAACCTCGGCGGTTCGCGGTCAGCAAAGTAATAGACAACTATACATTGGATGATTTCAAAGACAACGCAGCTGATACACATTGCCAAAGTGGACACACCTGCAAAGGACACTATAAAACACACCCCTTCACAGACTGCAATTCTTTGCATTTCCACTGCGTAAACAAAGAACATTGACTACCATTTTACCATTTTTCCATATCATAGGAACCTTTATTTTGTTTTTCACCATCCCATAGAACACCTTGCTTACACTTTTGTCCATTCACCCCCTTTTGCACTTCTCCTGTTTAGTAAGTCACTGTCACCCGTTTTCTTTTTTTTCCACCATGTCACATTCTAAAAATCCTCACCTTTTTAGAAAATGACTTAAGAGTCATGGTGGATGAAATCATAAGAGTAGAGCCACAATTGTTTGGAGCACAACTCCAGCACATTCCTCTCAGTAGGACAATAGAAATGTGGGACAGGATCGTTGACAGAGTGAATGCTGTAGGCATTACCCTGCACACAAAGACATCAGGAAGTGGTGGAACGACCTCAGGGGCAAGGTGTGTTCTGTGGCCTCCAGGCACCACTTGCAGGCCAAGAAGACTGGCGGTGGCCCTCCCAGTACTCCATTACATCTCTTTCCCTGGAAGGAGAAGGTCTTGGCCATGCTGAGGGCTTGACAGGAATACCTAGGGGAGTGGAGTCTGGTAAGTAGCAACACAAAAAAAGTCACAAAAAAGCAATATCATGCATGCTCATAGCTCACCTTTACTCACTGTCTTCTTCATGTAACCCACCATTATTCAAAACCCAGAGTATCTGGGTGCTGAAACTGTCAATCTGTATTATAGGACCCAAAATCACAGCTACTAAGGCCCATCACAAGGCATTGGTACAAATGGGGTCTATAAATCAATATACAACACTAATCCCAGGACACACGATATGTCTCAACAGGTAAATGAATGCCCAAACCTAAATATAGTCTGCAGACATATATAAAAGACCCAACATTTGTATAATGTGTGTAGCAGAGAGAGTGACATGACTGTAACTCCCAGGAAACACTGTTTCTGAAACTCCAAGCACCAGCCCAGTGGTCACTTGTCCAAATAATCATGTCTGTGAACTTCTAAATGAAGTGTGCTCACCTGGGAGGATGCCATTGGAATAGTGTGTGTAGTAGAGAGAGTGATCTGAATGCAAAGCACAATAGGCCCTGTTTCAGTAACTCCAAACACCAGCCCAGTGGTCACTTGTCCAAATACCTCTGTTTGTGAACTCTCACTTGACATGTACTCACCAGGGGGGATACCATGTGTATAGTGTCTGTAGCAGAGAGAGTGACATGACTGCAACTCCCAGGAGGCACTGTTTCTGTAACTCCAACCACCAGCCCAATGGTTACTTGTCCAAATACCCCTGTTTGTGAACTCCCAAATGAAGTGTACTCACCAGGGAGGATACCATTTGTATAGTGTGTGTAGTAGAGAGTGTGATCTGAATGCAGTAACTCCAAACACCAGCCCAGTGGTCACTTGTCCAAATACCCCTGTTTGTGAACTCTCACTTGAAGTGTACTCACCTGGGAGGATGCCATTTGTATAGTGTGTGTAGTAGAGAGAGCAACCTGACTGGAGCTCCCTGGAGGCACTGTTGCTTTCACTCCAACAACCAGCCCAGTGTTTAATTGTCCAAATACCCCTTTTCCTCAACTCTCAATTTAAGTGTACTCAAGTGGGAGGATACCATGTGTATAGTGTGTGTACTAGAGAGAGTGACATGACTGCAAGTCCCAGGAGTCACTATTTCTGTAACTCCAACCACCAGCATAGTGGCCACTTGTCCAAATACCCTTGTTTGTCAGTTCTCAAATGAAGTGTACTCACCTGGGAGTAATCAAGCGCAAACCATGCCCAAATCAGAGACATATCTGTCAACTTAGTTCCATCTTGACTTGCTAACCTAAGATGAAGTATTTGAGGACAGGAATGATACCTTACCCAGTGTGAATAACAAGTATTCATAAGGCCTCAAGATGCCTCACCAGATTTGTATTGGCAGCAGACACATTCACATTGCACTGTGCACATGATGACTCCGGTCACATACAACAAAGTCCTGAGTTTGTCTGCATCCCACTCAACTAGGTCTCCACATGGGCAAAGCCTTATCTTGTCTAGCCACTGTTTGTTCTGCACTGGTGGCAGGATGTCATTTTCAGGCCATCCTCCGAAGTGCAAATGATCTGCACATTTCAGAAGCTGCTTTAGTCAAAATTATTTGGCAAGCTTCACCCATGTCATGTCAATACACCCAGTACCATGGTTACTTGGCACAATAGGATAAACTTCAACTTAACTTTGTACAAGGTCTCTTATTACTGTAACTCTAAACCCTTGGAAGTAGATGTCATAATAGAACCAGTAAAATTGTATGTTTAACTTCAACAGGTGGAGCTGCCGCTGGGCACACAGTGGCCACAGAACAGACTACCACTACCTCCATGCATGGAGCCCTTAGTGAAGAAGACACTCCTGGAGGTCTGGACATGGAGGATGGTTCTGGCCCATCTGTGCAACCTGGTCAGATGGCAACTGTGAGTTTTCACTGTGCCCACAACTTCACATCCCAGCCCGGTTGTCTCAACATCTCGTGCACTCATGCACCTCCCAACCTGTGCATGAAACAGTGTCTACCATCTCATGCCCCCCAGTCCTGGAGTTGCAGTGCAGCACTTCAGACAATGAGGGTCCAGGAACAAGCTGGAGAGGGCACCCTGTGGCAAGGGCACAGGTTTGTGGGGGTAGGGTGCGTGGGAGGGATGCTGTGGGCCAGTAGGGTGAGGCCACTGGGGCTGCTCTGGGCCAGGACACCATTAGCCACGTCTTGGGGGCCTAACGGGAGTCCCAAGGCGTGATGGGTCAAGTGATGACAAAACTCCAGGAAATAAAGCAGCTACAGAGGGACATGCACTGAGACATGCGAGAACAGATGGAGGCCCACAATTTCAACATGGCCTCCCTAACACGGGTGCTGATTGACATACATACCACCATGAGCAGGGCTTTTCAACAACAGTCTACCCCTTCTTTTGGTTCATCAACACCAGGCACATCAACATCAGTGCTTGCCACTGGAAGGGAGGCCCTGCCAGAGGAAGAACGAGCCCCAGACACGACTGCCTCTGTAGCAGCAGAGACCCCCCCGCAAGAGAGACGTCCAGCAAAGAATCCAGGAGGTACGGATGGCAAGACACCCACCACTGCTAGCAAGTGACCTCTTACTTAAGGACCTCTTTTGTGTACCACACATTCACTCTGTGGACTGATCCTGATCCACTTACCAGATCCAGTGGGATGAGTACTTTGCACTTTGGACTCCCAAAGGTGTGGCATCTACTCCAATTAATTCATTCGCCATGACTGACCTCTTCACTTTACTATTTTGTTTCTTTCTGCCCAAAAGGTATTTTTTGTATTAACACTGTAATAAATTCACCCATCACAAACTAAGTGTCTGCTGTCCTACATTTCTCATTTAGCTATGTAAAGATATAAGACCAGGTAAACCATACGATGAAGATGCAAACTATTTGTGCAAGCAGGGATAAGCTACAGGTACACAGTGGCCAGCTCAGGATTATAACCATTATACACCAACACATTAGTACAAGTGTCTGGTCAAAACCAACTATTGTATTACAGTGTTCAACACATAAACTGTCAATGTGTCTGGACTATTGGAAATCAAGAATGAGTGACTCATATTGAGTATATGAACATATTTACAGATACAGACTTCCAGACCACAGAAGGAAGGGATTTGCCAGAAATTGTCCTGTAGAATAGGCAAACAATAAAGTGGTTGATGTCAGCAGCTCAAGCCTTCTCACATACCACACCAAAGTAATCCAACATCACATAATCCAAGATGCAGTCATACGGCAGCACAACAGTCCCTGATCACAGGATTATCATAATCCAGTTACCTTGGATCTGGTGTTATGACACAAACATATGTCAGTGTTGTGACACAGGCACTGTGGCCTACAATTATGAAACACACCTACAGCTATATACAGGTCATACAAAAAGAGTGATTAGCTAATGTGAAGGAAAAATGACTTGGTCAAAAGCTAGGACTTCATATTGTGTGACCACATGATGGCACACGTGATGCATCAGGCCCACCACAACACACTAAACAAGTGCAATGGCCACTTCTGTACTTCCATCCAAACACTGTGAAAACTGTCTTAGTACAGGTCTCACACATCTAAACTCTGCGACCTACATTACCTGGAACAATCCATGTCCACTTTGTATGTCAGAACAGCATCAGATACCTGCCAATATCACAACCCTTAAATGCCACATGAAGATGTCACGGTGAAGGTATCTGTACAAAGAACAAAACAAGGTATCTGGGCTTGAAATTATACCTATGCCACGTCACATAGCAAGAAACTGGAAAACAAAGTATATTGCAAGGTAACTGACAAACAAAGCAACATCGTCAAAGTGGGGATAGCGCCAAAAGCTATCTCGTCAAGCAGCCTTTGGCTGAATATTGCAAAGCATCAGCTCCCTAGCTGTTTCCAAAATACTCAACTCTACACATTCTCACTGCTACAGTTCATTGTACAGTCACAGTTGTTGCATAACATGACATACTTATACTCATGAAAAGTAGCTGTTGACGAGATCTTCTTGCAGGTCAGCTCCTTCCTTTTAACCACTGTTTTCTTCACTTGGCATTTCAGGAGTCACACATGGTGACACTGCAGTCTCCCTCTCCTCTGGAAAGTACAGGATATTCTGCTGCAGGGCGATGATATGGATCATGCACCATGCCACAGTGATCTGACACACTTTCCAGGGTGAATAGAGGAGGGCTCCACCAGTCCAATTCAGACAGCAGAATCTGGCCTTCAGGAGACCAAAAGTCCACTCCACTGGCTACCTTGTTCTTCCATGGGCCTCATTGAAGTGGCTCCCCGTGGACAAGAGGATCACCTTCAAGCTCCTCACCCACGCTCACAAGGCACTCCACAACGCCGGACCAGTCTACCTGAACAACAGACTCAACTTCTACGTCCCCTCCCGCCAACTCCGCTCCGCCAACCTCGCCCTCGCCATCGTCCCCCACTTCCAACGCAAGACCTCCGGCGGCAGATCCTTCTCCTATCTCGCCGCCAAGACCTGGAACGCCCTCCCGACCCCCCTGCGACAGACCCAGGACACTCTCACCTTCAGGAGACTCCTCAAGACCTGGCTCTTCGACCAGTAGCAGCTGCCCCCCCCCCCCCCCAACCCCCCTCAGCGCCTTGAAACCCTAACGGGTACGTAGTGCGCTCTATAAATATTGTGATTGATTGATTGATTGATTGACTTGCCCTGGCATAGTTGGAGTCCTCACCGGCGTCAACAACCAGGCATGGTTTGGATATGCAGAGTCTCCTGTTAAGGAAAGGGACATAAGTGCAACAATGAGTCACTCACTTCATGAGTGTAGCCCCTGACATTGCACACACATAATCAGGACACATATGACTTACCAATAGCCAGGCCCTCTCTGGGTGTAGTTGTGACATCAGCTGGGGTATGGTGCAGTTACACATTATGAAGGAATCATGGGCCAATCCTGGGTAACAGGCACCGACATATGAGATGTAGAGATCCTCCAAACACACAACTTGCGTGGTGATAGAATGGAAGTTCTTTATGTTGCGATAGACATGTTCAGTGGCCTGCGGTGGCACCAAGTCAACATGTGTACCATCAGTGGCCCCCACCACATGGGGGAGGTGGCCCATACCATAAAAGTCAGCCTTCACATTGGCTAAATCCTCACATCGGGGAAATCTGATGTAGCTGTCAATGTGTTTCACCATTACTGAGACGTAATTATTCAACACCAGACCTTAAAAGGTTGGGACATACTAGCACATATGGCAACTGTATGCTGGAAGGACCCTTTGGCCAGGAAGTGAAAAACTGACATGACTTGTACAATGGGTGGTATGCAGGTTGAATAACTAATAGTGGGTATCAGATCTTGCTCCAACTGATGGCATAAATCCACTATTGTTTGCCTATCTATGCAGTCCAACATAATTATATGCCGTTCCTCTGTGGTCTGAAGGTCTGGCAGTGGACAGACAGGAGGCTGTTGCATCCTCCCTACCCAGGGACATGATTTGTAACATTGGCCAGGATGTCCACTGTAACATACATTATGTATGGCAATTATATCATGTGACAAACCATTTCTTAATGGATAGACATGACACCCAGTGCACATCACAGCTGGCAAC